>NC_073725.1:25093472-26343472 GCF_023634155.1 Falco peregrinus | reverse complement strand
TGACACAAAAACAATTAACTTCAGAGTCGATGAGGTTTAGTAATCATGCATAGCCGCATTTTAATTAACAAAAGAAGTTAAAATCAAAACATCGAAGAACAAACTGCAGTGTAACCTAATATCTGTAATCTACAGGAAGGAAGCAGAATAAAGGTGTGGGGAGGAAATGGAAAATGGCTTTGCGTTCAGCACAGAGAGGTGCCAAGTAATCAAATGAAGATCTTTTGTCTTAAAAAAAATCTATAAAACTGAAGAATATGAACTCAAACTGGTACAATTTTGTCTCTTAGACTGATGTCAAGAAAGAACGGCAAGCCCAGTGCTGCCTCTCACTGGGCAAGCAACATCAGTTCTGTACCATTCTGTGAACTATAGCAGTGACCCAGAATCTTGCTCACTTGCTCTGTTGCCTTCCATCCCACCACAGAAGTGATACTTACTGTGACATTTCAAAGCCTGCATTCTCTTTTCTCAAACTAGTGCCAGTACAGCTCCCGCTTGTTACTGCAGAGTGCTTCTCCTTGACATACCTTTCCTATGGAGTTAATCTGTTGAACTCTTTGCTTCATCTGCGCCAAAAATATTCTACAACACAACAAAACAGTACCTTCTAAGTATTGCAAAAACATTTGTCTGTCAAATGAGCATAGCATAACTGCCTGGGAATTAATGTAATAGGCTGAAAACATTTTTCCACTCATAGGAATCTTTTCCAGCCCAAGCATCAATATAAAAGACTACTTCCTTCTCTTCCACCCTCCGCCTGTCCCAAAAAAAGCATCTGATCAAACCTGGACTAGAAAATATAAATGTCCCATAGGTTTACTGAGCCCATAACCAGTTTCTGCAGCTAACTATGAAGCCACCAAAATGTTTCTGAAAATCTGTTAGATGAACAACTTAATCTTGAATCAAGGGCCATTTTATTTTTGTCTGATACACAGTTAGCATCCAGCTTAGTCCTACCTGCAGCAAATGATCATCTCCGTGGTCATGCTAAATACAGAATAAAAGCAGTAAGAACTTGGTGAACACTTTCACTGCATTAATACTGCTTAGTCATGGAATGAAATACAACTTGCTTGCTCTCAATGTAAAGGCCTTTTAAGAAAAGGAACAGTGAGCATACAGGAAAGAAGGAACTAACAGTGTCTTTAGGAGGTTATACAGAATCATAAAATTATTGAAACATTTCAGTTGAAAAAGACCTTTAAGATCATTGAATCCAACTGTAAAACTAACACTGCCATGTCCCTAAGTGCCACATCTACACATCTTTTAAATATCTCATGGGATGGTAAACACTTCCCTAGGCAGTCTGTTCCAGTGCTTGATCACCTGTTCAGTGATGACTTTTTCTAATATCCAATCTAAATATCTCCTGGTGCAACTTGAGGCCATTTCCTCTCATCCTATCTATTGCTACTTGGGAAAAAAAGATGGACACCCACCCTGTTATAGCCTCCTTTCAGGTAGTTTTAGAGAATGCAAAGGTCTCCCCTGAGTCTCCTTTTCTCCAGACTAAGTAACCCCAGTTCCCTCAGCCATTCCTCATCGGACTTGTGCTCTAGTCTAGACTCTTCCCCAACTTTGTTGCCTGTTTCTGGACACACTCCAGCGCCTCAATTTCCGTCCTGTAGTGAGGACTGAACAAAACTGAACAAAGGATTCAAGGTGCAGCCTCACGAGCACCAAGTCCTACTGGCCACACCATTTCTGATACAAGCCAGGATGCTGTTGGCTGCCTTGGCCACCTGGGCATACTGCTGGCTCATGTTCAGCCGACCATCAACCAGGATCCCCAGGTCCTTTCCCACCAGGCAGCTTTCCAGCTGCTCTTCCTCAAGCCTGTAGTGTTGCATGGTGTCATTGTGACCAAGGGCAGGACCTGGATATTTTCCTTTCCATAGCCCACACCTTTCTTCATAAAGTATTACAAACTTAGCCTTTACTGCATCATGTATGCAACACATACGCTAAAAATATAGGTCCAAATCATACGTTTTATACACCAATTTCAAATTTTCTAGCTTGCATCTAGGGATTTGAGATCATCTATAATCAGAAAACTGTGTCTTATTATGAAGCCACTTTTCAGGATAACCAAAAGGAAAAAAAAAAAAATCATTTCCACAGCAACTCTGGATGATTTTCAACTACAGAGAGCCAAAAAAAGCTTTGGGTCAGAAAGTTCTTGCAAGCAGCTCCAAGGGCCAGAAAAAAGTTCAAAAAGGTTGAAAAAAATTTGGAAAATTAGCTGACAGTTTTAAAGAGATTCAGCAGGACCAAATGTTTGGATTTAAGGCTCAAAATACAAATAAATTATTTTCTGTTTAAAAGATCAGTCTTGGAAGAAAACGCTTTAGAAGTTTAGGTTCTACTATATCTTTTATGGTTCAATATATCATTCTGCTAGAGGCAGAATTCATACTGCAGACTATATCATGATTTCCAACAGTATAACTAGCAAGACTTCCATATGACTTCTCTCAGACTTTTCTTCCAGAGACATAAATGGATCCCACTATGCCCTAGACATAATTTCCATTAAACAGCTCTTTTAAATCCTGGAGGAATGTCAAGATTTTAAGACTTCCAGCCTCCTGCACTTAAGGCAACTTATTTCTCTCTTTGACTCTTTTCTAAGTCAGTATTAAAAAGGAAATCAAATTATTTCTCTTTCTCTGTAAGCAACACTTCTGCAATGAGGCCTCAATGCCAAAGTATGAAGCACCAGGAGGGCACCGGACAACTTTTATGTATTGGGAAAAAAAGCTCTACTTTCTGTCCATCCCTCCACAATCCAGAATGGGCAAACAGTAAATGGGCTGGGGAAAGTGACAAACAGAAAAGCACAACAGCAGAAGGTGCTGAGCAGGGCTGGCTCATCTATTTTGCAACCGACTTTGAGTTTTGAATTGTGTTCTCCACTGAAGCAGAAAAAACTTTTGAATGTTTTCACCAAGAGAATTGCATCAAATGTTTATGTTATGACAAAATAACGTTCTTTGATTGAAGTACATTTTGCCAGAAATGTTTCTATTGGCTCAATATGAATTGGTATTGGCAGTAAGAGAAAATAACATAAATTATTTTTCTTCAGGAGCAAGCAAGGAGCAGGGCAAAAACTATCACTCTCTGAATCATGAAATTCACCCCTCAGGGCTCCTTCTGGGAAATGTAACTAATAGAGGAAGTAAAGATTCAATTTACTTCCACATGTACAAAATTTCAGAGTTATATGTTATCCTCAGAGTTACACGTTATCCAAATTAAAACATAATCATCACACCATTTATGTCCCAAATGTTTGCATTCATAAGACCTTAATACATCTCACAGTCACCTACTAATAAGACTTTCTCTACAAAAGTGAATCATTGGGTTAATTTAGGTTATTGAATAGGTCAAAAATGTCAGTTGAATCTGCAGTTAGCACCCTAAGCCTTAAAAATCTTTATTTCTTTTGATGTTGGAACATACAGCAATTTGACGCCAGCGTCTGAAAATACCCTATTTGCAAAACACATCTTCCCTTAAAAACAAAGAATATGAAGTGTTTAGTCCTAATGGTCAGATTACTTGTGCAATGGGTTGAGTGATATGATAGTACTTTATAAAAAATTGTCACTTCAACTTAAAATAAACAGAGTCAAGCCTAGAACATTATTACATAACTAAGTTTACTCAGCTTCTAGCAAAAAATTACAGATACACTGGCAGCCTCCCTAATAATGAGCATATTTTCTCTATTTCCATTTACATCTAAGGAAAGGCAGAGGGATCATCCCACAGAAGGAAAGGATGTTTGAGAACTACCAAAATATTTTGGAAAATATATTATTTCAGGACTCAATAACATTTACATTAGAATAAGGAAAAATGAACTCAAATATTATATTCTTTGTGAAGCTATTTTGTATTAATCTAATTGGAAAAAAAAAAAAAAGAATTAAGCCTTCCTGCTGGAAAGTAACAAAGCTATGCAATTTACTCACAACAGTTTCCCAACTAAACTTCAAATTTTTCGCCCAAAGCTATCTAAGAGCGCAAACAGTAACAGCATGTCTCAAACTAAATTCCCATCCTTCCTATGTGAAAGAAATGTCAAGACATAATTTTATCATTCATAGCCAGACAGCATGAGGCGTTGTAGGAAACAGCGCTTTTGTGGTAGGACATTCATTGTCTATCAGCAAGCAGGAAATACATCAGGAGTTTCCTTTCTGCTGATACTTTAAAATGAACTAAATAGAAAAAAGCGGTAAGTTTAATTCCCACAGAACTTTGCCAAGTCTTCCCAACAGGACGCAATTCATACATATGAGTTCTGCCTCTTGGGCTCTTCGGCAGCTTGCTGCATCTCAGTTGTGATGCCTCAACTGTCCCCATGCCCCACCCTGGCTGTGGCTTTGTGCTATTTGGGGAGCTCCTACCAACTATACAGAGCCTCAGGGGCTGGGAAAAGGTACATATGGTTTCCCTTTGCCCTCAAATTCTTTTTCTGGCACATGCAACTTCATGCTTTAGTCTGTGTGACAGAGAGGACCTTGCTAAACCTCTACCACTAGCAAGCCTACTGTTGAATTTACAAGATGCAGTTATTTATGATGGTAAACACGAGAATGCAATGACATAACTGAAGGCACAGAGTGGAGAGCTGGAGCTAATAGGTAACTAAAACAACATAGAAACTCATCTACTATTAGTGAATGGATTTGTGCTTGTAGCTTGCTTTGGGCAAGACGTCTATAGTGACTTAACAACATAAAAATGCACATGTTTCTATAAGAGGATTTTTCAAATGTCCTTCAACAGATTAGGCATATAGTTTCCACTGAAATTAAAGTGAATTAGATTCCTAACCTTGTTTGGTACTTCTGAATCCCATACACGACTAGCTGGTACTTACCAGTTTTTGAAAATACGAGCATGGAGAATAGTTTGAATTCCCCTGTGGTTCTCCTTTAAATCAACAGCTACTCCATTGCCCTACTTAGCTTTTTCTTCAGTAACATACAACAAATCATAGTATCTTTGTTATTCTACATTTCCAGCTTGAAATTGGAAGAGCATAGCCATAGAAAGAAAGGCTTACTTAGAAGTTTCTGGCACCCTTGCAATGATTATAGTACTTATTTCACATGTATTTCTTTAAGGTGCATGCAATTTTTTTTTTTTTCCCAGAAAAAAACTGTTCAGAGTCACTTTTTTTCTTATGAATGACAGGAAAAATGTTGTATATTGGCTTTTTTATTAGCTTTAATTTTCTTATTATACAAAACAAACACTCTCAAACAAGTCCTATTTTTTAATTCTTTTAATCAATATATGTTTCTGAAAGACACGCAGTTAAGACCAAGCATTTCTTTACCATTTTTCTAGTGCCATTAAGCTACTTATTACCCGATTGAAATAACAAAAATATTTCTGCATTAAGTGCTGAATTTTTATTCCTCCTAGATCAATCAGCATGTATGCTGGAGAAAAAAAATAACAAAACAATAACATTTACTTGTCATTTGATAGTTTTAGTTCAATGTAACAACCACACAAGTGAGAGATAAGTTAAGAATTGAGCCATGCTATTGATCTGAGGCAGTTTAAGATACGTACAAAGTGAAGGGAAGAAAAAAATGAGAGAGAGACTGACTGACTGTTCCTGGAATTGTGGGAGTACTGTAGTATTGTCTCAGGCTGATTTAAATTTATCCAGAATTCTACAGTAATTAATATCAGATTAATTATTCTTATTCATAGACTGTTTATTGAACAGTGAGTAGATATGACATTATCATATAGGAAGTGGCTTCCTTTCAGATGATGCTCTTAATATTTTGTTTTAAAGTGCTGCCATGGTCCATTTGGATCTCTGCAATTCACAGGACAATGCACTCTGTGATTTCAACTTTACTTCATGAGTTCATTAAGAAATACAACAAACACATGATAGACAGGGGGTCTTTGCATGTGAATTCACCTATGCACCATTCAAGTCAAAGTTTTGTAACTTGTAACAAGTAACTCTTCATACCATGCACTTTCACCATTCAAGTCATAGGGTTTCATAACTTGCAACCCATAACTCTTAGTATCGAGCACTTATGAGGGAAACAAAAAAAGAATTATTTACCTAGCCAATGGTTAGAGTGCTGCCTTCCACCTCTGCCATGGTGCAGGTGTCCCCTCAGTCGCACCGGGAAGCATGAAAGCCTCAGGAGTCCAGCTGATGTTGGAGCTGCTTCAACAAATGTAAGCTGGCATTTTATACCTTCCAGCTTGGAGGACTGGTCTATACCATTTCCATAAATTAGTGGATTCTGACAAAACTGCCAGAGAAAACATAATTTCTGCAGGAGGCAACTGCCTAATGGCCCTTCAGCTCTGCTGGTCACTTGTCCCGTCTGTGTGGGGCTCTGGCTTTGACCTAGTGGCACTGGCCCCAGCATACATCAGCCCTTAGCACGAGCTGTGCTGGCCAAAATGTGAGCAGGAATTGAGTGAACAGTCACAAGCACTCAACAGTTTTGCGTTCAGGCCATGCAGTCACTGTGGGGAAGGAGCAAGCCAACTGGAAATACCTTATAGCCAGGCAGAAAACTTTTCTACAAAGAGCAACTGAATCAGCAAGGTGGTAGAGTAGAATTTAAATGTTTGGTATCCTGCTTTACCTTCTTGTTGGGTCTAAAGGGCAAAAAGGAACCCAACCCTTTTCTGGGGAGAGAAGGGGGTTTGAATAGTATTTAATCCAGCTTTTGCTTCATTGCTTTTGTGAAACATGCAAGCTATAATTCCTCACAGACTCCACAGAAGAACCTAAAATGAATGTATTCTCAGATTTTTCAGTTAGCAGCTTTAAGGAATAGATCATTGAGCTCTAAGGGTTTTCTTACAAGTAAAAGTTGTAGTGGTTCTAAAAAATAAAGGAAGTTTAACTTGGTTAAAAATTTTGTCTCCTTGTCTTTCATTTTCTCTAAACAGCAGGAAGATTTCAGTCAGACCTAGTAATTACAGGAGAATCAGGATGTTAAAATTAGAATGCTGTAATAAAGGAAACACATAAAACACTATCTATATATATGTAGTGTAATACTTCTTTTAAAGCAGGAATTAGAATCAATTACTTCTGTGATGGATGTGGTTACTACTAGGATGAATATGCTTCATTACAGCACCCAAACAGCAAGTAAATTCCATATTTTGCTGTATTCAAATGTACAGTTACTGATTGCATAACCACAGAGCCCACTACTAGACATGTACATAGTAGTTGTGTAAGTTGGGTATACTGTAACCAGTTACAAACCTTACATCCTTGTCAAATGTTGCATGGTAGCACATCTAAATTTGGGGCAATCCAGTTCAGCTGTAGCCAATTCTCAGCTATTCTACAGAAACACTGACAACACAACTGTAGGACCAAGAATCTGTGTTCCAACATACTAGCATTTTTCTGGGAAAAGTCTTTGCCTTCTCCATTTGTTCCATGGCTTCCTCAACTTCTATTCTCGTAACTACCAAGACATCCCACACATTATATAGCTAAGCACCTTCCCTTGCTCAGTTTTAAACAAATACGTTCGATCAGAAGTTTGGAAAAAATATTGTTATTAAAATACACATGGTGAAAGACTGGTGTTAATCATGTCTACCACATCCATTTAGGATTTGAGCTTGTATACATAATTCCATAAATCTATGCCTTGATAGCCCTGTTTCTGAAACAGGCTTCAAAATGTTTTTTCCTAGGTCAGATCCTAGTACCTGGATTCAATCTAGATAATACTTACTCAAGCTCAGCCTCATTTGGCCAGTTTTGGGACAAATCCAGAAAAGAATGTGAGATTCTGGCTTTTAATTTTAGGTCATCTAACAGTCGTCAAGGTTTGGATTTTCAAAATAGTGTAAAATTCCATAAAAGGAACAATCACTTATTGGAATTTAGGCACATTAATTCTCTTTGGCTTCTCTGGAAGTCAGGGCCTTGAACATATTTTAATTATTTTTAAAATAATAACAATAAATATGGCTGCAATTATTTCTTCATTAATACCTGGCTTAAGCCAGAATCTACATGTTACTCACATATGGTAAAGTAAACAAGAAAATCTTTTCAACGGGCTTTTTTTCTTGTTTAAATATGCTAACCAAATAGCTTAGTTTTGTCAACTTGGAATAATCTATTGTAGTAAAACTATTGTTTTCATGAATCGCAACTGCTCTAAACACAAATCTGTGTTTCTGTTATAAAATTAATTAGACAGAAAGCCAAATACCTGGAAAATACATAAACTATGTGACCTCTGTTCCCTGTGACCCACTGTCCCACATACCCAATGCACAAACAGCTCCATGCTGTTGAGGCATTTGCCTTAACTACTCACACTTCATACAGCAATACAAGCAGTCACATGACATAACACTCTTAATGGCATGGTCCAATGCAGCAATTAAGCTGGCAATATGTTCAATTAAATCTCTGAAAACTTTCTGCGCAGTGCTTTCATTCACAGGATGAGAGAAACACAGCACAGTGAAGCTTTGACTGAAAGTCAAAGCTAACTGGAGCCACAACAAACCCACAACTCACAGAGCAGTTCTGCGTTGAAACGTGGTCACCAAACAATAGGACTTTCTTGGCCAGCAGATCAAGCTGATCACTCTATAGATGAAAGCATATTAGTAAATTCTGTAGCCAAAAAGAAATACATGCACACTTTCAATTCTGCATATAGGCAGAGCACATGTACTTGATCCCTTTGAACACAGAAGGAAAATTGATGGGTGAATCAGGTGACATGCTTGGAATGATAAGTACTTTCGATACTATTGAAAACTGTGTTAAATTCCCTGTTCTGCCTCAGCTGCTCACTGTGACCTCCAAACAAGTTACTTGGATTATTTCTACCTGTGAGATTAAAAGCAGAAGAAAGTGTGCTATGCATGGCATGAAGAGTTCACTTCCCACTCATTCTGCTTGTTGTGCTCCACAAAAACAGGGTATCTGTGTGCACCCAGCACTGCTGGCTTCCACACAGCCCTCTGCCCAGCCTTTGCAGTGGGAGCAGGCCTGTAAATATGGTCCTTACATTTCCAAAAGTCCTCCTGAATATAGTGCATGCCTGTATGGAAATGATCCAGGGGACAGACTGGCCTGTCAAAATCAAAATTCTTCATAACAGGCTCAGACCCATTGGCCCAAATCATTCTGTACAAATACCTTTTGGCTTTTTACATTTCAGGCCCAGCATAAGTGAAATATTCCCACATAGTCATGAAAAATATTTTTTTTCCTCCTCAGGATGTACACAGGTTGTTATTCCGCCTCACCAATGACCGACAGAATTCTGGACTAAGTTTCTGTGGTGGAATCTGCACTATATGTGGTGTAGCACAAGCCGGGAAGACTGCTGCTTAGATTCTAAGACTTGACGTACATGGAATGTCATTAGGGAAAAAAAGATCCTTTCTTTTTACAGAAGAATCACAGAATTCTACAGTAGCATTCTTTAGAGAGTTACCTCTCAGAATTCAGCTACTGTGGGAGAGCCCCTGAAAAACATCATCTACTATAATGCAAATATTGGCATGAGATATATGGGGAAGAATTTTAGGTGGGAAAATGCCTACAGGCCTGACTGGGGTGAAAAAAATAAAATATTCTGAGGCAGAAGAAAAGTGTTTGAGCACTGATTTGTCCAAATTAAGGGCTGTCCTGTGGTTAGTCCTGCATGGAGACACATGGAGGGAGGGGTACTGGAAGGACCAGCTTTCCCTGTTAAGAGGGGTTTGATTAGTATTCTTTAGTAGTGTTTAGCAATATTAATTGGAATATTTTATATGTTTAATATTACTTAGTAATTAAAAAATACCACAGACATCAGGGTGGTCTAGCATCAAAAGTGGCTCCAATACACCAGGATTACAGCTGCAGCCCCTGCCTGTCCTGTTTCTATACAGGCCAGCATGGCCTACTGGGCAAACCAGAGACAGGCCTCTGCTCCAGTGGAGGAGTACCACTCCGGTACTCTAATCACCCAGCGGCATTCGGAATTTGCAGACTAGAGTGTCCTTATGGCTCTACAGCACACCAGTGTTAGAGACTTCCAGCTCCTTATTCAGCGTGGTAAAGCAGAGAGAATGCTAGCACAACAGTCTAGCCAACTTGTGTATTTTTTATCTTGCTGATTCGTCATTTTAAAAAAAATTAAGTTCCTTAAGGGAAATTAAGAAAAAAGATTTTTTGGGGAATTTAATTTTAAATACACCTCAAAAGCACAGGCTACATCTGCCTTATTGCTGGCTTCTGAAGCTGGGAAGGAAAAAAAAACCCAAAACAACTTACAACCTGAACCTACTAAGCACCCCATAAATCTTTGAAAATATTTGCATGAAAATTTTCTCTAAAACTTTGTATAGGTCTGATTTCTATAAATTTTAACCAATTTGGTTGATTTTTAGTACAAACAGATTCAGAAATATAAAGTTGTATTTTCACTCAAAACAGGTGTGACCTGACAAACCAGAAAAATCCAAGCAGACAAAGGATATGCTTTTTCCATTAGAAATATTCAAAGTCTGGTCTGATTAACTTGTAACTGTGTTTGCTAAAAAACTTCATAGTCAGCCTAGCTGGATCCATCTGATGAGCCTGTAAATTGAAATGCTGGAGAAGGCCACATACATTTCTGATTTCACAGTGAATACTGGGTAGGAGTCTACAGAAATCACACACACACAAAAACCAGATGAAAAAATGTAAAGGGAATAAAGATAAGTCTTCAATAACTGGCATTTCCTTTAGGATAGGGAAGTAGTAGTGTTATTAAGGTAGAAATTCAATACTGTTACAAGCAATGTATTCTAAAATCCAGCAATGTGGAAAACAATGTATTGTTGCATTTTCTTTTTTTTTTTTAATATATTTTTATATGAAGGGAAGTGAGAGAAAATACTATGGTTGCTCATGTCACGTTTTGTGAATCATTTAAAAAAATGCTCTGAAATATCAGGCTTTGACAAAATTTTGATACCTAAGTAAGGACAGTAGGTTTTGGCTTTGATAAATAGAAAAAATGCTTTCATGTTTAGAATAGAATACAGCAGCTCTTATTAGTCATTAAAATTTCCTTAAGGTTGTGTAGGAAGTAAGGTCTTAAATGTGATATTCAGAATATTTCTAACATGAGGAAGGTACAGCATCAGTATTCAGGAGTTCAGCTTTATATTTCCTGGAATTCTTAAAAGTCCAGCACAGAACAGTTGTGCAATGACTCAGTGTACTAGGAACTAGAACAGAGAAAATACGACACATGATTATACATCTGGGACTATATTTCACACCAGTGAAAGGCTAAGAAAATGTGTACTTCCAGATACTAGCATGCTAAGCAAGTAAAGTAGGCAACATTCACACAGAAAGTAAACTGTGAGTTGGGTAAAGATGACTCACTTGGCAGAATCCTGGATAACATCGCTTCAGAATAATTCTGAAGGTAGAGGTATCTTTCTATCACATGAAATATCTAAAACAGTGAAGCAGATATGTAAAAGAAGTCTCCTCAAAATGTTAACACTGTAAAAAAGAAATCTCTGCATATTAATGTGATGCTGGTGAGACATTTTAGCAGAAGTTATTTGTCCATGTAAGTTTTAGATATACAGAATAAATCCCTACATTTCTAGGATTCTTAAGCTATTCAAATGATAACATGAACTTTCTCATTTTGCAATGCAAAACACAAGTACTAGAAACTGTAAGCTGGGGTGTAACAAAATTACTTTCCTTTCCATTCTGCCTCAACCAGTGGCTTTGAAAGTATTCACAAATATTAAGCCCAGGGCTTAACTTCAATAAACCATGTAGCTCTTTGTTTTGCTATATCAGAATTTCAGTGAAGTAAGGCAGATTTGTTAAAAACGCTTAAGGATACACAAACCCCATTGATTTTGGCACTTGGAAGTTACGTACTAAAATCCTTTAGATGCTTTTGAAATCCATACCTTCAAGGCAACAGACTTCTGTTCCTTCTGTCCTCCCTTCCCTTAATATATCCATCAAAGCCAAAAGTAAGCTATTTCTAATGTGCTGCAGTTGGTGGGAGACATTCTAATATAAATGTCTGACAGCTTTTACCTCATTCCATCATTTCAGTGAAGTTTCTTTAATACACAGGTAGAAAAATTTATTTTAAAACATATTACTTTTTTATCTTGGCAGGTATCTGAATCACACACAAAAATAAAATACTGGCAATTGTTGTGGAAGAAACAACACTATGGGATGAGATGTCTACTACCTACAGGAGCTGCCATCATAATTTTCAGCTCACTTTATGCGAGTTTTCAGCAAGGTAAAAATGAAGGATTTTTAAGCATCATTCCCCTTTAGTAGCAGCGTAAACATAGAGTGAATTTGCTAGCCTTTTAAAACTTCCCATTCACTTATTGCTAACAAATGTTATTTTTTCCTTTCCTATTATTTTAACTTGATTACAGTTATTCCAAACTTACAATAATGTGATTGAGTGTAGAAGCTGATGACCACAGAACATGGCCAATTTGCTAACCAAGATGTATCCAACTGGTAGTTTACACCACACTTTCTGTCTATGCTCATCTCAGCTGAGCAAGAGCAGACATTGTGCGAGGTTGGATTTGGCACAGAATCACATAGCTTTTTTTGCTTGAGGAGGCAACAGAGTGGCATAAATTGTAAAAACTAGCCATGGTGTGGAAGCACTGACTTTGATCGCAGAAATTCCAGTCTTCTGTTACAGACTTCATATGAAGCATTGGGAAGTTCATATGATCTCTTTTAAGTCTTTCCTCTGAAATCAAGTTAAACAGGTCTTAAAATCCACGAGTCCTCTGCTTTCTTCCATACCACTCCAGGAAAAAAAGAAAATCAGCCAGAGCCTGGGGACAATGAAGCTGGAACTACCTTAAAGCTTTCCCTTATCCTTTACCAGTAGTACAAAACTTCTTAAGTTCAGAGGTTGAGCATTGTCACAGCACAAACAAAACTAGCAGGCTACAACAAGGCTTTACCGTGGGTCAGATTTTACTGTCCATGCTGTCTCTCCTTCCTATAGAAACCAGATCACACACCTCTCTAGGCTAGATCCAGCTTCTTCACTCTCCAGGCTTCTCCTCCATCCAACCTCCCTCTCCCACACTCAGTGCTCACTTAACCACTTAGCAGGAACGAGCTACAGCTGCACATCATCCATGACAATCAACCCACTGCCTCCAAAGCAAGACCACAGGCTGCATATTATCAATGTCAATCAACCCACTGCCTTCACTCCTCTACAGAGCACTTTTTTTTTTTTTCTTTATTTTTAATAGTGTATTTTAGATTTTCCATTTCAGCCAGAAAGGAATATCTGAATACCACAAGAAAGGCTATTCTTGTATAAGTTTCCAACTCAGTTAAAGCTAGGGAATACTGAAAGGCTCATGACAAATCTTTTTGTCCATAAATTTCCTACACAATTTCCATATCAAAAAAAATCTAATGAGTTTGCTTTAATTTAGAATTAATAGCCCTACTTGTCTAAAAGAATCTCCAACCCTCCAGGCAACTCAAAGTAAGCCAGAGCTTAAAAGGTAGACTTGTACTGTCACTAACTAGCTAATTAACAACTTCCTGTACATCCCTGTTGGATGTTGACCTCACAAACAGATGTTTATCTTTTTTATAGAAAGACTGCAGAAGTTAGCATGATGTTCCGTTCCCTACTACCGTTTTTTGGGGGTCTTCAAAGTAATGTGCTGTTTCCTCTTTCTTCAAAACTTTAACAAGGTATTCCCCAACTGTTCCAGTAGCCAAACTTTCTGAACAGTTTAGCTTCAATACTTTGCTTTCCTGTAAGCACAGCACACAGGTGGGCAAAGTTAAAAATAAAAAATTGAAACAGCCAGCTAAATCTGAAGTGGATTAACAGGACCTTGAAAAGCCCTGCAGAAAGAACTGATCAAATTACCTTGGCTGGATGGAGCATCAAGGTAAAAATGTGTGTGTGTACACATACACACACCTGGGAACAGTAGAAATTATTTATTCCAAGTATAGAGGGAGTATCCTGTAGCAGATTCAATTAATTTACTTAATAGGCCTGATAGTGTTGGCAATTTATAGCACTTGGCACGTATCATTCTGGGATCAATACTGCAAGTCATGTGTAGCCCAGCTGCATTTCCTTAAATTTTATCCCTTCTATGAGCTTTTCTATCACTATGAAACCTGTCCCCCAACTGGTTAAGAAGGCAATATGACAGCGGATTGCAAAAGCAACCAGATATTTTATTGTCCGTCTGGAAAAGGAAAGATCAGAAGCTTTTCAAAAGGTGTGTGTGCTAATGGGCGTATCTACTTTACTCTGCTGCCATTCTAGTTTAGAGAAAAAAATCTTGTTCCAAAGCTTTATCAATTTTATCATCTGTTCAGAATGTGGTTCCTATAATTCCTGTAGCATCTAATTATATCTGCAATGTATTTTGTTTCTTTTGCATAAAAGCTGGTGTACTGCAAATGCATTAACTGGTAAGATTTTATTTTTAACGAATTTCCCAACACCTCCAAGCTCTTATCCTAAAATATCTTACTATCTAAATCCTCAAATTTCCATTTATTTTGTTCTTGGAAAAAAAGAAATACTTTTTAAAAACCTAACAAGAGTGTAAGTACAGAAAAGAAATAAAATGTATCAGAGACCACGGAGAAGTAGGGCCATGCAAACAAGTAGGAAATAGCCATTCACTATAAAGAAATTAAAAGAATATGGTCAGTGTACTGAGAACTTTTGTTGAAATCCTGTATGTACATTATCACAGATATTATATCTTTGGGTCCATCTACTGGCCTTCTGTCTTATTACAACTTTAGACTGGAGTATCTTACAGGATGGCAAATGATTTTTTAGTCAATGAGTATGTATGTTAGTGATCTCAGAACAAGGCGACGTAGTTGAACCATCATTTCTGGGTTGTCTTTGAGAGACTTCCTGACGCAAACTCCAGTTCACACAAGTACTACATATATAAGATTTCTTAAAAACATTCTCTAAATGGAGTGTACTGAATTAACTTTGTCATAAATATCCTTGCAGTTACCGTTCAATGCTACTAGGATCTGACAGTGGCACTGCAGCCCATTATCCCTATCTCACTTTTTCCTTAAGTATATGAACCTCCGTAGGTTTTATGCCCATCCATTTAAGTCTATCCTAAACACATAAAGCATTACGATTTTCAACCCATTCACAATTTATGAATGCTTCCTAATTTTCTAACGGAAGCACAGACTCCTTTTATAATAAACAAAAGCTGACTGACAAGCAACCGTCTGTTGTCTGTCATGTTAGAACTCAGAAGTTCTAGAGAGATCCATTCACTACCAGGTGAAAACCAGAACTTCTGTCTTACATGGAGACGAAGCAACACAGGCCATGGAAACAACTGCTACAGACCACCTACCCTTGACTAGAACTAAAGAAATTTGCTGACCCTATCTTATCCCTCTTATTGTTTGAACTTTTCAGAACAGTCAGCTTTTCTGAAATGGAAGTGCCTATTTAAATACGCATACATATGTTTTAAACTAGCTAATACACGTAATAACTGTAGTGGTGGTGTTTCACACTGTATTGGGTTTACATGCAAGATTTTGGTAGAGGGGAGGCTGCAGGGGTAAACCCTGTGAGAAGATGCCAGAAGCTGCTCCTGTCTTGGAGGGAGCCAGTTCTAGCCAGCGCCAAGGTGGACCCACCGCTGGCCAAAGCTGAGTCAGTCAGTGATGCTGACAGTGATAACATATTTAAGAAAGAGCAGAAAAGCTGCCAACAGCAGTTGATGGAGAAAGGAATGAGACTGTGTGAGAGCAGCAGCACTGCAGCCCCCCAGGTCAGTGCAGGAGTGGGCAGGAGGGGCTCCAGGTGCTGGAGCAGAGATTCCCCGGCAGCCCGCGGGGAAGCCTGTGGTGAGGCAGGCTGTGCGCCCAGCCCACAGAGGTCTACAGCAGAGCAGATATCCAGCTGCAGCCT
The DNA here is from genome assembly GCF_023634155.1 of Falco peregrinus. Classification (NCBI taxonomy): domain Eukaryota; kingdom Metazoa; phylum Chordata; class Aves; order Falconiformes; family Falconidae; genus Falco; species Falco peregrinus. The sequence continues at coordinate 26,327,426 of NC_073725.1, read as the reverse complement.
GGAGAGCACCCCACACCAGAGTAGGTGGTCATGCCCTGAAGGAAGCTGCAGCCCATAGAGAACCCACACTGGGGCAAGCTCCTGGGAGGAGCTGCATCCCATGGACAGGAGCCCACACAGAAGCGGGTTTCCTGGCAGGACGTGTGGCCCCGTGGGGTAGTTCATGCCTGAAGGACTCCACCCCATGCAAAAGACCATGCTAGATAAGTTCTTGAAAAACTGCAGCCCATGGGAGGACCAACATTGGAGAACTTGATTAAGGACTCCACACTGTAGCAGAGGAAGAACATGAGGAGGAGGGAGCGGTAGAGACAAAACTTTACGAACTGACCACAACCCCCAGTTCCACTCCTCTGCACCACCTGGGGCGGTGGGGATAGAGAAGTGAGGAGGGAATTTGAGCCTGGAAAAAAGGGGGGAAGGTGTTCTTGGGTTTGTTCCTCTATCTCATTACCTTACTCTGGCAATAAATTAAATTAATTTCCCCAAGTCGAGTCTCCTTTGCCCATGACAGTAGTTGTTAAGTGATCTCCCTGTCCTTATCTTGACCCATGAGCGTTCATTGCATTTTCTCCCCCTGTCCTCTTGAGGAGGTGGAGTAGTAAACTGGGCAGCTGGCAGCTAGCCACGCTTACCCGGCCACACACAGCTTCCAGCCTGGCCCAATAACCAGATTAAAAACCAAATGAGGACCGCAATTGCGTGCTTTTTGCTGAACCTCTTAAGCTGAATCTAAAGCTAATTAAAGGTAAATTATGTCCAGTGGCTATGTATTCCACATCTCAGCCACACCTTTGATTTAGTAGGTAGACAAATAGCAGAAAACCAGCATGTACTGCAAACCATGCGGCAGGGATGCAGAAATAGCAAAACATCAATTGAGAATGTCCACCTGGTAGGAAGGGAAGCCAAGAGCTCTTGCAATGGTGACTTTGGCAACAACATCTTCATAAGGACTGCTGAGCTTCTGCATCAGACATGTGACATTATTAAATTGCAATTTCTAATTGATAAACAGTACTTAATATATCATGGCTCTAGTTTTGATGTATAAAATTTACCTCCTAGAGAAATGTATCATCACTCTTGAATTCATGGGAGTCAAACAAGTATAAGTATTCCTGCACTGGCACTATCTTGTGCCAGGAGCTTTATGGCTTGTGTCATAAAGTGAGTGGCAAAAGCTGGATGCTGCCATTTTGAGTGCAGGCGTGCAGTTACAAGAACTCACCCTTCAAGAGGAAATCAGAATACCTTCCTAATTACCAGTCAGCACATTTAATGGAAAACCTTTTAAATGAACTATTTATGCATAATTTGGGACATTCCTAGCAGTCATAACCTTGTTATATAAAGCATAATGAAAATTTTCTCTACATATTTCAGGGCACAAACAGAAAGCAACGTTTTTTCTCCACCATTTTGGCCAATTAAAGTATGTTATTCTAAGAAGCAAGCCAAGTTCTCTCAAGATTTTATATTTTAAGCATAAAAACCTGAATGTTTTTTTTCCATTTTTTTTTCTGCTCTAAGTTTTAGTCATCAAAAGAAAAAATCCTAATGACTAATGACAAGTCTTTCTCTGCAGGAACATGATAAATAAAGATATTCTCTTGAAAAGCAATACTTAGTTTAGAAAACACAAGAGTACTGTTTAGAAACACTTTTACAACACTACTTGGTGATGCAGGAAACTGTTAAGATATCACAAGATTCTAGACAACCGTTTCAAATGTAGACCAGTGTCTTTTGTCCTTGTAACAAGTTCTTTCCAGTCTATACATCTAAATCTGTACGATGGCAATGGTAGTAGATATTCTGTGTGGTTTGAAAGTCACATATGACAATGCGGTACAAAATGTCCCAGCAGCTCCAGCTCAGACCATCTGCAAAAGTCAACGAGAGGAACTCAAGCACTAAAACTGGGGTACTGGTTATCATTGTGATGGAGTTAGTTTTCTTCATAGTAGCTCATATGGTGCTGTGTTCTGGATTTGTGACCAAAACAGCGTTAATAACACATGCGTGTTTTAGTTACTGCTGAGAAGTGCTTACAGAGCATCCAGGGCTTTGTTTCTCACAGTGCCCTGCCAGCGAGTAGGCTGGGTGTACACAAGAGGTTGGAAGGGGACACAGGACAGCTGACCCCAACTGACCAAAGGGATATCCCATACCATATGGTGTTGTGCTCAGCAATAAAAGCTGGGGGGAAATAAGAAGGAAGGGGGGGGATATTTGGAGTTATGGAGTCTGTCTTCCTGAGTAACCATTATGCATGATGAAGCCCTGCTTTCCTAGCAATGGCTAAATACCTGGCTGTTGATGGGAAGTACTGAATTAACTCCTTAGCTTGTTCTGCTTACACATGCAGCTTTTGCTTTACCTATTAGGATGTCTTTATCTCAAGTCATAGTGTTTCCCCACTTTTACATTTCTGATTCTCTCCCTTATCCCACTGCAGGGGAGGGAGGGAGCAGCTGTGTGGGGCTTAACTGCCTGCTGGGGTTAACCCGTAACAGCTAGGCCAGCAACGTGGAACACCCAAACCAATGCATGTTGTGCCTCAGGCATGTACTCTAATAAGTTTATTATACACAGTCCTGAAACAATGTACAATTTCTCTAGTTTGGATGTTCCAGGACTCCATTACCTTGTGTAAGTATAAGCGTGCTCGAAGAGATGAAACAATATCACGAAGATGCAGATTTGCTGTATCTCACATGCCTAACACATTTTGATGCTTAATTCTCATGCTTAACTCTCAGTGGGAGTTAAGAAGCTTTTGTAGATCTGGGCCTAGAGGATCAGGAGCTATACATAATGGTAAAACAGGCTCAACTGAGGTATGCTGAAAAAGTAGTCTAAATTTACACTATTTCTTTTACTGTATGGTCATAGAGATAGATCTTCAGTCTTTAAGGCTATAAATCAGCTTTCATAGTCACTGATCATCCTAAAAAAAAAAAGACTACACTAATATCTACCTGTCAATAGACCATATTTATTTGATTCTATTCTTCCTAAATATTCAAGGCAGAGAAGTCCATGTGGAACCAGTATGTAAACATTAATGACATTAATGAGAATAATTGTAAATTTAAAAATCATGGATAAACTCTTTCCTCCCTTTCTGTTTGTTATCCTGCATGAAGGCAAAGTCCTATTTCCTACTAGATACTGCAAATTTAGATATTCACACAGTAAATGCTTCCCCTCCCAAATATACAGTACACATAGTCTGAGTGAAAGGTCCCTTGGTAATGATGACATTCTGTGACATTCCAACAGGGAATTAGGCTTTCCATGTACAGCCTAAGGCATCATTTGTGTGCATTTTGTGCTATACATGGATCCTAATTTAATACATGTTTGCCTAAATTAGGTATTGTAGTCTGCAACTTAGACTCTAATAGCATTCAGGCTAAAGCAGCATTCTTGTTTTCTGATCAAAAATTCCTGCTCTTTTTCCAAGAAATCTCACATAGTGGAAGGTTCTTCCAGTTACATGCCATTAACGTAACTTGACTACTCACCTAACCCAGTTTAAGTGTAATGTCCAAAGGCAGGCAAAACAGAAACAGTCTCTAGCAAAGATACTGTATAATTTTCTTCTATTCTATGTGTATCTTCTATGATTATTAAAGAAACCTGTATACAATACATACCTCTCCTTGCTTCCTTCCTGCTTGCTGGCTGTTAGCTACTACGCTTCTACTCTGTGGGTCAGAATAAACAAGCCAGTCAAGATTTATCCATTTTATCCTGCCAGTCACCCTACAGGCTTTCAAATGCACCTGTATCTGATGCAGGTGGCAAGATGTTGGCAGCAGGAGGGCTGCTAGGGTCTGCCCTGGGTCACGGCCAGCTCCAGCCAGACCCACCATGGGCCAAAGCTGAATCCACCAGCAAAGTTTGTGGCACATCTGTAAAAATATATGTAAGAAAAGACAGAAAACACCACAGAGAGAGAGGAAGAGGGAACAAAAAAGGAAGAGTGAGAAACAGTAGAGGGTACACCAAGGTCAGAGAGAGAGGAGCAGGAGGAAGAGGTACTCCAGGTGCCAGAACAGGTGCCCTGTGGACCATGGAGGACCTGCACCAGTGCAGCTAGTCATCACAGCCTGTGGACAACCCCATGCTAGAGCAGAGGCTATTCCTGAAGCTGTGTAGAGCCCACACTACAGCAGATTTTCCAGACAGGAACTGCAGCCTGTGGAGCTGTTATGGACCTACTGCAGCCCCTCGTTCTTCATCCCCCTGTGCCACTTGTGATGGGGGGTAGTGGGAGACTAGACTGAAAAAGCAAAGTTGCATTAGGGAAATGGGGAAGAAGAGGTGTTATTTTAATGCCTGTCTTTGGTTCCCACTATCAAATTAGTGATTACATGTTTATTATGGCACCAATTAATTTAATTACTGCCCAGGACAAGCCTGTTTTGCCCACAGCAGTCGCTGGTTAGCAATCTCCCTGTCTTTACCTCATCCTACAAGCTTTCTTGCTCCTGCTTGTCCTATTTGCTCCCCCCACCCTGAGGAATCGGGGATGAGCAAGCAGCTGGGTGGGAGTTTGGCTGTTAGCTGAGGCTACGCCACAACATGCAGTTATAAGCATAGTTAGCTTCACTGTGATGTTTACAAACCATCTTCCGCTGCTGCAAGTAAGAGGGAGTCACACTGGGCTAATCTGTAGTAAAGGTTTCCATCTTTAGTCATCATTATACTCACATCTCTGAAATATAAATAAATAACTAAATAAACCCCACAACAAGAATAGTCTACCCAGCCTGAACGTGAGGCTCCTTTGCATGCACTGGTGGTGCTACGTGGATACAACAGCTCACAGTCTGATACCTAGAAATTGTTAGCTAAAGCGACAGAAAGATGTTTTTCCCCCTCTCAGTTCACCAGCTTAAAATCCAGTACCTTCCCAGCTAAGATGTGCAAAAGCTGTAAAATTCTTTTAGCCCAAGTATTTTGCTGTCCTACTCTTTTTTTATATATTCCGCTCCCCCCCCCCCCCCCCCCCCAGCATCACAGTCTTTATCAGCATTAGCAAGTAATACAGCACAGTAACAGCAGGTTTGTACAGCACTGTAGTTAGTGCTGAGGACTCCCTGTCCACAGCGCATGATTTTAGGGGATTTACTTTGGAGTAGCTTTAGTTTGGCCACCTAGACTGAGCACCAGTCAGGGTTAGAGTACATTAGGTGCGCTTCTGGAGCACATTTTCTGATATAGCTTTACAGGGCAGGGTGGGGTTGGGTGGGGAAGGGTGGGGGAGCAGTAGTTCATATACTCCAAAACTGTTTCAGGATATGAACCAAAATATTTTAAGTGGTGGCAACTGGGAGATGAATTGCATTCTTGATGCAGACTTAAACACTAGTGTGGATGTTAGTTATTCAAACTGAAAAGGAGTTCCAAGAAAAGAAAAGAAAAAAAGAAAGAAAAATACCAAACAAAAAAAACCCCTGCAGCAAAATAGGAATGCTGCTCTATTTCTTTTTATGCAATTCCACCAAAGTTAACTTTATGAAATATGTAATATAAGGTACATTAACAAATCCTTTCTTTTTCATTCTTTACCACATGCGCTACATCATACTGGATGCTCAAAGTCACAAAGCCCAGTGTGTGTTGTAGTTTCGGTCCCTTCTATTCCCTGGCATAACCAAGCTCCCCAAGATGGGTAAGTAGTTATCTGGGTAACATGATGTCTGAAAAATAACTATTTTTCTACGATAGGCAATTAAGGCAAATGTTAAAATATCATCTCTATTATTTAAATAATTATTATATGATTTAAAGGATATATAAGATTTGTCTTTGGATTTCTTTCTGGATGGCTTATTCCTCCTATAACCTGGTATTACTGATTTCACTAAATATTTTCCAACCACAGTCATTCAGGCAAAGAAAAAATAAATACCTATATTATGCAGTAAGCTGAAATAATGGACATCCTGTACTCAAAGTAAATGGGACACTTAGGAGCACAACTGTTTCTTCTTTCAGAAAAATTTACCATTTCATTGCTTACAGAAGATTAGTATAGCCATTATACACCAAAATACACTATAGCATCCATAATTTGCATGTGTCAACAGATGTGTTACACAAAAGCCTGCAAAGATAATTAGTGTATTTCCGAAAACATCTTACCTTGGAGTCACTGGCAGGCCTGGGAACCATAGCTTTAAACAAATGTGAACTACATTTGTGGAGTTTAAATAACAAATCATTTTATTTTTGGCTTTTGCAACATAGCCACTAAGTAAAATTTAGCATCTGTAAATGGCCTCTGTGTCCTAGTGAATGGACTCAAGTTAAGGAGGGGAGCTTTATGGTTGGCCCCTCTCCAGAGTCTGAGGCTTCAGGATACATTCCTGGGATTTGCTGTCCGTGAACTCTTTTTTGCTCTGACTAGGTAGTTCTCTGTTAGAATTCATGGCAGCAAATCAATGTCCTTTTCATATTACTTGCTCTGCTTTCTTAACCTCTTAGAGCTCAAAACCCAGAGAGGCCATATTTCATTCCAGCTATATATCATACTGGTAATTTCCCGTTGATTAACAAATATGCTATTAATGTTTACTAGTGGTCCTACCCTAATCCTTATATGCATTCCTGACTTCCTGCCTGGCAGAGATGGCAGTGTGATCTGTCCAGGGAGTAGACCAGACATGTGCTCCTGGGTCAGCTAACTTGGCAACTTTAAGGCATAAATACAGGAAGGTAAAAATAGCATCATGCTGGGAAAACTCTAAGAAAAATGTTTTAACACACCTTCTTTAGGAATTGGTTGGAGAAGAGAAAGGATGGGGGCAGAGGAATTATGATGAACCTTTCATACTTTTCCTCCTCTGGTCTTTCAGCAGAATATGAGGTGTCAACCACAAATTCAGCAACACGGTGGTAGTGCTGCACCTAGTTTTTGTCCTCTGAAATAACACGTACAAATGTGTGACTCGACCACCTGAAAAACAAGCTGTACTGCTGTTGTCAGCGCTGCTTGACACTTGATTGGGAGACTGCAGACCTTGAAACTGTTAGGACTCGATTCTAATGAGTGCGTTATGAACCCTCCATGCCTTAATCACACAGGGGAGCGTGGCAGACACAATTCCTGCTAAAAGGCCTGCACTTGCCCTGCAGAAGCTAATGCTTTTGCTGCAGAAATCCCAGTTCCCAGCAGGTCAGCCAAGGTGGCAGCCATGCACACTCATCTCTGTAGGCACCCATGCACTATTACTTAACATAGAATATGAAGATCCCTGAAGAATCAGGGGTTTATGCTGCCCAAGTTGCTTTCAGAATGAGAAATATGAAGCCACAAAGCAGCATGTAAACTTTTATCTGACTAAAAGCATGAATAACTGGCAGAGCAAAAAAACAAAGCAGCAGTTCAGGATGGCTTCCTAAAATTATGTGAGATCTTGTCATTCTTTGTTAGTTCAAACACTTCTAGTCATTCTAAATTAAGACTGTGTCTCAGATTACTGATATGACAAGTGGCTGCATTTTGAAGCCAATTTGAAACACTAACACACCAGGGCCACTTAAAAAAAAATTCAAGTTTATGTACCCGATAGCATAAGATCCTCCTGGCTGACAGTGGGAAAAAAAGGGTCTGAGCTCCCACTCACGTGAAAATGATAGGGCTGGCTCTTGACATAGAACAAATTACAGAGTTTTGATAAAATGCATGTATGTGTGAAAATGTAAGGGCTAGAATAATCCAAGGAAGTTTAGATTACTTTTTTGAGTTACTGTTTGTAATTTGCACCTAGTGTCCATGTTTAAAAAAAGTTCATAGTAACTCAGTCTTTATATTGTCTTGAGGAGACTTTGTAATTCATTTTTCTTTTGCACACCCAAATTTTCAAGGAGCAAGAAAAAATATTCATATTGTGGAGAATGTAGCATGAACTTTTCCAGTATTTAATTATGTGATTAAAACAAGCAAACAAAAAAAATCACTGATGCATTCAAACATACAGAATTGGAAGTTAATCAAAACATTACCATGAGTAGAGCAATCCGTTGAAGCATTCAGTCAAAACCTACAAATTAACACTCACCCAGAGCCTTCCTGCAGCATGCAAATGCTAAATAAGGAAACCAAAGTCATGCAGACCTTTCAGTCTTTGTATTCTATGGAGCATCATGTACTAAGTCTCACAGAGGCAAAGGAAAGCACTCTCCCTAGGTTAAGTTACATGAGGTGGAAAAGCAAGACAAGAAGGCTGCAAGTAGGAGGCTGCTGCCTCCCACAGAGCCTCACCAGGCATCCTTAATTGCAACTCATTCCTGTACTTTTCTCCAGAAAACAAAAAAGTTGCAGCACAGATACCCAGACTGGAGAGAACATGAAAGCTGAAGGTGATGCTGCTAGGAAAAAAAAACCAAACAAAAAACAAACAAATACTGGGAAAATGAGGTTCATGCACTACATGTGAAACTTAAAAGATTTTACTTAGGATTCACTAACAGAAAACCTTGCATATCCATGTTTGTGCTACTCTATCTAGCCTAGCGTACAAGTACTGTAAGAAGTTAATTTTTTTTCTATGTATTACAGCCTTTCTTCTGGATGAGTTGAGCAAGACAGAGGTTTAAAGGAAGGAACACAGATGTTTTAACATGTCACAGTAGCATGAGAATATGGCATACGTTATTTTTCCACAAGATACAGCTGCATAGCTTCATAACGTCCCAATTAAATTAGGGGTCAACCAGCCTCTAAGAGCTATGACTTCCAGAAGCTTGAATAAGATTACAATGCTCAATAGACAAAGTCAGTGCAACTAAAATATTGTCAGCTTCTTCTTTAACAAAAGACTGATAGAAGACCATGATTTGAAGCATGTACTACTCAGCTGTGATCTGCCATTCAGAGTAGCAGTGATTTGTCTAAAGACACTTAGTTTTCAAGTGCTATATAAGGAATTCCAGGTATTTGCTGTTATTCCAGTTATTTTGCCTTCCCCAAATCAATAAGCCACAGGTTTGGATTACTGTACTGTGGAATCAGCTAAAAGGAGAATGCATCGTTATCACAATGGTTTTGTGGGGCTGTTGCAAACAAGTGTTCAGTAAGGAACAGCACCTCTGACAGACAAGATAAAATCTAGATGAAGCAAAGACCATTTTCCTTTGACTCATTGACTGTTGCTTTTTCTGTTGTGCCCCATGCTCCTAGCTGCTGTCTTGTGGCTTGCCAATATTAAGCACAGTCACTTTTCCTGATTTTCCAGTTGTTTTTGAATGGGGGAAGGAGGTGGAGGTGCACTTGTTGTGGCTTCCAGGTCAGAGCAAACAGGCTTCCTCTTTCACTTTCTGCATTAGAAGTCACAGAGCTAGTTCTCTTTTGATTTTGAAAGCAGCTTATTCTTGTTGCTTTCACCATAATGAAGTTTTGGTGTTTTGTTTGTAATCAAAGCTGCATCCCTTATTAACCTGCTCTAAACTGGGTTAGCTATTCACATCTGAAAGTAAAAGTATTCACATCTACCTCCATCATGTATCACCATCTATCAGCAATATGCCAGCTTTCTCTACATCTCATCACAGCTTCCTTATTTTAATGTGAGGTGATCACAAAGGAAAAAGTGATTTTTCAGCTAAATGGTGCTAGTCTCTGAAGCAGAACCTCAAACAAATCTGTACATTACAGCCAACATAAGAAAATGGAAGAGCAGATCTTCGGGTCATAAGTGCTACGGATGGCTTCTTCTGTTACGAGCTGCAGCTTTTCAACACGTATTAGGTTTCCTGGCTCTACACCACTGGAATTATCATATATGAAAATGCCTCAATAGGACATAAGTTCACCAAAACATTCCCCCCCACACCCAGCTAGCATCTCACCCATCTTGGATAGATTTGTCCATAGGCAACCATTAAGACAAGCACTAAGAGTGCTTTTGGTCTGGAGGGAACATAGTGTTCTTGCCCTCTGCGTCTTTCAGTGTTTCTATCCAGTTTCTGCCCCTCCTGTAGTTTCATGCAGATAATGGGGGAATTCTTGCATCCATGGGATTCTCTGATTTTGAAAGCCTAAGCCATTTCAAATTCCAGGTATGTAAAGGAAATTTCCACTACAGTGATGTGGTGCTTTGTTACCATCAAAGGCACCAGTCCATACCACCTTAGCTCCATCTGGACACTCAAAAGCAAAGGCTGAAACATCCTTGCAGTGTGCTGTCCCTGTGCGTTATTGGAAACCGGTTGTTGATTAGAAGTTACTTGAATCAAGCAGATGTAGCTTAAAGATGTAAATACACCAATTAAAACATAGCACCCAAACATCACCAGTCTTCTAAAATTATTCTCAGAAACCATAGCTTCCCATATATCATAGACCCTTCTCAGCTTGTTATCATCATCAGGGCATTTATGGTTCATTTATGTTTTTCTTCCTGCACTTAACAGTAAAAATTCATAGCTTTCAGCTTCTAAATTCAGAAAGTAAAAAACAATTGCAAAGGCAACTGAGTGCACTTTAGCAAGCACGGCTCCTTTTTCGGTCCTTTAATGTTTTTGCCATAAGCACAGGTGCCTCAGGTACCCAACAACATACTGCCTCTGCTTCATACACTGTCAAACCTTCACCTACTTTCTCCAGCACCAACTAGAAACGTTAAAGATGGCTGAGGTAAAATAAATAATAATTTTTCTATAGGACACTGACCAGACAAGGTTTTTGTTTAAAAAAGAAAGGAAGCATATACAAAAATAGTTTAAAAGCTATTGTCAGGTGAGCATTCATCAAAGCGACCTTGCTCAAACTCATTCATGTCAGAATGGTTTCATGGCTGTGAATCACCACCATGCCCCTTCCAGAGTAAGAACTGCCTCTTCTTTCTACAATGCTTTCCATCTTTCTGAAGGCTTTTTCTTCACTTATGTAAGGATTGACACGGGAAAAATCCTTGTAAGATTCTTTATGAATGAGTGACACCTGCTGGATAAAATAGGTTTTTGAAAAAAATTATCTCTGGAATTCCATAATCTTACTACTCTAGAAAACTGAACTTAAGAACAGCCACAACTTCCTTTAATAAACAAAAAACCTCAAACAAACCATTGTATCTACCTTCAAAGTCTTCAGTCAAACCAAGCTAAGTTTGTGTGAAAAATAAATGAGCCACCACAACAGTGATATTCTTGTCTTTCTGTCTGGAAGAGTATTCTACAGAAAACTGAGCAAAGACAGGAATTGCATTTCCTGCAGAAGTTCAAAGTCTTCAAATATAGTTTCATTTCAGTTTTAGGCTTTTTTTCAAATTACTGTTGGAGAGCCTTATCTCAAGTGCATGGTGGGGTGGGGTGGGATACCGTGGAAGAGAGGCAGTAGTGAGAGAGGCAGTAGTGGCTTTCAGCTAGGGTCTGCTTACTTGGATTTATTTTAAAGGAGTGCACATATCCAATCAGGAAAAAAGGAAAAAAGGAAAAAAAGGAAAAAGAAAAGGAAAAGGAAAAGGAAAAGAGATAAAACACAGAGGGAGAAGAAAGGAAGAAAGAAAAAGGCAGCAGTTCAGTTCTGCAAAGAACTTCCCACCAGTGCCTACGGTCGTGGGAAGTCAGCAAAGTCTTTCTGAACTCCACCAAGTTCCACTGGAACCCCCCTCAAATCAGTCTGAACTTCTTTCTGGAAATTACTTCCAGAATCAGGATGCTCCCACAGCAATAACACACATCAAAAGAGGGTCTTATTAATATGACATCCATATGTCTAGCCCAAAGCAGTAGATGTACCCTTTACACAACTCTTATTAGTAGATGCTAATAGTGATACTACAACTGGTAAGCAACAAAGCTGTTCTCTGGAAAGTTTAGATAAAGGTTAAAAAAAATTAATTCTCTTTATTTCCTTTTAATTGCCAAAGTAAGCCAGAAGAAACAGAGTCAGACAACTAGTGCCAAGAAATACCAATTAGAAACATAAAATGGAATTAACCACAAGGAGCAGCTAGATCACCAACTATAGAATATATGGATAAAGTCTTTAGCTGGAATAAATCTGTTATTACTTCTGTAAACAGTACTTCTACTCCTGTCTTCCTTTGTTACACCTTCTCACACTAGAACAAGTTGGAGAGTGGTGTGATAATATTCAGTCCCCCAGAAAGATACACAGCATATTCATACCATGCCTCAAGACATCTGATGGCTGCTTTACACAGAAATTCCTAACCTTTGTTTGAGTGCATCAGGACTTTTGTAGTACTTATACAGTCCTTCCTAGTAATGTCACAAGTAAACCACATCTTTCACGTAATTTATTCCTGGAAAAATATGACAATCCTTGCAAGCAGAATTGTATGGGACTAGGCATATCAATAAAACAAATCAGTCCAATCACACAGTATCTATAGTTGATTGTCTGAAGCTCTTTGATTGATGCTTAGAAAAAAATCCATGTATATAATATACACTATGTCATTATTCATGAGGCACAGTACAAACTCTTGTGTACCAAAGCAAATCTAAAAATCGTTATGACTGAGTTCTGTTATGCACATTAAATGTTTCTTTATCTCTATGGCTTTTTATTAGTATTAAGTTGTACTTTTTGGAGCTATTACTTGGCCCTGCTTTTTTAAGAAAATGAAGCTCCTGCAATCCCACTGCTTGTGGAGCAGATTATGAGCCAGACTCAAGAGACAGCCAAGTCATGTTGGTTTGATCTCTTGTTTAAAACTGGTTTAGTATCTAAGGGCAGGAAGATGGCAAAAACGGTTCACTGATTATTTAGAAAAGTTCCAGTGAGCACCAAAAGACATCATGCCTCTAAGTCTGGTAAGGACTGGAAAAAGAAAAAAAAAAGGAATATGATTAACAAACACATGTCAAAAGATATGTGTATACACACAAACTGTATTTTTTGAAAAGGGAAGTCTTGCCTCAAGAAATCATTAGATCCCTTTGAAGGTGTCAACAGGCTTGTGGGTATGATTCATCTGGTTGATATATGGGTATGGATTGCCAAAAAACTTTTGGGAAGATTCTCCCCTTTCAGTCAGTGGAAAAGGATAGCGAGGGAAGTCATTATATTTCCACATACGCAGACACAAAAAAGTGTCTATCTTAGGGTGAAGCATTGTGGCCTCTTCAAAAATCCCTTTGTGTAACTGGTCTTTTCCTCTATCACAGGAGGTATTTAGCAAATTAGTGAAGGAGAAGGAGTACTAGCAAGTTTCTTCACAAATTTTCCAGTATTATGATCTTAAAGGCAATCAGAAAGAGTAAAGTATACAGCAAGTCTTTCACTTATAAGGAGGCTGTAAGATAAGAGGAAGCTGAAGCCTCCAGCAAGGTGGAGGAAACTCAGTTTAACTCAACAAAAGCAACAGAAAAAAATCTGCTGAGACAAAAACCAAAAGTAAATTTCCCCAGTGGTGTCCATGGCAAAATTTGTAGTCATACAAACCAGCTAGTGAAAGAAGTCCTTTTTCTCAAGAATTTACTAAAAAAAAGATTTTATTTTCATTCATCTTTCTTTCAAGACATTATTAATTTCATGTTTCTCCGGCCGAGATTCTCACATATTCTTTTATGCTGTCCTGACTTAAGCAATAGACATAGTACTATTAGCACCATGCATTAACAATTCACACCTGGCTAGACCACCCTTTGGGTTTTACTATTCCACACCATTCCTGTGGCTGTAACAGCTCAAATAGAAAAATATTTAATACAAGTATTCTCCAAATGCAATTGTGCAAGAAGATCTGACCAACCATGACCTCTCAGCCACTGTTTTGCAAAAGAAGAGCGGTGCTCTGCAAAGAGCAATTTGAGAACATCTGCTCTGCACTTGATAGTTTCGCAAATGGTACTAGGCAGAAAATAGTTATTGCACATGACAAGGCAGGAGAGTTGTTTGTTCTTCCAGGTAATTCACTTCCACCATGTGCGAGATTCTTCCAGCCACTCAGGCTTGCTTGTCCACCTGCAGGTTGTGTTGAAGGACCAGCATTTCACTCCTAGATCAAGCAATTCAAGTTTAAAATATAACGTCCCAGAAAATATTGTGAGAGGCTAGAAGAGTTAATGTATGTTGATGTCTCAAACATCATGGCAACCAAGTTATGGTCCGCATAGCAACGACAGCAAGAAGTCGGTTAACACAGGACACAGAGGGCATGCTGGAGGGTGTGCAGTTAGTTCCATGTTCTGATGGGCCTGGCATGACAACCCACCCTACATGGCCAGGGGTCATACAGAGTTTATTTGAGGAAGGGGCTCACAACCACTCGAAAGACCCTTCCTGACCACCCACAGAAGATCAAGAATTATGTTAAGTCCTCGAGGGGAATGACTGACGCGATCAAGAGGTGGGGAGTAGACTATAAAGGGCACAACTCCAAGGAGCCATGCACGCACCCATCACCAGGGGATTGCCACGTCTGTCATTGTCATCACAGGATCCAAAAGTGGTGATATATATCTCTCTCTCCCCCACCCTTTCTCCTCTCCTTACTTTACTTCTTATAAACATCTCAGCAGAATCCACACCACCTACCATTACATTTTCCAAGTTCAGATTGCTTCTACCATAAATAAAATGTTTAAATGATCATTTGGTGTTGTTCCACCTCACTTCAGCCCAAGAGAATCACAAAACTACTATGACTCCCTGAGTAACCCTGCCTGGGTTGTAACAAATATCTTCACTAATTTATATTACAAAAAAGTGAGATGTGGTTGTAGGGAGGAGAGGGGGAGAGGGAAAAAAAAAAAAGTAACACAAACAGTATTTTTCAGATTTGAAACTAGGATGGTTTAACCAGGTCTCAGTGAAAAACTATTTTTCTCCACGTGATAGTTCTGCCCTTTCAGTTATCATAAATATGATAAATGGCTCTGCTGTTAGATTACATATACACTTTTGTGGTATCATTGTTGAGACATGTTTTGGAATAATGGTTACTCACAGTTGCAATTTATATTTTTTTTTAATGTTGACTTTTGAGAACTAAAGCTGCATTCTGTTTCAGCCATGGATAGCACTATGCTAGCTCTTGGTAGCAGCTGCTATTTCATTCATATTGAGTTGGTTCTTCCTGGAATAGAGAAGAGAATAAAAGAAAATGCCATACCTGTTCACAGAGGACAACTCTGTAGAGGCAGATCTGAAAAAGAGAAAAACACTGCTTTTGAGAGAAACCAGCCAGGCTACAAGCCAGTCAAGTACAGCAAGGGACAGGTATTTTTGCTTGCATAGATTAGAGGAGGCAGAAGAATAAACCTAACATCCTCTTAGGGACTAACTACGTGCAGTAGTAACCAGCTGGGTTTTCAGAGAGATTGCAGCGTTTTGACTTGTTTCTTTTAAAGGTACACTTGTGTCACGTGAAATGCCAAGGAGCAGCAAGATGGGCTGGACACCAAGGTGACACCCTCATTGACAAGGTACCATCCCACTGAGCCTGAGCCAGGTGGGCAGAGCTGCAAGCAAATAACGGGCTCCATCAACACCCTGTCATTGCAGGGCATAAGCCAGGTCCAGAGGCAAGCCAAGAGAAGCAGGAGATGGGGCCATATGAGGGGCAGGCTGGGCCAAGCTGCCCCCATCAGGGCACCCATCCCTGAGCTGAAGTGGAAGGCAGCAGGTGGAGGTGCCAGGCCAGGCTGGTCACAGCTGTTAGGGCCAATTAAAGCCCTCAGAGCCCTGATGTAAAGCAAGTACTTCAATAATTACATTTTCTCTAACAAGCCAGGATTTTTTTAAAAAATAAATCTTTCCTTTATGGATTTGACTTCTGACAATCATACTATGGCACCAGCAGAACCCCCAAGGAGACCGTTCACCAGATATTCAAGTATGGTCCCTAAAACAACAAGTTTAAGTCAGACAGCATGTGCCAAAGCATATGGACATGCATACCAGATCACAAATCATGTTTTATTGTTGTTCAGAATATAATCTTGGCAATTTATCTTTTCCCAGAATTTCCTAATGGAAGGAGTTGGGCACTGTGGTATACAACCCCAAGTATACTGTCTGTTCTTTGTTTCTTACCTTCGCATGTACTGTCAGCAAACTGGGGCAAAAAGGATTAAGAGAAATTATTTACTGTCCTAGCTATGGTTACTCAATATTATCCTCTTAATTCCATTGATGTCTTATATGTAACCAAGATAATTATATTTGTCTATTTCCTAATACTGCAATTTTCAGTGTTTTCTAAAACAGACAAGAAATCCTCTGGAATACCTCCAATATATCCCATCACCCTAGATTTTAAATAACCCTGACTTTATAAAAAGCTGTATTTTTCACTAATAGTTTGTAAAACTCCAGTGCGTTTTAGTTAAATATTTTTTTATTTGTTATAGATTCCCATAGTGTTAAAATTAGTAGATTGAACACAGCCATGACTAGGTAAAAACTTGAATGAAAGAAACTTTTTTACAGAAAAAAAAAAAAAAAAGTTGTGGAAAGTATACATGAAATTTTTCATTTCTAGAAAAGTTTGATTTTCTGCAAGAATCCCATCAGGGCCCTGAGCCCTGAGGGGACCAATAGGCTTTGATGGCTCTGAGAGGTCTCCAACATCACCCCCACCCAGTCTCTTCCCAAGACCCAGGAGCCACAGGTCAGCCCAGGCTGGGGACCCCTCCCCTGCTCCATGCCATAGGGAAGCCTGGGGCGAGTCTCCCGGGAGGACCCTTCAGACCCTCACAGCAGCCTTGCCTCCAGCCCTGCCTGTGAGCCTGCCTGCTTTTGCTGCCACTTGAAGCCCACGCAGAGACCCTCAACCTGATCCATCCCCTGGCTATGTCAGGGCTTGTCGATGGGGCCAGTCAGAAGCCCCTGGCTCTAGCCCAGGGGGCCAGCAGCCCACCGATGAGGGCACAGCCTACACCAGTGTCATCCACGGCTCCTGACCTGGCCAACCTCACACAGCCCCACTCCTGCTGCTCCCTGACAAACAAAAATGCTCATATGATTCACAAGAACTTCTTTCTCCACTTTCCCTTTCCTAGGTCCATGTCTTGGAAGCGTCTGAGAGATGCATTAGTGAAATACAAGCTCAAACTGTAGGCTTACTAACCTTGTAATAAAATACCTACTGACAGCCAGCACAAGCAGTAAGGTTTCAAAATAAAAACTGGGAAAGAAAAAGAAATAATCTCTAACTGAATGCCAGAAACACCTGAACCCAAATAGCCACCCCTAAAGGGACTGAGCTGGCCCCCAACCATGCTCCAGACGGCTTCAGCTGATGAAGGTTCAGCACAGGGAAACTAAATTCTACACTTGTAGATTATGTATGAATCATAAATAACAGCCTTCACTCCAAGGACCAAAGGGGAGGAACACCCCATTAACCCCCAAATTTACCCTTCTTTCCTTTTTTCTGAAGGGGGGCAAGGGGGGAAGGGGGAGTGGTAGGAGATAATCCAAACCAAGAACAGTTCGAGCCCTAAAATTAGAGACTACCAGATTTACCACTGTATTGCTTCTATGTTCACTGAGATGCAGCTGCAGTTTAAGCACTTCTCAGTGAACACTGGGAGAGGGAACAGAAAGAAGACAAATGAGAGAACTAAGAGGTCACCCCTCCACTCCTGCACAGCATGTTTCAAGATCAGCCCAGTGCCTCTAGTTCAGCTGCTTTGCATGCAAGAATTGAGTGAAGCTGCACTAACAGCTGGGTAAGTGAGGCTAGCTGCAGGCAACCCACCCTGAAAGTAACAAAAATGGCAAGTGGGTCTCCAACCCAAAGCTCAGAGCTCAAACCCAGATTTAATATCTAACACTGCACAAAGTATAAATTGAGAAGGTTACACACGTTTTAAGTAACTAAAAAAACTTGAACATAAATTCTCTTTCAAAGTTTTCACTTCTATTTCTTTGTAACATGACCAGAGTTAAATAAACCAAAGTTTATTTTCACATTAGTCTTGAACATCGTTTAAAAAAATGACAGTAATGACAACTGTACTGATGAAACCTTCCAATACATTTACACTAGTTGTCAATCACAGTCAGTATATTAGCAAGATACCAAGGGTGTAATACTTCAGACATCTTCACCAGTATCACCCAGTAAGGGTCTAAGAGATAATGTGTTTGGATGCATTCATTGAAAATAACTTCCTTCAGGTATTTTTCAGAATCACACAATTATGAAGGTTGGAAGGGATATCTAGAGGTCACCTAAACTCATGTCCTGCTCGAAGCAGGTTGCTCAAGGCCCTGTTCTATCGACTTTTTATTACCTCCAAAGATGAAGATACTACAGCCTCACTGGGCTACCTGCTACAGTGTTAGACCACCATCATGGTGAATTTTTTTTCTTTCTGATTGAAATTGTCCATGATGCAGCTTGTATCTGCTGTTTCGTGTACTATCAACATCCACCTTTGAGAATAATCTGGCTTTATTTTCTCTACATGATTCAACAGGGAGGTATAGACGCCAATAAAATCTACCTTTAGCCTTCTCTTCTAAAGGCTGAAGGGACTCTGATCTCTCAACCTCTGCTCTTACGCCCCTCCACCACATGCTGGCATCCATCCAGTGGGCTTGCTCCAGTATGTCACTGCCTGTCTTGTGGCCCAGCTTTTGGAGAAGCACTTCCCTCAAGTCAAGGGCACATCACTGGCTCATTCAACTTGTTTTCCACCAGTATCCCCAGTCCTCAAAGCCTCTTTCCAGCTGTCTGCTCTGTACTAGCGTATAGGATTACTCCATCCCAGGCACAGGACTTTGTGTTCTCCTTTACTGAAAAAACTCAAATCTGTGTTAGCTGTCTCTCTTTGCTTCATCGAGCAAGTAGTAATGTCATTCTGTATCCCCATAGTAACAAAATAACTATCTTTATAAAGCATACTTTGCTGTCCTAACTTCTTTAATGAACATGGCGGTGGGAACTTCAACGAGAAGAAAAATATCTTTCTATCACCACTTCAGAAAGGGTCTTTTAATCACTATCATTTGGTAAGATTCTGGGAATAGACTCTTTCACTGCCCAACACCATCTAAAGTGGTAACAGTCATGAAAAGATATACCTGTAATGAGAAGCCACATTTATTTTCTATTAAATCATGACAATGCTACAGTTAAAATACATAAGCCCAGCCATAGAGCTGTTCATACAAGGAGACAACAACCCTTTTTCTAGGTCTCTGGTCTACAACCCTGAGAATTTACCACGGAGGACTATTTGCCAAACGACTGGACTGAACCTCCACACCTGTGTTAGAAAACAATCAAAACCCAGCCACACCACATACTACATTAAGAAGGCAAAAACCTGTGAGGCATAAGCCAAAGTGCCCTTTCAAGACCCCCTACACTTTGAGTGAGAACACATTCACCATACAATGCAGAGAGAGAAGGAAACAAACTTGCAGTACTTTGGTGTCCAGGTCCAAAGTAAATATGTAAGACCCAAAAGGGGAACATCTGGAAAAATATAGCCTCTAACAGGCATTGATTTTGTTTAATCCATCTCCCATATGGGGTGCAGTTAAGAAGTCATCTCTTGCACCTATATGCAACGTGGCAGTAATCTAACTACTAGTTTTACATCTGGAGCTGGGAACTTCCCTACCAAAGTACTATACAGGAATACAGTTCTCGTTAAGAGTCGCACAGCAACCAATATTTAAGATGCTGATGGTAACTTTACTTAAATAAAATTATAGTCTAACTAATTAGAAATAAAGCTATATAAAGTCTTCTCTCTGTACTTTTCATTTCTCAGCAGAAAGACATGCTAGAACTAATTCAGTTACAATCACGGAACATTCATTCATGAGAACAAGTCACAAAGAACATTCTCTTTCTCAGAAAACAGCCTTCCCCAGTGAGTCAGTACACTTCTTTCATCCCCTCCCTTTTGTTTCCCCCACCACACACACAAAAGCCAGGTTGACATTCAGCAGTTTCGTGCTTCATCTTGTGGCTACCCAAAAACAGTGGTATTTCCTACACCACCACCACCCCATGCCCCTTATCTAATCCAGTGAAGAATTCAGCAGTCTCTTAACAGTTTCAGACCAACATAATCTGCCAGTAGTTGCATTCTATATAAAGTTATAACAGTCAAAACTTTAGAGCATTTGCTTCTAAACAGGGTCAGTTCAGTCTTACTCCTGCCTCGAGTCAACTGATACAAACACTTGGAAATGCTGTCAGGCTACAGTGTTCATTCCTTTTTCTAATAGCAGAAAATACTGGTTTAGAGTTTTAAACTATAATGATGTTATAGTATGTCAAACTTAACTAATGGTTAAATCCAAACACCATGCAAGACAATAAAAAACCAACAACGAACCAAAAAATGAAAGGCAGTTTTCCAGTCTTTCCATGTGTACTCTAAAAAGTTTTCACAACAGAAAGCTGAGTTACAGCGTTCTCACACATGTTTCATAAGCTGCATTTATTTTTAAAAAATAGATTAAAAAAAAACAAAAAAACCCCACACCAAAAGAATACCTCACATAAAAATCCCCCACCCAACAACCCAAACACCTTCTGCTGATCATAAAATATCAGGTCAGATCCCAGGACTGAATACCTCACAGAGGTATTCAAATTATTTAAACCATAATCCAAGGTTCCAACACCTGCACCAACTTTGCCTTTAAAGCCACGAGGACCTTGAACCACACGCAACAGACAGGTCAACCCTGCTAAACACCATGAGTGGGATGAAACTCCGCCACAGCTCAACATCCATCCTGCAGGGTCTAGAGAAAAAGGGACAAAGCAAAACTGCTCCTTCCCCAGGCTGTTCCTGGGCTTCCCTGGCCAATGAGGAATTCCACCAGGCAGGAATCCTCCCCTCCTTTGTCAATCTAACACCTGAGCCCAGAAGCTCGAAGGAGGAAGGCAGCTTGCTCCATTAGCTTAAAAAAAAAAAAAAAAAAGTGTTGGGCAGAAGCTTGGAGATCACACAGACAATTGCTGAGAGCCCAGCATCCCCAAATACCATTCCTTGGCATGACAAGTTCTAGGATTCTGTAGTATGACCATGTAGCCCAAAGCCGTAACTATACGCTACTAGAGCAAGAGAGCAGGAAAAAAATCAAGAGAACCAATGTTTTCCTTACTGCTCTCACAATGAACTGCAAAGGCATATCTCTTAGCATGTCACTTTTCCCTCCCATGAACCCTTTCAAGTAGAAATATACATACGAAGAAACGGAGAAAACCTACTCTGCATCCAAAATCTGAATCAAAACTTCTGGTCTCAAATATTCTAGGATTCTAAACCATGTCACTAGAATGGATATACCCCTTTCCTTATCCATTTTTCCTTATCTATGTGTTTTGTAATTCCACCTGTAATGGAATTAAACCAAGAATATAGTACAGGACATTTCAAGAAAAATCCTGTTTTCATACCATTTGCAGTATGAACTGTCACTTGCAGAGTTCAAGTTGCATATAAAAGGTGTTTGGAGGCTCATACAAAGCATCAGACTTTTAGGGGGATCAAGGATTATTAAAACCTGATCATGCATTAATAAAACGGTTGTTAATACTCGAGATTTTCTGAAATTCACTCACAGAAAATTACTACTAAGTAATTTGATTCAGAATATCTGAAGACATCTATTTTTAAGAGTAAGTACTGTTTGTTTTGGCTATTTTAAAACTTGCAAACCTTTAATTAGTCTTGTTAAATTAGTGCTTATTTGTTTGCAGATACTAAAATTAAACTTTATGCTTTTTTTTGAAACAAAGCCCTTCACAACATCGGTTCTAAGCCAAACAGATAAACAAAAAAGTTCTCTGGTGGGGTTTTTCAGAAAAAAATACAAAGTATTAAACTTCTTAATCCACATTTAGGCATACAGCTGTCTTCAGTGGAGATTACTGCCTTCTCACTGCTGGCTGGAAGATGTTTACAAAAGTTCTTCCCTCTGTCCACAGGCTATTATGCAGGTTTTTAATGCACAAATCATTCATACATAACATTGCAAATCTTCATTGATTATACTATTCAAAAAATGTCATGATGCCAGTTGATCAGAGTTCATGTCCAAAGCAGACAAGTAATATTACAGTATTTTGCATAAATGAAAGATGTTAACAGGAAAAATATTATGCAATAGCTGTTTTTTCACATAACTTTCCATAGCCTCCTCTCTTGTTTCTAGAAGGGTATAGTACGGCTAGAAAGGCGGCAAGTACAACCCAAACCTTCCACATTAGAGACTGAACTCTGACTTTATAAAGAGGTGACAAAAGGAGTAAAGTAAATCTGTAAAGTATGAATAGTAGACATGTTTAGACAACTGTTTTCTCCATCCTTCACATCTAAGGTTTGTTGGTTAAAACTGTCAGATACCAGTTACACAGCATCAAAAGACTATTTTCCATTTTTTAAGTGAGTAACTAAACTGCTAAATTTACTGCCTCTGGATATTGTGTGTCACAGGCATTTAGAGATGGTTTAAACAAAAATATTAAATACAAATTCACCATTAAACCCATCAAAGACTGTTGAGCACAAAGGTACAGGTGGAAACTCTGGCACTGAGATGTCCTCCACCACAGTGCAGAATGCTGACAGGCCATACTAGGGATTATTATTCTACTTGAATGTTATGCTTTCCCTAAGTATCTACTACTAGTCACAGTCAGAGGCAGAATCCTGGGTTATACAGACATTTCTTCTGAGCCAGAGGCATTTTTTTATGTAGCAGATTTCCCCCAGATCAGATATTTCAGAAAAGCTGAAATAACTTTTTACCTGTTTTTTTTCCCCTTCCTTTCCTACTTTCAGACTAGTTCTATTTAAGTTATATCATTGCAACAGAACTTCGCTTTTCAGGACAGATGTGTAATCACTAGTAAATGCGTGGGGGTCTTGGAGTCAACCAGGGAGTTCTGTCTCCTCATCAAATAATTCCAAGACATAGGAACAATCCCACCCTACTCATTGTGAACGTCAAAGCTGATACAGTAACACAGCTCTGCACACAGCTCAGCTGAAGATCCTGGCTTTAGGGATATCTTAGGTTTCAACTGCATCCACGACATTTCTGATGACAAACTTCAAAGGCTCAGTACTACAGCAAGCACGGTAAATATACCAAATGGGCTGGCCTCTTCTTGTCCTGTCTGTGTTACTTCACTTCTTATTCATCTCAGAGCTTAGATGGCAGGAAAAGTGATCAAATCTAATTATTTTTATTTTTTTTTTGGGGGGGGGGGGGTAATTGCCTAAAAGAAAGTGTGAACTCCTTGTTCCCCAAATATGGTGGAGATCAGCTCCCAAATCTCTGTTCTGCATTGACTTTCCTCAAGAGCAGGGGTGGCTGCTACAGTCATAAAGGGAAAAAGTACATCTCCTGTACAGGCACTTCCTGCAGTTCCTTCTGGAAGAAATATGTGCCGTTATTAAACCACATACAGCACGCTAGGTTTTTCCAAAGACCAAACCTAACCCCAGCTGGCTTCAAGGAGCTTCAGAGGTAAAACAGCTTCAGCTTTTGGGAGCTGATAAAGATGGCACCGATGACACATAACAAGCACACCAAATCACATCTGCAATACCGATCTCTCCTAAAAGGCAGTGACATCACATTTTGTGTCCATTTTTCAGTGGAATTAGTTCTGACAAGAAGACAAATGGTAAAGGGTCTACCACAACAATATAACCTATACAAGAAACTCTCATCATTGGAAAAAAGAAATCACCCTGAGATAACAAATTTTATCCCTGGCCTATTTCTAATGAGGAACAAGCATAAGAATTATCTATAACTAAAGATCAGCAAAAGACAGCATGAGGCTACCCATCCTGTTAGTTGTTAGGACACAATGCACACTTTTTGGAATCTACAAAATAGCCAAAAGGCAACAGGGCTGTTTGTTCTGCCCGCTAGCTGGGAAGGAGAGGCTTGACAGCTAAGCAGCAAAAACATAGCTCCGAGGCAGCTGACTGTCCACCATTTGGGCAAGTGTCCAGACCAGAACTGCTTTCCCTGTCAACGGGACAGAATTAAAGTTGTTTTAGAAAATACAGAGATTTTCTTGGAGGGAGAAGTAGAAGAGAGATGTCAGAGGGTTGGGGGGATCAGGAGAGGTGAAGCCTGATACCAGTAAATTGAAATCTTTAGAAGTATGATCTTTTGCTTCAGTAGTAGGCTCCAGCTGCCTGCCACCTGCCGTAAAATGGAAATCAAAAAAAGCCATGACATTTGCAAGCAGACAAAATCAGAGTGATATTTGTGCCAAAAAAAAAATAGTTACCAAAATTAACCATGAAGTGGTTAATCACAAATGAGTTAACCTTACAGCAGGATTTTCATTGCTACATTCTAACTATTTCTACGCCTCCAACATTAAAGTAATTGATCATTTCTGTTTCAAACATTTCATGTCAGATAATAAACGAAAATATTACTCATTTTATGTAAAAGAATTCCTAAAGAATGTGAAGTGACATCTCCTTTGATGTTAAGAGATAAATTTTAATGCTGCAGGTTTTTCCAAAAGTCAAGGGACTTTTACTAAACCAAGTCCCTCAAAAATCTGCTGGATACCAGCTGTAGAACTACACTTTATGGTCAAATCACCGAAGAAGAGCAATGGGTGGTACAGGAGAGGGTTTATCCCAGTCCCATTCCATATAACCAAAGGCAATGGCAGCTGCATCCAGCAATCTCTTCCACCTTCACCCCAGCAACTCTTTAAGAGATCATCCTATTATTTTTAGCCATGTGAACTGTGCTGTATGCATACAACCCTTTAAACTTTGTAGAAGTTTAGAACAGCTGCCTTGAAATTGAAGCTTTTTTATGATGTCTTCTATTTATAGATAGTCTGTGAATGTTTATGCAATGGATTTTGACAGTCTGTTTTGTCAAACAGCCACCACAGGAATATTCCTTGCTGCTGGAATGATAGCCAAACACTGAAAGGAGCAACAGGAGCAACACAGATATTGCAATCTCTTTGCTGATTTGTGTACCTTCCCAAATCTGTCACATTATTTCTATCCTTGAGCTTTTCCTATTTCTCTTCTTCCATGAAAGTAAAATGTCATCTAGTTCCAACAACTTACTTGGACTCACTTAGTTGTGTGCTACATCTGACAGAAAAGATCCGCTATAATATTTGACCAATTCTAGCTCATCTTCTGAGTTTGTTTAAAAAGGATCATCATAAAAAATGCGTAGCTTTTAGAAAGAATGGAGCATTTCAATAGTTTCAATTGGAAAACGTGGAATGGAAAAAGATGAATTACTGTAACTTTCACCTTTAAGCAAGTTGAGACCAACTGTTTTATATGGCAATGACTCATCTGCTGCCAACACAACATCTATGTAGGTGAATTTATGCAGAAAATAAAAATACCTCAACCAGCCATAAGCACTTATTTGTAAGCTCTTTATCATTCACATTTAGATTACTTAACCAATTTCTTCAAGGAAGAGAAAGGGCATCTTCGATGTTCATTTTTCAGCTGTCTGGCCTGAACAGATGTGGAAAGGGTTTCCTAAGCTAAGTTTTGAAGTTTTGACCATTTACTAATGGTCTTTGAACCTGCTGGAAAAAAAAAAAAAAAAGAAAAAGCAAGAGGGTTATTAAAATGAGCAGATGTATAAGCATGTCTAACAGATTTAAGCCACCAAGCTGACAGATGCTGTAGCTGCATCCCTGAGACCACTAACATCTCAGAGTCAGTTTGAAGTTTGGACATTTGCCAGAGCTTCTTGCTTTGGCTTAGGACCTGCAGCCTGAATAGTTCAAAGCAAAGTGTTCATCAGCCTGTTACTTTTAGAATAACTATACCTAGAAGAGTCTCTTTCACAGAGTAGTTTACAGCAACCCAAGACTATAAAATTGGAGGGGAGGGGAAGAGGGCAGGAGAACTGGGAAAAAGATGTGCTGTAATACTGAAGCAAAGTTCAGCTTCTATGAAAACCACCCTCCTGCTGCAGTTTGCTTCTGCTTACATTTCCTTTCTGTTCTGCACATACACACCAACCATGTGGCAGTAATCAGAGATGTGCGAACCCTAAAACTTACTCCTTACCTAATCCTTACCAAAGGACTCAATGTCCTTCTTTAATTGGGTCAAATTACATTTGCCAGCCATCTTCTCATCACAGAAATACTATGCAGAAGGGATCTGGAGGTAAATCTTGCAGCCTTAGCAAGAGAAACAAAGTCCTGGAGGATACCCAAATAGGATACCCAAGAGGAGAGGGCTTTGGAAACAGTTCTTTGATAGTGAATATGAACCGGGCACAGCCCAGGTGGATTCAAAGTAGATTATAGACAAAGATCATTTTTTTCTAATTATAGAAAGAGGGAAAAAAGACTATCCAAGGCCATCAAAGTCTTCAGAATATAGAAAGACCCAAAGTAAGCAAAGGAAGTGGGAAAGGGGGTAGGAGAGAAGGATTTTACCCCAGCACCGCTGTGCTTCTCCCCCCTACTGATGGGAGGGTGGGGGGAATTGAATGTAATAGGAAAATGAATGATATAAATTTAATACAATTTTTCAAATAAACAAGATATATGGACAAAATTATATGATGTTGTCCATTTCACTGTTGGGGTGAAACCTGAAATTTTTTTCTATATGTTTCTTTGTAAATCTCTGACCAGTAAAAGGGCACAGGAACCACAAAAACCAGAAAGCTTTGCTATCCCCTAGGCTCTGCTCCCAGAGTGTTATCAAAGGAAGAAGCAAACTTGTTTCTAACTCTTTGTAACCAGGTTTATTATCACTGCAGACAAGGTTAGGGTTAACTGCTCTAAGCAGAAGGCATTGTCTTTTGTATATTGACAGACTGTAGCAAATGGTATGGTCAAACTTTCCTGTATATCCCTGGGTTTTGTGTCTTTGGGTGAAATTGCCTGATTATAATGTGAAAGCGACACCTTCACAACCGAAGCTACCCCCCTCCTCTTGAAACCCCCTACACAGGGAGCATGGGTACACAGATTATGAAGTACTGTAGCTTTAAATGAAGGTAAGAATGCAATTAACCAATGAATTTAATGAGATTAGCGAAGGGGCCTGTACTAGTGTAGTTTGAAGTGTATAAACATGTTGTAAATTTGTAATCAGTGTACTAGCTTTGTAGACTATCACTTAGCACCCTTTTCCATGCAAAACTGGAATAAACAAATATCTGGACTCAGTGTGTTGATTGGCTTATTGCACACCAGGTACAGAACCCTGACCTCAGAGACAACAAAAGGACAGTACATTTGGTACAAGCCAGGAGAGGAATAAAAAGAGGTCATAACTATAGATCTCACACAGCCCACTGCCTCTTTGCAGAGCAAGACCTTCCAGGTACACTCTCCATATAACAACTCAACAACTTTTATTAGAGTCACAGCAAACCCTGCACTGCCTTCCCTTGGTCTCTAGGTTGAAGGTCTTCCCTTCCAGCAAGTTACTGGTTACTTTTGCTGCTCCCAGTTCACCACAGCCCTCCCAGGCCCCTGGCTCCCTGACCACTATGGTCACCCTTGCTGGCACCAACTCAAACTCATGAAGGAACTCAGTTCCCATTCAAACTGCTCTCAGGCACAACCTTCCCAGACCATCCAGACAACAACCAGAGCACAGCAAAGAGGCAGCTCTCTTCCTGACTGCCCACCCCACCTCCCAGAGAGAGACCACAAAACAGACCCATGAACAGAACAAACCTCCATCTGTCCTATCCACATATACAGCATTAACAGCCAGTTAGCCTTTGTGGAGTAAAAGTAGCTTATCAGTAGAACACACTGGCTCATTAACCCTAAGCTGCCAATGAACATGCTCATGCATAACCCAATACCTTCAGTACAAGCCGAGACAGATAAGATTTCTTCCCTAAAAGACTGACCACCTGTCAATGAGCCTCAGTGTAAACCTTAAATTCTTATCTGAACCTTTTTTTTTTTTTTAATATTTCCCTCACAATTTTTACCCATGTAACTATAAACTTCGTATCATTGTCATTTTATTTGTGCTATGTAATGAATGAACATCGAACAATGAACATGAAACTGGTGAGTTACTAAACAAATACAAGAGCCTTATTTCTGTAGGGCTAGTTCCTTGAACTCTCTCATCTCATGTCATGTCTGAAGACTCAATGTACAATGAAAACTCTTAACACACCAGTAGCCAGTGATTATGGTCAGTTCTTACTTCTTAGCCTTGCAGAACGCCATCTCAGACAAGGGAGGAGAAGGACATAAAGTTTGACAAGTAGTGTCATCTGAAGTGTGTCCACAGTATGAGGAAGCATACTGAAGCCCATAAATACACTTAGGAAAACTTAAGATATCTTAACACAAGTTACTGAATGAAGGCTACAGCTTCAAGCTATGCAGGGAACAAATCCAACTCACTGCTACTAAACCGGGGTGGGAAAGTCCTGCTCACACTGCCCATTCTCACCTATCTCAGTCATCTAGGCATTCCCCACTCCCTCCAAAGTGCTGCTCATTGCATCTCTCCCTATGTTGCTAATGTAGCAAGGATTACCGCTCCAATTACATGGGAAATTACCTGGTTAGCAACACTGGAATCAAGACCAGCCAGCAGGAGAGAGCAATTAGGCAGGAGTAGGATGTCTGTGAATCTGAATTCATAACAATAGCAGCAAGCCATGAGTTGCATACTGTTCTGGAAGCTATTTCTACTGCTACCCATATAAACACAGGCTCAAATAGCCCCGTATACACTGTGCTTACACTTTTGGATAACACCACAGGCATGCCCTTGGGCTTCCCACGTTGGTGTGGAGTGAGTGATGTTTCCTCACAAGAGTTCCTACAGGTGGAAGTCACCCAGTTCTGGACCCAAATGAACTTTAAAGTGTAAGTCTGTAGACAGCTCTTTGCTTTATGCCTTTCTTACCTTTTCCCCCAGGCTGATATATACATCAGTTTACCCTCCCAAAATGTACTGGAATTTATCCAACAAGTGGCTTTAACTGCCACTTGTTACTTATGCCACAAGCAGGTCACAAACAAAGGAAGCTTCTCTTGAATCAGTCCATCATACACAAATGCTTGAGTGACAGGAGAACAATGTACCACTTGTAGGGTAATTAAATCAAGATTTGTGTTTACTTGTTTTATAAGTCATATAAACGCTTTCATTAAAATTTATTTTGGCCAAGCATTAAAGTTTGACAAAGCTACTGTGTCTTTTAAACAGCATTAATGTGAATTACAGCTACATAATTGCTGAAGCTGGCTCAAACTCAGTTTGAATTTCAGCTTCAGAACTCCAAAAGAAGCTTGCTGTCCACAAAACCCTGAGCAATCTTGACGTTCATATAGCATTCTATATGCCAATATTTAGCGAATTTATACTCATAAATTTCCTGTGAAACCCAAGGGTCCTCCTTTACCATTACATGGGGGATGGAGGCTAACAGATACAGTATGAAAAGATGCACCAAGCTAAAATGTGATATAAAATCTGGGAGATGTGCTCTCCTCTTCACTGAAGGCAGCAGAAACACCAGAGATATTGCCAGCTCATTAACTACATTGACAACACGATGGAGCCCCCAGTCAGCTAAAGCTTCAAGGCAGACCTGCTTGGGCCTCTCCTACAGCAAGCTGCTGAAAAAGGACTAGACAGTTTATAATCTAAAAAAACCCCATGCTCCATTAGTATATCAAATAGGTTGTTTTGGTTTAAATGAGGAAGAATAAAACCTCAGTGTTTAAGACAATAAGATATATGAAAGGCTTAAACATAACTCAATTATCTTCCTATAGTTGCAGCCAACAAAGCATGGTACTATGTGACCCCTAGAAAGGTGTTTCTAGGTACAAGTCCTGACTATTCACTCTCCTCTTTACAGCAGACTGTCAGGTTTTCCACATAAGTAGGGGGCTGGAGCTCCCTTCTGTAAATCTTGAGCACTCTACATCATGCAGGCTTGTGAACCTCCTCTCCCAGAGCATGGCCTCCCAAGACAGAACAACGAGCTCCATTTTCCCCCAGGAAAGTCTGCCTAACCTTCTTCTTCCGCAGAAATACTGCCCAAATGGAGAACCAAGCAAAGCCAACGTACAGCTCATTGAACTATCATTTACCATTCTTGGTGGTGCAAGTGGCTACACAGCTAAGTGTCAGAATGTCATTGCAGGCCTTCAGGGCCTTACTCCATATGAAAGAAGATTTTATAGTCATTGAAATGTAATAAACACAGGTTCTTAGACTGCATTTAGGATCTGGATAAAATCTGTGTCAGAGATTCCCAAACCATGTTCGTTTCACAATAAGATGACTAAGGCAGGAGTTGTGGTTCCCACCTTTCTCTCAAACCTCTTGTGATACAACAAACTGTATACCATAATATTCCTATACTTAACCACACTAAGGAAATCCTACTCTTTGCATCAATGAACCCTTCTGGTCCTAAAAAAAATTATAAATTCACGCTTCCTCAGAATCATAGACAACTTGATTGTTGCAATATTTCTCAAATGACAACTATATTTGAACTGAAGAGAAATAGATTCATTTGTGCAATGCAAATATTCATACAGACATCATTTTAAGAAAAACAGTTACTATTTTGAAACTAAGCAAACAAAAAAGTATTTCATCTATCCTGGCTGTTTTTGAGATGTATGGACAGTCTTATATTTGATTAAAAAGGTAGGAAAATATGGACATTTCCTACCTGTATTGAGTAGAATCAAAAGTCATCTAGAAAAGTTTATATCAACAGAAGATACAGAGGGAAAAGAACCCTGTAGTTCTATACATAAGAAAACAACTAGCAACAGCAAAATTATTACTGACGGTGCTGCTACATGTGCAGGGGCTTCTCAGCTAGATGAAGACTGTCAACACAGTCAGCTGATGGCAACTGAAATGTTAAAAGAAAACCTGAATGTTGTTTACAAAAGAAAAAGGGTTACTTCAGAAGTCAGTGGATATTACTCCATGCTGGGAAAAAAGAAATGGCCAGAATTTTAAACATGATAACTGCTTCGCTCTAGCTCCAGTGCTGGTCTGGCCAAATCATTTGAGGAACGCCTGGGAGTGAAAAATAAGGTATTAAGACACATTAAAAAAATTCGGGGCATGACCTTGAAGGGTGGAAACTCAGCTGGGTTGTTGCTTTTACTACCATCAGGGTTCAGTAGGATTTGCATATACTTGAGGATGTTTGCAGACAATATTTACAAGGACTTATGTAAGCTGTGTTGTGGTATTAATCGCACAGATAATTTGTGTGAAGCAACTATCAAATATATTTATGCATTTAGTTAACCTTGTTCCTGTGAAGTCAATAAGTCACAGACTTCAATAGAAACAGTTACACCATGAAATAGTTTTTTAAATCATTTAAGAGACCTATTTTAAATGGAATATCATGACGGTATTAAGAAAGTAAAGCAACCATTGTTTACTTCTTTTTCTTCTATCCTAACAACCTGAAAACAGGTATGGGGAAAAAAAAACCCAAACCAGTCTGTAGTATATGAATGCATCTGTTCTCAGTTATGATGGTTTGCATGTCCTGATGGAGACATTATGACTGCATTTTTATAGTGTGAACATGTCACTGCTGTTGTGTAGCTTTGCACAATAACAGCAACATTTACCACTTTCCTAAATAAATTTGCCATGGGGTGTTAGCACACTTCAGTGAGATAGTGACTTTACAATTTTACAATTACTTGTAAAACCATTTATTTGTAGACACAGACAATGGATGCAGACAGTCCCAGCCCATGCCCTTGGACTTGACCCAGGCATTAGGCCCCATTTGTGACATTACAATTTGATGCTGAGAATTCTGTAAACACTTCCGTCAACTAGCTGATGCGCCAGAGGAGATTTGGGCAAAACATGACTCAATTTTGCCTTCAGCTGGAGTTTATTCTCTTTTGCAGATACCACTAAATCATATAGACATATTTGCCCTTAGAAACTAGCAAAAATACATTGCTTGAGGAATCAAAAATTCTCAGCCACTCCTTCCTCTGCAGAAAACTGCATGAATTTAACACTGCTAAGCATGCTTCTACTCAACAATTACACAGTCACACGTAGAATCATAGAATCATTTAGGTTGGAAAAGACCCTTGAGACCATCAAGTCCAACCAACTAACCTAAAGCTACCAAGGCCACCACTAAACCATGTCCTTAAGTGCCATTTACACATATTTCAAATACCTCCAGGGATGGTGACCTAACCACTTCCCTGGGCAGCCTGTTGCAATGCTTGACATTCACAAGAACTTCTTTACCATACAAAATGATCTGCCAAATAATACCTGTTCTGAGAAAGTCTCTTTAATTGAAGCAAAAAATGTATCTGCATCACAGAACATGACACCGTACTAGGATTCCCAAATGAATGCCAGTTAAGTAGCCATTAAAAACAAGGTTAATAAGCCCAGTAATATATCACATTGACATGTTTATTTACCTACTAAAATCCAGGCTGGCATCTCTGCCTTGCACAGCACTGTGCCTCACAGAAATATCAGGTGTTTTGCCACCTTCTCTAACATCTCTACCACAGTGCTGCAAGACAGCTGAAAATAGAGGTGATACAGGGCGAAGGTGGGAAACATTTCCTGAGGCAGCAAAGGAAAGAGAAACCTTTAACTGCCACGGACATAGGCAGAACGAGCTCTCACAAAAATGTCTTTTTTTCAACCTTTTCCCAAACTAAGCAGTTGCTCCTGCCAGATGTACTTCTGCTGCAGCAGAAGCACAGATAGAGGAAAAGATAAGAATAGAGGGAATTTGCTGAGGAGGAAAGATGGAGGTGTAATTCTTTGGGGTCTAGAGACAGGGAAATGATATGGGTGTTGGGAGCTGCGGGAGTAAAAGCATTTAGAAAAAAGTGTTACTGGCTCCTTGGCTGCAAGAGACGCTGACAGGCTGTGCTTACAAGGGAACATTCCCTAAATAAATTACAGATGCATATGTTATTCCTAATTCTGTAATATTGTAAATTTAGCTGCCCTTACATTTGAAAAATACACAGATGGTATTTGACTGTGTGTCAGAAATCATTTCCATGAGTTTATAAAAATTGCAGGTGTTTCCAGGCATGTGAGGTAGGGAGAATATAGCACAGAGGAAAATAAAGACATCTTCCCTTGGAAGCACCTTTCCCTTTGTTTCTTGGGAAAGAAATAGAAAACTAAAATTCAAAAGGGATCAGTAAGGCAGTAAAGAGCATTGGTTATCCCTGTTTAGAAGACAGGGGAGAGTAGCTAGCAGCTGAACCCCAAAAGGAGAGGAAAGGAATATCCTAAGAGTAGATTTACGCTTATTTGGAGAAAAGTATCATGGAATTTTATGCAGGTTATGAATTCCTTAGTCCAGTTTATGGCTTTACTCTAATTTCCATTTTCAAGTTTTCCCACATACCTAACCTGAATCTTCCTTGCTGCAATTTCATTCTACTAGTAGTCGTCCAATTCACCATGGTCTTGAAATTCCTTTCTCTTTGCACAAGATCTTTGCATGCATTAAGACTTTTTCACTCCTGTGAATGCTTCAGTAAACCGGTGGTCATCCTTGTTGCTCTTCTCAGAACTGTTACCAACAGGGTAAGGGCTGCATCCTTCTTGAAACATGGGAAGTCAAAGCAGAAACAAACTGGAACCAAGAGATAGGAACAATGCCCTAATTATAATGGGATTTTTTTTTTCAGATATTTTCAGATATAAAAATATTAAGATAAAAATATTTTAATGGTTACTTGCAGTAGCCCTGAATGTTAGATTTTTGTTACAGATCTTTATCTCCAAATTTTACCGGATTAGTCTTCATTCCATCAATAGTACCCTCAGCAAAACTGTAAACATTCATAATTTTAGCTCTAACACCAGAGAAAAGACTGGTGTTCACTGTGGGGAAAAACTCCTATGTTTTACTTTTTTTAAGGCTCCCTAAAAGCCTGTTACATCTGAGTACTGTTTGCTAATCCAGCACCATCTTTCCAATTCAAGAATTCAAAAAACTTTCTAATTCCAGACTTCAAATCTTAACATGTACAAAGGTTGCTGTCATAACTCAGCTGGTCTAGTGTTATTAATTCTTGCAGTACAGCCTGCAAACAGAACAAGCCAGTGGATTTATATAAACATGCTTGAAAACAGGGAGGTTGGAAACCTATAAATCAATTAGTTAATGATCATGAGTAAATTGTTCCCAACATGCAGTGAATTTTGAGATGTTTCATCTTAACTACCACGTTGCTAAGTAGAGATGCCAACACAAGGGTCTTGGCATAGCTTTCACACAATTATTGGTCCTCATTTTGGCCTTAGAGCCAGTAAAGATCTATTAAAGTCTTTTTTTTTTCCATCCCTTTTTTCACTACCCACACATCAAGAAAATCACCATATTTCCTGGATTTACTGTACACTAACATTCTCATTTCTTACCAAATACTCCATTTTATATCCATTTTTTAAGAATCATGCAACGTATGGAATCTCTTCTCATAGCTATTGTTTGTCATAACTATTGAACAAAAAATGCAGCTCTTCATTTCTTCAACACACTTCAATTGCTCAATCCTGTTGAAACTTACTTAATGTCAGAATCTAACTGTGTAAGTACAATAAACTGCCAGCTGGAAAGCATTTACACTGTCTTTATCCCACCTAGAAGTGTCATCGATATCTTCACGCCTCTCTTTTCCTAAATAAGCTTACAGTACACTCAGCTGCAGAGCTAACTGAAATAAGAGACTCCGCTACAACTGGAATACAAGTTATGAATGTTATTCTTGTAGGACTGCTACTATTAGGTATATGAATACCCAGGGGGCTCCAACCAATTAATGAGATGCCATTAGGATAGCCACAGTAGAAAATCATAGAAGATTCAATGGGTCTATTATTCATATATATAAGGCCAGCAAAGAGTGAGAAGTCAAATGTCAGAGGTTATAAATAACGTCAGTGGTGTTGCCAGAAATAAAAAACAGACTCCTGCCTACACTGTAACCTGCACTGGATCCTTTAAAAAACACATGAATCGCAATACAAGGTTGGATTTGGGAAAAGATTGATCTACTATCTCATAATTATAAAATGATCGTATCGTGTGTTTCAAAAGGAAGGTTTGCTAAAGAAGTTTGAATTGAGTTTTCTAATGAAGCCATCCACACCAAAGTATCACCACCTTTCATGTCATTACAATTATCACAATCTACAGGGAACATTTATACTATTGAACTTGGGTGACTAAATTAACATCTTCAAAAAAGGCTGTACTGTATTTATTCAGACCAAAAAATGTATTCTACTCAGGAGTAATCTAAGTACCAAAATGGAAATATTTCCTAAGGCTTTTCCTCTCTTCATCTATGTAAAAGCATGTGTTTCCTGAGCTTTAACAACAGTTACCAGAAGGTAGTGCTCGAATTACAAGTTCTCTCTTTATAGAAATAATACATAAATCAGTAAACAGCTATTTGTGCATTTTCCTTGAAAAAAAAATAATATTGGTGTATCTTTTTTAAGGAGTAACAGTGCTGTTTCAGAGTCTTCTACTACCAAATGGACATCAGTCAGTAAAAACCGATTTCTCCAAGGTCAATTGCCCCAAAAATTCATCTGTGAAAATTAAACTGAAAATAGGCAGCATCTTTTAGCAAAGATTTTTAGATATTATACTCCTAAAAAATACAGCTTTGTATAAAATCAGCACAGGACTCTTTACAACTACAATACTTTGGGTAGAGGAGAAGTTGAGTTACGATTTTATGAGGATACCTGGGACATCTTCACACAGCATGTTTTTTTAAATGCTTGCCAGTTTGTGCAAGGTCATTCCAAAGGGAAAAAGAAGAAATGCTCCCAAGTATTTTTAGAAACCTTTAGGGATCAGTTGTATCTGTCACAGGGAGTTTAGTTCTGTCCAGGTGGGAGAACTCCAGAAGACAGAGTAATCATTTCTACTCCCTTGTTTCAATTAGATGAAGGAATTTTACTGTGAAAGCCCAAGAACTGTGTTCAGCTCATCACACTGCCTCACAGGAGCGTGCTACAAGCAAGTGCAAGAGCAACTTGGGCTCTATTCTTTCTCAAGCAACCCATTGACACCAGAATCAAGCATCTCCTTTCATTTACATTTACCTCAGATAAATTTGCCTAAATGTAAATGAAATAAAGCTACATCAAAGTAAGCCTAATTTGAAGCCAAAGCTAATACAAATGGTAAGAGTTACAAGCAAAACAGAAAACACAGTTTTCTTAATCACATTTTTCATTTTACAATGTGTCTCCAAGTCATCTAATATGCCCAGTGACTTATCATTCAGATTCCTTTCTTCAGTAATACATTAAAGACAAGGACTTATGTTTTGGTTAAAGTACTTGATTAGGGCTAAGAAGATGACCATTTGTTTTCAACGCCTCAGAAAACTGTGGGCAAGTCATGTAACTTCTAAAAGCTCATATAATAACAACTTTACATCAAGATAGACTCACTGGAAAAGATCAATATTTTGGCCGGTGTTCCAGTAAATCATTCATTCTAGTCTAATTTTTTTTTGATTGTGTACTCAGAAACTCAGTCCTGTCCAGAAATTTCAATTACATCCAAGGCCAGAGGTCTGGACCCTGTGATCCCTCACAAAGGGCATCTTGAGTCAAAAAATATGTGCTAATGTCAAAAAAATTACTATGTGAAACCCCGTTTTCTACTGGAAGCCCACTAGTGGCTATGTATAAGTAAACAACTTGTGAAGGAGAGCAGGAGAAAAGCAATAGAGGTACAGAGGCTTCAAGGACTTCTCAGTAGCCCAGAAAGTCAATCACGGCCTGTATAGAAGTGATGGGTGAATTTGCATCTGCTTTCAGTACGATTACAGCTCCACTGTCTGCCTCACGACTTGCAATTCTACTGAATGACTCTGTATCTTTGAGGGAAGCCCAAAGGAACGTGCACAGAGCAGCACCAGAGGTCCAAAGCTTCTTTTTCCGAATACCTCATTTACAGTATGCAATTATTTAGCTTCCAAGCTACTCTAAGATTAACCGATCATTACCACTTTAACAACAGTTGCTTAGTAATATAGCATCTGTTGAAGCTAGCACAAAGTAAGCATGGAGGTTTTAGAAATATTTTTTTCTCTTCAATCTAACATTTGGTGGGTTCCTAGGTTTGTTTTGTACACTGTAAACCAGGTTGCACCTCAGTTTGAAATGCAACAGAGAAAGGACATTTACTGATACTGATAGTTTGAATGAGATTCACACGTACCAGATTTATCTCAGTGCTCCATGTCATCTCTCACCTGATGTGAGCAAAATGGTTATTTCTTCAGCCATATTTACCTTGGTTTGCAAGCTCCCCACTCCCTGCTGCTCATCAGATCACCAGCAAAAGAAGAAAGCATCTCCACATATCATAACTGCCTCTGCTTCTTGCTATTTCTATGCCTATCATTGCACTTGAAATCCAATGACAGCGCGTAGAGACTTCTGGACAAAGGTTTTAATTATCAACATCCTAAAACAATTGCAGACTCAATCCAATGCAACAAGGCATTCTGAGAATTCCAAAAAATAAATTGTAGTAGCATTTTTACATCTAACAATGACATTAATCTGTCATTCAGCACTTTCACACCTAACAATGACATTAACCTACAAGTCAGCATTTTCACATCTAAAAATGACATTAACCTACAAGTCAGCATTTCCCCTGTCCTTCAAAGCCTATTAGTGAACAAGTCACTTTCTTCTCTCAGGTAAAGTCAGGCTTCTTCAAATTTGCAGGTGGGAGTGTGTCACTGCAGAACAAGTTCTAAGTATGTGGAATTGCTGTCTCTACAAAGCTGCAGTCATGAGGAAATACTATTTTCTCTCTAGGCTTGCATAGTTTTTGGCAGTCAGAGTCATCAGCACACCCTGGGCGGGGGGAAAGTAGATATCAATCTGATACAAGAAAGAAGTTAAACAGTGTTTTGGCATCAGTGAAGCCATGTGCTAGTGAGTCTGTTCATTATAAAACAGAGAATATTTCCCCATGGGTGAAAGGAAATTAAAAATAATGTAGAAAAATTCCTCAGCAGCAAGCAAAAAATATGTACTTCATTACTCTGCAGTTTCTTGAAGGAATCTCTACTTCAAGCTACTTAACCTTGCTACAAATACCCTGGCTTTCAAATACAGCTTGACGCTTAGCTCCTCTTCAAATCGAGATGAAGCTCTAAGTCTCAGCTTCAGTTCTCATCTCTGTCTACACTAACCCCACATGTCTCTTATTTCAGTATCCTGCCAATATTTCATAGTATTAAATAAAGCGATCAGACGCAACAGTTATTCTGTCTCAGTGAGTCGAAAATATGTCTGTACTGAAGACCACAGTATAATGTGAATCATCCGATATAACTTTAAAGAAGTCAGTACAGGTAGCAATCCTAATTCATCCTATGTAAAAGTTTATTTGCCACCGTCAGGCTTCTTTTAATATGTAGGGTTAGCTCTAAATGAGCCAAGTCAGATACACCCACGCCAAGCTGCCGCGTACATTAAAGACTCAGTTTTGCTGCGTTCCAGCAGCCCCAGTGTGGCGCACAGCCAAGCCCCCAGGTCCAGCACAGAGGGAAAAATGCTGCCCGGCAGTGAGGGGGGAGGAAATAGTGTGAGAAAAAGCCCTTAAATTAGTTTTCCCAAAGTCAAGTCTGTTTTGCCCCATGATGGTACTTGGTATGTGATCTCCTGGTCTCCACCTAGACCTGCAGGCTTTTTTATCTGATTTTCCCTCATGTCCTGTTGAGGAGGGTGAGCTTAAGAGCAGCTGGGTGGGGGGTTAGCAGCCAGTCCGTGTCAACTCACCACAAATACCCATTGGAAGGCTTAAGCATCTAATAAAGTGATTATTTATTAAAAAGCCAGTGCTAGAATCACATACAAATAGAAACAGACCAACAGGTATAGATAACATGATGCCAGGGTTGCTAACAGAACTATTTGTTTTTTAAATGACAGCTTTTAAAACAAAAGTAGCAAAAGGTAGAAACTATTGAAGTAAAAGGAAAGGGAAGCATGCTATCAGTCTTCAGACTAAGAGGAGGACTGATGCCAACAATTACCAAATCATAAGACTAATTGGGGAACCCATACTAGAAAGGAAAGTCATTCTTTTGTACCATGCTCCACAGAGACACAGGTGCAACTATATTCACACTCAGTCGGATTAGAAGAAAAATGCCTTATGTGACACTAATGTCTTCCAGGTTCCTGACAACATAGCTGTTACATTTGTGCTTCAAGAACTGTGATCAGGAAGAATATATGTACAAGATTGTAGAGAAAAAAAGGTGGTGTGACAAAAGATAACTGATTTTCTTTTAAAATTCAGTATCTGAGGCAAGATCACACTGTGTAACTTGTCGAACTAATTCATATCGGCTTGGATATAAATGCTAACAACCAAACACATTGCAAACTAACTGAAGCAAAGCAAGAAAGCTCTGGATTTGTAGAAGTACAGTACACAGGTAGCTACTAGCCAGCCCTATTGCACTTGTTCTGTAATAACCAGGAGGAAGAGTCAACTATCATATTCTTAAATGAAGCTGCTGTGCAGACAGGCAAACATTGCAAAACCAGAATGAAGAAATCACCTGTGGTAAAAATGGGCAGAAAATAATCCACTTATATGGAAACACAAATTACTTCTTCTGGGAAGGGAAAATGAAACAGTTTTAATTGGGAAGAAGAAACCTGAAAAGGGAAGTGACAGGGCAGGGGCGGGGGGAACCAACAGAAAAACACAGAGCTGAATTATGTGAAGAGCATCCCTAAGCCTCTGGTCAAAAGTGACAACTTAAATGTCCTATGCGCCATGCAGATGAGTACAGAAAGACCAGTTCCAGCCCCAGGAGGTTTGCAGTTGATTTGTCAGGCAGGCAGATGGGCATAAACAAAGAAATGTCAGTGAGTTGGGAAAACTATGTAATAATAAAAGAAGAGTTTAGCATAAAAACAGCTACATCTGTATTAGATCTGCTTGGTAGAGGAGATGTGAAGTGCCAACAATAAACAATCCGTTTTGGGGATGCCTGCTCCACTTTAGGTCACAGAGCAGGTCAGCAGGTAGTCCCACTGTATATCTCAACTGAGAAAGTAATTTGCCGAACAATAGGAAAGGACAAGTAAACCCCAATAGCTAAAATGTTTTCACTTCCTAGCATTTTGGAAGGAAACAATAAACATCCCCCAGCTAAGATTTATAGCAGACACTTCATACGCTATTAAAAAAGAAATGTGATTCATTCTTCGCTGGCAACAGGGTAGATGTGAAGTCCCATAGCAATTTATATTAACTTTATTGCATATTTCCACTTTTTTAGAGTGGAAATGTTGTTTACTACTAATACATTTATTCTCTTCCACTAGTGTTTTTTTGGTGTACTATGTTACTGGAGGTACCACAAATTAAAAATGAAAAACACATTACTCTCTGTATAGCCTAATGAATTTTCCTCCTCCTTTCCAAAAGAGCAGGAACTCCTTCACCATTAGTTCTTCTGATCACTCTGAATTATTTGTTCATGACTTCACTAGTGCCTGTTGGCACTTGCTGTTTTAATGGCTACAAACGAGGCTGCCAGTGTTCTATCCCAGGGAACATTAGCCTTTATATGTGCAGCTACTGACCCTTCAATGTGAGGTCAAGTCTCAGATTCATGTATCAAAAACAAGCCAGTGTTGGCCTAGTCTCACCCTTATTTTTGCAACAGGAGATCACTGACTTCTGACTCATTTATCAGCTGCTGAAGCTTTGTTTGTTTGTTTTTCCTTTTATTGTACCAAATGCTTCTTAGATGTCTGCAAACTTTGTTTTTGTTTTGCTTATGTTTTTCTGGAAATGTGTTTTCCTACAGAGGTTTCTGAAGCTGTTGTCATCTCTTCTTTCCCAGACCTTCGTGTTTTGGGACACAAAATTCAAGTAGTGAACTGTCTACTGCCAGAGGTAGGATATCACGTTATGTGTAGCACAGGCGAAAAATATCTCCAGAACCACAGATTTCCAAGAACTCCAGTCACTTATTCCAGGAATAATATTGCTGGTGTACACCATGCTGAAGCCGTAACTGCTGGGTGTGATATTTGTTCACATATGCTCACAGCATGGACAGCAGTTCCACAAG
This sequence comes from Falco peregrinus, assembly GCF_023634155.1. Classification (NCBI taxonomy): domain Eukaryota; kingdom Metazoa; phylum Chordata; class Aves; order Falconiformes; family Falconidae; genus Falco; species Falco peregrinus. Next base: position 26,286,306 of record NC_073725.1, on the reverse strand, counting down.
TTGTACTTCATTAGATCCAGCCAGTTTGCCCACTTACTAAGTCATATTTTATGGATTGTATCTGGCATAACTACCCCTTGAAAAGCCACTGTCCCACATTTGTTTCATGCCTGAAGTCAGTTAGACCTGAAGACAGCTCTCTGTAACATCCCAGTGTGCCAACCAGTACTCACTAACAAAAGGCTCTTCTACAAGAGAAAAGGAATGGTGGCTCAGTGACCCCAACAAAGGCAGAAGTAGATTTAAAAGAAAAAATACCAGATATTCACTTGCTTAGTGTTACAAAAGCAGTGGCTGAAAATTGGTTCATTCACTCATGAATCAACAGTATCACCATGCAAGACACACTTGTGTGATGGATTGATTCAAATGCATACTGATCCCAGAGAAGGGGAAAGCTGTAATCTCTTCTTTCTGTTCTGTGATCCTTGTTCCTCCCAACTATGCCTTATACTCTGGGAACATCTGCACGATATAGCTGTGTTTTCTGAAGTGCTAAGCAATACGCTATGGACTTTATCTCCCTTAGGCTGATCCCTGAGATTAACCATTCCAAACTTACAAAGTCTGCCACTGTACCTGATAACCAAAGCCCTCTAAATAATGCAGTGATCTTATTTTCATGACAGACTTTTATAATAAACAAAATCTGATTATTTCTTAAATAATCCTTGGGAAGGAAACTCAAGGCAAGTGCTGTGTTACCCAGGAAGTTTATGGCAGAGCTTAAAGTTTAAGCCCGGCTTTCTGCCAAGCCACTGTTCTGAGCCTGAACCCCATAGGCATCCTTTCAGCTTCCCATTTATAGTCAAAAATATAGTCTATTTACATACTTAGCATTTATAATAGTTGAGCTTGATTCCAGCCACAGTTCTCTCCTGCTATGCTGCCATGACCACACAAACAGGGACAAAATGTTTCTGTTAGATTAAGCCAAATTAAGGAACGCTCAAGCATCAGTGACTGTGCTTCTGGCTTGCTCCAGTGGACTCTGGCTGTGTGGCAAGGTGAAACCACATCTGCTCGATTTTCTTCAGCACACAAACGCCTCCCCTCACCTGTTCTGAAGAGACAGAAAGTGACACGTGCTCATCAGGTACAATGTGCTCTAATGATTTATTGTGCAATTGGAGATTTCTAAAAAGGTTGCCACAACTCTTTTCCTGTCCTATTCATTTATTCACACAGGATTGTAGATGATCCTTGTGGCAAAGCATTCTTTAAACACTAATTTAAAGCAGCAGCAGCCAAGTCTGGTCAGCTACCTGAGGTATGAGTAGGGGAAAAGTATGGAGTAGTATTTACTGAAGAAAATAAGGCAAAAAGCCAAATGACTCAGGACTGGAATTACACAAGGCAGGCAAGGCACTTCATGCTATGTAGCAGTCCACCACCAAGAACAGAGAACACGATGACCACGTGGGAGGTAAAACTACACGTTGCAGTATGGTGGTTGGGGAGTACCTAACCCTGACAAACGCCTCAAGATTTCTACTTTTTTGCACTTTCAGAATATCCTCATAAATGAAATGAAACGTAACACATGTCTTTAGGAACAGAAACTGTCCCTTCCCTCTCTGAAACTGAGAGCTTGCTCCCACATTTGAAAGGAAAAAGTGAACTATGAGAAATCTTTCTGATAATGGGGAAAATTCCTCATTTCCAAATTGCTTTTTCCCTGTAACCAAATTCCACATAGAGGCCATCATAGGAATAACATGACACCCAATTGCTCGCATGAAAGAACTCTTTGCAGGAGTTTTGCCTGGACTCAAAAGTTCCCATGTCTTCCATCTACTGCCATTGATCTGATTAGCTCTTTCTTTTTATCTCAAATTCGAATGCTATCAAACCCATGGAAGCAAGTAGTAAGAAAGGTAGGGGCGGTTGCGGGGAGAGGGTTGCCTTCTTGGGTTCTTTTAAAATATTCCTTATTGTTTTCAAAATATTTTTATAAGGGTAACTTTCTAGAGAATCACCTGTAAAAAAACCACTACTGCTCTTCTAAGTGCTTCAGACTGCTAACTGCCAGAAAGTGGGGGTGGAACAAGAGGAGTTCAGCTGGCAGAAATATGTGCCATGGAAAAAAACATTTTCAGGAAAACACTAAACTTAGGGGTTTTTTTTAAGTTTAGTTCACTTTTTGATTTTTGGAAAAGTAGTCAGCACTATTTTTCATTCTTTGACCCATTTGTAGCATCCTGGAAAGATATATTCTGTGTGCTCAACCAGACTTTTGGAAAAATGAAGAAGCTGATCCCTCAAAAATCTACACCCAGTTGAGATTGCTTATATTAAAATAAAAGACTTCAGATGTTTTCAGCTCACATTGGCCTATACACTGGTAGCAGCCGCATGCATGTAACGGAAGGAGTAGCCTGGAGGGCAGAGCCCCGCACACACATTCAAGACACCAGAAGTTTGTTTACACTGAAACGCTACAAAGGGACACCGGGAATTAATTTTGGGATCCCTAGCTGCTTCACCACGGTGCTGTATGTGGATATTCTCAGGCCTTTGACAAATATTTGCCAGTGAATTAAAATGGCTGGCTAAATCTCTTGTTGATGGCAGGTACCTGTCAGGCCCTGGACTGTTGTCAAACCCAAAAACACTTCAGCACAGAGCATTAAGCCTACCCAGCAGTTAAGACATTAGCCTGGTTAGCTGGGCTCCTCCAGTCCAGGAGCAGGGCTGCAAAGGGGTGGGATGTCTGTGACTTCGGCGCAGCAAAGTGCAGTGGCAGATGGGATCTGTGGGAGGTCAAGAGCAGTAGTAACTTCAGGGGATTAGCGAGCATGCTGATAACTCACCCTCTGACCTACTGAAGTAACTTCCCAGCATCGACAGCACAAAAATTCCACCTATGACAGAACCGAACCTGCTTCATGCCTCAGCTAACCCTCTGTTGAAAAGAGAGAATGTGATTCTAACTTAGTAGGATACTCTAAGGATAATTCCAGTAATATTTGGGTAAATCATGATAAGTGATCAAGAACCAGTGGATAAATCTGGAAGGGACCTCAGGAGGTCATGTAGCTAACTTAAGCCATGGGATAGGTAATCTTAGTGCATAGTTAATTTAATGACCTGACTTTAAGAGCATGCAGATATGAGCCTAAGATGGCAATATGACAAGTTAACTTACTTCTGAATTCTGACACAGTCATTAAAAACTTCTAAAAGCTCAGTAGTATGTATTGCCTTCTAATTTCAAACTTGGTTTCATCACTTGACAAAAAGCAGAGTGAAACATAGGCTGCACTCACAGGAACAATGGGAAGCTTCTAGTAACTTCATAGTTAGCATCAGGAAACCACCTACCTTAAATCTCACTTTTCCTGACTTCCCACAAGTCCTCAAAAAAAAAAAAAAAAAAAAAAAAGACTCTTATCTGAAATACTGCATGCGTGGAATTCTGAAAACAAAACCAAAAAAAAAACCACAACAAAAAGAGAGAAAAAAATAAAACTAAACTGCCTGTCTCAAGAGAAGTAAATTATACAGCCTTCACTCTGAAATCCTTGACATCTCTTAAAAGACATTTTGGAAGAACTGGGAGAAGATTCAAGGTATGTTCTTGATATGTGCAAGTAACTCAAGGATTTTTTTCTGCCTGACCTAATCAGCTTTTTCTTTAACGTGAGGGTCTAGTGCTTGCAATCAGTCATCATTAATGTAATATTTTTAGGCATCTACAGAATACTTTATTTAAAACATACTCTAAATAATTATAGTGCTCACAGCATCACTTAAGTTAGTATTTGACACTTCTGCCTAGTGATCGCCTCTGACCTCATACAAAGGATAAGAAGACTGAATCATCTCTGGCATGGTATAAATTATTTTGTGTCTGTATGGGGAAGAGTATTAACTTTGAAAAATAACCTAACCTTGACAATTCAAAGTGCCTTCTAGGACAGCTAGATACTATGCTCTCTATATAAAACTGTATTCAAGAAATACAGTTTTTTAGACCTATGGGAATATTATAAATCTCTGAAAGACCAAATTCCTAAAGAAAGACTCAGTGGGACTTGCTGAAGCAAGGTCAGGATAAAATACAAACCTTCATCCTGTAAGAACATTACTTCAGTGACCTCAGTCAAGATATTCTTCTTCCTAAGACTTTCCATTTAAGACCAGCTATACCACACAGTCAAAAGTAAAGCATCAATACTGCAAAATGCTGGGCTTCATGCCAGGTGTGCGAAAAAATAAGGACTATATGGACCTATTGCTAACACACAGAAAGAAATTTTATTTGTATACAAAAATTTGAATTACTAGCATCTACAGAGTCTTTTATGTGCATTAGTTCTCATGCTGCACTAAAAGAGAAAGCTATGAAAAACAATGAAAAGAACAGACTGAAGAAAAAAGAAAAGAGAAGGTAGGTTCAACAGAGCACAGTGCATGAGAAAATAAGCATTTCTCTCATCTAACAGATCTTGGAAATACATCAAACTGGTCCAATTTGGTAGTTTTCTCTTTTTTTCCTCCAGTCCTTTTACATTTGCAAGCAATCGGAAATAAATCAAAGATTTTCCTTTAGTTATGATTATCTTCTTTGATAAATTTTTTGAGAGAAAAAAGCAGAACCGCTGTGGAGGAGAATGTTTGTAATATAGATGTACCTTTGCACATGGAATGCAGATGAGCAGGTCCAGATTTTCAAAAGCATGTAGGTGTCCGTGTATAGGCTGACATCTCTTCAAAGCCATCTAAAGAGTCAAAAATTTATGACATGATTTTATATAAAGAACTATGAAAGATAACTTTTTGGCAGGTAAGTTTCAGACATGTTGTTTCCTTTCTCTCCTCCCTCTCTGCACTCCCCCACCTTTGCCTCCCCTCATCTGAACACACAATCTTTTCTAGAGCTGGCTTTAGGCTATGGCTGACTCTGCATGGCATACATAGTATCATGTTAGACTCGTGAAAGACACAGCCAATGACACAAATTAAAATTAATTTCATTATATTTCAAAATAGCAACCTGAAGATAGACTTTTCTGTTTTCACATGCACCCACTTACATGCTTTTCAGGACAGAATATTATTATTTCATTGAATATTTTTTAACAATTTTTCAACTGGCTGTTGGCCAGAGATAAATCTGGAATAAATAAGTTTATTGTATTTTATACTTATTAGCCAAACAATTTGTGATCCCCATAAATAATGGCACCTCTGTTTTACATTATGAAATCAGTATTTCAATTACAAGATTTGGTTTTTCTGGAAGAGAAAGTATAAAACTGTATTCGGCTTTGTCTGAGATTTTCAAATATGAAAATATCTGAAATGTTATTAATCGTAGTGAAGATCTTATTTTCTTTACCTACTTAAAACTACTTTCATCAGAATTTCATAATTGCAGCAAACAGAACCTAAAAGATTTATCTGATTAAATCTATCGACTTGTAGTCCCTCAAAAGCAGTATTTTTATGGTTTGAAATACTCTAGAGAGACTAAATTATATTCCCTTAAATTTAAGAAATAATATCTTAAAAGTCTCTAAATTAAGTTTAACTCCACAAAACCAAAATTAAGTCTTATTTGGAGTCACTAGATCAAACCCTTGGGACAAAATTTATCTATGCTGGAGTTCATACATGAATGAACTACATTATCAGAATAGTTCATTCTACCCTTTAAATCCATAGCTTCTCCTAACCTGATCATCAACATTTGGCTAATGCTAAAAGACCTAAATCTCTGCCTTTGCAGTAATTCTCAAGAGCTTTTCCAATTTTAAAATAATAATAATAATAATAAAATCAATAAAAACATTTTTACTTGTGTGACAGTGGTGTATTTGTAACCATTAGTGAAAAAGTACATAGAGTTACTGCCTCATCTGAGGAAATATAGCTGTTATCTCACAATCTATCCTAGAAAACCCTGAGCACCCTTCCACTTCTGTTTGTACTTTAGACCCAGTTTATGGCATTCATAGGATAAATTAAGTTCTTCTGAGCATTATAAGCAGACCTCCTTCATTGTCAAGAGTTTCCTTTACCCTAACTAAAAACTCAAGTTAAACATCTAAAATTTACTTTCTGTAGTCCCTATCACCATTCCATCTCTGATATATCTGAAACTCACTCTCTTCCATTTTCTTGCTTCTTCCTTTTTCTTTAGCAATATAATCATACAGTATGATACAGCTTCTCCTTTTCCAAGGAAATTCACATTTAATGTGACTTATTCAAAACCTTCTTCTTACTCATTCCTAAAGTCACAGAGAGTATATATCCACTGATACTATTTTTCCAGTTTATTTGTGTACTTCTCATATTTTACTTTCTATCACCTACAGTAAGCTAAAAACACTCTTAAAATCTTGCCGGACTCCTTACAATATAGTTGTTTCTTCAGCTTTAGCATAGGTGACAACCACTCTCATTGTCTTTAAAACCTTGTCCTACCTTGATTTTTGGCTGCTCTCATTATCTTTCTTTCATGAGATCTTTGCAGGATTTTCTCATTCACCTTCATCTTCTCACCCAGACTTCAAGAGAATGCCATTAGTTCAATTCTATCGCCTTTCCAGATCGCAGCCCTAAAAGGATCCATATTAGTTCATTGATTTCTGTGACATCTCCAACAACAGCTGAACACAGAAAATAAATAAATAATAGGATAAAGGAGAATAATAAAGAACAAAGAAGGATATTTTAACCAGTTTCTCTTCAGCCATTTGCAACTTAAGGAGCTAGACATCTTTCCTGTGCATTTAGTAGCCTTCAGTGGATTTCTGTGGTGTATAATCATCTTTCCTCCCATATAACCTTTAGACATAGGACACTGAGTGCAAGAATTTCCACAGCTTAACTGTATATTGCCCCAAGAATTACCACCCTCTCTTTGCCTTGAACCTGCCACCTCCTAGTGTCCTGTTATGCCCGAATTCTTGATTACAGCCTCATCCAACACAATCAATCCCTTTCCAAGCCACTAGTGATTTTTTAACATGTCTATCCTATCCTTTCTCATGTGTTTTCCAGGATGAAGCATACTAACTCAGTTGTCTCTTTAAAAGGAAAGTACCCATAGTAACTTACTGGCATAAGCAAATAATTGTCATTTTACTACTCACCTCCTCTTCTAGGTGATTTTTAAGCACACTGTAGAAAAGAGGTTCCTGCAGAAGTGCATTGTCATTTTGACCTTGCTAATAAACTTCAGTAAAAATTATTAAATGTACACAATCTGCACATAACTCTCCTCTAACCATCAGGCTGGTGAAGGCTGTCATCTTGCACCACTACATTGTACCACTCTATTCTCCAGCCGTGACAAAAACAGGCTTACACAGCTTAAATTCACTTAGACATTGACTCTCAGAGTCCACATTCTTCCCTGGCCATCCCTTATTCTTTCTCCTTCCCTGCTGTACCAAAGAGAAGCCATCCTTCACTACCCATATCCTCTCTCATTCCATTACAGTGGGTTAATTCCCTGGTCGGGGAGGCCAGTGAAGCCTTCATCGCTTTTTCTGGGCGAAGCAGCTGCAAATAAACACAGTAAACCAATCTTAAACATTTTCTTTTTCCTTTATACCTTGAAAAATAACCTACAGCCAACCTTCAACATAAATTGTGAACCAACAGTCTAGATCTCACAGCCTATTATGTTGTCTATGATCTTGCTCTATTCGTTTCCTGCTTTACCCCGTGAACCCCTTTACATCTGCTCTCGCATACTCTTGGACAATTGTTTTGCAAAATGCAAAGCCTAGATAACAGGTTCCTAATCCACAGCTGAAATTCCTTGGCACCAGAAGCCGTATCCACAAAGATATTTATAAACCTAACTTTCCAGTGACATCAGAGGGGAGAAAGGCAACTAAGTATTTTTATGTTCTGAACTCATTGAAATAACATTAAAAGAAGCAGTTGAATATTTTTTTTGTATCATTGAAGTACTTTCAGCCCTATTTAATAAAGACAGATTGAGTTTACATATCTAAGTACAGCTTGTTTTTATTGTTTGCCAGTATGTGCATGACCCACAAATCTTTATATATCATTTACAATTTTGGCTATGTTAATATCAACCAGCTGATGAACCTTAACCAGGGACAACATTTAAAATCTGTGTTCTGCCAAATACCCACATGAATTGCACACAGCATAAATACATAAAACAGCTGAACCATCTGAAGAGAGTTCAAAGTTCTCCAGAGGACCCCTTTTGCCCTCCATCAGTCTCAGGACCCTGCTGTTTAGAAACACCAAGTGCTGGCGCTCATTGTGATGTTTGGTTTTAAAGATTTTATCTGTTTGACTTACTGACAGTGCCTGGTCGGTGCTGTCATCCCCAGCCACGAGGGACTTAGACCAAAGGATAACCATATATATCTTTTAACAGCTGTCTTGGATTTTTCTCCACTTTACAGATTTTTGTGTCTAGTCCTAAAGTTTAAACTCTGTTATTTGCATCACTTGAAAAGCTTGCCTAGCCAACCTACTTTTGCTTCATTTCCTTGGTGTTCTCCATCCTGCACATAACAGCAGCTAAGCAGTGAAACATGCCATTTTACCTCTGCCATATTTTGCTGCATGTCAGAGGTCATGAACTCAAATACTTGCACTGTTTGGAACTAACATACGTCTTCTTCCACCCACTCATACTAATATACCCACCGGTATTTACTGTCTTTCATGTCTGGTTCTTCCCCTTTTAAAGGATATTGCATTGTTTATTTTTATTATCTTTGGAGCTACAACTTTGTAATGAACTCATGGACTTGGACAGCATGCTAGATTAACAGTATTGATAGTATTTTTCACAGAAACAGGAAATTCTAGCTTTGGTGATTTATAAGTTTTCTTAACTGGCATCAGAAGTAACTCCTCTTAACAAAAGTACTTTCACTTCATAATTAATCATTTGCAAGCTGGTTTTGGGTTTGGTTTTTTTGTTTGGTTGGTTTTTTGCTAATATATTGCTACAGTTCATACTTTGACAGTAAGTAACCACATCTGCAACAAGTTTTTCACAACAGGATTTATTCTTCCCCTGAAGAACTTTACTTTTGAAAGGCTGTGTTCTCAATCTCTCGGGTTTATCCAGAAGCATTTATCAGATCCGTTTTCTATCTTTGTCTGCTTCAGACCTGTTTTTTATCTTTGCCATATTTCATTTATGTGGTTCTATTACTGTTCAGTCGATCCTGTTTATAAAATGTAACTTCATTCTTTGGGTCCTTACCTTGAATGCACATATTGCAACAAGTCATCAAATTTTCTTCTTAGCTTCTTCATAAATGCAGTGGAAAGATAAGGAGTAACTGAACTCCAGGGGCAAAGCAAATAATATTGTATTACCTGCCACATGCACTGACCAGCCAAATTAGGACAAGAGATAAGCAAACCTTTTTATTACATGACGTAAACAGCAAGAGAGGAGAGACACAGGTGAAGCCCTAGAAAACTCCAACTTATACTTGGCATGGTGGGGGCTAAGCCAGTACTGGCACAGCCTTTCCTTGGGGCTGTACCTGAGGCTTTTTCTTCCTGCTCTGGCACATCAAGAAGAATGAGTATATTTTCTATAATTTTTATATCTTTTAAATGAATCACAGCTGGATATGCCCTACAACACACAAGTCTTTAAAATATATACACATCACCTCAATAACTGTAAGTTAGTATGTACTTCATAGAATCCCTTCTATTGATGCTTTTCATTGCTGTGTCCAAAACACACGACCATTTAGTTTTTCTCACGATGCACGTACAATGCTTGTTTCTCCCAAGCTAACTTTGTATTAACAGCATCTGTGAGTGATAACCCTGAGTTTAAAGACTTCTTTTGAAGCAATCAGATGGGAAACAGGTTGTTTCCCTTTCCAGTACATCTTCTATTGCTACCATCATGTGCTAAATATCTTGGGGTATTTATTTACAACACAGCCAGGACCAATTTTTATTCAAATGTTTAACAAGGAATATGGCAAAACATATCCTAATGTCACCTCAGGAAAAAAAAAAAAAAAAATCTGTGTTGCTGCAGTCTTGACTTGGAGAAGTATCAGGTAGTTTGTTAAGAAGTGCTGAGCTCCCAGGAGAGCTAAAGCCTGTCTCAGCCCTCAGCAAGCCTCAGCCACAACATTCCCCTCTGTACACACAGGCCAAGGAATATTGCAGTGGAGTAGGCTGCAACCTATTTTTTCACGTTGTTCTTCCTAAAAGCAGGAGTATACAGCAAGGTTCAGGATCATTAGTTCCACACTGTGCAAAGGCACAATCAGTTAGCACCAGCTCTGACCTAATTAATTCAGAGTAGCTGTGGATGACAGCCATACAGAAAAGGAACTGAGTCTTCAAGCTCTATTCTTAAAGGTACTTAGACACCAAAAGATATAGATACAGGCTCAAGTAAATATCTAGATACCATTCAAAAATATTTTATACTTAAATAACACTTCAAATTTGTCTGTTTCTCAGTATGTTCTTATCCTTCCTCTTCTCCCTTCCCTATCACACACTTCCACACCCACTTACCTGTGGTGACTGAGGCACAGACTTTGCAAGGATTGTGAAGCAAAGACATTTATTGTTAGTTAGTTACAACTTTCCTAAGTTCATACTCTGTACGGGCACTACTAAAAGCCTTATTATTGGTCAAACTCTGCTGTCCACATGCCCAGCCGCTGTTCACTATAGGCTACTCTCAGCTGTTCACTCTGTTCCCTTATCTTCTAGAGGTGAGATCACATGCCTCCTTAGTTTCTGTCTCATCCAGGTCTCTTCTCATACTTCCCTCAAAGTTATTTACCCTTGATGCAGGATCACAGCCACACATCATCAAAGCAAGGCCACGGCTACACATTATCAATGTCAAAACAACTCACTGTCTCCGTTCCCTACACTTACCTTCAGTGCACTGCCCTTAGGATGCATGCTCGTGTGGCTGGCATGCACAGTTTAAGTAGATTTAGAGGCATCTGAGGGGCACAGAGGGAAGACACCCCAGGTGCAGCCTGTACATGTGTTGGCATCTTTCCTCCTGCACAAAATCATTTCACCTGATTTCTGTTCTCAACTGACCTCCCACTGCCTTCCTACTTCTCATTCACCTTTCTCCATAGAAGCTTAACTCCCTTTTTAAACAAATCCACTCATCATCCCTAGGCCTTTACATGTTATGGTGGTACACCTGCTGCTTTACAGGGTAGGTTGTGTCTGCCTGCCGGAGTGCATGTGTGGTTGCCTTCTCCTGTACCACACAGAGGAAAGGGTAAAATGCCTCCTCTGCTTCACCCAAGTTATAGTGAGTTTGTAGGCTGGTTATGAGGCCAGGCTCACTAATCAGGGGTAGCACTTTGCACAATGTAGCCCTCTTTTGACTGTCCCTGCACAGTCCTACGATAAAATTACATCATTTTTCACACTGTTGTATGCCCCAGATTTTTCCTATGCACAAACCTGGGACAAGACACATATTGCTGGTTGTGAGGGCACCAGAAACACACTCCACATACTCACACAAGCACCATGTTCCCTCGGGCAGGTTAGCAATGAGTGTTGCCGCCCAGTGCTCTCTGCTGCTGGAGGTGAGGTGCAGGGGGAGGGTCTCCAGGTGGTGGGGCATGGGACTCAGTGCTGTGACAGCAACTGGGAGGGAAAGGGAAGCATCAGCAGTCACCACAGCAGTGACATGTCATCTGCTCCCAAAGTTTTCCACTGCTATGCCTCCCCAAACCTAGACTTCTGGTAGGGACAAACAGCCAGAAATAACTCCTTCCCCGCCCTTCCCTGGTGTCGCTGCCAGCCAAGTGAGGCAGCACAGCCCTTGTCTGGGCCTGCAGGCAGCCCTTATGCTAACACGTATGTGAGCTGTTTAAATCAACAATTAGAAGGCACAGGCAATATGGAGTAATGCAATAGGCTTTCATGTCCTGCAGAGACTTGCCTTTTGTGTCCACCATGAGGAAACTGGAAATTCAATTGAACAGACTACTATAAGAGCCTACATCCACCATAGAAATTAGTTTCTTTAATAGATTGTAAAAGACTAAAACCCCAAAGATAAAATTAAAATATCTCTTAATTTCCTCCAAAGGGTTTCTCACATCTTTCACTGGAGCATTATGCTTCAGTCAGGCATGAGGGTGCATTTAGATAGGTGGGGAACATAAAGGAGCTTCTTTAATCCAGTATCACAGGTCTTCATGTCCTTCTGGATTTTTCTTGGATATATGTAACTGGTAACAAAGTTTAAATAAAATATTGCAATATTGTAAGCATCGTCTGAGATGAAATTATGATCCGTACTATGTTAATAATGCAACAGGATGGTGAACATGATGTTACAGCATGGGTGGTGCTGTCCAGAAATCACTGTGTTTCCACTACTCGTCTGCTCAGTGGCAGTGGCAATGCCAGCGTGGTGGCAGCGAGACCATCCCAGGCCACAAGTGACCGAGTCACAGGTGCCATCCCTGTGGTTGTGTTCCATCTCCAAAGGGAAAACATTGCTAACAGAAAGACAAAAGCTCATTTTGCTCACACTTCATGAAGGGGTGGGTGGGAGGAAGGAATTTAGCCTATTACAGGGTAGAAGGGGTGCCCATAATGAAATGGGGGTGGTATTTGGTTTTTATGGGGTACTTTTGCCTCACTGGTAGAAGCAAGCAGATGCACAAGATTTTGGTTATCAGTGTGGGGAAAAAACAGGTACCTGCTCTGCCACAGTCACCTGAGACAAGGAAGGAAGTGGGCGGGTGGGACTGGGCTGTAGGCATGTTCATTAAGGATGGAACTGGCATTCTCCATCACAAAAGAGTAATAAAGCCATTCTGCTCACTGGGTAACCAGACTGAACAGGAAGGAGACTCACTCTTGATATCACATCATTTCAGCTTTCAACAGACATGGGGCATGAGGGTAGTAAACTCGGAGAAGCTTGTCATGGTTTAACCCCAGCTGGCAACCCAGCACCATGCAGCTGCTTGCTCACTCACCCTCACCCAGAGGAATGCGGAGAAGAATCAGAAAGGAATGCAAAATTTAAGGGTTGAGATAAGAACAATTTAAAAGGTAAAGCAAGAGCTGCGCACCCAAGCAAAGCAAAGCAAGGAATTCATTCACTGCTTCCCATGGGCAGGCAGGTGTTCGGCCATCCCCAGGAAAGCAGGGCTACATCACACGTAATGGTTACTCAGGAAGACAAGTGCCTTATAATGCCAAATATCACCTCCTTCCTTCTTCCCCCAGTTTATATACTCAGCATGACGTCATATGGTATAGAATATCCCTTTGGCTAGTTTGGGTCACCTGTCCTGGCTGTGTCCCCTCTCAGTTTCCCGTGCCCCTGCAGCCCTCTGGCTGGCAGGGCCCAAGGAACAGAAAAGCCATTGACTTAAAATAAACTTTACCCAGCAACAACTAAAAGCATGTGTGCTATCAACGTTGTTCTCACACCAAATCCAAAACACAGCACTGCACCAGATACTAAGAAGAAAATTACCTCTATCCCAGCTGAAACCAGGACAAAGCTGCAGAAGGAAATTCATGCCATTTTGTCTGAGCTGGATTACATATCTTATGAACACCAGTGGGTCTTGCTTAGTATTTGTGTATAAAGCCAAAAGCATGAAAAGGCCAACATGGATGAGATGGAAAAAGTCCATGACTACATGGGTCTCCCAAACTGGAAATCTGGTATTTCTGTTGAAGCTGTAATGCACTAGCACCAAAATTTAATTCTCCAACAGTAACTGTGCAACTGAAAATCTCTCCCACCATACATTAGCAGAGACTGGTAAGTATGATAGTGAAAGCTAAAGGGGTGGATGCAGGACAAAGGTAGATAATAAGAGACTGTTATATAAAAGTTTTATATAAATCAGCTTACTAATTTGAAACAAAAAACTCAGAAATTAAGGTTTTTATGAAAATTTGAAGCACAGCCCTAGCCACGTATCAGTTGGGCACCTGGGGAGCTGTTGTTTAGTCTTTGTATGTTAAGGCAAACCCACTATTTTCACCGTGACTGCAGCCAACCCTGAGCACTCAGTGGCTATTTTTCAACTGAAATCATTACAAAAGACCCATGTCACAGACTTGTCCCTGTCACATACTGCATCAGTAGAAGTATTTCTACCTGAAACCAAGGTTATTTGGGTCCTGATATCTTCACGGGCTCCTAGGTCAGCTCTCCATGAGTTACTTCACCTCCTCCTTGACACTTACCTTGCAGCCTGAACACTGCTTTCAGAAACACTGTGTTGGCTTTATTGCTGTCTTGCTTCTGATATGCGTCCCTAAAATTGATGTTCATACAGACAAGAATGTTTCAACACACAGCTAAGAACAAATTTTATCTTTCCCAGGCCATTGTGGAAGAAACAATGAAAGTGAGATATTTCCCCCCCTGGCAATTCTAATTAATTTATTACACTGACATGCCACATTTACCATTCTTCTTCAATTACAAAGTTGACATAAACATCCCATGACACCACATCTGTGCTGATATATACTGTATATTGTACGCAATTCTTTCTTTGTGCAAATAAGAGGGAGAAGGAATTAATCACTGTGACAAATTGTCAGAATAGCACTTTCAAAAAGATGAAGTAGTTACCTTGCATGTGTGTGTGTGTGAATCCACTTCAAAAGTTTGCCAAGCAAAGACAAAGCTGAGCAGCTTTAATTAAAGTACCTTTTATTGGCTTCCCCGTGGTAATGCCCGGAAGCCCTTGTCTGGGGCTGCTCTCCACCCTCCCAGCACTGCACTCATTCCTAATGAGGTGCTCCCACACCACAGCCCATGTTCTCACAGCTGCTTCCAAGTGACCTTGGAAGGAGCCAGAAGGTCCTAGTGCCACTGTGCATACAGCATCGGGGGCACACAACCCTTGCAAAACCAACATTGCTCTTTCGGAGAAATTATTGTAATGAACTTTTGTTATTACGGCCAACTTAATCAGCTGCAAGACCGTTAGAGCAGTGGAGGAGATTGGCATTGGAAAGTAATATAACAGGACATGTGACTTTGTTGCGGGGTGTTGCTTGTTTCTTTGCTTGTTTGTACTTTGCTATTATTATAAGCAGTTCATCTGTTCTGGTGTCTGATAAATTACACCTGATATGCAATCCTGGGGAAGAGCATCATTCAAAGAATGCATTCAGCATTACTTTAGCTTCATCAAATGTTCTAGGCCAAATCTGCATACTCGCAGATCTTCAGTGGATCTCAGCCAGTTTATATGCACCTGAGTATTTGACCCAGTTAAAAGCTGGATTAATACCATATTCAGTGTTCTTGGCCCAGTGCAAAGCACATTTGCACAGAACTATCACTTATCTTGTAAAACAGTATTTCTGGCGAAAAGAGAGGATGCAACTAAATTAATTTTAAGAAGCTAGGAGGCATTATACCTTCTGTTTACAAGTAACCAGAAAGACCAACTCTGTTACTTAAAAAAAAGAAAACTTTGACAATCATAATACTGCCGTATTGTGTATTGTATAATGACAACCATAAATAATGCCGACCCAGTTCATACTAAAAGATGAAAGCTGATGTTCCTCACAATTGCATTTTACGCGCTGTTGTACAACTGTAAAACCTTCTCTCGGAAACATTATAGTTTGTGTGAGTCCTCTAGACCCTTCACTTTATCGCAGAATTCCTTCCTCTGTATACAGGAAGGGGAAATTCAAGCAAAAAAGCAAAATATAAAGTATCACTTGTGCAATGTTTTATAAAACAAAACTACTCATTATCAAAATATAATTTTGAATGACAACAATCTTCCTATTATTTAGTGCTTTTCTCTTACACCTCTTAGTCACCTCTTTGGGAAAAAAAGCAAGGGCAGGATTTTCGTATCTGTTGTTATCTCACTGCCTTTTTATTGAAACTCCTCAGCTTCTGCTATATCCCTTTGAAAATTAGATTTTCAGCTCCATATTCAAGATGGAACAGCCAACTCTCTAATTCCGTAAGGGCTGCATAATTCCTTCTTCGCACCGCTTTACAGACTGCCATTTCTGATTGCCGTTGTACATTGAGCAGCGCCTTCCCCTGACCTGCCTGCAGTGTGCCACAGCTGTGAGCGCTCCAACAACATTTGCTGCCTGCCCAAAACTGGTCGGCTAAAACTTTCCTCTGGAGGTTGTTACAACTTCATTTCTGCATTGAATTTAACCTCCTACTGGAGAAAACACTGCAGGCTAATGGCTGTAACCCCGTCCTTCCATTAGGCACACGTGAGTGAAAACTCAATATGAAAAGTAAATATGATCATTTTCCATTATTTTCTTTGCCATTGCATTGTAACTAATTTCACAAAGTGGATGGTATTTATGTAAACCCTTAACATTTCCCAGAAAAATGTACAAATAAAGTAGATCATTTTCTTGTGGCTTACACTCCCAATATATTTGATTTTAACTCCCTTTCAAGAGAAAGAGTTTAATAAACATACATATATGTTGATACCACTTCTAAGCTGAAATGGACAGTTGGTTTTGAGATTATTAACTCTTAACTTTTAGACAGAATAGGAAAAGAAAAAAACTTTGTTACCAATAAGAACCAGTTCAGGCTGCTTGATGCAGCTCATAATCTTTTAGTCAAGTCTTCACAAAGAAATGTCCATACTGTTGCAAAAAATGATTGTTTAATAACTTTGAAGACATATATTTTAAAGCTCTCAAGAAAAAGAACTATTAAATCAGTCCAAGTAGTTTTCATCATCTTCAAAACAGTCTACTTATATACACCTTTTAAAAAGCAGCCCAGTAGACAGATAGATGTCTTTTCTATAAGCAAGCTGCACCAAAGAATTTACTTAATGTACATAAGAGAAGAGTGATGCTCAGTAGCAATGTTACAAAACAGAAACCTTTTACACCAAAATTTTCCTGCAAATAACTATATGTGCTGCTGTAGCCTTTTTGTTATTTGTTAAGGTATGATCCATTGTCCCCTGAAGGGAAGGGAAATACTTCCACCGCGGTCCGAACTGGAAAGCGGGGTTTGGGAAAAGCGCCTGCCACCACACGGAATGGGAAACACTGGAACAGTTCCAGCTGCAGAAGCTGCACAGCCTGGCTGTCAAAGGAGCATCCGCTGATTATCCCACCACTGGGCAAGTTTTCTGGGGCAGAAACAACAGGGCTATTCAAGCAGCAATTAGATGCACTTCCCCAGAAAGGTCTAGAAGAAAAGGGATGTAATCACTAAGGTGGCAGCTTGCCAAATTGCCTTTTGGATCCCAACGCTTGTTCCTATGCTGCTCCTGAAGAAAAAGCAAGGCACTTAGGGATGGGCCTATGCAGAATACAGAGATGATCTTTTGTTTCACTATCTAGAGCAAGCATTAGAATTGTGCATTTGATCCTCATAGGATATATAAAAAAGCACAAACATTAGCAAAGTTGGCCATCAGCAGGTAAATGTCCTTTTCTGGTCGGGAAGGCTGAACTGCACATAATGCAAGAAAGGTTGGATGGAGGAAAATGAACCCTGGGTGAAGGGTATGAGTCTCCCAAAGGGGCAAAGTATTTCAAGAAAAAGGTCGCATCCAGTGCCAGCAGACCTGTGTCAATCTGCCAAGCTGCTGCAGGCCAGAGGACCGCACTAAGTGCTTTTTAAACTCTATTGACCTCCATTCTAGAACAAACCCAAGTCAGCCAAAGTTTCCTGGTAGGGACACCAGCTGTAACATCTCATCTAAACACCCGTATCACTGGCTATGGCTTCCAGCCATGTGCGGTCTTTTTATAAAGTTTTATTGGCATAAAAACTTCTAGTAATAGTGCATTGGCCTGTACAGTCTTTGGAAATTATTTATTAAACTATTCTAAAAGTTATACGAAATACTATTTCTGGCTTCTTGTAGCTGATGACATGATGTCGAGACTCAGGCTTCTATGCAGGGCTGAGTAACTATAGAAGAAAGCCATGTGGCTTCATGGAGCTGCCTGGCAGATGAGTAGCTCATCCAGCAAACTACAGTAATTCTCCTCCAACTGGGAGCTCAGCACAGGACGAAGAAAACAAAGTTCAAATCCAGGAGAGGATTAGGAAAATATCCTCTACAGACATTTCCATGGGTTTAATAGAAAAGGAGAACAAAACGAGGCAGGCTTGAAGTGGATCCGTAAGGGTCTATTACAAAGATTAATAGAAGCTAAGTTATTTTAACTTAAAACATGTGTATGGCAGTGTAAATATATAAAAATGAATCCAGCTTATGAGGCACTGTTGGACAGCTGCAGCTGAGGAGAGTTTTTAGATGTGCATTGTGCAGCAATGCACTGAGCAAAGTAAATTCTCTCCTGGTGCAACTGCCCTCCTGTACCGCTGCTCCTGGGTGAACGGAGGCCCACAAGGGTCTGGCTAACACGCTCCCGTCTGCAGGCAAATAATCAGTTGCAAGTACTCACCTGCAACCAGGACATCTGACAGCTTTTCATAAGGGTATCTCCAGATCATGTATTTCCCAGGTTTGGCCTTTGCAAGATTCAGAGAGTTACGAAATGGCTGCCGCAAGCGCTGTCAGCAGTGACAGGAGCACGTACTGCTAGGAAATAAGGTCGTTTAGGCTTCTGACAGAGTTCATATTTTTCAATTAGACTTGCAGTAAGAATTGATCAGAATGAATTCTAGGACAGTTCAAAGTGTAGGATTTAAGTGACATTGATCGTTCTGATCATCAAATCTGATTACCTGCTGTGCTCTGTCGGGGACTTGCAGCATCTGCATAAGTGCTTTCTTTTGGAGAGGTCAGTAAGAAATGTTACGTAGT
This sequence comes from Falco peregrinus, assembly GCF_023634155.1. Taxonomy (NCBI): domain Eukaryota; kingdom Metazoa; phylum Chordata; class Aves; order Falconiformes; family Falconidae; genus Falco; species Falco peregrinus. The sequence continues at coordinate 26,267,524 of NC_073725.1, read as the reverse complement.
AACTGCACTGGTTTTCTCCTTAAATTTAAATCACAGATTGTACAGACATCTTCCATGAGAGAGCCATAAAAATTGTAGGGATGTGGCTCAGGCTACATTGCCCTGCTAGAGTTTTCTAGACGTGACAAAGCTGGAAAGGCTCCACTCGTGCACCTACATTTACGCTCTGCATCTCTCTTCACAGATGAAAGGAGTTAGTGACAGTAATTACAGTGCTGAGAACTCACTGTTGAGATACTGTCTCCCTATTTCTTTTGAGAAAAGCAGCAAAAGTAAGGCAGATGTTGGATTCTTCACAGAGCATTTCTCTGCTTTTCACAAGCTTGCTGTACAGGGCAGAGGTGAGGAAGAAAAACGTCTATGCTAGCCACAAGCAATTTTCTACATTTGTAAATTCAATGAAATTCAAATAAATCAAAATATTCACTCTGGCCCATGTAGGTAGCAACAACACACATTAGCAGGGAGCAATCCAACCTCAAAAGCCTTGAGCAGATGCCAGCTTTATAAATCTCCCACCTATTTCTCTAATTGCTGTATTTAGATGCCACCATTGTAAACTCATTGGAAGTGGTAACTGATAAAAGAAAGAAGCTGTATGCAAGTATAGTCAAAGTTTCCAGTTTGACACGTAAGAAGAGACAACTCTAAAACATGAGAGTTCGAACAGGTGGTTATAAAGGCCTACTCACAGGACTGGGAGCGGCCCTTGCACCTCCTTCATTTCGGCATGAATGTACTAAGAAGGTCTTCTATTTCTCTTCATAATCCAAGAGTCTTATCGGTTTGGGATGTTCTTATGGAAAAGAAATAAGACCAAAACCAAAACAGACAAACAAAAAACACCAACAAACCATGCCACAAAATCCTTAAGGGACAAAGCAAAAAACCCTTGCCTAGGGAACACCCATTAACAGCCCATTTGACTCCATCTCACCTAAGCCTTAGGGCCCTGTAGTTTTGATCCTCCAAACAGTGTTGAAAACAAACAAACAAACAAACAAACATGGTTTTTTCCATTTTAATTACACATGGAATATGCAAGTTAATAATCGGCCTCTAATAGCACAACAGAACACAATTTTCCTTCAAACACTATGAGGCACTTCAGAATGATAGCACAGAATCACAGAATAGCTCAAGGTGGAACAGACCCATAAGGATCATCGAGTCCAACTCCCTGCTCCTTGAAGGAGTAGATTACCTCTGAAAGAGAAAAACCTGTGCACAAATTCTGCTAGAAATTCACTTACTAGGTCTTATTTACTAAATGACTGTAAAATCCATTCCAAAATGAGGTATACCAACATCTTTCAGGAAAAAAAAATCTATATATCAGGGTGTGCTGACAAAGAATCAGTTGCAGTCCAGGGTAGAGGCAAGTAATACAGCAGGAAAGAGCGTTATCCTCCCTCACCCAACGTTCTTCACATTCCCCTGTGGGAACTTCTAGGTTTGACTTTGAGGAGCTGGAAGGAGGTGCAATGAGCTAGCACAGGGGCCACAGTGGGAGCATGGGGGTACAACCTCCAGGAGAAGGGCACCAAGAGCTCAGGGTCCTCTCCAGTAGGTTTCTACACCCCATTTAGACACTCTTCATCGCCCACCAAAACCACCTCTGTCATTTCCTGCATTTTCAAAACCAAGTGGCACCATTCAGTTTAAACACAATGGCTTCAATTTTAGAATACAAGAATGCTGAACAACTTATGCTCCTCAAAAGGACCATCTCCTCCGAGGATACTTGCAGACACAACATGCCCCTGTTTTCTGTGGAAAAAGAAGCGTAGGAATCATTGTGCAATTGCTGTGTGCAATCTTAACTAGCTGAACAGCACCTAGCAAAGTCTTGTTTAAAGAGAATTACAGTTTTACATCCCCAAGTAGGTCTCAGGCACTGTGCAATCGTGCCATCTGCTGGGCAGAAATTTGTAGCTACCAGCAAAAACTTCTGAAGAACCTGGGCAATATGTTGGAAAGCAAACTGCAGCCCTGCAACTGAATTGTTACAACTGCCACTGCTGGAAATGGAGGTGAAAGGGTGAGACTGCTGGTACCTAAGAGACACCCAGTCAACCAGCCTGAGCCTGCTGCCGAGCCTTTCTTCATGGCTGGTTAATTCCAAAGGCTAAGAGAGGGCCCCTAAACAACAATCACTGGTTTTAAAACACCTAACTACAATTCCAAGTACAGCTGAGCATAAATAGTAAATTAAATGCAAAAACTTTCCCAAGAAAGGGTTCAGTTTCCACCCCAGCCATCCTCTTCCTACCGCGTTCTCTCAGCAACAATAAAAACACATTCTCCTGAGGAAATGAGCTGAAATAAACTTGGGCACAGAAGTAATTTGATGACCATTGGGACTGTCAAGGGCTCTGAAGTTAAGGTTTGGGTTTGGCTCTGTCATCAGCTTGTGTAGCCAGACTCCTTAAATTTTCTAGGCTTTTATTTCCCTACATTTTAGTATACACAAAAATATACTACAGCTCATACATGTGTATATACAAAAAATACAACACAATTAGTCCATGCATGACAACTTCCATTCTGGAAGTCTTTGGTTAGCATTTTGGTCACATATGAAAATCAAACTCTGTATACAAGTTAGGTAAAATGACTTCCACTCTCTTCAGAGATCTGGTTAAATGACACCAACCTTTTCCCTACAGTCAGAAATCATCACATCAGTCAGCAAGAAACACGCAGGAGGTAACAGCACCCACTGGCTTTCCATTCTCCTGAAGCTCCTGGCCATTCTCCCCACTACCCAGGCTGTCCACTGAAAAGACCAGCACTCACCACTTAACTCCTGAATCTCCGTTTTGCTTGCATTAAAACACGCAGTTTCTGGCACTCAAGCTCCTGTGAGTTAGTATGCTGTGTCATTTCTATAAGAGCAGAAGTTCTGCTCAGAAACAATAAATTCTAATGAAAAGGGCGAAGCAATTACAGCAAAATTGACAAACTGAGCTGGACTATCAGATACCTGATGTGTTCTTGTCTGTGAGAATGCAGGAAAATAAATTAATCACATCCTCTAAGATCTCCTCTTTACAAAAAAAGTTTTCTCTATGTCACATGTCCCTGAAACAGCAGCTCCTCTCTATTCTCACCCCTTTTCTTCTACCAAGCTGTAAAAAAAATTCTCCTTTCCTCTGGAAAACTTACAGCTGTCACCCAGTAGTGGTACCCTCAGTGTCGCATTGCTACGCACCAATGAGCATGGCACTGATGAAGGACCTAAAGTACAATCAGCTACTGACTGCAGCGAGGAAGTTTAAGTGTAGTTTTGAATGAGACATTGGAATCTCTGCCCACAGCAGAAATAAGCTTACTAGGCAATGCGTATGGTGCTTAACAGGTAAGTATACAGACATCCATATCCGTATATAGATTTAATATTACTATGTGCCTATAAGATTGCTGATACGGCAGCAAAGTGATACATTAAAATGGATTCTCCTTGGCATTGTGAAACTTCTATAAAAGATATATGCACACACACATATAAGTAAAACTATGTTAATGTATATGCACGTGTATTAAAGGCATTCAGCTGTCTTTCCATTATATATTCAAGCAAGCCAACAAAATTTATATCTATACCTTTACCACACAAATGCTTTCTACAGGGTTACATGCATCTTTCATGCAGGGAACCTCTACTTTACATTGGCAATAAGAGATACCAGGAATGGCAACAGAGATGCCTGTAGCATGCCTTCAAAGAGCTGACAGTCAGACAAGTAGAGATAAGCAGATTTGGTTATAGAAAATAAAAGCAATCTATTTCCTGGTTTATATACACATTAGCTTTCTTGCTCCACAACAAAAGAATCACAGAGGAGATGATTGCAAAGCTATGACGGCGTTTAAGTTCACACCTTTGCCTAGGCCAACGTAACCATTCAGTAGAGGGGACTCCAAGGAAGACGCAAGTGAACTTCACAGTTTTAGAACTGGGAATCATAGAACAGCCCAGGTTGGAAGGGACCCTGAAAGATCATCTGGTCCAACCTTTTGTGGGAAAGGAAGCCTTTATGAGATTGTCAGGTACACTGTCCAATCCATCTTGAAACTCTACCACATCCCTAGGAAAGTTGTTCTGGTTTACTCCCTTCCCAGATAGGAATAAGAAAAAAAATTAATTTATTTTTCTAAAAAATAGGCATGTGTTTATGCCAGCCTAGCAATGCCTAAAGCATAGCCATCCCATCCACTGCCACAGCAGTCTACAGCCCTAGCATTGGGGTTCACCTTATGCTACAAGCAACCTCGACGCAAACAGGAATCATACAGTCTTGTGAGCCTCTCCTGAGCATGGAAAAACCCCAAAGGACTAAAATGTTTCCATTTCTCCAAACTGTGCATCATTCGAAAGCAATCTTGTCCCCGGTTCACACAGCATCCTGTGTGCCGTGACGAACTAATGCAGGCTGCTTAGGATAGAGGGGGGGGGGGGGGGGGGGGGGGGGCGGGGGGCGGGGAAAGATTAATTCCTTCATTTGTTTTCTTCCCTTTTCTTGCAGGTACTTATTAGCAACCTCTTAGTCCTCTAATTTCTAGCCCAACCTAGGCAGTCCATCCCAATAGCCTCTCTCTTCCTGAATTTATTAGGCAACCTTTCTGCAGGAGGGAGACAGGTCAGCTCCCTCTGCCCCAAACAGGCAAGGTGACCAACAGCAAACCACCTTTAAGGGTTTAGCTAGGTCCTCCTCCTCATCCCTTGCCTCTTGCAGTTATCTGGGTTTTTTTTACTCTCCCTGCCTCACTCAAGTACCCAGGGCCTGCAGCTTTACAGCTCCCTAGTTCCAAAACACTTCCCTAGCTCTCCTGATGGCAAGAAGTATGTCCCACAGCCAGCAGGGTTGGCCACCGCTGCTGGAGCCCTTGGGACCACTGCACCGCCACATTACTGAGGGCCTTTTGCTGAACAAACAACTTGGCATTACCTGTTGCCTTCCACCTGGCAGGCAGTGGCAGGACACACTGTCTTTCATGCCTCCCCACGCGGGCTGGAGGCTGATTTGGTGGGTGTGGGAAGGCAGGCAAGGCAGGCAAGGCGCAGATCCTGTCCCATTCTGCACAGCAGCTAGCTGCCCTGCACAGTGGCTGAGCATGCGGCACACGGGGACAATGCTCTCACTGTTGGACAACACCATAGTACCGATAAATGATACCCTTCTCCTAAAATGGCCCGTCTCCCTGAACAAGCTCTGCCTTCAAACAAGAACTGTCGTGCTGACGGTGCAAGGCTGTGCTCTGGGGGCTGCCCAGCACCTCCCCCTCTCTGCCACCCAGTGATGTGCTTACATGAGGGCTGCACGCCCAGGTCCCCTCTCTCCCAGGTGCCAGCCCAAGCACTGGTGGGGTCCTTGCCTGAATGGCAAGGGGGGCAGCATGAATGCTAGGATGCAAGTTAGCAAACTTCCAAGGGCAGACAGAGCCGACAGCCCCTGGGGACAGCCTCAGAAACACACAGTGTCACCCAGCCTGACTCCGGCACTGTGTTTATCCAAACTATCCAAAACTGCATTGCGAAAGAACATGTGGACATCCCATAAACACGTTTGCATACAGCCAGGCAAGAATGTAAGTGACACCGTGTTAGATTATCAGAGGTATAATGTAGCACATTGATCTATCTGGTATAATTAACTACCTGCATATTTCTAAATATGTCCCATGAGCTGTGCATTTGCCATTGACAATTCCTACTGATTGTAAAAGTCAGATGATTCTTTCAGTGTTATCTAATACAGGAACTGATTCAGCAGAGCAATTAAATTTGCTTATTATTGATGATTCTCTCTCCACACAGCAAAGCACTGAATCAGATGCTTCACAGCATTACCAATCCATGCATAGAACTTAACATGAACAAGGTTGTAGAATTGTTGGTATTTTAATTTAAAACCCAGCTGCTGGACTCTTGTATTTATGAAGAACTACTCTGGGGTTTTTTTTCCCCACGTAAGTGTATTTCCAGACTTCATAATTAGAGATAAGTAAACATTAAATGCTAATATTCCAAAGGCAATTGTTTGGGTTTTTTTTTTAAGAAGTGTGATCTCAAAAGAAATCTGACAATAGTAGTTCTAAGAAAATGCTTTTTCTGTTCTTAAACATTAAGATATACAGCTAAGCACGACAGATCTCCTCATAGCAGATCTCCAGACTTTGATACAGTCTGAAGCTTAGCAGAGAAAGAAGCCCCAACCTTTCAGTGCCTCTAACAATCAGATTTGGAAAGAGGACATACCAGCAGCCATTGGTTTGGCTAAATAGTCTTTTTGTAATACCAAATTTCACTGTGTGTGCAGCATTTAAAAATTATCGAGGTTCAAATACTGATCAGTTTAAAAAAAAAATCATTACAGAGTACCTTTAGATATGTTTTATGCATATGCTGTTGCTGGATCCTGTAGTGCTGGTACCAAGAGGTTTTTCACTGAAAATCAGAAAGCTACAACACTTCTTTTGAACAAGAGGGAAAAGTAAACTACTAACAATTCCAGGTCTTGAAGCCTTAAAAAACACCACAACCAACTCTTCATGATGGGCAACTCTTCAGATAACTCCGAGAGGCTCAGGAGCACTAAGGCTTTGCTGTGGAGAAATGTGAGTTTTCAGCAGTGTAACGGCATTTATGTGGCTTACTTGTGGTCAGCAGAATCTGGCCCATTCTGATGGCACCCAGGTGGCAAAGCACTTTACAACAGACTGGGTATCTCACCAGCACTTCGGGTTTTGAAGGTGTAGCATGGCGGGGAGGGTTGAGTTCTCTTTTTGTTGGTAAGTTACACTATGAAAAATAAAACAGCTGACTGGAGAGCGAACACAATAGCTGCTGCATTCCAACTGCAGAAGTCCTGCAGTGTACTACAGCTCAATAACCAGCTACATGCTGTATGGAACGTTCACCGGCAGATGGAAGTGAAGTGCATCTTTTGATTCATTGCTTACAGTCAAATTCCAAGAGAACTGAAAGGTCTTTTATGCTGTTCTGGGAAAGTGGAAGGAAAAAATAAATTAAAAAAAAAAAACAACAAAACAGACTCCCATCATCATGTGAAATGCTGTGAAGGAGAAAATACTACTTTATCAACAAAAAATGTATATAAATATGAACTCTGAGGTCATCAAAGCACTTTTGAGTTCTAGCCACAATTGTTAAGAGGAACAACAAGGCAATATTCAATCATGAACAGGCAAAATATGATCATGTTCCAATTTTTTACTTGCATATTTCATGCATATATGGGAATGGAATATTTCATTTGGAAGACACCTACAGCAATCATCTAGGCCAAGTGCCTGATCACTTCAGGGCTGACCACTAGTTAAAGCACACTGTTAAGGACACTGTCCAAATGCCTGTTAAACATGAACAGGCATGGGGCATCAACCTCCTCTCCAGGAAGTCTGTTCCAGCATTTGACCAGCCTCTCAGTAAAGCTTCCTAACTTCAAGTCTGAAACTCCCATGACTCGGCCTTGAGCCATTCCCACACACCCTGGCGCGGGGTACCAGGGAGAGGAGCTCAGTCCCTCCCTCTCCATGTCCCCTCCTCAGGGAGCTGTAGAGAGCGATGGGATCGCCCCTCAGCCTCCTCTTCTCCAAACTAGACAAACAATCCTTAGCTGCTCCTCATAGGGCATGCCTTCCAGGCCTTTCACCAGCTTTATTGCCCTCCTCTGCACACATTCAAGGACCTTCACAACCTTCTTCAATGGCAGGGCCCAGAACTGCACAGAATAATCAAGGTAAGGCCACCCAACGCTGAATACAGCGGGATAATCACCTCTTTTGACTGGCTGGTGTGGCTGTCAGATGCACCCCAGGATGCGGTTTGCCCTCTCGGCTGCCAGGGCTCACTGCTGACCTATACTGAGCCTGCTGCCAACCAGCACCCCCAGATTCCTTGCTGCAGGGCTGCTCTCCAGCCACTCCTCTCCCAGTCTACCCTTGACTCCAACAGTATTTCATCCCAGGTGCAGAATCCAGCATTTGGACTTAATAAATTTAGCTCTTTAATCACTGCCTAATGCTCCCATCTATCCAGATCCCTCTGCAAGGCATCTTGTCCCTCAAAAGAGTCAACAGCACCTCCCAGTTTGGTGTCACCAGCAAACTTGCTAACAGCACATTCAACTCCTTCATCCAGATCATTGGTAACTACATGGAAAAGAACCAGCCCTGGAACTGAACCATGGGGAACAGCGCTGGTGACCACAGCCAGATGTAGCCCCAATTGCTACAACCCCTTGAGTGCTTTCCTCCAGCCCCCACCCCCAGCACACCACAAACCTGCTTCTCCCATGTCTGGCCAGCTTGTTCGGAAGGGTGCTGGGAGGGACAGTAACAAAAGCTTTTCTAAAATCCAGAAAAACTACATTCACTGCCTTCCCGTCACCCACCAGGCAGGGGACCTCATCGCAGAAAGATACCAAATAAGTCAGGTTCACAGAGGGCAAGCCCTGTCTATGTTGGCTGTGCCTGGTGATCTCATTATTCTTTAAATGCCTTTCAGTAGGACCCAGTATAACCTTCTCCCTAATATTTCCAGGAACTGAGGTTAGACTCACAGGGCTGTAGCTCCCTGGGTCTTCCTCATAGTCTTCTTGTAAACTGGAATGACAGTGACTGGCTGCCAGCAGGGACCTCCCCACACTCCCAAGGCCTTTGGTAGATGATGGAGAGGTGTCCTGTCATAACATCTGCCAGCTCCTCAGTGCTCGGGGATGAATCCCATCTAACCCCACAGACTTGTGAACATTCAGCTGATACAGCTGGTCCGTTACAGTTTCAGTGTCCACAAAGGGAAAGTCACTGTTACCACACTCATGGTCCTCCAAATCAGGGGACCGGGCAGTCCAAGGTCTGTCAGTATTATTAAAGCCTGAGGCAAAAAAAAGGTGTTGAATGCCTCTGCTTTTTCTTCAACCCTATTAGTCAGGTGACCATCTTCAACAAGTTTTCTTTGGACCTTCTTTTGCTATTAACACACTTCAAAAAACCCTTCTTGTTATCTGACACAACACTGGCCAGTTTCAACTCCAGGCTCTGACCTTTCATGTCTCCCTGCAAATGCACACCACAGCTCTGGAAGCTTCCTGAGAAGCCTGATCTTGCTTCCAGAGATCATACACTTGTTTTTTCCTCTTGATGTCCGCAAGGAGTTCCCTGTTCAGCCAAGCTCATCTCCTGCCCTGCTCTACAACACAATGGAATTGTCTGCTCCTTTGCTTCTAGAGGGTGGTTCTTAAAGATAGACCAGCACTTGTGGACTCCTAAAGCCTTCAAAAGCAGAGACTCAGGATACTCTGCTAAATAGCTCCCTGAATAGCTTGAAGTTTGCTTTCCTGAAGTCCAGCAGCTCTGCTGTCCTTTTTTCTCATTACACTGAAAATTTTAAACTCAGCCATGTCATGATCACTGCGGCCAAGACAGCCACCTACCATCACATCTCCCACGAATCCTTCTCTGTTCACACACATAGCAAGACTAGGAGGGCACCTTTCCTAGTTGGCTCACTGGGCGCTTGTGGCAAGAAGTTATCTCCTACAGACTTCAAGAATTTCTGAGACCTGCTTGTCACAGCAGTGACATTGATGTCTGGGAAGCTGAAATCTCCCATAAGAGCAAGAGCTGCTGATCCATAAATTTCTTCTAATCTCCTATAGAATAATTAATCACTGCTTACATCCTGGCTGGGTGATCGGTAGTAGACATCCACTACAACATCTCCGTTATTTTCCATCCCCCTAATCCTCACCCAGAGGCTCTCAACCATATCATCACTAACTGTAAGGGCTGTACAACCAAGTTTCTCCCTTACATATAGCATGACACCTCCACCTCGCCTGCCCTGCCTATCACTCCTGAACAACCTGTAGCCCTCCATCCTGGCACTCCAATCATGGGATTCATTCCACCAAGTCTCACTAATAACAATGATATCACAGCTCTGGGAACAAAACACTCCTAGTTCATCCTGTTGCTTTCTCATGCTGTGTGTGCTGGTGCACAAGCATTTCAGTTACTCTTCTGAGCCTTCCATGCCTCCTGGAGCAGTGTAAATGTTCCCACCAGCATTGCCACCCTCAGGCAGTGCCCAGCCAATCCTTGTCTTGCCTGCAATCCTGTTGGTATCTCCCTCCCTCATAGATTCTAGTTTAAAGCTCTCTCAATCCGTATTGCCAGCCTACACCCAAAGACGCATTTTCCCCAGCAGGATAGATTGATCCCATCAGGCCCCAGCATACCTTGTGTCTGGAAAGCTCTTCCACGGTTTAAAATCCCAAAGTTTTGGTGGAGGCACCAATCCTGGAGCCAGGTCTCGATACCCTGGACTCACCTTGTTTCTTCCAAAGTCTCCCCCCAATACTGGAAGGATTGAGGAAAACACTACCTGTGCTCCCAAATTTTTTAGCATTCTTCCCAGGGTGCTGAAATAACTTTTCACCGACCTCAGACTTTTGTTGCAACATCATTAGTACTGACCTAAGAGAGCAGGAGTGGACAGCAGTCTGAAGGTTGTACTAGGCTCTTCAGTCTTGTGGTAACGTCCCTAATTCAGCCCCAGGGAAGCAGCAAACCTCCTGAAAAGAAGGTCCGGTCTGCAAACGGGTGTTTCCATTCTGCACAGGAGGGAATGGCCAAAGACTGTAACTCACTGTTGTTTCTTCTGGGTGCTGGTCATAATGCAGGTTTTGTTGCAAGGGGCTGGTGTCTCTGACCGACCTTGGCAAAACTATTTGCATAGGTTCCTCCTCTTTCTCATTGTGCTGTTCACCTCCCGTGCTCAGGCCTCATACACCAGTTCTGTAAGGGTATCTTAGAGGGTAAGGAGGTGTTTCTCTTAACGCTCCATGCTGTGACCTTCTCCTACTCCTCCTTATCCACTGTGGCGCTGCCTCCCTCCTGGGACAGAGCAGACCCAGGACCTGCCTCTATAGTGGCCATGCTGCGTGGGCTTGCACTCATACATAGCAGAGCACAGCTCCAACCCACCACTCTCTCTCTCAGAGTCTCTAATACCCCTCAGCCTGCCCACCCCCTCCTGTGCTCAGCCACCAAGCAGAGCAATTCATCAGCCTCACCACACCTCCCACAGGCTTGCTTACAATCACTTCCCACCTCTAGGAATATCCCTTTGCACATCCCACAGATGGAAACTTGGGTGGCCGCATGCCTGAACAGGAGCTCTGCTGGTGTGGCTCCATTGGCTGTACCAGGTGCTAGAAGCTCAGGTGAAGCAGAGGACACTGTTTTTTGCTGGGTTATTAACTGAGAAGCAGAAAAACTGAGTAGCAGCTCCCCAGCAGCTGCTCAGGCATCCTTCTCCATGGGTTGCATCACTACAGCTCTTTGGCTGCACCACTCCAGCAGCTGACGGTAAGTCAGATCAGGAGACAACAAGAAAAAAAAAATAAAATCAGCGCTGCTTCTGTTGAGTTTTCTTGATTGTAAATATTTGACATAAGAGCATGCAGAATGGGAATGCCTTGTCATCATGAGCAGAAATCCCAGGGACAGCTTGAAATTCAGAGCGATCCCCCCAGATACTCTCCAGGAGCACCCAGGCCCAGGGCAGAGTTTACAGAGATGTGAAGCAGAAACAAACCAAGTTCTTTTATATTTAATACAGCCCTATAAACAATGCTACTGACTCCTCACAATGTTATCAAAGGTCTCACAGCACCTTGCCTTGTGTTCCCATAAAGGTCCCAGAGTTGGCTAATTACATGAGAACCTGAGCTATCAGTTTTAAAAATAAGCATGTTTCTAACCCTGAAGGGCTCCTGAAGATCCAATGCCAAAAAACAAAACAAAACAAAACAAAACAAAAAACAAAACAAAACACCTGAACAAACACCACAAAGCAACTTCTGGAACATCTTCCTCATTTCTTGCAGCTTTGTAGTTTTCCAGTTCTCAAGGTCAGCGGTTTTTGTCAACAATGGAAGTCTAATGTTTTCCTTAATGATCTGTTCGTATCTAGATCTTTCACAGTCTTTTCAAAAGTATTTTCAATTTATTCCTATATTACTGCTATTACGTCAACCTAAATGTAAAGCAAATGCAAGCTTTAAGCCACCCATACTTTTACTAGGGTAGAAATAAGAACCAGCCATGTTGATGGTATTAAAAAAAAAAAAAAAAAGTCAAATCCCACCTTCCTTTTCACCACCGCTCACTTTCCCAAACCCCCATGCCTAGTTCTGTAGCCTCCTCCTTTCCAAGGCTCAAGTTCACCTGTTTTTCCACAGCATATCGTACTGCCACCTCCCTCCCTAAGCATGCTGCTCCTTCTCGCTCAGCACAGCCAAAAGGACCTGGTGGATAGTGGCCGAGGTTCTACACAGGTTTAAGGGCACAAAGCCCCATAAGCCCACCCACTCAACACCACTGGTGGCAGCTTGGTTTCAAAGCAGGGTGCTCAGGACTCTGGCAAGCCTCAGGAAGAAGACCAAGACCTTCCCTGGTGAAGCTTTGAGCCATTGGTGGTGCCCAGACTTGCTCGTGTCTGTATCCTTTCAGGGTGGGTACTCAGCCAGGGTATCCAACACTGATGCAGAGCCTAGTCTTGGGAAAAGCCTGGACCTCAACTGAAAGATCAGATGTGTGTGGGGGGGGTGTTGATCATGGACACAATGCTGCAGTATTAGTGCTCTGGGCTACTGCCTCTCTAATGCCTCACTTCCTCTGCTCTGGCATTAATGCAGCAGGAAACCCAAGCTCCTTGTCTCTCCCTTTTTCCTTTTTGTCATGAAAGAGCCTTCTGCTTTTTAGCATCCTCCTGCACTGGGTCAGGGAGCCTGTATGTCCCTGCCCAACACCCATTGCTGCATAGCCCTTCTTAGCCAGCTCCAACCACCCGAGAGTCCTGCCAGGCCTCAGAAAGGGCAAAAACCAGCAAATCCATTTTCCTGGGGCATATCATGGAAATGTATCTGGAAATACTGTGCAAGCTGGATTTTTCAGAAAGAAAGTTTTAATAAACTGTTTCTCCTATTCCTGAGCCAAGCAGCATACACACACGTGTTCACTCGGACTGTTATGAGTGAACTTTAAGAGTGTTAAAACCATGACTGTTTAAATCCCATCATCCTTAAACAGCTCTGGAATCTACCCAGCACGTACAAACAGAAGCACAAACGGCTCCAGAAATACCAAGTCAGCCTCCGCTACCACCACTAAGCATAGGAGGAATGGCTAAAGACAGACCAAGGTCCTGATTTTTCAGATGCACACCCCCTACAACTTTACGACCACCTCAGAAATCACGAGAACAATTCATACATTTAACACAGAATTAATGATTACAGGCCTGCTACTCAAGGCATTTGCCAACAACACCTAGCATGTCTAGTTTATAGACAAGAACTTGGGACTGGATTTTTCCATGCAGGAATCTACAGTTTTATACATGATTACTCATGTCCCCTAAAAATAAAATAATAAAATCACCAGTCTTGGAGACACTACGTGGTTTCTCTTTTACAGTGACTCTAGACATTTCAAACTCACGTGGGATTTTTCTCTCTCCAGCATTTTCTAAAAGTCTTACCTAAGACATCTCAGCAACACATTGCTTTAGTCTGAAAGCACACGCACACATACACAAACCCACCGAGAACACAGTCCTTGCAAAAGACCTTTGTGCGTACAGGAGAACATACATGTGGACTGCACATCACTCAGCCAACTGGATGGAGGTTCAGGCATGAACCTAAAGGTATCCCAAATCTAACAAATTTATGGGGCAAGCAAAATTCTGAGCTCTTCAATGAGTTATTCTAACAAAATGAGGCACAGGAATCCTAAATTATTGTGAGATGTGACTAAATATTACCATGGCAGAGACACGAACCATGTTTGTTCCAGTTCTGAGGAACAGATACGGGTGGTTCTAAGAAGTAACCCAGAACCATTAAAATCAAATAGAAAATCTGGATGTTCTCCAACTAACTAGACAATGTGAGATCAAATATATATTTGACAGGAACAAATTCACATCCACAAGTCTCAGTGCACATCTATACCCTGCACTGCCGGTCACTACACGGTCAATGCCACCTTTTGGGGATTTTTAGGCAACAGCCTTCTGAGGAAACAGACTGCGACATGTTAAGCCAGGTTTCCTCATAGAAATCCTTCACTATGAAAGCCAGACTTCCAAGTGCTATTTCAAATGCCTGGCACTTGTGATGGAAAGAAACTAAAGCGCTCAAAAGTTGTCCAGGTGCTCCCACAAAGACACTTACTGGGCTCCCATCCAGCAGTTACTTTCGGGGTGGTTGTCCTTTGCCACGTGGAGTAAAAGCATGCTGGTATCTGAGAGTATGGCTGTGGGTTTGCTGCAGCACTCAGTTATAAGAATGCATTATAACCATTTTCTTATGCAGGGAGAAGTTTGTGTGCTGGGAAGCTTCCCGCTGAGGTCCGAGGGCCTCCTCTCATCACTGGCATGCCCTAGGTACAAACAGATATCACCCACTTCAGTGGGACGTTCGTGTCAGCTTGTGAACCAAAAGGCTGGGAACCTTCAGTGTACAAATCAACATAGTTCTCTTTATTTTTACAGCTGGATTATTCTACTGCAGTAAATACAAGCATACAAATTTCCTGGACCAATTCCACCCTACATTTTGATTCCCCATCCATAGTTTAGTTCCCTGTCTAAGTTTGCTTCCTTGTATTTTCTTTCACACCTGCCTTACAAAGGAATCACGACTCTATAGAATACAGGTGGCAACAGGAGTAAGCCCAGAAGTCAGATTTAATTAGGTGGGATTTGAATAGCTGTAGATTAAGAAAAATATTTGAGGACAGTAGGTACGCAATAAAAAGAAAAAAGTCATTGTGACGTAAAAAGCTAATTCTGCTTTCTCAAGAACTCTTGAACAAAATGTTAGACGATTTTTACAATGATTGAAATGTACTTTAATGTTTTTAAAGGCTTTTTTTTTTTTAAAGGTTGTGCAGGAATTTGAGGTGAATCCATTTTCAAGACTGCTTACGTTACCGGGAGGGCACAAGCAGTTGGTTACAACCTAGAGCAGTTTCCACGTAACACTGCCAAAATTGCATACCCAAGAAATCTTTATGGGGCAAAGCATCAGTTGTTTGTGGATCATAGAACCATGGAATGGTTTGGGTTGGAAGGGACCTTAAAGATCATTTGTTCCCACCCCCCCTGCCATGGGCAGGGACACCTTCCACTTAACCAGGTTGCTCCAAGCCCCATCCAACTTGGAACACTTTCAGGGATGGGGCATCCACAGCTTCTCTGCACAACCTGGTCAGTGTCTCACCACCCTTCCCATAAGAAGTTTCTTCCTTATATCCAACCTAAATCAGAAGTGCAAAATCCTGCACCTGGTGAGGAACAACCCTACACTCCAGTGTATGCTTGAGGCCACCCAGCTGGAAAGCAGCTTTGGAGATGACCTGGGGGTCCTGGTGGGCACCCGGTTGAACATGAGCCAGCTATGTGCACTTGCAGCAGAGAAGCCTACCAGTATCCCTGGCTGTGTTAAACCAAGTATTGCCAGCAGGTCGAAGGGGATGATCCTTGCACTCAACCCAGCACTGGTGAGGCTGCACCTGGAGTGCTGTGTCTGGATCTGGGCTCCCCAGCGCAAGAGAGACATGGACACACTGGCGACAGTTCAGTGAAGGACCACAAAGATGATGAAGGGACTGGAGCATCTTCTCCGTTGAGGAAAGGCTGAGAGTGCTGGGACTGCTCAACGTGGAGAAGGCTCAGGGGCATCATACCAGTGTCTGTAAACAGCTGAAGGGAGGGTGCAAAGAGGACAGAGCCAGGCTCCTTTCAGTGGTGCCCAGGGCCAGGACTAGAGGCAGTGGGCACAAACCGAAACACAGGAGGCTCCCACCAAATGTCAGTGCTGTGTTTTTTCACCATGAGGGTGACGGAGCGCCAGCACAGGCTGCCCTGGGAGACTGTGGAGTCTCCACCCTTGGAGGTACTCAGAAGCCGTCCAGAATTGGTCCTGGGCAACTGGCTCTAGGTGGCCCTGCCCGAGCAGGGAGGCTGGACCAGATGAGCTCCAGAGGCCCCTTCAACCTCAACCACTCTGTGATTCCACAAATATTAAAAAATTAAAACTTTTACAAATATTCGCGCTTCATACAAGACCCTGAACATCTTTTCAAAGGAAGGAAACAGGCCTGGTTTGCTACCCCTTGCAGCGACACGTAATGCAAATCCCTTCTCAGTAATTCAGAAAGATCCTTAAATTCCCTCACAGCTCCCCTCTGCCCTCTTGGTTGCCTGCCAGCCTTGCTAGGTCTCCTGCAACCTTCCTGTTTCTGATTTCAGCTTTTGAGAACTTCTTCAGCTACTTGCCCTTGTGACTTCCTCTGCGCACACCACCCGATGTAGTTTACACTGTCGTAACCCTTGTGCTAGGTGTCAGCAGCAGCAGAGAAGGGATTTACTCTGCCTATCTAGCGTGCCAAATTGTCTTGTTCCAAGAGTTTTCTAACATAAATATTTAAAAAAAAACACAAGGCAGCAGCTTGTGCCCCTTTTAAAGAGCCTGGCTGTTCACTTCAGGGTCCCTCCAAAGAAATGATTTCATTGACAAAGAGTAAAAAAGAACAGGCCTCCGCAGCCTTTCAAAGACAAAAACGTAAGGGCTGAGTGCCGACTTGTTTAGCCTTGCCAAAGGAAGGCTGAAGGACACAAGGGGGGGTCAGATCTCTTGCTATAAATACCTCAGGGAGAAAACAGTTATTCACGCTCAGAGACAATGCTGGCATAAGAACAACTGCATATAAACTAGCTATGAATGCATTTAGGATGAATACTGAAAGCAGATCTTAATCCAGCAGAGCAGAGAAGACCCCAGAGCAGCCTTCGAAGGCGCGCAGCAGCAGCGGCACACATGCGTGCAGTGGCATCCCCGCTCAGGGGCAAGAGTTTAACAGGAGTCTTGACTCCAACACAGAAGATCCATTTTACTGTTGCACCCCTGTCATCTGTTCTGCATTGTAATTCATTCCAATAAAAGATGAATGCTTCCCGTGAGTAACTCCACTGCGTGTTACGCCCAAGCATAAAGCTCACGGTGGCCTGTAGTGATGAATGACAGTCAAGCACACTGACTGAAAAACTCCCGCCAGCCTACGCCTCATAGAAAAGGCATCAGCATGACGTACCAGAGTTTATCAGCCTTGGGAATAATCCTGATAAAAGCATGTATATAACTCAACCTTTAAAACGTGGCTGACGCACAGCTCTTGTGCTTGGCAAGCTATTTCAGCTAGGGGTTAGATTTTTCACCCCCCTCATGCTCCTCTGGAAGTTTTCCCAATGTAGTCACAGTGGAGGCACAGTTAAATGGGTACAGACATCTCAGAAGATGACATCATGTATTCTCCCTTTTTTCACTGAAATATGCAATGCAGGTCAAAGGCACTTCTCCACCATCGTAAGTGCAAACGAACTACAAAAATCATATGCTGTAACTACACTTGAACCACTAACAGGGACTCGTGATGTCAAGCTCTTGAAAGAAATCTTTAGGAAACAAAACTAAGACCCTGTTTCAGTACGCAACCCCTTCTTACTTCACCAAGAATGTTTTACTCATCAGCTGGTTTCGGATGTCAGCAGGTAACCTTCTTTCAGAACAGACTGCCCCGTAACATGGTGCTTTGAAATTTCACATTCATAATTTTATTAAAATCTGAATAGAGGCGATATCTGAAAAGCAGAGAAAATGACTATACAAAGAATTTATAGAACATTCATTTACACACTGGAGACCTTTTGATGCTTCTTTACAGTTTCAAGAAAAAGGCAAAAATATTCACTAGTAGGTAAATCCAAGGAGGAAACATTAAATTTTTAATGATACTGCTGGATACACAGAAACCATTTAATTAAAAACATGGCTTTTAGCGTTTTTGTAGTTTAACACTGTACGATTATAGTAGTACATTTACTAAGCAGGTTAATAGGAGTGTGGCTAAATACAGGTGTCAATTTGCTGTCATTAGTTATGAAATTGCATATACACATCTACCAAAAACCTTGAAAGTGCTGTATTAACTATTTAGTCTTGTATTTGCCATGAACGCAAGTTACGCGAATATCTTTGCTACATACACTACATAACGGTACATACCGAACTATTTCGCTTTGTGCATTTTTTAATCCATTAAAAAGCAAAAGCACGTGGCAATATACCATCCAAAGGAATGCATAATAGAAAACCTCCCTTAGAAACAGGGCAACTTCTTTTTTCCCCACTTACCAAGTACAGCTACACTCCCCGGAAACACCACCGGGAGCATCAGCGTGGAATTCCTTATGCTCTTGAATTCAGCAGGCCTTGAGAAAGCACAAGGAATAAAAAATAAGGCCCTCAATGGAAATGATAATACACAGGGAAAAAAACCCACTTTATTTTCAGCCCAAAGGCTAACACTTGGTGTCTAACAAGACACACTTAAATTTAAGTATCATCTACAGAAGTGAAAAAATAGAGTAAAAAATTCCTCCTCGTTTCAATGTTTACAAGGCATCAGATTTAAATCTAATTGAGAATTAAATCTAGCTGAGCTGTCAGCTGAAGAAGTTCACTAGGCCCCAACTGGCTGACTAGATTAGGCAACTGGGTCCTTGGTGTACCAAAGTAGTATGAAAAGGAAACTTGTCCTTTCAAAAGGATCAAAGCTCCTGAAAGTGAAGAACTGCATTCTTTTTTGGATGGTACATAAACACCATTTAAGTAGCACACCTTTGTGTCAGAAGAACAGAATTATTTGGTACAGATCAGAGGCACTTGCCTTTGTTGCTTCAACGGTAGCTACGACACTTTGGATTGCTTCACCCTTCTACACACATCCCATGCCCACCACTACTAACACACCACCTCCTGGTTCAAACAAATTAAACTTCAAATCTTTCTTCTCTCCCCCTCTTTCCCTCCGCCTTCCTTTTAAAAAGCATAAAGTCATTTATACAAAATTCAGTTACACAAATAATTTGGTAGTGCTTTGGCTATGCACTGATCAAGGCTTCCATGGTCCTACTACTTGAGGAAATAGGAAGAGAGCTATTAAGAAAAAACAGATCATAATTTACACAGGACAAATGTTGTACAAATTGGCGGAACCTTCTGCCCATATAGCCCAACCAGAGTTTCCCACTGCATTTAACCATTATTTAGTAAAACTGGATAAAAGGATTAAATCCTACAAGTGGGTACAGTTAATCGAGTGCTGCACGCATCAGCATGCCAAAAGCAGCCTGTCATTTCATTCTTCAGGGTATTAATATAATGATGACAGTCACACATCAAAGAAACAGAGGCAATGAAACTTTTCAGCACCATCATGCTGAAGTTGCTTTATTACCCTCAGCTCTGATGCAGGGCTCCAGTACTGCTCTTTTTGGAGTGCACCGGAATTACACAGCAGACCTCAGTGGTTTACTGTCCTCATGAAAGTTCCCACTGTCACCTACTTTATCAATTTTCTGTAAAGCTAACTAGCACTTTGTTACGCATTTAAAATACTCACGTGTTTAGAAAGATACAGCAATATGTACAGAAGTGACGACTGTAGAAATCATGACATAAATGCTTTCAAGAAATGGGACAGAATAACAAAATAAATTCCATTCCCTTTTGGATCTCCTGACTCAAAGAATTATTAAAAAATAACATTATAAACCAAGAATTGTTCCTAGAGATAAAAAATAGCCAAAAATTCCCCCCCAAATCCAATAAAATGGGGGCCAAAAGAATCCACAAATACAATTATGTATTAGGTAGGGGAACAAATGTAACTACCAAAGCAGTATTGCAGAGATGGGAAATGGGAAGTTATCTTGGTGCTGTAAGACAAAAGTCAAAACATGAGACTCTATTGTCTATAGCAAGGCACAGGTTATACACATTTTTACTTAGGCAAAACAGTACTGAAGAGGCAAAGCTCAACAATGGTCTAGTTTAAGAATATCCGTATGACACATCAAGATCTGAGATCCACTATAAATAATCTGGTGCAGGTAAAAATATATAAATTATAAAATTTTCTTCTTTGCTTTTCCCTCATTTTTATCCTGTAATTATTAAAATACAGATTCTTCCCTGCTTAGTTCTCTGTATAAAAAAATAGTAATACAAAAAAACCCAGTTACAGAACAAGACTTCCACACAGCCTTTTTTTGTTCTGCCACCTCTCCCATTTTTTACACTAAAACAGCCCAGCCCTCTTAACACTAAATACAGAGCAATCTCCCTGAATATTCCACATTGCCACTCCTTTCTTATCAGAAATCAACTTGCACAAACCTTCTCTTCACATACATCTTCCCCTTCCTCCACTCAGCTCCCATCACCGATCACACGAAGATGAAGGGAAGAGCAAATAGTCTTCCTCAGACCATCGTTCTCTTAAGAGCATGTTTGCAAGGCCTACAGCTACCATTGATGCAACTACAGCAAGTGTCTTTGCAGAGGTTATACAAAACATTTTCTGCACAAAAAAGTAGCGCAGCCTATTGAGTATTTCTGCTCCAATAAATGATGAGAAACAGCATGTGAAAATATATTAGAAACCTTCAGGAGAAAAGTTTTCCATTTATGCTTCATTCAGGTACGAGCTACATGGGTTTGGGTGGCATCCAGCTGCTTTCCCTTTGTCCTTTGATGTAAAACCCAAAGAAATAATGCTTTGTGAAGTCAGAGGCATCTTCATAGAAAAGGCTGAACTCTTCCAAACACAATGTGGGTCGCCCGTCCTCTGCTTTCCTTCTTGGGAACGACAAGGTTCAGACGCTGCTGCTGAATAGGCTTTCTGCCTCTCACAGTGCCTTCCTTCAGTGAGGAGCTCCGAGCCAAGGATGGAAAGGCATCAGATCTTCTTCTGGGAACCGATCATGACCTTTGATACAAAGTTCACAATGGCACTGGCAGGCTGCTCCGGATCGTGCTCTGCGAACAGGTGGCACACGTTGTCTGTGGCACTGCCTTGCTTCCTGGCCACAAACCCGAACACTCTGCAAAGGCAACAATCGCAGCAGATCAGAGAACAGACAACACATGCATCGCCTCGGTGCATAAAGCGAACAAAGACGCTGCAGAAACCTAAAGCACAAACTGTCAGGCTTCATCTGTCCTGATGGACAAAGGTCCTGCAGGACTGCTGCAGGCAGCGGTCCAGAGGCAGCAACCAGCTCCAGGGCTCCCAAGTGGCTCAGGACAGTCAGAATCAGGGCAGGGGACCATCGCCTTCCTCCTGCTCTTGTCCAGACTGCATCCTGCGCTGGCGGTCAGAGACATGCTGCTGATGCTGGGGGTGTATTTAATCTGCTTCAGTGCTGCTGTTCTCTTACCTGCCCTGGCGAAGGGGGTGGTGTGAAGGGACAGAGCACTGCAAACAGGACTTAAGCCATCTATTGCTGCTCCTTTCCAGAAACCAGTGCCTGGGCTGTCTGTTTAGCTTTTTTTTTTTCTTTTGGTGAAAGTGGGACAACAATGTTTGCCTTCAACAGAAAATGCTTTGCAACCCACTGGTAATTACATATTTATGCCACACACTACCACACACCAGCATGACTAGGAGTGTTTTCACTTACGTGCCGTGTGAGGGAATTCTGGTTTTTTTTTTAAAGCTATCAGTCTAAGTGAGACAAATAAGCTTGTGTTAGTGTTACTGGACAAGCAGAACAACAAAACTGAGTAGCAAATGGCTCTGTTTTCAGCTCTGTCTTTAGTCAAATCCCAGACCTGCAAATGAAATAAACCACACTAGGTCTGGCTCCAGACATCCCACCATCGCAGAGTCAGGCCCTGACTTAGAGGTGCACGTGAAGTAACCAAATTCTAATTACAGTGGGCAGAGAGACTTTTGTCTCTGGACAGCTGCTTTCCCTCCTACATCTCTGACAAAGATCATTTAGAACACTAAGAAAGTGATCACTGCAATGATATTCCTAAAACATTCAGTTAAAAGAGACCCAGACAGGTGTCCACTTACTTTGCAGAAAGGCCATCTTTCATCCACCTGGTCGTCCATTAAGAAAGCAGTTAAAAAAAAAAAAAAAAAAAAGGCAGGGGGGAACATGACACGGGACGGGAGGGACAGAGAAATAAAAATGAAACCTATGTTAGTATTTTTTGTAGAACAACAATGCAAACAACATATTAGAAATACCGTTTGTCTTCCTTACTTTCTGTCCTGTGGATCCAAAGCACAGAAAATAACCGTGTTGACTGGATAATGTCGCCGAAAAAAGAGTCTGAATAGGAAGAAATGTTAAAACAAGTTTTAGGAACAGTTAACATGCTTAAAATTTTAAACAATAAACAGATCTGAAAAAGAAAATATATTTCTTCTAAATTAAAAAATAAAGATACATATTTTTTGCTGTCTCCGAATGACTTTGAAAGCCACCTGAACCGCTCCAACCAAATAAATCTATAATTAGAATAGCAACGTCAAGTTTTTGATCCAAAAGAAAACTGACCCTTGAGCTAAGAAAAAGACCGACAAATACAAAATGTACTTTTGCTAAAAACTGGCCTTCTGATTAGATACTACATGTGAGTGGGAAGTACAACTTCTTGGAAACTTGCGAATAATCTGATTGTATCGTTTCAAAATATAAGCACTCCTAGGCATTATAATTTAAGGTTTTGCCCTTGATCTGCTATAAATGCTTGTAGATCCCACAGAATTAAAAAGTCAGTCACTTTTTTTTTTTTTAACCTATAATGACTTCCCATTGTTCTTCCTTTGTTATTGTCAGTTTTCATATCTAAAGACTTTGTGGCAGCCTTAAAAGCGTTCAGTACAAAGTAAATATAAAATAACTTTTTATCACAGCATTTTACAGGTTATCCAAAGCACTATTTCAAATGCCAGAGATACACAGTGGTTACTGAGGTCAGCTCTGTTCAGTGGTACTGGTGAAAGAGACTGTGAAGGCAAATTATTTCACTTAATAGGTTGCACATCAAATGCTGGCAAAGCCATTCCTTTCCCTTTTTTATGAGAAATAACAATGAAAAAAATGCCATGGCAAGGTGACCTCCCCCAGGTCAAAGCTGCCATGTGGAAGTGACGTCCACACCTTAGAACCTTCATTCTCCAGCACTGCAGACAGCTGACCCTGCCACCATCATTCTTTACAGACAATTGCATTGACCTCAGAGACAGAGGCTGCAGAATCTCACCAGGAAAATCAAATCAACCACAGCCAAGACTTGTTGGGGACACAGCCGGATAGTCTCTTCCCACCCCTCTTTTGCTTACTTTCTTTGGTTATCTGTCAACGTGATTCCCTGTGCAGACACCTTGAAATGGACAACGGTTGAGATGGGGGAAGGATCCTGCATCAGCGTCAGGCTCAAGGCTTTCTGTACCGCCTGGTAGCCCGTGAGGGACTCCATCTCCACCGAATTCAGGTACCACACGTTACACGCTGTAATGGAAGAGTGGAAAGACTTTCACAGATCATTACCCGACAGCAAGCAAAGGGGTATCTTCTGAACAAAACCAAGTAAAACGTAGATTTTCCACCTTTGTAAAGCAAACAGGGAATACTGCCAGCAAACTACCAAACCTTCTACGTGTGCCCCACCTTGTCCCACTGCTGCTTCATAGTTTGGAATTTTGGAGGTCATAGGCCTTCTGCCATCTCTTTGCTTTTAACACCTTTGTATTTAAGCCAATGTCTGTATTTATCCATTACCTACAGATCCTGAAATTTAAATAAACAGAAGACAGCAGCAGAAAGAGAGGCCGCTCATAGGTACTACTACAGCAGAGGCATTCCCGAGGGGAAGGAATGAGGACATCTTGCTTTTAAGTTCAATTACAGCAGCCAGTAAGAAAATACACATTTTTTGCAGCTTATGTTCACACATTCTACACTTCCAAATGGTATTTAAACTATATTCAAAGGAAACCATTCACTTGTTTGGCACACCAAGAACGTTTTCACCCTGCAAAGAATTGAGGGATGCTGCAAAGCTCAGTTCTCATTAATTCCATAGTGTTTTGTATGTTTAGCGATTTTAGGGCAAGCAAAACAACTTCTACATTGAAAAAAATTACTGACTTGTGTATTTTTAGGTCTGTTCTTTACCATGCACTTATTTCTAAAAGCCCTACTTCTCTCCTAGAGATACCAGTAACTTCTGAAGTACGTCCATTAAAATAAAAGCTCATTGATTTCTAAGGCTACCAAACAGTTGAATGTTTTCACCTGGTCTCATATCAAATCTGCAGCGAGCACTAGGAAAAGAAATACTAATATTATACAGCGTTATATAGTAGCACTATAGCACTGTATGCTACTACTACATGGAAACAGTGCCATGTAACATTATACAGTATTAATTACTATTATTATATAGTATTAATAGAATTATTCACATGCTTAAATACTTTTGGGCTGTGGTACAAAGTCAAATTTACCAGCAGATCAAGAACGTTTTTGAAAAGCCCTCTTAAGTCTTATTCTACAGCACAGGCAAGAATGATTAAACACATCCGTAGAGAAACACTGGTACCAACAGACTTTGTGTTTTGGTAAAAACATTTGTGTAGCTATCCAGGACAGAATTTACAATTCTGGCAGTTGACACATGCAGATTACCATGCTAATATTTCATTTCTTTAGCAGTTTAGCTTGGCTTGCCAACCTTGCTATAAAAGCAAAGATTAAACTAAATCTAAGAGCTTCTCTTTTCACACGGCTGTTCTGTACTCTGACAAAAGCTTTCTCCTATGACTGTCTACATAAAACGCTCAGCTAGACATCAGCATTTTCAAACCAACGAAGTGATCATACCGTTAAAGACTGCGTAAGCCTAAAATTGATTCCCGCATGATGGTCAGCCCAGTAATTTCAGGCTCTGAAGTCTGTCAGTGAAAGAAGGGATCCAGAGGTCCGATTTGCTTGATTTCTAAGCGTAAAATTTCCCAAACATATTGGCTCATTGGTGTGATATAAGCTCTGTTTGAATCAATTACTATACAATCCATGCAGAGAGGGACTTAAGACTACCAATGGCAAGTTCAACGAGGCCCTTCATCGCTCAACAGCTTTCTGTCATGTCTATTCCAAATTGTAAATAACATTCCCAACTGTAAGCTCTCCTCTTCTCACATCATTGATGGGTATGCTTGGTACAGACCTAAAGCTCTTCATGCCTGCCATATTTCAGTCACACTCCTCACCACTTCTGAGACCCAGATGAAGGGTTTCCCTCCCTCCTCTGCCACATGTTGCACTGGTGTCGACACACCACGCTCAGGCTTTGTTTCCCAACACAACAGCCAAGCAGTTTGCCTAGACTGCCCTCAACGTGACAGTTCAAAAGCAAGTCACCAAATACAGTAGATCCTCTTTCTTCTGTAGTACAAAAAATAATAAACGGAACCTTTTTCAAAAAGTGCTGGAAAGTGCAAAAATGCCAGCTTAAAAAGGAGATTACAGGAAAAAGGAAACTGAGAATGGCTGAAAGATTTCTCATTTAAGAACATCATGCATGGTCTGATGGGGTAGCAAATGACAGCGATG
The DNA here is from genome assembly GCF_023634155.1 of Falco peregrinus. Lineage (NCBI taxonomy): Eukaryota > Metazoa > Chordata > Aves > Falconiformes > Falconidae > Falco > Falco peregrinus. Next base: position 26,241,942 of record NC_073725.1, on the reverse strand, counting down.
CCACAGAAACACAGTCAAGGCTAGAACAAAAGGAGAACATCTGTGCCCCGTGCAGTGCAGCTGCCCTGTCTTCCACAGGTGGCACTTGGTAGTCACATCCATGCTCCCACCAACACCTACACAACGTGGCCACTGAGTAAATCCTGCTGCTTTTAGCCTGGCAATGTGCTCTGTTCAGGATGCTTAGTTCCTTGGCTGTATTATTGGAAACAGACAGGAAGAACCAGGATTTATTTGGGGCAGAAAGTTTTGCCACCAAGCAGAAGAGTTAACAAAGCAAGGTTTCTTCTAGGGAAAAGCCACTTATCTATATCGTTTCTAGTCTTCAGTTGTCACTCTCTAGGAAGCAAAGAATTTCTGGGCAGCTTGTGCATTTAGATTTGACTGGAAATGCACATTAGGTTTTTTAGACAGCTATAAAAACAATAATTCCAGGAAAAGACAGCCTCATTTTTTTGCTTGTGCAGTAGGATAAGGGTAGGGTAAAGCAGGGCAGCGAAAAAGTGCATCTGCCTTAACTAAACTGCTGGCACTCACATAAGCTCAGATAGTTGGCAAAGAAACAATTTACATGCTTCAGGTCTGCACTCCACAACCTGAATGTCTCTATGACCGGAGAGGGACCTCTGAAACAAGGAAAATTAGTGGGGTATGATGTTTTAAGGCAAAAAAACCCCTCTGAGAATCTCTCCTAGCTAATTTATCTATTCAGGTTTCAAATCCTTACTTAAAACCAAAACCAACAAGAATAACAAAAGGAAAAAACAAAAAACCTACTAAGATCCCCAAATGATCCATGATGTGACAGCTCCCACAAGGAGTTAACTGACTACTGCCCCAGCTGAATTAAGCATTCTTTTTCTTTGAAAAGCACTGCCTGAGCAAGGAGAAACCCAGAAAAGATATCACATGCCCCTTTTGCTGGGTTTTCAAGAGGGTAAGTTCTAAAAAAAATTCATTCTCCTTCTTTGGGTTCCCCCCCCCCCCCCCCATTGGGCACAACCACCACCAGCACAGGCAGACAGAAAGGCCAACACTGCGCTCACTCCTGGCACAGCCTCACAAAGGCTTGCCAATGCCTCAGCCACACATGCCTGCTCGATTACAGCACTCAAAGTGGTACTTCAGATTCCTTTTTTTGCTGCACAAGCAAGAGGCAACACTCTCTCTCCTCCACAGCTGCTCAGCTTGGCAACGGCCCCCTTCACAAATGCCCCAAAACGGGTGAGGGCAACGAGGCAGCATCCTCCCAAAGGTGCGCTTGGCCACAACCCTGGTGCTTGTGGCTCCAGCGACAGGCTGAACTCAAAGAGTGAAATGCAGTGCAGGCAAAGAGATCCTGGGGAGAATTCACAGCGCAGCCTGAAGCCCAGGCACCACGGCCAGGATCCCCCGGGAATGCCCACTGCACAGGGGAACGACACAGCAGCTGCATTTCTGCTAAGCCCAGCCTTCAGATTACGAAGGGGTACTCGGCGCTCCACGGCCAGTAACAGTGGGTTGGGACACCAGCACGGTTTTTCAGACAGGCTATTTCACTAGCTGTCTCTGGGTCAGCTGCACATAAACAAAGCAGAAGAGAAGCAGAACACGTCTCTACACCTGCACGGGTACTGCAGTATGCATAAGAATCCATAAACCAGCATCCAATGTAAAAGACACTCGTCATTTCCTAACAACATGTAGCATGAAGTGAAGCACAGGGCAATGTTTTTTAATGTTTGGGTTTGGGTTTTTTTTTTCAGATCAATGGGACAGTAAGCATTTTCCAGCGGTATTGTTGACCCCTACGCTGAGAATGTAACCCTACTGAACACTTCCCTTAGTTGCCTTTTGCAGACCTCGGAAATCGTTCATGAACCTCTGCAACCACAGTTTGAAAATATCTTCTTTAAGTCCATCAGTTCTGAAAGCAACGTCACAGCTCAAAAATTGCTGTGTTTGCAGCAACCTATGCATACGTCACATTCTCACTGCAGACACAACAGGAAAGCAAACACAAGGTTGTGGAACTTAGAAGCTGGTTGCAGAAAACAGAAAGAACTTGGTACGTATCCTCACAGTGCCCTTTACACTTCTACACAGCACTCTAAATTTAAACTGCTCCCTTTAAACATCCTTCAGTCCAGTCTAAGCTTCAGCTTCATCCTGCCTGTAAGATACAAAATTCGGTGGCAGTCAAATACAAAGAAAAAGTTTAACAGACCTGCACCCTGTTTGAGAAGCTCCGCTGCCGAGTTTGCAGCAGTTTGTGGGGAAGTTTCTGCTATCTCCTCCAAGGGATCTGTAAACAGAAAACACTGTCCATGTCTTGTTTGGACTCGAACTGACAAATCAATGCACATTGTCAAGCATGAGCTTAGCTTTTGTAATTGCGATCTCATCTACTGGACAACCCTTGGCCAGAAACACTGAACAACCCTGTATCTGCAACTATAGTAATTCATGTGAGTTTTGTGCTGCATCAGTTTTTTGGCTGCCAGCATGGCAGGAGGGATGCTCAGCCTTTATTTACTGACAGTAAAGGACGTAACTACATAGCATAGGCTGCAGGGACACACGTGATGTGACGTTAAAATAATACCAATAGCTATATTCCCTCATCACAGCCTCGAAATTTTTTAAATAGTGCGATTTTAATTATCTCATTTAATTTGCATAATTTAAACTAATTTAGTCACAAAGACTCTGTGTTTCTACGATAAAATGAATTAATTGTATTTTGATTCAGAAGGTGACAACTTAATCCTTCTTTCCTCATGTAGGAAATGAACATCTGAACGATTAAGACAGCAGCGGAATGTTTGCCCCCCAGTCTTCTGTTAAAACTAGTGAGAAATCTCTCCGTTGGTATGTTATTTCAGTTATATAAATGCACATAAAAAGATGTCACTTACTGCTCTGTTTAACGCAATGCATGCTGTCTTTGAATACACTTGAATGAGGAAGAGAGCAGTCACATGGTTCGTGACACCATTCACACATTTAGAGTTATCCATACACTTTAAATACTCCACCCACTGCATCCAGAATCATTAACCACAGAAGAGAAGATCACCTTAAAATGTGTGATGGTACCGGATGAAAAACATAAATCCAAAATAAAATTTCACTGTGGTATGTTTATTTAGGACCTGGCAAATGTTTCAGCGCTGCACCTCTGCCAGAACAGAAGGAGGTTTCCATTTTAGGTGAGGAGGATAAGGAGAACAAGCCCACCTACCACCCTGTTTTCCCATATAAAGATATCCCTGGTCACATCCACCATAGCAAGTTTTGGGGCTAAAATGGTTTCATTAATGTATTTGCGTAATTCAAATGCTATGTCTGAACACTGACATATGGCCTTTAACAAAAGTTTAAAGAGTTCAGTAGAAAACCACAAGAATGTTTAACATTTCAATAAAACATCTGATGTTAACTTCATGTGGGAGAACAACAGACGACTGGATTACAGGGCAAGCATAGTTGCGTTTGCTGTTGTCTTGCGAGTGGTTCATTAAATCACCATAACCAAAATTAGAATTACAGTCCCACAACATAACACAGGCTGTTTCATCGTTTACTTCAACGTTTTGACCTGTGCAAGCTGCTATTTCCTTGCTGCCCGTGTCACGCTCAGGGCACCTTCTGTTCTTTACCTACTTGCCTTCCCTAAAGCCCTTCTGCAACCCAGACCTGAACATGCAGTTACATCTAACCACACATCACATCTGAGAAGTACTTTTGTCTTCCTGCATGCTAGATTACCGCGCAGATTTCCGTGACACATATATGTTTATGACTGGAATATCACAGTACTAGGCTGCTCGCAGCTACCCCTTGGGTAAGAGCTGTCGGCAGTACTGAAGAACCACTTTTAAAAGACAGCTTCCTTCCCTGTGTGTTGGCTTAGATCTCAACTTGTGACATGTTCACCTGCCTTTGGACACCGGCACTCTGGAGCAGAGCTTGACTGCATTCTATCTCTACTGCACTTTAACAGCATACCTCTGTCTGGGATGAGGAGCTTGCAGGGTAGTGCCAGTGGGGTGATGGAATGCTGATACACCAGAGCTGTCAAACTCCCTGTGGTCAGGAGAAGAACAAGACACGCACAATTAACTTGGTGGACAACAAGAATGCTTAACAGTTATGTTGGCTCCAAGTATTTTACAGAATAAGAGGCCTCCCCGTCCTGCCCTTTAAAAACAAACAAACAAACAAAAAAGACCCCCAAAACTCTTGGCACCTAAGACAAGACTCTCTTCAGTCAATTTTAGCATATTCATGTTTCCCAGCACTGTCTCAGTTGGAGGTACTTGAACTCATTAATCACAGTCATATGCTCCCTTTCCTGGCTTAAACCCTAACCTAAATGGCTTTGCTTCAAATGGGAGAAAAGCACAAAAACGACAAGAACAGTAATACATGGAAGTCAGTAAATTTCTTTCAATGCTCTTATCTTATGCTACATTAGATGTAGTAAAATCTTACGAAGATGGTAAGAGTACAAGGGGTCAATGCTATGTAATGAGGCAGAGAAAGAGTGAGTTCTGCCTCTTAGACACCTAGTCTCCACTCTCCACTGCTTTGCCTACATACACCTCTATTTTGTGAAAGTATAAATGATGGTCTAGAAAAAACCTCCTCCATTCAACGCAGCAGTGATGTATGTAGCATCCTCTATTAAATTTTTCTTCTTTTCTATTCAAAGCCACTTTTGTCATTCGGACTTGGCTTAATTAAAATAATTAAACACTAGTCATCCTTGACATTAGCATGAGAGACTATACTCTAAGGAGTGAGAGGAAGGCGCAATGTTCATCAGTCTGTCCGTACAAAAAGCCATTCTTTGGTCCCCTTTACTAATATTGAACATCACAAGCCCATGCTTGAAAAAAAATTACAGCTCAACCAAAACCACCTCATTTTTACAGCCCACCAAAAATTTCTCTGGAATGGCAAGATGACCCAATTCTGCAAGGGTCTTACAGAAACTCAAAATCTGATACTATTAGTCCCTCACTATCTTACCCCCCCAGGTGTGACAGTGCCTGCCCACCCACTTTGTGAAGCAGTTTTGAGGCTGTACACATTGAAAGATTAAGAGATGCTCAAACTAAAGATTACTAGGGCTACATATGTGCTGTAAACAGGTACTTCAAGATCAAGGTAGGATTGGGCTAAAAATTCTGATTTGCAATAGGTCTCATGTCAAATGGACAAAATTCAATCCACCTTCAAACAGGATTTGTCCTTTCCCACTTGTTTATTTCATGGTAGCTGTCCCTTTCCTCGGTGTGTTGGGTGCCGGGCACCGCCCGCTCCAGCAGCCCCACTGAGCTACAGGTGGGATGCCTCCGGGAAAGCCTAAGAAAGGGCAAAAAAGGCTGCACAAGGACAAGGAGGGAACAAAAAGGGTGAGACCCAGCAAAGGACACACCACAGTCAGGAAGAGTCTGGGGGGAAGCAGTGAAGTTGAGCTTGGGAAAAGGGGAAGGAAAAGTGTTATTTTAGTGTTTGTCTCTCACTACCTGAATATCGATTCTAATCGGCAAAAAATTAAATTAATTTTCCTGAAGTTGAGTCTCTTTTGCCCATGGCAGTAAGAGCTTAGCAACCTCCCTGTCTTTATCTTAACTCAAGGCTTTTCCCATCCTGTTTGCCCCTCCTGCCCCACTGAAGAGGGAAAATGAGTGAGCAGCTAGGTAGGTGTCTGGCTGCTTGCCCCAACAGGTAATGTGCTTTCACCCTAGCACATCAGGGTGGCTGCTGCCACATAAAGTACTTTGTGAACATCCCACCCCAGTGTCATTTTAGCCATTGTATATACGCTTGGTCACTGCATCTGTGCCAGAGTGCCCTACACATATACTTAAGGTAAACGTGTACAAAGCTCCTGTAACCTCAGAATGGGTTCCTACAGAAATCATCAGCACTTGAGCAAAGCATTCCCTCATTTGCACTCCATCCAAGTCTATAAAACAGCTCTGGCAAACGCATTTTCCGTGTCCCTGTGATGCACAGTACTTACCAAAATACGGTTCATTTGGGCATCCTTTCAAGCGTACCCCCTTGTGAGTGCACTCAATCAGAAAATGCCTTACAAGTTCATTTGACAAATCTCCAACTGTGTTGAAAAAGAAAAAGAAAGCTCATGAGGAGAAGCAATAAACAGACAATAGTCTCACAAATTAGCAGGTCTTTATGAAGCAGTTTTCCACATTACCACCAAATGTTTTATATACAGCACGCAAAGAATACATTAGATCTGCTCTGCTGCAAGGTTACAAGCTGCAGTAAAAAGGCCATTTTGCAAAAAAACCCCACAAGAATATAGCTTGCTTTAGACAACCATAGGAAAAGGTTTTGTAATCATAAGGGACTGATATCCGAATATACACCTGTGTCCTAAAGGTCTAAGCATGGTCCCAATGACACACAGGAACAGAAATTTGGAAAAGAAATGGTCAGAAATTCTGATGCCCTTGCCCATGAGAAGAACTTGTATCCAACGTGACAAGGAAGTAAAAGTATGATAAAATACTCAGATTCCTAGTGACAGCTCTGCTCAAAGTCCAGATTAAACCAATGGAAGATATAGCCACACAAAGGTAATGATGCCAAGTCTCTCAATAAATTTGTAAGTTTTAAAATGTTTGCAGTTTTAACTAAGTCTTTGCTCCATAACAATTACATGAAACACTCAGGTTTCACTAGACTTTTAAAGCCAGTTTTTATCTCTTAGGAGTCTAGGACACACTGAAATTGTTAAATTGGATGGAATGAGGAGATTCAAATTTCAAGAGGCATATAAAAATCCTCTTGAGATTTAGCATTCTTCTACACATATACATATATATAATTACACATATGCACACATATAATTAAGACAACTTCATTACTTCTTGATAGACTGGTTCACAGTATTTCACACCTGTCTACAAACTTAATCTCTCTCCAAGTAATTAAAGGGTTATTTCATAGCGAGGGGACAAAGCTACCCAACCATTCAAACCTGAACAAAAGAGCCACAAACACAAATGCTCCCTTTGATCCATCAGTCACAATCCAGCAAACACGAGACATCAAGGGTTGACTTTCAGGCTAACACAGAGGAGCACATTACTCTGGACAGCAGAAACTTCTCTGCAAGCGTATATTGCAAAGATCACCTTTTCAAACAGCTCGCTGTTGGCCACTATGCTCTCACAGTACTAAAAATAAACGACTACAATGCATGTGGGAAGGGGAAGCCTGGAACAAGAAATCCTGCAGGAGACGGAACAAATTTGTGCCTTCTGGGATGAAACGATAGGAACTAAAAAAGCTAAATATCACACAGCGAGACACTAAGGAATGCAACAGTCCCTTACTACAAATTTCTCTTGACTACTACCTGCCTGTGATACAGCTAACGTGAACTGGCTGTTAAAGGCTAGCAGAGCTTGAACTTACATGTCTTCCTGGACTTCACTGGTCTGATGACAAAAAAAAAAATTACTAAAAACACCTACAGCCACTCTCCATTTACCCCTTTGTTGCTGCTATCACCACTCCAGTGCACCCTGGTCTTCATTAAATCAGACATCGCATTGGTTCTGCTGATGTTTCTTGGCAAGAAAAAGATGGATTACATGGCAAAGTTTTATTAGAAATTTTCTCAAGATACCAGGTTAAGCATATAGAATTTGAGAGTGTTACTGTAGTCAAGGTGGACTGCTAACCTTGCCCCAGAGTAAGCACAAAATCTTAAAAAAAAACCAAAACCACCACAAACATACAGCAGCCAACCAACCAACCAACCCCGCAGAGACCCACACTTCCATAGCCACGCCACCGGGAATCACAGCTTTCCTGCCATCTCAGTGGCTTACCTCGCCAGCCAGCATGTACTAATGAAATATAATAAGCTTTGTAAAAGGAAAACAGCAGCAATGGAAACCACCCCGCCACCCTTGCAGTGGCACAAATGGAGCCAAGAACACCAGAGATACTGGCTGCTGAGTTTCCACACATTGATGAATGCTTTCTGTTCTTCCCATTTTACCTTTCACAACAACCAGGCACCAGTTATAAACGCGGAACCACTGGAGCTGGGAGAGAGATGTATTCCATCACTTCTTTTAAACAGCTATCACCTTACCTTAGGCAACCACCTCAGATTTACATCTAAAATGTAGAACTGTCTCAAAACAAAACCTTGGGGCCAAAAACATTCAACCTTCCAGCCATGCAAAAGCTTTACATGGTGGTATGTGGATCAGATGCAGACTTGTGATTGCTAGGGAAGACTCATTACTGAGACGGCACTGGTATTCTATTAGGTTGATAAGGTTGAATACACACACAGCCATAATGAGCTCACATTTACAAGCCATGGAGAACCCATGAAGTACAAGGGACACCCAGTCTCATTTAACAAGGTATGAAAAGGAGCCTGTATCAAAAGTTCCACTTACTGGAAGAGGGGAGATTCCTTCAGATTACTACCCAGTAATAAGGACTTCCTACTACATACAGCTTGGCAAGTAATAGACAGAAGGCATACAGTACCTTTCTTGTTTAACTGTAGCACAGAAGGAGGTGGTGTAGCAACTTTCATGGCTAGTCCATAGGCTCCGCGGAAAGAATGGCTGTCTCGAACAACGAATGACCCAGGTTCCTTGTCCTTGAGAACAGCAATGGCTGCAAGGGATTCAGGGGGAGAGAGAGAAACACAGTTCCAGAGCAATGCACGCACCCAGAAAGTACAGAAGTGCAAATCTATAAGCAATAGGAGACTAAAGGAAATGAAATCTTTTTCTCTGTCCCCACTGCCATAGAACAGAATACAATCAAGCATATTTGGGGGATGTGAGTGGACACATCTTGTGCAAATCTTGCAGATACTTATCAATGAGAAGCCTGAAGTACAGATCCCCACTGATTTTCACACTGAGAACGGGGTGCAGGTCCCACCAGGTTTCCTACAGCCACCGCAACACCAAGCTGATTCCTGCTTACATTTTGTCAAGTTGTCAGAAGCATGACAGAAAGCACAGCTCTCTGTAATTCCCAGGCTCACTAGACAGCACTGTTTTTCTTTTCCTATGCAGCTTCAACAGGCGGAGCAGATCCATTTTCATCCACCACCAAGTTTCTGACCCTGCAACGCAGTCTTACTCCCTTACTAGTTTTAAAGGAAGGCAAGGAATGTAAGAAAATATTTGCTCTTACACAATCCAAGCACTGGAAATACTTTACATCTAATAATTTACATATTCTTTGATGTCTCCTGGAAGTGTGACCTGAAGTCCTCCACAGGAGGAACCACTTGCAGGGAAACCGCTTTTGGTCTGCATGAGGCTGCTACAGACTTTGAAATCTAGTAGCCCAAAATCTTAAACTCACATTAAAAGAAGACAAAATGTTAATCTAATGACATTTCTTAATAAAATCCTATTACTTTGCTTAGCCCTCACCCCACTCCCCACCCCCCAATTTTTTGGAAATACTTGTGTTTGTTTCCAGGATTTCTAACAACCAGCAAGACTTCCGAGAAACCCTGGAAAAAGCCCAGATTTAATCCTTCAGTCCTTAGCTGTCTGTATATATAGAACATTGGAATTATGCATATGGGGCATGAAGCCATAATTTGCAAGGCCTGACCAATGATTACATTGTAAACACATACACACACGTTTTTTTCCATGAAATGAAAAAAAACCCTAGTAGTAACAGAATATCAGTAAAATGCAGACGTGTCTCTTCTGTTTAAGTGAGTAGAGCAAATGTGTATATATTCTGTTCCGTTCGTGTGTCAGATGGTAAACACTATTTTCACAATAAATTGTCATGTGCTGTGAGGATGAATACATTAACCCCTGCAATTCAGCAATACTCGCGCAACACTTCTAAATCCATAGGGGGACAGTAATCATATGCTACAGGAGCAGACCATTAAGCATAGGAAAAAAGAACAAGTGCTCCCCCTCCTCAGCAACAGTATCTTAAAACACTTTATTCAAAAGGAATTTTACGTGGTAGGGTGAAAAGACATACTAAAAGGTTGGGAAGATTTTCTTTCCATTTGTTCAGGCAGCTTCCTTTACAATCCACTCCCCTCTCTGGACTCGCATCAAGTCAGGAAATTATTTTTTGCACATTTAAGACTCAGTTCTCATTATGGCTGGGGGGCAGACAAGGGAAAGGGGACTGGCCTGAACGGATCAGTAAAACATCATCCAAAGATGAATTAATGATCTGTTTTCTTTATTCCCCTGGGCTCATATTTATCACTACACTGTAAGAGGCATCCTCAGCATTTGAGGAACTATGAACTAGACAGATATAGCAATTCATCATCTGCCAACAGCAGAAGGTTGTTTTGCTTTAGTGTCAACTTCCTTCCCAATGAAGAACTAATTTGTCATTTTTCCTTTTTGACAAGCGCATTTTAAGAATCCTGGTTTCATGTCCTGCCATAACTCATTAAATATAATTCAGTATAGCTGAATATGACAATAGGGACACAAGGACCATCAGATCAATCACATTTCCAAAGCGCCCAGTGTGCTTTATTTACACATCGTTGCAGGGGCAAGGTTTAAGTTCGCATGTACCGTTCGCACATACATGGTAAAACCTTTCTCCATCTCATTTAATAACAAGTCTATGTACAGATGTACTACATCTGTATTGTACATCATAAAGACGTTGCTCCATGGGAGTGTTATTTCCTGACCTGTAAGACATAATGTACGTCACTTGCAGCTGAAAATAAAATTCAGGCTATAGCAAGACTGGCAGATGATGATGCTTTTATAATGGCTTCTAGCTAATGAAGTATTGTCTGATACTTAGCATCGCTCACCCTATCGCATTGCAGTGAAACACGCGTGGCTGAGATCATGCCAGAGCAGCACACTTGTACTCAAAAACATTTCTGAGAGCACAGATGTTTGGTATCACATCACGCCTATTTGTCATTCCAAAACCTGGAGCTTTTCAGTAAAGTACATTTGCTGCAACTACCACTGGCAGATTAAAATTACTTTGTAGTTAGTTCACTTAGGATAGCAATTTGTCTAATTAACAGAGTATTTTTTAAGGACAACTTGACTGCCCTCCACTCTCAAATTCAGCCTTTGGACAAAAGAAATTAAGTGAGGTTGTCTGTAGCCCTTCCAGGTTTTATATTTCTTCTTGTACATCTTTTAGATATACGGTACGCATCAAAAAAATTGAAGGAGAATTCACCAAACCAACCAGCCATTCTGTGAACAGATATGCCAGAATATCAGTTGAGTTGATGTACCTTGTTCTCTCGAAATATCTGGCTTATACCAGAACTTGGATGTGTCCTGGACAAATTTTACTGTCACATGTTTATCAGCTGTGTTTTCTGTGAAATGAAAGGGGGAAAAAATAGGTCAAGAAAGCTCTTAAATACAAAAGCATTTATTTTCTTTCCGACTTCCTATCACCTTAATTATTCAAAAACTCATGATTAGAACAACCTAAGAGACACTCTGAGGCGCTTTTAGAACCAGCAAATACAATACTGTACACGAAGATTCTGAAAGCATTCTTGAAGTTGCATTTTGCAAAACTCATAAAATATGAAAAACTCTTTACATTTATAAAGGCATATTAATAACAAACGTCTCAGTGGGGTCCAGTGAATACACATCTACCTTTTTAACTATTCTTGACACAAGTCTAGAAAGGTCCAGAAAGCCAGCCCTTATTAAAAGAACTCAGACCTCAGACTCCGCAGGGCTCCCTTGTGGTCTGGCAGTTCAGACGGGAGGCTACCCTCAGCTGGCACCTGCGGGAGCGCAGAAAGGATTCTGCAGCCTCGCTCTCCCAGTAACACACCCAAATCCAGTGAAACTGGCGCCACTTACTGCAAACATTCAAGTCCTCTCTGCCATTTTCACTCCATTGCATTTCCCCTCCCCTCCCCACTTTTAAAATCCCCTGAATGCTTTTTATAAACTCGTATAAAATCAGATGTATTTTGCATTTCTCTGATGCAGAACCCACCTGGCACTGGGGAAGCACTTAACATTTTTGAGAAATCTGGGAGGACGTTTGGGAAGGGGATGCTGATGGTGCTCCCACTGTGGGGGCTCGAGAAGCCGCTCGAAGAAGGTGACACGGAAGCAAAGGAACGGTCTCCTTCGGAGGACCGCTTTTTCTCTGGGAGAGGTGGCTGAGCATGCAGGTGCTGCTGAACCACACTGTTCTGGCTATTGTGTCCAGAGGCCACCGTAAGAAAGTTCTGCGTCAAAAAGCCATTGTCCTCAGCATGTGCCACTGATGAGCCCGCGGTTTTAGGAGAGATTCTAGCATTGGCAGGGAAAGCAGCTTGTTTCTCCTCTCGGGGGGAGCTACTGCCCCTGCTGCTCCCGCTGTTGCTCAGGTAGACCCGGGCATTGCTGCTCACAGCGGGTTCTTGCTGTGGCTCTGCTGGTGAATTCTCCAGGCTGCTCAGGGTGACGACTTGCAGTCCTGGAGTTTGGAAATGAGACAAGAGAGAGACATCTTGCACGGCATTTGAAAATTCAGAGGGCACAAGGTAACCTCCCGGCGGCCTGCTGTTTCCTATGGAAAGCTGGAGCGATGGGGAAGCTTTAGGGCTGCTCTCAAGCCAAGGGCGTTCCGTTGCAGAAGAGCTGTCAAAAAGTCAAAAAAATGGAACACAACAATAAAACAACAGCCACATCGTTCCCTTCACACGTCACTGTACAAGCCCTACGACAGCGATCACGGAAAGCAAGGGATCACCTCACCCAGGACAATCCCCAAGGTGTGTGTCCACAGGCTGGAGCTGGTGACAGCTGGGCCAAGGGGGCACCAGCCCCACCTTCAGCACAGGTCAATACCGTCTGCTTCATCACCCCCCACCCAGCCATGCTGATCAGACAGCTTCTGAGTTTTGTACTGTAAACCCAGCCACCAAATTTATCACAGCTGTTAAATACCCCTCCTTCCCCCTGTCTGAGGAGGGTTACTGTGAGTATGAATCAACTCAGTGAGGCTGTTCATGGCCCTGCCGCACGTACAGTGGTCCTGCAGGTCTCTACATGCTGAGCTCAAGTGCTACCTGGAAAAGAGCAGCAGGAGGCAAGACTCTCTGAAGGCAAGGCTGCCACCAAAGGCAGAGGTTTATGGAAGAAAACTGACACTGCCACGGTAGTCCCTACGATGCAGCCTCTTAAAAGAAATGGGCTAAGCAGTAGTTGCGCATGGTTGCACAAGAAATTAGTAATTACTATAAGAACACACAGTTCGCAAGACCCAACTCCTGGACCAGGTAAGTCCATTTAAATACAATTTATATTAAAAAAGGAAGGAGGCAGTTAATTTATTTGATGACAGAATTGTTCTGATTGATAGAACTAAATAATTCGACAGCTAACATTAGATTTTTCTACTAGCCATTCCACCTGCTCAAGTGAAGAGTAACAAATACCCTTCCAACAAGATAAACTAAGCTTCTGATGAAACAACCCAAGAAAAAATTAAATTGTTTCCTTGCTTCTAAAAGTGAAACACCCTCAGACTGTAGCTGAAAAACACGACCAGCAATATCAGATGTAGAGAGAACAAACTCATTGTGAGATGCAAAGGAAGAACTGACATAAGATACATAAAAAGAAGAAAGCATTTTTATTTAAAAGGGAACCACGGAAATGGATACCAGTAAATTTGGACAGATCAAAGTAGAAGGACCATAAAGAAATGGAAGGGAAGCAAACGGAAGGCTGACATCATCGCAAGAAAAAAACCCTACAGCTGTAGGTATCTGCTAGATTAAATGAAAAATGACGACAACAACCAAAAAATTTAAAAATAAGTGAACAGAATTTTCTAGATAAAGTTTGAAGTAGGAATGCAAACTTGGTAATGACTGGATTGCCTGACAAGCTTTTAATTCATATCCACTTAGAATGAAATGTTAAACTTGCCTCCTCCTCAGAAAATACTAACATACTTTGTTCAGTCTCATGATTCACAAAACGAAAACATTTTTTCACAGTCCAAGTACTGGTTGAAAATGAGATCAATTAGATGGGAAGATAAATAAAAGATAAATAGGTATCAACATACTCAAAGTCCTCACTGAGTGTCTGACACACCAACCAACAGCCTTCCAAACACTCACTGTGAAAAAGGAGCCAACTATCCCAGGACAAGAACAGGATAAATAGCTACAAAGGAACGTTGTTGCAGAGTGATGGAGAGGGAAACCTCATCAGCTGTTAACACATTACCTCCTATCGATTACGTATTTACAGGGCACAGCTAATGGCTGACCATTCCCTGTCATGGCCTTCTGACCCTTCTGACAGTAACCTGAGGCTCCTTGGTGGTTTGCTGTGTTTCCTGCTATTTCTCACCTTATGCTGTAAGCTCCTTTGGACCGTTTTGTAAATTTACACTATTCAAGCTCTGGTCCAGAGCCCTATGTGTTTGCCACAATACAAACATGAAATAATAAAATCTCTCAGCCTGCTGAGCAGTTGAAAGCAAGTCAACTAAAGTCAACTATTCACTACCAATAAGAAATCTTCCGGCATTTTACTGACCAGAAACACACGTACAGCAGCGAGAAGAGTGCTCCCTCCCTTTCATATACAACTTCCTCCAATTTGAAATGTCATGAAATGCTTTTCAGTAAGGCATCAGAGAAGCTGGTAAAGCACACAGGGAAATACATATGAGCTTGTGCTAGTATGTAGTAAAGTAACCAAACTATAAATTCCTATTTATTTTTGTATTCCTATTTATCTTCCAAGCTAATTGTGTCCGACATATAAATAACATCTGTCTACGCGGCAAATTTCAGCTGGTGGACAACAACATCATTATAAGTCACAACCAAACTCAAGGTCCTTGGACAAATGCTCTGCAATGAAGATGCAGGCGTAACATCTTGGCTGGAAACTGTGGTTACGAGAAGTACACAGCAAGGTAAGAGAATTTTTTCCTACCTTTCTCCCCCTGGGATAGGGCTGTTACTTGTCACAGTACACGAAGATGCAAAACAGCGCTGAAAGGAGGGATCCGCCTGCATGCTGGCCCTCAGCAAAGCCGGGTTAGTGCCCACAGCACTGTCAGACATCACCATGGAGTGGTTAATGGCTTCGGTGTAACTTCGAGACTCTACAGCAAAGGAAACAAAGTAAAAGGCAAGTTAAAAAAAACAATTCACATTTTTGGAGACTTTGTACTGAAAGAGATGTTTGTAAAACAATCTGGTTTTCTCTTAATAGGACTATAAAGAGCAAGTTTTATTTGTTTGAGCAGTAACATTTCATTTCACAACATCACGCTGACTGCTGAAAACATCCAGCAGCACAAACGGCAGAGGGAATAAAGATTACAGAATTGCACCACTCAGGCTGTTTGATCAGCTCTCCAGGGCACATTCTCTAGCCCTAAGGATGCGAACAGACCCGTCTGTTCCAAGTCGTTTTGCATTCCACAGTCCACAGCGTTAATCGGATACATCCAGTCAAGTGTCCTATGTGACCATACACACCAGCAGCATGCCCACAAGCACCAAAGTAACAGCAACTGCAGTATTAGTTCAGCCCACTGCTGAATGGGGCAGGGAACCTGGTGGAAAATGATGTGGAAAACACTCACTTACTCAGAACCTTCCTCAGAACCTTCTTCACCTCAGTCTTTACCAGTAAGACAGGCCTTTGCGAATCTCAAGCCTCTGAGACCACAGGAAAAATCTGGATCAAAGAAGTCTTAACCTCCGTGGAGGAGGACCAAGCAAAGGAGCACTTAAACAAACTGGACATATGTAAGTCCATTGGGGCCTGACAGGTTGCACCCGCAAGAGCCTAGGGAGCTGGCTGATACCACTGCCAGGCCCCTCTTGATAATCTTTAACAGGTCACAGTGGCTGGGAGAGATGGCTGAAGACTGGGAAGCTGCAAGCATCACCCCTACCTTCAAAAAGAACATTAAGTGTGATTTGGGGACCTGCTGGCTTGCCTAGCCCAACCTCAGTCTCTGGGAAGGCGATGGAGCAACTAACCCTGGAAAGCATTTCCAAACACATGAAGATGACTGAGCATTGTCAGCACGGATTTACAAAGGGGAAATCACACATATCTGCCCTGATAGCCTCCTGCAGTGAACCGACTAGCTTGGTGGCTAAGGGAAGAGCAGTGGATGTTGCTTATCTTGACTTTAGTAAGGCTTTTACCATGATCTCCCATAACATCCTCATAAACAAGCTGACAAAGCATGGGTTAGATAAGCAAACAGTGAGGTGGACACAAAACTGGCTGAAATGAGGCTTGTGATGAGCTGCACCAAGCCCACTAAGACGCATGTCACTAGCATTATACCCCAGCGGCTGGTACTGGGGCCAATACTGTTCAACACCTTCATTAGCAACCTGGATCACGGGATAAAGTTTCATCAGCATGTTTGCAGAAAACTGAGGAGCGAGTGCTAAACTAGATGATGGTGCTGCCATTTAGAAGTGGGAGAAATGTACCAAGAGGAACCTCAAGAAGTTCAACAAGGGGAAATGCAAACTCCTGCACCTGGGAAGGAGTCATTCCAGGCACTGACTGGCTGGAAGACAACTCTGTAGACAAGGACCTGGGGGTCCTGGGGAACAGCAAGCTGCCCATGAGCCAGCAACGCACCCTCACGTCAAAGGCAGTCAACAGTATCCCAGGCTGCATCAGAATGAACGTTACGAGCTGATCAAGGGAGATGAGCCTTCCTCTCTGCTTAGCACTAGTGAGGCCACATAGGGAGCTCCGTGCCCATTCCTGGTCTCCCCAGTACAGGAGATACATGGACTCGCTTGAGCAAGGCCAGCACAAGGCCATGAAGATGCCTGGAGTATCACTGGGACTGGAGCATCTTTCCTAGAAGCAGGGGCTGAGAGCGCTGGGACTGTTCAGCCTGGAGAAGAGAAGGCTCAGGGGGATGTTATCACTGTGAATAAAAACCCGATGGGAGGGAAGGAAGATGAGTGAGCCTGTCTTCTCTCACTCTTCTGCTCACATGAGGAGAAAAGGACAGACCTGGGGCTGAAAGGCAGCTGAGCAGCAGGGGCTTTAGTTTACCAGTGCAGCTACAGATTTCAAGTGTGACTTTGTTCACACTGACACAAGAATTATTTACTTTTAAAAAAAGAGGGGGTAAAATAAAAGTAAATATTTATAGGGAAAAACAAGAAAGAATTTGAAAACCAGAGGATGTTAGCTAAATCCTTACAAAAAGTTAACAGAACATGGCCTTGGGAGAAGGAATAGACAACCTAAGGTTATGAGACAAACAGAAAATTACCTGAACTCTGTGTGAACTATCCTAATTAGCACACTAAAAGACCCACCCTCCAGCAAAGAGAGCCCCCTACTAACAAAGCCCCCTCCCCACAGAACATGCAAGGTGAAAAAAATACCTTTAAATGAAAAAAAGTACCGTTCAATGGAGATGAGGCTTCTAAGAACCGGTGAGAATTCAGTGTGACTAAAGGTAATGGTAAACAATTGTTCAAAGTGTATGAGAAGTTTTCCCGTGTGCTAAGAGGGGTGTGGATTTACCACCTAGCACCCAGCTCAGGCAGGCTTGCGGATCAATGGCATCAGTGGATCTGGGGTGGAACCCAGATTTGGGATCACACCAAGGCACAGAGAAAGAAGTAAAGCAACTGTAAACTTTTCTAATAGCTTGCAAATAGCAGCAGATGGTTTCTACATTGATTCAGGTCTGACCTAGGTTCAGCTTAACTATACTGGACATAAGTAGTATGGGATATAGTTCAAACGGATGCGTTTGGGTGAGGAATATAATGTTGATGATATTACTGAAGAGCTTTACACAGGAACAGTTTTAATCCCCTTCTTTACAGGTACACTTTAATAACCAGTCAAGCTCTAATGAGGATTACATTTAATTATTCTGGTATAGTCTAAAGCGATTCACATATGCCCAGGTTCAAGGGCACCATTCTCAGTGGCCACAGGGCACATGCCGGCGCCCCTGACCCGCTTTGGACACCCAAACAGTTCCACTGACCTCAACACTTGCAGGACTGCAACCCAGTAAGACGGTCACAGATGAAACAATCTCTAGTTACTGTCTCCTGAGTAGATGTACTTCAGAAGGTTGTGGGAGAAAAAAAAAAGCACAAGAAAGTTCCAGAACAATTCCAGTCCTACAAAGAGTTAGGATCACGTTGATGCATCTTTTCCATATGGAAATCTTTCTAATGTAAAAAGGAGGAAGCTTCCCTACTCCTCCTGTCGAGTGTCATTGAAACAAGTCTAAATAAATCTCTTCAACTCAGGGCAGAGTCTAGCTCTGCTGTTATTTGGATGAGGAGGGTGCAAGGTACTTAAAAGAAATGCCTGAGATAAGAAAATCTGCAAATCAGTGCCCTGCCCTGACTGAAAACCATCTGAATTCCTCACATAGCACACATACTGCACAGAGCAAACACCTAACTGGATGAGGGAAACACTTCTAGAAAACTGCAAGACTGTGTTTTAACTATCCCCATTACTTTTAATGGCAGCTACCCCAGTCATAAAAGAACTTGAAGGAAATACTGCAGAAACATGTGCAGTGTGGAAGAGCTAGAGAAATCTGAAATCTGATATGTATGTAACAGATCAGATTTATTGCAGTCATTCTCATACTGGTGCAAACACAGTCAAGAACAAGCTGGCTGCATAAAGCCATATTCCTACTGAAGCCAGTGGTGCTGTTCAAGCAAATATTGACTGCTTACCTAAGCATTATAAAGACTGATGTCAAGCCTTGAGCAATTATTTCAATATTCAATATAGTAGTATTACCTTGATTTACTGAGAAAAAGCTGATGAGTTGAAGGTGGGTTGGTCAAACTGATGTTGTACCTCTAAAGATTACCAGAGCACCCCCCAGACACACAGCCTTCACCAGGCTAGAAGCAGATGAATCTACCGAGAGTAGCATCTGTATGACAAAATATCCCAAGTGCAACAGACATCTCACTTGTGCACATCAACCTGCAGGTGCTTCCCAATGATACCACAGGCAGAGATGGCTGCTGCTGTATGTGAGAAATTAACGTGTTCCCTGCAGGCACAGGAATGACAACCACAAGCTTAACTCCATATGCTTGCTTGTTTTCGTGCCTCTGTGCCTGCTTCCCCTGATACTGACTCTATAGAGGAGTCACTGGACTCCAGTTAGCAAGAACCTGGGGGCTGGAAGGGGAGTGGCACTCCTCCCAGAAAGATTCTTCTCCCACTCTAATGGGATCTCAGCTACGCACGTAAGAGCTGATTTAAAGCTTTTACACACCAGTCAGTTCTCCTTCTCCCACCAGTAACAGCACTTGCTTGAAGAAATGGACCAAGCCATGATCCTTGCCCGTTTCAGGCCTCGGACTATGCTGTCACCTTTAAAGCACCAAATGCTGCCTGGAAAAGGACTGCTGGCCATGCTCACAGATACAGCATTTCTTTTTACACCCAATTTTCACAGGTGTAAATACTGAACTAAGAGTGAAAAGATGTCGGCAGCCAGGCAGGTAACCTGCAGAAAGAACACAAACTCTCTACAACTCTTCCCAGGCTGGAAACAAGTATATCTGAAGGGCACTTCCCATGAAAGCAACTTTGTTTATATTTCAATTAAAAACAAGCTTGCTGAATATTTCAGCTATGTCCTCTCTATTGTCTGATGCAGAGCCCACACTCACGGGTCAGCTGTTAACCCTTTATCGCACAGAATCATTAGTTCAGTGCAATCTCACAGCTTCTACAGGATTTCTGTAGGCATGGTACAAACCCCCCCGGGCACGTTTGCTGGGAAGCATCAGTGCTTCGTGATGTGCTGCGGCCCCTCTGACATCTACACCACTGTGTCTGTAAGAGCGCTGACAACGTAACAAGTGCAGCTCCCTAACAAAACCAGGGTCACTCACATTCATGTCTCTTCACACATCCAGGTCAGACCTGCAGATCTACATTTACTATCACTGATCATCAGCTTCACAGGCAGAAGCTAACAGAGGAAACGGACTTTGCTCAACACACTACTGAAAAGTGACATTTAGAAAAAAACCCAAACACTACTGTGCCCACATGCAAGGCAGAAAAATACCCAGTTCACTCTTCTGCTGTCCCACTTGGCAGCAAAAGGACAAATACTTGTAAGAGTTGCAAGCTTCTTTCAGATGTAAGCGGAAGCTCCTGGATGTGTCCAGGACACAGCCACACAAAGGAAGATGTTATAGATTAACCTGTATTCTAATCCACTAAATCTGTTAAAGCTAAAAAGGAACCCTGAAAAACAATCCACTGTTTGGAGACAACGGTCCAACAATGATGGCAGGGAAATGAAAGGAGCAGCTGTGCCACTATCATACCTTACATTTTAGCAGCTTCTCATACATTTCCATCTTTGCAGTCCTTTTTGCGAGGTGATAGCTAACCTGCCCTGCACGAGCTTGAGAAGTCCAGTCCAGACCCTCAGTTACATCTTTTGGGGAAAGGGAGCTCTCAGTCACCGCTCCGCTCCCACAGCCCTCAGCTGACCACCCCCAAAACTATCTCAAGGCAGCCTAAAAGCTGGATGGACCCAGAAAAGCATCCTGCTCTAAAGTAACCCAAAGTAACCAAGCCACGGCCAGCCCTAAAGAGCAGCAGAAGGATCAGAAGCTTTGTGCAATACTTTTACATTTTAGTCTGTTCCTTGATCCATCCTTTGACGGCTTCAGCAATGATGAAAAAAACCAGCCTAACGAAAGACCTGCAAGAATAGTGGCTGTGAAACACCCCTCGACCCAACACTCTCATTCAGGGGTCCCTCTGCTTCACCTCTCGCTGTTCACACCAACAGCTGATGAGCCGATTCCTTTACACAGATTTCCTGACAAACTCATCTACAAAGAGAGAACTGAAGGCACCTGGGAATGTAATGAACGAGCATTCGGTATCTTCCATACACCACGGAAGTATTTTATTTGTTTTGGATGGTTGCACTCCACTAAGGACTTGATACTTCTCATTCTCCCAGAGCTCCCCTTGCACCCGTCCTACCAGACAAGCACTCTCAAGACCTTCCTCCCTTTGAAACGTCTCTGTAGAAAGGCACGCAGTACTCCACAGCATCCACCAGAAACTCCACGGCACTTTGCAGCTTGGCATCCGGCTGGCTCCAGCCACCATCTGGAGTGTCCACTGCTGCCAATGTGAACTCCACCACAGCCCCGAGTTGTTCATCTCTCCCTCCCACACCTAGGGAACTGTAGAAGTTTCTAGGACAATAGTCTTTGCTGATACAACTTTATATTATCTGGGAGACCAAGGGTCAAAAGATGGCCACTTCCCTTTTCCAGTATTAAATTTCATTAGTCATTAAGCAAGTTACTCCGCCACTGACCTGCAGGTCTTGCAGAAGATTTAGGCTCAACTCAGAGCTGAGACATTACATGTACAAGGAAATGCAGAGCAAGGATCGAAGAAAACTCTAGCCTTCAGTAATTATGCATTAGAACAACCCATCTAGAGACACAGTGGATGGCTCCATGGCTTGAAGTGTATCAATAAGACAGAAAGTACCAGATTAAGATCTTATGCACATTTTATGAGAGAGGTTTGTTTAGGTATGTTTCTTTCCATATCTTAAAATCTACAAAAGGCAAAAAGTGAGGAAAGCTTTATCAGGGGAACAATCAATGAAAGCAAAACCAGTGACAAGCAAAGTACACAGCTAATGACACTAAGCTGGCACAATTTTAGTTCTTCTAAGACATTTTGCCAATATTTCAGCAATGGAAATGTTGACAGATTAGTTGGGAAACCACAATTTCTAAGAAAAAACTGGAGCAAGGAAGAGAGCTTCAGTGGAAGAGAGGTACTGGTGTGCAGCGTCCAGCAGCGGCCAACGGGACCGGATGAAGTGCGAAGGTGTGCACCATTCCCACGGCACAGAGCAAGCGCAGAGCAGCCCAGGCTTCTGCTACTATGTAGAGCCAGAAACCCTGGAAACAGCAAAATCATGACAAAAGGATTTGGCTTGCTGGAAAGAGAGTCCCTCCAGCAGCTGACCGAGTGCCAACAGCAGAATTAGCACTGGCGAAGCTAAGGAGCTCCTTAGCAGCCTCCACAGAGCTGGCTGGGCAGGCCAGGACTCAGACCCCTGCGTGGGGAGAACGGAGACAGCCAGGCGGCTTGCTTGAACGCTTCACGAACCAACACCTCTCCAAGCCCATCAGCACTGCGAGGTTCTCATGGCGAAGCCGGCTTCCCCCACGCTCGCTCTCCTGCTCTTCCAAACACTAAGGTGCCAAAATTAGTAAGAGAGACTGAGATCGTGCCAAAACCCTCTCTCGTTTTCATCAGTCTGCAAACTACTGACTTTACTGAAACTTTGCCCTTTTATACTTGCTATATTTGGCTTTCAAATTCACAAAAATACAGCCAACCAAGTGACGCCCTTCCATGAAACCCATCACCTTTGGTCCCGCTGTTCCCTTCCATAGAATATGTGGAAACCAATGAAAGATGCTTAAGGTCTTGGCTTTTTTTCATCTCAGCTGCCAGGGAAGGGAGTAATTTTATTCTCTCTTGCACAGCAGATGCTAGCCTTTCCAGCACAAGTCATTCCACCTCGCACTCAGGGCTAAATTCCCCCAAACCGTTGCTGCTAGCCAGCCTGCACCACTATTCCTTAATTTCTCAAAGAGCTCTGAGAACAACAGTCCATTCATTGTATTGCTGTTCCTTTTGGTTGAGAAGAGTTAAAACACAGGTAAGCTGACCCAAGCCATACACACTGAAAGCAAAACTCCTAACACCACCAGGCAGCAAAAAAAAAAACCTTCCTGTGCACGGTCCTCAAAAAAGAAATTAATTGCTTCAAGCTTTTCACATTTCTTGTAAGATATTTTAGAAAACAGGTATTCCAAGTGACAGCTTGTAGATGGAGACAACAACCGTCGTTTGCTTGCTGTCATTCCAGCAATCTCCCCAAAAAACCCTGCAGCAACCCAATGCTAAACCAGCACCCTGTTATTCGCCCCCCCGCAGTCACCCAGCTGTATGAAGTCTCCACTGCCACAGAGCTCTGAGGAAGCATGAAAATCTGCACCAATTTATTTACAAGTATATTTTATAAATAAATAGGATTTTATACTCTAAGATTAGCCAGCTATTTTACTGGCTTTCGTTACAGCAACGGAAGCTCTGCTTTTCCCAGCATTTCTTCAGAACTCTAATTTATTTAGCAAAAATAAATAATCCTAAAATACTAACACAGTTTTACTAACACAGTTTTTATCTTCTTTTCATGATTTTGCTTTTTACTTCACTTTAAACAGCAAAACGAACGTATGCCAACTAAAGACCCTTTTTTTTTTGCTGAGGTTAACTCTTCCTCCCTCAACTGGGTATTATCAATTCGTAAGAAAATTTTCTTAAGAAAATATGAGAACTTAAAATAATGGTTTATGTCCATACAAATGATTCTGCTTCACTGAACCACACTGAAACCTTACCAGACATTTCTCACTAGAAATCAAAAAGAGCCTCGTCACTGCAGGCAGTGCAATACAAAGAGGTTAACCAGGGCTGTGGTGGAACCTCCATCAGGAAGGGGCTTCCCAACGCAGGCAGAGCAAGGTCCATTACTTGTCACAGTCCTGAGTCACAGGCTGGGCTGCACACCCCCAGAGCTGCTTCCCAAACACCATTTCCATCTTTCCATGCTAACACTAATTTCATCACACAGAAGCGTCTAAGACAGCAACCTCTAAACTTTCTTCGTTGCATAGCCCATCAGTAAGAAATTTTTGAACATGTGTCCCCCATATATGTGTATTTAAGTTTTAATGGTTTCTTCCCACATGCCAATGGACTATCCTGTGCACCACCTGGGGTGCATACATCCCACTTGGGTGACCACTAGTCTAACACACTGACAGAAAAAAGGGCATGCAGCTAAGGGGTAAAAAGAGGGGGGGTTAATTTTGGCATTTTTTTGTTGGGTTTTCTTTCTATAGATGGAACAGGGAGTTTACCTGTTGGCCTGGAATCTGCTGTGTTTTATGCACATCCACAAACTCTTCTCCACAACTGCCTACCTTCTTTCAGAAGGAGAACCATGTCATAAGCCAAAATCATGTACCATCAACACGGGGCACCCGCCGTCCCACCAACAGTGAACAGGTATAGCAGGTTTTTTTCACGCTTGTGAAGAAAAGGACAAAATTCCTATTGCTCAGAGATTCTGCTAATGCCTGTTTCAGTGGATCAGCTCTCTTTGCAAGTAACCACGTAGTCGGGCTGAAGCTGGAGAAGCTGTGAGGATGATGACTCTAGCATCCTCACACTGACCTAGGAAGGTCAGCTTCAGCGGCTTCATTACAGAACACCAGGAAGGGTCTTGGTAGAGTATGCATAACGTGCTTGGCTCTTCCCGAAAACACAACAACCTGGTGGCTAACGAGCCGGGAAATAAAACGACAGATCTGAAGAGGTGGTAAAGCACTTCTCAGAGGCGTTTATTTGGTAGAAGAAATAACACATTCAACAGTCAGAACCCAAACTGCTAGCAAATAAGTCAACTGCACTGCAGTACTGAAGGTTTCTAACTTCATGTGGTTACTGTGTGCATTCAGAAAGCATTTGCTGTGTTTTGGGAACCTCTCAAATGTATTTAGGATTTAAAAAAATAAAAAATTTTCTTGCCTTATGCCTAAATAGGGCTGTAAATGATCCATGTAGCCCCTTGAGGAAACACCCCAGGCACAGCAGCCCTCCCCAGCAAAGCACCGGGTGTGCAAGGCAGGCGCTCCACCATTCCCATGGGAGATTCCTGCTGGCAAGATGCATAACAAGAGTGGGCGCACACTGGGACATTCCTGTGTTCCGGCAACTTCTAGCTCCTGTAACAGCCCACAGAGGCTCCTGCCAGTTAAAAACAAATGCAGCCTCTGAAGCTATGCCAGGGGTCAGCTTATCCCCAGGCAACCCTAGGATCAGGGAATTAATTGCACTTGCCCTCTGCCCCCGTCTGCACAGGGATAAGCATCAAAAGGATGATTTACAAGACCACACTTTCCTCCATCCACAGCCCCTGCCCTGAAGATCTTACTATCTGGCTTCTTTTCTACTGAGGAAATACCTGTCCCACTGACTGAGCCTTACGCCATTTCACAGATGCCTGGTATCACACGCTCATTCAAAACGACCAAAACACAACTAAGTCATATTTGCTGAATAGGATTTGCAATACAGCATCTTCAAAGCAGTAAAATCCTTATCACGCCTTTCTGAAGGGCTTCCTTATACCAATTTGTTTTATTTTCCCAAATAATACCAGGGAAAAAAACAACAAAGAAACTTCCCCAGGGATTGGAGCAATGAGTTGCACATGTCTTCTCATGTATTTTAAAAGATCTTGCAGATGCTCTGCTATTGACTTTAAGCATAGCTTTGCTGTCTTAGGAATGCAAATCAGCTGCAGAGGCATCTCCTCAAGCCATCCGGGTCACATGCAAACATAAAATGTAACATTTATTAAAACATTCTTTTAGAAGAGAGCCACTGTCGGTCTGTAACACATCAACAAGAGCACTACTGTTCAGTCTTTCAGTACAGGAGATCATTCAGTGATGAACAAAACCAAATCCAACAAAACAATTATAATCTAATTATTAACATGCCCACAACCAGGTTTTCACAACAAATTAGTTAAGTGGCTTTAGAGACAACCAATTCCATTTTTATTGTGGTTTATCTCATCCTGGAATTTCAGATATTCCCACTGCTGAATACAACAATTTTCACCAAGTTATAAACTAAACTGCAATAGTTTTAGAGGGGGGAAAAAAGCCACTGGGAATCAGAAGTGTGTAAATTAGTACCTTCAAAATGAACGGTAATACTTTTTCAGGCAGAATGCCCTGAAACACCAAGCACCTTTGGAGAAAGGAAATTTTCTCTCTCAAAAAAGAGGACGGAACGTCCACCCTTCACGCTGCAGCTTGCTTGGTATTGCAACTGCTTGAGCATGGGAGATGCAGGTCCAAGTTGCCTGTCCCAAACTGGAAAATGCAACTCACGTCTCCTGACAGTTCCACTGCAAAGCCAAAGCCATGGGGGCAAGGGGGGCAAGCTGGAGCAAATCCTGAGCAAACGAAGGCGGCACTGAGCCTGGGGCTGACGTTCCAGCAGTCATGGACAGCAAGCACTCAAGACTCCCAAGTGAAATCTCCAACGTCATGGTACGATCCCATCTACTTTTCCCAGAGTGAGCAGAGCAGCCTGAGCTCTCTTGCCCTGCCTCAGCTCAGTTCCCAGGTGCCGGCAGGGTGGTGGGGAGGCCCAGCTGCTGGCACGCAGGAGGGCTGGAAGCCACCAAGGCACTGCTTGGGCTGCCACTGACCAATCTCACTTCCACCTCACTTCGGTCTGGCCCTCCAACTGCCAGACCCCCCGCCCAAACGCGACCCTCGTGCCAGGCTGGCGCTGTGGCTGCGAGCGGCACCGCTGCTACTGCCAGGCCAGGCACGGAGCTTTGCTCTTAACCACCCGGAATTAAACCAGGTAAACCCAAACGCAGCTCCGTTTATCTTCAGGGTTGTTCAGCATCACGCAGCCAGCCTGCGGAGCGCAGCTACGGCGTGTTCTTTATCTGTCTCTTGGGAATCATGACCCGGTGGGTCCCTGCTTCGGGCTGTGGCTCCCACACCAGCACCCGCTGCCGGCACCGGGATGCGCCCTGCACCCTGCCCCGGCTGCGCCTGCCTGCGCCCGATTTTGGTGCAAAATTCAGATCTGAAGTAAAAAAGCAAGAATAGGTGACTGGACGGGAGCCGCTCTCCGGCACCAGGGCCGCAGCCACCGCTCGGCTCACCAGCGAGCAAGCAGGGAAACGACGCGATATTCCTCCCTCAGGGAAGGCCGAGTGTTTGACGAAGTCTGTTTGTCACGCTTTGGGAAGGAGGTGTGACGCCTGCCTCGCATCCCCCACAGCTCCTCGCGGGAGGAGAGCGCAGCAGCCCCGGCACAGCCTGCGGCACCACCCGCCGAAAGCCGCGGCTTCCCCTCGGCGGAACCGGGCCTGCCCCGGCCCCGCTGTCCCGCCGTCCCGCTGCCCCCGCCGCCGACCGCAAAAAGTACCAACAGCGGGCAGCCGCGGGCCGGCACAGGCGCCCGCCCGGCATCGCCCCGCCCTCGCCTTCCCCGCTCCTCGCCGCGCAGCCGGAGGCGCGCAAACGGCGCGCAGCCACCCAAGCGCAAGATCCGCGAAACAATTACAGAAAACGCACAAAAAAACCCCCGAAAAAACAGCGAAAGCGGGCGCGCAGGCCTCCGGGAGCCTACCTATGGACGCCTACCTACGGAAGCCATACGGGCACCTCGCTCCTGCAGCGCGGCCTGAGAGAAATCTTTGTTGGCTCCGGGCGCCGCGCACGGAAGCCCAGCAGCCCCGCGGGCCGCCCCGGGGCTCGGCACCGGCCCTCCCGCCGCACAGCCCCCCGCAGCCCCGGCCCCGCCCACTCGCAGCCCCAGCCCCCCCGAAGCCCCGCCTCCCCCCGCAGCCCCGGCCCCGCCCTCCCCGCAGCCCCGCCTCCCCCTGCAGCCACAGCCCCCGCCCCGGCCCCGCCCCCGCCCGGCGCCTGCCACTCGTCTCCAGCGCGGCAGCCGCAGCGCTGGGGTGGCGATTTTTGTTGTGGGGGTTTTTTTTGTTTGTTTGGGTGGGAAGTTCTTTGTGGTTTGGGGTGGGATTTTTTTGTTTGTTTTTGTTTTGTTTTGGGTTTTCTTGCTCTGTGTTTTTTGGGGGGCTTTTTTGTAGGTTTTTTTTGTGGGTTTGGGGTTTTTTTGTTTTGTGCTTTCTGGGGCTTCTTTTGCTTTTTTTGTTTTGTTTGGTTTTCTTTGCTTTTTTCGTGGGTTTTTTTTTTTTTGCTTTCATTTACTTTTTTTCTTGAGTTGTTTGCTTTCATTTTTGTTCTTTCTTGGTTTTTTGTTTGCTTTCAGTTTTGTTTGTTTGTTTGTTTTGGGTTGTTGGTTTTTTTTTTGCTTTGTTCTTTTGGTATTTTTTGTTTTGGTTTGTTGTGGGGGTTTTTTGGGGGGGTGAGTTTTTTGTTAGAGGATTTTAGGGGGTTTTGTTTCTTTGGGGTTGTTTGGGTTTGAAGCAGACGCCTCTATGTGTGTGTCTGTCTCCGCTTCACCTGACCTCGCAGCGCCGTTTCTGCCGGCGCCTTCCAGGACACCGAACCAAGAGGTGACTGAAGCGATTTCTGCACCGTGGCCAAAAGCCCAGCGGCCCCGCGGGCGCAGCGCTCCGGGCCGGGGCTGACTCGCTCCCCGGCTCCTTCCCCCACGTATGAGCCGCTCCGGCCCCGCTCGGCCCCGCCCCGGCCCCGCTCAGCGCGGCTCGGCAAGGCGAGCGGAGCCGCCGGGGCGCGCAGCGCGCTCTCCCCTCAGACCGTCCCCCGCGCCCCAGGGCACCGGGCTCTCCCCGCCGGTGGCTGCAGGAAATGGCTCGATACGGCCAGAAACCAACGGGCCCGTTTAACTCTTTCCTGTCAGACTGTCAGAGTCCCAGCGGCAAACTGCCCCTGCGTCCGGAACGCGTCCGGTAGCGCTCAGCTACACCGAGCGGAGGACTGGCAAACGGACCAGAATTTCGCTTTCTCCACAGAACAAAAGCTAAACTAAATCATACTATTCCTCAATAACAATATTCGCTCCTGCCACCGGTTCTCGCCATAGCCGCTGCTCCCACTGAGCCGTTCCACAGCGGCTGCGCCCAGAGCGCCCCCGCCGCGATGCACCGCGGCCCTCCGGTGAGCCCTGGGGACAGCCCGGCCCCGCGGCGCGACAGCCAGCGCTGCCGCCGCGGGCTCCCGTGCGTTTACTGCACAGTCACACTTTCCCTTTGCTTTGGGTGCTTCCTGGCAGAGACACACGTAGTCGAACCCGGTCTTCAAATGCCTATAAACAACAGTTATTAGAGAAAATTGCTCGGCACAGAAAGCGCTCCTGGCTTGGCATAAAAAGCACTGTAATCACAGGAAAGCTTTGGCTGTCCTGTTTCCTTCCTGACTTCCAAGTGCTGAAAGCTTCCTTGTTCGGCCATTGATGCCTGCTAAATGTGAAGAGGCCAACGACTGCCACGCTGAACACAGGTCTGCAGTACCACGGGCAGGCTGGGTTCCGCGGGAAAGGGCTCATTTCCAAAATAACGTATGAATGTAATGCAAGCAGAAACCAGGCAACGAAAATCTTTGATATACTTGAGAGTTTTGTCAACGCTTTATCAGATTCACCCTTTGTTAAGAGAGTTGTTATTTCCTCCCTGAAGCTTTCTAACAATCAGGTTCGATTTTACTCAGGGGGCCGTTCGCCACGACATCTCTCTGCCACCAACACTTGTAATGACAAAACAAAAGGTGCTTGACAGAAAAACTTGCCTTTTGTCAGTCCTGTCACAAGCTCAAAGTTTCAACCAGCTGAGATGAGATCCAGGGAAGGAAAATAAAATAAAAATACAAAAACCTGAAACTATAAAGCCAGGAGATATAAAGGGCTAGACTGAAATGTTCCTGCATAGCAAAATCCAGGAGTAAGAAGTTAGGAAGGGGAGGGGGGTGTTGGATGCCTCAGGTGAGGAGCTGGTTGGGTTTAGGTGAATGCAATTTGTGAGCTAATGCCACCCCCAAAGAGAAGGTCTGTTATTTGGGAAGGAGAATGGGTTTCATGGCTGTGCCAGGCATGGCACAGAGGCAAGGACCAGATCCTCCATCCCCGCCTGGGCGGTAGTATTCCCTCACGTTGCCAGACCTGTGTGCAGCTCTCCTAGACCAAGTGCACGAGATTCCCACTTTCAGTAGAACCATCACATAACGTCTCATCAAAGTAGCTTAAAATGCAGGGCTTGAATCGTAGCATGCACCCTCCTCCAACAGCAAACCCTGTGGGAGGGTGCCTAGCCGAGGCCCTCAGGAGCAAATTCAGCAAACCCCACAATCCACAAAGGAATGGCATACAGCGCCCTGCTTCCCCCACGCATGACAACAATGTGAGAGTCAATCTCAAGTGACAGTGTGTTTGAGATTTTCTCTCCTAGGTGCCTGAATACGAATGGCTTCATGAGAGAACATGCCCAACACAGGTTTAGAAAAACACAAGACTAATTTTAGTTCTCTGTTTTTCTGAAAGAAGGAATAAACATGAAGAGAATTAACAGAGGGGAGAACAGCATGTTGAAAGAAAACCACAGACCAATATGGCCTTTGGACTGTAAACACCACAGTGGGACTGAATACCTATCTCCTCTACTTCCTTACTCATCATCGGCAGGTCCGTAATTCTGAAATTACAGGACATCTTTGACTTGTGGATGCAGCAGACACCCAGGCACCCAAACCCAGGATCATTTTAAGACACTAAGTTTTGAAAAGCTGTGCTCCCAGCTGTACCTCAGTTTTTTGGAGCTTTCTTCTCCATCAGCCTTCCATCCGACTACATGGATTACCCTGTCACATCACAGGCATTAAGGTTGTTTCATGTAACCATAGCAAGGGAAGTAGTTGTTCCCATGAATTTTTGGTAATTTAAGGTTTTCCAGACAAAAAGACGAGTAGCATCTCAAAAATGCATGCTGCCCATGTGCACTGCTAACTAGCATCAACAGGTACATGCAAGAACAGCCCCCACCTGCCAGGCTGCTCACCCAGTCTGGTGCTTCTGTTCAACTGCCAATGACGTTCTGCCACTGGCCTACCTGTTCCATCTTCAGAACAAACAACAATTAGTCTTACGCACACTAAGACTGCTTCTCAGCTTCAGGTTCTCTTTTTAATACATATGCAACATATTACTCATATACACTTCAATGAATACATGCATAGTTATTTGGCCAAACAGCAGATTCATGTGGGGAAATGCATGACTTTTTTTTCCCCCACTGAAAGGGAAAAATAGAAACCAAACTCTCTAAAACTTAGTGCTTCAGAAACTCTCAAGTAATCAATTTTTCACTGGTTCTTAAAGAGGGGAAAAAAAAAAAATAGAAAAAACCAACCAAAATCAACCCCCTCCCAGCGTATTACCAGGGTGTATTTCAAGTTTAACTGAAGAGGCACATCTGCTATTGGACCATGATTGAAAGTTACAACACTGAAGGTTTATAAAAACACAGGTTCTCCTGTGTAATAATTTGATTGTATAAATCATTTTTTTTGTCGTTTACAAGCTCAGAATTACACTGTTTATCACCTGAATTTTAGAAATTATAAGCTTTCATGGATAAGCAGTGAAAATAACAAAAACCTGTGTTCAGCACCATTGGAAATGCCATCATCTTTCCAGCTACAAGGCGTATATTCCAAATACAATCAGTTATCTTGGCAGGTCAATATAAAACCCCCTTAAATAAATAAATACAACATAGTGCTACTGCTTTCTCTCAAGAAAGAAAGCCTTGGGACTGGAGCTGCAGGAAGGCTGGAGCTACAGGGTGGCACTTGCAGATGTGCTGCTGCCAGACAGAATGCACAGCCTCGGGGCACTAGCCTGGATTTGCCATGGAATGGATTGGAAATGCAAGCTTAGGAAGAATCACCTTCATTCGGTCACCTAAGGCTAGGTTACAAACACCGCACAAGGGGTGCTTTATGCTAACATGACAATTCCAGACCAGAGGAGTATTTTTACAGAAGTTTCACACCTACAGACCTCCAGTATTCTAACAGAGCTTGCCTGTTACCCTGCACCCTGTTCACAAGACCTCCTCCAAATCAGGCTTCAGATCTGCGTACAAGTTTTCCTCCTGTGAGAAGCCTGCTCTACCCATGATTCCAACTTCTATCACAT
The DNA here is from genome assembly GCF_023634155.1 of Falco peregrinus. NCBI lineage: Eukaryota > Metazoa > Chordata > Aves > Falconiformes > Falconidae > Falco > Falco peregrinus. Next base: position 26,210,107 of record NC_073725.1, on the reverse strand, counting down.
AGTAACGTGTATGAACTAAGCAAAAAAAAAAGAAATTTGGCTCAAAAGCACCACAGTTTTCAAACTTGCATAGGAAAGCCCGGCTCAAGCCCTGCTGATAATCACACAGGAGAGGGAGATGACCTTGGACCTCTCCCGTAACATACAGGTACTCTCAGTGGCTATTAAATTCACATGGAAAAAGCTCTTCCTCCTGCTAAATGTGATTTACAAAACACCTAGGTTCAGCTGGTGCAAAATGGAGAAGAGAATCGCGCTTACAAATGCCACTGGCTTTAACAGCGTGACTGTGCAGACCTGGCAAGACCTGAGGGGTCACACGTAATGTCACTGCACTAAAGTCAGAATATTTACTTTGCTGGCTGCGATGCTGAACTGAACAGCCCTCAGCATGGGCGGGAGGAGGACAGGAGGATTCCTCAGCCTGTAAAGTGCCGGAGATGGGACCATCAGTGCTAACACTCCCTTGCTCTGGTACTCTCTCCCAGTGACCCCTGGGCCTTTTACCCTGACGCATTAATTTCCTGAGTGACACCTGGAAACAGTTCTTTGACAGGCAGGTTTTTACAAGTCTCACAGTGCATCTATGTGGTGAGCTGACTCTGGTGCTTAGCAATGATCCAAACAGACTGGCTAGTGTGCTCCCTGACAGAGCAAAAATTGCAATGAAATTTCTAGAACCAATACTGCTTATAGAGGACATACTCTGAACATATTCAGCATTCCTTGTTTTGTTTTCTAGTGTTTTCTTAAACTTTGTCTTCTTTTTCAAACATCCTTTATAATAAATTCATTGCCAGAATATTTGTAGCAATTGAACACAGGCAGGCAGAGTTTTCAAATTGCTAGGCTGCTACTCAGACAGAAATAAATGGCAAGGTAAAAGAAATGAGATCTAAGCACAGCAGAAACATTTTCTTTAACATTATACTTTGCTGTTTCATACGATGTTGGAGCTTGACCTCATAACTTGAAGGGACGTGTGCAGTATGAGCTCCCTCTTACTTACACAGGTCCCAGCTTCCATGAAAATGGGCAGTTTAGGTATATGTTATGCATAGCCTGGAGGTTTTATCAAGGCTCCGAGTATGTCGTCTTTCAACTGGCAACAAATCAGTCTGCAGAAAATTACAACCAGCAGGGACCCTTCAGAAGCCCTGAACTGAAAGGTATGAATAATAGACTCTCTTTCGACCTGATATGAAAGCATTGAAATAACAACAATGAAAAAAGCAAGCCACAACTGATGTGTATTCTCAAGTTATTTTTAAAATACTCCCACTGTTCTCCAGAACAATAAGTATTTTGCTAATTTTTGGCTAACATTTCGCTGTGACCAAGCGTGGAATGAAGCTATAATCTAATGCAACCCACCTTAGGAAACTAGGAGCTGCATCTGTTCTCTATGCTCCATTCAGAGGGGTCCTTGAGTGCTCAGGAAAAACAAACCTTTTCAGTTTTTTGACATCATTTATACCAATTTTTGCATTAAAACATTTAAAAAAAAATTAACACAATATGAACTTTAGGGTCATTTATAGGATTCAACTTTCTGATACTGGTGGGTAAATGTATGCAAATAAAAGCTCAGCTTGGCTCCAGTAATTAAAGACATCTGAATGAATGTTCCCTTAACCCTCTTTTCAATTTCATTAACTTGTTCCCTACTTACCTTCAAAGAAAAAACAATGTAAACAAAAATCTGAATATAATAAAAGATTAATAAGAATTCACAAAGTTTTTCAGGCTTTTTGAAAGTGATAAAACTTGCATGGTACAATTTCATCTTCTCAGAAAGAAGTCCATATAATCTTTCTATTATAATTTTTATTTCCCAGAGTTTATCTGGTACACAGATCAATTCAAGGATCCCAACGACTATCCCACAGATCCAGAACATCTCACCTACAGCATTACCTTATCTTCATGGTTGTTTTATAACCTCCCAACAAATAATTTCATTTTCATTTACTATATTCTTGAAGCTCTCTGGACAAATCCTCAAAACAGTGTGAGAGCACTGACACAAGCTGAGAATATTCAGAAAAAACAGTGACAACTGTGGGCACAAACTAGCAGTGGGCATGAAATACTCAAGATTGCTTCACATTGCTTTTCATTAAATGCTATAGATGCAGTACTTGTCAGACTTCATTTTATTTACACACTGTTTAGAGTTTGTGCTTTTAACACAGTGTTTGATGAAGGACTGGGGAAAAAAAAACAACCAACAACCAACCCAAAATCCAAGAATCTATTCTGCTTTCTTTACTAGTTTTTCTTAACATACCTTCATCACATCCCCCAGCGCCAGCCACAGCAACTCCACTCCTCCCCAGCTTCCTTCCTGCTGTTTCTCCCCCAACACACACACACACACACACACACAGAGACAGAGACACACGCACGCCGAGGTTTTCTCCTCTCCAGGAATTCTCTCCAAGTACTAAGTTGGTGCCAAACCTTCTGGGAATGGAGGGGAAGAAATTCAGCATACCTGCAGCCCCTCAGGAATCCTAAAGTCACTTGGGAAAAAAGTATACACATACAAGAGAAAACTCATGTATCAGGTTTTCAGAGCAGGGCATGGCGGAAGAGGGCAGGAGGCAAAAAGAAACAAAAGCAAACTGACAGTTCCAAAGGCTATTAAAGGAATTGTGTGATTTTTCAAGGCTTTTTGAAAATAAGTAAGCCATGTGCAGACAATAAGGGTTAATGTTAAATCCAATACTTATATCAGAATTGTTAATTGTTTATTGTAAGCGTCTGTTGGGTTAAATACCTATGTAGTTCAATAAATACAACAAAATGAAGCACCATTTCATCTGTGTACAGAGGAAACTATCAATGAGCATCTCCCAGAACACACAATTGTTTTTGCGAAATGTTGAACAGAGAGAAAAAGGGAGAAAGCACGCACTCACCATACAAACTGGGTGCAATTTACTATGACAGCAAGTATCTTAAGCAAAACTTCATTTTTGCAGAGAACAGGAATATACTGAAAGCGATACTCCAAAAACTTGGTACCCATCACTTGATAAACATCTCCACTTCCCAGAATGAACGAAGTGACTCTGCATTCCCTAGCATACTGGTTTTTTGCTTTCTGAAATGTCAGAAAAGCAGGGGGCCACTTATTTTATCCAAGTTGTTACTGTAACTCATCAGTACATTTAGTACATCTATTAGTAGCTTATTTGTGTGCTTCAGTTGTGAACGCTGACAGTGCACAGCAAACACAGATTAACACGTCACGAGCTTTTTTGTGTCATTTTGAAACGTTGCTAAATTCTCAAATTGCCCACATATTTCTAACGGCTATTTCAAATTACAAGGGTTCATTGGTCCATCTCATGTTTATTTTGCAGTCACCACTGAAGCATTTCATAACATAAATGCGTTAAGACAAAATGCACAAAGCTCAGGACCTACCCCTGCAATTTTCTCTTATATTTTGGGGGGTTTTCCCCTTCAAATGTTTTGTTATGCCGGAAAACCACACAGACGCAGTGTGCTTTATAATTTGTTGAAAGTGCCACAAGGTTTGAGGTCATTCTGTCATACACTGTGAGTAAATTCTACGCTTGTGGGCCACCTGTTAAAAAGCATCTGTCCTAAATATGAAGCCTTACTTTGGTGGCAGGCGCTTCCATCGCTGCGGTACAGCCCCGCCACGTCGGGCACTCAAGGCTACTGATGGCCAGGCAGGCTTTGAAGAGCTCAGGAGCCCCTGCAATGTGGGCTTTGAAAACAGAATCAAAGCCTTAATATTGTGTGGCCGTCAACTGCCAAGATACGCAGTGAGGAGCTTCCAGTGGACCGTAAGGCAAAGCACAAAGGTGTTGCTGCTCGTTCCAGGCTTTCTCAGTTAATAACTCTTTCGAACAAAGGCAGTCATCTCATTTTAAATTCACAGTGCTTTAAAAAGTGAGTCAAGTCCAGACGAAGAGTAGACAGCCTGGATTAAAGTGAGGTGCCCCAAAATAAGGGGATGAAGTCTACGGGGTGAGTCTTCTTGAAGGAGAACCTACCAGCAATTAATTGCTTTAATGGTGTTAGTGTGGGATCGAGGAGCAGTCGGATCTGTTGAGCTACCATTGATGGAAGACTTGTAACATATAAGAGACTTTAATGTCCAGAGCTAAAAACTTTATTGCACACGAATTCCTACAGGACAGCATTTTCTTCGCAAGATCTACCATTCTTTTAACATAGTTCAACATCTGACTTGAGGATAAAATGAGTCGTTTCTACATTTAGGGTCCTCACCACTCTTTCTCCTGTGAGAAAAGTTAATTCATGTCTGGTATTTTATGCAGAAGGCTCCACACTAACTGTTCAGCAGTGTCTTGGTTCAAGCGGATAATGCAGACAGCGCTAACTGGCCTCGGAGAGGGCTGTTACCTTCCCCTTTTTAGAGGGACAGGCTCAATTCTTGTATTTCCTTATCAGTCAGCACTTTCCCCGCACAGAATGAAAAGTCATCCAGTAAAACCAAGAAAAAAAAAGATCAACATGAATACTTTCAGAGGAGGTGAAACACACGGCATAAACCAGAAGTTTTTTCAAATCAGTAAGTGATTCATTCTCCAATGCAGTTTTAACGGGGCAGGACACAGCTTAAAGCTCATCCTGATCAGCAGTTGCAGTGTTTCCACCCAGATGGAAATCCTGCTCCAAAAGTGAGTGTGGGAAGAAAAGGAGACAGTGACTAACTTCACTGAACATCTCTTCAATGTAACAGCTAAAGCACCTAACCATCCTTTTTTTTTTTTTTTTTTTTTTTAGATCCCACAGAATTACAGAGCAGATGCACACAGAATTGCATGTGCACTAGATCATGTGTTCTGCTAGTTCCTGAAGTCAACGTATTTTCCATGCCCATCTGTAGCACGTGAATTTGTCTCGTGCTCAACCTGTAGGTCACACCAAACCCCGCCCCTTGCAGAAATTTAGCTCATGGGGCCTTAGGAACATTTTACCATGAAATACCTTTGTCTTGCCATAAGCACCGGATTAAAAAAAAATTTGATTCTGTCATCAGATATGACATTGGCTACAAATCAAAATATATTCATGTTCTGGAATATTTTGCCAGACTACAATATCCAAAACCAATGCAAGACAGGGTATACTATAGACAATGAGCTTTCTTATGAAAACTCAGTAACAAGAATGGCATCTTTTGCCAGCTTCAACATATCAGCCAAAGATATCAGCAAAACCACTGCTTCTTCATCACATACCAGCTTCCATGGACTTGGCACTCCCTAGCTTTTTATATTCAGGTATGTATATTTGTATTCTTTACTCCTTTGAATCAATAGCATGTTCGAGTTTTTAATGAGTGGCTAAAATATATACTGATTTTGTGAAATTTTATGTAGAAATATGTAACATGGCTATAAAGAAAAATGGTCCACATTTAGCTAGCTAAATAGATTAATCCTGAAATAATTTCATTCTTATTTCTAAGCCAGAGAATAAAGCTTTCGTAAGTTAATCCATGTGCACTGGGAGAATACCTCTCTTGAAAATCTTAGCCAAACTGAGCGGGGGAGCTCAATTAAAGCTGATTACCAAACAGCTCAGTGGTAGACACTTAAACTGCAAGTATTTTGGTTGGCATCTCTCACTAAAATCAGGCATAATCTACAAGTATTTCAATGTATTTTCAGTTTCAGTTTGGTTCTTCTGTTACAACATACTTTCCACCATTCGGATTGATGAAAATTAAATTGAACCGTTAATCTATTCGGCACGCAAGATGGAACATTATTACCTGTGCTGTGAATTTGGATTACCAGACCGAAATCGCTGATAGCAAGCGTTGCTTCTTTCTCTGCTGGCCAGACAAGATACAAATTTTCCACATTTATATTTTGAAGGAATGTTAAGAACTGTTTTGTTATCAGTGGCACAAAAGGGAACGAGGTCTGTGACAGTAAAGACCTGAAAATACATCCTGTCATTTCCAAATTCTGTGCAATAAAAAGTTTGTATATAAAGGTGAGTTTTACTGAGCTGAATGTGTCAATAACAGTAACCCAGAAAGAAAAAGCCTGGCACATTATATTGAGTTCAGTGTTTACAATGGCCAAGAAGTGGCCTCCGAACATTTAGGGCTCTGTTCTACCGCATTCCACATGCTCCTTCTGGAAGCCTGACTAAGTTCACATCAGTCAACTCCCAACAGTAGAACTGAGCCCTGTTCTACTCGTGCCTGAAGCCCATTACTGAGGCTTCGTACACACTAGTGAATTGTGTGTTTTCTCATAACTAAGAAACACTATCTGTTCCATCATAAAATATTGTAGAGACGAGCAGTGCCTTTAGCCACAAGATGAACGTGTGAAAGTCAGTTTCAAGACTATGAAAAACATAACACAAGCCATATCTAGGTGCCTTGTAGTAAACATCATACATTTCTGGTCTCTACTTGTATATTTTTATTGCTTATTTATAGTGCCAAAGTTTAAAACAAGCGAACAAAAAAACAAAAAACTAACAAAAGAAAAACAAAGCAACTGCAAAACAACTCAAACCCAAAATCACAACAGCAGCAAAAACCAAAATGCCCCCTTGTTTCCAGGAGGACAGAGCTTGTGATAACCATCGACCAAAGTGGATGCACTGATGTTCTAAGCAAATAACCTGAGATGCCTGGAAAATGTCCATACCTATCTCTTGCTTTGGATATGTATACCTTATACAAAGAGTTAAGGGGAGAAGAGAAAGGCAGGTATAAATAAATATTGTATGAAAATTTCTCATACTGTGGAGAAATTTTTGCACATCATACACTGGTAATTTTTCATTCTCACAAATCAGTATCCCTTTTATTCCCTACACTACTAACCCTCCCGATACACAGAAAGCATTTTCAGTTCAGAACCTTGACTATTTTTATCGTACAATTAAGCAGTATGTTTCATTTCCCTTGCAACTCAGTGACTGGAAAAAATTACAATCCTGGAACAAATACGCAATTACAACAGTATAAAATTATGATCAGTGATAGAATTATGCAGTAATGAGACTATCTGTTAGGCTGTCCTTTTGCCTTTGGAGAGACTTATGAAACACTCATTGCCCTTCCTGGGAGCTGTAACAGAGTCAGCCTGTTAGTCGGGGGGGGGGGGGGGGGGGGGGGATGTAGGACTACAATGTGCCCGCCACATAAAAACAGAGCCTGCAGGAGAAACACCATGGAAATAACGCCACTGTCTGATCTTGAAGAGTTCCATGACAGCACGAGGAGAAAAGACAACCTTCTTACATTTAGAAAAGATGCAACTCGTACACAACACAAGCTTGCCCAAGGAGTGTGGTATCTAGGCTGAGCTCCACGGTGGGTATGAAAAGACAAGCCCTTATGCAGGCTTGAAGGCTCTGCGATCCCTCACACAACAGCAGTGGTGTCATCCCGCCGTACGTGCTGCTTGACCTACGCAAGTTTACTCAGGCTGGTCAGAAAAGATGGAAAATCAGGGCACCATGTCTTCTCTTTGCCAGTACATGGATAAAGGATTACAGACAATCTTCCCTTGTTCCAAGGACCCCTGCCTTCTGCTGCAAGACAGCGCCTGTCTGTGAAGGCAGGTCCTCTGCAAAGCTCCATTTATGCCCTGGCCAGAGCTGAAGATGGGGCAAGTCCTTGCGTCCAGCCCGAGGGGGAGAGTGGCTGCCATGGTCAGCCAGAGTTCAGTCCTCTGGCAAAGAGCTCCCGATGGTTTCTTTGTTCCTTCTATATACAAAGGGAATTCAAGTAGTTGTATGCAGTCTAAGACAAGAGAGCCTTTATAAGCTTCAAAATGGCCTACAAATAGTGCTTCTGTTCCTTGGCTGATGCGTGGGACTCTCCTGCGGGACATACAACGGCTATTGTGTTACCCTGAGAACCAAAATACAGCTCTATCTGGAGCCTGCTTTTTGGTGGCTATTTGTAAAACTAGCCAATTTACAGACTGCTCGAGCTTGTCTTAAGAAACAAGGTGTCTTTCAAAAGATAATTCAGAATGAACTCTGTGGGTGATGTGTTACTTGAAAGCGATGTTAACGCAAGAAGGGCAATGAAACCACAGCAGCCAGCGGTCACCGGAGCAGCAGTGCTGATGCAGCAGTGCTGGATGCCTGAACACAGGCTCAGGAAACTTGCTCCCACCTGAGAAAGAACAAGGTTCTGGAAGGGAATCCTGCTCTTCCTAGTTGGCATAGACAGGACGTCTTAAAAGAAACATATGGGGAGAAAGAAGAGGCATGGCATAGCTAATGCAGACAGATACATGGACTATTTTCCATAACAAAATGGTTTCACCTGGAATGAAAATCTAAGATTTCCAGGGCTAGCAAGAGCACCATTTTGCACAGGGTTTCGTCAGGCTTCAGTGAAGATAGTGCCTTTCACGTCAATAAAGAAAGAATCAGAATTGGATGCATTCAAGATACAAGGTACACAGTTTACAACAAGAGTAACTTACAAAAGAACAGATAATTTTATCATTTCATACATAAAGACTGGATGACATTGTAATTCTTGAACACAGAATACAAAAAACCGTATTGTTCTTTTAAGATTTATACTTTATAGAACATTACAGTAGTTCTGCCTTGATATGATAAGGGGTAACTGTGCTTAAAGCTATTCCCTACAGAAGAGTGGGGGCGCGAGGTTAAGGCAGTAATTATCGTGGTAACTGGTAGCTCTGTGTTACAGCATCCTAACTGCTAACCTGGAATGCCGAAAAGCAGCAAAGCTGAGATGCAGAACAAGCCAATTTTGAATTCATGGGTGATCTGAACTGAGACAAAAGGCACAATAACTTAATGGCAGAAATTAAGACTCCAGAGTCCATGACTCCAAAGGCCTCAATTTGTTGAGAATCTCTGGCTCAGTCAGTATGTTTCCATACTTTTATGAAAATAAAACCCATGAAAGCATTAAAGGAAGAGCAAAGCTGCAAAGGAAACTACTAAAAATTGGGGATGTAATATTTTTTTGCAAATAAGACTCGCTTTTGTCGCACGTGCATTAGAGCAGCCTCAGCCACGGGGACAGATACTTCTGCTCCCTTCGGATTCTTGGCCTCATTCAACACAGAAAACACCATGCTCTTGCTCTGGCCGTGAGTTAGGGATTGGCAGCAAAAGTAATGAGAAGACTTCTTGCCAAAGTCAGAAGACACAGAAGCAAGTAAATACGGCAGACAGATACTTATTGTAGATGCAGGCAATAAATAAAGTAGAATAGTGAAGGGGAAAAAAGAGAAAATAAAAAAAACCCCACATATCAAGTAGGATTCTAATACTGTCTCTGGCAATAGAAGTTTCTATGCTCTGGTGAGAAAGTGACCCAGCTAACATTTCTTAGAGATGCTCACTAATGGGGCATTGCATGTTCTCTAGCTGACCCACCTCATACACCTTTAACCTTCGTGTCAAAGCACATTATGTTTGCAGCTAAAAACAAATACATGGGGAGCTGAGCACCCAACCTGTAGCCTTCAGTAGACCCTGAGCATCATTTTTAAAGGGGCATTCAAAGGGAAAATTACCTGGTTTGGTCTAAGCTAGAGTATTATTTTCAGTGTCTCATTAACTGAGTATCTAAACCCATTATTTGAGAGATGACAGCATTTGGAATTAAGCAGGAGAATCACCGACAAAACAGAGAGAAATACACCAAAAGCAAAAAAAATTTCCAGGGCAAGTCCTAACTCTTAGCAACAGGTATAGAAGCCATTTAACAACAAAGCATTCAGTAGATTAACTCAATGTAAGCAACTCGTAATTGATTTGCTGAGGCTGCCCTCAGGAGGATATCTACCGCTAATTGTTTAAGAGTTGAGAGAGTAAAGGGCAAAGCCACAGCAACTGAACCATAAAGAGATGTCTTGACCTGGGTAGAAGATTGCTTTATTACTAAAGATAATTTTATTCTGTGTTGATTGCTTTTGGTAACTACTAAATGAGGTAAATTAAATGGGAAGAGTGTTTTTCCAAGTTAAAAATACAACACACTAGCTATTGCATCAAAATCCACCGTCAAATTTATTGGAAACTACTATCAAGATCCTGTCTAAGACAATGATAGCCTAAGCAATAAAACTATATATATGCACATAAATTAATGCCTGAATATCCTCTAATGTGTACAATTTAAATGAAAGTCTGTGATTTTTATTTGGGTTGTAAATAAACTATGTTGGCTTCCTTTTATGTCCAGCATTTTCTGAGGCAGTCAAGCAAAACACCTTTTCTTCTTTTTTAATTTAATGTTTTAAAATAATTTTGCACAGAAAAAGTGACATCTAACAATACTTCACTGCTATTTTTAGCAGCAAAGAGTTAAGGCCTCAAAGAAGAATCCTTTATTAATAAAATTTATAGCTAGATCACTTTAAATCTTTAACCATGTAATCATCTATTACCAACTACTCTTCCACAGTTCTGCATTTACATACTGTATTGTGGCAAAAAACCCTTCCAGAACATTTCACTCCTTTGATTAAGAATCTCCTTGACTTGAGCATAGCTACTCCCAGCTCTACTGTCAGCTTCACTTGCCTGGAAAGACGGCAACATGCACATCACCTTTCTTCCCTCCGATGAAGGTAAAACCTACTAAAAATAATAAGGAACTCAATTCTCCTGACAGTACTGTTTTGATATTATCAAATACCAGCAGCAAGATCATGGAACACTGAAACCACGCACACACACATGCAGACAGCGTGACCAGGACAGCCTCAAACACCGAATTGCATTTCCTCTTATTGCAGTGATGCAAATGCCTCATTGCTCCGCACCAGTTCTGGACACTGAACATGAACATGAGGTGCCCTGTTGGCAACTAATGGCATTAGATCTTTCTTGGATAATTCTTCATTGTTTACTACTTTTTGATACAACTAAAGCAGTACTGCTAAACTCTATTTCTCCAACTTGCACAAGTCTAAATTCATCAGGTATATGTCCTGTTTATAAAGGAATAACCATGTTGGTGTTAGCTGCCTTCGTACACAGATCAGTTTCAAATTATTTAAGAAGCAGAGTTATCTTACCAGGACTGGTTCTGTATAGCTCAGGTGGGCTGCTGACCTTTTGGCTGGAAGGAATCCGCTGATGGTATAGTGGAGGTGTTTTTACTAGGAGAGAAGGAAAAGCACAATTCCTCTTCAGTAACAGCTAAGATGTTAATAGTGCTATTAAAATAAATAAATAGAGACAGGCCTTACCATATGATGTCTCTGGTGACAGGGGAAAAGCTGGTGTAGATGGAACAGCTTCATTTCCATTTTTTGTGGGGGAGAAGATTCCTCCATCTATTTCATCTTGGTAACGTGCAACAGTCATCTAGAAAGGGCACAAAAAAGCAAAATTACAGTGAGATAATTCCCACTTCACCCTACAACACGGTGGGATATTTTTCATCAGTCTACAGAAGGTTTCATATAATCTGATCCACTGTTCCAGCAGAAAGATCTTGGAACACTGAAAATATGCAAACATGCAAGAGAGGACAAGAGCAGGACAACCTTAAACATGGAGCTGCGTTTCTGAGGTGACTACAGTCATTTGTTCTTATGGCCATGATGCAACTGTTCAATGGCTTCACACTGATCTTGGACACTTAACATGGGCTCCTTGCTGGCCATTCACTTCAATAAATAGTTCCTGAAAAAAATCTTCATTGTTTACCTCCTTCATCTCTCCTGCAGGAATGGGTGATGCTGGATTTACAGCTTGGTCAGCAGCAGGGGACTTCATCCATCCACACCTGCCGTACGACGCCTGCCCAGGGACATCGTTGTCGTACTGCCCGACACTTAACTTTCTGATCCTTCCCCCCGCTGCATCCTCACCTTGCATACCTGTTGCTGAAAACAAACAAGGTAAACTGATTAATAAACATTTTTTTTTTTTTTTAGTTAGAGCTGTTAGAACAAGCTTATCTCTCTTGCCTTCAGTGATTCCCTTCAAGAATGCTCATGAAACAACGGGTTTCATAACCGCTTTACAAAGCCAGGCAGGGGGTGGGCGGTGGAGGGGAACCAGTTATATGTAGTCAGTCTCGCCGGCCCAAGCTGGACCGGACCCGCGGGACACCAGGTGCCAGCCTGCTGATGCTGGGTTTGGCTGAGCTCGCCCCGTGCCAGCGGCGCAGCCTGTCGGCAGGGGGCGCTGCGGGCAGCCAGATGGAACTCATCCCCATCCCCATCGCACAGCAGCTCGGCTCCAAACCCACTGCTGCTCTCCAGGGCTGCATTTCCCCCCCAAAGCCAGCTTCTCTAGAGCTAACACTGACCCTGGCCCTTATAAACCCAGCTGAATACTGTACACCTCCTGTGACACACATGGCAATCACGCTTAATCACAAAAATCGGGTTATTAGATACACACAGGAACTGTAACCTTTTGGAGGAACAGAGCACAAGAGTAAGCAGAGCTAGCAGAAATAAACGGGATATTCAAGGGCATAAAGTACTATTTCTTTCCAAAGTCACTCTTAAGACAGTATCATTAGATACAGCTTTAGAATTAGCAAGACTTTACACTTTTTGCCATCCACTCCCACCAGCAAGCACTTGCAGAACATTCCTGAGCAATTGCTTTTTCCACCCTTCTTCATATGTCAACAACCAGGATGCCTGAGTAGTCCTTACTGTGCAGCCACAGGACACTACAAGAACAGCCGTACACATGTAGCAACTTTTCAGATACTCCTCTGAGAGTTTTTACTGTCTATACATGCAAAAAGATCTTTGAGAATTAGCTATTTCTCTTAAAAGACCTGAGGATTTCTAAAAGCACTTATTTTTCTGGCTTGGTGTCATTTAAACACTTACTAATCATTTCCAACTGTTAAGCACGTGTTTTCTACACACCCTAATGCCAGAGCCGTAACAGCAGGAGTCCAATCCGTGCCCTTCATCTAAACCAGCAGGTGAGCTGACCCAGATCCCCTGGATGCTGAAGGCAACGGTGTGCGCCTCCCGCACACGTCCCCTGCCCAGCCCAGGTTGCTGGCAGGACCCCAGCTGTACCATCTGGCCTGCAGCCCACACGTCTGTATTACATGTAAAACAGACATGTCACCTTGGTTATGTAGCTGAATTACCAAGCATCAATGCATAAACAGGTTTCTGTATAGCAGAACAGGTTTTTTTCCCAGGATTAAAACAGACAGGGATTTCAGACTAAAATCCATGGTGATTTTACATTGACATACATATGCAGCAACCTGAACAACTTGCCAGGAGGTAGTGGCTGATTCTAAAAATATTAATAAGCCTCTTAACCAAACTACAGAATTAGACACTTTAAAAAATCCAGCTCTGCTACTATCAAAGCCAGTGTGACAGTAACTACTACTAAAGCCAATAAGTAAATAAAACCCTGCTAGTTTTTTAATTTTGAAATTTTGAAAATTCCATCATCAGGGTAAAACTTCAGGGTCCAAATTTAGCTAGTTATTTATTTTCAAGTCAATATAAATATACCTAGCATATCTTCAAAAAGACACAGCTGAGATTCTGGGTTTATGGTACAACTTTGAAAACTAAAATACTTTTGAAGCACCCATATTTTAAACACTTACTTACCCTTTTTTCTCCTGACTAGAAACTTTATGTGTGGTATTTCAGGTGGAAAGAGTATCTTCTGACAATACCACGAGCAAACTATATGCATCAAACAAGATCTCCGAATCCAGAAAAGGCCATGAAATCACAAACATCTTCGAAAACTCTGAAGTGATGCTAAAAAGTCATGAAGATTTCTACTGAAATGGAAAGACACTTAGGAAGGTAGGCAAGAGTTCACACTAGTCCAGAATTTACCGATTTTTTGCATTGGAATTCTTTTTTATTTCTCATTTCTGTAAAGAAAAATGAGTGGGAATCACCACGCAGAGCCCCAGCCTTCGAAAAGACCGTGTGAGTGCGGGCACTGGCGGTCCCACCGCTCCTGGCAGCAGGAGCCAGGGCACCACAGGAGAATTTCACTCCATTTCCAGCCAGGTCATTAAGGCACGGGCAGTTCCCTTTGGAACACGCCTCTCCTAACACAGCCACACAGACCACTGCATGAGAGAGATGCCCACCCTTCGGATGAGTCAAAACAGGCCTGAAAATTTAGCACAGATTTTACTCATCATGCTAATGAGAGGGCCTTGTCATCAATGAAGTCCTTTTTGGTAGGGCACGTAGCAATAGGACAAGGGGGAATGGCTTTACACTGAAAGAGGGCAGATTTAGATCAGGTATTAGGAAGAAATTCTTCACTCTGAGGGCGGCGAGGCGCTGGCACAGGCTGCCCAGAGCAGCTGTGGGTGCCCCATCCCTGGCAGTGCCCAAGGCCAGGCTGGACGGGGCTGGGAGCAGCCTGGGCTGGTGGGAGGTGTCCCTGCCCCGGGCAGGGGGGGCGGGAACTAGGCTATCTTTAAGGTCCCTTCCACACAAACTATTCTATGACATTGATACACTCCATGTCATTAGTGTTCATACACTCGTGAAGCTTGTAACTTCTACAGAGTTAATATAGTCCTCAGAAAGCTGCAAGCAGGTACCTCGGGGCAACTGGACACCTTCCTCAGACTGGAAGTGCTTTACCTACCAGATTCCCAGCAGATGCGGGATGGCAGTGGGGAGAAGTTGAGCTGATATACTGCAGTAAAGCTTAAAGCAAATCACTTGAATCTCAGAGATTAAAACTAAGTGAAGAAGTCAGCAACAGACAACTTTTACTTAGTTTATTAGTTTTGCGAATGTACTTCAGAGGTGCCTCACAATGTAACAGATGTTTATAGTTATTAATTTAAAACAGGGGTCCTCAAACTTTTTAACCAGGGGGCCGGCGTGCGGATGAAGTGGCAGGCAGTCATCTGCGGCTGCTTGGTTTCCCCCCCCAACCCCTGGCGGGGGGGTCTGTAAATACCGGGGGCCAGATTGAGGACCCTGGGGGGCCGTATCTGGCCCGCGGGCCGTAGTTTGAGGACCCCTGATTTAAAAGGTGCCTTTTACAGTTAGGAGCCAAGACTTCTTAGATGTCACATCATTTATTTTGTTCTTGTAGTGTAACTTAAAGTTTTGGCAGAGCTTTATAAACATCTCACACGTTTATTTCTTCCAAAGCATTTTTTGCATGCTCTTATTTCTCTCTTTTCCCTTGTGAATCACATTTTTTTTTTCCCCTGAAGAAGAAATAGCAACGTTTCAGCAGATTGGCATCAGAACAGCATCAGGCATTCATCTCGTCAGATGGTTATCACCATGCCAATGCTACAGCTAACAGAAGCACGACCAGCAGCTAAAGGTTAATCTCTGGTTTCTTTAGCTGCTTAGCTTTCCTGGAGTACTACTGAGAGGTATTTGTAACTATTAGAAAGAAAACAACACTAAGCTAAAAATCCTGTCTGCAGTGGCATGTCAACAGCAGTGCTCCATCTTGTATCTTAGTGGTCCCGGCTCAACTTCAAACACTATTACGTTAACTCCTCACGTGTTACACATGTTTGTATTTACCAAGTGCATCAGGCACACTACTAGAAAGGTCCACGCTTACTTTCAGTTACCACAAAAACTAGTATTGATGATGCTTATGTGTTTCCACTGGACTCACAGCTTGTGGGCTAGCCTCAAAACCAGCTTTACGTGAGAGCGGGGCAAGCAGAGAGTACGTGGCTGGACTCTCTGGGAAGAACTTTTCTGGTGAAAAGCTGGACCGACAGCCATTCTGCCCATTATGGAAGTCCTTATCACTTGGAAATTAGAATAACTGGTCTTTTCCAAAACGCAGCACAGTCCATTGAAGACTTTCCCTTAACTTCTACCTAGTTTGTATCACAGCCAACTGCACAAATTACAGTCAAACTAGAAAACCCTTACAACAGGTATTTATAAAACCAAGTTTTTAAGAAAGTTTCACCATCTTGTTGTTTACTCCTCTGTAAGAGGCTCTATATCCCATTATAACTTTATGCTTGAAGAGGTGCAGTCACCTTTGAAGGTTTCAATATTCCTTCAGGCCACTCAACTGCCCTTCTACTCCTCTGCATTGTTTTTCATGCTAGAGAGTTTTTTTTTCTTTTTAAACAAATGCAATGTATTATAGAAAAGACTTACAGAAACCCTCTAAATAAACTTATTCACACTAGTTTGGGGGGGGGGGGGGGAGATTATAATGCATTAAATCACAACAGTATAAAAATGCTTCAGAGTCTCTAGACTCACAGGTTATCCTTATCACTACCAACAAGAGTAAAAACCATATTTAACAGTTATTTATCCCTTGAATAACCTGCAGGCTCCATAATGTACTTCAAATTACCAAAACTGAATAGAATAGAATGGAATAGACTATTTCAGTTGGAAGAGACCTACAGCAATCATCTAGTCCAAATGCCTGACCACTTCTTTAAATGCCTTTCAGTAGGACCCAGTATAACCTTCTCCCTAATATTTCCAGGAACTGAGGTTAGACTCGCAGGGCTGTAGCTCCCTGGGTCTTCCTCATAGTCTTGTAAACTGGAATGACAGTGACTGGCTGGGGTCCTGTCATAACATCTGCCAGCTCCACAGTGCTCTGGGATGAATCCTGCTTTTTCTTCATCCCTATTAGTCAGGTGACCATCTTTAAATATCGGTGCAATGAGAGACTAGGCCTATTATACCCATTTCTATAAATGAGCTTAAGGACTTAATTTACAAGGACTTGGTTTACCTTTACAAAACTGCATGGTTTTCTGCTTAGAAATGCATCTAAATGGTATTTCAAAATAATCTATACATTTCAGAATACCAATATCATTAGACTAGTTTGAAACTCTAAAAAGTAAAATTAACTTTGCATTTATCCTTACAACCCAAAAGGCATGGCAGCTAAGGAGGGCATGAACAGGAAAAATGCAGGAACCTTACAGTAAGTGATAAAAATCTTTTTATGGTTGTCTCTGTCGAATGAACAAACAGTTCACATTAAGGGGGGGGGGGGGGGGGGGCGGGGAAAGGTAAGAAACTCCCTTATACTCCGATTCCATCACAAACAAAGCCATCATAAGCCAAGGTTTTACAGTTTAGATAACTCTCCTTGATTTGCAGTGGCCACTCAGTAGTCAAATGCCTTAAAATTCAGTCTCAAGAAAACAAAGGCATGTTGGGTCCCTAATTTTCCCAAATTTCTATCTTTTTTAACTTCTTCTTTAACAGCACTTACCCTATACATTGCACAACTAGAAGGCACCCTTCACAACAGTGATACCATTGATAATATAGCCAAAATAATGATAATACTCAAAAGATCATCTCTGTAAAAAATATTTTTTAGAAATGAATTGTTCAAGCAGTACCTGATTTTATGTTTCATCTAATCCATCTATACACAGTTCACCACTACATTAAGCTCACTGGTTCATAATTTCAGGTCATCCCACCTTCAGAGGGCTAAAAGGTAGCTGTAATTTCAGAAAGTGAATCTCCTAACAGGATCGAAGACACTGAGCTTCACAACATGGAAGAAGACTGATGTGAAAAAACACAGCCTGAGCCACGCATTTCAGAAGCTCCACCACCTCCTTTGTTTTCAAGTGGTCATTTTAGATTTGGTTACTGAAAGATAATGGTCCAGTCTGCCTTTCAACAAAAATGTATACATGACTTCTCAGCTAGTCTGAAAGGTCATTGGAATGCCCAGTATTGCCAGCAATCCTGAATCGAAATGCCTTACTGTTTTGAAGCGTGAGCTCCACCAAAGCTACATGCAAGGACCTTCACATCCTTCTTCACTGGTGGGACCCAGAACTGCACTTGATACTCAAGGCGAGGCTGCACCAGTGCTAAACACAGCAGGATAACAACCTCATAAAGCAGTGTTATTTGACAACAGTGCCTTCAGTCAACTGCAGAGCAGTTTAGACAATGCCAGATGATAACAAATCACCAAGACTTAACAAACTGGAGCCATTAATTGTAAATTTTTCACATTTGAATGTAAGATCAAACACATTTTCATTTAGAGTATGTTTTGGAAATGAGCACAGATCTACATCAGTTTCAATGCTTAATGAAAATGTGTTAGACTGTCAGATTTTATTTGTAATTTTGTAACTAAATGGGTAATAAAAGCTTGTGCATATATGACATTTTGCTTTTCTAATCAAAAGGTGTTATCAAGCTTTGAATCTAATACTATTAACATCACATTGGCCATAACAAGTTTGAAAAATACTACCACATTGAAACTCTGGAAAGCAAGAACTGCTGCCATCAAAAGGGAAGAAATCAATTATTCAGATTTTGAAAGATACTAATCTTAAAAAGTCCTGTGCTGAAATTTTCTGACAGGTTGCAAACAGAGGGAATTGTTATGGCATGGCAATACGGTTGTCAGAAACTGTAAAACTAATTTTAACCACTTCAATCATCAACAAGTTACAGTTAAGATCATCTTCTCCGGATAAAGCTTAAGCAACATTAGCTATTATTTCACAAATAGCTTCTCACTTAGTTATCTTCATTTATTCCCCAGCAGGATTTTTGGCACGCTGAATTCATTTCAACACTATCCCCTTCACAAGAGACAAAACGTAGCATTTATATATTCAAGAAAATCTGACAAGTATCTACGCAAGCCACATGTATATGGTTTCTTCAAACCACCTGTGGTTTGCAAGGAAAACTTACTAGGATGTATGTTTAATCAATCGACCGACCAACAGAACTTAACAGACACTGTAATTAAGAAGATAATACCTACAACAAGTAACAGACTCTGCAGACAGACAATTGGGAACTCGTCGCTGTGTACAAGCACGTTACACAGTGGAGTGCAGAGGGGAACAGAGCATATGCACTGCAAGCGAGCTTCTCGCCGTAGCTTCCACCTTGGGGAAAAGCCAGCACAATGCAAGAGGCTCTACCAATTCAACCCACCGAGCGACAACTCTGGGTTCCCTTGAGAAGGGTGCAGCGAGAGCTCCCCGGGGCTGTTTTTCCAGTGCCCCTTTCACAGCACCCAGCACAGCCATGAAGGCTGAAACAAGGCTCCGGGGAGAATCGGGTCAGCATTGCAGAAGCTCCCAGTGCCGCTGCCTACGCAGCTGTTGACAAAGACCTGCGTAACCCTGAGTACCCGTTTCTGTGAAAAACGGGGATTCAATCTGACAGGAACCTTAACAATTCGTCAAGAAAAAAAATATCCGTAAGCTAACTTCTAAAAGAAAAGCCTTCACGGACTGCCCCACGTACTAAAATGTTACCACAACACTATCCAAATCAAAAGTGACTCTCTCCTCTGGCACCATTTATCTTCTAGAAAGTTTAAGATTTTTGCAGAAGGCATTTAACCATCAAGCTTGCAAGACAGCTTTATGCTTAAACAAAAGCAAATCTGTTTTAAGAATTTAGAATCAGTGTTACAATCACAAATTTAAAGGAAAAATAACATCTTCCAAGATAGCAAGACAAAACTTGAGCTAAACATAGTTGTGGTGGGAAAAGGACAAACAAACGTATACCCGGACTAAACAAAATTATGTGTTTCTGATGCAAGTGCTAACAGAGTATCTTGTTAGGCTCAAATGTTGAGATTCACAGCGCTACAGGAACACTGGCCCAAAGGGATTAATCAGAACAGAAGCCAACTGAGCTGTGTCTGCAATACCTTCAGTGCCTCGGTCTTTCTAAAAGGTAGTAGTGCAATTGCAGCCTGAAAAATCAATTTGTTCTTGAAAAAAATGCCCCAAGTTTAGCAGTGGTTCACCTGCAAACTATTCTTTTTTCCCCCATCTAGAATGGCTAGCAGACAAGCAGTCCAAACTCCTTATAACCCATAAGACTAACAAGCAAACGAAAAGGTCTAAACTCTACCCCCAAACCCAAGCAGGCCATTAAACTCGTCCACATAGGACGCGGCAGCTCTGCAGGCCTGGCCGCGTTGGCTGCTTAGTCTTTTCACACCGTGCCAGCCCTGGGCAGCAAGCCCGTGGCAAAACACAGAGGGGTATCTCCAAACATGTACCGAGGTGTCCTAAGGATGCTACACTCACGCCCCCATCCTGGCAGTCACAGGACTGAAAAAAATCTGTACATGACAAATTGATTAAAAGTTATTGCACTGCTAAATGTTAACTAAAATTCCATTTTTAACTTTACCTTAAAAACTAATGTAACTACGTTTAGCTTTGTTTAAAAGACAGACTCTAATTAAAACTCTCCTAACATCAAAAGCTCGGTTTTTAACTTTAGTTTAGCTGAAAACTCCATTTAAATTTACTGTTAAACACTGTAAAATTAACTCCAAGTCAGGTACCGAAATCTTCCTGTGTGACGGAAACAACGACAGGTTTTGTAGTGTACTGTTACTACGTGCAAGTAAGGCACATGAGGACTTGGGCAAGCTTTGCTCTCCCTCCCGTCACTTTACAACTTACTTCAGACAGACTGGGTTTGCTGTCCCACAGAACACCATCGAGTGAATGGGAACATCTGGAACAGTTCAATGCTTTTAAAAATTACTATTTAATAAAGGTATGCAAAAAGGATTTCTTCCTCTCTCCTTTGTCTGCGGATACACTGTAGCATGATTTATGATACTGTAATTTGGATCATCTTCAAAGATTTATTTTCGATAGAGGATAGATCTCTGAAGATGTTCCAGACACTTGTAATCAGATGTTTAGCCACCTCATTTTTATTCATTTTACAGGTTGGGATTTTTTTGAGGGAGGGAAGGTGGCTTTGTTTAATGCTTAATTCTTCACTGCGCTGATAAAACTGTATGAACTCCACACAAAACGTAAGGCTGTGGGAGTCATGTGTCTGTGTTCTCTCCACCATATCAGGTGGCCTAAGGATGTTTTAAGACAATATTTTCAAATACAGTAACTCATGCATGAAGAAGAATTATAATTAGCTGAAAGTAACAATATAATTTTAACCTTATGGAAAATACAGAACCTCTGTAAATGCTGGCCTGTTCGGACAGACACACAACTCTTGGTCACAGCGATGGGAACAGGCTGCACCAAATGTCGAATACACGTGTGCATGTGCTTTGCCTTAGTTTGACTGCTTCATTCTTCAACTGCTTCTAACATTTTTCTGAAAATGTAAACTTCAACACTTTAAGAGTGAAAAGGTGAGGAGCGGGGATGAGACATGGCTGACAGTAAGACAGTAATAGTAGGTCTTACTCAAAGTGGGTAGAAGTCTTTTTATCCTCTATGTTTATTAACAGATTCTTGCTTTTACTGTTTTCCAGGTAAAAGCAAAACATGGTTTTAGCTTTCCTTCTCTACCCAATAAGCATAGGCTTTGTGATAAAAGATGGCTGGTTTGAGGAAATACGTCTTACAAATGATCTTTGATAGTAAACCCAGGTTATGTGTTATTAAGCCTGAAAGAACAGACGTAGAGGGAAGTAAAGGGGGAACATAAAGCTGCAGAGAAAAGCCTACATACACATGAAAATCTCAAGCTACAAACTTTCCTGTTATTTAAAATCAAGCACTACTGCAGCACTGTGTTACCAGTAAATGGCAGCTTCATCCGCTACCAGAAACTCATCTCTGGGTGACTTGGCTCATGTAAAAGGCAAAAGAATGGGAAATCTTAATATACTGTGCACCGATTCACCTCCGACAGGCAACACACGTAGTGCTGAAGGAGAAAAGACGTCGTCAGCCACTGTGCTACATGGTCCACATAACACAGCCTAGAGCAAAAAGGAATTCAAGGCTCACTGTCTGCTTCTTCCTATTCTCCAAAACACTGAGCACTTAACCCAAGGCATAATTTTGGACAGAACCTAGAACTCTATTGCATGGGCAGTCAGTGCTTTGTGCCATGTTAGCCTACGTCGAGTGTACACGTGTGTGAAATCCCCTAGGAAGAAGTGTGACAGGAGAGGTAGGTGCCTATCTGTCCATTGGTGCAGAAACACAAGCAAAGAGAGGTAAGAACCACCACAGCGTACATCCCAGCCAGGACACACAGCTTTCATTCTTACACTCATTCTTTCAGCTTTGCAGGGCACTGGGAACACGTGCCTGCCTTCTTAAGGCAAGGCCTTCCGCCCACGCAGGCAGGTTACCAGGTAAGCCCACCACCCGCCCCCTCACCTCGCAGCCAGGCACAGGCACAAGTGCACCACGGCAATCCCACTCATCCCCAGCACCGTGTGCACGCTCGCCCTGAGTACCCCTGCCATCCCTCCAGCCCCGAGCCCCGCAGCCCTGCTCTGCCAGCCCCTCCATCGCCAGCCAGGTCCCCCTCCTGACATACGTGTTGGCTCATGGAGTGTTGAAGTCACCGGGTGCAGAGCTCCCCCTAAAACCTGCCTGTGTGAGACCAACCATTGCTCACCAGTGAAGGACCGCTGCTTTGGTTATCCCTTACCCATAGCCACCTCCTCAGCCCCACAACAACCGGCACTGGTCTGCCTATAGGTTCCACCTCCCGCGCTGCATAGTTCCAACAGCTCATTAACTGCCTTGGAGAATCTCCTGCTTATCCTCATTCTACGAGCCTACTCCAGGGTAAACCACACCAGCAGGCCTGCGCTCTGTTACCACAAACTGACAATGAACGATGACATACTGTTGTTCTTTTAAGGGATTATTTAGCTTATATTATAAGGTTTTCTTTTCTTTCTAATACAGCATGTATTTTAGCCTTTCACTGCAAGTATGCCGAGTACTTCAGCTTTACTACACATGTACACGCTTGTGCAGGGGAATGGAGACAAACTGAACTGATGCTTCAGCTGTGCACTGTGGAGGGAAAGTAACATTAAAGTCTGAAGAGGAACTTTCCATGACATTACACATTAATTCGTTCCCACACCTGTAGGGAATAGGCTTTTGACTTTAACAAACCACAGTGAGTTATGTTTTTATCCAATTTACTGTTTAACGCTTAACCCCAGTGAGTACAGAGGGTATTTGTTGCTAGTTATTAATCCCAGTACTGACTCACTAATTCGCAATAGGAGTATGAAGACAACAGACTTTTTAAGCGCTTGGGTCTGTACACTGACACTCTGAGCATCTGACAGACCTGCATACCCCTAGGGCCGCTTTCTCCACCTCTCCCCACACAGACACCGCACGCCTATGGTCGCCAAAGGCAAGCAAACCGTCAACAATGTTTGAAAAAGGAAGGGAACTAACAAAGAGTATTTCCTTATTTCTTGAACTTTAGGCTTGCTGCTTCTTTTCCCAACCACAGTCAACATAGACTAATTCTGCTGTTTCAATTTATCTACATATGTTCTCATACAGCTGAGGCCTGGGAACTGGTAGGGGCTTTGCAAACAGCAGGTTACTTTGCCAGTGTTCTGTTACCTGCCCTAGCAGAGTATCATAATGTTTGGACTACGCTTCTGGATTTACTCCTTTGAAGTGCCAGGCAGAGTTTGAAAGAACCTGTATGAGAACATCTGCGTTTTATGCTCAGAACTATGACCATCATCTGGATTCAGATGAGACATGAAACGATACTCCTACTCCTGTTGCTTCCATCTGACCATCCCAATTCCCAATCTTTCCTCGCAGCTAGAATGCTCCCTTTCCAACAGATGATGTATCGAGGGGAAAACATTCCAGGTCTTCCTCATTCTTAACATTCATTCAGTCAAACTGCTTTTTCCCCTTGTTCTCTGTGCACACCACGCGTAAATGATTCTGTATACTGTAGCAGCGCAAATCTAGATATGTAAATAAATAAACCCTGCAGCATTTGGAACATCAGTATGTGCTGGTGACGTCCTAATCTCAAGCAGGGGTGGCAGCACGCCACATATAAGTATTGTTTTACCTTTGGAACCACGGGTTAAAACCACAGTTTTAAAATCAAGCTCTTACTAGTTCTCTGGGACCAGTCTGCTGCATTTGAATTGCATTAGACTGAACATAAAATTGCACTGTTAATCACAATTAACATACCCAAAGGGTTCAAAGGGCAGGCAAGGAGCTCAACACATCTAAACTTGCTGCTTATCACTCAAGAGCAAGGCACATGAACTTCACACAAGGGAAACTTCTCAAGACACTATCTACATTAACCACAAGTAGTGTTTTCTCTAAAGACCTTTAGGGCACTCAAATGTACTCAGATGCCTAAAGGCCCTGACTAAATTAAAATATCTAAATCCTTATTATTCCAGCTCTCTGCATCTTCTACCAGAAGGTGCCATCCTCTGAAGTAGTAGTTGCTGAAAATGATGGTGCTTTAGCTTACACCCCCAGAAGTGTAAACTAATAATGCCTCCCCACACCCCACCAAATGACCCATTCAGTTTTGCTGCCTTTGATGCAATGGACTGTAACCTCTCAACAAGAACCACCACAAACAGATTCCAGCTGGGAATATCCAACACAGTTTTATACTAGCACCCTGTTTCAAAGAGACTACTAAGGCTAGAAGATGCTAACAAGCTAAACAACACTGGCAGCACAAGGCCCTGAAAAAAGGATGGTAATATGAAGAGAAAGCACTTTAAGGGCTAGACTTTTAAAGGATATTTTCCTAAACATGAATATCCTAAGTCACTATAAATATTATTACAATGAGGCCCATAAATCTCAATGGCATAAGCCAAGACTAGAGGCCAACATAAGCCTCCAGTCATGCATCCTATATTCTGGATTCCACATGTTTTAGGGTCTCTACAGTGCTTAAATTCTAGACACAGTTCATTCATTTTGGGCCTTAAAAAAGCAAGGGTAACTCTTTACTTGCCACCTTCCTCCTCAAGTCTCATGCCAATGAAAGGCTCTGGGAGAACTTCAAAAGAATCTGGCTTCAGGACAGTAAGAGTGTGAATGGAGTAAGTACTTCCTCCCAGAAAAAAATTAAGAAAAGACTTAAAAGACCCAAACACCAGTTGATTCATTCCCTGACTCTCCCTTAAATAATCAGCTTTCTTGCCAGACAAGGTATGCCCAGTATGCCGAAATAAAATGTTTACAAAGTATCAGATGGCACTCCTGCTGCAAGCTCCTGATTAAAATGAAAAGCATGTTGGGGATCTCACCAATATCCATAAACAGCTGAAGGGAGGGCGAAGAGCACAGAGCCAGGCTCTCTTCAGTGGTGCCTAGTGCCAGGACCACAGGCAGTGGGCACAAACCGAAACACAGGAGGTTCCTTCCGAACATCAGGAAACAACTTTGATGCTGCGAGGGTGACTGAGCACTGGCACAGGTTGTCCAGATTGGTGGCTGTAGATAGGAGATAGTCAAAAGCCATCTGGACATGGATCTGGGCAACTGGCTGCAGGTGGCCCTGCCTGAGCAGGGGCGCTGGATCAGATAACCCTCAGAGGTCCTTTCCAACCTCAACCACTCTGTGATTTCAGTAGAAATGTGAGTGTCGCTTTGGAGCAGAGAGAGAGGATATGCGGAAAAAAATCAAACGTCAGAAACAGAGATGCTGTTGATCCCAATTAGCACTTTCAGCATAAAAATTGTGCTTACCACCTCCCTTTCAGAGACATAGACCTTTATGTCTAAACACATCCATTGAAGAGGTCTTTTACAGACTTGAATTGGAAGTGAATTCAGAACCAGTACACAAAGTTGTGTTTGAAGTTCAGTATGATATAAACATCCTGTAAGGCTGTTCAGTATTTCTGAGAGAGAGGTTTAGAAAATAAATGGAAAAAATATCAACCCTACTTTTCCCTTGCACAGGCTGATGAAGCACTGCCTTGCCACAGGCAAGGGCATCACAACAAGTGAAGGAGCTTCCTGTCTTTTAAACTCTTCCCTCTTTCATACTGTGCCCTGTCGCCTCCCTAGAATTACCCAGGATTCTAAATGCTGTTTGTATATTCATATTTAATTCCAAATTAATCGCTTTCTTCAAAACAAATCCTCTTCCAGAACACGCCCCAAGGACTGATATTCCCACCAGCTGTCATCAGGGCAGGAAGCTTACCTGCGTTACCAGACGTTATAAATGGAAGGGAACTGACAGCGACTCCTACTTCCTTTGGGAGATGACCAGAATTTGTGAGAAAAATTCAAACATCTCTTTTCAGATTCACACATTTAAATACAGAATTGTAAAACGTGCCTTATTCTAAACGACAATTTTATCACCTTCACTAGCTTTACTGTATACCAAAGAGAAGAGTTCTCTCCTGCTGGAAAAATCTCATTTTCAATTTGTTCATCAACTAATCATTTGGAAAGACTTGAGAGAATTACAAACTAATGCATTTAATCCTGTAAGAGCCATGAAACGTGAAACCATGTATTAAAAACAGACAGTGAGGCAGCTCACATATATTCATCATGGATTTCTGGATTTCTTTAGTCCTCAGTTACCCTCCTCAACACATAATGGTGATTTCACCTTCTCTGTAAGAATCACCATCCTCAATCACGTTAAGCCAGCACATTAATGGAAACCACACACTAGTTAGGCACAGTCGTCATCAAAGGGCTTGG
Organism: Falco peregrinus; assembly: GCF_023634155.1. Taxonomy (NCBI): domain Eukaryota; kingdom Metazoa; phylum Chordata; class Aves; order Falconiformes; family Falconidae; genus Falco; species Falco peregrinus. The sequence continues at coordinate 26,183,652 of NC_073725.1, read as the reverse complement.
CACACCCAACTGGGCTGGAGCTGAAGCAGCTCTTTTGTGTCCCCTGAGGCAACAGACACGCGTGCTGGCATGCTGGCTGACACAGGCTCAAATCCTGGAGACGCGAGCAAGTCTTTCACCGCACCAAGACTGGAGGCAGGGAAAAGAAAGAGAGGAAGAGGGAAGGGAGGGAAGGAAGGGAAAGGGATACATTCTGCCAGAGGAATTAGACCACACAGAATTTTCAAACATGACAGAATAGCAAGAGCTTGTTTTCCACAAATTTTAGCTACAGGATTAATGAAAGGTTTCAGTGGACTTGGGAAAAGACAGACTACTAACCCTTTTGCAAAGCTGCTAGTTCTAGTAGCATTACTCAGGCAATACAGTCAGCAAGTGTTTGCTGCTTATTTAATTTCACCAGTTGATTTCTGCAATCACATCAAAGCCAGAGATAAGAGGCAAGCACTGTGAGTTCTGAATTTTTAACCAGAAAAATAGTTTCAGAAAGAGTATGTTTGAAAATACTTTGCCGGCAAAGCTCACATTATTTATGAACATGCTGCACAGAAATGTAATGCTGGTAGCATTACACTAAGTTTGAAGATAAAATTGCAGAGCTTTTTCTCCTACTTTTAAGTGGTAACCATGAAAATGAAATTGTAACAATAAAAAGCATATAATCATAAATCGCAAGTCATTTCACTACAGATGCCTTCTAAAAATGTCTCAATGTAGGAATTTTGTTCCCTTAACATGCGAACTTACAACAGCCAAAAATCCCAACTGATGATCTGTAACAGGTAAGAATTTGCTGAACAGTACATTTTTCAAGCAAAAAAACCAAGTACCTGCAAAATTTACTTATTTTACATTAGTTGGATTCCATAATTTCTTGGACGGTTATGTAATGAGGGTATCACAAACTAATCCCTTGATGATCATCCTGGAAGTGGTAAGTCATGGCCTGAGGTCCTGCTGTACCATATGCAGAATACACAAGTGCTAGGAAAAGCATTATTTCAGAAAGCATTACAGCAGCTTACCATGCCAGGCAGGATTCCTCTTTGTGACCTCCAATTTGTCATGGAAGCCAGGACTCCTGCCATGCCCTTCCACTTCTACATCAAGGCTGGTGAAGCCATTTACTTGATTTCTGTCCCTGGTGACAGCGTTAATGCGGGTCGGGATAGGTTCAAATGTAGGGTCTAACTCCAAGATCAGCCTGTTCAGTTGTTCAATGGACTGATCAATATCCAAAGTTGGAGAAGCTGCCAAGTCCCCCACATTCTGTCCTTGATCCAGACTGTTTGTGTCCCTCTGAGGCACTGGCCTTGACTGAAAACCCTCCGCACTGGCATGTTCTGCTGCTTCTGCAGCACCTGACACGCTTCCTAGACCTCTCTGCACAGCATCTCTGCTGCTGGAGCCACGTGTTGGCGTGTCCGGGACTCGGGACTGGCTCTGGACACTGGCTGAATTCTCCACAGTGTTATGAATGCCAACCCTCATTTCATTCTCTGGGGTAAAACCATACTGGTGAGCAGTGACCATCTGCTGCTGGCGTACCCAGGTCTGAGTAGAGTAGTTACTTGGGCCGTAGGCTTGAGGCTGGGATGAGACAGAAGGATTCCGCTGCAATTGCCGAGCTGACTTTGCCTCAGTGCTTCCAAACGATCTCTCGTAGAGGGGATCCACACCAATGCCCAGGTCTGGGGCAAAAGCATTGTGATGCTCTTCCCCAGCATTACTTCCAAAGCCGTCTGAAAGAAGCGAGTTCTGACTGCTCTTGTGGCAGTTGAAGTTCCCCAGGTGGGTGGAATGCTGCCCTTCTGAGGAAGACAAAGTCCCAATGCTGTCCACGCTGTGAAGGTCATGATTAGGCATTTCGTCATCCAAAATATCAGTCTCCCTGTCCTTCAGTTTGGTGTCTCCATTCACATGAACTTGAGCTGGCACAATGTGGTGAGTCCCACTGTACTTGGTTCGAGCATCAGTCATATCCTTGGTGGTGTTGACAGAATCCTCCAGACCGAAGCCACTAAGTAGCTGGTCCAGTTCTGCCTTCTCCTGGGGGCTCAGAGCCCGTTTGACTCCTGGCACAAGGCGCTCCTCAGTCTTGTCTGTCCTGATGGAAGCTGTCGAGTGGCCTGAATCACTGCTGACAGACAGAGTGTGATCACTGTGATCAGGACTGCCGGTCATGGGAACACCCTGAGCAACACCAGGGATACTGCTGTCTGAAGAGCTCTTCTTCCTCACTTTCGCATACAGACTGCCATCAATGGGACCTTGGGTGTGCAGCACTGTGAAGAGATAAGTAACAAGGAAAGGGAGAGAAAAGGGCAAGGCATTATATAAGGTGGCATTGTCCCACACAACAGAAATACTGCTATCAGTAATGGTATTATCTCAGCAAAACTAAATTGGCTCTACAAACACAGCACCAACCAATGGCATTACCTTCTTCCATTCTGCATTTCAATTTATAACAGTTTTCTTGATGGAAATATCACATGCCATTCATAGCTCAAGACCAAATACCCTTCCTCTCTTTTTATGCTGTTTCAAATGCATGTTTATGACTCCACGAACTCTTCATACTAATTCGAACACTTACACTATTACAATGCTAGACATTTGAGAGGCTGCCACCACGCATTTCATCCCGAGCAAGAACAGTAGGAACCTACCAGCAATACTCACCTTGAACACCTATTGCGCAATCAGTTCATCCATTTCTACTTGATGGGCTCTAACTACACTGCAAAGAATCATTTACTCCTTTTTTTGGTGGTACAAGATAAAAAACAGACTTTCAATCAGAGCTGCAGTCCTTGGAACATAAGTAAGGCCTCTTCACAAAAGACACACATGAGGAAATGTTAAGACTATGAAATTTCTGCATCTGTGTGGAGGATCTGGTATGCGCTTCGCTTTTCAATTTTAATAAGCAAGGTCATAATCCCTTACAAATCAGAATGTAGCTCCTTCAAGAATCAGAATGTAACTCCTTCCCCAGCAGTGATGGGAAGATCCTAACTTTATTTCTGATCCCTGAGGTACTGACTCAACTAAAGTTTATGAATAACCATTCATAATAGATACGGGCTAGAACTTTCTGTTTGGAACATCTTTGGAAAATACCACACTTTCGCAGGAAAATGCATCTTGTAAGTTTACTAAGGCTGGGTGTTGAGAACAGACACGCTCCTGCTGCCAGCCGCACGAGCACAGCTTGCCACACATCACTGACACCAGCTATGCGCGGAGGAGCTGGGTGAGCCCAGCTTTACCGTCCCACAGCCCCGTGAACTCCCGTGGGGGGCTTCACTGAGATGAATGTATCGCTTTTGATCACAGAACTGTTACTGGCATCCATGAACCTTCTCACCATCTTGAGGCAAGCATCCTGTATTTTTTAACCTGATACACTGATTTTCTTTCATGCTGCAGCCACCAGCTCATCTTAGTTACTTCTTTTCAATAACCAACAAAAGTGAATGTGAAGCATGCAGCAGAAAGAGAAGAGAATCATAGCTAGAGACTAAAATCTCTGCCTTGGAACTGTCTCCTCCGTACATACCTCTACCTGTTTTATCACATGTGTGATAAATTTAGATATTATGCTTTACTGTTAACAGGAACACATAAAATATATACTGAACAGTTACACATACAAAATACATATATAAAGGATAACTGTTGAAAAAAAAATATATCTCTTTTTTGCTGACCAGAAAAAAAAACACAACTTGAGCAGATTTTGTTTTTTTAACATACGATCAGGAAGTAAAAAATCCATTTCAGTTAAAAGTTCTACAGCGAGAATAATCTCTTTCCTGTTATTTCATACTACCAACACTAGCAATGGATAAAATCACAAAACACTGTATACGCTGATATCTCCCTGGAACATTTTAAAAGCTCAAGAGTTTATTCAAATCCAGCTTGTTTTACCCAAACCACTTTTTCCTCCCTCTGCATGTCAGGGCTTTCTAAAGCTCTCCTTGACACTACAGACCAAGGAGAAAAAAACAAAGCTGTGAGAGGCACATTCTTACTCTTTATTAGACTTGTTCATCCAACTACACCCCACACCACACAGTTTACACCAGCCTGAGGCAGAGCGTGGCTGCTGGGCTCATACCCAGTGCTGAAGATGAACATAATTATTTGTTTCTTATGAAAAGCTTTAGGAGTAAATATTTCTACTGCCTGCCAAGCCAAGACAGTAAGGTGAGTGGTTCTACTTTCACAAGATGCAATGCTCATTTACCAAAACATTTATATTAAGCAGAAGTTTCTGAACAACTTTCCCTACCCATAGTTTGAGAATTGTTTGATAATAAGAAAAGTAGACCACAACAATTTAGGAACACGCAGATTTTTGTCAAAGGTAACCAACAGCTTAGCCTACACCTGTGGCAGTTCCAGAGCCGAAAGAACCATGGAGAGCCCAATGCATTTCAACATCAACTCTACCACACATTTTAAAAAGATACTTAAAATGGCATCGTGATCATGAAGCTTCTGAACTAGAAAGCTTTCCTAGGCTTTAGAAGAAACATTATTCAGAAGTTGTACCCATGATGGCAATGAATTCATCAGTTTATAATGGCAAGAAAAGTGGTCTGGCTGGAAAAAGCCTTCATTATGGGACACACTGCCAAGTTTCCATCAGTTAAAATACTTACACACTGGAGGTTATATGATAGGTTTAACAGATTTTAGTTGCTAATTAAAGGACAACTTTTTACCTTTTAAGGCCTAGGTACTATTACTTTTCTGATGTTGATTTTGAAAACAGCACATGCAAAAGACCAAAATACTCCTTTTCAGAACAAGCAATCAGGCTAGGGAAAAAAGAAATCAGTTCCCCTTGCCGTAGAATTTCTCTGTGGGCAAACTGTTAGAAGTCTGTTGAGGTTTATGAGGTGTAAACCCCATGGTGAAAAGAGCTGCTATGCATGAGGGTTGAATGTCTGTGTACAGTTATTAAAAAAGAGTATTCATGAAAAAAATACCATATCTAAGGAAAATACAGCCAATTGACAGCGTCTCAACCTCCTCCACGCTGCGATTTCTCCTAAGCTCTCATTACTGCTAGGGCAATGAAGCACGCTTGGCACTTCACGTGGAATTATGAATACAGTTACCACAATAAATTGCAAAATAAAAATAAAAGTAAAAAAAAAACCAAAACCCAAAAAACAAACAAAATCCCAAACATCACAGAGTAACTATTAGGTTTTTTGGGTTTTTTACTTTTCTGTGTGCTTAATTTGCAGTTTAGAAACTAGACAAGAAAACAATACAAAACTGCTTTGTTTGGAATAGTTGAATATCCTGATACAAAATACGCTTGAAGAGGTTATAGGTCTGAGCTGGAACGCAGTGAAATCAACACAGGACTAGTGCACTTAACCATGAGGAAGTGTTTGTGCTGCCTTTCCTGTTACCCAGAGCCAGGTGCCATGACCCGCCAGACATGCCAGCCGGCCATCACTACCTCACACCAGGTGAAACACCCTAGTATGCAGATTTGGTTTGCCATACAGAAACTTGAAGTACAAAAGCTGTCAAATTCTCAAGTGCAGCCACAGGAGCAATGGAAAGCCTGTGTGTATCTCGCCCCAGCAGCCCCCCTGCACCAGCACACAGGGCTGCCCAAGCACCGCGGCCAGAGCATGGCCAGGACAATGGGCAGGCTGCCAGCGGGCTGCCGACCCCAGGGTCTCACACGTCTGCGCTCTGTAAGCTCCAGAGATAACCCTGTCCAACACTTCTCCCACTAACAGAAAATTATCCAATTTATTCTGCGCTTCCCAGAATTCTGAGCAACCGCACACCATCTGGGGGTCTCCCATCTGTGAGCTGTACAGCTTCTATTCTGAATAAGAGACACAAGTTCAGCTTACCAGCAGCATCCCTACTTAACAAAACAGAAAAAAAACACCCAGAAAATGAAATTTAAACAAGAAACCTACAGTCACATAAGTGGATTATGAATCTCAAGAATTGTTCATTTCCCCTCTTTATGTTTCCACTCAAAACAACGAAAGCTTTTTTAGAAAGGTGTTGGGGTTGTGGGGGTTTTTTTTTAAGTATCTGTATACACTATTTCTACATGCAAATTGGAGAACATGCAAAGAGAATTCCTTAATATATATTTAATGGTGTTAAGAATTAGCACCATTGGATATAAATACAAAACCAGCTTTCAGCAGGAAAAGGATGGGGTTTTGGTTGCTTATGACTTTTGTTTGCTGTTTACCTATGAAGTATGCAAAGCAGAGCACACAAATGCTTCCTTCCCTTGGACTTTCGATTGGCTACAACAGCTTTACAACATTCAGGAGATTGTTGGGGTTTTGTTTTGTGTTTTTCAAATTCGGAACAACTGACATTTCTTAGAGACTGTTCCTTTTCACACTGCATTTACCTGTTGGTACAAATCTTGGACTTAAACTACATCAGGATTCTGAAATGTCTTTTGAAGTATATTAAAAGAATCTTTTTTTCTGAAAAATGCAGAAGTTGAATAGCTGTCTCAACTCTCAAATGATCCCATTGCTGGCTAAGACATTTAATTAATCACTACCAAATCCCAGTTTCCATCTGAGCTACAGCTTGTAGTGAACACTAAGAAGAGATTGTAGAAAGCTTCATGTTTCTCTGAAGAGTTGGTGTTAACTGGTAAGCATCAAGGAAAGGTGTAGGAATGTTTTAGACAAGTAAAGGCTAGAGGAATTTCTTCCTCCCCTAACTTGTCATGTAGGTGAATGAAAATGTCTTTTATGCAAACAGAGCTTTTCAAAAATCCTTAAAAATATAGATCTCTATTACACTGAAGAATGGCACCTGTACTCAGTAGAAGCCTGATTGATAAATACTACTGGGAACAACAGTCCTTCTGAGACTTCTCATAGGGTTTGGCTCAGGGTGGCCCAACACAAAATTCAGCTAGAACAGAGGCAGCAAATTTGAGACAGAAAGGTGTGTGGCTAGGAGAGGAAAGCTTACCACCCCCACAAGTCTCTGCACAGAAACATCTCGCTCTCACGGGGAAACTCAGCAAATCCACTCTGAACCTTCGGCAGGAGTAACCATGGCTTTGCTATAGTATGGCCCCTGTTAAAATCTCTGAAATCTGAGATTCTCCTACAATGACTAGAACTACTTTGTATAAGCAACTGACTGTGAGCTTTCTGGGCTTCCCAGTTACTACCTGTGCTAACGAACGGCACAGCCCTGTCAAAACTGAACACTGCGGCAGAAGGGATGATGTCCACCTGCTAGCACCTGTGTGAAATATTTTGGCACCATAAAACTGGCAGCTAGGTTTTGTGGCATTCCATGTTTCACCCTGTTACCTCAGAATTGCTGGTATGTGGAATACCAGCAGACTAAAAAGCCTGAACAACCCTGGACATAAGCACGGTCTTATTCAGCATCAGCCTAACTGTTCATAAAACAAGCCTAGGAACACCACCTATCAACAGGAACTTCAAAATGAAAGGAACTAACAACTTGATATATTTTATACCCCTGGCATTATTATCTGATAAATGGAGATTATGAAAATCAGAAGGAAATGCATATACCTGAGAGGAGAACCAAGTACTCAACTGGACTACATAAGCAAACAATTTATGAGGAGTCCCAGTCCTGCACAAACTCTTTAAAAAAAAAAAAAAAAAAAAAAAAGAAAAAAATAAAAAAGTTAGCGCCCAGCTATATAAAAAAGGCATTTAAGCTGCACCAAGAGAATGTAATCATAAAGCATGGGATCTAGATGTCCTACTGAAGTACCCATAGCTGAAAATACAGTCCACTGGCAAGCTTCACAAATCCCTAAGGCAATTTCTGAAAGCACCGGCAACCCAAACAGAGGTCGTGGCGGTCACAAGGAGGCTGGTGAGCCCAACAGACACTACTTGGGATATTTATGCTAGAACTGGGGAATCGTATTATGTTATCTGTCTATGAGTGAAGGAAGAACCGGAAATGCCTGGGACCCGCTGACTTTTGGCTGTGAACTTCACGGTCAGTACACCACCGCTCAACCTCACAAGAAAGCACCTGCCACTGGGGGATGAAACCATTTATTTGCATCTAGACCATTTTGCTCCAGTAAGCAACTGCAAGTTTAGAAACCTCAGAGTCACGAAAAAAATGACCATTCTGCATCATAAACAGCTAGAAAAGCATGAGACTCACAGCTAAAAAAAAAATGCAGCTGCTCCTGAGGAACCTGCATATTTCAACTTCCAGCTCCTGATCATAAAAAACCAAATTTATACTGCACATAGCAAACAAATTATTTTCAAATTTGCACAGTTGTAGGAAAGCATTCTTAGGTTAATTTTTTTCAAATTTTTATTTAATTATGACAAGCACCTACATGTAATTATCCAGTAACAATTTAAAAAATATTCTGATGTGTGATGCTGAACAGCATTAGGAATTCAGTTTTACCTCAGACTTGCATAAGATTCATCACTGCAAATCCAGTGGAAAGAATACAACTTAGTTGATGTGAAAAAAAAAAATAATAATTAACTCTACCTAGAATTTTTTCCCCTCCTAACTTGGTTTAAAAGGAATATGAAATGCAGTATGAGGCAAAAATCACAATTTTATTTTAAAATATAGCATTTCTGCCAGGGGAGAACTAAATACACAGCATCACACTCTGCGGACAGTCAGTCCTTACAGAGCACACGTATACATCACGCAGTTTCACACAAACGTTACACTGGGCAGCCTGAGATACGTTTCTGAACCACAGTAACCCAGAGAATACTTTAGATATGACTTATTTTAAGTGGAAACACCCACCACAAATCGATCTCCCATGACTCAATGATATCATAGTTAGAGAACACGCAAACAGTCAAAAGAAATACAAGGTTTACATTTTTATTTATATGTGTACATACATATAAAGTACATGTATGTTCACTATGTTTTTATATATAAGCTCTCTATATAACTATACATATATGAAAACTGTATACATAAAAACCGACCTATGTAGATGTGGTTTGTTTGTTCTTAAAACCAGGACAAATTAACAACTCAAATGCTATAAACCTTCCAAACACATGGTTTCAAAGTTGTTGTTCTCATTTTAGGTACCATCTTAATTTCATATTCTGCGTTTTTCACACTCACATATTTGGAACACCTCTGCGCTAGGACTTTTGGACTTCACTTTGCTCTTTCACACATTTCCTCCCCAAATGCGATAACCAGCTTCACTGCAAAAGCAAAGCTACGCATACAGACAAGGGGACATTTTTGATCGAGGAAAATGAGAAAACTTATTAGAAATGCAAAACATTATTCTGTGCACCCTGCTAAGGAACTGCACTGCAGAGGTCTCCTGCGCTCCATACCCCACCCCGATGCGCAGCTCCGTCCTGCTCTCACTTTTTCCGAGGAAGCAACACTCTCTAAAAGGCGGGAGTAACGCAGCTGTCAAAAGCCCAGGGAAGCTCGCAACAGGGGAGACCAAAGTAATGCTGGAATTCAGTTATCCAGACGGCAGGGGCCCGCTTTCTTTCAGCCTGACCTCCCTTCCCAGGATCTGTTCCAGCTCCCCAAGCTGCCCAGGCTGAAGCCCAACAGAATTCCCACCCTGAATCTGAATTACGCACTCCCCCCACTACCAGGGGCTCTCTTACAAAGGAAAGCCTCAGAGCAAAGGCTATGCGTGTATTTTCGCTCCCATACATAATACACAAAGAGGAACTTATATAAAAATTTCCAGCTGAAATACCAGCACATACCAAATTCAGTGGCTTCCTTCCAAGTCGCTGTTTCCTGGCACTTCCCTCCTCAAAATCCAAACACCCAAAGGCAGGCTCAAGAGTTAAAAAGAGGTTTCAGTCTTTCAGCCTTTTGACTTGTCCCCACAGCTACTCCCTGTCCATTCACGGCTTGTGAAAACACATACAAATGCAAGCCAGCTAGGTAAACACCAACACACCGATCCAGCAAGAGCCGTCCTGACCCACTCCACCTGAACAAAAAGGAGGTTGCACATACACAAACCTTTGCACACTGTACCCTTGTTCATGTTACAGCAGGAAACATTACAGGAGATGTGGATTATTTTTGTTCAACCTCATAAATAAATATTTCTACCTTCAGGCAAACCTGGACAAGTCCAGAGCTGCATTCCTTCAAAGTTAAATCTTTTTATGTGTGCTTCTCTTTTCCTTTCTCCCTCTCTGACAAATACAGGCCCTCATTCCTTGCGAACTCTTCCCACAGAATTCCTATAAAATCCATACCGAGATATATGTGGTTTGTATTTCCAGCTCTTGAACCACTACAAAGCTTCTTACCTCTTTATTAAGCACGATCAGGAACTTTCTGCAATAGTCAATCACTGGCTCATTTAAATTTGCTCTTTAAGCAAAGCCCTGCACACAAGAAAGCCCGAGTTTGGGCAAACACCCCAGCTTCAACAGGCAAGAAATGTCCCTGCTGCTGTTTGAGCTGCTCCGGCTCCTGGAGGTAAATGGGCTTCCCAAAGGAGCACCAGCCTGACAGCCAGAAAAAGCAAATGAAAATGTAAACAGGAGGGAGGAGCCTGCGGGGACAATCAGGTTCAATGAAACCTGAACTCCTGGAGCCAAGAAGGAGTGGAAATGTGTTGGCTGAAGTAGGTAATTCAGTCTACAAGGTATTTCTTTACAGTGGGTCTTTCTCAGTCTGTTTCAATATCCAAATGGAGCCAAGCAAGCTCCTGCTCCCACATTGCTCAGCCACATGCTGACAATTGCTTGCTTTTGCCATCTTTTTCCCAAAACAACCAGCCTTTAGAAAATTGTGTTCTGGCACACCGATCAGGTCAGACATTTGTATCCACGCTGTCAAGAATTTGTACGTATCTGAGTTCTCAGGGAAGGAAAGCCGCCTGGAAATCTTGAGGCAATAACACTTATTTTTACGTAGCAGCTGCTGCTTGCAAGCTCCCACAGCCCAGCAGGGTCGGAGTCCTCTGCTCTGGCATGAATCAGCCCGGAGGGGGACTAAGCCTGTCAGTTCCTCCTTCAGTAACAGCTGTATCCCACCCCACGGCAGCCCGCAAAGTTCTGCTCTAAACATTACTGCAAGCATACGCAGGCATCACCCCCAGCCAGCCACGTCCCGAGATAACAGCCATTTTCTGTTTCAGGAGCTGTCAACACTTCAACGACTTCTCGGCTGAACAAAGGATAAAAGCAGCTCTTGCATCGCAAAATACATGTACCTGGTCGTTGGTTATGAAAGAGTTGGATGTTAGGTTCAAACCCAGTTCAGAAGGTACACGCTCTTCTGTTAAGAGTGTCACTGCTCTTGCAAATCAGTAACTGGCTGCATGTGAAACCAGGCAGGACTTGGAGAAAAGACGCCAACCACACAGCACACACTATGCCGGCAGTACCTTCCCAGAGGCAGAGAACCGGCTTTCTCCTCTGGGACCATGCAGAATTGCTTCTGAGCTGGAAACTTCCAGCATCTGCCTCCAAGATATGGAAAAAAACAACAAGATATATTCAAAACTCTTGATGCAAACTGATGAGTCTCACTAAAGATGCAAATTTAGGTTTGGCCTATGTTTTGGTTCTCGGTGAGTTAAAAATGCCAGCTGTGTTCCTTGCCTCAATTACAGGCTGCTTCTGCTCCTTCACAAGCCCACCTGCACACGCATTCCGGGGGTCTGGGACTGTAAGCGCTAGGCATGCTTGAACACAGGCTAAGGCTCAACCCTGATGCCTGCACTAGCTAAATTACCAGAAGACACCCAGACAAGGTAATAGCAGCTCTGCATAAGTTAACTTACCCTATGGATATTTTACCTGCAACAGATTCATTCTGACAGATCTCCATGATTAAAATTTTGTTGTTCTACATAGCCTTAGTGGTGTTTCACACAATCATTGCAAGAATGCTTTGGGAACTCAAGCAAGACCAGTGTAACCACTGGTTAAACCCATCCATGGATGGGGTTAGAAAGATGTTCTTAAGCCGTGTCACTCAACCAGTTTTGCTGACACTCCCGCTGCTATCAGTTCCTGGCTTTCAGGGACACTCCATCCTGCAGCGCCGGGAATTCCTGGTTGCGCGCACATTCACACAGCTGAAGACCATCGGATGACTGGGTGTGCGTACTATACATACCCCTTCAAAGCTTCTGTGCTGACTGTTGCGAGTACAGATGAAATCTGGCCTAGCACAGAGCGGCAGAGAAGGGTCACCCAAATGAACTGATCACAATGAAGTGATCACAAGTTTTGGAGAGAAGATACGGCCCTGCACTGTGAATCCGCATCATCTCAGACTTCTTCATTGCCCAGCTGCAGTGCTTTCTACAATTTGGAGACCTCAAACTGCATTTAGTGCAACTCCCAAACTGTGATACAAAAAGTAGGTCCTGATTTGGTAAATTGTTTCAAGGCTGCAAGATTAATTCCTAGTTCATAAACATTTATGTGGCAATCCTTTAGTACATTTTTAGAGGGTTTTCAGAGAATTATAATTTGAGGATAACAAAATGGACTGGAAAGAAAGGAGAAAGGTATGAAGTCATCTTCTACCACTGTTTTTCCTTCCCTAACTATCCAAGACATTCAAGCAGCTGCTGGTGTTCATGGATGTATTGCATTTTAAAGAACCAGTTTTCCAACATGAAATAGCAGTAGCTAAGCCATCAGGAAGCAGTTCTGTTTGCTATGCTGCTCTGCATAGAGTCTCTGACTCCAACTGAAAAATAAGAGGCTGAAGAAAACAAGGCATGTATCACAAAACCAGAAAGCAGACAAGCACTGAAAGGAAAGCAGCTGGAGGTGGGGGTGCTGTTAGCAACATGCTGTATGAGCAAGACCCTCAGGCTCACATGAGGTCCTTAAACCTCAAATCTTTTGAGAAGCAAAAGAGAGGGCATGCAAGACCCCACAGGATCTTTATGCTGTGCAAATGCTGATGTGTATTTCCCAGCCATTCAAATGGATCACATGTGTAGTTCAATGATTTTACAAGTACTCCGGAGTAAGAAAAACATGCTTCCAAAAGCACAGCTGTCCTGCACGGAACACAGGCAGAGCCAGCCAGCACAAACTCACGTTTAGAACACTACTGTAATATACTGTCCCACTTTTGCCCACCTGCAATCAAAAGAAAAGCACCGTGATCCCAGCACAAAGAATTGATGCTTCCAGCAAGAAATTTTTAAGGTCATTAAATGGGAAGCAGCAGAAAAACACTGATGACTCTACGTGGTTGCTGAAAACCGTATAGGACCATGATAAAAAAGGAAAGGGCTTAAAAGGGCTGCATGAAAGGTCAACATAATGAATTTACTCTTTCTGTTGAGTATGGAATGTGTAATTTAACAGTATTACCATTATTAATAAAATTGCTCTGCCACTCAGTGGCACCTTCACTAAACTGATCAGCAAGTATTTCTAAACAAGCCCATGTATTGGCGAGGAAAGCTAAGGGACAGGTACACTTAGCAGAGCGCTTTCATTTCCTAACTTACTAATTAAACTTCAAAAGTTTTGCACTAGGATTCAAGAGACTTGTGGCTTATTTTCAGGTATTAGAGCAATAGAAGTAATGTATTGTAACCTTATAGGATAATAATTAAAGAATTTACCTTACTCAAAAAGAGTATTTGAAGATAATCAACACTCGCTCAACACAAGCATATACTAACATAATAAAGTATGTAGTTCTGTGTAGAGGAATGAAGCTGGGTTAATTAACATTGATAATATACAACTGTGGGCTGGCTTCAGGGGCAGTGGGCTGGCTGATGTGGATGAGGTGCAGCTGTGGCTGGTTCTGTTAAGGGGTTGGGCAGCCAAGGAAGAAAGAGGAGGCAGAAGCAGAGAGAAGAGATAGCGTGCCCTGGATGAGGAGAGACATGGAGAAGGCAGCAGAGGGACTGTATGAAGAGTATGTTGGTATGGGATGGTAAAAAGACCTTGTTGCAGCTTGATAGTTTGGAGAGTGCTGTGACAATTGGTGCCCTGTGTGAGGCCCTTCAGATTATGAGACTGAGTGTAATGAGCGGTGACGGCTGTGCTGGGGGATGTTTGAAGTTTTGAACAGTGATGGCAGTGCTCAATGTAGCGAAGACAGGTGGGGATAGCCTGTGATCCAGATCACGTTGAGATAGGCGGGAAGAGCCTGGGGGATCTGGATCAGACACTGGTAAAGGCGAGCCGTTGGGATCAAAGAAAAGGAAGCCTGACTGCCGTGGAGTTAAAGAGACTGAGGGTAATAATGGGTGATAGCGGCAGAGTACATGGCCAGACGTGGCAGCAGCCCGCAGCGGTGATGGGTTCGGCTGGACAGCAGTGATGGCTGTGCCAGGTGAAGGTGCGGGAGCAGTGCGGTGCTGCGGATGGCTCCCGCCATTGCTGCTGCTGCTCAGCCTGGTGGTATTCTTGCCGGCGTTTCTGTGCTCGTTGAAGGTGTCTCCACTTGTAGAAGAAATGGGCGACCACAAGGATGTTAAGAAGTTTTTCAGGACATGGGATGATGTGTTAGTGCTGTATTCTAGATCTGCCGCTGCTGAAAGCTCATACAGGTTACTGTCCAGTGTGACCCAAGAGGTGAAAGGACAAGGTACTATAAGTACATCAGAACCCCCCTCTGAGGAAAAAAAAATCCCAGATGCTAAGAAAGCAGAAAAGATGATCAATCTGCAGAAGATGAAAAGCCCAAGATAAAAGTGAAGAAAGAATATGAGTATGAGTTCAGGGACAAGTTGTCTGAACTGTATGAAAAGTTTATTTGTAACAAGTTTGTGATGGTTGGTAAAAACATGAGGTATGAAATGTCAAAAAGGGGGAAATTGTAGAGGAATTATAGAGGACTGTATGAAAAGTTTATTTTTAAAAAGGTTGTAATGATTGTTAAAAACATAAGGTATGAAATGTTTATTTTTTAAAAAAAGGGGGAATTGTAGAGGGATGAAGCTGGGTTAATTAACATTGATAATATACAACTGTGGGCTGGCTTCAGGGGCAGTGGGCTGGCTGATGTGGATGAGGTGCAGCTGTGGCTGGTTCTGTTAAGGGGTTGGGCAGCCAAGGAAGAAAGAGGAGGCAGAAGCAGAGAGAAGAGAGAGAATGCATGCCCTGGATGAGGAGAGACATGGAGAAGGCAGCAGAGGGACTGGCATGAAGATTATGTTGGTATGAGATGGTAAAAAGACCTTGTTGCAGCTTGATAGTTTGGAGAGTGCTGCAACACACAATGAGACCTTGAAATCAGAAGTTGTGGGAGTCAGCAGGGCCCGTCTTTCATTCTGCCCTTTTCTGAAGTCAAGGGAAAAAAAACCCCACCAGGCACATCTATGAAGTGGTTGTGTAAGTATTAACACCACTTTGGAAACATGGAAGGCAGGGGAAACCCTCTCACTTTATCTTCCTATGGTCCACTAAAGAGAACCACTATTTGTAGAAAATGCTTGCTGCAGAAACCTTCCCAGGAAGACACCTCACTGCCTCAGTACCTCTGTACGTGGCAAAAACTAACATGTTTCATTAACCACTGTGCCAGACTCAACCAGACAGCTGCAGGACCACCTCCACAGTAAGGCATGCTCAACTTGCTGGAACAGCTCTCCTTCAAAAACTAACATTGATTACGGAACAAGACATTCCCAACCAAAACCATAATGTTTTGCACAAGCTGTTAGCAGAAACCCATCAGGCCCTCCTGACCCACAGGACACACCTGCCAAGGGGGAGGGGAGGGTGAACACTGTACCATGGCATCATTAGTCTTCTTGGGATGGGAGTGGTAGTGGCTACCTGAACAGGGACCAGAAGAGAGTCACTGACAAGGCACCTAGCTGAAAAAGGCAAGGTGCATGATGGCATGATGCAAGGACCAGCAAAATGGGCAGTAATTACACTCAAACTCAGGAAAAGTCAGAACACTCTGATTACTTCAGGCATTTACCAGAAGAAGGATTGCTACTGCTTCATGGTGGCCTAAAAACCCCAAGAAACTCCAACCACTCTCATATGAGGCCTGTCTTTTGTTTTGTAAGTCTTCCCAGAGATTTGCCATTTAGGGGTTATAATGAATTTGGTATCATGAATCACCAGTTTATTCATGCAAATGCATTCATTTAAGAGACAGCACAAACCCTCACACCAGGTGCAAATGGCACCATGACTGGTGATGCTCTCTGTGCCCATTTTCACTGGCTGCTGGACTGAACCCTCCTACAGAGAGCGTGGAGCACGAGGCAGCTCTGTGTATGTGTGCTCGGGGGCCGGCACAGAGAGTGAACTTAAACCCTTCTCTTTCTGGTCTTGGGCAAGTCGCAGAAGAAACAAGCACCAGATCCCAACTTACACTAAGGCTTTTTTGGTTTGTTTCTTCCAGTTACACTTTCAATCTCTGATGCCGCCATGCTAATTTTACTCCCAAGCAAGTCAGGTGTTACAGGAATAAAAGCTCTCCAACACGCACAGCATCATGAAGGGGTTTTTTTCCATATCTAATGAAGCTAAACAGGTGGGATACCCTATGGCCTTCACAAGAGGGACGAAGAGTTGTTCAAGAGGCAGGTGCAGGGAAGGCACACTGGTGGAGGTTTGCCTTTCATACCAAGGCCATGAGCAGACTGTAAAATTAGGCAAAGAGGCTTCTCCTGTGCTATGTGCATGTGGAAGGAGATACTGATTTGGATGTTAGTGTTTAAAATAACAATGTTAACAACCATAGGCTGTAGCTGACACGACTGAGAAACAGGCACATGCTCAAAGGTTAATGCAAGCCTGCTCAGGAACCCAAATGAGCTGAGCGAAGAAGACTGGCTTGAAAAAGCATTACATGGCCTGAAGTAACGGCCCCCAGGCAATATGAATAGAACATGGGAAGGAAAAGAGAGAACGCTAGCCATGGTCACATCTGTTACCTTCCTCTGAGTTTCTACTGTCAGAATCCTTCTGTGCTGAAGAAAGAGGTTTTTTGCACATCTCATAAAAACAGAACTGCAAAAGATACCTGAATGTACCCTGAAAGTCTACTAAACCCTTCAAATTCCACCCTGTGGTCTCTGGGTACAAAAGTGTAATGAAGGCCTTTGACAAAGGGCTGGTGAATAACATCCTTGGGATAACAGCACTGCCTGTTACTGAGACAGGACAGAAAGCAATTGGAGGACATTAAAAAGGTCTTGGGGCTTTGGGTTTTGCTTGGGTTTTTTTGGGAAAGCAAATAATTGGCTCTGCAGCAGCTTTAGAAGTATTTGACATGTGCAACCTGTGCTTCCAATAAACCTGGGGACTGTTAGAGACCCTGATGATAGGGTGAATGGAGGCCAGTGTGCCCAGGAAGGGAAACAACAGGCAGTCAGAGGCAGGAGGCTAATGGAAAAAACCAGAGGACATGGGACAGAGTAAATGCCTAGGGAATCCTGCTTCTAACCTGTTCTTGTTTTCAGACATAAGGCTTCCAATATTTATCTTAGGTATAACCATGTCTCACTGGCACTTAGCATTTTGATTTTTTTCTGGTTTTATCGGAGATAAATATAAACTCAGCAGAACTGACAAATGGGACCTAGCAGAATCCCAATGCACTGAGTAAAATGCACATCATTCTTCAATTCAGACACTGCCTCATTGATACACCCCTGTGTTTGGGTAAAAGGAAAAAAAATATTTTTCAATAGAACACAGCAGGCCAAGTTCTGGAGCTGAGCTTAGCACTTAAGTAAACACTCAAGACTCTCAAAAAGGTGTTCAGTGTATCTTAAAGGATGGTCTTTAAAAGTGAGCCAAAAAAAGGTCACTTTGAATCAGTAAATCCTTTGAAAGTCTTGGCCCCTGACTGCACTTCACTGTTGGCTCCTAACTGACCTATCCAAAAATACTCTAATACTTTTTCTTTGGCTAACAAAAAAGACACCAAACCACAAACCAACCCCCAAAAAACCACCAACCCCACCACCACCAAACCAAACCAACACACACACACCCCAAAAAAAAACCCAACAAAGCCAAACATGAAAATACAAGATTACAGTCCAGGGCAGTATTAGCTAATCAAGAACTATCTTGAAAACACCTGCATAAACTTATTATTTGGTCCCTAACATATTGAGTTAAAGAAAAATATTTAAGCCACATTTAATGCTGTGTTAAATTAATTAATGCTGTATTAAAGGAGGAGGAGAGAGAGAATTACCTATTGCTGCACAAGTAGAAATGAAACCTTGTAATCCTGTGCTTGCATTCAATATTGCTGACATAAAAAAGAAACCATTTTATTTAAATTCTTCCTCCAGCTCATTGTGAGCCTCATGATTAGGAAGTCCAACCAGATTAAAATTATATATATATATATATATTAAAAAAATAACATACAAAATTTCAAGAAATAGAAGGCATAACTTTCCTCAGAGAAAACCAGTTCAAAGCTGACACTCCAAGGCATTTCAGATACTGTTTCAAGCTGGCAGCATTTTACAGGGTAAATTTCTCTATCTTCTCTAGATGTCTCTGTTTTCATTGTCAGAGAGAAAGAAGGGAAATTCTTTCAGGACACCTTGTCATCCCTACCTTCTAACAAATCTCTCTTTGTCTCAAAGAGTACTGCATCCAGCTGGTGACTAAAAGCTGCAATTACCATTTATTCGCTACCAATTTATCCTTCAGCTTCACTCACCAGAAATCGCATCAGACCTGCTGTTTTCTTTGGTAGGCATCTGCATTCCTGTTAAGGTACCAAAGCCAAGTAGTTTTGCCTCAGCCCTTGAGTTTTGCAATACTGAAGGGGCCCTCTGGGAAAAAAAGTGTTTAACTACATGAGGGGGCACCTCCCTATTGAATAGCTATTTACTTTGGGTTGAAGAGGAGAAAAAATTTCAATAAAAGTCAAACATCCCATCTAATCACATGACATGGGTGCATACCAGAATGTTGGTTATTGCCTACCTGGAAACATTTCTCAGATACTTTCCTTTATGAAAAGAAAAAGAGCAGGAGCAAACCAGTTTATAAATATTTAGCAATTTTTGACTGATTGGTGTTGATTACAGTTACAAAAGACTAGAAAATTTGTAAAGCAACCCTCTCAAGATACAGGAATTTGGATTCACTCAGCTCTATCCCTATTTGGTTTGAATTAAAAACATCCTTTTGTTTCCCAGGTTACTACTTTTCTAATTAACAAACACTGTTAAGCAAGCAAACGCACACTTTGCTAGAAAACAAACAGCAAGGTGCTGTTGAGAAAGATAAGTTCCTGCCTTGTAAAGACTTGCTGAAAGTCCTTCTTTTGCTATTTCAACCAATTTCTAATATGTGCACATGTTCTTTGCTTTCCACATATTGTAGTGCTGGCAGACAAAAGACTACAGAGGGATTTAGTGGTTGTTAACAGAAGTGAAATGTCTTAAAATGGAACACTGAACAAGAACCAGGTGCATTTCTGTTGCCAATCCACTGAATTCAGTAAAACTACAAGTGCCATTTTAGCCAACTATAACCTTTGATGTTTACCAGTTGTCTTTGTTAAAAAAAAACAACCATGCACAACAAAACCAATCCTGTATCTCGGCTAACTGAATGTTATACACACAAATGGCAGCACAGCATCCCAGTCACACACATCCCATAGTCATTGTCTTAAGATAGAGTTGTTCCTTCATGATAGATTCACCATCTCTCTAGAAGAATCTTAGTGTGCTATCAGGATATTGAGAATAAAACTGAGATGAAGCAGTTATAGGCGTTGCAAAAGTAACAGCAACATTCATCTTTTCTTCCAGTTATTCACGTTCTTCTATCAAAATGTTTCTACTCTTTGGCAGTACATTTAATTTTTATTTGAATATCTCTGATTTTATTTGCAGAACACCTGAGAGCCCAGGCTTGTACCAGGATCCACCGGTGGGTTCCACGCAAACGGATGGCTCCTATCCAAAAGGAGACTTGAATTTTTCAGCAGGAGGGAAGCATTCATTTACAATAGTATCTCTTACTGTGCCAAGTAATCATCCTGAAAATTGTCGAGAACCAAAAAACACCACCTCAACAAAAGACAAGTCAACCCTTTTCCACTTACCTCTCTTCCCTCGGGGGGGGCATGGGCGTGTGGGGTGTCAAAACTTTGTCATTTGGTATTTGAGAGAGAGAAAAATTAGTAAGTATAAAGCATATGAAAGTTTTTCAGGAAGTGGGAAGGGATTACTTCTTTCTTTCAATTTTATGGTCCCATAGAAAATACTTCATCCTCATTTATCACTACTCCCTATCTCCCTGCCCTAAATGCCATAATTACAAGCAGTAATTGTTTTTACTAGTTTTTAAGGATAATAATAGCTAAACCCAGCATTAGTTTAGTCCATTACAATTTCAACTACTCCCAAAATACCATGATGAACAATCCCAATCCCCAAATCAGTCCAAACACAAAGGAGAGGGATATGATCTTAGCAATCAAAAGGAAGAGAGTGAAGCGCAGCTGAAGTATGTGAGCTACAATATCCAAGTTTTAAATTGAGACACACAATTATCAAGAGGAATTGGGACACATTTAAATCTCTTCACATAACAGAAGATACCACACATTTGTGGCCACAGGTGGTATCTCTTTGTGGTCAACTTGCTATTTTGCAGCAAATTAGCAACCTTTTGTAAATCCATACACATCTATTGTATGGTAAGTGATGCCTGAAGGCAAAAAAACACCAACAACACAGTACTCAGCAAGATCAAAAGTCATTTCTGTTCCTTCCTGCCCACAAAACACACACACAAGACTCGAAGAATACCATGACTTCAAAACCACAAGAAAACCAATGGGAACCATCTCAGACTTCTACATGGCAGGAGGAAGACCTTCTCATTCTTGTGGTTCCAAATCCCACGCCTGACTGCATACTTCTAATCCAGAGTAACAGAAGTCCCTCTGCTAATGCACTGCTCAAGGTGGAGGAGGTCTGATACAAACTTAGAATTAGAAACTTAATAAAGTGTTCAGCCTATTATGGGGGACTGTTAGTGCAGCCTACAAGAGACACTTCCCAAGGGATCTGAAGAGAAACAACATTGATGAGAAGAAATTAAAATAATTTATTGCTTTCTAATTGTCAAAATTCCTATATTGTTAAGATTGAGGGGATAAAGAACTAAATCCAGAGAGCAAACCATCTAAAGCCTGGCTATAATCAACACAAATGTGTACGACCTTATTACCATCAAAGGGCTCAAGATCATTTAAAAGGCAACTGCTTCTGTCTGCAATGCTCTATCATGCCAACGAACCAAGATACTTTGGGTACATCTTTCTTCTATCGTGCCCTTTCATCTTTTGTTCTTTTGGTAACAAGGCCAAATAGGTGTAGGATTTCAAAAGGGACATACTGTTCTCTTGTTCATTTCTAATTTTTCATTTTGACACATCAGCTTGGAAACAGCCATTCCCCACACATATACCTACAAAGCAAATCCTGTTCTCTTCACAAAGCTCTGCCATAGCCTTCCTGGCCACCTTCATCTGCAGTTTCACAGGCACACATTTTTGAAACGAACAAAACAGTGTATAACTGGAATACAAGAATCATGCGTCACGCTCACGTCTCATATTATTCCTACTGAAATTCCTGTGGGAAAACAGGTACAAGTAAAACTGTGAAGATCAGTCCCTACATAAAGCTAGGAGTTTACCTTCACATGGAGTGGGTCTGAAACAGGCACCCTGTCTGAGACCTCCCGGCATCTTAAACATACTGTCACTGTTACGCAGACTTCCAAATGCACCCCATTTTGTAGCTTAATCTTTTCTGAGGTACAGAAAAGATTCTCTCACTGCCTTCAGGACTGTAGCTAAAGGCTTCAGAAACCAAGGTTTCTGACTTTGCTCACTTTCTGGATGTGAAATCAGCATCTCCTCTTAGTGGTCTCTCACCTATGGTCAAAACTAGGACTCAACACATCTTTGTAATGTAAAAGCACAACACTGAACCGCTGTACAGACTATAAGAGAAGTCCATCCTGCTGTTTATAAATCCTACATAAATGAAGACCTACGCAAATTATGTTTACCTCAGGCAGCATACTAAGCTTACCTTTGTGTTCAGTACAGATCTCACCCTTAGGAGAAAAATGTAGCTGTCCCCTGTGTATGTGCTTTAGCCCCTCCTGACCTTTTGTCCAACCTACGCAGGAGCAAATGCTCTGCCTGCAGGTCAGTTGTTGGGCATCACAGGGTAAAACCCTGCCTCCTAAACGTTTGCTTCAGAAAAGAATATCTGGATATATCGCACGTTCTTATGGTATATTCCCTAGCTTCAGCTCTAGGGATTTCTCTGCAGATGAACAATAAACTTCTCAAGAGCTATCCTAATCATATTTATGTTGTATCTCAGGTACTTAAAATATACCATGCACGCAAATTACACACATAAGCTCTTATTTAGTCTCACAATTGAAGCCCTGAACATCAGGAGAACATGCTTGTGAGTGGTATGCGATCAAGTCTTCTACAAGACGTGAGCAGTGAACAGTGCTGTGTCTGCCAACAGTGTGCTGTCCAAACATTTATATCAGCTTTCAATTTCCCATATTGATTCAGTTACCTACAGTGTGACACATTACAATGGGAAGGTCAAATCCACCTATCCAATCAATCTCAGCAATTAAAAACATTTGATATCAATGCATTGCTTGCTGAAGGTTATGTATATACAAAGGACAGGGAAAAGGATGGGGGGGGAAGGAAAGGAAGCAAATGATATGGAAACATTCTGGGTAGAAACTGAGATCTTCTTCAGCCAAGATTCAGTCTCTCAGATGTTATTCCTTCTAAAAGACACTGTACAGTCTCATGCAACTATAAAACCTCTGATGACTCCCTTCGGAGTGCTCTAACTGCCCCATGTAAACGAGCCAAATGACTGTTCTCTTTCCACCTTCTATTTTCCCCTAGTTTTCTGCAGATTGGAGTCTGCTGTGGATGAGAAAATACTCACAAGAGTGATGCAGTGGAAAAAAAGTCAAGCTCCCACTATGCCTCTGCCCCTAAAACCCTCACCAATGTAGTCATTAGATGGTCAATGCCAAATTCAGATTATAAAAATCAATGGAAACTGAGCCTAGAGAGTGGCTAATTAAGTACCCTAGCTCTGCCTCTCTCTCATTTCGTAACAGGAGAGTTGTAAAAACAAGAACTTTGGCATCCATTCAGTACCTTCTCTCATGTTTTTACTTGCAACAATGTCAGGCTTGCATGCGCACCAAGGTGTACAGACACAGGTGTGACATTCTCAGTCCTCACAGGAAAACTACACACATTAAAAGCACAACATTCACTCAAGCAAAGAATCTGAAGACAGCTACTGGAGGCTTTCATCTTGTGCACGTATCAGCAGATTACAGAAGAGAAAAGTCTAAGAAATAAAGAGCAAGTCGGAAACAAGTACATTTATGAGGGGAAATAGGCAAATACACACAGTCTTTGCTGTTTGTTTATCTGTAACTTCGCAGCCTGGTGCACCTCCTGCAACGCTCCAGATAACATAGTAATAAGTACTGAAGGCTACAAACTCACCACATCATTTTGTTGATCTTAAAATTCTTTATTAGTATTGCAACTAAAAGCCTTAGTGGAAAAAAAAAAAAACCAAACCACTAAAATGTAACTCGTATCAACCAGTTGCATCTCTGTCTAATTCAGTGCATTGACAAGAATCTCTCTCAAATAACTACTGCAGCTTTCTTGCCAATAGAGCCACTGAAGTTAAACAGGGAAAGGTTGACAGCCACTTAACACAGCAACAAAGTGGCATTAGGTTCAAACAAATGAGGTCTCCTTCCTCCCTTTTGAATGCTGTGACACAGATGCAAAATGTTTTGCCATGGTCTTGTGTAAGGGAACTACTCACCTTCCCCATCAGGGCTCACATTTTCATAGGAATCCCAGCGTATTAGTGGGTCTGAGGTATTGTAGTCAACTGTCACTCTATGGTCATTCTGAAGGTGTTCACATCCTAAAAAAATAAACGTCTGTTTGAGACCAAACATTATCATAGCCACATTGGTAATGGTATACGCGCACATATGTATGTGGCCTTCTGACAGAAGCTTGCTCCCCAGACTACAACACCATATTCTGAAGTGGAAGCAGCAGCAACAGGGGAAGAAAGATTATATAAATCAGCTAAAAAAAGCTTAATCTATGTTTCATGACAGAGGGTACAAGCAGAGAATTTGATCTTGAGCTTCGTGGTTATGCCGTGGCTCTGGAAACGGATCAGCCCCCAGGCACAGCTCCGGCAGCTGATCCCCACTCAGCCCCGTAGGCCGGCACGATAAAACAGATAGCTGTTCAGAATGAAACCACAAGGATCTATACTGAGATGGTACAAAAGGAATGCTAAAAGAAGAGTTGGCTACAGATTATCATTCCGATACCAGCACAATTTATCACTGAAGATGAAAGGAGAGCTGAAAACCACCACTCTGTGTCTCTCCCAGTTCCCCCAGGTGCCAAGGGTGCCGTGCCAGCCATTCTCCAGCTCCTGGCAGAACCCCCGCTGGGCACCTTGCCTTCTACATGTTTGCCCGCGCTTCAGCAGGCTCTGCCAAAGACACCTGGAACTTTCAGCAGTAACCCACGATTTTCTGTCCTTAATGAGGTGTAAGATAATATTCAGCTTTTAAATGTATACCATGAGCAATTTAGGTGTGGTTCGGTGATTCAAAAGCGCAAAGCACAGGCATCAAGGACTCATGACCTTGGACTTGGCTTTGACACCAACACAAATCAAATTGGCTGTCTGCCTTTGCTCTTCTCTCTGGACTAAGCAACAGAGAATCCTCAGTTATCAACTCTTTGGCTGTGTCTGGAGAAGCAAGTCCTCTTGCAAACTGGTGTCAAGCAGCAGAACATTATGCACATGCTGTGACTTTTAAAACAAGGATAGTTAAAATCAGAAGGACAAGAATGCTATGGTCCTGTACCTTTATATGCTGGCAGAAAAAAAACCACCTGTAGAGACTTTCTGCGATGTCATTTGTCACAAGGCAGATTTTAAAGTTTGTTACCTAAACTTTTAGGTGTCTCATGACCTCCAGCAAGTGCATTCTTTCCTAAAAACTGTATCGCAGTTGCTTATTTTCTAGAATACTGTGTCCAGTTTTGAGCTACATAATACAAGAAAGATATGAATCAAGTGAAGCAAGCTCAGGGCAGGGTGACCAGGGTGGTTGAGATGGGAGGACTTGCCCTGTGAGGGAAGACTGAGGGACCAGGGCTTCTTCATCCTGGGGGGAGCTGGCAGCAGCTCCCCAAAGGCCACGGAGGAGACAGAGCCAGGTGGGGAAGCAGGGTAGAAGGACAACAAGGAACAGGCATGAACTGTATCTAGAGAAGTTTAGAGTCAATCTAAGAAAAAAATAAATGCACTGCGAGGGCAGTCAGGCACGGGAACAGCCCGCCCATAGGGGCTTGGAAGTCGCCAGCCGTGGAGGATTTCAAGATTTGAATGGACAAAGCTCTGGACAAGCTGAGCTGAGCTCATGGCCCGCCCTGCCTTCAGCAGGGGGATGCCTAGAGATACTCCGCAGCTCTTCTATGATTCTATAATACTTTCAGATGTGGGAAAATAATTTTGCAGAAATTGTAAATAAATACTTCAAGGTGAACTCTTTTTTCCTAGCCCGTTAATCCCTTAGATAGCAATTCAATACAAACTTCCAATTACTTAGAACTGCTAAAAACACCCCTCTGATTTGCCATCTAAGGAAGGGAAACTTGAAACAATTTTGATCCTTTTTCAGACATGTCAGCTGGCCTCTCTTCAAGCATTTCCTATCCAGAAATGTTTAGAACAAGCTGGACAAATTTATTTATAAAAACTTTTTTCTTAAATGGCCTTCCAACAGGCTAAGTGAGATCTTCATGTTTAGCTGGACAGAATCCAGCTGCTCACTGGCTGCTACTACAAGTTTCTAAGTGATCAAACTGGTGAGGAAAAAAAACCAAGGAAAACACACAATTCGCAGGACACTGGAAGTATGTATGAGAAAGACAGTTAAGAGTATTTGGTTTTCATTCAGTCTCATGCAGAATCCATACTTTTTGGGACACTGTAAAATGAGTAAGAACCCATGTATTAACAGAATCAAACTACAATATTAAGCACAACCTTAAGTTTTTATTGCAGGTTGTGATTACCTATGATCTTAGCCACATTACCACAGAATTCTGGAGGCATACAGGATATACCTTACAAGGCAACTTCAAAGGCTCATTTCCAACAAAACTATAAATGTGCTAAACTGAAGACAGTCCAGACTTCACCACTGCAAATATCATCAGTTATGGACAACATTGAAAAAAGGTTATGGGATAGGCCACTGCTGCCACTTGTGCCAGACCAAGCTACCTATACTATGCATTGTTTTACACAGATGCTTTCTACTAGTCATCACCAACTGTTCTGATATAGTTTTAAACTGAAATCTGATCACTCCTCTGCTCCTGTAAATACAGCCTTCATTCAATTTTTCAAAGTGAAACCAGTAACTTTATTACATTTTGAACCGTAAAGTTGGATTTCTGATCTACAAGAGTTGTGGAATGAAAGAGGAAAATAGGATATATTTTTTAAAAAATTTACATTTCAGTGCATCTTATTTTCAAACTAAGAGCATTTTTTCTTCTGTATACTCACCTTGAATTTTCTCTGGTGTTCCTGAAAACACTAATTCCACTTTGCCATAATCAGGGAAACGGTCATCTGAAAATGAAGGATAGTATTTCAGCAAGCTATCTCCCAGGAGAGCAGTTCCAAGGCACTCAGAAATCAGGATTCTCTACAACCCTCCTCACTCTTCTCACTTGTGGTTTAGCGATTTGCTTCTAAAAGAGCCACATCCTTTGCCCCACACATCTCCAGAAAAGACCACATAAGCATCAGCTGGAGGTTTTTTACTTCCAAGAACAGTCCAAAGCAGAAGAGACGTACAGTTCCCAAACCTCTCTCTAGACAGACATGGCTGGCTTTGGCTTTTAAGCAAAACACACCTAGGAGCAAACTACAATTGTTCTCTATATAGGCTGAATTGCAGTACTTTGACCACAAAACTTTTGTGTAACCATATGTTGCAGGAAAATATGTTTGATTTTAGTTTGCCAGTAACATAAGGTGAAGGAGTTACAATCCTGCATACAAACATCAAAATAAAACTGAATCAATAATTTGGAAAATACAAAGATTAGCCCAGCACATTTTCAAATGTGTCTGAAAACTTTGCCTCTATTTTTGTACATTCTGAGGCATATTAAATGATCTCCATACCCAGGCAGACTAGGTCACAAACACAGTATCAGACTTTATGACTGTTTTCCTCAGCCAAAAAAGGGATCCACTCAGCCCACCTTATTTCCTGTGATGGTGACTAATAGAGTCACCATTTCAAATAAGAATCTGTTGTTTTTACAAATGTGAGAGGATGCAATAAGGACTACATAGGAGTATCTGAGTGATTTTGCCAAATTAACTCACTTGAAGAGCTTTTCTTCTCCTTAGGGGTTTACCTATGTTACGTGCTACGAGTTAACTAACACAAAGCAGTCTCCCTTTCCCTGAAAATAAGGATAGAAAAAAAACAATCAAGAATCCTTTTCAAAATGGGTCCTGAAGATGATCATCGCATGCACGGGCACACACATACACCCCCGCACACAGCCGCATCCAGCCAACTACGAAGGCAAGTACCTTTGTTGGCATTGTCCAAATCCTCTTTGCCAAAAACCAGGCCATGTCCTTGAATGGCTCCAGTGTGAAACTGAAGGCGAAAAACCACGTCACGAGTAGCTGACCGGTATTTTTTGTGATAACACTTGAGCTAGAAAGACAGAGAAACACATCAGGAAGTAATTTCTCACAAATATGAACAAATGCATCTGTATGCATGAGTTAGTAAGTAAAGCAGCCACAGTGCAATTTGCTGCAGACATCCCTGATGTTGTAACAGGCAGGGTATGCATTATTCAACCCTTTAAAACTATACAGGCCCAAGGCAAGATAGTTCTGGATGTGTAAAAATAGTAATTACTATTTTCATCGCTGTCAGTCACCAATCAGTAGATTATGATTCAGAAGTGCAACATCTGCCAGTACAACGTTGGAATGCTGACTTGTGTCCGTAATTCTTCATGGTACCAAATTAATGTAAAACTGAATTATAGCACATCCATTTCAAAATAACTGAAGAATATGCAGAGCCTTTAGAAGCCAGCCTGCAAGCTGATTATACCTACTTTAGGACTTTAAAAAAAACCTACTCTAGTGATGATAGAATCTTGGTTTATGCTACTGTGGGCAGTTGGTAGTAGTTTTTATACCACAGCTAGAACAACACAGAACTCTCCGAAATTAACATCTAGTCCTACTTTCTAATACCATCTTCCCTTAGGCTAGACCTAAAGATATTCTACCTGTTAATTTTCTGAGTCTGCTGTAATACAAAGCCACTCAGCATTCTTAGAGGAACACATAAAAATATTGGTAACACCTTAGTCACAGGGCTGAAAACGTTATGATATTATCCTGATGATATCGGGATTTTATGATAAAGCAGATGTTACTGAAATGCATTAAGACGACAACAAATATCACCTTTTTTCTTAAGACAGATGGAGAAAAGTGTCTTAGAAAAGACTGAATAACAAATAGTTATTCAAACTGAATACAATAAAGACATAGGGGTTTAAGAGGGATGCTTATGAAAACTGGGATTAAAACAGTTACGAAATTCTTCTCACTACAGGATTTGAAAAAGCTAACATAAGCTGTTGCTGTCTACCTTTCGTTACAGGAGTAACTCCTCGATGCCTTAAATTCCTAAGTTAATCAGCGCTGACAGATGGCACATAGGACAATTTCTGAAATACTTCAGCCCATATATAAGAGACGTTTTTTTTCAGGTATTCTCTACGCAAACCTTATATTTCTAACCCTTTATAAAGGCTAGGAGATTCACTATGCAAGTAAGCATTATTTTATCTGCAAGTGAGGATTTGGGGTTGGTTGGTTGTTTTTCAGAAGAGAATTCCCTACAGCACAGTGGTAATACCAAGTGAAATACTATTTGCTTCTTATTTTAAACAACGCTTTACACTCACTAAAATTAACATAGCATACAAACCCCTGCCTACTAGCAGGAGCTATCTCCTTTTAGTCCAACACAACTATCAGCATCATTCTGCTAGAACCACGGCCATAAGTTAGTCCCTTAGGTTACCAAAATACAAGGTAGGAGAAACAGTTAAGACTGCTTGAATCAAGAATAAATAAATGCTCGTTCTCCACTATGCCCAGCAACCCTATGTAAAGGCAAAACATCATCATAAAGGATGAAAACTTCAAGTTTGCCCAGGAATGAAAAATGGACAGAAATGGGATTAAGAGAACCCCTGATGAGAGATATTAGAACTAACCTGCTCCAAAACCTATACTTGGCCTGAAAGTAACTGTTTACATTTAATTATATTATTTGAGCAAAAAGAAGCTCAAAAAGAATTAAGAGCTTCTTTAAGGTTATGTACATTCCTCCACAATTTAATGTTAAAACATTAACTTTAGCTGTTTTAAACAATCATGTCATTTTTACATGTGGCTCAAACGTGAGAGTTTCTGAAGATGCAGAAGACTAAATCCCTAAACAATACTTTTTATCCTCCAACTTGCCAAGAGTTTTGGCTTTACGCAGAATCTACTGTCTTTTGCATAATTATGTTTATAAAAACAGTGTATCTGGGTCAGTTCAGAAAACTACATAGCACCTGCTTCTTTCCACTTTGCAATTCAAAGTAACAGCCTTGAATAATTTTAACTCAGCGTATCATAAACAACTTACACAAAATTGTCATTGAATCTGGCCAATACCCAGAATACTGAAAACATCTCTCAGTGCCCAGTACACATAACAAGCTTTCAAGGAAGCCTTAGCTTAATTTTGAATTCAGGCTCCACTACGTTCTGATGCCATACCCAAGAATTACTGCAAGCCACTGTAATGTGCTGGGCAATACTCTGTGCATTTACAGATCTCAATGCAGCTTTTCAAGGGCTGTGGCTGTGCTCCATCACCACGTGTTACTCACATTGTGTTAACAAATTCTCTGAACTTCAGACAAGCAAGTCTTTTAAGTCTGTCTTTTTTTTAAACCCATGCACTTCAAGGGGTTAAACTTCATGGAGTTGGAGGTGGAGCATTCTACACATTTTTCTTTTTCCTGAAACCACTGATGTTTTTACTTAGACATATGTTAAAAGACAATATACTTTGAATTAAGAAATTCAAAGTGCTGAAGCTGCTAACTAGCAGCACCAGGCCTCAGCCCTTGTACAGCCCTAACCCAAGGCTGGTTTAAAACTCAGTCCAGTTAATCAGCTGGAGAATAGAGAAGCAATGGATGATCGATTTATATACACAGATGCTCTCAGAAATGCAGATGGCTTTAGAAAAATTAATATAGATGAATAGGAACTGCTTGTTCAAAAAGTACGTGTGCTTGAAGGATTATGTGAGTTCAAGCAAGCGGAAAGAAGACCACAATCCGAAGGGGACCTTGAAACTGAGGCAGAGACTGGAACCAGAATGGATGAATCAACTGGGACAGGGTCAGGTGATGGATTTGCAGAATTGACAAGACCCAAGGAAACTCCTAAAAACTTTGGGCATTGACTAATGATTTGGTAAGTGTATACAAGCTGTGCTGCATCCTTTTGTTCTCGGCCACTCACTGAGGTGGTGGCCCTACTCTGAGCTGTGACTAAAGCAAGCCTAGTGGTACGCACAACTATGTGAATTTCTCCTTTAACACATAGTAAAAAATTATTCCAAACTGAAGTCTTTTGTTTAGGAAACATTACCATGCTGAATAAGATGCTGGCTTGCTCAGAAGAATTACCTCCAATAATAGTTTGGGATTAATGAAGTTGATCTCTTTTTAAATGATGCAAGTATTACTGAAAAGCTATGTGTTCATTTTTCATCTTAAACACACATTTGAGATACCAAATTGGTCTCAGACTGATTTCTTTTGTGAGCTATTCCACTTCCTTAGGCACCATCAGTCCTCTGATGAGCTAACAAATCTTCCTGAAACTGAAACTGTCCCAAGCATCCAAAGTATACCAATTTCTAACAGTATATTTAACAAAAAAAATCTCCATTTTTCAGTGAAAGAAAGAACAAACAACACACTAAACTGAATGGAAAGGGGAAGTAGGAAAGGCAGAAGAAGGATAATAAAAAAGATTATTTCAAAAGGTAGAAAAAAACAGAACCCTGACACCAAGAACCTCTTACACTGAGGTCCAACATTTCTCAAAGTAGTACATAAAAGAAAAAAGCATCACGAAACCTAGTAGCAACAGACCAGAGATATTTCCTGACAGTACTTCTCCCCACCATTCATTCCACACGTTCTTCTGTTCCCTTAGTTTAACAAATTGAAAGGCACACCAACTATCTTTCTTTACCTTTTCTGTGCATAACAGTGCATGACAAGAGAGAAAGCTGAGGTATTTAAAATGCTAGTGCAGCAATTCAACCAGAGTCATGCTCTGCACACAGAATTACATGCCCTGTATTAACACATATAAACTGCTTTCTAAATACTGCATGTGCTTGTAGAATCAAAAAGCTTTCATTTGGTATCACACCTTTTTGAGTTCCAAACCAATTCAGAATTAGTTAGGTGTTTTCTTTACAGCAAATAGTTTTATGATTGTGCACGTTGCCTGCCAAATTATAGGACACTGGTATTTTAATGCCAAGTTACAAATACTCCCCAAAGCAATTTTCTTAAAGAAAACAGCGCCACAGGCCTTACCGCACTTGGTGATGCTACGAAATGGGAATGCTGACAGCAATTGTTTCAGCTCCTAAAAACCTTCTAGTTTGATGAGAGGATGACTAAATTAACTTAATAACCTGTTTTGGAGTACATCTGCAACCATTTGCTCAATGTATTTTTTTACAAGAACACAAAACAGGTCAGAGACTATAAACTAAATGGCATTTTCATTCCATACAATTAAACTTACCATAATATCTCCCTTCAAAAGCTGGGCAGGGTCTATAGCAATGCAGATTCGGCTTTGATTTTCTGGCCCTACGCTACTTAACAGGAGAGAAAAGAAAAATAAAATATATGGTTTAAAGAAACAAAAAGCAAAAAAAGACTATGAAATTCTGCAATTATGAGAATTAAAACCTGGATTCAAACAAAACTGAAAATGCTCACGACTTACTATATTCCAGATGTATAAACTGGTTGCATAGCCTGGTATAACTTCAGGAAAGGCCGGCAAGCTGAAAAGAAGTCAACAGAAAAGAACATTTTGGAATTATTTTCCTTTATCTGAATAATACAACTAGGAAGCTTAATGCACTGAGCAAAGTGGCACAATGTTGGCTGTCAAAATACCCTTCCAAGTAAAACTGGTTTTGATAGATTCATTTTCCCCCCCCAAAAAAAGTATCTGATTATATTTTATGAAAATGTCACTTTTCCCTGATCTTCAGACTACTTGTGAATTGGACAGGAGGGGATTTGAAAGTATTCCGGTAATGAAAGAAAAAGGGAACCCTTTGCTCCTTATTAAATGTCTGTCCTCCTTCCTTCCCACTTTTTCTGCAGGAAAACAAAATTATTAAGGGAAGAAAGACAATTGCCAAAACAAAACAAAAAACCCCACCCCAAACCAAGACAAAAAGCATTTTCAAAATTAAACAGAATATTTGATCTACGGTTTTGTTTCAAAACTAAGTCCCTTAAATTTTCTGCTAGGCAAACAATACTTTGTCCTTACAGAAATAGTTATTTTACACATAAAACCAAACTAAACACCGAAGACAATGGAGCACTCCAAATCCATGACAATGACATTTCTAAAGACAGGTGCTATTGAATTCTCGGATTATAAAAATACAGTTATACTCCTTTACTATGCTCTAGCACGGTATCTTGGTATAGCATTTAAATCCTAAAGCCACTTACAGCAGGCCACCCTAGAAGCTCAACATATCCAAATGGCTTTCCTACAGGAAATCCAATCAGGAAACAGAAAAGAGATTAAGTTTATGATTATGTTTCCTAAACAAGAAGGAAATGACTGTGAGATCTCACCACGTTCCCAGCTCCTTTTCAGGGACCAGGACCACAGCTGTTCAGAAACTAGACAGACCTGAATAGCACCAATGCCTCATTTAACAAAGGATTTCACCTGCTGTAATTTTTACTTTTAGGATATTTTTCTTCTCCTGATTCTTCTACTGGGAATATTTAGACTGGTATCAAGGAGCACTGACTCTACTTTGTGATTCATGGAGGCTTTCTAGAAAGCTCCAAAATGAAACAAGACTTTGAGCCTACACTTGGATAGGAAAAGTTAGGTAATTTACCTCCACCAGCATCGAAGCTTGGGATGCCGTGAAGGATAACATAGTGCAGAAAAAGAGGGGTTGCATTCATTTTCACAGATCCAGATAGAAGGCCACTTAAGAATTGCACGTATCTAAAAACACAAAATTTAACTGAATTAAATAAAAACAGTAATATCAGGGAAAAAACAACCATATCGGGGAAATACATTCTTTACACATTAATACTTCTAGGTCATGGGTAAGTGAATAGCTTTGCGACATTACACGTAACTCCAAAAGAAGAGTCTTCAAAAAACAGCATGAAAAGACACTTTAGTTTACCACTTTATTAAATCCATGGCTGCTACATTGCTATCGTTACCTTAGTTATTTACATCACTATTCTGATAAAGACAGGAACTAGAAGAGACAGTAATGTCAGTTGTTCCGGCATACATTCCCAGTTGCTCCTGAATGTCTCCATTGGCTTTCACAGCTGCGTGACGTGGGTCCCACTGCCTTACAGCAAGTTGCATGTCATTAAAACAAGAGCAAGAAGTGCCCTTGTCAAAATCTTAGCATTAAGGCCTGCGCAGGCAAGTAACATCTTCACAATGAGAAGTTACCTCATTCAGCACCAAACAGAGGAAAACTACCATAGCAACATGAAAATCATTTTATTTCTGCTATTTCGTCCCTGGTCTGGTCACAAGCTGATGAGTAAACGCACGCAAGTGAACATCACTGCAGTGTGTGTTAAACAAATTCCTCCTGTCTCCTTAAAGAAGCTGGGGAAAACATCCTCCTTTAATTTTTCTGCTGGTTTTGAGTCCCTTTTCTTCCACACTCGTGACATGTCCTTCATTTAAGTTCACTCTCTGGAATGTACAGAAAGAAGAATATCACCTCTTTTTTCCCCCTTTACACGGGGGCTCACTGACCCACCCCTGACTGCATGCCCCCAGTAACACCACAACTAAAGGCATCCTGCCCAACAACGGCAGCTTTACTGCACCAGACAGGGGCTGTAGTGGCTTAAAATAGGTTTCATTTTTATAGGCAGCTAGCAAAGCTCACTTTATTTTGAAATGCTAAGAAAAGACATCTGCTCTTTGGTTTCCTCCTTCCATTTTTCTGAAAATATTTGGTACATCAGAAGCACAAAGATACACATTGTCCCACCTACGTGACAAAACACTGTGGTAAAACACTTTGTCAGTGACCTCTCAGGCTGAACAATTTCTCTCTACCACTACCTGTTTTTAATTACTCCAAAAATCTGGCTGAAGTTTGGAACCCCTTTCTCCAGGCAGTGCATTTAAGAGGCTTATAGGCAGCTGGCTTATTTTTGAGAAGCGCATTCAAAGACTTCAAATCCTGAAGGTTTATGAGAAATTTTTAACAATGAAGGGTATCTGCACTTCTTACTCATGCAAACCTTCTCAAATAAGCAGTTGAAGAATTTTCCATTCTAAGTATTGTCAGAATGGATTCAGAATGGCAGAACTGGTCTCTAGTTGCTTTTCTTGCCGCTCTTCCAGCATCCAGCTGGCAATGGGGAAAAGCTAAGCGATACTTTCGGGATTGATGCATTTAATGGCCTCCATTTCTTTTTTTTTTCCTGGACAAAACTTAGCGGAGAAAAAATTTCAAAATACAAGTAATGGGTTTATTTTCAAATTTTATCATTCTGATATTTACCTAAACTGGATTTTAACAAGGACATCACTACTTAATTATCCAAGAGTAGATTCAGAGGAAAAGCACATTAAAAAGGTGTTCAGGCCACCAGCTGATCAAAATGGCATCAAAAAAGGATTATAAGCTTGCCATAAATATTACAGAGTTGGTTCTCCTTTCTCTGCAATAGGATTAGTAGCCACTGCCAGGCCAGGCAAAGGTAGGAAAGGCCAGGCTCAGGAGAACGGTTCTGACAGACAGTTGGAAAACCTCCTCTGTCCTCACGGGGAGTGACACTCCCAAGCCCCTGTGTGCAGGCGGGTCTGGAAGACGGTACGGGCAGCTCAAGTTCAAGTCCTGCTGAGCAATGGCAATAACTCCATCAGTCAGGAGGTGAACTGCATCTCCGAGGCTTCCCCTGCACCCCACCTCCCAGAAGAATGAAGCAAGTCTCCATCCAGAGGGTAGGAAAGCTGGATACCACCATTTACACCTACTTCATCTCCAGCTTTAGGGCTCACGTGCAGATCACCTAAGTGAGTAGCTGCTGAAGCTTCTGTCAACACGGCTGTAAAAACTGCCCTGATGCACACGCCCAGGGGCTGCAGCGAGTGTCCCTGGCTCACATGGACCTATGCTGGCTGCATAAGGCTACTGCACAGGAAGGCTCAGAGCTTCTATTTCCTTTTGATCCTGTGCTTCACACTTCTCTCTCTGGCAGGCACCACTCTCAAATCGTTATAATAAAAGTGCAATACACACATGCAGGCATAAAACTGAAATAAAAAGAGAGGTCAGTAAAGTTCTAGTTATGAAAAGTTTATTTCAAGTCTAATGAAATGCTGTGTTACTATTTTTCAAGTGAAAGAGAGGTGTGAAGGTCACCAAATGGGTTCAAGAAGTAACCGAAAAGGGTTTGTTATTTAGAGATTAACAGAGCCAAATGCCTTATTGCTCATTGCTACTACATATTTTTCTAGTTTAATTACTAGCAAAACCTTATCCTTTAAACAACTTCCTAAAAACCTACTGTATTAAAGCCAATTAAGATGAAAACAAACAGTAATTATTAGATCTAACCCTGTTGATATTTTTTGTTTCTAAAAGAAGATTCACCTCTATCACAATTACTTGTCTGATGGGTATCAATCTCTTTTAGTACTGAATCTTTCATTACCTCTCATCAAAATGAGGTAAATAGCAACCCCCAGGACTATTCATTTTCCAAACTGCTTACTTGAGTCCCAGCTCAACCTCATTCATGCAGACAGACGGCAAAGGTAAGAAATCCAGAGAGCCAGAATGAGTAATGCATGCTTCGACAAGCACGTACTCTCAGGGATGTGGGGCAGACACATAACCTGTAGTTCCTCCAACCAGGTGGTAATATGTTCTTTATCGCACACTAATCAACACACATTCCATACACATCACTTATGCCACAAAAAAATGAGTTTATTACTATCTTGGAACAATCAAGAAATAGATTGTGACATCTCTTTTTGTTAACAAACAATGCAGTAAGAACACACATCTGTAACAGTGCGGTACAAAAGGCCTTATCTATCTTGGGCTACGTGCAGGAACTGAAGGAGAGATCCCATCAATCAAGGAACATTAATATAGGATAAAGTGCTGAGAGTTCAGGGCACTGGAGATTCTTGTGGGAAGAGCCTTCACATAACAGAGGAGGGAGTAAGGGATAGGGGCAGATGATAATGACATTTCTTATTGGCATGAATTAGGAACAAATTAAATACCTTCTTTGGGATGGCTGCATTAAAGCCGAAACTTTATCATCAAAGAATTTCTTCATAGCAAATCTGTCTAGAGCTTGATCAGCACTGTCAAAACAGAGACACAGATACCATGTTATTCCAGTTCAGGGTTATCTTGGAAATTCAGCAGGTTACTGCTTGAAATATGCCAAAATATTTGGAAGGAAAAAGAAGGAAAGGAAGAAAAAGAAAATAAAGGAGCACCTAACTAGGAACTCTGGCACTTACAAGTCAGACAAGAACTTTTTTTCCACTGACACCTTCTCATTCCACACCTTGAGGCAGTTTCCTTCCTGAGGCAAAGCACCTACTCCCTTATTCAATTAACTGAATTGCATATTTCCAATGTGAATATGTCAAAGTCGTAATGCAATAAACTTTAGCAAAGCCAAGCAGCTCAGGCTCCAAAAGAAGGATACTTGCCATAATTTCCTGAGAGTGCCACTGGGGAGCTCTCTCTGTGAAATACAAATTTATTCTCTTTTTAAGAGGGAAGCAGCAACATTACGGAGATAAAAGCCACTGCCAAGCTCTAACCGTAGTACAGTACATGAGGTGCAAAGGATGCCGGACCGGAGGATCGTTTAAGCAGTCAAACAATACACTTAGCCTTTGTTTCTTGTTCCCTGAGCCACCAAAGGAGAGAATGTTTAAAATAAAAGTGTCAATCTTTTGAAAAAGAAACATTTTGCATCAGACAACCACAAACTCAGCAAATGCACAATTTAGAGCAACATATTCAGAAAAATACATTTCCTTCCATTCTCTATCCAGAATGGTTTTCTGATGTAGGTTTTCTGCCTGTATGCGAAGAAAGGCAAGAGGGTACAGAAAAAAGAAAGGGCCAAAAATCAGTATCAATTTAATCACATATGCCAAGTAACATGCTATGCTGGTTCTGTTGTATCTGTACCAGATAAAACAATGTGTCTCTAACAGATGTAGCTGACTGTGTTAATTAACATCAGGACAGAAAAAAAACATAAGTTTCAAATGAATTACACTCTGGAATCTCTATTTTTAAAGTCCACTTTTAGTTCAGCCTAAGTGAGTTCCGAGGAAAAAAAGCCTTGCGAAGTAAAGATATGCATATCAGGCTAAAAAAGGAATTTATACCTATTCCAAAAATGAATCAGGAGTTACTGATTGTCTTGACAGGGTGCCAGACAAGGCTAAGTCACAGCTTTCCTTCATGGATGTTAAAGATCACATCATGTGTGCTTAGAATATCCTCAATGCAAAAATTCTCTTCTTCACCTAATCTGTCATACGTCTTCACACATCTTCCCCACACTACCACCCCGAATTTAGGCAACCCACTTGTAGCTGGCCAAAGACTGCTAGTACTTTACTTGTTAAAACAGAGTTTGCCAACTATTACAAAGAGCTCTGTTTTCCCTCGTTAAATTTAATGCCACATTATTCCTTCCCAGATGAGAAAAACAGATACTTATAACAAATAACTAAAAGGGAATTGCATCATAAGGCTTTTTCACTAAGCCTAGTTTTTTTGGCATGTGCATACAGACAGTTAGGAACTTTATTGAGCATGAACATCCTCGAAGTCTTCTGACACAGCCGCCAGCACCCTCAACAGCAGCACCTGCAGTAATTTCTGCTCCTAAGAAGTTGCCATGCACCACTTCCAGAGTCTTGATAATGCCAAGAATACAGAAAACCTCGCTGGAAAACTTCCCCAACCTCATTCTTACACAGAAAAGGTCAGTTTTGGATAGGAGCTGACAGATACCCAGAAGTTTAAAGGAGGCCTTCCAAACTCAGTCCTCCCCTGCAACCTCACTATAGGAATCCTGAATGTGTTTGGGGGAAAAGATGACACCTTTCATCATCACTGGGCTTTACAGTCACACCCAGGTGTTGTTCTGTTATGGTATTACTACAATGCATTTACGGCCAGGTACCACCTTTAAGGATGACACAAAATTGCAACACTGAAATCACAACACAGTGCTGTACTATCCTCACATGACAGATTTTTGTCATTCACAATACTTCTTAACAAAATATAAAATTGTGGCAATCGCTCTTCCAATTACTACTTGAAGATAGATGTATTTATTTTTTCAGCACACATTGGGGTGTATTATGCACTTGATTTCCTACTCTACAATTACCTGTCCACCACGCTTACCAGAGCGAACACCAGATTATTTTCGGAGATGCTGGTTTTACTGAAATCCATGAGTAACTTGGCACCAGCCTATAGGGATTGCAGACTTCATCCACTACTAGTATTCAATCAAATCTATTACTGACAGACTGGTGTGAATTCAGAACCAAATTTGATTTAACTATGACCTTTACAGTGAATTTTTATTTTAATACATTTATATATGTATATATAAAAGAGATCAAGGGAAAATAATCTGATTAAAAACCAAACCCCCCAAAATATATCACATTTCATCCCTTTGAGACCATTTATCAAATTTTATCTTTGTTGAAAAATGGTCAATTGTCATAATTTGAGCACTCTAAAACAATTAAAACCAAGTAATCAGACACCTATTATTAGAACGGACTTCAAGATAAAGTCTAGATTATTTCTTCAACTGCATTCTGCACCTGGATCAATGTCTATGAATTCCCTATTCAGATATTACTTGCAGATTCTAATACCTATTTTCCTTAAGTACTTTTGAATCAATGAGAAACTATTCCTGAAGGATGTGGCAGACAAATGGGTTTAATAGAATAAAGATGGTACCATTATATACAAATGTTTTCTTGCACACTTCTTCATTCACTTCAGAAGACCTTTTAGAGATTTTTCCTGCAGAATCACTGAATATCTCAGATGAGAAGGGACCTTAGGGTGTCTTCCCCCTAGTCCAACCTCCTGCTGAAAGCAGGACAGTTTTCCTGTAGTCATGAAAGCCATGTGTTTAAAGACATGCTTCAAGGCTCATTGAGAAGAAAACCTGACAAATCTTAACTGACAAACAGTACTGCAATTAAAATGCATCTTTTTCTGATGCTTCCTTAATTGTAAAAGGAAACCTAATATGCATTATTCACAACTTACCTTGCAGAAACATTGGTGAAGTGCATATATGACGATATGACAACGCCTATCCTTCCTTTTCCTCCCTGTATTAGCAAAAAGGAGATGATAACTTATCTATTTGTTACATTATTAGGCATTATATTGACCCATACTAAACAGAACTTACAAGACAAGAGATTCAGAGATTCCTTTTGCTCATGCATCTCCTGTGCTGTTGGAAAGGTGGTAATGAGGGGAAGCAGCTTCTCTGTCTATACAAGCTGGCTGAGAAGTGACATAAAAAACACTAGGTAGGATTTCTATGTTGCGTGCCTGTCAAGTCTTACTGACCGAGAGGAAATTATTTTTTAAAAAAAATAAAAATCTTTATCAGTAGTAGAAATATTGTATCAACTATTATAATTTTTACATTATTTTTTCCAGAGATCATTCACAGTAAGTCTAAACGATGTTGCAATTCTTGGCACAAAATGCTATAAAATACCTATTTTGGAAAGCATATGAGTTTCCAACAGGTTTGGGCATTTTTACCTCCCCAGCACTTGAGACTCATAACAACTCTTTTTCTACGGATAATCTAAAAAATGTTCCAAAGTCTTATTAAATATCTACATGACACAGATTCAGTACAATTTACCAAGCAGTAGTTCTCACAGATTTCAAAACCGTTTCAGTGTCTCAGCTGATATAAGTTGCTCTATTTATATTTGTGGTTGGAAACTTTAAAGTAGTTATCGAAAGGCATTTATCAACAATATGCCTTACCAATTTGTATATAGAATACCTAGGAATACTTTGCCACCTTTTCTTTTGTCCCATGTATGGGTCATTCTCCTGGCTGCAGTCCTGCAGCTACTAAGAACTCAGCCGTGTCTCACACGAGCACAGCATTTTGCCTGCGAGCAGTT
Source organism: Falco peregrinus (assembly GCF_023634155.1). Taxonomy (NCBI): domain Eukaryota; kingdom Metazoa; phylum Chordata; class Aves; order Falconiformes; family Falconidae; genus Falco; species Falco peregrinus. The sequence continues at coordinate 26,142,857 of NC_073725.1, read as the reverse complement.
CAGGAGTGGGGACTACACAATCTGACTCAAAGAAAAGTTTTGGTCCCATTATCACCCTCATTCTGTTTAGAGTAGCGTCTGCCAGCAATACAGATTTGCCGCAAGTGTCACCAGCACAGCTACCAACTCTGTTCTACATTCGTTTTGTCTGTGTCTAATTAAGGCTTGTCCTTACTTCTTTTTATCACGAGCAAGCAAGGAGAAGTAACGCTGGGCAACGGCAGCTTTGCTGGAAGGCACTGCAACACTGCTGGTGGGCAGGACCTGCCAGTAGCACCCAGAAGGTACCCAACACCCTCATTTCCTACAACCACACAACAGTCTAAATGGATGATCCATGAGATGTCGCACATCCTTAACCAACAACAAAACCCATGAATGTCACAGAACATGAAAAGCTTCTACAGAGTTTGTTATTGAGCTGGAAAAACCTCAATACGCTTACAGAAGTAGGACTGACCTTCAGAGGAAGCGAACTAATGTCACTGCACATGATACCCAGAGCAGAGGCTAGAACCCTGCGTACCGTAAAAAGCAATCTGTAACAAGCATGCAAGGTCAGCAGATTTAAGCTTACTTAAATCAACTGCAGATTTGGCACGCTGTTTCCATCACCGAAAACAGATCAAACTTCAGTTGTTTTTATTTTTTAAAATAAGTAAGAATAAAGGACAAGGTTCTTGAGAATGAACACAAACGGATAGGTGATGTGCATGCACAGAGCTCACTTACTCTGCAGTGGATCACCACCACGTGCTGAAGGTCACTGTTCAGCCAGGACTCCATAGCCTTGCAGATGGTGCACACCTTATTGAGAGGTGGAGCATGGAGATCAGGCCACCCCACATCCATAATCTGCAATTAAATAAATAACATTCACAAGAGATGCCTCGACTCTAATACTACATCTTAAAATTTGGCTTCAAATAATTGTGATGGTGAAGAGCCTCCACGTTTTTTTTCTAACCCCAGAAAATCATGTCATTCAAATGCCATCATGTAACTAAACTATGCTTAAGGGGAAAGAAGGGGATTTATATGTTGGGGTTTTTTTAAGATACTGGTACTTTTATAAAAACAAACAACTCCCCCTGCAAGTGACATCATTTCTGAAGATCCTGATTTCTTGAAGAATTTTCTATTGGAAATTCAGGTATTTTATAATGGTAAAATATTCAGAATGTCAAAATTAGGACAAAGAATGTTAGCTGGTCTGGTCCAGTATTTTGTGGTTGTTTTTATTTAATGTACAATTTATTTCTTTCATGTGCCACAGATCGACATTTCAAATTTTGTTATTATTTTCTGTGCAACTTTAGTCACTATATAATAATGTTTACAAAACCTATTACTATTATAGGCGTACTTAACCCTAACAAAACCACTAACCATGAACAACTTAAACCTCTTATGATCAATAAAGAATTCAAAAGGTCAAAATTAAGAGTTCTTTTAATACTTCCCTCAGATAGAGTATATCTCTGCTGCTATAAATATACATCTGTGCTACCCTGGCCTTATAATAGCTGCTGAAGAGTACCTGCATATAATTTTTTACAACAAACGAACACAAGAGCTGGTGAGGAAGAACAAAAGACAGACATCACCAGCGCCCGTCCTTAGGTCTCTGCTGTGCAGGGAAGCAACAATGGCACATAGTACAAAAGGAGAGTCCAGATCTGAACTGAGTTCACCAGCTTCAGCTACCAGACTGCACGTTACAGCACGTAACCCCTAGCATCCTCCAACTGCACAAAGAAAGTACACTTGGAGTAAAATTCGCATCACTCAAAGGGAGTTTTCCAGTGGTCACGACAGGCTTCAGGTTCTGGGTGCGAAGTCTAAGAAAACAAAGGAGCAGTGACATAAAGCGCTGACCTAATGGACACAACACAGTGCTGGGGAAAAAAGAAAAAGGGATGCGCATGGGATTTTCTGTTGTCTTCCAGAAGTTGCTCCCTTACTCTGTCTATCTCACACGCATAGCTTCAGGGCTTATCAGGCCATTTAAGCTGCACTTAACACTGGAGAGGCACACTATGGAAGACAACCAGTACCTTTGGGTTAAGCTTGGCGAGGTCATATCTCTTTTCAGAGAGGTTTAACACCTGTTCAGAAAGAAAGAAAAAATACCAACCATCAAGACTTCATAATTTATGTAGTAAATAGCTGTATTTGAAACACATGAAAATTAGCAGAAACTACAGTGTTGAGACTTCAGGATTGCCTACTGTTTTAGTAAACTAAATTAACGTGAAGTCAAGTAGCACTAGCAAATGTATTTTAGGTATTCAGTTAATACATGCTAAAACTGAAGATGAAACTAAATGCACATTTTGAAACAGGACAATTAAAATTCTGCTGTGTTTCATTTATTTCACATGGCTTTATTTTAGTCGGAGGTATACTGAGAGACCTGGGCACACGCAAAATAACTGCACAGCATGAGATTTAATACAGAAAAGTCTGGGAGGGTGCTACGGCCTGAAATGTTTGAATTTGAGTGCCTGGTGAGAAAACATTGGTCTTTTCAAACTTCACAGGGTAGATATGGCATAACTGTTTAACTACAGCTTAGCCTGTGAGATCTTGAGCTCCTCTGTCAACCCAGCAGTTGGCGATCATGCACTCAGTGCTTCACAAGGAACAGTTAAAGAGACAGACTGCTAAATGAACATAAATAAAAATAAAGCAGCCTATACAAGTATATCTGACTTCCATTAGGAAGTACTTTAAATCGGTAGCAATCAATAACAAAAAGGTGAAATATCAATGCTCAACAACTGAAGCGATGCTATTGAGGCAGATTCTCTTTCATGGCCTGGCTATTTCACATCACAATGAGTGTATAGATGTGTATAGATGACATTCACAATCATTTTAACCATCTCACTGCACTGCCAGAACGAGATAAACAGACCGTAAATACGAGAGAGAGGTCAAGAGGTCCATTATACAGTTTACTACTACCCAAGGTCAATTTAAGAACCCTTTTCTGAGGTGTATCATCATGTTTGGCAGTATTCAGCACTCTCAGCAGCAGCCTCATCAAAGGAGCCAAGACACAAACAGGCTGAAGAAACAACATCATTTTGCTTCTACAAGCTGGTGCCAGCTGCTCACTGATGTGTTACTTAAGTCGAATATGAAACCCCAACACAGCGGAAGCAGGAAGACATTATAGCATGTTTAGGAAAAAGTACACTTTCTGAACAAGAAATTCATCCAAAGGAGGAAGAAATCCCCAAATTAACAAAGTACCCAAGAAACAGGTTCTGTTTCAAGCTGCCTAAGGTTCTGGAATCACACATGACATCAAGCATAAAGGATGTACACCACTCATTAACCTCAAAACCCCAAAGAAAGCATAGAACATCTTTATATGATTAGGAACATGGTCTTTATTCCAAGATATTGTTTGCATTTTAAATAGATTACTGATGAAAAGCTAAAGAGCAATCAAAAATTCATGTGTGCGATGACTGTATTATTTGGGATCAGAAAGATATACCAACATTTCCAATTAAGACTACAGTCATCCTTCCAGAAATACCAACTGTAATTTAACAGGAATGAAACCACAAGTGTCTTATACAACTGACTCACAAAAAATTCTGTAATTTTCTATCAGTCTTAACATTTACAAAACATTTTAGTGGATAGTTGTATTTCTCAGTACAGGATTCTTAAAATCAGCGTTAAAGATATGTTAAGAGGTCAATTACCTAAAATTTTACACACACACACACAAAAAAAAGTGCTATTTGGTGAGAAGTCTTTTTTATTCATCTTTCTTCTTGTATTTGTATGTAAGATTAGTTTAAAATTCCAGTGTCCCCAGACAGAGCCCTGTTCATGACAGGTATTTGTCACTGCTGGATCACATACTGAACTCAAAGGCGCTGCTGCACCCAAGTCCCTGTCGAGCTACAGAGACCAAACTGAGATACCCCAGGAGTCCTATCAGCTCAGAATACACACCAGAAGGTACAGAAACCAACATTTCACATACAACAACAAAACAAGAGGTCACCAAAGTCTTTGAAGAGAAGCAAAGCATATACTATGAATAGATGTCACTGTGCTGGTTGTGGCTGGGACAGAGTTAATTTTCCTCGCAGCAGCTACTACGGGGCTATGTTTTGGATCTGTGCTGGGAACAGCGTTGATAACGCAGAGATGTTTTCATTACTGCTGAGGGTGCCTGCACAGAGCCGAGGGCTGTTCTGCCTCTCACCCCACCCGCAGCGAGCAGGCTGGGGGGCACAAGGGGCTGGGAGGGGCACGGCTGGGACAGCTGCCCCCAGCAGACCCATGCATAGGGTCTGTTGCATAGGACACCATGCTCAGCACAAAGCTGGGGGAAGAAGAGGGAAGGGGGGGACATTCAGAGTGACGGCGTTTGCCTTCCCAAGCCCCCGCTGGGCATGCGGGAGCCCTGCTGCCAGGAGGGGGGCTGAGCCCCTCGTGCCCATGGGAGGCGGTGGGTGAACCCCCCCTTTTGCCGTGCTGTGCGCGCGGCTCCTGCTTTACCCATTAAACTGTCTTTATCTCAACCCACGGGTTTTCCCACCTTTACTCTTCTGATTCTCTCCCCTATCCCACTGGGGGGGAGAGAGCGAGTGGCTGCGTGGGGCTTAGTTGCCAGCTGGGGTTAACCCATGACACAGGTGAAGATTAACTCCATCCTTTTTAGCCCCTTTTTGGCATATCCTAACCTACCCATTCTGGTACAAGAAAGGCACATTACCCTTTAGTTCTATGAAACTTAAAATGATTTTGCCCTAAATTTTACAACTTCATCTAATGAATAAAAATGAACTAAGATAAGCAGGGAAAAAGAAACACTTCCCCCTCATACAGAGCAGAGAAAAAACGTCCCCCTCCCCCCTTCCCATATGATTTAATATTGAACTGGGAAGTAGCTTTTACTATTAAGATAATATTAGTTCTCTCACTCTGCTGAATGTTAAGCAACACCATAGAACAAAAATAAGGAGACCTTTTAACTGGAGAAAGAGACTCTTGTGAAGGTACTAAAGGGTCTTGGATTTGGTCGGCTTCTTCGTCAGATGACCAGAAATAGAAAATCCCATACCAAAGAACAGAAACAAATAGCATGTAGCTGACAATTTTGGAAAGCAATACATGAACTGTGCTCACACAACGGAAAGTACTGACTGGGAATGATTCACCAGTCTACAGCCCATTGCATTAAGGAGAACAGGCTGGGAAAGCAGGCCAGCAAAACCCTTCTACCAGGTGACAGCAAACTCCTAGCTGAAAACAATGGTAGCCCTGTGTTGAATAAAGAGCAGGGCAAAGAGGAAGGTGGCCAAAACAAGACATAAGCTAAAATTAACAAATAGTTCCAACCAGTAAAGTGACAGCAACACACTAGTGTTACCTCATCATTTATACATGCAGGACCAAGGAAATGCACAGCAGTGATATTAATCTAACCCAGCAACAAATATGAATATGCTAAGACTGCAGTGTAACCACTGAAATATAAATATATAAATTGTAGCAGTGGCTTTGGGGGTTTGTCTCACTTTTTCAAAAGAACTGACCATGAATTTAGACAATTAACAGTATTTACTTTCAGATTCTTTACGCCTTTGACATAAATGAGTTACTGTTCATCAGCTGCTGTGTACACCCCTGTGTAGATACCTCTCTAGCTATTTTAGAATAGTTTACTCCACAAAAAACTTTATTAGCTTTTGGTCACTGTGGATAAAAATGTAGTTGGAGCACACTAATACAGCAGCAGACAGGAGTATGGTAACTTGCTCATTTATTACCACTCTAAATCAGTATCAAGAGAACTGCTTTGTCAACTGTAAGCAATAAACACTGCAATAAAACCTGTCCAAGACACCAAAAAAACCATACATATTTATCTATTTTAAACAAAAAAACATTCAGTTTTAGGAAATGAACACAAAATCAGAAGTCTACAGACAAGCTTATCATGGATTGCTTTTAGTCAAAAGCTCAAAATATCTGAATGACTGTGCATTATGCCGCTCTACAAGTGCAATGCATGGCAAAAGTTTGAGTCAAAATAGCATGACAAATACATTCCTGATGAAGCTGATCAAAACAGCAACATAATGGTGAGTTTATTTTTGCAAACTGAATTTTTCAATTGACAGCAACTGTGCCATTTACACTGCTTTTTGCTGTCTGACAGATGTTTTCACTGTTTGTATTTGGAAAGTACCAGCGTAAAACAGCACTCACTTGGAATGGAGCCTCTGAATTGTGCAACAACATATGCATTCCTTCGTAACCAAGAGACAATTTTATTAAGAAATAAAAGGACATTTCAGTCTATCCTTTAAGCCTCCTTACTTATGAAAGGTTTGGGGTTTCAAATAAACTTTTATTGCAGAAAGAATCCATCAAAGAGAATGTGCTGCACAAAAGTAAACTTATCAATGCACTACTGTGTCTCGGCCACCTTAAAAACTACTTTATTAACAGATGTATTATAGAATATTTCATATCTCTCATTTCTTTCTTTTCTCTAATCCAGTGATTCTGAGAATCCATGATTAATATCAAACAGTAATAAGCATGAAAGAGAGTGGCCTCCAGATGCTCCAGGGGAGGTTTAGATCAGACATGAGGAAACATGTCTTCACTGAAAGGGTTGTCAAGCATTGGAACAGGCTACCCAGGGAAGCTGAGTCACCGCCCCTGGAGGTATTTAAAAGACATGTAGATGTGGCACTTAGGGACACGTGTTAGTGGCAGACAGGGCAGTGTTAGGTTAACAGTTGAACTCTATGATATTAAGTGTCTTTTCCAACCTAAATTGTTCTATTTTATGATTGAAAAAGTCTTTTGCTACATTTGACATAAAAGTTTGCTTGTTGTAACAGCCAATTTCTAAAAGCTATCAGCTTTCTAAGAACAGGCTTTTACAACTCTGCATGAATGAATTTTGACATATCGTTGGATTCTTTCGGAGTAACATCATCTTTAATTTCTCAACATAACGTGACTTCCCTCTTGCTGACTAAGCCACACACATAAAACCAGAATAAACTGATGGTGGTACTACACAGGTACTACAAAAATTCATTTTTGAAGTTTTTTTGTCTGTTGGAGAAAAGTCACATTTCTTCTAGGAACCAAAGTCTTCTAGGAAACTTTTTTTTTTTAGGACAACAAAGCAGAGAAAAACTCACTGCAAGCTCTGGATAGACTTCCATCTCTCTATTAAGGACTCTAGTCTTAGACTGTCAAAGTATAATCCTCTACTGTTAGGGGAAATGTGATACTTAAAGAGTTTTTGTTCATACTCTTCATAACAAAGCCTCAAACAGGCAACAACTCAATGCTTTGGGTGCACCATTCCTCCTTCTCTGTCCTTACCATCAACTATAGTAGCAACAATTTAACATACATAAAAATCCAGAGGGAGAACAGCTAAGAAATGACAAATGCTGATTTGCAGTATACATTCTGCTAGCTGAGACCCTGACCCAATGAAAGAGTAAAACTTCTTATCAACCTCAGCAGCACTGCTCACTTGCATACTTCTCTTGGGGTGGGGGTGTGTGTCGGGGTGGCTGCTGCTGCTGCTATACACATGCCTCTTAAGCAGACCGGTCTTTGAAACACAATAAACAAATGATAGTTTAAAAATGAGCTCTCTGGATCTACAGCGTAGCTGTGGTTTGCCAGGTTATCTTACAAATTTACAGAAACTCATTTGGAGCAGATGGCATCAAACCCCCTTTTGACCAAGCCAGCCAATTTCCAAAGTACTCATTAGACTATAAATTAATAAATAGAACAAAGATAAAACAAACCCCAAAAGACCCTACAGTTCTAAACTTTGACAGAGAAACTGACTGCAATCGCACATAGAGTGACGGCACCCTAAACAAGGCTCACCATATACCAGATATTTGTAATACAAACAGGTATTCGGTGAGATTTAACTGGACTGAGACTACAAGCTTATTTCATAAATACCAAAACACTGCTGTCACATGGCAAAGGCCATGGAGAACAGGCAAATTTGAACCAGTAAAGCTTTACATACAGGTCACCTTCAAACTGTTACTGTCTTGTGCCTTACAAGATACCAGCGCCTGATAGGAGGGGAGTCAAGGGCAAGAAGAAAGCAGCATCCTGAGGACATCAGACCACATTACAAGTACTACAAGTGCAACTTGAGGACAACAGCTGCTTCATAATGCTTCTATGACACCTCAGTTTGTGAGCAAAAGATAAATGTATTTAAATCATTAGGTGGAATCTTTCCAGAAACTAAATTTCCACCTCAAGTCAAGTACATGCCCCCAAAGCCACAGATTTCCTTATAATAGTTCACACATGCTACCTAAAAAGACAATAGAAGACAAAAGCAAATAAAATATCGTCCCTGTTTTAAATTCACCTTCACAGAACAAGCTGAGACAATACATGCCACAGAGTTTAGATGCATTAGCCAGAAAAGAGCACAGGAGATTAACAGATTGCATCATCATTTAAAAAAAATTTTGCACACGGAGCTCATTATATATTTGCTTACAGTCCCTACAGAAAAATCAAACAGCAGAGAAAAAAATGCATCTAAATCAAGTTAATAAGAAAGAGCTGGACAAAACACACAAACAGCAACCCTACTTTTCATGTTGCTTCACAATATAGAGACAGCCGTGACGATGAGAGACCATCAGATACCCAGTTGAGGACCCAGATGTAGCCGCTGCTAGACAAAAGAACACACTCCACATTGTAGGGTATGTACCTTTCAAAAGCCTGCTTTGGACAATGAAAATAGTTTAATTATTCTACAGCATTTGATTACGTGCTATCACAACAGCGACTGCAGTGCCACCAGCAGAAAAGTGCTTTTAGTACTTAGTGCTTAGAACACTACTGAAAATCTTTCTCTTGCTTGCAAAGCTGTAAAGGTGGACCAAAGAGGTTTTAGATGAGTGACTTTCAGTTTGTAATGGTAATGTGGACCTACAAGTGGTCTTTCTGCAGGACAGAAAATGATGTATCACAAAACACTGATCCTACACGTACCAAGTAATTATCCCCATGTTTGGATTTGAGCATTCGAGTTACATCTTGTAGATTGTGAAGGTATGTTTCCTCAGAAGAGCTAGCAGGAAAGGATACAGCAATGATCCGCTCTGTGATGTAAGTGAGGTCAAGTTCATAGCCTTCCTCCATAATGTGATCAAAGTCTGCACTTCTGTGAAGAAATTAGATGTGGCAGTTCAGAGCATAGCAGCTGAGAACAAATATAGCATATTAATGAGAAGAAACTGCAACTTCGACTCGCAGAGTCAAACATCTGATGTTTCCAGTATTTTCATTACAATTGCAACTTATTAAATGCCTACAGAGCTCAAATTATTCAGTTCAGTACACAAATGGAGTTAGCCAAACAGGGTTGTCCACATTAAAACTATAGTGAAAAAATCTCTGCAACCAATAATATAGAAAGGCAGTAAAACTAGTGCAACAAATCTGGGAGTTAAATAAAAACCATATAGGTACTTATGTCTCCACAAATCTTTTCGGTAGAATTCTGCAAATGCTTTACAAATTGGTAGATTCATCAGTGACCTGTAAAACACTGTTGATAGATATCATCTTGATATCTGCTCTGAGTAGCACTGAAGCGAATCCAAAACCAGTCCCCAAACTGCAACAGACACCAATGTAATGCAATTAATCTCACAGGTTAGTCTCCAGATACTGACTTGCCTTTCTTTCCCAGGCTGAGAGCACAGCCAGGCACCTTACCTTATCCTCCTTAACAGAATAATCAGAGGATACAGCCATGAAGTTAAAAGCTCAGCAAAGATGCCCAGTTGCTTTCTCAGACAGGGATTGTAAAAATGGTCCTTGCACAGCAGGACATGTCTTGCAGAAGACTGAACTCACAGAAATCACAGCCACAACTAACAACACCCAAACCCACCACAGCATTATGTGACACTACTACACAAAATATAGAAGAAATACTTGCCGTGATCCTTTGTCACAACTGAAAGAGGAGTCCTTCGAAGCACTGCTGGAATTCTGGAAGAAAGCAAGCAGAGCAGCAAATCAAGTACCTTCCTTGCTGATGTCAATGATCCTGCCTTTTCTCCTCATTTATTATGTCCATACTGTGCAAAACCACACCAACAATAGGATAAGAGGACCACTGCTTTATGTTTTGACTGCAAACATTGTGGTTATAGCCAGGTTATGGCCAGCTATTAATATGGACTTACTACTACCTTTTCCAGCTCACTACTGCCAGAGAAGGACTGGTTGCCTTTTGTGCTCTCCTTAATAACTGCATTAGGATTAGGAAAACATTTATGGACTTCTGAGAAGAGGGAGCTTCAATTTCTGTATAAACCTGCAAAAGTTAAGTTCCTCTCAAGTGACTTTCTTAGGACAACATTGAAAAAATATACCAAATTTATTCCAGTATTAGAGTCCTGGGAGTTTGAACAGAAACCTGAGCTGCAATAGTTTCCCTTTATGAGACCTTCACATGTGTCCTTTGTAGCTCCATTTGTTTGGTAATAATAACAGTGCATTAAAAAGTGTCAAAATGTTCTCCCCCCGAGCCTTCGTAATAGAATTTTTCTCCCCCCATTTTAGCTGTCTCGGAATTAAGCTCCAATGTGACAGTCACCCAAGCTCTCTGAGGAGCAGAGAGAAACAGAGACATCTAGAGGGGTCAGTATTCCTTCCTTCCAGGATGATTTTTGGAAAAACAAAGCTATTACTATACTAACGTTAAATACAACTACATAAAAATATTTACTTTACATTTAGATATATCTATACAGAAAATCAGAAGTTCAATTTCATATCATGTATCATTAACTCTGTAAGAGAAGTAGTATTCAGTTGTCTTCCCGCCCTGAATTTATACCTACTACACAGAAAAATGCACAGAAAAGCTTATTTAGATGAAGGGTAAGAGCTGGAAAGCCACTAAACCCTACCTATTTTGGCTACACACACAACAAAGGTTTCCAAACCAAATAAATGGTGTTTGAATGCAAGAGGCCTTACAACTAGAACTTTCCATACAGTGATGCTGTATATCCAAATCTGGGAACAGCTAGGACACATATAAGCATGCAAGTGGCATGTTTTCTTCCAAAATTTCTGGAAATGAGTTTTTCTGGCAACTGTGAAAGCGCATCTGATGGCATAAGGTGCCCCTCCCCCTGTGGTGCTTGGTCCCAGTTCCACTAGCTCCTGTCTTAGACAACAGAAAACGAGGAAACTTAACGATGTTTTCAGCTTCTTTTTACTCAATTCTTTCTTAGGATTTTAAAGGCTGTAGGTAATACACCATGCATGCCAAAACAAGTAAATACCTAATAACTGAAATTCAAGACAAAGCTTTCAGCACGTTTTGGTTTCATAACCAGGAGGCAATTAGCAGAACATGCCTCTCTCTCTACTTCCTTAGCCCCTGTGTGTCACACAGATGTAGCCATTCCGTAGAGTACTTCCACCATTTTTTAATATGTTTTATGACTAAACCTCCCTGTAACCTGAATAATCAGTCACTTAGTGGCTTCCTCTGCTAAGAAAACACATGATGAAATCATTCTCTCTTGCCCACTGCTGTAGCATATATACTAGCATATAACCTAGTAGCACACAGCATATAAACATATGAACAACAACATAATGCAAACCACTGTCAGAAAAAAACACCTGTGAGATCTGTATTTGCTGCATGCTTGCCACGTCACCTACTGACATGCATGGTACTATAGACCATTTCCTGCTCTGTGTACAAAAAGGGATAATCCTAACAACTTCCACAATTCAACAGCTGGTGCAACTTCAAAGTTAAATTACCACTGCTGTTTGAAAAGGCATTTTATTCAAGTAGCCACCTCACCTGGTTGTCACGTTTCATTGCAAGGTCTCAAATAGCTGCAAGACTCTGCAGTTTGTCATTACAGGTACACTTTTATACAAATTCTGGACAGCTCTCAAAATCAAGAGAGCCCTACCATCTTCAGAAGATGCTTTGATTCAGACCATGAAACTTCCCATTGCCTATGTACGGTGCATCGAACAACTAAATTTTACTTAATCCGTCGTAAGGTTAAGATCACCTTGTACATTATATGTTGACTACGGTCAATGACTTGTTGGCAAATGGACTGTCAAGGACACACCTCCGTTTCTCTGCATGTTCTCCAGATCATAATCACTTCTTCCTCTCTTCCATGGCTTAATTATCTTGTATCTAGATGTATTCTTTTTTTCTTCAGTTTTCCTTTTTACTTCTTGGTTGGTTTTTTTTATCAGTTATCAATGACTACACCACTAACTTTTCTCCTCACAGTTAAAATAGTCAGCAAAATCCAACAAAGACACTATCCATGAGTTACTACAGAGGCAAAAGGGTTACTGAAAGAAGCTTCTTAAAGGTTTGAGGAAACGTTTTTTTGAGGTTTGAGGAAACATACCATTTATGCAACACACCCCTAGGATGTGTTCTCAAACACATGAATAAGCTGTTACAGCATTTCTCACAACAGGCTATCTGTAAACTGGAGCTGTATCTTATCATGCTTCTGTCTGAATTCAGGTTTAATAGTCAATTAAAACCAATCTTCAACTTCTGTAACTGCCTCTCTTTCTTATTTGTTTTTCCCCCAACATTTCTGTGCAGTATCAGGGTCATTTCACTGGTAAGAAGGGATTCTTCTGCTTCTGAACCAAACCATACACACCTACCAGCAGAATACAAGTTTCATCAGGCACTGGATTTAACAGCACAGGACAGACTATCCATAAAGGCAAATTATCTCCATCCAAGTAAAAAAACAAATCTGCTATTTTCTGCCTCCTTGCACACAGGAGGGACAATGGCAAAACATTTGGCTGATCTTCCAAGACAGCAAACGCCACCTGGCATCTCCCAGGGTGGACAATTACACAGAAAAACTTGCCAAACAAGACAGGATTTTCATTTCCTATCAATCAACAGCAGGAAAGAAGATGAAGGGGAATGAAAAATAATGGCTCAAAACAGGGTATTTAACCACAGCTGGCTAAAAATTCAGAGTTAGATGCAGCAGAACTAGCATTTGATTTGTTGCCAGTAGGACAGACCACCCTGAGATTACTCTTCATTGAGCTTCTCCCCACAATTCCTGTTCCCCTGCTTCCCCAGGACTACCTGGCAATGCAGATAGCGTAACCAGTCAGCTGAGGAAGAGTTTTGAAAACAGAAAACACCTCCCATTTACCCACTCATTCAGTTTTAAGGATTTTTTTATATCCCAAACATCAGATCAATCCCAAAACAATAACAGATAAATGTTACCCCTATGTAAAAAGTGCAAAGAGCCTTTTGGTCAGACAAACTTAGCTGCAGTTGCAGGAAAGCCAGCAGGGGGAAGCAATTGCTTCTCAAAAGACATCGGCCTCCTCTCCAGCCACAGACCGATACTAATAAGCGAATTCGTTGTATCCAAGGCACTACGTCACTGCCCTTTTCAGTGAAAACTCAAGCCGTACAACTCCTTCCTTTGACATCCTCCTTACTGCTGCTTTTACCATCTTCGGCTCCTGCATCTAGTCCACACTGCACAGCTTGCTATTCCAACTTTCTCAAAAACACAGTCCTCAGATGAGACCACCCCAGAGCCCAGCACAGCCTAGACGTGATTCAGAAGCTAAGAAACAGGCCCATATTTAATTCGACATCATTTTCACCAGGTCATAATAGTTATGAGAAGGTAAGGTTCCCAGAACAGCCTGCGGGTGATGGCAGCAGAGGAAGTGGGCGAGACAGCGATTAAAGCATAGCTTGGACAATACAGGCTTTTGAGTCCTATTTATTCACCTTCCCCTGACAGCACAGAGGGTGAACCTGCCTGTGGATTGCCTGGTCTGCCTCACACTGCAAGCTTGTGCTGCCCCAGGCAGCAGGCTGCATCTCAGACCTTTGCAATCTCCCTCCCAGCCTCTCCACAGCTTCAGAGCAAAACCATGACATGAGGTATAGTACCAGCCACCTTGCACAGTGTGGCACTGGGGTGGCATTGAGACACACCTTCTGCACTAGTCCAGAAACAGAAGGAATAAGAAATAACCTCTCTGCTAAGCCTTCATCCCTTCGCCTATGACGACAGGCTGCCTGTCGAGGAAAGAAACAGGGACAATCAAGTGAAAAATAATGCCTGTAAAAATAAATAAATAACAAAAAAATTAAATCATATTTGTAAAAAAATCTTCTATCTCAGCAAGATTATCAGCCTCAGTCTTTGCAAGAACCAACTAAAGGAACTTGGGTTCTGGCTGTCAGGCTTACATACTCCACAGGCTAAAGTCCTCTGTAGCAGAACTTCAGAGACCAGAAAGATCACAGAAGGGGACAAAGGGTGAAGGGAGATCAGCTTTGCCCCAGATAAATTTATGCTCATTTTATCAGTACACTGATTTACTATCTTTCATATGATATCTCTGGGGGAAAAAAAATATAAAAAACTTAGTATGTAAACTGCTAGTTTCCAAAGCCAAAGTAAAAATAGACATGTGGGCTACACATGGTCTTAGAAATACCAGGTGGGGTAATGACTCACCCCTTTCAAAACTAGAATCAAAGTCAGGCTAAGGAAGCCAAACAAAAAGACATTCAGTAGCCTTTCCCAAGGCCCCGTTCCTGGCACTGAACCATGATATAAAAATATAGTATCAACTTAAAAGCGATCTCAACAGAATTTAAGAGCTACTGGTTTCAAGGACTGAGTTGTTTTAAACAGCTGAGACACCTGTACATCAACTGTATGCTCCCCTGAAGAACTGCACCTCTGAAAACTCACAGCTGCAGGGTATGACATGCACTCACGCTGCTCAGCTCTTTCTCTCCTGGGCTTCTTGGGTGGGAGCATTAGCAAGTGTCAGGATCAACGAGTAGAAACTACAACTATCTGAAATGTGAATCAACGAGTAATCTGTGACTTAACAGTATCAGGACATACTCCTAAAGAACAACATCTATCTATTTGGGAATAAATATTTAATTTGTGCCTATTTTTAATGTTGATATAAGCATCAGAAAACTTGATTAGCTATCTGTCAAAATTACATGCATTTCACACAGCTTTTAATTAGCTTATGAAATTTTATTACACACAATTGTCCACCATTCAAACAGCCACAAATAAGAATATGAATAGAGAGACTGATCAGTGGGAGACCCGAATGCATTTTAACCAAATTTGTAATGGTATTTTCATTCCCCAAGCCACGGAGAGGAATCAGAAGAAATTCTCTAACCTATTCTAAGGCACAGTGTAACATTTCTATACACTCTGTGGTACTGCAGAAAAGACAGGACAATGAACTACACTGATCGTTGGACCACGCCACCACAATAACTCCCACTGACAGAGTAGCTGCTTTTAGAAGCTGCAATGAAACACATGTTTGGATATCTTGGATGAGAACCAAAATTTGCATAATCTTTTGGCCTCTGGCTTTAGAATGATTCCTAATGCGGAAAACAAAGATTCATGCCTTGTGAATACAAATGTGTCTGTTACCGTGTATCTATTCTTGCAGTAAATATTTTTCAAAAAAAATAATTTAAAAATTCTTCTTGGGAGCTGACTCTCTGCAGAAGAGATTTACCAGTATTTCTACTGCAAACAGCTATTTGTTTGGCCATACATTTTATTTTTGTTTTGTAAGAATGAACTGTTCCCATGTAGTGCAACAGCAAGAGTCCGGACAAATGTCCCCCTCACAAGTAGCGGCGTCTGCAGAAATTACAAATTCCAGCTTGCTGTCTCCCTGCCAAAAACTCCCCTGGCTCTTCACTGCTAGCAAAGCTGCTCCCACAGTTCTTCCCTACAGCACTTCAGCCAAGACAAGCCAAGCTCCCCCACACAAGTTTATGTGCGGCTTCGTACTCCAGCGCATCTTTATTAAGTCTGTGGGGCACATACGGACCTTCCAGCTACCACTCTGCCAGGGCAACGAGGAGCTAACCCAGGTGCAAAGATCACCTTCCTGCTCACTTCAATTCAGCAAAGCAGACCTGCTCACAGCTTGAAAGCTCATGGTACAGCTGGGTCTTCTAGCCATTCTTTTATCTTCTTCTAAAAAACTGGAATTTGTAACAGAGAGAAGGCACATAGCAGATTTTTGCTACAAAGAGCTCTTTAGGAGAGAATACTGGACGCATATAAAGTCCAATTCAAGTGAGAATGAATCACAATTGATGTTTTACTTCACATACAATTTTACAGATACACATATTCTCATTTGGAAAATCGTAATACTTCTGAAGCCTTAGTCCTACCATGTCTCAAGACTACAGGTTCACACCAAGCCTTGCGAGGCTAGCACCCAGCCCTCAGCTACACTTAAGTGCTGCTAAGTGTTTCTTGCACACCGAGACCAGGAGCACACCTCCCTGGGTAAACGAAGTCATGTCAACATTCGAATAACTGTGTTCCACTGCAAACCTATGGGGAAACTTACTACAGCCGTATTTAAGTATTACCATGTTAAGTGAGGAGTTTACCTCAACTGACTAAAATAATACATGTGCTCCAGCTCCAGTTGTAGCAAAGTTTCATAATTACTCCAGAGCTTTGAAACAGCTTCCTGGATGAGTACTACCCATGGGCAATGTTGTTCAGCACAACAGACACAGCAGAGTGCAAAGGTTTCTGCATTAATTTGCACCTACTATGTTATGAGCATCTGTGGAAGTCCTGCAGAGCACGACCCAGCAGCACCTAATGCAAAGCTCCTGTATGTCTGTGCTCTACCGCCTCACTCTGTAAAAAGATACAGCAATGTCCACAGCAGAAAGAAAAAACGTAGTGTCAGAGGGAAAGACTTCAGAAGTAATCTCCCAAGTTTCTCGCTGACCTAGTTAAGATGCCAAGAGATCAAAACTGAAGCAAACTTTCACCACAAATTTAGCACCCCGTTAACTAACAGAAAATTCTGTGCACGTAATTCTTGGACAGAAGGTGGCAGAATCACATCTGCCAGCCTTCAGTTGAAACAAGAAGCCTCATTTATTTCTTCTTAATATGTTAATCTTACAAATAAAGTATGATTCCAGTCCACAGGGGCATGAGAAAGGCCTCTAAAATGTAAGAAAATGCACTTCTGACTTCCCGAGAAAGAAAGTGTTATCCGTGCCTCTGAACTATCCCAAACATTAGAATTAATCTAATAAAATTTTGGATATTCAAGCCAAATTATCTTTGTTGATGTTTACATAGCTTTCCTATAAAGCAGTAAGGGCTGACATTAGAAATACTCCATTAATAGTCATGTCGCTAGGAGAAAGCAAGAAAGCTTTTCTTTACTGGACCAGATGTCATGGAGCAAGGTGCAAAGGAGAGAGAAGAGAGAAGAAATCCCAGAGCCAAAAAAAGGGTCAGGCTGGTTAAAGCAGTCTCCTTCAATTCAGTTAATAAATCAAAAGGAGAAGCGTGCCACAAATTTAGAAGGAAGAAACGGCAGGAAGACAAGAGACACACCTCCCCTCAGCACCACCCCGCCAGGATGTGTGCTGCAGTCACGGGTCACAGAACTGGAGCTGCAGACCCTCACCCGAGCAATGGCTGCGCCTAGCCCCACTGCCCGGAGACAGCACTTAAAATTCCCCCAGCCCTGCAGCTTTACACCTCCTCTTTTCCCAATGGGAATAGGTGTTCCTACCACTGTGTTTCAGTTGGAAACATTCTTCTATATCCCAGTGACCCCCCGGCCCCTCACCGACGCCACCCTTTGCACCTGGGGTATACTGGTCCATAGAAAATAACTACCAAAAGTTTCAGGAAAGTTGATAATGGTCAAATAATAACCAATGCAAAAGATACAGGACAACAGGCAGAGCTGAAAAAGCACTGCTTGCCATTAAGGCTGCAAAACAGCTGTGCATGAACCTCCGCATGTACAGCAAACACCCAAAAACATATGACCTGGGCTTGTGTAATAAGCAACCAGCACAAACAGAACCCTCTGAAGTATTCAGATACAACAAAGCTCAAACCTTCCAACAATAGAAAATGATCTGCAATTATTTGCCTCACAATGTATCTCATTATTTTGCTTCACATTTGTTACGCTAGAAGCAGCTGTCAAAATCAATTATTCACATGCAGATAACTAAGAAGTTTGCCCTTTTCTGACTTTTTTATTTTAGTTAATTTGTCCAGTTAAGGAAGAGTGAAATGAAGGGAGAAATAAACTTGTCACCAGACATTTTAGCTGATGTCAATATAAAATACACTCTAGCAACTTAGAAATAGGTATAATTTTACTGGAACAGTGTGGATAATAGCACGGATCCAACCACAGAGATGGCCTCGCTTGTACAAAAATACTTACTGACACCCCAAGTAAACAAACTATACCTGCTAATACAAATGCAACCTCTGTGATAGTCTCCTGCTTTTATGGGTAGTCAAGAATCAGAACTCTTCACACCCTGCACTGAGCAGCACCAGCAGAAGCCTGCAGCACTAAACCACCGATGACAGTGCAAAACAAATGCAACACACACAAGACCAACACTGTGAAATAGATGCTCACCTATCATGATAGAGAGCTGTTCTTGAATTGAACAGCAGGTTAGTGAAGACCACAGGCATCTTGCAAGTCCCTCCCTCTGCCCCTTTTCAGATGTTAACTTCATCTTTACAGCAGTGAATAACATACCTGCAACACAGTTGCCTACTAACAGATACTTAACTATAGGCATCTCCCATGATTTATTTAAAAATGAAAGAAACTTGACATCTCTGATAAAAGGCAACTGCAAAGAACTTCAAGAAATCTCTTCTTCACCTTACTTCTTTCACAGAAATTGTGCTGAAACTCGAAGTGTAAGTGCTATCAGCATTGAAATGTGCAATACTTCCCATTTGCAAAAATTTCTACATCACTTAGAAGACTGGGTTCTACTGCACTTCAATAAATGTATTTAATACTACTTGTACCAGTAGTACTACAGTAGCAATTCTAAAGGGTTGCAAAGGGGCATTTAATCCGTTTTGTAAACAACATGGCACAGTAACTTGAGCAAATAAAGGCTAAAAGATCAACTGCATATTGACCACACTACAAGAATATTCTTTCTGCTGAAAAAAATCATCTCTTGCATTTCTGAACTCCTCTGAATACAATCAGTCTATGAAGTTCTAAATATTTCTCTTCGCTTCTTCCCTGCTTGATTCAGAAATAAGGATCACAGAGTTCAGTTCATTGTTCCTGGATAAACTCAGGAGGGGACACACACTAATTATCCTAAACAAAGGATTAATCACACAGTATAGAAACTAAAGCACGTGCTTTGGAAACAGCTAGCAATGAATGCTTTGTGAAGATGCAATAAAAATAAGCAGCCACAAACAGGAAAATAAATCAGGCCAAGTTAAGGAAAAAAAAAAAAAAAGAAAGAAAATGGAATTACTTACAGTTCTGGTTACATGATTTTTGACAGCCTCAGAGTTATTAGCCTACAAAAGGAGAAAAGTTAACAAAAGTTACTTTTGTTTTCCAGATAGTTTAACTACATTCTAAGAAATCCCCTCCTCGTATATACACACAACAATCAAAATAAATAATTCAGATGTACATATACATTCTACAGCGTTAATAACCAAACCATCAAACAGATTCAGAAAACAAACTGCTATTACACTATCATCCTGCATATCCAGGTCTTGTAAAGCAGCATTCAGCTACTCAGGGTGCTTACTCCAAGTTACAATATACACGGGGATGTATGCTGTTAACCATCTACCATTCCCTTTTGCATTTTTTCCCCAATCTCTCATGTTACGCTTTTTCATGAAAACAGACAATTATGTGGGTATTGACAAAATGAACTGCCTAGGACTTTAAGAACTGTGTAAAATCTCTGTTCAAGGCTTTAAAACATGCTAAATTGTATGTGTGGAGGCTTAAAATAAACCCTGTAAAAGAAATGAGTCAATCCATTACTATAAAAAGCTAACATGAATAACCAGAAGCACAACCTTCTATCAGTACATGCTTTATTGATGACCACAATCAGTGTGAAATCAAGGTAAAATAATGGGAAAGAATAGTGGTGAAACTAGTGAAAATATAAAAGCCCTCAAAATGTTTGCTTAAGACTTCAACAAAGTTAAAATTTGGCATTTCACAAGAGAAGATACCCTGAATTAAGTATTTTACTATTTGGAATTATAATGGGAGAATAACAGAAATATGTCACCTTGAAAAGCACTCAAAATGAGAAAACTACGTCACACTAGAACGAAGTCAGTGCTGTAGGTTAGGAAAGACCACAACAAACTCCTGCTCCACAAGTCTGCAAAGAACCCTTTCTGCAAAGAGCAATACCTAGCATCCAACTGCATAAAACCACTGCTTCAAAAGACAATTTCAAATTCTGTGCAGAAATCAACAAGGTTTTGCTCAGAAGAAATTTAAGCTAAATTGTAGCAAGGTACATTGCTGCTGTAGGAACAGTGTTATCATTACAGCTGACAGCCCATCTGCATCTGTACCCTGCCGAATGCAAAATCATTTCACAGTCTGGAAGATCTTGCCTGCAAATTCTATAGAGAAAAAGAATCACTGAAATATACCCGCCACTGAAATATAGACACCTTTGGAACAAAACATAACAGCTGTTAAAACAGCACTCTGCAATACTTTCCAAGATTTTAGGATGAGACGTGCAAACCTTATGCAAATCAAACTTAATATTTATCTTGTACATTTAAAACAAACTAAAAGGGGCAGAAAAGTAACACATAAAAATGCACAGTGAAACATGTTTTGTCTCTTCATAATTTTCACTGGCACACTACCACATGCAGACTGACAGGTAAGAGAGTAACTCGTATTGAGCCTTACTTCTTCAGAAAGCACATTCAAAGGAGGGAAAAAATCGCAGGAAACTGCTTTCTGATTGTGGGGACCAGACCATCTTCAAATGGCACAGTCACTAATACAAAACCCCAGCTCTCCCTGTTGAATTGCTTTGCTGAGCACAGCTGGATTCTCCTGCAACTTCAACACTGTGCAGTAACTCACAACTTGGAAAGTGTTAAAAAATAACAACTTTCAAAAAAAAAAAAGCTAAAGCAGCACGTACACACACAGGAACAGTGTTTGCCCAAACCAAGAATACCAGCCTCTGCCCAAGACAGGTTATGGGCACCCCAAGACACTCACATGGCCACACAACTTCTCCACCTTGCAGACACCTGCAGTGGTACAACTGCAAACATGAGCCCAAAGCCTGCTGTGGGAAAGACACTTTGAACTAGAGATGCAGCTTTATAACTGTCAGCTTTTTTTGGTAGGTTACTGAGATTCAGATACACTCGAGTAGCACATCTCAACTCAAAACCCAGTTACAGATTCTCAGAGTGCACATTACAGTAGCAACACCTTGCTTAATTCAATGAGCACCCCCCAGATTTAATAGGGCATACATCCTGCACAAACCATAAGCCTTACAACAGGAGTTAACTGTGAGCCAATCTCACAAGAAAAGGTTTTGAGGTTGTTTTATTTTTTGTTTAATAACTTGACTCTGCTTGTCAGCTATCAAATCTCCACAGTGCTAAACATACAAACCTGTCAGTCAGAAGAACTAATATATAAACTCATGCTATTAATTCAACCCAGAAACCCTAAATTGACTGAAACTTCCAAGTTCTCAGCAGATTAAAGATGATACATAAGACAAACACCTGTATCGTTATAACCTTAGTTACTACTATTTCATGTCTTAAGATGCTCATGGCTACTTAGCAGGAATACACAAATCTGTAGACAAAAAGGCAAAATACAATTTTTTGATTCCCTTGGAGGTTGCCGCACAGAAAGACTTTGCGGGCTCCACAAACACAGCTCTTGGGAAAACATGCCACCTGTCTTGCTCTTCCCCAGAAAGTTCATGCGCAAGCTGAGCTCAGCACCTACCCTTCCAGAACAACTAAGCAGCCTGTATGTGTTACTGCATATAGAACAGAGACATAAATGAGGTTTACACCTAATGGCTGCCAGTTCAAAAGGATTTTTTCCATGTATTTCTCAGTTTAGCACTGGACTGGTGTAGTCTGAAAGTTTTTGAGCATAACTAATAGATAGAACAAGAAGCAAGAATATCCTCTTTCCTCATTCTTTGTTAGTGTTTTGAACTTGCTCTTTGGCTTGTCCAGCCCCTACTTGAAATGCCTTATATTCTCTCACTCAGCTGGAAGCAATAGCTCTCTCCCTCCACCTTACTACAGAGAGGGAACACAGAGTGCTAGAAGCAGCGGGCTTGACATAACTATCTCAACTGGCAGGATGACTCTGTGCCCTTTTTCTTCTGATTTAATGGGAAGAGTGCTTAAATGAGTTGTGGTGACAAAACCATCCCAGGTAAATACAAGTCTTTGTGTAACATGTGTATGTGTGTGCGCACACACACACGTATATACACATACACACAGTAAGCAGATGCCAGCATCTAATCCCTTTCTTTCAAAACTGGGCCACCTAAGGATGTACACTCAAGTCTCTGCACGCTCCCTGCATGGCTTTAAAATGGTTGTCCCCAAGCCAAATACTGCTACTCTTGCTGCTTATTCATCAACTCTAGGAAGAAAATTACAAATAAAATTCTTCAGCTGCTAACTAATGTGGTACGCTCATTTAAGATATGGAAGATCCAGCTTCAAGTCTCTGGACACAAATGAAGGGGGGCTTTGAAAGTATATTCTAATATCCAAGCTAAAGATCTTAACCAAGACTATCAGCCACATTAAGACAGAAGAGCTACATCTCAAATTTCTAAAGGGTTTAGCGAAAGCTTGACATTTCTTCTTGGAACATCATCATTACTTTCTACTTTAGCATGGGGTGACCACTCTAAGATACAGCTGTGCCAGTCAAATCTTACTTTAAGTCCCGAAAGAGAAAAAGAAAAAGAGATGGCAAAGGAACCAGGATGACCTAAGTCTATGGGACATTCAGGAGAAAAAAAGTAAAGCAAACCAAAAAATGTTAACCAGGACAGCAAAACTGATCTTGCCAACTCCATAACAGAACTGTCCTCCCTCCCTCCTTCTACAGCGACATCAAACCCCCTCGCTTCGTGCCCACTGTTTCCACTTCCCAACTTCTCTCCCACTCCTCTCTCCCAGCTGGAAGACACATTGCCATAGGCAAAGGACCTGCTACCTCATACGGAAAACACCACTGCACATTACAATATTCCACCACATGTCATTTTTGGGGTGTTTTTTCCCAATACTACCTGTAAAAGCATAAGAAATACTACTATTCTCCAGGGGGAAGCTGTCACCTGTATTACTAGAATCACTTTCCCAGTGTAAAACTCAAAATCAGAGAGAAGAGGAGATTAGATGCCTCTCACATCTCATTAGCCCCATGTGCAGCCATTATACTTTGACCCAATATAACGTACTGAACGCTGTGATGAAACTATATTGCAGCTAACGTGTTACTTGTGCACCTCACCAATCACAGCATTTCAAGAATATCAAACACAGCAAAACATTCTCTGCCCCCCCATAAAGCCAGTTCAAAGGATATTAGATCCACATGGTTAGAAAATAAAAACATTTTGCTATGGCTTAAGGAAAAAATCATTCCCAAAAAATTGTACTACCTCCCCCTCCTGCCATCACAGGACAAAACTATGCAGATTCCTGCCAACAGTCCCCTAAAAAATCCTCTCTGAACTAAAACTAAAGCCATTAAAGCAAAAGATAAAATTGTAGTTACTTAAAAAAAAAGAAAAGGTTATATTCCTTTTAGTAAGCACAAAAGGAATACACATCAGCCCTTAAATGAATGCGAAAGGAAATGCACTACTCCCTCCCTTCAATAAAGACACAGCTTCTCCACCTCTGTTAACATTTTGCTAATTAGTAGGGCTACCTTGCCCTGAAAGCTTCTCATTTGGGTTCCACTTTAAAGAACCTAAAACCCAACAAACTCCAGCTTCCCTCCCTTCCTCCCCCACATCTACCAGGTAATGCTGTGACATTTCTGCAAGAAACAGACCTGAGCTTCAACCTCTCTCGCTCCAGCATTTAATGACATTCAGCAAGAAGAAGCAAAAGCAAGTTCACACATAACACTCCTATTGAACGCGCCTTGATACTCAGGTGCAAGTACTAAATTCTTGAAGCAATGTGAAAAACATTACCCTACAGCAAATTAAACCAGCATGATTGCTGAAATGACAGTGAGCTAAAATGGGATGCTATGTGATTAGCTTCTGACTGAAGATTAGTTTCCACTATTATATGTCAGACAAAACATCAGAACTTAGAACCTAAGGAATGGTATTTGCTTCACAGTTCTGCCAGAAAAGAGGCGTCCACATGGATAACTGTGCTTATGACAATGAATACTGGCTATAAGAAAAGCCAATTAAATTAACACTAAAGGATTCGAAAGGATTTGTCTTTTCCTTTTGAAAGGTGCCAGTCCTCCACAACACTGTGATACCTTGTGCTACAGTTCTGTGGTTTGTGTTTTGTTGGGGTTTTTTTTAATATTTGGCTGGAAAACACTACAGAGATGCGACTGGTACTGTCTTTTCCTTTTACACATTCTTCCATTGAGAAAGCCTTTTCAAAGACTAACTAAAAGCACATTCAGAAGGGACACAAGATCTGTCACTCTCAAGATAAGCTATGAACGAATGGAAAATACATGCATAAAAGCAGAAAAAACCTACCCTGAAGTGTGTATGTCCCTTTTCCAGTGTGAGCTGTCAAGCAGAATCTATGTAAGCCCATTTCCTTAGTAAAGTCAAACATATACAAGAAGTGTCCATGCAAAGTAAAAACTAAGGATACCAAGGAGCCTGAAACACGGGTAACTTCCCTTTAGCTAAAAGAAAGCTGGGAAGGCCGAAGGCAGCGTGAGACATCTTGCAAGGACGTCCTGTCACTGGGCTTAGCTGTTGTATAGCAAATCGTGTCCTGCTGCTGAAAAGCAGGCATTTCTGCCTGTGACAGTGCCGCGCTCGGGGAGAGGTTGGGAGAACATAAACCAACAGGCAGGCAAAGCTGGCTGCAGAGCTCCCAAACCGCTCCCTCCCATGGATCCCCCGCTGCCGCAGAACGGTTTTGTTCCAAGAAAGCCTGATTTTCATTTCATTTGGGATGAATGTCAGGGACTGAACACTGCATTATAACAAAACTTCATATTTAAGCTTCTACAAAATTGTTTAGTTCTCTAATATTCCTAGAAACAACATGAGCCCTCTCTCCTGGAAAATACAATGACTAGCTATTGAATTTGGCATATGCTGCGCTGCTTAATTCAGGATCACCACATTCCATTAATTTGGGGGAGTGGGGTATCCACACTCACACTGTTTGATTATCTTGTCCCTTTTACAGCTAAGTTGGGGACATTCATGAACAAGGCACTGACTGCTTCAAAATCATGTTCCCGAACCCCTACTCTGCAGACCTGTGAGGTCCATAGCTTACTCTAGTAAGCACTTGGAACATAAAAACAAAAAACAAACCCCACAGAAATGCATTATATAGGGGCCCACATCAACCCCCTTCTGGGGATCGGCAAATCTGAAAAAGGTTGAAAAATTAACCATGTCAAGTGTTTCAATTCAGGCTGCAGCTCACAGGTTTTGTCAAGAAGGTGTCTTGTGCTTCTCCAATCGAGGGCACTAGCGGAACACGGCACTAAAATCAAGAAGTCAAGAAAAAGAGGAATCATGAAGCTGGGAAAAGAGAAAGGAAGGGAAAAGCATAGATCAAAATTTATTAGAGCAAAACTGAAGAGGAAAAAAGTGCTAGCTTAAAAAAGTTTCAAGCCACCTTTGCTTCCCCATCATTCAGGAAAGCTGTATGAACCAGATGTGGAGAAGCATCATCCCCATAAAGGTTTTTCCAAAGCCCACAGACTTCTTCACATAGAGACATGGGCACTATGGTTCTGGATGGCGACAAAGCAGGAACTGAACCAGCAGACACAAACCTCCACTGGATCCCGCCCGGCTTTGCAAACAACACGGGGCCCAGCCCAGCCCCACTGACTTTCCCTCCCCACCAGGTGCAGGCATGCTGGCCGGGCAGCGCGGCCTGGCACCGCCGCTCTGCTAGGACTGAGGGAAGGAGGCGGGACAGATCCTAGCAATGCTCTAGGATCCCAGGGAGGTCTGGTTGGCTTTCTGTACCCTTCACCTCCACCAAATCGTGCTTGCTACGTTTGCTATATGCACATCTCACAGGTCCTGTGAGCTAAAGTTTGGATGCAGCATATGGGGGGAAAAGTAAGTCCCCATAAATCTAGGCCTTTCCCTAGTTTTCCATAAGATTTACATTCTTTGAATAAGGAAGGAAAAACCCAGAAATTAATTGGCCATTAGTCAGGGAAATTTTATTACAAATCAAACCCACTTGCTGCAGTTTTCCAGCAAAGCTTTTACCGATCTAAGCCGGATAGCCAACATGGCAGCAGGCAGAGCAGAACCACTGTGGCCTGGCAGCTCCCAGCTCCCCACGGCCACCGCCCAAGGGCACTTGGAGGTCACACCTGATTAACCCAAGTTAACAATCCTACATCTTCTAGGACTGACGCCCCACTTAAAAATGAAACTGGAGAATGCAATCCGTCACCCGCACGCTCAGGCCTTTCCCAGCAGCACAAACGGCCTCAGATTTCTCAGAAAATCTCATGCGGGCTCACACTAAAAACAGGCTGGCTGTGCTCCCTGGGAACAACAGGCGGCCTCACATTTTTTTCTGGGAAGATGCGTTTAAAAAATAAATGAATGCATAAAAAAATAAATGAATGCAGCAAGGATAAAAACGCATGTTGTTGTATCCACTGATCTTTCTCAGCCAAAGCTGCTGGGGAGGACTGCAGTCACCGGGCACTATAGAGAGGGGAAAAAAAAAAAAAAAAAAAAAAGGAAGGGGAGATTTTTTGCTTAAAAGGACTAATTTTTTTTCAAATGCTGATACAGTACTGAATTTTCTTAAGGTTTTCTGTTCTCTTCCTCTCTTCCCCCATATACACCTGTTTTTTTTTTCTTTGTACCATAATACATTTTCACAAAAATTCACTTTTAGTTTCTTTTGAGAAAATGCTGTAGGCATGAAGGTATGTGTTAACTACCAGAGAAACAAGGAGATACGCAATAAGGATGAGACCACTGAGACTCCACCACTTGCTTCTTCAGCAATTTTTTCAAGGTATTCTCCCACTCCTTTAAAAAAAAAATAACAAAAAACATAAACATCCCAAAAAAACCTACCTACACAAAAAACACCCTTTTCTTGCACAGCCAGTTTTATTCTGTTCACCTCCTCTTTTGAGACAGGCCAGAGCACAGTCTGACGCACTGTTCAAAATCAGGTTTTGCATTTTTTAGGAGGGGCCTGACTGTGAAAGTCTGATTTTTCTCTTCACAAGCAGAAAAGAGGCTTGCATACTTAAGGAAAACAGAGTTAAGCAAACCAAAAAAAACAGAACCACTGCCACCCCCCTTCCCAGTTTCTACCAAAATAATTAAACTTCCATCCAACACTTGGCAAAACAGCTAAACAAAATTCAGTTTGAAGTGATGTTACAATAAAGCATAAGTAGCTGGGTAAGTCTGCACTTAATCTTTCTGCATAGAGATATATAATCTTTATAAATATTATAAAGAGTTTAAATTTTACATACATATAATCTTTATAACAACTGGTTGTGAAATGTGGTATTTAGATGACAACACTACAGATATGCAGAATTCCTTAGTAACTAGCTGGGGAAAAAAAAAAAAAGAGGGGAAAAAAGGGGGGGGGGGGGAGCAGAAGAAGAAGGGTTATAAAGGTTAAATCCAAAATTTCCCTGGTAAAGATCACTACTTAACTGTGCCTTAAAACTGACAAGTCATGCAGTGAGAAGGGCCATTCAACTGATGGAGTAATTTTAAGATAAGAATCCATGTATGCTAAGAGGTTTGGGCCTTCATGCCACATTTCATTACCACAAGACACTTGGTGGGATACATGTGCAAGCCTCTGAGGAATTAATTTCCTTTATTCTTTTTCAAAAATACAAGATCATGAAGGATGGGGAAAAAAAAATACCAGTGGAGACAAACTTACTGCCTTCTTGAAGCATCTTAAACCACCCTAGAATACTTCCTAGCATCTAAACACAAACTCAAAAATACCGTCCTTCCATTGGCTTTCCCTGTATTTTATTTTTATCTTTTTAAAGTAATAGATGAAATGAAGTGTGTTTGTAACTTTAAGGTTAGGGAGCTTTAAACCTCCTTTTCTTTTTGCAGTGCTAGAAAAAAAGACTTGTTTAAGAAAAATGTGTGTACTTGTTAGTAAATTTTTCCTTAATTAAAAATGTTGTTTAAAAAAAAAGTAATTGAAAAACTTTCAAAAAAAAGATCCAACAATTCCAGAAAAGGCTGTTTAAACAGACTTGGCATCTTTGATTTTTACGAAATTTTAGGAGAACTGTTACATAAGCTAAGTCAGCTCTTTAGATTAAAAAAAAACCCCAAACCCAAAAAACAACAAAAAAAACCCCAACCAACAGTGACCATAGCACTTTTTCACCCTTTTTATTTCTTTTTTAAAAACTTTGGGTCACGCTGTACACCTCTGCAATGAAAGTCCATTGCCACTACTAACCCACTGCCTATTCGTGAAATAAAACAAAGTGCACCGGAATAGGTCACCTTTGTTCAACATTTGACTTGAATTAACAGAGCTGGACTAACAACATCCCCCTTTCCCCGACCAGAGGAATGTGCATGACAACATAAAGTAAGCAGTATTAGAACACTTCACAGCAGCTGGTTTATATAGCACCTGAAACGCCAAACAGCTGCATTGCATTGATCTGTGAAGATCCTGATGTCATTACACAGCTCCAATATACACAGCTCATCAGAAATGGGAAGAAAAGGCCTCTTTGGAAACAGACATCCAAGCTGAAAATAATCAATAAAAACCACATTCTGAAGAAAAAGAGCATCTGTGAGTTTCGTCAGGCTTCAACAGTCTTCAGCAAACATGCCACTGAGAGTTTAACTATAGTTCTTGCTGTAAGCCACATTAAGGAGAGCAACCATTACATTGGCTAAATATATGTAGCACTAATTTAGAGCAGGCATATGCATCGTTTATTCACATCAGAACTGGAAGGCTGGAATTCCTTGGCTGGAATGAATGGGGATAAATCCATAGTTCAGCAGCAAATTGCAATGCAACGAAGTTTTGATTAATTGGAACAGAGTACTGCCGTCCTTATTATTTAAAGATCCCAACTACTCGTTCTTGATCTTCTCAGTATTTTACACTCAAAATGACTGTAAAAGAAACTGCTTACAGCTAATACGGTCATAGGTTATCCTTCTTCAGAACAACATAACTCTTCATTAAACAGCTAAAATTTATTTGGGCACAAGGCAGACTCCCAATCTGAAAGTGTAACCACATTTCACAGCAAAAGCAAAAAAAAAAGCTCAGCCTCACTCTCAATAATAAGAACATATTACACAGTATGTAGTGAAAGTATTTCACCTACAGCTTTCCCTGCAATAAATTTAAATTAAAATCTACCCTTTCTTCTGCCTAAAACTAGTAAATGTTTTATTCAGGGACTGAGTATATCTCTGGCTACGTCCCTGCTAGTGAACTAAAACAGGTTAGACCACTTCTGCCAGCCACACTGCCCAGATCACCCGCATTGCCCCATGTTCACAGTTCACATAAACCAAGTTCAACCTGAATTATTAACGGCAATGACTGGTACCATATTCCACAGGTTGCTGTATGCTTAAAAATTGTTGCTGAATGACAAATTTTCCATGTCAGAATCCATATGCAGGTTGCATGCACAACACACAAGAAACAGCAACCACAGTTGCCAGTCTGCATCTAATACTGTGAGCTGCAGATGTAAGGAAGGGTTTATTTTCTATTTATGATTTTAGCAGTAATGCCATAGAGGATCCTCAGACTCTGACGTGATTTAATTCATAAAATTACTGGGTCAAAATTAGGAGAGACCTCCCACAAGTTGATATTCACATTCCTCCTAATAACGTGAACCACAGATTTAGGATTCCAGCCTTTCTTTTAAAGGACAATGATTAAGAAAAGCATGAACCAACACATCCAAAGCACTTTTTGACTTCTGTGGTTCATATTAGGCAAGTAGCATTACCTGCATTTTTCCAGCAGGGAATCAAGACACAGAAATATGCAAAGTGTCTTGGCCAATTGTTGTCACAAGGCAGGAGCGAGATGCAGGATGCCCAGTTGCCAGTAGCTGCATCACATATGTAAATACATAGGGCTCTCAGCTGACACTTGGGCATCAGCTGTTGCCTGATTAGTTCTAGTAACGGCACTAGCACATGGTAGTGCTGGTTCAATAAATAGCTGTTGCATCCCATCCTCCAGGCATTATTCATATTACCCTTAGAGCTGAAATAACCAAACTCAGTCATGCCAGCCAGAAAAGCCTTATCATTTTCCTATCATGAGGAAGCATGGGTTAGCTTCCTCTCTTCCCCCAGCAACAAAAAACAACAGGCCCCAACCAAATAGTCTGCTATCCATATTTCCAAACTGAAATAAGACATCCGTATGTTGAAACAATTAATGTCTTCTTTTGTTATTTAAAACACACAAACAAAAGCAGATAAGGTAACACAGACAACAGCACATGATTGTGGCATCACAGGCAGGTCATCCTGTCCCGTTTAAGGAGAATCCAAACCGGCAGAAAACATTTCACCCAGTTAATCTTTAGCCTTGAAAAATGCTCAATAAAACAACCAGACTCCTGCATGGGACAGGACACTAACAAGCTTCAAGAACAGACCCTTGATTTGCCAGGCCCTCACAGGGGAAAGGTGATGGCACAGTACTGAAATAACAAAAGATTATTGGAGGCTACAGGAATAACTTAATCTATAACCTAATAAAACCTGATGGATATCAGTAGTGCCAAAATCACTTACCAGTTCGTAGTTGCTTGGAAGAAAGCAGGGTGTCACCACCTGGAATAAAACACAATAATAAAATAAGAGAAAAAAAGATACTTCCTTTGGAGCTGACCCAATCCCATTGACTGAGCTCCCTCAAATACTCCAAAATCCAGGCAGAGGCAAATGGGCACCAACCAGACCAGGTGCAGAATCCGAGTGTCCTCAGCTGCATTACTTTCTCTCAGCCCCCTGAACAGTTTGCATTAGCTCAGTGCTAACTCGGTGCCTTGCACACATGCTGTCATCAGTGGAGCCAGCTGAAGAGTAATGCCTTCCCTCAGGTCACATATGCAGGGAAATGTGGAGGGCTTTCTTCCCTCCTCCAGCCTTTGCAGCCTTCTCATATCAACTCAGTTTTAGTTAATAAATAAGTATTCTGCTTTTCATGTACTCTAGGACTTCAGCAGTTCCTAACACCTTATTTCTTGTTCTGGCTTTTTTAATGGGTGTAGGCTGAGCAGAGAAAGCAGAACAGATACTCCGTGGACTCACATAATTTCAGAGGCTTGGCTTCACGTTAAAACGCTTCCTATGGAGAACATGTTCTGGATGCATCACACCAAAAAAAAAAAACCAAAACCAACCAACAAAAACCACTCTTGTTTGACTATTCAAAACTAAAACACAAGAAAGCCAAGGAAAGCATGACTAACTCAGATTACCCGACGATCTAGGGAAAAGCAAGAGTTAGCTGCAGGCACCCTCGGACCTCACACAGCCAAGTCAAAAGACTGTGGTTCATCAGTTTACACCACTCAGCTGAGCCCCAGTAAGTCATCATACACGCTCACTTTAACAAGCACTTTGAGGCTAACCCCAGTGAAAACTCCTTTCATTTAACACGTTCACCTTCACAATTACAGCTCTCCAGGATGGACTCGCCTCTCAGCCAACAGAGCAGAGCCAGGAACTCAGCAGCAACACCTGGACTACAAAGGTGTTCTCTCTCTGGTCCCACTGGTGAGCTGTCCCACCAGCTCTCAAGCCATGGCTCAGAGTGTGTTACCGAGTAGGAGGGGCCTGATGCATCATTTATAAGCATTAGAGTAATAAAAAGAAGATGCCATCCATGCAACAGAGCAAGCTGAAAGAACAAAAAGAAACCTCAGTCCTGCAGGCAGCCCAAAGAGACAGACCCGATTACACCAGGACAGCCTGCTCTGGTCGTACCTCCGAGGAACCGCTCTTAACCACCAGCACGGAAGGGATGGCATTTGCCTTCATAATTGCTTGTGAAAGGCATGTAACTGATTCTCAACACTTCTTAAAACACAAAGGACTTATTAAAAAAGTAAATAAAAGTAGCAGCACTTTGATTTTCCACTCCCAGCCTCCCCATGATCTCCACACTATCCCTGAGAAACACAGGACAGAGAGGAGCTGTGGAGGTTGGTCTGCTGCACCCTTGGGCTCCTCAGCAGGATTAGCAAGTCCAGGGTCTTAATACGCCACATTTCTGCAGCTCGTTTCATGACTGCCTCTCGTGATTCACTAGCCTACCCAACCAAACATCCGTACTAAACACATGGAAGATGTTAACTAAGCTGTCATGATAGCACTCCCGCTGCTGAAAGCGAAGACATCTGCCTCTGTGAGCCCGCGCCCAACACAGCATGTAAAACTTCAGATGCCACCTTCAATTACAACCACCAATTCTCCTTTCAAGCCAAAGTGGCAAACCACCAGGCAGAGCAGTTTGGAGCACTAAAATCCAGCTTTTGCTAGTGTTCTCATTAGCAATGCGTAAGGTTAAAATAGATAAAAACTGAAATTTCAACTATTACTTTCCTTTCTCTGCCTACACTAGGAAGAAAAAGAATTAATGGAAACCCCAAAGGAGCTTGCAGGCTGGCTGGGTAGTGCAGTGGAAAAGCAGAGATGAACTGATATTACATGCTCACATAATTAATAATCAGAAACACTATAAAATAATTGTCATCACTGGAGCACATCAATATCACCTCTTCTCTCTCCATTCCCTCCACTATTAAAAATCCTCGAGGAATCAAGCATCTCCTTTCCCCTTGGCTAACGAAAACACAACCCTGCTGTAACCTCCTCAATAATTACAGCTGACTCACTGCCTAAGAAATAAGAAAAGTCCTCTTTATTCTGACACAAGAGCACTAGGGACATCCACGGGAAAAGAACTTCGGCAAAGAATTACGGATTTTTTTGGCAGATCTGTGGCATTTTATTCAGTCAACTCACACACGCTCAGGGCTGTAAGATGATGAGAGCTAATGTTAACGGCTAGCACTTCCTTGGTTTTTTTCTTCTCTGAGCTTCACTCTGCCTACAACAGCTATACGGAGCAACCTGACTTTACAGATAGGCTCCATCTTGCCCTGGTTGTGGGTCTTTCACACTTTCTTTTTACAAAGATCAACACTGGTGTTAGATGGTGCTGTTCTAGGACTACCAAAAAAATTACATAAGACCCCTTCTGGTATGAACTGCAATCCCTGGTGACCACTTATTGCTGTGTTGAACCGTCACTGAACCGCAGAGCACTGTAAATGCATAACACAGCCAAAGATCTGGGTGCACTGCTACTGTTTTTGAGCTACAAAACTCAATGCAAGACACACTGAATCATCCAAGGTGCATTGACTTTTTTTTTCACTGACTCCATATACACAAATAGCGTATTTCTTCCCAAATGAAGGAAAACAGTCAAGGTCTCTATGTCTCCTAATTTCAGGTCTCACAAGCAGTTGCAGCAAATTCTTCCACTGTTAATCTAGACGCAGGTTAAAAGCAAAAGAGCTGACGTGTTCACAGATAACAGAGGTTGTCACAAGGTCTAGGCAACCTCAGCTGAGGATATGAGTGGCTCCAACTCTTTTTTTCCTGGTTTGCAAAGGTCTGAGACATACTAAAAAAATAAAAATCAGCCTTTAGAAAAGAAGTATAGAGCTGGAAAGCAAGACCGCAGGGCTTCAATCCAGTATCAATACAGAGACAAAATGGACTATAAACATCTCATTCATCAGTTGAAGAAGTTATGCATATTGTGTACCAACCACGCTAAACAATAAATGTCAGGACTTTTCTGATTCTCCAAATAAGCTGCAGCTGATCTTAAAAAAAAAAAAAAAAACACAAAAAACGATCAACAACAACAAAAAACCCAACCCAAACCAAAAAAAATATGAACACAAAACCAAAACCGACATTTGTAATCACCTAGTTTGTCAGCTTTTCTTTATTCTTTTAAGAAATACACTGGATATGCAATAGTGTAGTACTTCAGAGTTCCATACAACCAAGGTGCATTTAGCTTTCGTACTCCTGCAAATTCACGTATTAACAACCAGTATCAGAATATGGACATGTCTTGCCTGATTTTCAAAACCAGTTACATTTTCAGCACCTGACTCATGCACATACATGCATACAGACGTATTAGGCTACCCACAAATAACCAAGCAAATACTGGAAAGACAAACTACCTGTTCTTGTATACACAGTTAATACAGAAACACTTTCCTGGTGGGATACTTCCTGAATAGAGCCTTAGTTTGGAAAACTCCCGTATTGATGGAAAAAAAATTTAAATAATTACTTTGATGAAGAATTCTGTCTCCAATGAATCTGCAGGTAGTTTTCCTTCATACTACTGTAACACCAGCCACACCAGTTAATGAGTAACCAACCAACTCCAGATAAATGTTAACTCAAACAAGACAAAATGTCAACAAATTTCAGGATATCTGGCACTAAGGAAATAAAATGTGTCCCCGCCTGCTGTAACAGACACGACAGTGCCCCTCACTGCTGCACAACAGGTCATTTTCTGGCATATCCCGTACTTATATTTCAAGGCTTTTTTTCACTCCCAGGTGCATCTTTCATTTTTACCTTCCTTCCTTTTTATTTTCTTTTTGCAAGAAGTAGGTTATCATTCAGAGGAAGAACCGTCTTCAAAGAACGAGCCAGTTATTCCCAAAGGTGCATTTCAAAGTCCAAATATCGAACGCTATCATATCGCTTTTGCAAAAGCAATTTAACAGTTTGGCTATACTGAATTACTTTCTTCCAAGGAACAGTTTTATCAAGTAAGAAACGCTGGCATGCATGCCACAGGTTACGTGTAACACAACGGATGTGCAAGGGGAGGATTCTTCATCAAATATATACGTGACCTGCTAAAAAACAGTTTGTTCTAGTTCACTAATTATCATGTTACAAAATTGATGAGAAAGGGGAAAGAGAGCAGCAAGATGAATCCACTGATACCCTCCAAATCATGTGCAGTTACAGTGATGTTAGGAGACCTTGTGACTGTTGCATAAATGACTGTCAGGAGCCCAAATGGTAAGCTCATGGAAATACTTAATATGTGTCTTTACATACACATTTTTCTTTCCCCAGGTTTTTGTTTGTTTGTTTGGTTTGGTTTTAAACACACACACCTATTTATTTAAAACTACAGCTTTGGAGTTAAGCCCTGAAAACGTAAGAAATTTCTCTGCTTAATTTTCTTCTTTTGACATGCCTGTCAGTGATCATCCCCTTCTTGATAGGACAAGGGGGAATGGTTTTAAACTGAAAGAGGGCAGATTTAGATTACATATTAGGAAGTGAGGATGGCGAGGCGCTGGCACAGGTTGCCCAGAGCAGCTGCAGGTGCCCCATCCCTGGCAGTGTCCAAGGACAGGCTGGACGGGGCTGGTGGGAGGTGTCCCTGCCCGTGGCAGGGGGTTGGAACTGGATGATCTTTAAGGTCCCTTCCAATCCAAACCATTCTATGATTCTATGATCTTCCAACCCACCCCACAAAATGCTCAAATCATAAATCCCCTTACTCACTAAGGAAACAAACTAAAGGACATTAAGTGCAGCATCTCTTAAAGTAACTCTGTGCTTTCAAAGATACAACTTGTAAGATGACTAAATAAAAAAAATGTAAATCCAAATTCTAGAATAAAAAGGGACATTATTGGGATATTAACTTGGGATTAAAAAGTTACACAACTTCTATTTAATAATAATAATAAAAATTAATAATAATTTAAAAACAACCAAAAGTACCACCACCACATCTCTAGTTGTGTGATCTAACTCAGTATCTAACTCAGACTTTTGTCCTGGAGATTAAGCAAAGCACCCTGAGCATTTCATGCTAGAGAGAATAGCTATAAAGCGTGCCCCAAACCCACTGTATTTTCCTCTTCAAATTAAGCATGTTTTGACACATTGAAAACAGCAGCCTTAAAGGAAGATCTACCAAACACAGCAGAAAATGAACGAGCACTTTGCAGTCACTACAATGTTTTAATTAACAAGATATAACTGTGTTCCCACAAAGAAAACAAAGGGGGGGAAAAAAGTAATAGATACAAACCAGCACTGTGATTCAGTGCACCTATACACCATTTCCACTTCACTTCAGAACAACAAATTCTTTTGCCCTAGGGAAACAACCCTCCTACTTGACTAATGTAAAGCAGTTCTGAAGTTAAGTTTCTAAGAAACAAAAAGATTGCATTGTAAATTGCAAAGACAACTACACCTGAAAAACTGTTCATGGGCTTCGTTCATGTTTATCAATAAAATGCAAAGATTTATTCACATATAATGCTGTCATAGAGTGTGCAGAAGCCAAGAAACAACAGAAGAGCTTCCTAACACATTACATTTTTTCTCTCCTCTCATTCTGTGATAAAGCTGCTACAGGGAACAACAGAACAATTCGAAACCACATTCCAACAGTGACATTTTGGCGCCCTTTTATTAATGTCTCAACTTCAGTATTTTTTGTTTGCTGAAATAATGCTAACACTATATGGACCCACCTCAACGAGATGTAAAGAGGATCAGCAGAACCTTGAGGAACTCTCTATGTGTTTCTTGGAAAAAAACCACATGAGTAACTGAGTACTGTAACATCTAAGCCATGTTCCTACAGGCCTAACCCGTGCACAGCTCTTTTCTGTCTACTAGTGATTATGCCTTATGAAACAAAGTCTGAAATTAGCACCTGAAATGGAAAGTTACATACCTTCAGGAGGGACTTAAAAATTTAGAGTAGTTATTTACATACAAATCCCTGTTTCCCAGACAAAGCCACAAAGCTGTTTCAAACAAAGTTGCTGAAGGAAAATAAACCTTTCACAATTAACTAGGAATGCAGCCATCCCCAGATACAGAAATGTATTGTTCACGTATCTTCACCACCTCGAAGTCTGGCTTTCTTCCATGCTGTGATATTTGATCTTGCAGAGTCACAGTTTCAACCTATGTTGTAAAAGTTGTTCTCCAGCGCTCTGAAGAACAAATATACGGCAAGACATTTGCCACATAGGTTATGGGGGAGAAGGGTAAACTGAAGAACTTCTTCAGAACTCCAGTGAAACAGAAGATCCTTAGAATCAAAAATGGATTGTTATCTCTCCTGATAACCATAAACCAGTAATCAGAGGTGAAGTCCTCTTCTTTATCAGGTCACTGGATTTGCTCCAAAAGAGTTCAGAAGCAAAGGACAAGAAACTCACTCAGAAGAACCTGGATGTCGCTAAGAGGTTAAACCATACAGCAGGAGCCCCAAGATCCTAAAACTAGACTTCTACCAGGCTTTGCACCACCCCTTTGCACTGTGGTCTGGTTTGACAGCCTGAACTGTATGTAAATGGAGTGCTGGCTCCTGTCCCAATTAATCTGTTTAACCACAGGTTTATAAAGTAGGTTGAAAGGATTTGATGCTAAATAAGTGTAAACACATAGTATCTTTGCTCAAAGTATCTCATTTTGCTGCTGCTTTAAAGAACAGTTAAAAAAAAATAATCCTAATTTGGCAATTGCATACATCTTTGCAAGAACTGACTTCTGCTTTCTTTAGGTCAGATCTGACCTCTCCAAGCTTAATTAGCTACACATTCCTTGGCAAACTATGTTATCCTTTCAGGATTCCAGGCCTATTTATTTTGGTGTAATCCCCATGAGAAAACACGCTTCATTTGCAAATTGAAACAAATCTTGCAGGGTTACCAGACAGGGAGGCCCTAGCAAGCAATGGCGGCACAGATCCCTGGACATATGCCTCTACCAAAGGAACACGCTACCAGCAAGGACTGCATTTGCTCAAGGCAACAAGCTGTGCACCAGACCTGCTGAACCTCAGAACTGCCGACCTTTTACATACATACATATATATATATATATATATGTTGGTG
Organism: Falco peregrinus; assembly: GCF_023634155.1. Classification (NCBI taxonomy): domain Eukaryota; kingdom Metazoa; phylum Chordata; class Aves; order Falconiformes; family Falconidae; genus Falco; species Falco peregrinus. The sequence goes on along the minus strand of NC_073725.1, from coordinate 26,104,610 downwards.
TGATTTCTCTGGGTTTCAGTCTGCTTCCAACAGCTGAGCAACAGTGTAAGAGCTAGAGACATTATGGTTCCCAAGATAGCATGAAAGCAATATTTAAACAATAAACTTAGGTTAAAATAGGGGGGAGTGATCTTTTTTCCTTAATATACATTATAGAGAAGAGGGCAATGTGGTGAAGGAGGAGGGCTCCAGAAGACAGCAATGACAGTCTCTTCTGCTCAACATCACAGAAAGATATAAAGACAGAAGTCACTTCAGACCTGTTGGTAAAATAATTAGTTGGGGGGATGGGGGTGTTTGATTTTTATTTCCCTAGAGTTGAAAACCATCCATCTGCAGGATGATTCTCTGCAACTCACTAAGGCCAGTTTAATGCATAAATTTGTTAAATAACAAGAAGGAAAGGAAAGATAGCTCTTTGAATGAGGCCACCCAAAGGTACATACAACAGTCCAGCACAGGCTGGGTTTCAGCCTGTGATAGAAGGTCTGCAAGAGTCATGTCCAAGAGGCTGAATGACCTCTCCAGCAGGAACTTCACCAAAATCCTTGGGGAAAACCGTTGGAGTACACTGCTCAGCATGTCACAGGAGGCCGAAGTAGCCCAAAGGGTTGAGAACCACGGCAGATCCACACACACACACTTTCCCGCCAAAATGTATTCTCATGCTGTAAAGACAGGGTCCATCTATAAGGCCCTAGTTCGCCTATTTTTGAGATTGAGAGCACTTTGTTGGAGGCTGACATGAAGGCACTGGAAGCACCTGAGTATTACAGTGTTTCTGACTTTCTTACATCACAATCTTGATTTTTCATAGCCCTATGGTCATTTTAACAAATTTCGCTTCTCTCAAAATATATTAAAACAAAGCCTTAAACATATATATTCTAAATATACCTTCAAATTTTGCGCTATTCAGGAAAGAGATAATGCAGCAAAAGGGTACAGAATGTTCTCCCTACGACAGACTTAAATACATATTTAATCAAAACTAGCTCTCCCAAACAGGCAGCTTTCACTAAGACTGAACTTGCTTTATTATGCTTTAACTGTGGGAGGTATTTTAAATGTTTTCTTCAGCAAGACAGAATAAGACAAGGGAAGCAGCCTTTTAGAAATAATCACTAGTAAAATGCTATGAAGTGCTGTGTTATCACAAAAGTTGTAAAAGCAAATCCTAGAGTAGCTTAGACATTTCAGCTTGCTGATATAAAACAGTTAGGACTTCTGGGATAAGAGCTCAACCTTTGAAACACAGTACTCGTTCTCATTCTACATTTCCACAAAATTGTGGCTATTCATGATGATGTCTGTAACTCCATTTTCATTCTTCAATCAAATCAGCAAGGCAGCTCCTTGCAATCTGAGGCTGGGGTAACTCCAACTTTTTGAGATGCAATACTGCAAGACAGAATTCAACCAGCTCGTAGGAGTGTACACTCTTCATCAAAACACCCAGCAAAAGCAATATAGTATGACACAGCATTGGCACAAAATGCTACATGTAATTGGGACATTTTGCCTGCTAGCCAATTACAGCCACTGTTGATGTTCCCAGTACCCTTCAAGATGTTGCTGTTGCCTTTAGCTGTAACAGTGGATGCAAAAGCAATGTGTCTGGCGTAAAAGCTGAGAGCATCATGTATAGTAAGGGTAAACAACTTTCTATACCAGTAACTCTCAAATAAAGGAGTGGTATATTCTTGTAAGCTACTTGACTCCCATTTCAGAGATGCATGTGGCATAAGCTATATGATGTGGCCAGAAGAGCATTCCAAGAAGTAGCAGTGCTGGATGCATCATTCCCAGGTTCTTTGCCCCTATTTTAAAAGGATGACAAATGCCTTTCTACCTCTTTTCAAAAATTAAGCTACATGGCAAGTCTGTGTGACATCTCCTGTATCTATACAGGAAGGATCAGAGCTAGCCAGAGAACAGCTGGACCAGTAAAGAAGTCCTCCCCAAAATCACCCAGAACAGGACAGGGCATGGGAGTTAAAAACAAACAAAAAAAACCCAGCTCTCATAAAACATCTTAAGATTTTCCAGTGGAAAGTTCACATCTGTCATGAAAACTTAACTTATCCATATTTTGGTGGCGAATAAAGAAAAGCAGAAATTGTTTTGTTTCCTTCCCTCACTATCATCATCTTATCCTCTTTTCCCCTTGCCAACAGATTTATTTTTAAAAGAAAATCAGCAAGGAAACAAACAAACCTTGGAGTTGTACATGTACCAGCTGGGTCTTGCACAACACTGTCAGTTATCTGAAACAGTAAGTCCAAATGAGTGTTCTTATCTAAAAACACTAGCATACTTTAAAGTACTTTTTCATTTTTTGAAAGCTCCAGCAAATTAACTATCAAATACACAACACTCCAGCACAGCACTTCTGCTACTTAAACAACGCAAGGTTTATGCCCATAAAAAGCAATTTCAAGTCCTCACAACCCTCAAAGCCTTACAGTTCTGGTTGAATCCGAAGGTTTATTCATTGCACAGTTCACTACAATGTTATATCTAACAGAGGGCAGAATATTCTGCAGACAGGAGGATCTCCAACGTACTGCTTCTGGTTACAATTAGGAAAAATCAGACTACCCCTTTGGGCTGTCAGTTACAGAACTCATACAGTAATCCCTCGGATTTTTGTTCTAGCCCGATGCATGCATGGTAATGTAACATGCTAAACACTGCTTACAAAGAAAAAAAATCCCCAAATTCTTCAGCCTCATTCAGTGTGTTCAGATGTATGGATTCCCACAAAAATGGGTCAACCACAGAGGTTCGATCACATAGTTGTCTCCTGGAAATAATATGATAAGTTTTAAGTCCTTGATTCCCTCTGCCCAAAATCTGAGAGGGTTAAGGAGAACCCATACTGAAATTATAAATAATAATTAAAAAAAACCAAACCCACACACAAACAACAACACAAAAAACCCACCACCAAATCAAAACCAAACTCACATGAACCCATTTGAGCAGCAAAGTCACCACTATTTGGTTCACTGCTGGTCATGCTAGTTTTAATCCACACTTTCCACAGTGCCATATTAACTAAGGTGTAAAAGGTGACAGTGTTTTGCTGATCTCAGAGCAAATCTTTTCCAGGTTTCTCAATGATTTTTAAAACTAAAAGAGCTTTACTTCAAAATCACTTAAAAATAACAATGAAATGATTGGCAAACCTCAGGCATTCAGGCAAAAAGCTTGTGGTATTCTGTTTGTGTCTCTTCCCCCCAAAACTGACTTTGTTTTTCTGAGAAAGCGCGACATGTTATCTGTAGAGCCTGAAATGCAACTGTTAAGTACAAAACAAGGATAGAAAGTTCAAGAGAAACACTGTGTTTAAACTGCCACTACCGAAGTAGCAGCCAGCTCTTTAAAAAGTAATACACATTTTGACATCTTGCAAGTCTGGCTCCTGTTCTAATTTTGTGCTGTTTCAAACATTCAGAGGAATTCTTTCCACCCTTTTGAATATGCATGCTGAATTCCCTCAGTAGCAAGCCGATGCAGCCTGCAAATCGGGAAAACAAGAATTATCACCCTCAAAAGAGAGGTGATACTAGCAACAGCTTGAGAAACGGTAATATCCATGATATAGTTGCTTCCTTTTCCAAACTGACCAAGTGTCACTGAACATACTGGGCCAACCTTCACACCCATTTCAGTGCAGTAACAGCACCAGCAGTCCAGAGCAGACATTAGCAGGAACACAGTAACCTTGGAAACCACAGCGAATACTTTATTTGAAGAGAAAGTGCCTCATCACCACTCTGAAGAGTCCAGCCCACTGCTTACTCGCTTGTGCTCTCAGTCTCTTCCCGGTTCACCTTCCTAATGGAACTGGTAATCTAACAAGATCAACTAGTGTGCATTTATATTATATTCAGGATGGCTGGGTGTTGGGTGTTTTTCCCCCCAGTCCTCTTGCCTGGGGCTACAAGTCAAAATTCTTTCTGACAGCGCCACTGGAAGCCTGGAGAGGTGCTCCTTTACATACTTTTACTCCATAGCCCTGAACAGTAGGCACTGTCCCACGGTCGAGACACAAGATGCACTGCACACCGAGTGAGAAGTCACCACCCTCCTGCTCACACAACTCCAGCGCAACACACAGGAGCCAGACGGGAAGAACTTGTAAACAGAAAGCCTTCTCTCATACCCTTCTTAAACAAAAACAAATCAAAGAAAGCAAAGTCTGCACATATGAGTTTAAGATTTAAACTAAACTCCTGATACAGGAGGCATAAAAGTAAAAACAGGAGCAGAGAGGAAAATGTGTAAAACAAAATCAGGTTCAGTATTCTTAAAAGAGGACTAATAAAATACTTGGGGGGGGGGGGAGTTTTGTGTGTTTTTTTTTTCATCTGGACATTATTTACACAAGTAGGAAAACATGAAACTAATCCACAATTACCAATTAAACACAGGTTTGGTTATTGTATGACCAACAAGAACGCACTGTCCGTAACTCAATTCTGAACAGTTAATTGAGCTGTTCAAAAGATGGACCAGGGTGCACTGATGTTAAATTCAGTTAAAGGTGAATTTCTTACAAACCTCAGGGGACGTCCCAGTTACAATGAATTCCAGTGCATCCATCAGACCTCTGCTTACAGACAGGCCAGATTTGAGGGGGGGGCAGGGGAGAGGTACCTCACGTAGTTGCCTTGTTTGCATGTGTGTGCATGTTACAAACACATATGAGAGAGGGAACATGAGCGTGTGTATCTGTCAGCCACTTGGTGGGAACTACTACATTTGACAGCATTTCAGGAGTCCAAACTACATTTCAGGATGGTAAATGAAGCCACAGTCCATGTGACTTGCCTTGCAGCTCTTGGCAAGGATGATACACTGCGTGCCACCGCTTTCCCTCAACCTTACACAAAAGGCAGAAGGATCTTTCCTTCTTGCTCCAGAAAACACACAAGGAAAATTGTCGTAGGGCAGTGCACCGTATACTTCTCTCCCAAGTACCCATCCCACTGATTCTCTCAGCAGGGTAAAGCATGTGCCCTGGTGGCCCCCCAGAGCCCGAGTCTAGCCCCCCAGCCCCAATGGGGCTGCCCCAAGCGTGCACCAGGCTCCTTCGCAAACCACTCCAAAAAGTGACACAAGTCACTAGAGCCTTTTGAGAGCCAATACAGCTTGCGCTTTAAATGTCCAAACTGAAAATACCTGACCAAGATCAGGCAAAGTATACAAATATATATGGATAGGAAGTTCTTTATTTTCACAGTACAAGTCAGACATGCAACCCAGGACTAAAATGAACTATCACTCCTCGCTAATTTTGATTGCTGTGATTACTGTCATTCTCCCTTCTAAAGTGTTGGTAGTCACGGGTTTTACAGTCATTCAAGTTAAATTTTTTATATATTTCCATGCATTTTTCTGTAATCATGTTCATATTTTCTAGCCTGTTAAAGAGACTAAGAAAGAAAAAGATTAGGGTATCCAAGAGACTATGGGTCTGGGGGCAGCAGGGAGCCTTCCTTCAATCATCAGCAGCTTAAACAGCTTAAAGAAAGAACAGGGTCAAGGGAAGAATTACAGTCTCTCAAAATGCCTAGAAAAAAAGGCATTAGTAAAAACATACCCTTTAGGAAAAGTAGCAGGACAAGGTGTCACGTCTGAGTTTACACATAATTAAAACAATTCTGGTGGCTTTTTAAGTGACAAAATGCTAAAAAACATATATCTGTTACTTCTCTACAAAAAATAAAAGAATTTGAAAGTAATAAAGCATTTGATCTACCTTTACGAGCATTCTAGTGGCACACTACAGCTCAAAAAGTAAGTCTAAACAAGGATTTTGGACCATTAATATAAAATTCTGAAGTTCTGGTTAAATCTGCAGTCCACTGAGATTTAAGACAGCTTCTTGAAAGGTGAAGACGAAAGTATGCTGAATCAAACCAATATATACATAAATTAATCTTACTGGAACTGGAAAAAGCCACAGAAGCATCTGCCTAGGATACTGGTTTCTTCAAAACATCATTTCAGACTAGCAAAGAATCAAACATTATTATATAAAGAAAATGCCTTTTTGGCTTAAGCATAGTAAAAATATCTTCCAGGTTGAGTTAAGGACACATACAATGTTCACTAGGCAAAGGCATAAAGCAGGATCACACCTGATTCAGCAGAAGACCTCAGCAAATACTTAAGCTTTTTTGTAAGAGCTTGTAAGAGAATTTAAGCATTTGCTTCCAAACTTTATAAAATCAAGTCACTTTTCAAGAGGGAGAATTAGCATATAAGAAACAGGTCAAGAAAATACGGTCAAGCGGTTCGCCCTCCTGCTTTCAGCCTTCCCACAGGACAGGAGATAGAAACTGGTTTCCAAATTCCCAGACTTCAGAGCACAAAGTTTGGCTAGAGTCACAAGATGATGCTTTGCAATGCCCCAGCCCTACACCACATACCTAACTGACAGAGCAGAAGAGGAGGGAAAACAGTATCCCAGGGCAAAGAGCTAAGTGAAAGCCTTGTGGTGGGACAAACCAGCATTCCTACAGCACACACAGACACACATACCCCGAAACAAAGGGGACAAGTTCCCAGAGCAAAATGCAAAGCAAAGCCCTGGGGCATTAGACATGCTGTAGTTTCAGAAACCTCAGGGAACACTACTTAGATATGTACATCTGAACAAATAGCCACACAGAAACATTTCCAAGTTAAACACACACGGGGTGAGGCCATACAAGATAGTAATTACCTAAATGAACTGGGATTGGTACAGGAAAACAAAATTCTTTCAGAATTCATTCTTAGGATGTTTTTCAGAGTGAAAACAAAAGTGTTCCCTTTAGAGAGTGTTTTAAAATACAGTACATACAGGAATAGCAAACGCTTTCCTCTGGAGTGGTTTCCTGTCCCCATCACCACTTTAAATTAAAAAAGCATGGATGACTAAAGAAAAAAATAAATATTTACAGTAAATTGAGACACTTTTATATGCTGGTACAACATAACAATTTGAAAGTTTGGCTTTAGTTCTAAATAAGCGTGCTGCAAAACCAAGCATATTACAATAGCTTAATATATGGAAGGTCAATGACAAGTCTGTGAGGGCTTCCCATGGTCACAAGAGGCATCACTATGGTCCAGCAAGTTACCACCACCCCAGTACCACTCAAGCAGGGCAGCATTTTTAGGCTCTTTCTCTATCAACATGCCGAAAAGTATGGTTCATCAGGCCTTCTTGATGAGCACACATATATGTCAGCAGGATACCAGCTCACTATGAGTATGTACAGCCAGAATACTGGAAAAGTCACATTACAGATACAACCACATGTCTTTTATTTGCACGCAGCAAGTTTCTGAGGCCAGAGCACCAGAGCTGTCCCAGCTCAGCACAGCCCACGCACAGCACACTGATGGGCGCAAAAGAGACACATCAAGCAGCTCGCTGGCAAAGCAGCTGCCCCCAGAGGCTGCACCAACACCAAATGCTTCGCCAGTGCCCAGCGCACACCAAGATCCCTGGTGTCGCACTGGGAGGGATGCAGCAGACCATTTCATGAATAGGTTATGAGAGTTCACAGAGGCTACGAGAGTTTAGGGGTGTCTTTCAGAGCAGACTGACCAACCAGCCCCTTTATGGCACAGCCCGCGTAGAGCTCTATCGCCCAGGTCACGATTAGATCACTTCAGTCCTGAGTAATCTCACTGCTTTTCATCTGATCAAACATGCCTGGGAGACTTGTTCACATATTCGTTGCTCTCTGCGTGAAATACTGCTTCCTGACATCTGTTCTGAATTTGCAGATTCTTAATTTCTATTAATTCATCCCTGTAGCCACACACCTGCCCTCCCCTCCAGGGCTAAATTGCAAACAGTAACCTGACAGAGATGGATATATCTCTTCAGGTCTTACACCCTAACATACACTATGTTCACTTTTTTGTTTGTTTTTCTTTCCATAGACAATTCCAAGACAGCTGAGTTTGAGCTTTTGGTGCTTTTATTTTTTTGGGTAACTTTCTTTACAGCTCATCCAGTTTTCACACTGGTATCCATCCACACTGTCTAGTGGATTTATGCTATATAATCTCAAACGTTACAGTCTTTCTGCAACTGATATAATGGCACCAAACACAACAGCCTAAATTGGTGCAAGCTAATCTCTGCTCCTTTTCTTTTGTAACTTCAGATTTTCTTCCAGTTGTGCCCTAGGTTTTGAAACATTACTACAATGCTTGCCTGCATTTCTGATTTTGTACCTGCTGTTATGTCAGGGGCAACTGGAACACCCCCACAGAACTGATTCAGGGTTCCAAATGTGAGTCTTCCTCCATTTGTACCTTCTGATCAAATTCAGAGTCCACTTTACTTCCAGGTCTGCATAAACTTTAAGATCACGTGTGATTTATATAACAAGAAATTGTTGGTTTTCAGTTGCAAGCATACTAGTGGTAATGGCTTAACAAACTCCTGAAAACCTGCGTTGTAGCACTGCCAGAGTAAGGCCTGAGCTGTGGTTTTTACCTAAACATATTTATGACATTATCTATTTTGGTATGGGGCTTTACGGCTAGACTTGCATCTAATAATGCTTTTATGAACACTCATGACCCCAGTAGTCTTTCAAGTAATGCCTGACCATGCTGGTGCATTATTCTTTTCCAAAATGACTACAGGATCTCAAGTGCAACGATCTTTGCTCTCATGCACACTCTTTTCACGTGACTGTCAGCTGACTAACTGCTGACACAGTTTGTCTTGGGGGATCTTTAACTAATGCAAAAAGTTACTCCCCATAAGCTGTGGACAGGGTAGTTTGATATCAAACACAGGGAGCAATACTTGTCTTGAAGGTAAAATACATTTCAGGGAGAAGAGGTAAATTGCGAATCAGCTGGAGTCCATGAAACTCTTTCCACATGTGAATCTGAATTCAGTGCATACGATTATGGGTTCGGGTATCCTCAAGGTTGCCTGCAACATCCTTAGGTGGTCTTATTATATTCTCAGTCCATCTTAAAAACTACTAGAATCATTCCTGCTTTAAACTAGTAACCAAATGAAAATACAGAGGCTGTTTTAAGCAATAAAGGCAAAATTCAGATCTGAATCAAGATGAATGATGTAACAAGATTATACGCAACATTGCTGTAAGCCTCATATAAGTAGCCAGAAAAGACTCTCAGAGAAATTCTGAGTTTAAGCTACTTGATGGCTTACTACTCTGAAAATCAGAAAAAAATCCCTTGTAATAAATAATTGATTATTAAATCTGGTGTTGTTCCCATACCTTATTTTCCCGTCTTCTGTAATACATGCTAGTAATTTCTTCTCAATTATTTTAAAACCATAAAATATACCAGTGCCTTGATGACAGTTATGCTACTATATACTTTTGGCACTCCATATATTAGTCTTTTCAACACTCAACAATCAAATGCCAGAGAGCATGAATAGCTGAAATATAGTTTCTCAGTTTTAACATAAGGCACACGTATGAAATTATTTGCCTCCAAAGCAAGTTTAAATAATTTCTTACCACAGTCTCCAGCATCATTTACATACCATCACTTCTGGAAACTCTAGATCTATGTAGCACCTACCCAAGCAAATCTACAAGCTACCAACTTTATCAACAAACCAGATTCTTCCCCATGGAAGTTGGTAGAATTCCATACCACAAGTGCTATTTGGAACACAATCAATTACATCCTCTGGTCTAAGAAAAAGTACTTCTGTCTACTGAACTGTTTCCCTTCTACTTCTAGACCACCATTATATAGTATTACAAATAATTTTTGAGTGTATATAGTTGATGAAAACCTTCAAAAGGTATTACCTTACTTGGACACTTAATTACCACTGCATGTACTTTATTATCTTATTTAATGAAAAAATGAAATTCCACAATTATACAGCATACCACATACACAGGGATTTTCACATGTGCAAGTACCATTTTCACTCAAAATGGGCGATGCTCAGCCAACTGACACTTGGATTTACTAGAATTTCCCCAAATGACCTGACAAAACTCCAAGTCCTTCACCAAGCAGAGATTCTCCTCTTGAATTTAGTTCTATTTCTTGGAAGCACTGAAACAAACAAACCCTTGCACAAGGCCAAACATCAAGTCAACAATACAGTTAGGAGGACTAGATCTGTGGTCTCCAGAAGCTCAGTGCTCTAGCTATAAAAAATAGTGCTGTCTTCACAGATAGCGAGTACTAATCTAAAGTTTTAGTTAAAAGCAAGGAATATTATTGCATACAGGTGGCTCTGGTAAAACAAAGCCCTCTGAGGCTCCTAGATTTAGGAGCCTCATCACTCTGCGAACATCTTTGATTTACACAAATCGAGGGATGGGAAAATTTGAAGTTGTGTGAGACCATGGAGGTACTGATCTCACCAGGGACCCAGAGAATTTAGAAACTAACAAAAATCTAGCAGTGAAACTGAACTGGATAGAAACTATCTGCAGTAGACACTGAAGATAAATTAATAATATATTTATAGTTTTCATAATCCAGTGCCAAAAGTTTCCCTTTAAATCTCAGTTGCTATAAATATTTTTAGATATGTGTGTGTATACGTATATACACCTTATTCACTCAGATACATTTTTTTCCTTTTCTGTAGAACTGTGTCATTTGTCTTTTACCCACTTAACCATCTGTTTTCAACTTTAAATAGGTCCTCCTGCGGGAGAAATGAAAAATTCAACCACTAGTGCAAATGTTTTGACTTGCATAGGGACCCATTTTTTTTTATTAATAGCAAGAAAAATAACCCAGAAAAAAATATTTTTTTAACAGCTAGGTATCTGATTTAAGAATCATCTTACTCTTAATTAGTTGATACACTAGTCTCAACTTCAACTACATGTGGATCAACAGCAAGAGAGGAAAATAGATATGCTTACCTTTTCTTCACATTTCCTGTGGCAGGCATACTTGCAAACTAAAACAAAAGCAAATAAAATATATGAGTAAAAGAGTGGGTGGATTCTCCCCTCCTTTTCTTTAGATCAGCTATCTACTAGAGATCTGGTCAAACTCAAGCTTGTATATATCAAAGTATTTACATACTTCAAAAACAAACAAACAAAAAAAACCCTAAGAAGACATGCATTTAGTTTTTACCCATTCCTGAAAGATTAATTACAGCAGTCTTATCAGATTTGTGCATTCCATCAGCTTATGATAACACATGTCTGGTTACATGGCTGATTATCTTGACACCTACCTACGTGCACTGGAAGTGTTACCACCCAAACAGCACAGAGAGTAAAATCAAACTGTTCCCAGCATAACCTGTGAATCTCGGTCGTACCAGCAGTTCCAGAGACCTAAGAAAAGCAGGGGGACTTCACGCCCACAAGAGACCATGACTGTTCAGACTATAATTTCTGACTACAGTCTACATGGTGTTGGAAAGATTACTTCCAAGAAGTAAGCACTTTCTTTTAAATTCCTGCTGACCTACGAGCACGAAGGGATGAATTGTACCAGCAAGTTTAGATTCAGCAAACAGCAATTAAAAAGTGGCCAGATGAGCAGCGATGTCACTATCACATAACAGCATTAATAGCTACACTCCGACACAGGCCGGGCTTAATAGATTTTTCCATTTATATGCACTTTCTTCTTTACTCTGAAATGTGCTTTATTTCCATGCAATGTCTATCCTTTGGGTTACTTTCAGCCAAATTGCATTTAAAATTTAATTTTAAACATATAAATATATATTTTTTAAAAATTAAGTTTCAGGAAAAATTTACTTATTCCATCTCCAACATCAGTAAGCTGCAGAATACCACAGAGGTTTAACTCAAAGATTAACTAGGGCCTAACCTTAAGACCACTGAAGCTGAAAGCCATGCTCATTTCTCGGCACTTCTACCAAGAGAAAGATACTCTACAGCCCGATCCAGCAGGAAAGATACAACTCCCCAGATGTGAGGTCAGTAAATACATGACCACGCCCATTTCAGATTCAAGCGCATCAACTGCTGAATGAAAAAAACCCCGTGCTCCCGTCACTTCTCAGGGGAAAAAAGAAAGCAAGGCTTAGTGACCCATTTTCTTTGGCAATCTTGTAAGTACTACCTTCACTTGTTTTCCCCAGGTATAAGTTAGGAATGAGTTCTTAGTTCATAGTTCTTCACAGGATCAAGATTCTTTTTTCTAAGAAGTTATTAGTGTCCACACAAATACCCTGCTCTATCAGCACTGACAACAATCAATAACCACATACCACTTACAGACACTATCAATCTTAAAGCAAATGGAAGATGGCTTTTAATCCATGAGGAAAATTCATTTGCTTGCAATACAGCATGGGGGATGCCTAAATTCATTAAGTAATTCCATGCACCGAAACCGTGTATTTAGCAGAATCCATATTTTAAATCAGCATAATTAGCTTTGACTTTGCAAAAGCCTAACAGATGCTCTAAAAATATGCGTGCATACGATCTGCTTACTCTATAACCTACTTTGAGCTCTCCTGCAAAATGGTTAAAATAAAAAAAAGAACTAAAAAAAACTATTAAAAAAAAAAAAGAAAGAGAAAGACACACAATCATAAAAAGTAAAGGTTAAAACAGTAAACCTGTCAGGCAGCCCTGGTATTACAGACAAGGTTCTCATCTTCTTTACTGACACTTAAGCCTAGATTTCTGGGAGGCAACATGAAATACAAGCCAAAAAGAGACTTCACTCCATAACAACCTCCATGATTTTGCTACTGGCTCATGCAAAATCAAATCACAAATGTCACCGATACACAAAATCCTTATTAGAGACATAGGTAACAGTAAACGCAGCCATTGTGTTTTCCCAGTTTCCATGTCATGAAAAGCCAGTTTACTGCTCTTGTGTAACACAACAGTGCTGTCTTTGCTGGGAAGAGACCTCTGGAGTCAGGTGTGAGTTTAGCCTGGATAGCATCGAGACCAATGCTGCAGCATCCCATTCAAACTCGTACGCAACACAGAAATAAGGCGCACAAACTCCATACATCACTGAAGGCAGAACACTTCATGGACAAAGCTCTGCTGTATTTGTCAGACTCAAAGGAAACAAAGACTAAAGCCTCAAGAGGTAATTAGTCACATACGCATCAGGCAAAGCTCTCTGACTGAAAACAAACCATGTGCTTTTGCAGGTATTTAAATCTATAACATTCTGAGGATACAGTTGGTGATTCATTCATAAAGACAGCTTAGCTCCTCCTCAGCATCCAGAAATACCCTATTCATACCTAAATCCACCACTTTCATGGATTAGACTGAGTTAAGTCATTACCTTCTCTCCCTCACTGTCTAATAAAGCTGATTATAATAAAACTGGATAGAAATAAGCGCTCTGAAATGAGATCACTGGCTCTCCAGATGCTGGGAGCAAACAAAGCATCCCTTTGTAGTCAGGGGCAGAGAGGGGATTCTGCCCCGTCCCTCCTGGGTGAACGCTGAAGTGCTGACTGCACACATTATTCCCAGGAGGCACGGCCCAGCACGGGAACAGATCCCCAAGCAGAACAGACCAAAACACCAAGTCACTTCTCTTGGCAGGGCAGAGTTGCACTAGTCGAGCAAACCTCTGCCCAGAAAAACAAAACTGAGAATGGCTGAGCCCATTTTGACAGGTGGTTCTTGGCATTTACCAGGTGCTCAAGTGTTCAAAGCACTTCACACCACCTGTGTATGTCCCACACAGGTACAGCAAGCATCACAAGTTTTCATTTGCTGGTAAGGTAACCTTTTTATGTATATAAGCACCTATTTCAGTGTGTGTGTGTGTATAAACATTTACAAATTTATGTACACATGTGTACACATCTATATAATGCACATGTACACATGTATACACACTCTAAAAACCACAGGAGTCCCACTTGCAGTAAACATACAACCACCTGCTATAATAACTGAGGAAAAAAAAGGCAAAAAAATAGAAAGGCTGTTAGCATAGAATGCTGCTTAGGAGTTAACAACTGATTGGAAGAAAGTATACCTTGGATCACTAACCTGCAGCCAATCTTCAATCTCTACATAATAATTACTACCAACAATTTTAACGCTAGTGTGGTGAAGTCATAAAAACATACTTAGAGGTTGTTTTTAAAATACAACAGAGTTAAGTCAGAGTATTTTAAAACTAATTTGTCCTTCTATTTTCTTGTCTTGTCTATTTCCTGCACCCTCCATCCAGAAGGGAGGGGGAAAAAATAGAGAAAATATATATATACACACACACAATTGTCAGCATTTGAAAGAAAGGTGTCAAGATACCATGAATTAGGTATAAGGAAGAAAGCAGGCACATGCAGAAAGAGTGAATGGAGTAAGGGCTGTGCTGCAGCAGCTACAACTCTCCCAGCATGTGAGCACAGAAGGAGCGGAGATAAGCACTGCTGCCTTTCCAGGCACAACCTTTCACAATGAAATTCATACGGTTTTCTCCACTACAGCTGCTGACATCAGGAACAGTGAGAGATCCCTTCACCAACACCAGCAATTGAACTACTCGCGCACAGAGAAAAGGCAGTCTGCTTGGAATTTCATTCCTCAAAATTCATCTTGCCACAGCTAACGCTACTGCATCGCCAGACTATCCCACCCGGATTGCTGCACCTCTCAGCCCAAGGCGGGTTTTATCTCAGCCTAAGCATTTACAGTACTCGCAAAGAGATGGATTACCTCAATCATTAGATTGCCAGAGAGGCTGAATCACGTCTCAGTGTGCCAGCTGTTTTTATGGGAAGCCTTGTATAGTCGAGAGAGACACTTTCAGAAAATTTCTAAGGCCAAAAGAGCTATATTACACCACAGTTGTGCAAACCGTGTCTTTTATAGCGCAACAAATATGCAATGCAAAAACACACAGCACAACTAAGCATACACACTGCACATCAGCTGTTGGAAAGTAACATGCAACTTACAGTTAAAAGACCTCAACAAGCAGCTTCCACCGAATGCCGGCATTCTTCAGGCAAAGCTTACAAGCGAAACAGCACTCAGCTCTTTTCCGGACTACAGCCCAAGCGTATTTGAATTTAAAAATGTGCCTGCAACACAGTCCGGAGGACTTAATCAATGTCACACTCAGCAAGGCTACTTCAGTTCTTCAACTGAACAGCTGAATGTCTGCATCCCACACATCAGCTCTCATCAAATACCAGACTTTCCAAATTTGTGTTTAAGGATTCTGGCATCAGTTCCAAGAACAACTGTCCCGAGCTGGCTGGCGATGAAATGGAGGCCAAGCCATATTTAGTCAATTTACTACACTTCAAAACAGTTCTTAAACAATAGCTCTGAAAAAACATGTTTTTAAAAGGGGAGAAAGAAGAAGAAAAAAAAACCAAACCCAGACATTTCTCTGCATCAAAATGAAGATGTGTTAACTTCTGCAAGTTAATAATACTGCTGCCAAGGTAAAGACAAACAGATAAGCACAGTGATTCATATTTTTCAGACACAGGCTCCCAAATTTTTATGACATGAAAAGTTCCGCTTCCTACATTCATGCGTGTAGGATGCTCTCTGAAAACCAGTAGCAATATATTTACAGAGTAAGAAAGTACTTCTGCAAACTAACCACAGAATGATTTATGGTTTACCAGGAAAAAAAAGCTTAAGTTTTCCTCTGTGTGGTAAGGGCTACTCACCTTGTCACATCTTAGCGCTTAATGGACATACAGTATGGCTGTATATATTCCACACAAGCATTCTGTCAGACTGTATAGGCAGTGACTATTAAAACATGACTAGTCTATAAAGACAACCTCACATTTAACCACAGCTTTGATTCTCCATGGTGGGTTTTTGCATGTTTGTTTTTAAGCAACAATACGTATGGCAAGGGTACAAACAAGACAATGCAGAAATCCTCTTGGGGCAGAAACAGGCATATAAATAGAGAATCTAAAAGATCTAACTTACTTTACTACCTTACTAATCTCTAAGAAAGATCACTTGCCCCAAAAGTATATACTATACAGCTCCTGATACTAATTTTTACCCTCCTGGTGACAAATAATAAATTAGGACCCCGAGCCACAGGCCTAACTGTTGGAAGGTGCTTGCTTTGCCCCAGCATCTCCAGCTCAGCTTCCCCAGACAGACACATGCTACTAAAGCTATTTTTTGACAGTCATGGAAGAGTCCATGATGATCCACAACAAAAATCTTAAACCAAGTATATAAAAAGACTTGTGTAATTAAGACTTTTGTTTTTTTAGTTCCCAATTTCAGCCTTCTCTCTGAATAGCAGGGGAAGGTGGGTGTCCACGTCACAGGAGGGATACAGCCCAGCTGTTTCAGTAGCCGGGATATTGATGCCACTACTGAGCAACGTCTCCCCCCCCCCCCCCCCCCCCCGCAATAAATGCCTCGCACAGAACCCCAGGTCTGCCACTGGCTCTGAAGAAAAGGCATTTTTCCTTTTCTCATAAACCAAATCAAGATGTTTTAACAAATGCGCTGCAACGCCACCACAACAGGCTCTTTTCCAGGCAGAGCTTGATACAGAAAGACACCCATAATATAATGTCCCCAAAGGAGAGAACTGTGCAACTTGCTGGCCATTTAGATTTTGACGAGGGATTGGTAACATCGTGATAAGATTATTACAAAAAACTCTCACCAACACACACAGACACACGCTTTTCTGCTGACCTGTTCCTACCAGCTCTGCAGCTATTCAACTCAAGATAAAGATCCAAAATGAAAGTGGTATGAAAAACAGACACATGGAAATTATTAACTGCAGCATTAAAAATAAGATGGTATGCAGTTTTGCACGGGGCAGAGATACCTTTGGGTGGGGGAAAGAGTCCTCTGGCTGGAAATATTGGGCTTCAGCTTCAAAAGTGAACACTTCTATTTTTAAGAAGTTAAGAGTCACATGCCAAAAATGTTGCAAGCCTAACAGCCCCGCTACAGCAACAACATCTGCTGGTGCATTTCCTGTGCCTCAAACATTTTCCTAGATTTTCTTTTGTTCTTTTTTCCGTATTCAGCCAACCATTGTCTCTTCATCTGAACACTGCTCCCAGCATTTCATGACAGGGACTGCAAACATTGTTTTTGAAGATGAAGGCTAAAAGACAGTTATGGGAAATTTATGCAAAGCTTCAGCATTTTTTAGTTGCGGTGGCTATACAGTGAAGAGTGTTGTGAATGAGCTTTCCCACAGAGGAAATATTCCACTTGCTGTTGCTAACAGCAGCAGTGGAAAAACCTTTATTAAGACAAAAAAATTCTAGCACTGATGCTGCAATAGTATGTCTGTTCTTTCTTTACTCCCACCTTTCCATCTTGTAGAAAGAATCCTGACCACCAAGGGTGGTGGGGTTTATTTGTTTGGGGGTTTTTGTTTCAGTTTTTGTGGTTTGTTTTTTGGGGGTTGGGTTTTTGGGTTGGCGTTTTGTTTTGTTTTGGTTTTGGTTTTTTTTTTTTGGGGGGGGGGGGGGGGCAGCCACGAGTGTTTTGGGGAATTTTTTTCTCCTGTGGCATTTATAGTCTGACTTTATCAGTTTAACTGCATCCTGCAAACTCCTGGGTGGTTTGTTTGTTTAGTTTTGTTTGATTTCCCATAGATGCTGCTACAAAGGCAGAACATCAGCGTAGTGAAAATGTTTTCACAGTTTTAAAAATAAAGTACTCATACAGTAACTTTTTCCCATCTTTTTAAGCTACACTTGTACATCAGGTAGGAAATAATTAAGCCTTAATCCAGTTCAGAACCAAGGTTATTTTTAGCCCTCCTCCCTCCAGATGAACAGATAACCCCAGGTTGCAGCATTTAATCTGCAAAACCATTTTCAACCAGACTATGGTTTACTGTAGCCAGCAACCCACATGAAAAATGAAAAAAAAAATAAAATAATTAAAAAAATAGCTGGACTGCCTCCAGGTTTTTCTAGCAGCTGCATACAGCACAAGAACTGTAAAATCTCAAAACACTGTATGCCTCTGATGGATCTTGAAAACATATCCTGCATAAATTAGACTAGGAGCAAGGATCACAGAAAAATAAGAGATTGGCTTAAAATGGGCAGTCTTCAAAATAAGAAAGCTGATGTTGTTAAAAACTTTATTTATTAAGTGGATAAGACCTAGTGGGCCTGGAAATTTTGATTTACAGCTCATTCTTAAGCTCCTACAGAAAACGTTCAGTGAGAAAAACCTTCACCAGAATAGAAAGCAACACAGGCTACGCAAAGGAGGTCATCAACATGACCCTTCAAGTACTATACAGTTGTAGGCATGTTTTCCAAGAGTATTTTTTAAACCTCATTAATGACAAGATGGGGACTCTGCATAAAATCAGCTGACAACTCCCCCTCTTACCTACTTACAGGGTTCAGATCCTGAATGTGACTAAATAGAGTTCTCCCTGTAGCCCCACTCAGTTTCTTGAAGCTTCCTCACGTGGTCAGAACAAACCCTTCAGCATTATTTAAAACAGATTTCTTCACCCATCTCTTATTTAAACTTTATCTTCCTATACATATTTCTGTCTCCCATGGTAGTTCTCCCCCCTGCCTTGTTTTGAAGCCAGTTAGAAGTGTGAGGTTTTAGCCAAATGCATCAAGATTTACTTTGAGTTTCCTTTCCCCACATGGCATATCAAGTTCATCACACTCGCATGATACATTCTATGATGGTAGCATTTCATTTCAGTGTTTTGAGTTAAGAGTGGATAATTCTAACATCAATTTACCCTTAGGAATTTTGGGTTCTCCTCAAGTGGGCTAAGTTTATAAAATTGCAGGTATAACAGATCACATAGCAGTCATTGGTTTTCCTGGAAAAAAACACCGGGGAGGCCACAGGGGATCACAGTCACTCCACGCTTTTTTTTTTTCCCTCTTTTTAATTTATTAGCTGTAATGAATACAAGCTGCAACTTTTTAGAAATCTTAGTAGCCTGAACTTTAAAATACATTTTATAACTACAGATCAAATTCTGGTGTGATTAAGCCAGTCCTTATGAGGTACACAAATAGGGAACTCATGCGTTCACTACAACTTTCCGAAACATCATTTAGTATCTGTGACGCAGCTTGGCTGCTATGAACATTAAACATCCCACTAGAGGTTTTTGCCTTGTGTATTTCTTATTTTTAAATTTGTAGGAAGTTACCTTAGAGATATCTGCCAAAATTCCTCCCCCAGTTCCCACTGGGGTAGCAACATGCCAAAGGATTTCAATTTTACAGCTTCTCTCAGCTCCAGAGAGGGCTGTGCTCAGCTAGGATGCTTATGTACCACTTGCGTAATGTCTACTAATTACAGTGGCTTCTTCTGTATCTCTCTAAGCTCCAGTTAAGGCTTTATTCATCCTTCCCTTTCATGTCTTTGCTGTTGTTATGCACATCGCTTCCGTGTTTCGCTATCTAAGCTCTGCACTGAAATATGAATGCATAGCTTGTACAGCTGTGTTAATTAGAGCACATTTTACTAATCCAGTGGAAGCTGCTATTTACAGTGTGCACCTTTTGTCTAGAGAAGAGAGGCTGACCTTCCCAGGCTTCTTGGTGCCACAGATGGGCTGCAGTCCACATTTCTCTTTCCAGCCTCTCCCTCCCCAGAACAGTACACTCTGTGTCACTCATGCCCAGGTCAACATCCACCCATTTCTGAGGGATTCCTAAAAAGGCTTCTCTGCCACCACTAGATCCTCCACATGCAGCCTCCCTTGGATATCCTCCCAGATGTCTTTCACAAACAAGGCTGACAGTCAAATGAGGGTTTATAGCAGAGCCTGGGTCTCTACCTAACCCAGCCTTGCTTGGGCATTCTGTAATCCCTTGTCCTTGGGGTTCACAGGTGCTACAAAATATTAATCTGCTCTAGGGACAACAACAGACTCCACTCCTTGTCCCACAGCCTGCATATCCTAGTTTACATTCAGTTGTCTGTCTGTCATATCATCAAATGTTGGTCATTACTGAAAACACACAGTACCAGCAGAAAGAAATTCTAGGTCTCATTTGCTCACAAGTTAATATATTCTTTTAAATATGGTTATGTTATAGCTAGGTTGAAATTACAGTCAGTATGTATCTTATATACAATGTACTACAAGATCAATACAGGAACAGATCTCATAATACACCCATATAAGTGCCTAGTAATACAGGATCTTATTTCACAAGGATCACTCCATGGAAACCAGGGTGACACAAACACCCCTACCCCACAAATACACACTACGTGCTTCGCCATTTAGAGGCAACTGTAATGCCACTGGCCCAAGCATGATACAAATTCCTTCGGCATTTCTAGCTTTCTAGTTTGTCCGCCAGAACTGTGACCACAGACGTGCTTTGCACATTATTAAGATACTACTTATGTTATTACTGAACTTAGCACTTACTGATAGAGTACATAAAACCACCTGCTATCATAGAAGATTACATATGCATATATTTACACACAAAGTATACACAAACAAGCCTTAAGAACAGTTTGTCAGCTCCAAGTGAGCCCCAATATACAAACATATTTTGTCTTGCCAGCAGCAATGAGCACAATTAAATACAGAGAACTCTTTGTATCAGTTAACTCCAACTAACCCAAAATGAGACGTTAAAGTGAGCAGAAGCACAATCACAAACAAGTAGGTGAATTTCAAAGGAAAATATCAAACCTCTTTAAGAAGAGATCTAGCTCCGACTGTCTTCAAATCCTGATCTATGATCTGTAAGCAGCTAGAAGCTCTCTATTAAACACAGATACTGCAATTTGATGAGGAAATGTACTTTCTACTATCACTTCATGCTCCATACTCGAGGGAACAGTTCAGTACTTACTCTAAGCCAATCAACACTTGCATGAGACCATATATTAACATGACCTACAAGACAGAAGTTATTATACAATTACTTTTAAGAAGGTGAATTGTATCTTTTATTACACTCAGCTTGCACACAATACCATGGTAAGTGTTTCTCTGCTCACAATATAGCTAACAGTACCTGCCAATTAAATGTAACACCTCTTTGGCTAGCATTTATACATGGTTCAAATAGCAGGAAGAAAACAAAACTCAGGTCTAGTCAAACCCAACAAGGAAAAAAGCCTTAAATAGTAAAAAAAATTAGGAACTGAAATTCTACAAGCATTCCTACTGGAACTGCTCTGACACCTATTCCCAAAACCAACACTTTCATGGGTAGGTTAGATTAACAAAAAGATAACCCAGTTCATTCCAACTCCCATTAATTGCTTTAAGTTCAAAACCTAACTCATGGAATGCTTTGTATTGCATGCAAAGCCTCACCAGCAGCACCTAAACATAACTTAATCATCAGCTGGAGGGAGGGGCATTTCACCAACAGAAATGTATAAAGTATTTCAGTTCTTTATGCTTATTTCACTCACCAGTGCTCTAAGAGCTAGGAAATAATGCTGCATTATTTAGAAATACTTTAATCTCCCAGATCTGGTCTACAGTTTTTAAATTGTCAGATAAGTACTTTCTAGAGATTGGGAAGAGTCAGAGCATCTAAAAAGCTACATGTTCTACACTTACAGTCCTTTGGTCACAACACAACAAAGATAAATGATAATTTTAAAAAGCAAACAAAGAAAGTAAAATAGAAATAAAAAAGAATTTCACATTTTTCATATATGAAATATAAAAGAAATACAATAAAATAGAAATTCACAAGGATGGCAGCTTGTTTACAAATGAAATAAGATACTGAATATTCAGTATCTAGGGTAAGTAGCTTCAAAAAGCAAAAAAAAAAAAAAAAAGTTTAAAAAGTAACACTGCAACCCTTTGGCTAACTATGTAACTGTGCCTGCTGAGGATGTATACCTGCTTAGCCCTGAATTCAATTGAACTGTGCTGCAGGGAAGATCAAGCCAGAGCTCAAAAGCATTCCAGTTTGAGGCAGTGCCGAAGAGACACGGGGAGTCATGTGGTCCTGGGCTTACTGCAGAACGTGCAGGTACTGCAGAAATCTATCCACAGCTGTTTGTCCTTTCTTCAGAATGAGAAGCCACATCCAGAGACAGAGCCCAGCTACAAACACGCTGACCAGGCAGGAAGGCAGCCAGGAGCCTCACCTTCTGCAAACTTGCCTTTCCTTCTTGCTACTGTTTTTGCAGAGCTTCTTAAAAATAAATTCACGGGAACCACGTATGGTTTACTGAGGTGGACTGAAGTATACAAGGACAAAGGGACATCACCGTTCAAGCGTACCTTTCAGTCAATTACTCAGTTTTCATAGAAAGCTTTTAGGCACTGCGTTCAGACCTGGCTACCAGCAAAGGACACGTTTTGCAAGACAGGGTCAAACGCCACCCCCTCAAAATGACTGCCACATACTAATGGAAACTTATCTAACTAACACAACATCCAGTCGTGGGGTGGTGCGTTTTTTTTCTTACAACAAGTAGATGATTCATTGCTAAGATAAACAGCAAATACCACATAGTGACCAATCCGGAGCCTTTCCCTTCCTCTCATTTCTCTTGACACGTAACTTTCCTTTAACTGATAAGATATTATAGTCTAGAAGGAACCTGCAGTCTGTACAAAGAGCTATTATTTTCTGAGGAGAAACTGTTAAAAAGCAAGATTTTCTCATTAATACACAAAGGAACTTTATTTCTTCTTAACTGAAGGCTTTTCTTCTCCCTCCCCTCCCCCTAATGCCAACTTGCTCGCTTCCACTCAGCACCATCAGGCAGAATCTACCAGAAGTAACCACACCAGGATTTGGCTCTGAAACAGCTGGTTTATTTTTCTTCATATTAACAGAGTTTCACAGTACTAGGGTACACTTAAAGTACTGCAGTGCTGGCAAGGGAACAGACAACTTTTAGTTCTAGGTTTCCCAAAACTCTGCTTTATAAAACCCATGCTGTAAGTTAAAATACAAATAGGTTCTTATTTAACTGAAACTACTTGGAGCCATCACTTCACTCTGTGCAACTCCTGGTGCTCCCATCCTACAGGTAAGTATCAAACAAAGTAAGTATCAAAGTGTACCAGCAGCAAAGGATGGTGGGTCTGCCTGGTGCTCTCATCAACAAAATGGGCTATGTGATGCTATCAAGGGGCTCCCTCTGAAAACTGCACCCAGAAACCTAGATAAAATGACCCCAGCCAGACTTAGACAGGGACACATGCATCACTGCCATGAATGTGTTGGTTTGGGGAGTGTGTTGGAGGGATCCCAGTAGGAGTGATTGTAGAATTTCAGTTCCTCAGTTTTTGTTTTTCCTGAAAGCTTTTTCCTAGATGGTTTGAATATAAGTGAGTTTTGCTTTCTTCCTGATACTTTGAACCATGCATAAACGCTAGCCAAAGAGATGTTAAATTACATCAGCACGCACTGTTAGTTTCTGTATTTGAACCAAAGCTATTACACGCTGGGGAAAAAGGAAAAGTTGCTCAAACTCATCCTAACCTCTGACCTGTTCACAAGAGACACAATACAGCTCTTGGCACCTTTGGTAGGTATGCACACTGACACAGCTTTGGTGAATTTAAGACTTCCAGCTCTGGGCTGGGAGAACTCAAATCCAGAGCAAACTGGCAAACATTTGTTTCTATTCCCACCCCCAAGGCCTTTCCCTTTAAAGTACTGATTCTCTCCTGGTACGGTGCTTTTTACACTGAATATGATCAAGAGGGTCTTCAGGCAGCTCCTTCACCAGGCTTCCTTCCAACAATACTATTTCTGCTAAGCTGAAATCAACTAAACCCCAAGAACTTTGGAACCAGCCTCCAGAAGGACAGGCAGAAGAAATATGTTAAAGAAATACACATACAACTACCACTCCTACGATGCTAACTGTAATGCTGAACAGGTGAAGTATTTTACATTTAGTTGTTCATCTGCAAAGTCTGCACCTTAGCTCAGGAAACGGCCACGTTTCTCTCACATCCACATCTCCCACCTCCCTCCCAAATCCTCAGAAGGATCCTAATGTGTTCAAAGAATATGGGAGGGAGGAGGTGGAAGAAAGAGATCCATCTAGAGCTGGGAAGTGCTGCAAACACCTCTAAGTGAAAACAGCAACTACACTTCAGGTGAGACAATAATATTATCTCACTAGGAGGTAAACCACGCATGTGGCAAATAAAGAAACTGTTTTATTAACATGGAGTAACAGGAGTTGAACATTAACCACGCTAAACCAGTACAGGGAATCAAAACCCCTGTTCCTGGACAACTCACATAAAGGACCAATTGAGCTTTCCCAAGGTTTAATTCCACCACAGGTATCCCACAGAGAAGAGGCAAGCATGCTCAGTTCTACCCAGCAAGGGAGAGGAGAGAGGGAGAACAGCAGCCAGAAGCAGGCAGCAACGCCAGAGGCAGCTGAATCTCTGCAGTCTCTGCATCCAGGACAATCTCTTTATTGTTTCTGTGAGTGATTAGACCAAAGTACTAAGGATTAGACAGAGCATAACACAACTGGAAAAAGTAAATAAATCGATGACTGCTCTTGTGAAGTTTTGCAAATTAATGCAGAGAAAACCTTCATGCCTCAGTGGACGAGGGTCACACAAATCCTCATTTGGAGACTGAATTCCAGAGGCATCTGTCACCCACTGTGCACACATCCCTCACACACTCCTCAGAGAGCCTCCACAGGCACTGCCTTATTCTGGAACCTGCCTGAATAGCACAGTAATAAAAGCACATCATTATACAAGTCCAATTACCTACTACAGCACCCCATTCCCTGACAAAAGCTGGGAACATGATTGTATAAAGGAAGGAAATAAACTGAGGTAACATTTATACTTACTCCAGGAAGAATCCCAGAAACATGGATTCTTTGAAACTTTATCACTAATATAAAGTTAATTTCCTTTACACAGCAAGAAAGTAAGCAGCAGATCATACATTACTCACCTCTGCAGGAAACGCCTTGGCTATCAATTACTTCTTTGCAGATCCCACAAATTTTGGATTTCTTAAAAGACTTGGTTTTGAAGATGTGAGACCTCGAAGCTGTTTCTTGAGGCTGGAAGCAAGGGGAATAACATCAGACCTTCCCTCAGCTTCTGAGTCATAATTTTAAGTAAAACAGACAATTTTAAATCAAATATCAAGCAGTAGTGTGTCAGTAGTACAACAGTAGTATGTCAAAGTGCTTTTGCTCACTTGTCCTCTCATCCTCACTTAATAACATAAACTTTCCAGTCTGAAGTGTGGGAAGCAACAGAGTGTGAGGAACCCCTTGCATATCAGGACACAGACACTACAAGACATTTTACATCATAACTTCAGAATTCAGTCTATCACTTACCTTTTAAGAGAAAATACAGAATAATCTTTATGATACGAACCAACAACATTCTGACCTAAGGTCCCATCTACATAAAAACTTGCATTGGTTCAGCTTAAACTAGTTAAAAATTATGTAAATAATGTTCTATCACAGTAGCCAATTTAACTCATATGGTGCAGAAGACAGCTTGGGCTTTTAATTTAATAAATCAAAAGTATCCATGCAAGTTCACTTTGGTACAGATCACAAACTCTAAAAATCACTTTTGCTTCTTTCCTGCGTAAGAAAAGCACAGTAGTTTAATATTTCCACAGAGTATCACAGTAACTGAAATATCATGTTAAAACATAACGCAGTAATGAAATTTCTAACTGGGGACAGAACTGCAAAAGTCAATACCATATATGCAATGGATATTATACGGCTTCTGTAACTTAGGAAACACAACAAAGAGGGCTACCAAAAGCCTATGACAGAGTCAGTATCTCCTCTGGAAGGGTCTATCAACCTTCACTTTCATTGGCTGACTTTTTGGAAATACCAGTTACCTATGCAAAACCAAAAATATATTTCCCCAGACCATGAAATTCCCCAAATGATTCTTCACATTTGTCATTTTAATTTCACATTTATCGTCCTTAAATTCAGTAGCGCAAAGGGGCTCGCACTCAACACCAACACCGGCGCTGAGCTCCAGCGGCACAGGCAGCCAGCAGCAGAACGCCACCCCGCTGGCAGCCAGGCCAGACCCCCCCACACTGGGCTCCCACTCCACACCTGACCAGAAAGCCCGCCGGCGTGGTGCAATGCCCAAGCCTATGGCAGTAAGGTAACACGGGGCTTCTTTGTCGCTTTGAGCAATTCAGCCCGTGGCTTTAGGCAGAACATTTACCATCTCCAAAAACATCTACAGCACAGCTGCTCGGCGGGCACAAAGACAGCCATAAAAATAGATGTCACCTTCCAAGCACTGCCTCCACAATGACCTACCTGGAACTCCAGAGGAGCCCCGAGTTGCACAAAGGGCAGGTACTGCCCACCCTGGGTGGGTCAGGGTGCTCACCCATGGGGATGCAGTGTCAGCCTGATCTTAAGAATAGCTTTGGGAAATATTGTTGGTCTTACCCACAGTGTAAAGCCAAGACAATTAATGCACTTCCAGAAACACCACTGCAGAAAATACTGAGGCTGAAGGAATCACTCTCAGACTGGACTATCAGGAAAATCTTTCCACCAGTGAAGTGTATTAATCAGCAGAAATTAGTGAGAGAAATAGTAGAATAGCCCATGTTCTTGAAAGGCTGGAGCAGGGGATGAAATACTTGAGAAATAAATTTGCATTGTAATTACAATGCTTCATTAGACACTTCCATCACTCACTGTAGCAGCCAAAGTCACAAATTCCCCCGTATCCCCCACTGCTGACATCTGCATCATGCTAATTCAAGTTAAATCAAAAGATATCAACGTGAAACACAATTCTGACAAAAATAAACCATAAAGAAAAGGAACAGCTGAACTCCAGCATTATGTATGAACATATCTGTTGGCAAACAGATAAAATTTATGATTTTTGAAAAATCTCTGTCCCGATTGGGGGGTTTTGTGTTTGAAAACACAGGAGATGTTTTTGAAGAGATAAGAGGTCAGGGAAGAAGGAAAAGCGTCATTACATCCAGGTGACTTCACTAATCTTCACCAATCTGATGTGAGGAGGTTCTGTACCATCATGGGTTCAGGCATCGTGCCCAAGAGCTGAGAGTCCCTCATCTCCATAGCCCCCTTCTATGTAAAAAAAAATTTAAAAACTCAGGAATGCCATCATCCACACTGGTTGCTGAGTTTCTCTGCTTTGTAGATATACAGACAAAAGAACAGAATTCTCATTTCAGATTTTATCCACTCTTCTTCCCTGCAGTTTTCTACTCCTGCATAAAGTTTACATGACAGGTCTGCAACTCTCTTGGAAAAGGACAGCTTTGCAGAGCTTGCATTTTTGAAGAAATTCACGGACACACTTCACAGAAAGCTTATTCTGTATCTAGGCCTGCTTCCCCTTATTTCCTGCCTCCCAAACACTTATATGCAAGCTTTTACACTTGCACTGTTCCAAAGCAAGACAACTGTCATGAGAACTCACTGTTTAGATAATGGAGTTTAGTGTAAGTAGGTCTTGACATTAATTGATCAACTAGTCAATCTCTCCATTTCATTTTTAATGTAAAGTTCAAGTAAAGTAATTTTCCTCTCTGGCATTTTGGAAATATTCTGCAATGCAGCCTTTGCATCTGAATTTTTAAAATGTGCATTTTTTGTTCCCTGTTGTTCATTTTAAGTACATTCCACTCCGGACTTTCCAAGCAATTCAGTTAAGCAGTTCATTTAGAAGACTGAGTACTCACAGCCATTTATACAAGAACTCTACTAAAATATACTGTGAAACCTAGAGAAGCCTAGACCAAGGTTTCTTTGTTGTCACTTGGTACAGCTTTTGTGGTTCTCCACTAAGAAAGATGCCAAGAAGAGGAACAGAGAGTATGCATGAGAGAGGGAACAGGCAAAGAGAGAAAGGACGAGACAGGAGGGGGGGACGCAATGAGAGAGAAAGGGAGGGAAGTAAAAGAAAGGAGAAGGGGAAAACAAAAAAAAAAAAAAAAAAAAAGAGAGCAACCACAGCAGGCAGCAAGCAACGCTACTAGACTGCTTTCATGAGGCTCAAGACTGGCACCTAAACAGCGTGTGATTGTTAGGAGCCAAAACTGGAAGAAAACAGCGCAGAAACACAGGTTACAGACTGAGTTTTTGCCTGAGGAAGAGGCTGTAATTACGTCTGGTCTCAACTGCTAGTATTATGAAATTCTTGTTTACCACAAAGGAAATATTTTTGCCCATGCTGTGCTCTCCATGGCACACAGACATCTAGTGGAGCTGAAAGTTTATCCCAGACTTGGATCAGTGTAACACAACAGACCCTGAAGTTTTACATGGGCATCCTCAGGTAAGATGAATTTCAAATACTCCTCATCACCCAGCATTTTCATTATGTAGCAACATACTGATCACCATCAGATAAAAAATTCACAGCAACTCTGCCAAAGGCTTTTGAGATACATAACGTTCTGAGAAAAGCAGCTTACACAAAAAACACTCTCCAGATTTAAGTAAAGCCAATACAGACTAAAGCACTCAAGATACCCAACTTGGATTTTGGCAACATTGATAATGCAATTCCTCACCAGCAGAGACTTAATGCTGGCTTGTTACACCTATGCAAGAGACGTTTACGTTATTTCCAAATACCATACTACATCAGGAACATACCTGTTTCCAACATGTAAACCACAACTGTGATAACAGTTCATTCTTTAAAAAGATGGTCACAAGACATATCTTTTATCAAAGAATCAAGAAAATATTGTAAAATTAAACCTGTGTAAATAATCTTCAAGAAAAAGTGTATAGCTATAGTCACATACATACCCAATTAAAAAAAAAAATCAAAATTAGCTGACTATTTATAAATATATCTTTATACTTCTACAGAATCTGTTCCCTCCAAAGTCATCCTGATAGTGACTAAATGATACTTACGGGGAAATGCAAGCCTCAGTAAAAATAGTTAGACTTTTAAAATTAAATCATTAATTCCAGATGTTACCTCATGTGGGGTAAAAAAAAGCCAAAAACTGTTTGTACATTATTTCTCTATTTCCAAAACTTCTAACAACCCATGTCATATACTCCAGCCAAGAAAAAATTATAAACATACATGCAAGGCCCCATAAACTTTCCTTATGTCAGAGTCTACTCTGGCTGAATTTTACATGGCCCATAAAAACCCTCTGAGCACAGCAGCAAAATCACATAAAGCAAAGATAGGTTTTGTTCACATCCCATCCGTGGTCATGCAAATAGGTTCTCTTTTCCCAGTCTTCTCTCTAAATGACTTATCCAGCAACACTGCAATTTCCTGGGACTCCCTTTGTGCATTCTTCCACTCTCCAAGGTAGCTTCAAATCCACGGGCTGATATAATGCTCATAGCTATTATTTTAAATACATGGAGGGAGGGGGTAGCAGTGTATTAGCAGAATGGTTATTTCATCACCTTTTACAGGCTAGGGAAATACCCATAAGGGATGTCCAAGAGAAAGCTCAAACAAGGGATAACTGAAAGCAGTCTTCATGAGAAGGCCAAACCCCAGTTAAAAAACGTTTGCAAAACTAAGTCATATACCTTTTTCTATAAGATTGCTCTGAAAATAAATCACATGACTAAAGAAGAAGCAGCACTGCTAGCTGAGGGGAATGCCAGTCCACTCACCCTCTTTCAGCCCTTTCTGTTATGGTTACTCGTGATTACTTCTGTCACCTCTTCACTTCCTCTCCTCCCATCTCTTACACAAAGTCTGCACAGCAAAAGCCCCATGGATTTCTGCACAATTACTTAGAGTTCCCATGAAGAAATGAAAGAATAAAATCCCACCAGGTTACCTGCAGTTCCCCACAACCAGCATTGCTGAAGCATGTACTGATGAGACAGGACTGCCCAGAATACATCAGTTAGTATTACTGACAACAACATACTTCAGAGCTTTTCTCTTCCCTCCTCATACTAAAGAGCATTTTTAACTTTCCTACTCCTCAACCAGTGTTCCACATTTGCTGCCTGCTTCACTTCCAGGAAAATATTTAAGAATGCCTACCATGCATACAGGCCAAGTAATAGGATATTATCCATCTACCCTCTAAAATGGCTTTCAGAACAAGCTAAACAAAACTTTGTAGTAAAAGCAGCTATGAAAAAAGTCTCACTCATACAAGGACAAAATGAACACACAATGAAGGATCTTCCAGAAATAGCTACACCGTAACACATGAGACTCTCTGCAGCTCTTCCATATAAGAGTAATTTCTTGGAAAACGTACTGTTGGTTCAAAAGCAGCACAGTATTTTAGCCAATGACAATAACTGAACATTATCACAAATATTTAAGTGCATACACAACTACCAACAGTGAATACATACATTTTGCAGAACCCATGCTACATGACAAGAACACAAGACAGTGGCAAAAAAAATGAAAAACACCCAAGGGTTTTTACACAGACTGAAATAAGGCATTTCTGGCTGTTTTGCTCACATTCAGAGATTACTTCTATAGTGACAGACATAGCACAAATATATATATATATTTACACACACTCTAAACAAATAGCTAGTTATACTGCTATTGCTATCATTTACTATTACAAAATAACTTCAGAGTGATTGCAAAGACAAGAGAGTATTTGTTAGACACGCCATTTACTCCCGATTCATTCAAGGCACTTCACAGAAAGAGAAACAAGCAGCCCAAGCTAGAGAAGAGAGACCTGACTTCAGCCCCTGCAGCCGGAGCTGGCGATACCTCTCCCAGCAGTCTGCTCCTGACTTGTGGCTCAAGTGAGGGCACACAGAGATGTCGGTGAGAAAAAAATGTCTCATGGAACCAGCTGAGTAAAGTTCATGTCAAGAGGAAAAATAAAACCTATGAGGTACAAAACTGCCTTACTGCATGAGCTTAAGGGGCAAAGAATAATAGAAAAATGACAGAAAACAGAGTATTTTCCCCCCCTTATTTAAAACATTTGGTGCTATAAACTCAAGCAGTAGAAGCCTTTGTAGTTTCTTATGACAAAAGAAAGCAGGGGTCTTCATTGTTTTAATAAGATACTCTGCCTAGGTACTAGGGTTTCAAAGCTATATGTTTCTCTAAAAACTAAAAAGGCAGTTTCTGTCCCAGTGACATACAGGACTTACATAGATCTAAAGACAGAGGCCAGTTATGTGCAAAGCACCTACACTCAAGGTTTACTCAGTGCAACAACAGCCAATTGTGGAAAATACAGCTCAAAACCACAAGGTATGCACAACGTCCATCTCAACCACCCAAGCTCTCATCACTGCATCAAAGGTAGGCACTATTCCAACAGAGCAAGTCAGTCCTGCTCCTCCCATGTCCTGCTCCGTCCATGCCCCTGCTGTACCAGCGATGCTGGAAGGTCCATCCCTGACCCATCCTCTTAAAATCTGGTAATGCACCTGTTTTCCACTAGTTTTGTCAAACTGCTTTGAACACTGTTGGTACTGTCTACCCCCAACTTTCTGTGGCAGCAAGTTCCAAAAGGTCATACTCCCCATTGTTTCAAGTACCTTAATTTGTTCATTTTAAAGTAAATTCCCATCAGCTGTGACACTTTGTTAAAGTGTCTGCACTGTGGGACTGCATGACTAGTTCTGCCTAGTTCAACCTATCCACCATCTTTATGTTTTTGTAAAACCTTTATCATATTCCCCTTACAGTTTCCATTCCCCAGGATGAAGAGTCCCAGACTTTTCAGTCTCTTCCCAAAAAGCAGCTGTTCCATCCCCTGGACCATTCTGGTCATCCCTTTCCAGACATGCTCTCGTTCTACCATATGCTGAGACCTGATACATAATGCTTCAAAGTTTCAAGTTAACAATTAAAAAGAAAAGATCTCGGGTGTCTAGATCTAGATTTCAAGGTATGGCTGCTCCCAGTTCCAGCTGCCAGAAAAAACACATCTGTCATGAGCTGTAAGCAAACTTGTACTGGCTCTCACACACAAAGCTTTTCACCTTAGCTCTCTCACTTACAGCTCTGAACTAAAAAGTTGAAAGCCAGACAGACACAAGGCAGTGCAAGATGCGACAGAGAAGTAGCAACACACTTAGCCTGCCACAAGGCTCTGGAACAGGGGTCTGCAGCCTCAGTCACCCTACCAAGGGTAGGATGGGAGCCGTGACATAACAGCAACTTCCTTGCACTCTAACAAGAGACAGGATCTATGCCTCATGTGCTGGTCTTTCATACCACCTAACATTTACATTTGTCATTTGTGGACGGTTCACCTTGGAGGAGGTCCATCATCTAGATCATCAACTGCATGTGCCCTTTTGCAAGTTTTAAATTCTTGAGACAAAGTGGTATCAGCCACAGGATACAGATGTCATAATAAAAGAGTAAAGTGTTTGCAAAAGACTCATCAACAGGTAAATCTCTCTCCCCACTTTAAAGTTTGAGGCTGGCTACCTCAAACAACATACAGGAACTCTTTCATACCTGCTGTTTTCCCAGACAGTTTCAAGTTCTTCCCCTTATGATCTGGCTGTGATTTCAGTCCATAAAAAAAACAGGTCCAGGTCTGTCTAGAGGTGGGTAACACCTGCTGTAGAAAAACAGCACCCAAGTGGGTCTGAATGCACACTCATTAGCATCCCAACACTCCTTCCAGCAGGATGCAGGCAGAGCAGCACGCCTGCTGCAGCAAGGTGAGGTGGCTGCCTTTCTCTGGCCAAATCCTTACTGCTCTCCTTCATCCAAACCCCCCCAGGAATCCATTCCCTGCAGAGAGCAATGGTTCATCCCCTCTCCTCCCAGCAGGAACACACAGAGGAGCCTGCAGTCCACTCCTCACCCATAATGTAAAATAGCAGCAGCTCTCATACTTTTCCATTTCATCAGTTCTCTGCATTTCTGTCTCAACACTTCATTTCTCCACTGCACATGAATCTGCATTGGTGGAAAAGCAATTAGGAGACAGCTGGAAAGTCCACTAAGACAATCGTTACTCCAGACACTGGAAAACTTGTCGTCCTCATCTCGCTGGAAGACGGGCACTTTGTTCTGTGTGGGAAAACACTGTACAAAGGAAATGCCTGAAAGCAGCAAAGGACTATGTGCATCATGAAAGCTCAATGTTTGTCAATGGCTTTTTTTTGTTAAATGAACTGGCCTTGACATCTCTGAGGCTACAACGCTGCTTTTATTACATGAAGACTGGAACTCCCACATATTCAGAGCCAGGCATCTGAAGACTAGAATTCACGTCTTTAAATAACAGGGGGGAATAAGCTATTTCTGAATATACCTGGTTATCCTCAGTTCACAGAAAAAAAAAAAGTTGAAGGGCATAACAAAAGTAAAAATTCAGAGAGATCAGTTGTCTACCCCTGAAATACCAACAGTTAAATTTTACCATTTTTTTAAATCATCTTCACCTAGAACCTCTAATCAAACCTCTTCCCACTGCAGATGAATTCTTGCAGATATACAGAAACATCAAGCAAAGTACATGCTTCTGTGCATATTTCCTCCCACTGTCTGGATAGTCCCTAATGAGCCTGTTTACAAAAGCAGGAGATGCACAAAGGACTGCAGTGATGTACAACCAAAGCCTCCTATGACATGATGCACTTAGTTATAAGGCCAAATACCAAAAAGCTACCAAAAGCCATGTATTGTAGTAAACAATTTCTGGCATGAAAAGAAAGAACTATATGAAAAAAAAAAGACCAGGAAAGTTACAAAAATCTGCAAAGCAAGTGGAGAAAGGGAGAGAAGAAGCAAAAGAAGAGGTCAGACCCAGATCAGATCAAATACGGACAGCAGCAGGTGTTTGCCAGAACACTGATCAGGAAAAACAGCTGAGAGGGATGAAAGCGTACATCAGTAGATCAGTCACTGATAAATGGAAGAAATATTAATAATATTAACACAGTGAATAATTTCAGTAAATTCATACAGGCTAATTTTGCTACACAGCATGAGCTTTCCCTCTTACCCTCACAATCCTGCTTGAGGCAGGCATGCTACACTAATACATATTCAATTTGGCATTTTTAAGTCCATGCAGGTACTCTGTTGTCACTACCTTCCAAATACACCTTTTTTTCCCTGGCCCATCCTCCAGAGAGAGCCAGCATCCAGGCTAGAAATACACAGAAGTAAGCTGCTAGTTGCACACTTCTCATACACCGGTGTTTAGCAGCTGCTCTACTAAGGAGGCACACACACTGAAAGTGCATCTGTCAGGGAAGTTACCAGTCATCAGTCAGGCTCTGCCTTCTGCAACATCACTACGTTCCATCTTCAAGTAGTAGAAATTAACATGCTTTCCAAGTCTGCGTGGAAGTCTCATTAAAGGCAATGCAGCAGGATGGAAAACTGGCAAACTCAGTCCTGTTCCCTCCCTTCCACACACACATCCTTACTTAACCACTCCACTTCAACCCTATCAGCATGGCTCTTGCAACCTACTGACACAGTATAACGACCACATGAAGCCTACCTGGCCATTGTGCTTTGAAAGGCTAGAGTTACACTAAGCAGGGAACACACTGAAGACCAGCACCTGTGGCTCAAACATCCTCCCTCAATTCCTATGCTCCCCACCCCAAAGTCTGTACTTCAATGTATTCCCCTTGGCCAGAAGCAATGGGATTACAAATGCTCCTGGTTCAGTATGCAAACAGCTCTAGTTAACCATGCAATCCCATACAGATGACTATCTGCACAAATGATAGCAACTGGTATAGAATGCAGCACTCTCTTGTGTCCTTAACTATTTCCTCATTTTATAGTTATCTTACTTCATGTAGTTCAAACTGTTCCAAACAGTAATCTAAAACAATATCTTTTGTGTAACATCTTAAAAT
Source organism: Falco peregrinus (assembly GCF_023634155.1). NCBI lineage: Eukaryota > Metazoa > Chordata > Aves > Falconiformes > Falconidae > Falco > Falco peregrinus. The sequence continues at coordinate 26,069,841 of NC_073725.1, read as the reverse complement.
AGGCACAGGTTTTGCACTTCATTAAACCTCAGGATCCAAAATCTTTTGCTTACAAAATTTTGTATTTGATGATTTAAGAAGCGAGGGAGAACCCAATATGGAACATAAAGATCTTCATTGTGCACTTTTGGGTAGCTCTTCATTTCTTTCATAACATCTAGTTTCACTTTTTTGCTGCTATTTTACTGAAGCTTTACCATTTTTTTCTGTCAAGTTATAATCAAATATTTTCAGAAACAGAAGCAAAGTAATACTACACAGACTTCTACAAAAGTTTTTATAGGATAATATAAGTGCCACTCCAAAATTCAGAAATGTTTATTCAACAACCCTGCTCCACAATGTAATTTCATTACTTTTCGGACAGCAGACAACTTGTGGTTAACCATTTATTTCATATTTTCCTGGTGTTCCTTTGTGGTCTTGTCAGGCGAGACTACGGAAACACAAGCTGATGAAAAACACTATCTCCAACCGTTGATTTTGCATACCTTCTATATATTTTCCTCAGATATTACAAGATTAGTTCTACTGACTGTTCTCTCAAAGTCTTTATTGTGTGGTAACAGCATACTAAATCATAAAATCTCAGTCATATTCCCTTATTGCTACTAACCACAGATGATATTGTACAGAGTCCATGCTCACCTAAGCCCTAACAGGCAAATCTGAGGAAACTCTGAGAGTTCAAAGGCTAGTACTAGGTAGGTTTTTATTTTTACTGAAGAACGTGAACCACAGACACAAACAAAAAGCAATAAAAAAAACACTCCAAGCAACAGTACCAAAACTTCCTGGTTAAAACTGTAATTCATATGACAATAACATTTTTATGATGCACAAGAATTTAAAAAAACATTAAGGAAGAAACAAGGTTAGCCTGATGGCAACAGATAGATCGCTCACTGCTGCAAACAGAAAAATAAGGCTCCTCTTCTGATCTTTGCACTGCCTCCAGCTCTAACCATCTTCCCATCTCTGGTACCCAGATCAGAACCATGTAAACCAGGCTCCGGGAGACAGGCCTACCATAAGACGCAGTCACACTTTTCCACAGAGAAAGAGAAAGTGCTTGCCATGTCAGATTCAAACTTTGCCTTTATTTGAGAGAGGAACTCACAGTAAATGTATTAATTATATAGCATTCAGTTCTGATGTTCAGCCTGCACCTCTGAGAATAAGAAAAATCCAACAGCAAAGCATGCCATGTTACAGTAAAAGAATGAGTCTACAGCAAGCTAATAATCATAATTATACCTACTTCTGCTGAACTGCAGATTTTTATTCCTACAAAATTTTGAATTGTTACCCTTACCTCCACCTTATTATTGTAACCATTTTCAAAGTCACTTCAGCTACAGCCTGGAGATAGGAAAATACCCTTGCCTGCCTGTCCGAATGGTCTCCACCTTTCTGATGAGCTGTTCCCATTCAAACATTAACCTCTAGAAGGAATATGAGAAAATAGCCAGCCTGACAAATGACATCAATTCCGGTCACTGACTCGTACAGGCTGCTGCTAACGGGGAGCCCTGTGTGCTCCCACTCAGCCAGGAAAGGATTTGCTGCTACCAGCCTGAGGCTTGGAGCTACAATTCCTCTCCTCTGTCATGTGGATGAACCAGGATAATACGAAATGGCTTAAGCACAAGGATCACATTCAGCTGCAAGATCTAAAGCACTTGTGGAAATGGCAATCAAACACAATAGACATTTATAAAGTTATTATACAGTGCCTGCTCTGTAGCTGATTAACTTGCTCACTCACCCAAGGACGAATAGTTGAACTATTACATTGAGAAAAACAATTACATAAAATGCAACTATTACTCAACTCAACCGACCTGCTCGTTCCTTGTAGCTCAAAATACCTAGTTATTTCCCTGGCACTAAAATCATGATCTCTTATCACAGTGAGTTAAGAAAAACTCACTAAAACGTATGTTGACCTTTACTTTCATGCCCCTTTTTAAATGCCCAAAGAATCCACTTGAAACCCTAAATTCTTCCTTTGAACGATCAAGAAGCTCCACAAACCCTTACTCTTCCTATCAAATACTCTCCAATCTTGTCAGTATCACTTCATCAGGGTTCTTCCTTTTCCATTCCCATTTGTTGCACCAAGGGTATTCTCATATTAGCACACTGAGAAAGAACTCTGCTCTCTCCCCATTCCCTCAGAACAATGCCAGTTGCCTTTAAGGTCTTCACAATTTTTACTCCCTTGTAGCTTAGGTTTCTTTTCTTGCACTTTCAGAGGACATAATTCATTATCACAAGTTCCTGCTCCCTCTGCCCCAACGAAAAAAAGAAAACAGTCCTAGAACAAAATCTTCAAATAAAGCAGATTTCTGGATCACAGCAATTTAAAAAAGTGACAGTCCCATGGTACACTTGCAAAAACCTAAAATAATTTCACGGGAATCTACAACAAAATAGAAGTGAAACTAGACAACACTCATTTGAAAGGCTTATCCTGTTTCTGACATCCAATCATTCCAGCATGTCCTTCATTATTACAGCACACATCATGTAGCCTAGAAATATTGCTACTGAAATCAAAGAAAACTTCTGAGGTATCTTCACTACCTGGACATGATTGATTGCAGGTCTGCTGACAAAGCAGGTCTGTTGACAAGGCAGGTCTGTTGGCTGGTATTTTTATAAATGTTGTGAGGAGAAAACATAAATACTCTTTTTTCAAGACTTGAGGTGAATCTCTGAATGTTTATTAATGCAGAAGGGATAATCTTTCAGAAGAAAGCTACCAAGCCTCAGTCTAACCAAAAATATTAGTCAGTAGGTATTCACCACTCAGCAGATTTCACTCAAAACGCCTGGACGGTCAGTTTTTTACTCTTTCAGGATCTCTGAGCTGGCAAAGCAGGCTTCTTTACAAGCAGCAAGTCATTTGGCAAAACCAAGCAACTAGGAGAGTAAACAGTGATACCACAGCACCAGGCAAATACAACGTGCAAGCATCCAGTTAGTGATTCAAGAATTGTATGGTGGCTTTTTAATATTGTATGATTTTCTCCATATAGTGCAGTTCAGGGCAGGAAAATCTGTACAATTTTCAGTCTGCTTTTGTTGTTCAACCTGACAGTATATATCAGTGTAGCCCTTTCTCTCTCCTTTACAGCAAATGTATCATTTCCAAATGAGAACCTGTTTTCCCACAAACACATAAAACCTTACTGATCAAACCACAGTCAGAACATAACACCGTTCTCCCAGGCAAGAGAGTACACACGAGAAAGGGAACAAGAGAAAGAGAGAACTGCCTCTTGCTAACATTCTTTCAGCAAAAATTTATAATCCCTTAATTTTGCCATTCAAACAAACCTGATGCCTCCAGCCATAAAAAGCCTAGTGTCTGTATGCTTGTTTTATTTGTTAATTTTCATTACACACAAGGCTTTAAGGCAGTAAAATTGTTTACAGGCTGCAACCCTCAGCAGCAGAGAAACCACAAGGAATTCACAGATGTGATTATCTTCTTCCAAGTTAAAATCATTATTTCAGAAACATCAGCATATAAAATGGGTTGAATTGCTGAGGAATGAACATACCTTGGTTTGTCCACCAGCCAACTCTCCAGACGAACTGTTGTCAGCCTGGTTTAAACAAAGGGTTGCTTTAATTAGTGAAATATTACTAACTGACAGGGCAAATTCCAAAAATACTTCACTACAATTAGAAACCTTTTCCTCCCCCATTAAAACAATTTTTAAATAGCATTTAACCCCTATGTGGCCACATGGGTGTGCTATAAGTATACCCATTTCTCCTCTGTACATCAAACAATGGTTAAATAAGCAATAAACTTTTTTCCCAAAGCATCTGAAAAATCTTCCCAATATTATTACCAGAGGATCAAGACAACATTTCATTTCAGTCCTGCTTCAGATCCCACTGGGACTGAATCTCTTCCAGTCTAGCTCTGCATTGAGCTTAACTGGGGGAGAGGGGCGAGGCATAAAGGAAAGCAAACAAGTGTTCAAACCAATTTTCAGTTCAGGTTAAATTCAATTCACAGCTTATTACTATACCGACTGTAGTTGTCATCTTCCCCTTGCTGCAATTAATTTTTCCATCTTTTCACTTTCTAGAAATGGTTCATTTATTCTTTCACCACCTTGAGCAACCCAACAGGCCACAGTTCAGCATGTGCCCATGAGAGTCCAACCCATCCCCACACAGCCACCAGCACATAGTGTTTACACATGGTAGGGACTTTAACAGTGGAAATCAAAATTTACTGCTGACAGAACAGGTAGTAAGACATCAATACCAGTGCAGATCTTTTTAGACAAAGAAATATCATTTTGCAAGTAAATAAAGGGTAGAGCTTAGTATTTTTTTTTCTTAGAACAAGTGAATAAAATCCTTTAAAGTTAAGCCAAACCAAACTCTAGGTTTTAGTAACCTGAACTACTGTAGTCTATACACTAAAGCACAACAAATGAATCTTTTCCATGCGAAACATGCCCATATACACAAGATATTAATTGTGTAATACACGTACAACAACACACAGATGCCCTTTTTGTTCTCACTGCTTGCATGTGCAGACAGATGCCTTCAGACTAAATAAAATGTCTTGTCATATGACATTTTGCAGAAAATTTAAGACATTTTTGTTACTCTGCCTCTTTGGAGGATGGCTGTGTTTTTAACTGTCTCTCTGTAACTGAATGTAGTCACAGAGGCATCCACCATGACAAGGTGAGGACTGCTTACAGACTTCTTGGTTTATGTGAGGTATTCCCCAAACATAAGGCTCCCTGAACCAAGATTAAGATTTGATTTGTGCAACTGTGTTCCAGAGACCCCAGGAAAGGCGATTCTGCAAGTTCACATAAGTGAAAAATTCTTGCAGAATCAGACCACCTGGAATTTACTCTTACACTTAGAGGTGTCCAACTCATGCCATTATTTAAGCAGCCATGACTTCAAGCATTACAGTCAACACGAGCTTGTGTAGCTTAAAACTTACAGCAGTGCTTACTTACATCATGACCTATGCTATGACTTCACTGTTGACTGATCTATCTAAATCTAGAAGCAAATACTTCCACAGAAACAGCAACATGCAATCATCCTTCAAGGATCTCCAAAGATCCTCAACTACTAAGTCCCAAAATCTAACACAGTTCTCAAAGTCATTTTTGCAGCTATTACATAGTTAATTTTCTTCCACTCACTGAACTTGCTTTAGTCATCAGCTTCCTTTATTCAAGAGCCATTTGTTAAGAAAGCAATTCAATCATTAGGAACCACTTAATACTCCTGTAAAACAGTGGGATTTGTGGATTATTTTTTTTTTAACACTACCGTATCACCTATGAAGGTCAAATGCAAGACCTCTCAGACATTTAAAAAAAAAAAAAAAAAAAAACCACACCAAACATGCTTTACTTGGTTTACTCAAATTTAGCCTCAATTACACAAACTCCTGCCAGCACAGGCCCAGCCACCAGCAGGTCACAAAAAGTCACCCTGACTTTAGGGGGATTAAATCACCCTCAGAGTTGCTTTGAAAAAGGCTTCTGTGAGGTAGGTGAGAAGAGCCCTTGTACTCTTTCATAAGGACCCCAAAGCAGCCAGAGTGAGCCACCAACTACAAAAGCAGAGAGATAAGGGAATAGTGTTGCATGTAATCAAAACCGAGGAATGACTGCAATTATTCATCCTGGAACGTGACCAGACCCCTTGGTCAATCACACATGAACAAAATTCTGTGAGACATTAAAATAATCAGACAGAACTGCAACACTCCAAGCCAAAGCAAGCCCCTAAAAATCTTTAAATGTATGTATAAGCAACACAGGAGAAAATGCCACTAAATAAATACTATAAACTAATGCCAGGACTCTGTCTGTTACGTGCTGCTATTTTCTATCTTTAAAAAAAAAATAAAAGCTTCACTTGTGGCATGATATACCCTCACAGAGATGAAAAATTCCAAACAACACTTGCACATACTCAAACCTTTCCAAAGTGTCTTCTGGGGTGGGGGAAGAGGTAGGAGATCAAATCTCTCTGTAACCTGACCAGTGCTACTTTACCTGCAGGATAAGCACCCAGGCAGAATTCTGAGAAAATCCATTGGGAAGAAAATCCTGATACTTTTGGAAAATCTTGAATTAAAAGAGCAACTTGAGAGAAGGCAGGGCAATAAGAGTTCAACAGAACACAAGTTTAACAATCTTTAAAGTCGTCTGATTAAGAAACAGCATAATATTTGATATTGCCAAACCCTTGCCTGCTTTCAGGTCACAAATATATGCAATTATTCCTACTGGTATTTAAGATATCAGAAGTTGTAATAAACAAGAAAACCTGATGATATTGTGACCGTGTTTAACTATTGTGGATTATCGATGAAGAAAAGTTTCCTAAACTCACTGAGGCTTCTATACAGTCCACATCCTACAGACAACCACCCTGTTATACCCTGAGGCACAGAAGAGGCTGACAGCGCTACTGAGCAATTTTACTTCCCTCATCCTGCAGAAGATGTGGTGTTCTGGAGGCAAACACAGATGGATTAGCAGTGAATTCTTCAAGACTCATACCTTAAATAGGAGTTGCGTAGCCCTGCTTCCCATCTACATTTTTCTTGCATTCCCTCTATCTAGTCTGGAACTCCAGCTCAGCAGACAGAGAAATGTCTTCCTGCAGGCAAGAATGAACAATCTCTCCCCAATTACAGAGCCATGTGTGGGCTATGAGCAATTTTCCAAACATAAAAGGAAGGAGGGAATTTGCTATCCATATATTAACAAGCTAAAACAAGCCAACCTGCAGATGGAAAGGATCAAAGTGTCTGTTTGAGTCACCTCAAAATTAATCCCCTCCAGGAATGTTCACCACCTTCCCCCCCGCCCCCCAAGCCCCAACACACACACACACACACTACGTCCCCCCAGTCCCTCCCAGAGTAAAAAGTCAAGCTCAAAGAATGCAATCTCTTTTAGATTAATATGATACTCCCCGTAATACACACACCCTCCTTGTCTCTTTGAAAGACTGTTCTTCCCCCTCAATACCCAGACATGCACATGCATTAGCTGAGAGACAATTCTATCCCCATTGTCTATCAAATGTGATACTATGCTTCATCAGAAAGATTCCCTACAGGTCCAGGTTGGAAATGGCACCTGCACCACACAGGGATAGGACTGTCCTTTCCCAACGCTAAAAAGAGCAAAAGTAATATTAATTATCTGTAATACAGATTCTTTGAAGCAAATTTGCTTTGTAAACAGGAAAAAGTGAACGTGAGAAGCTAAAGATATTAGGAAAAGCAAATATATGCATTACGACAGGTAGTTCTTCCACTGTGTTCAGGATATTATTCACATTTAGTCTGCCACCGCTCAACTGTATTTTACACAATACCTTAGATATCAAAAGGTTATCTGGGATGTCAAACTCATCTACATCTTTCACTTAGGCAAGCTGAAAACTATCATGATTTGGAAAGGGCCTGGGGGGTTGAGGGGGGGGGGGGAATATCCTTTTTCTGTTAAACTATGGATTAAAAAAGCTACATTCTTCCCATGAAAGCCTGAAGAAGCTCAGTGTTAGTATAAAAGGCCCAGTTTTGTTCCTACAGAAGCAGCAAAATTCCCATTTTTTGCAAAAAGTGTTAGAAACAGGAAACCTAGCAGCTGATGGGGCTGGTAAAAGCTACAGCAGTAACATTAATAGAGCCAGTTCTCACCACATCTGAACACTGGCCAGAGTAAGGAGGCAATGCTGCTGGGAGTTCACAAGCAAATCTATCCTGCTATCACCCACGTTACCACATACAGAATGATGTGGCTCACTGACAAGCACCATCAGTTGCTGCAACAACTCATGAAACACCACAAGTTGTACCAGGCAGCGTTAATAGGAAGTGATGGACTGGGAACAGGGGCTTTACTTCCAAATCCCACCTGCTAAATCCATCCTTGCGCTTTGAAGTCCTCTCATTTCATTACTGCTCACAAGTTTGCCACTGACACCTTTGTGCAGAGGCTATACACAAAATTAGATAAAATGGAGCTAAGACACAAACCATTCCAGCTACCATCCCGCCATTTGGATCTTGGTGATGACAAAAGCTCCCTGTCTCACCCACAGAGCTCTGGGGAAACGTGGGCAAATGGCTTCAGTTTTCCATGCAGCTAAGCACCATCTCTAAAAGGGAGATACCAGTTTTTATAAGGCTGGGATGGCACACGGCTAAGTAACTTTGAGAAGGAACATAAACTGTCCAGATGCCACAGTAACGTATAATACAACATAAGGAAAGGAAGGCAAATATAGTTGTGCATGAACATACTTGAAATGTCAGCAGTAATCCAGTTTCGCTACACTTATAAAAGAAAGATAGCAATAAAGGAGGTACTCAGAGGACTGGTTTCTAAAACTATGGCACATATTTGGAAGCACTGTTGTGTATATGAACACCAGAATTAATAGAAGAAAAGGTCTAGGGGTTTTGTTCATTTGGTGTTTTGGGGTCTTGGGAGTTTTTTTGGTGAGCTATTATCTTTCTCTTTCCCCTTTAGAAAGTCATTTGGTTAGGTAACAAATTTGTATATAACTACTCATCATTAGTCAGTAATCTTGTTGTGACAACATGGGTAACTAATAGAATAAAGCACACCTTAAAAAAAAATTATTCAACTACAAATAATGAAGAGAAATACAAAAGGCATCTATACCAGGAGGTGAAGTATAGACTGTATAGCCAAATAATGTGTTATTCTTCAGAGTATCCTGCTTAAGTCTGTATGTGTGAAGTTCATCTGTCATTGCCCCTCTCCCCTTTTATTTATTGCACATACATCACCCTAAAAACTAAAGCTTGATTTCTAGCAAGAGACAACCAGAAGAGCCAAAACACAACCAAGAAACACTCTTTTTACTCCTGAAGTACAGAACAGTCTGGGTTAAATGGCACATAACTCAAGTCTTCCAATTCTTAATCTCCATCAACAACACAAAGGCATGTCACATGTAGTAGACTCTGTGGCCCCAAAGTGATCAACCGCTGCATTTTACAGGAACTCTACATTCAAACATATGCAGGTTGAAAATACCAACCCAGAAATGCTCTCTCCTGTCTTCTCTAGGCCTTTTCATACTGCCTTTCAGCAGGATTATTTTTTCTTCTGCTTTCCCACTGACCACCTCTCTCTTGAATACAGTTTTTTTTGTTGAACGTGGCTCAGCAATCATTACGATACTCTAGGAGACTCTGTGCCTCTAGGCAACATGCCTAAATCTGCAAAATCCTCAGCTTGTATTCTTGTAACATAAGAACATCAGTTGAATTCATGCTTTCCCCAATCATTCAATTTCTTCATTAACTAATGGATTCACCTACATCTGAAATACTTCATTATATCAGTCATATCGCACTTAAGTTGTGCTCAACCTTCATGTACACTTTTCTTTTAAGACATGCGGGAGAACTTCAGTTCTGAAATAAAGTCAGAGTTAGCTGAAATTCCCAAATCTATTAGCACATACAGCAGATTTCATGGCCATGGTAAACATATAAAAAGTGCTGCCCAATCTGGTGTCATTAAGAAATAAACGAGGCAAGCTCACTACTCTTCTGAGAGCTGTCAAAAGATAGTTAATGACTCATAGGAAAACCTTGACTTGCTCTACACACATGCTTCATTTCCCTCACCACTTCAAGTACAACAAAGTGAGAAATTCTGCGGTGCTTGAACACTCCTACTCCATTTTTGAAGTGTTTTTCCCTTTCAGCTCTACAGGTCTTCAGAGCACTTAATCATTAGGGAACAACTACAGATAACTGTAACAGCACCTGCATGGGTAAGCCTAAGCAAGAGAACCGAACCACCCAAAAACGTTAATACAGGCAATGTTCCCTCTACAAGCAAACCTGTAGAAGCATTCATTTCCTTGAAAGACTCAAAGGCAAAAGAAATTGTTCTAGGATGCCCAGGAAAGGAAAGACATGCACGATACTCTGAATAAAAGCTGAAAGCAAAGGAATACGACTCAAAGCTCAGAAGGACCACAGAGAAAGAGAAAATTATTTTCTCACTGGCAAGGGTCTGATTCTCAAGAGCTACAAGGCCCTCCAAAGCTCTCATTTCTTCCTAAACCCCAAGCTTTAAAGGCAGTACGAGGGCTTGCTGCCTGTGAAGAGCTTGCCCACCCCTGCCAGCTGCACTGCCCAGCTCCCCACGCAGTCCACTGCAACAGCACCCGCACCGGAGCAACAACAGGCATTGCTGTGCAGGGGGCACCTGAGAACCTGAGGTTGTTTTGCAAGAGGTGGGAACAATTATCGCCTCCTCAATGGCAAACAATGGATCCCAGTGAGGCTCAGCATCAAACTGTCTCACTGCATATCATTTTACATTTCAAGCTACCTTACTGATGACAATATCAGCATGAGTCAGTGACATGGGGAACAAATATGTAAAGTCTGCTTTGCTTGAATTTCAGTCCTGTGCTCCAAGAATTAGTTACCACATTCTTTAAATACAAAATAAAACCCAATCAAAAAAATCTGTTAAAAGGCAGAAAAGCCATTACTTATGTTTCGTATCAGCTCAGCATAACCATGTTTTCTATCAAGCAGAATAGTTACGTTTTCATAAAAATCTCACACCTGCAGAGAACACATTTTCACTTAAAAGCACACAGATAAGGCACTAGCCAGCTCAACTGGGTGTTCATATGAAGTACTAATTGTTAAACTAGGGATGACAAGGTGCCTTCCCCTCCTCAAATGAGCACAAGCCATTAAAAAACAGTTCTCAGAGATGCTTCTGATTATTTATCAGTTCCTTCTGGCAACACATTTCTTTAACCACATGAACACTGACTATGCTGATACTGTTATCTTAAACTAGACTATGAATCAAGTTCCAGTCCTGGTTTTCCCCAGAAGTACTGTTCTGTACTTGCAGAGTTGAGATGTCACAATTGAACACAGCCACTCTTTCTCCAATTAGTTCCCAAATTTTCTTTCTTGGAGCAGCACACCGTCTCCTGCAGGCCATAATCAAAGCTGGGGTGCCTTACAACCTAGTGCCTTTTCAGGAAAGGTCAGCTTGCTGACACGCTTTATACCCCTAAAGTACAAAAAGAATGGCTATTACCTCTTCAGGACAGAACAAGCATCGGCATTTCAAAATAAAACTTAAGAGTAACGACACACAGACACACAGGAAACAGTCAAAGTATTTCAGTTACATAGAAACAAAAACTCAAAACTGCATTTCTAAAAATTACCATTTTCTCTTCACACAGCAGTGAGCAGGTATTTGACAAAAGAATACTCAGAACAAAAGCCAAAATATTTTGGCATTCTGCCCTTGTGCTTCCTGGGGGATGGAGTTCTAGCTGGCTTCTGGTGTAATTCCCCTAGAGATTAGTATCTTTAGCAAGAACTACAAATCCCAAAACTTCAGTTCCAACGATAAACTCACTGTGCTTTCACAACTTGGAGAGAAGTCCAGCACTTACCAAGAAAAAAAAATAAATTAAAAAAATCACAAATGAAGCATAGCCCACGAAGCAGCACAGAAGTAAAAGCAAAATACTAGATTGAAACCACAAAAATTTTAGAGCCTCAAACAGCAAGAACTCTATGGAAGAAGGCTGTTTCCAGCAAGAATTAAACCTATTTCTTCCCCTGCCCTATCATCAAGCATCATGAAACACATACATGATTTAATATAGACAAACAATTCTTAACATAAGATTAAAGCCTACACACAGAATCACAGAATGGTCAGGGCTGGAAGGGACCTCTGGAGACCATCTAGTCCAACCCCAAGTATGCTTTTGTACAGCAGACAGGCAAAGAAGTGGCAGGATAGCTCCAAAATACTTCCAAGTAACCACGGTATATAAAACAGAAAGAAATAAGACAAGTAAAGGAATATTGGCATCCATAAAAATACTGAAAATAAAAAGCTCTCCAGATAACGCCGAACAGCTGGAGTCAGGCTACAGCAAGGCCACTGCTGCATTATCTGCTGAACCGGAACACTTGCAAGGTTACAAAAAGCAGAAAACATGGAAGTCTTTTTGAAAACTACTATAAAATCATTGCCAGTCACTTCTTTCCAGAGTCATAACTTATAAAGTGGAAGAGCCTTGCCAGTATTTACTTGTCACATTTTACTTACAGATTGAAGATGCACTTCTAAAGCAGGTGTATTACTGATATTTGAAAAATACAATTTTGCTTTCAACAAACCATAATCAAAGAGCAAGAGCAGCTAAGATACAAAAGCAGTTTCTTAGATGCTTATAAACTCACAAAATGCTCAAGAAAATCCAGTATTTGAACCAGGAGAAAGCAGAGAGGAATTTTAACAAGACTAATAACAGTCTCAGTGTTTTGACTGAAACCTACTAATCTAAAAATTTATTACTTAAAATCCAGTCTACTACTAAAAATCTACATCCTCCCCCTGATTTTGATCTTAAACACCCTAATCTATTGAAACCATCACTGGAAATGCCAGGCTTCCCAGAAGCGGCAGTAATAAGTCATAAATTGTGCTTGAATTCTCATCTTCCAAATCAAGTCCATCTCAGCTGAAAATAATTGTGAAGGCTGAGAGTTGCTGGTAACTGCAATAATAAGTGAATGACTGCAAAAAAGATAGCACACCTCAGGAAAGGCTTATTTTTAATTAGTGAGATATCTTGTGTTCATAAGGAAGTGTTTTCACAAGTTTTTCAAACACAAATTAAAGTGATTACATACTAAAATCAGCAGCAATGAATTTAACCATAGACCTAGCCAGGTTCCAGGCTCTCACTTCTTGACCACAGCAACAGGCTGTGTGTTTATGAACTAAAAATCAGATAACAACTCCTTCATCAAAACCAAAGGGAACAGGCTGTTACCGAAATCCAGGCAGCTAAAGTTTCTTCACACATATAATTAAAAAAGGTAAATTACCATAACCTGGCAGAAGTACAATGTCAACAATTCGTAAGAAATTACATTTGGATTGCAAACACTACAGAAAGGCTCAGATACACCAGGTAAACAAAACCTAACACATATGTTCAGGAAATCACATGGTCCCAGATGTACAAGAACACAATACCCACAAAGATGTTCTTTGCTCTCGTAGTTAGAATTTCCAGGACACCAATTGCTAGGAAAGCATCCTGTAACAAGCTGCTGCATCCTGTAACAAACCGCTATCACCTATTAATCCTTAAAGCCAGACAAAATGAAAGCTTGGATGCATGCAAGTTGTGTTTTCATGACTAATTCCTTTACAATTTGGGGAGAACTCATAGAAGGCTGTGGAACACAGATCACATCTTCCTCTTCACTAGCCCCAGGAAGGGCAGAAAACAAGGACATCCACGACATGGCACAGAGCCTGGCCCTGCTAGAGCTAGGCATTACAAGCCACTCCACCTCCAAAAGAAACCTCTAATGGAATAATCCATTAGCTTGTGGTTGGTATCCAAGAGCCAGGAACACTGGAGCCACAGCTGGTTATGGCACCTCTCAAGTCTCTCCCAGTACAGCAGTTCCACTCCACATTATAGCACGGAAGCAGGGAGCCTGCACACACAGCATACGGAGAGGGAAGACCACAGGACCTCTGAGCCAGGACCCACCCCTGTGATGCGGAAGGCTCAGCTTCAAGACCCTGCTCTCCTTTGTTTCCATACTGCAGGTGAGGGCCCCCCAAACAGTGCTACAGCATCTGACTTGTTCCTGACTCTGTGAATACTGGATTATTTACTACGATGGTCTAGTCTCAGATCCCAAAGCCAACCTTTCCCCCCTCCCTCCTTCCCAGTGGGATGCCCTCAGTTCCTCCAACTACCAATTTCTGCCCAATAGCAACAAGTCATCTCTGCTGGCCACTACAAACCCAGCCACTGTCCTGAATCAGGAGGACTTACCGCGAGCCAGCACAGAGGACTGAGCTACCAACACTGCAGCGGCCAGAGGACAGGAAGAAGAGGAGGCAGCCACTCCGCAAGGACAAGAAGCAACAGCAGCAACCTGACACTGACCAGCAGGCTGTAAGGAGGTGCAGAACGTAGCACACAGCTGTCTGGCCCTTCTCATCCCCTCCAGAGAAAAAGTGGCAAGCCAGATGGAAGTGTCCCCTGGGCGACTTTCAGCTGCACCCACCTGCTGAATTACTAAAACGGAGATACAGAAACCTGAGGGGCAGGGAGGGGAAAGCCTCAAAATACATTAATTGGGATGAATACGGGTGATTAGGACATAAAAGTGTCCTAAGTTAGCAATCAAAAAGACTTGCAAAAACTGAAGTTCTTGTCTGAGGTATTTTCATGCTGAAAGACAGAAGGTGCAACGTGCTTTATTGTTTTACTGGTGCAAAGAAACACTGCTAGAGAAAGTATTTTTGCAGAGACCCTCATAGCCAACAAGACAATATTATGCAAATGTAAATAGCCCTCATCACAATACACACTAGTGGCTTCTTTTTTCACCTTACCCTCTCAAAGTAAGTTTTGGTAGTACTGGCGCAGAAAAGTGGCTAGTATAGAAAGACCTATGGAAGTCAACCCATTTTACTTCAACTAAGACAACAGCTGTAAATACACTTTTATTGACCAGCGGGAATATGCTTACAAAGCATATTGGTTTCGATGTCTCCAAAATATGAGAAATGGTAGGGAAGGGACAAGAGGGCAGGATGGTATGCTGAAAGTTTTACATATGGTCTACTGATTTTTTTTCAACACCAGGAAGAAATACAAATGCACTTCCACTGCAAGATTCTACAGTTTACCCAAATAAAATTATCTCCTTCAAGGAAAAAAAAAAATACAGCATTTTAATTGGAAGTAAAAACATATGTCTGCAGGTTAAGGTCATCATCACTCACTTTTTCACTCTGTCCACAAGCACACAGCAGTGGGAAGCAGGGGAAAATGACCTCAACTCCACATTTTTTTATTCGTTTCTGTGGTTAAGACTTAAAAGATATCCCCACCACCTTTGTCTTTCAGTAAATCAACATCAGCCTTAAGATTAAGCAAAAAAGCTAAGCTCTGGAAGTGCCTCCAGAAC
Source organism: Falco peregrinus (assembly GCF_023634155.1). NCBI lineage: Eukaryota > Metazoa > Chordata > Aves > Falconiformes > Falconidae > Falco > Falco peregrinus. The sequence continues at coordinate 26,054,756 of NC_073725.1, read as the reverse complement.
ATGTAAACCTAATAGACTGCTCTCCAAACACAACCATTCTCTTTCTCATTCCCCAAAATCACAATTAAGTACATTCCTAAATGGATTAACATCCTCTTTCTGCCATCCCCAAAGCTAAGAGAGTGTCTATGTAGCTTAAGGAACTACAAAGACATAACAGCATCTTCCCTTCCTCTGTCTCCAAGGCTGCTGAATTTCCTCAGATCTTTCCCAGTGGCATGTACTGGAAGCAGGCTGCACCAACACACCTGTCCACTAGATTACTGCAAATCAATCTGTCACTTTATGCCTCAAGCAATTCATTATCTCAATTCTGTTATCACACAGGTCTGTACCCGCAGGGTAATTAGATAGTAGCGTGGGCAAGGAGGGGGGGGGGGGGGGGGGGGGAAGAAAAGAAAAGAAAAAAAAAACCAAAACAAAACAGATGAACATTTAGTCCCTGTGAGGCAAGGCAGTGTTAATTTCCTATCACTGGCAGATCACTACAACAGACCCTGCAGGCTATGGAAATTCTGCCTTAATATATCAAGCACAGCACAGCTATACCCCCCTCCTGAACTTTAATAAGTCCTGAGTGTACAAGTCCAGTTATATTCTTAAATTATACAAAAAAAAATTAGCAACTTTAAAAGCACAGTTATACTGTGAAATATATGAATACAGGAGACTACCAAATCCAGTGGGGGGTGGGAAAGGGAGAGGGGGCGCTTACACGCACAACGTACGTTACCGTTATCGTCACAGACTCTCCCACACTGCCATAAAGATAGTTTAAATGTAAGAAAACCCCCTCCCTCGTTTATCAGCTGTAGCTTATTATGTTCATTCTGCCATTCCAAGCACAGGGCTAAAGGATTAATTTTAAAAGCCAAAACAAGTACAACGAAGTAGGTTCCTGTCAGAGGGCCAGGGGTGCGCCAAGAAGCAGGGCAGCAGCCTGCTCTCTCCCCAGGTGTGAAACACCAGCTTCCAGGCTGGTTTTCTGAAACTCAGTTTTCATTCATCATCAAATGGCAGGCTGTACTGTGGAGACATTGGCCTGGCAAAACCTTAATAGCTTTGACATTTCCAGGATGCTTGCTTCCCCCTACCTTATCCTCTACCCCTCATGAAAATAATTTGCTGCTGAACACCTGCAAATACTTACATGCAAATCCCTGTTACAGACCACTGTGTAAGAAACAAGCATGGACCAAAGTGACTTTCAGAGAGGCTGTACCTGGCTTGCTCCCCTTCCAGCCACAAAGATACTAAGGCCTGGAGAAGGGGGGTGGGGGGAGGGAAGACACCAAACCCAAAAACTAAACCAAACCACAACCCAAAATAACCCCAAGCCCCCCCAAAAAAATACCCCACACCAACCAAAAACAAGGCTGAACCACTAATTGCCCCCCATCTCTCCTATCACACACATCCTCCTCCATGACTGGCATCTCCCTCAAGAGGGATTTTGCATGAGAAGGTTCTTCAGCAGCAGCTCAGGTGTGCAGTTGATACAGAGACTCTGGTTCTGATTTGGCACCTTCTGGTTACCTTCAGCCCTGCATTCAAGCCCCCTGTATGGCAGGCAGAGGAGCTCAAGTTAACTTGACCTGCAAAGGTGGCTCTTTTCTAGGCTTCACTTCTGTGCTGCTGGTCAGTCTGAGCCCACCAATCCACCGTAGGGATGAAAAAGCCTGACATTTCTGAGCAGTAAACAACAGGAATTGCTCCACTGTGTTATTTCACTCCAGCAATACATTTCCGTTCTTAAACCGTCAAGGTGAGGTAAACTAGTACCTTACTTAACGACTGGATAAACACTTCCACTACTGTGATCTTCCCAACTTTACTCAATGACTCAGTGGTCCGAATTAGTAATCAGACTACCCGTGCAATATTTTAGCTTGCACTTAAAGGGCAAAAGTGTGGCAAAGCCGTTACCTAGAGTCATACATAGCATTTTTCACACAATGACCAATGCTAATGTACAAGCTGTGTCAATACCTCTGGTTTTTCTCCACCCAAATAAATAAAGCTGTACACTTTTGACAAGATTTATGAAGCTGATGGATAAGACACATTCAGCACTCATTACTACATCAGGAACTGTACATTCTCAACAGGTACTCAGTAAGGATGGAGAGATTGTTCCAGCATGCAAATGAGTTAACAATTTGATTCTTAACTGGCAGCCAGAAAAACACAACTAGAAATTCTCACTATGAATAAAACAGGATTCTAAGCCCTAAAATTAAATGCCTAACCAACCATCATGATTCTTGTAGTATGCTTAGCGACTTCTGCATTAATTTCCCTGTATTGTAAATGTTTGACCACATTTGGTTTTCCTTCATTACACCTGTTCTGCAATTTTAGCACTGCTTGCTGTTTCGGTTACCACCTCTGTTTTTGTTAAAAGAGTATGTTTAGCAGACACACAGGTAATTACACTAATAATGCTTTACTCAAATAACCCTCACTGATCTCTCCAAAATACCACCTCGTTCTCTGTCGTTGTAGTCATTTCCAGAGAAGGAAAGTTGGACACAAGAGAGATGAAGAAACTCTCCATCGGTTTTGTCAGACACAAAAGAAATTGCTGTAGTCTGCCAAACTTCTGCACCACTCCACCACCATCTCAGTGGTGCCACATCTTCTGCCAGCCACAGAGCTGACAGTCAAGAGAGAGATAAACCTGAGGGATGGACTCACATGCCACTGCAAGCAGCACAGCCAGAGAAAGAGCCCACAATAGGGATTATTATTTTTTTTTCCTATGTTCCAGCTATAAATATTTTCTGCATGACCAGGAAACAAGAGCAGACCAAAGAAGGTAATGCCAATGGTAACGATATCCCAAAATACCACAGCTGCTCAGTAAAACAAAGTGTGAACTGCAAAAGGGTAATTTGGATTAAATCAGAGATTGCAAGGAACACTTGATTAAACCACTCTAGGCCCGCTGCCTTCTCTAAATAATCGTTCCCTGTGGCACACACACATCTATGCTAAAATGAAATGGGATTGTTTTCATTTAACTCATGGAAAACTCTGGGAAATGCAGCACTGATTCATGAGCACCTGTACTTCCAACAAATTAAACAACTAATTAAGCTTCCCAATAAACAGTCAAAGTATCAACTTATTTAGAACAAACCAAAAAAAACCCCTTTTGACTATATAGGATAAGAACCCCGCTGCTTCCAATACTTCAGAGGTTCCATTTCACAGCTTCAAAGTCATCAAGAACTTCATTAGTTTTAGCAAAAGCCCCATTTGGCCTTCTAGACAATAAACCTGACTAACTAGCTGTAGCAGTTTCTTTTAAAAATTAGCCAGCTTAAGACACCTGTGATCAGCCATGGTGTTGAGCAGTGTTCGGAAGTTTCCTATCAAATATCTCAAAAAATAGACCCAAAGCTTCCTTTCTACAGCTACAGCCCTTGTGGCTCTCGCCACTGTTTCGTTCCATACCTAGTAAAATGTAAACACTGCTATTACAAATGTAATGACTACCACCAGGCGCTTCCCAACACAAAAAAAATAAATATAGTATTTAACATGTAAACAGCACTCTTGAAACCCCCCAAAAAAGGAGAGGCGAGGGCAGAAAAAAAAAGGGGGGGGGGGGGGGGGAAGTGGAGGGAAAAAAGGGAGGGAAAAAGGGGAGGGGGGAAAGACGAGGGGAAAAGAAGGAGGTAAAAAAAAAAAAAAAGGAGAATAAAAAAAGGAGCGGAAGGGGGTAAAAAAAAAAGGGGGAATTGGGTAAAAGGAGGAGGAGGGGGGGTGTCGTCCAGAAAAGGGGGGGAGGGAGGGTCAGAAAAGAGCGGGAGGGTCAAAAAGTGAGGAGAAAGGTAAAAATAAGGATCGGGGGGGCGGGGGAAGCGTCAGGTCCCAGAGAGCGCAGCAGTTACCACCTGCCCCCCGCCTAGCAGCGAGACCCCGCGGCCCGGGCCCGGCCCGCACCGGCTGTAGCCCCCGGCGGGCACCGGGACAGCGGCGCGTGCTCCCGACAGCGCCGCCTCAGCCCGCGCCGGCCCTGCGCCTTGCGCGGCGGGAGCGGCGGGGCGCAGAGCCCCTGCCCGGCCGCAGCAGTACGGCAGCGCCATCCCGGCCCGCCGCCATCCCGGCTCCCCCCCGGCCACCGCGGCCGGCCCCCGGCAGGCCAGGCCCCGGGGGGCGGCTCGGGCCCGCCGCCGCGCACAGCGCCCCTCCCCGCCCTGCCGCGGCCCGGAGCGCGGCCCCTCAGCCCCCGTGGCACGGCGGCCCGCCCGCGGCTGGTCTCCCTCCTCCGCCCCGCCGGGAACAAAGCCCCGTGCCGCCGGGCTTACCTCGCTGCCCCGGCTCGGCGGGCAGGGCGGCTTGGCGGGGAGCGGCGGCAGCGATCGCCCTCCCCCAGCGCCGCGCACACTTGGCTTTATTTCCTACAGTCCCTCCCGCCGGGGAGAAACCTCCCGCGCCGCGGCGGAGGCTGCGAGGAGGCGGGGAAGAGGCGAGCGCAGCGCCGCCGGCCCGGGGGCTCGGGGGGGAGGGGGGGGTGGTGCGCGGGGCAGCGCCGGGCTCTCCCTGCGGCCGCCATGCCGGGCCCGCTACCTGCCGCGCCGCGGGGCAGGCCCGGCCCCACTCGGCGGGCGGGCGGGGGTCCCTGGCCCGAGGAGAGCTCCGCCGCCCCGCAAGGCTTCGCCCAGCCCGTGCCCGGCGGCGCGGAGCCGCAGCAGCCCTTCTCCTCGGCGGGCCGGCCGGCCATGCTGCCGGGCGACGGGGCCTGCCCCGGGCCCGGGCCCTCCGCGCCGCACCCCCGGTGGCGGGGCGATCCCCCGAGCCCGCGGATCCCCCGTGCACGCGTGTTCGTGCAAGTGCCGTTCCCGACCGCGCTGGCATTCCTGCTGCCGGCACGCCGGGAGGTGCCTCCCTTGGGGTAGCTCAGGAAAGGGCAGCCCCGCACCGGGAGCGCTGAGGGATCCACGAACCGGGCACCGGGAACATGTGGGATCCGCGAACCGGGCACCGGGAGCGCTGCTGGAGCCACAAAGCAGGCACCGGCCTCTCCCTGCGGGCTCACCGCTGCTGCCACTCACAGAACGGGGTCACCCCAAGGAGCAGGGCAGGAGGGAACCACGGCAGCCCTGTCCTTTTTGCTTTGGGAAGCAGGGGTCTCATCCCAGCTGCAAGAAGTAAGAGTTCGTGTCTGTCCTGTGATGAAGAATTTCATCCCCAAAGTTAGCCTGAAACTTAGATTAAACCTGAGGCTTGTCCCTTGCATTAAAAAAAAAAAAAAAAACCAAAACCCAAACATATTCACTGAAGCAAAGCAGCATTTAATTAATAGGATTGAGATTCCTAACCCAGATCACACTATCAGCTGATAGCTGGGGCCTCGCCTGAGAGGTGGATGCATATTGCTAGAGACAAAGGAAAGGATTTGAGCATCCCTCTTCTGACAGAGGCCCCATGTAAATGGGGTGTCCACTGACGTGACCTCTTTGTAGCCTGATCGAGGAAACAAGCTCATGGAAGTGAATCCTAAGCAGGAATAGATACCTTACTCTTATTACTCTTAAAGGCAAGATTTACAGCCAGCCCATTCTAGCACTAGGCATTTCCCCCTGCCTTAGGCAATACAGTGGTTAATATTTGTGAATCCTTTGCACAGAGGAGAAAGGACCCTCAAGAAACAGAGATCTCTAGAGAACCCAGAGCTGGGCTTCAGAGCTCAAACCTAAGGTCTGCTCTTTGCAATTCTTGCTATTACTGGAACAGGCAGGCCGGTGACTATACATATGGAAGGCGATGCCATTCAAATAGAGACATGACTTACTAAGAGACAGCAACATAACAAACACTGAGTGAGCAAAAGACAAACTAGGTCCCAGACATGCTTAGTGTCTCACTTGGACAAGACTACATTGTATTGCTAGGAAGACCCCAGCATATTTAGAACCCAGACATAATCAAAATCCTTTATTCATCATCACATCTTAAATCTCTTCTCTCCCTTTGTGCCAGGCAGAGAAGAGGAACATGTGTTACAAACCTTTTAGACATGTACATCTCACTGTTCCCTGAGACAGTTTCTCTTCCTGCTGGATCAATGCCATCCTCATGACCCCATTGTACAGCTCACATTTAAACAATACCTAACATGTCCCTAAATCAAGCCAAGAGACTCTGGGAAAAGGATCAAGCTCTTAATCAGCAGTGCACAGGGGTACACAATCACCACCTTCAAAGCCTCATGACATTTGGTGTTTTTCTTAAAAGTCCCATCGCGTGGATCACATGATTACCTGAAAATGTCACCCACAAAACAAAAAAAAAAAATTACAATCAGCTTCCAGCTTTCAAGCAAAAGTTTGAAAACTTGAACCCCAGGGGAAGAAGGGCAGAAATTACTGTATTTTTTAAAACTGGTCATGTGATTTAGCACTCTGACACGATTTTGAAACGCTTGCACTTTGGCAATACTTTTTATATATGCAGATACCAGCTCGCAGATACACATATTTTTACACATAAATGACACTACCCAACGGAAAGAAGTATTTATTTTTTGCATACCACCTGCAATACAGTGTGAAGACTCAGTGTCAGCAAGTTTGGTGTGTACGGTTACTGCCCCAGTGTCAGCTCGTGTTCTTTACATTTTATAACACATGGCATTGACAAAAATCTCTTCTTATATGTTTACCTCCCTAATTCTCATCTCTATATCCTGAATGCCTCCCCTCCTCGCTCTTCCTGGGAATAAGGAAGAATAGGAAGGGAAAGAGAAAATATGTGTCTGTGTTTTAAAGAGCGTTAAATGTAATTGAACCTGCTTAGAGGTAATCAATGACCAAGTTAAACTTTCATCTCACTTATGCACTCACTGAATCAAGGAATCCGCTGTGTGAAGGGAGTTGCTACGGCAACCTGCTAATCAAAATAGTCTTGCTTTCTACTTTAATGACACCACAAACACTTTTAAAAATTCCAAAGAATGGAATAAGAGGAGTAATGGTAGTGACTTACACCTTTTACATGCTGGGGGTCACTTGCCCCTGATTTTGCATGGTACTTTGTTTGTACTGGTTTCTACAGAAGCACCTAAGTTTGAGTAATGTATCAGTCAAATAAAGCTTTTAAATTGGAACAAAGAGGGACTGCTGATGCAGTCATCACTGAGCTGAAACTCACCATCCACACTTACCAGCAACCAACAACTTGGAGAGTTACGCAGAAATCAGGGCAGAGAAAAATGGTTTTCAGTCCTATCTACCTGTTACTATTCTGCGTAAATAACACAAATCCAAACCAAAACGGTATTCTTTCATGTGCATGAAATACATACAGTGATGATGCGCTATGTTTAGAACCACTCATAAGGCATACAGATGCACGTCAAGTCTTTATTAAGACCTAAGCAGGCCACTTAATACAAATCATAGTCTGACTTCAGCATCAGAGATCACAACATAACAATTTCTTTACAACTACTTAAAACCATGTAACATAAACAGTAGCAAAAGAATTTACAGCATTTCATAAATGTCTCCCCAGCAGCTCTTTATTCTGGCACCAACACTGACCTCTACATCCTGCTCTGCACTCAGGGCTCACCGTTCTTCATGCAACACTTACTTAGCTGCAATACAATTTTACCTTTCCTTGCTAAGGCCTCTTCCCAAGGTAACAAAGATAGGCAGTAAAGTTTTATCTTTCTGCTAGAGTATTTAATGGAAAAGTTGTAAAACAAGTACAGTACTTTAGGGGGGGGGGACGGACTACAAAAAACTCCAGATGATAATATAAGAGAACATTCAATGGATCAGCCCTGATTCTCTTAAATCTGATGTAAAGCAAAACAATCAGTTCCCTTAGGAGAAAAGAAAATGGTTCAGGGATTATTATGCTAAAACAAAAGCACTCGGAACCTCAGAGTACTGCCAAAATGTGCATTAGTTTCCCACATAAGCAGTCTACCAAGTTTTCTTCCAGGGGCACTTTTCTATGCATCTGCAAGTTAGTCAATTCCCGGAACCTACTGCTCTGTTTTGGAGAAGATTGCTAGGAAACTATCTTACTCAGATGACAGCTTCATCCTAACAAAAAACAGTGAGAAACAATTTCAAACTTAGCCTGAACTTTAGATCTGAAAATTATTTCCATAGACAGTCAGTGGAGGAAAAAAAAAAAAAAAAGGCACAAATTAACAGTGCTTACATTTTTATTCATAACAAGGAAAGAGCAGAGTTATCCGGCAACTAGGTTTTATTTTTTTCTTTCCTTTTCAATAAACCAGATCCTTATAGCTCCAGTGCTGTACAAGTAATAATCATCTCATTCATATACTGTTTACAGAACTGCCCCTGCATATGTCAGCCTTGGGCATTAAGCCACAGTTTCATATATTTTCAAGCTACCACACCAGCTGCCCATATTTAACCCTGTGTTCTAGGAATCAACCCACACAACCTATTTTCCATCATTAACTTACTGGTACCGAATATGGTATCATCTATGGTCTAAAAGCTCACTTTAAATCTGCTGACTGATCACAAATGCACTCATGGTCATGTTATGGGTGCCACAATGAAACATCAATCTACATTAACCTTCCAAAACATTTAATTGGTACAAACCCAAAAGAGAAATACAAATCTCTCTAAAACATATGAATAACTTCAGTCCATACCTACAGTGTGGCTGCAGAAAAATCTATCATTCATTTGCTTCTCATTTGGTACTCTGAATGAACAAGAATCTTGCACAATATTTACAACATTTTCTCCTTGTACTAAATTACCACATTTTCCTAATAAATGCATTTTTGCAGCATTATCAGTTTGCAAGGCAGAAGTAAAGGCATGTCTACATCGCCCACTACAGGATAATATAGGCATGCTGAAAATAACCATAAAAAGGAAAGCTAGTACTATGCAGTTTTAAGGTAGGCTTAGTTATATTCGGATACAATTAACACTGTGTAATTCTTCTCATCCAATACTTAATGCCCTGTGACACAACAAAAGATGCCTGGTACTTAACATTATCCAATAAACATTTTGCTATTCTCCTGTTTCCTAGAACTGTTCCTCCTTTTTGTTTTTCTGGAAAGAACAAAAAAAGCATTAAGAAGAAACTTAATGAGAAACTCTGCAACTGGTAAATTAAAAAGTGAAATTGTGAAGACTGCAGAAAAGCCTCTAATGCATTGTATAACTCATGCTTTGTATAACATATACTAGCACTACTATAGTCCAGAAGAAAACCCAGCTCCAGAAGATGCTTTCAACACAAGTCTGGTAGTACTGAATGAGTGAAGTCAGGTGTTACTTGATACAGAGAAAACTGGTAGGAAAGAGAACTAAATGAAAAGTAAAACAGTTGCTGCTTTTTACTCAGAACTCAATCAGTTCCTCTCACATGACTTGAACAGAAGTTCCACACATAGAGATCAGTTGCACAATTCTTAAACTCTTGTAATGGGAGGCAAAATGAATCACATGTCATGTATTTGACTCAGTGCAACGTGACTGGAAATTTAGTGCAGAGCATACAAAAATTCCTGCAACTGGCTACACAAAGTTCAAGAAACAGAGAACCAAGAGCATGATGTCGTAACACGCCTTATCAAACCTCAGTGCATAGCTTCTTGTGTATTCTAAGCACTGCCTCTTTTTTTTTTTTGGTGGCATGGGAGCTTCAAAATTATTACATTCTCCTCCTCCTCTACCACCTCCCTTCTTCACACAGTGAAACAGGACCCAACTCAGAACAACATGTAGAGGACTTTTACTTTTGAGAGCTCTGAGACAGAATCTGCTGTACATCTTGTGTGCCTATGAGCAACATTACTATGTATATACATAGTATAAGTATATATAATTATAATAATTATTATACATAAAATAACTATTAGTGGAGATGGGTGGATTTCCTTAAAGCAAACAAGCAAGCCTGTGCATAGCATCCTACCTCCCAGATAAGGTCCAGTTGTATCAGTTACCAATTATCAGTGAAGCCATACAATACCTTGTAGGTAAGTAGCCACAAGTTTAACATGTCTATTTAGACCCTTCACGGACTGCAGGTTAGCCACCACTGTTTTCTAGAATACAGAGCCAGAGAATTGGCTTTTCAGGCATTAATCTGAAAATAAGATTCTTTAGATAAGGGTAGATAAACCCACACTCCTTCAATACTGTAAACAGGAAATTTATTTAACCAAGGGTTTCCTTATAATTATCCCTTCTAGAGCATACTATGTGATGTGTCTGTAATACGTAAAACCAATGGCTGTGCCCCAAGCAGCCTAAATCTTTGTCCAGTGACTCCACTACCGCCTGGCTCCTTTTTACAGCCCTACATAACAACTCCAGCTGAAGGAAGTTTCCTCAGCTTTCATTATAATGTCAGCTGTACAAAAGCATTGAGGAATTGAATGGCTCGTCTATCATTCACTTAGATTATAGGGCTGGTAGTTACTCTCCTCAGGGAATATGATGTCTTCTTTCTAATTCACAATGACATGATTCAAAGAAGAAGTCCAAGAAGTTGAACCTAACCTGTAAACACACATTATGAAAGGGAGGTGCAAAAAGACCAAATTTTCCATAAAATATCTCCCTGTGAGTTGACAAATGCCTGCCTCCAGGGTCCAGGCACCAAACCCTGTTTCTTACTCCTCTATCGCTTCCCGTCCACACTCCACAGTTTATAAATCAAAGCAGTACTTTCCTCCCCAAGACATCATTGCAGAGTCTGGCATGGACTTATGCTGTCTGATGACTTCAGGAGAGTTGTAACCCAACTGTAGTCACAATGAATTAGGAAAATATCTCCAATTAGCTATAACAAAACAGAACAGAAGAACAGCATTACTCTGTGAGCAAGAGACACAGATAAGCCTATTGCATCTTCCCAGGACTTCCATTCAATTCCGCAAGTCAAACCAAAACCATGAGAGTTGAATGAGAAGGAGGAAAAGCTCTAGCACAACAGCAATTGTAAAGCACAGGGAATCACATTAGCTACTTGTGCAATACTGAATCACTGCACAGTACCAGCCAAGAAAAAAATTAAAATAGAAAACAAAAAATTCTCTCATTGAAATCTGTTGTAGGGATGGAGAATGTTTTGACAATTTCACATCATCTTTGGTACTCATATTGTCTCATTGTACTCAATGAAGACAAAACCCCACCTTCCTACCATTCAGCATTCCCAGTAGGAGTTTCTGAAAAATTGCTTTCTGCCCACCTGTCAGGTCATGGCACTCTTACACAAGCAGGCACAAAGATGCTGCTTACAGCAAGCGGCAGCCAGCACTGGCATAAGCTGTTGCTAGGGTCCATTCAGGTACCAGGGAAAGCCCTGAATTCCTTGGGCAGAGCTTGGGAACCACTAACTGGTGCTCCCCCACACTTTTAGCTTACTTAGACTGACACAGCTTCCCAGTGCCCTTAGTTTGCACATGGCCTCTTCTGCCACTACAACCTGTCAAACATGAGCCACACACACACAGAATGACTCTTCCGCCAGGAGGTCTCCATCACCACCAAGGCTTTGTCAGCAGGGCTCCATCCCCAGCTGACATGGCTGCGTGCGCCAGGCCAACTCTACAATGTCACAACATAGAGTGAGACAAAATTCTGAGACTAACTTCCGCTTTATTCATAACCTTCATTTCAATTCCTTTTCTTTGCTGTCTATTTTGTAAGCCTGGAAAGTTCACATTTTCCAGCTTTTATCCAGAACCAGGAACTTTCCTCATAATAAAGAAAACTGAGATTAATGTATTATTTACTTACCTCCAGAAAATGGACTTTATAAAAACACCAAACTATTGCAAGAGTCATGATAAAATGAACAGTACAACTAAGCACATCCACTTTCTCAAAGCCACAGGCAGAACAAAATGTTGCCAGCAGCAGAAAGCTGCTATGGGCAAAGCATATATACTTGTGCCCTATGTCAGCAAATTTCATGCAGAATAGCTGATGTATATCAAATTTACAGACCACCAGTCCTCTTGATCTTGCATTATTCCACAAGCAGCACCAGTGCAATGATCGAGGTACAGTGCTTTTCTCTCTTCAGTACAGAGGACAGAACTAAGCCTAAAATGAGGGATGTTATCGCACACTCAAATTTCTTGTGCAATACAGGAATTTCTCTTTCACAGACAAACGCACAGTGGTAGCCTAACTGCACGACTCTTATTTTTGTGACTGCTCTTTCCAAGGCTTTTCCCCTACTAACACTCTCAGCAGCGGTGCTTAATGTGCTCAGTGGAGGAGAGAGGGTCTAGAAAAGGAAACTTGGTGGGCTTCTAAGGTTCTATTTTAAACATCCCCCATTTTGAGTACAAATCTCAAACAACCTGAAACACACCAAAGGCTGTGTTTTGAGATCACAGTGTTGTGTTCATAACTTCACAGACCATCTGAAGCCAATTATCAGGCCACCATGATGCACCCTAGGAGTAAGTTACAATATGAACAGCAAACATGTCTTAAGGTATGTTAGAGTCAGCACCTTAAACTTCAAGAGGACTGGATATCACATCTGGATAACTTATCTGAGTGAACATAACTAAGAAAGCATGGTTCTTTGGCTCATCAGAAGAGAGCCTCTCACTACTGGCTCAACAACAAGGCAGCCATTGACCTTTAACAATTTATTCGTCTTTTTGCCTGGGGATAAATTGTGGGTATGTATTTATACACATACAGAGACACATACTTATAATCCTTGTACCATTTAACCAGATTACACAAAAAAAAATGTTCCCAGAGGGAAACAAGATAAAACCACAACATTTATTGTTTGCAAATGTGGCCACAGAAACCTCAAGTGTGCACACCATGCCACCTTAACTCTTGTGCCCTGAGGAATTCGGCTAACTACTGCTCTGTGATTTATAGGGACAGGAGTGGAGATCTCATGTTCAACATTTGGTAATGATATATCTGAAACTAAACTCAAGTAAAGAAAGGGAAGGCCCTTGTCCAAAGAAAGGCTACTTACTTTTCCTTGGTTTAGATCCCAGGGCCAGGTTTAATCAGCAGTGCAAGTGGAAGTACCCTGCTACCGTTCTGCCCAGGTACTTCCAATAGCAGAGGTTACTGAATAGAGAGACCACCATCAGAGACCACTCAACTCCCTACCATCACAGACTCAGTCCATTCTACCTCATTTGACAGTTTTTGTGAAATTTCAGCATTTTGATGAAATAGCTGAAACACCAAAAATGCTAAATAAGCAGTCTGGTTTTTGAATAATGACCCAAACCAGACACATGTTCAGTTAGAGCTGTGTTAAGGTTACAGCTTATTTTGCATAGATCACAGAACAGTACTGATCAGTTAACAGCATTTGCTGACAGCTAATGCCTAGCTGCATGAAAAGGGGGGAGTGGGGGTAAGAGTTTATCACAATACCAGTGATCTGAGGTAGAATTAAATCCATGTCTTTATTATTATATCCAAAGCATCTTGCCATTTTTCAGTGAGTTATCACCAAATGTGATATACAGTGAAGCAGACTGACTTTACAACTACATTCGACAAATTTTCCTAGTGTAATACTTAACCATGCCCAGGTCTGGTAAAGTCCCACCCTGCCAGCCACTGCTTTCGCCATACAGAGAATAAGAGGAACTTCTCTACATACTCATTTTAGCACTAAAATACTGCCCAAAATTTTGGAGATAGGCATTCTGGTCCCTTTTTCAGAACATCCTTTATATCAATACAGAAATTGGGGGACCATGTAAAAAACTACTTTGGAGGGACTGACTAATTAAGGTTTAATAGTGCTATGGTTTGACATAAGGTCACCCAACAGCAACTCTTTCATTTCTAGTGGAACTCCCTATTATACTTTTTGTCCTTTCCACCAGAAATACTTCTTGGGATCAATACTGATCTTTGTTTCTTCTGCATTTTACTATGTCTCCTTTCTTTATGGAACCTTTTTATTATCTTCAGCTTTAATCACCACATACGTAGCTGCTATTAGAGATGATGTATATGGCGCCTGCTTTACTTTTGGTGGTGACCAGTTTTTTGTCATTTAGGAACGTGCCCATCCTTTAGCCAAACAGCACAGTTCACCCTAACTGGGATCCACTCCTGGCTTCCTCCTGCCCTGCAAGGCCAGTAACCCTCAGAACCTGGGGTGCCTTTCTGCTGCCAGAGTATTTGCACATAAACTCTGGGTAGCACATAAAGCAGAATTACATTAGCTTCTGTCTATTTATTTTGGGTTTACATCTACCATTTTACTTAGCTCAGGCCCTTATATTTCCATAAATGCATCTGCATAGTCATTTTTAACCAACCCCCTTTGCTAAGTTTGTAATTTTCTTCTCTTAATACCATTTTTAGCACTATCTCCAGATTATCAGATTTCATATTTAATTCAGATCTATTTAAATTCATATTTAATGTATATCAATTGTGATTTTTATCAATAAGGCTAACTCCTGTTTAGTCTGGGGTGTTTTGTAGATAAATAACAGCTTACAAAACCTTTTTGTCACTGTTTAGAGGAAAGAATCTAGCAAAAGTAACAAACTAACGGATTAGAAACTTCCCTGAACACAAATATCTTTCTTCAGTTCCAGTCTTTACAATGGTTTAAATAATTTGCACACATTTTGATGACATTTTGGTTCTGAAATAATTATGCCACCTCTTTTTGGACTTCAGCATCCACAGTGCTGTGGGCAGACAGCTATGACACTGCCAGCAGGGTCAGGGTGTCCCAGAGTTGGTGACACCTTCCACAGCTCCATAGGCATCGATTAAATGTATGCGACTTGTGGATGGTAAGACACACTACTGCATACCTTAAACAACCTACTTCCACTCAGCTCATGATCACATACACCATGCTCCCTTTCATTTCAATCCCCAGGGAAAGACAGTGCTTAGGGCTTCACTGTGCTACAGGACAACAAAATTGCTGTGAATAAAGACTGAGAGGAAGGAAAAGAATATAAAATTACACACACAGATAAAACATCCATCACTTTTCTTATTCTATTTACACGAATATCCTTCTCACCAAGAAAACCTGAAGCTATAAATAACAAAATAAAGAAAGGAGTACCAACCCGTAATAAAAAAAAAGCATGTCCTTGCAGCATGGATGTAGCTGCTGACATCTGGAATGATCTGGAATGCGCAGTGAGCCTGAGTGGCTGGCTGTGTCTCCAGGGATTACATGGGACACCACTGGCAATATACCAGTGACTGCTATACAAAGGACACAACCAACAGTGTATCGTGTCAAAGCATTCACTTGCTTAGTATGGTGGAAATGCACATAATTATGGCTGATGCCTGAGAAAAGAACCTCCTTAAACAGATTTATCACAATGACTCTGGCCCTTCTCTTCCAATAAGGTCATTCAGATGTTTAACCAAATCATCCTGATTTCTGAGGCTATACTGAGTATTTTGATGTGAGAGTTTTCAGTCTCTATCTCAAGCTTGCCAGGCCACAGCTTTCTTCTCCCTGAGGGATACATGGGTCAAATGCCACCTACCTCAACAGGTGAATCTTTTATAACCAGCTAGAACTGTTAAAATCAGAGTAAAATTACTTGCAGTTTTATAATGAGATAAAGATTCACATAGCACTTTTGCCTGTAACCTGGATATCCTTTATAAAAAAATGTTTAACAGTAATAAAGGTTTAATTATCATGGAAGAGGATGTAAATGTGTTGAATTTATATATATACCTTTTAGAAAGCACCTCTCAGTGGCATCAGAACTGCCTGTTATTATTAAACATGCCTATTACAGAGCATCCTCATGCAGTGAAGATTGCCATATTTTCCTGACGTGGCCATGGCTGGAGCTGTTCATCTGTTCCCAGAAGCCTTCCAGCTTACTATAAAACACGAGTTCGTTTAATGCTTGTGACAAGCTGAAGGTTCATGGCAAGCTGTAGTGTGAGAGGCAGAAGATCCTAAACACTTTAACTGCAAGAAAACAGGCCATAGTGGTCTTGCACAATGCATTTGTCTTTTTCTTTTCTTTTTAGCCTCATTTCATAACTATTACTTGTGAGTACAAAAATCACCTTGCTTCAGAACTCTGTTTTAGTGTCTTCTCTAGTTTTTAAGCCCAGAAACTTCAATCCTGGGTAGTTCCTTGAAGTTTCCTAAAACTAGCAGTTTGCTGGAGGATGCAAACTGTACTGATGCTTCCACCAAAAGAACACCATCATGAAAGCACATCCTTGCTCACAGAAGGGTGCACTCAGTAGACTAACCTCAAGATACTTAAGCACAGGAAAACCGATTTAATTAACTTTGCTGCTTATAGACTCAAGAACAGCTTGGGTTGGAAGGGACCTTAAAGACCATCTAGTTCCAACCCTCTCCCTTCCACTAGACCAGGTTGCTGAAAGCCCCATCCAGCCTGGCCTTGAGCCCTGCCAGGGATGGGGCAGCCACAGCTGCTCTGGGCAGCCTGTGCCAGCGCCTCGCCGCCCTCACAGGGAAGTAAATTCTTCCTAGTGTCTAATTTAAATCTCCCTTCTTTCAATATAAAGCCATTTCCCCTTGTCCTATTGATACGTGCCCTTGTAAAAAGTCCCTCTCCAGCTTTCTTGTTGGCCCCTTTAGGTACTGGAAGGTGCTATATGGTTTCCCTGCAGCCTTCTCTTCTCCAGACTGAACAACCCCAGCTCTCTCAGCCCGTCTCCATAGGAGAGGTGCTCCAGCTCTCTGAGCATCCTTGTGGCCTCCTCTGTACTCCCTCCAACAGGTCCATGTTTTTCTTACGTTGGGGGCCCCAGAGCTGGACACAGTGCTGCAGGTGGGGGTCTCATGACAGCAGAGCAGTGGGAGAGAATCCCCTCCCTCAACCTGCTGGCCACACTTGCTTTGATGCAGCTCAGGATTCAGTTGGCTTTCTGGGCTGCAAGCGCACATTGCTGGGCAATGCTGAGCTTCTCATCCACCACTACCCCCAAGTCTTTCTCCTCAACACTGCTCTCAGTCCATTCTCCACCCAGCCTGTGTTTGTGCTTGGGATCACCCTGACCCATGTGCAGGACCTTGCACTTGGCCTTGCTGAACTTCATGAGGTTTACACAGCCCCACCTGCCAAGGCTGTCAAGGTCCCTCCGGATGGCATCCCTTCCCTCCAGTAAGCCAACCGCACCACATAGCCTGGTGGTATTGGCATACTTACTGATGGTGCACTCAATCCCAGTGTCCACGCCACCAACAAAGACAATAAACAGTGCTGGTCCCAATACCAACCGCTGAGGAACACCACTCGACACTGGTGTCCACTTCAAGCCAATGACCATAACTCTCTCATTGCAACCATCTGCCAATTCCTTATCCAGAGAGCAGTCCCTCCATCCAATCCATATCTCTCCAATTTAGAGACAAGGCTGTCATGCAGGACAGCGTCAAATGCTTGCACAAATCCAGGCAGGTGATGTCAGTTCCACCAATGCTGTAACCCTGTCATAGAAGTCCACCAAATTTGTCAGGCATGATTTTTCCTTAGTGAAGTCATGCTGGCTGTCACCAATCACCTCCTTATTTTCTACATGCCTTAACATAGTTTCCATGAGGATCTGCTCCATGATGTTGCCAGGCACCAAGGTGAGGTCCTCCCTTTTTAAAAACTGAGGTTATGTTTACCCTTTTCCAGTCAGTGGGAATTTCACCAGACTGCCACAACTTCTCAAACGTGATGGACAGTGGCTTAGCAACTTCATCCGTGAGTTTCCTCAGGACCCACGATGCCATAAGGTCCCATGGACTTGTGCACCTTCAGGTTCCTTAGATGTTCTTCAACCTGATCTTCTCCAACAGTGTCAGTTCTTCATTCTCCCAGTCCCTGCCTTTGCCACATGATGGGCATGTGGCTGGAGCACTTGCTGGTAAACACTAAAGCAAAGAAGTTGTTGAGTACCTCAGCTTTCCCCTATCCCAAGTAACGAGCTCTCACATTTTCTTCTGGAGAGGGCCCATGTCTTCCCTAGTCTTCGTTTTATCAACCTACCTACAGAAGCTTTTCTTGTTGCCTTTGATGTCCCTGGTCAGATTCTATCAGGGCTTTAGCTTTTCTCACTTGATCCCTGGCTTCTCAGACAATTTCTCTGTTCTCCCAGGCTCCTGTCCTTGCTTCCACCCTCTGTAGGCTTCTTTTTCGTGTTTGGGTTCAGGAGCTACTTGTTCATCCATGCAGCCTCCTGGCATTTTTGCCTGACTTCCTCTTTGTTGGGATGTATCGCTCCTGAACTTGGAGCTGGTGATGCTTGAATATTAACAGGCTTTCTTGGGGCCCTCTTCCCCTCCATGGGCTTTATCTCATGGTATTCTACCAAGCAGATCCCAGAAGAAGCTGAAGCCTGCTCTTGTGAAGTCCAGGGCAGTGAGCCTGCTGTGCGCCCTCCTCGCTGCCCTAAGGATCTTGAACTCCACCATTTCATGATTACTGCAGCCAAGGCTGACCTGGAGTTTCACATTCCTCACCAGCCCCTCCTTGTTGGTAAGAACATGGTCCAGCACAGCATCTCTTCTCTTTGGCTTCTCTGTCACTTGGAGAAGGAAGTCATCATCAATGGATTCCAGGAACCTCCTGGATTGCCTATGCCCTGCTGCGTTGTCCTTCCAACAGATACCAGCATAGTTGAAATTCCCCATGATGACAAGGGCTTGTGAACATCTACCTGTCTATAGAGGGCCTCATCCACTTGGTCTTCCTGGTCAGGTGGCTGTAGGAGACCCCCACTACAACGTCACCTGCCCCTGCCTTCACTTTAATCCTGACCCATCAGCTCTCAGCCAGCTTCTCATCCATCACCAGGCAGAGATCCATGCATCCAGCTAGTTAACTGACATAGAGGGCAACGCCCCCTCCTCATCTCCCCTGCCTGTATTCTTCCATCCCAACACTCCAGTCATAGGAGTCATCCCACCACATCTCCATGATGCCAACAACCTTGCTGGACAGCTCTAACTTCTCTTATTTATTCCCCGTGCTAGGTGCATTTCCATAGAGGCATTTAAGGTGGGCCCCTGATGAAGCCAACTTACTGGCTGGAGTGACTAGATTTGCGCTGCTCTTCAGGTTCTCTCCTGCTGCCCTGCCATTCCTCTCCAGGCTCTGGGTGAAACAACAGCAGTGGATAACAGCCAGTGGGCTGTACAAGGCTTGGCAGTCTCTTGGTGATGTCCCCGATACAAGCCCCCAGCAAGCAGCACACCGCTCTAGAGAGCGCATCTGGTCAGCAAGTGGGTGCCTCTACCTCTCAGAAGAGAGTCACCTACTACTATCGCCCATTGTCTTAGTTATGCTGGTTGTTACACCAGGAGCAGGTCAGGCTGCCCTGCTCAGGGTCTCTCCTGGTGTGATGGTGTCTCCTCTTCAGTCTGCAGAGCAGTGAAGCGGTTTCTGCAAGGGCATCTCCAGCGCTGGGGGGGGAAGTCTCTTCCTCCTGCAGGTCCTTGCTGTTCCAAGCTTCCATTCTTCTGCATTATTGC
Organism: Falco peregrinus; assembly: GCF_023634155.1. Taxonomy (NCBI): domain Eukaryota; kingdom Metazoa; phylum Chordata; class Aves; order Falconiformes; family Falconidae; genus Falco; species Falco peregrinus. Next base: position 26,035,262 of record NC_073725.1, on the reverse strand, counting down.
CCCCCCCCCCCCCCTTCTGTGTGTGCCTTTGGGGGAGATTTTGACTTTTGGGCCATAGACTGTGGGTCCACCACAAACTGTGCTTGGAACCAGCTACCGAACTCCTTCTCGCGTCCCTGATGCTACACAGCCTTTTCCCTGGCTCCTGCAGCTCCACCACCCACTGCCGGAGGGCCTCTGCCTGCACAGCTTCTGCATGCAGGTCCACTGCCTGTCCCTGCCCCAGGAGAGGGGTCCAGGCACATCCTGCGGCTGGAGACCTGCACTGCAGCCTCTCCCTTCAACAGCTGCATCCAGGAGCATCGGCCACCGCCAGGGTGGGTGGTGCAGCCCCCCAGCCAGAGACACAGCCTGGGATCTCAGGTGAGTGCACACCATTCTGCTTTGAGGGTCAGGTAGGATGATGTTGCAATTTCAAATGTCCAAATCAGTTTTCCTTACATGGGGCACCAATTGTCACAGCTCAAGTGAGTGACAAAAGGCTTTAACATCGGCCAGATTTTACTGTCCATGCTATTTCTCCATTCTTCCAAGGCCAGACCACACTGCTCCTTGTCTCCACTACATCCAGGCTCTTCCTTATCCAGGCCCCTCTCCCACACTCCTCAGGGCTATTTAGCCACTTAGCAGGAACGAGCTACAGCTGCACATCATCCATGTCAATCAACCCACTGCCTTCACTCCTCTACAGTATATTATCAATGTCCATCAACCCGCTGCCTTCACTTCTCTACAGTATGCGGGCCCCTGACCTGTGCAGATGGTCACAGAGCACTGCCCACCCGCTGGGTTATGTGGACTTCAAGTCTCTCCACTGGGCCAGTGGAATGGCCCTCCAGTGCCATGCCCTACTTACTCGTCCTGGCCGCTGGTGCTCCCCAGGGCTGCCCTTTGTGTGAGCAGCGGGGTGGCTGCCATTACCCCCAGCCCTGCCCACACCTCGTCAGCTGCTCTTGCAGCTGTTCTCCTATGAGCTGCCGGCTGCTGGCGGGTCTCCACACTCCCCTGGGGTCTTCCCAGCTTAGGAAACCCATGGAACTCTCTGGCACCAGAGCTGGTTGCCTTGGCGAGTAATTTAAAGAAATGTTTGTTTTAAATGCACTTGCCAGTTCTCTCTCCCTTTCCCAGACCAAAGGGCGTTCATTTCATTGCCTCTTCACAACCCAAACTGCAGCAAAGAAACACAAGCTTCAGCATCTACAGCACAAAAGAGAAAAGCAGCATTTGCCAGAGCTGAATTCAAACTTAACATTGTCCTTGGGTGATAAGAGGGACACGCATCAACAGAACAGTTCTGCCTTTCACAAACCTGCCAAAAGCTTGGCCTCTGCCTGCCCCCTCCCTCCCGCCAGCTGGCAGGTACCACGGCAAGGCCTCACCAGTCACCCCATCCCTGGCCACAAAGGGGTCCCCTTCGCTCCCCCTCCCTCCTGAGACAGGACAGCAAACTGGGGCAGCAAAGTCCAACGATTGAACTCTGTGCTATTGAAAACTCTCCCGTTCTCTTTTTCTTCTTCATGTTCTAAGCAGAAGTTAGCATTAAACAGCATGAAGGGAATCTTCACTGCCTATGTTTGTGTGTTGAGTTGACCAAGACCCACATCATGTTACAACCACACCCAAGGGAGGAAAAGCTTTTCTGTCTCTCGTTCATCTCCTCCAGATTACAAAAATGCATTTGAGACAAAATTCTCTGTCAGTGATGAACATGCCACCTAACATTTTGCGGCTCCTTCTCTAGTGCAAGGAGAATGGAGGACCAGACTCCCAGGAAGCTACAAAATGAACAACGGCAGAGATGTACAGAAACCAGCTGATGGAGAGCAGTGGATGGAGACTAATTTGCCTGGGGTCAAGCAATGGCTGTGGCAGCCCAAGGGAGAGGAGGGAAGGGGCCCTGGCATTAATGGCAGTGTGTCAGGACTCCTTCAGGCTGCAGAACAGAGGCTTGGAAAATATCACATTTACTGTGTAACAGTCAGCTTGGCAGCTGACACAACTTAGGAGGTAGCTTGCTTGCAAGTTAAAAGTCAGCAGGAAAGCAAGCTGGAAGGACGAATAAAGCTGGCATGCAACACCGAGTATCGATGTGCTCACCAGCCCCCCTGAGGCACCTCACTGTCACCCCGCAGTGCCGCCTGGATCACCTGGATGGCTCCCGGAGTGCCAGGGATGGAGCCAGGCTCATTGGCAGGCTGCACCTGAGCCCAGCAGCCAGCCTGCAGCGCTGTGGGAGGAAGGAGCGCTTGGTATAGCGAAAGCAGGGTCTCTTAAGGAGTCGCAGTTACCAGAGATGTTCCTCTTTCCGGAAGCATTTATACAATTTCTGTTCAGGTTTTGGTCTGATAGATCCCAGGCTTTCTCTTTTAGGCACTTCAGTTTTCAGCAGAGAAACCATCAAGTTAAATAAATACACACTTTTCAGGTTACGAATTTATTTATGCCAGCTACAGCTCACCGAGATGCTGCCTATAGGCCTAAGGAAAAGCTGCCTGCAGTGTTTCTTGGTGGTTGAGTTTGGGGTTCAGTTTTGCTTACTTTTGGGTTCTTTGCATGGGCATCCTTACTACTGCCATTTCCCGATTTACATAACCATTACCTTAAATACAGGGGGGTTGTATAGGATTGTGTTATGGCTTTATTCTTTCATTTTACAACAAATTTAAAAAAAAAAGTAAATAAAATAAATAAATGGTTAAATAAATAATCAAATAAATAAATTCAATCAATCAAACAAGCAAATAAATAAATAAAATCGACCAACTAACAAACCAAATCAGATAAATAAATAAATAAATACACAAGCACCCTAAAAATACAGCTAAAAAAGAATGTAAAAGGATATACAGGGAAACAAGAGGCAGTGATGGTTAATTAGGGAAAGGGAAAAGGATGAACTAATAGCAAAAACAGGCCAAGTTCAGAAGCTGTTCATGGTAAACTCTATGAAACCATGTGAAAATATAAATACTAGAATACAACTAAAATGAGAGCAGGTTTAATTAGTCCTAGAATGAGAAGGAGGAAACAGCTCTTTGATTTAAAAAAAGCCAAAAATACAAACCCCCCCAAAAACAGTAATAACAAAAAAAACCCAAAACAAAACAAAACAAACCCAAAAAATCAAAACCAAACCAAAAACAAAACAAAAAACCCCAAACACATCCCCCGCTCCCCGCCGGCTCCTGAGCGCCCCCCCGCGGCCGCCGCCCCCCGCCCGCTACGCGCTCCCGGAGCCGCGCGGCCGGCAGTGCGGCCAACAGCCGGTAATTAACGGCAACCCATTGCTGACCGATTTGTGCCCCCGCCCGGCTGAGATGCTCAGGCAGCGGCGTGATGCCGCCCGAGCAGCAAAGTCCCGCGTCACGCTTCGGCGGGGGTGCTGCCCGGGGGGTGCCAGCCAGAGGGATGCCGGCCCGGGGGGCGCCGGCCCGGGGGCTGCTGCCCGGCGGGTGCCGGCCGGGGGGTTGCCGGCCGCGGGGCTGGGCGCACCGGGCCCACGGGCTGTGGCGGCAGCGCGCAGCCAGGCGTGTCCCGCTGTCCCCAGTGCGCAGCCCCCGCAGGGCACGCGCAGCCCCCGCAGGGCCCGGCCCCCGGGCAGCCCGTTCCCGGTGCTGCACAGAGGAGCGCCAATGTCTAATCCCGGGGCCGCACACGCCAGTGTCGCACTTCCCTATGTAAACCCCTGCCTGCCTGCTCCACCCTTTCATTTCCCACACACGGGCTCTATACCCTTCTGCTTTTTGGTGTCCGAATGTTTCACACGCCCGCAGTAACCACACCGCTGGCACAGCCAAGGCCAACATCACCACATCCTTCTGGCTTCCCAGTACGAAGGTACCCAGCGGCAATCGAACCTGACCTCTGCGGCGGCTCACAGCGCCCAGGACCACCTGCAGCACTGCAGCAAAATTACTTATACTCAGATGTTTCCTAGCACGTCCCTACTGAGAGGCTCAAGACTTTTTCAGCGAAGCAGAAGAAAAGTTCCTAATACTTTACTTTGAAACAGCAGGGACTGAGAAACACCTGCCCTTACAGACACACATGTAAACGTGGCAGAACTGTGTGTGCGTGTGTGAGAAATTCTTAATTTCTCCCCTCAAAAAACAATTAGCAATGTTTTTTCCATAAGCATCCCAGCTTCATGCAACTGAGTTCAAAGCAAAGCTTTCCTCTTCTCAACTGAAGACAAACCCGTCGCTTTCAGTGCTGCTAGGTAAGTAATTAGCAGTCAGGTGACGAAGAAACATACAAAGATCCTTTAATGCACATTGAGTAACAGTAACTAAGGCTTATAGTCTCAGTCATGGGAATTGAAGTTTTGGGAGATCATAATCGCAGGTGTGGAGACCAGGGAGACTGGGATAGCTTATTAGCAATTAATTTTCTTAGGTAATCACAATCTTCTTTTTCTCTCTCTCTCTTTTTTTTTTTTTTTTTTTTTTTTGTAATCTCCATTCTAAGGTGCTATGCTCAGAGACCTTTCCTACAGTTACATTTTACACCCTCACAACTTGGCAAGACCTCTAAAAAGCTATTAGACTTGGCTCTTTAATGATCTAAAAAGCACACACAAACAAATGACTGTTGTATTCTTTACACACAGGTGAAAAGAAAGCATAAATGTCAAGCCAGGTTACTTTGACCTAAACAATTTTTCCTTCTCACTTGTAAGGGTGCTCACCTACAGCTCCATCCTGATCCCACAAGGACGCCAAGATCTAAGCAAGCCACATCTTTTACAGTTTTTAAAACACAAATATCCAACTCTAATATAGTAAATAGAAATCATTTTACCAGACTACAGCCTTTAAGTTAAACTGTCTGAGCTCCCTCTGTAGTCAGCAAACAGCAGTAGCCAAGCTTAACATAGGTTGAATAAATCATCTTCTGGGATACCGAAGCAGGAAGCCTAGGTTCTTAATAGCCTAGATACATAACTTTTAGATAAATATTAACGTAAGCCAATACATACATATTACAGAAATTCATGCAGCTTGTGGTAAGTTATCTCTTCTTGGGTTTTCATCCTTTGCTCCCTCTCCCTGTCTCTTGCCCACCCCATCTCTAATTTCCTCAGCTAGTTTTGTTTCACTTCTCATCCACTTTCCTTTGCAGCTCTTGCTTTCGTACCCAGTTCTGGTCCTTCCTGCTCAGGATCTCCTTTGCTCTCTCCCTTCCTTTTCTAATTTACACATTCACTCCTGCCTCCTGCTTCAGAGTCACCCCTACTCTACCCTCTCTCTTTATTCCTCTCTCCCAGTTGCCAAAGCTTTAAGGTCAAGAAAGTGATCAAGTAGCAACTTTGTTACACAGATGGGGTAGGAAGAAAGCAGAGTGGAGACAGAAGTATCTGTTAAAGATCAGTTTCTCCTCCTGTCGAGAGCCAAAAAGAGACTCAGGACTGAGCCGGCCTGCACAGCTACCAATCAGTAATTTAATCAGTAAAATCCTTTGCTTGACATAACACTGATCCTTCACCAAATCTAATATAGGTGCAATTAGAGAAGGCATGTGGCTTTGGATGTGTTATGTTTGTTCTCTAACTCTTGATGCCAAAAGACCCTGAGTAAACATAAAATGTCTGCTTCTCTGGCATCTGCATAAACCTTGTTTACGTAAGTCTGGCATGGCTGGGTGGACCAACAATCAATATTGTGCATTTCAGGAGGGCACCAGATATCAGCTTGCAGGCAGATCAGGAAGTCAGGAATAAGATACTCTTCCTGTAGTAACCCAGAGACTACAGTTAACAACAGCTGAAAAGGAAGGAAATGATTAAATATTTTTTTCATTAAAAAATCCAAGTCTGCTGTAGTAAGCAGGATGTAATTTTAAAGTAAAAAAAAAAAGTTATAATAAAAATTAATTAGAAATGGAACAGAATTTGTTTATTCCTTCTGATTTATGAATGTATTGTACTTCAGGGTCTTTTTTTTTGTTTTGTTTTCCCCCACAATACAAATTAAACTCTTAAAACAGGAACAGCTAACCTTCCGGTAAATGGTTACAGTTTCAGTGAAACTTTACTCAGGATCTCCAGAATCAGTTTCAGAGGGATCTCACCTAACCTCCCATAGCAACTCATTTGTACATGACCACAAGCAATCCCATAGCAAACAGCATGTGTATTGCTGGGGGGGAAGAGAAAGCCTGAACAGGAGGAAGAAGGTGGCAGTGGGACTAATTTTCCTTTGTTTTTCTCTGACAAAACTGTCATGGCCAAGCATTAGATCTAATTAAAGCATACAAGAAGACTTCAGTATAGGTTTCCATGGATTTCCCTTCACCTACCAGTGCCACAGGGTTTGGTTAGGGCAGATCACACTGTATGCAAATGCTGGGGAACTAACACAGTCTTGAGTGGCCCTATACTGCTGTAACTCTGATGTTCCCTTTTCTTTTGGTAATTAGCCTTAATTATGATAGATTAAGCACGAGCTGAAGCATCGGAAAACATACTGTGGAACTCTTCTCAGGATTCATTTGCCTTCATCCACTTGCCCAGGAGCCAGTCTTTCTCAGGCTTCACTTGCTCTGCTTTTACCTGGCGCTTTCCAGTACAACTAGACGGGGGGATGCTGAAGGGGCTTACAGCTCCCCAGCCCCCCATGCTACATCCATCTGGAATTTGAGGGGGGAAGGGGAGCAAACAAACAAAAAATATGATTTCTGTATCACGTAGTGAGAGGCCACAGCATATGTAAGAGTGTCCTAGGTGCACATATGCATGGTAGTTCCAAACAGCCCCACACGGACCCATCTGGTGGCGGCACTTCCCACTCTGCCCTGGTGCTGGACCAGTGCTGGCTGGACTGGCTGGCTGATGCTGCCACCGCCCGCCACCCCAGTTCCATAAGGAAAGCACAGCGTTCCCAACCCACACCTCCCACCCAGCACTGGGAAGTTTTCACCGCCCTAGAGCATGCTGCAGATGGGTACCACAGGTATTCAGCCATACCCCTCAGATCAGCAGCAGCAGCAGCTATCGGAAGGGCAAGGAGCAATTACGGAAAGGCCTTTTCTAAGGAAAGGTCTGGGGCTGATGTTCTCGCTCTAGCAACCCAAGCAGATATTTGGGGCAGTCAGGATTTCCCTCCCTTGATCTTCATGCTTATCTTCTAGACAGTTTTGACAGAGGCTAAAAACATAGAATAATTCCCATCTCCTTGAAAACTATTTTTGCACCTTTATAAACACCTCTCCTTTCAGATGGTCATAACACTAGAAGAACGTATGCAACGTGCTGAGGCAGAAAAACCCAGGGGGCAAAAGCCAGAGCACTTCTTTGCTGACGCCAATTTTTCAGCTCCCAAGGACAGTGCTTCAAGAACACACAATCCATGCACTCAACACCACCAAACTGCTGCCCCAGATTTTTTACATCTGTCAGAAAGCAAGACGTGATGTTCCCTTTTGCACTTTTTGCAACTGACAGCACTATATAATTTCAAAAGCCCTGAACTCTCTTCCCGGTCAGCACCACAGCAAAAGCCCGTGAGCCTCACACCATCTATAGAGAATGAAAACATGTCCCTGCAAACTTACTTCTGGGTGCACTCTTCCAACTATGTTTGCAACCTATCATTTCTGCTGCGTCCTGAGAGTTGCATGTATCTGATGCTGTAATTACCAACCCTCTCCTCCTCCTGCCCTTTCCATCAGCTGTCTCAGATGCCACCCATTCGGCTCAGAGGCAGCCTCTCTCCACAGCAAGGTTTCTGTTTTTCCCACACTCTGTACAGTTTTTAACTGTGAGAACTGAGCTTGCAAGTATTCCACAGCTCACGATGTTTTGTCCCAGCTAAGTATTTTCATATGTGATTCAAAAGAAAATCAAAACCGGTTATAATCCCATATGTAGATTTGTACCTTGCCCTAAAGTCATTTGCTTCTCTTGTGTAGGTTTTTGCATGACATCTTTCCAGTCAGTAGAAAGAGGTCAACCAGTGGAAGTCAGAGTAAGTGCATCTCAAAATATACATAATCCAGCGGCCCATGAAACTGTACTATAGTTGATACTTTGAGCTGTTCTTCCAGTCACCATAACATCATGGCCAGGATGGACAGTGACACCGGGTACAGTATTTTTCCTCAATCCCCAGTCTCTGTGTGCCTTGGAGGAACGTACGGCATGATTTCAGCCAAAGCAAGCTCCCTCTTGGGCAAAAAGGTCCTGTAAGAACTTCCAACCCACATAAGCAAAGACTGTACCCCAAAGTCATTCCACTAGTGATTTAGACACCACCAGATCTATTTGGTTTAGCCATCCTAAAGCGACATGCTGCAAAAATGACAAAGAGAGCATTCAGTGAGCCCAGCCCTCTCCAGCGGCAAGGCAGCTTTTTAGAAGGACTTTTTGGGAACATGGTTTTGGATATTGGCACCCCAGCTCCTTAAGCTAAATACCTGAGGTTTGACAGTTAGTCGACACGTCTCTCCAAAAGAGTAGGCTAGAAGACGAGCAAGGTGGGCAGATGAAGTATTAACTGATGCTGCAAGCATCATTTTAATCTGCAGGTCACACAGATAAAGAAAGTTCTTCTCACCTGGTGGGACCAGGAGATGGATAGATGGGTTTCGAAATTATTATCGTTATTATCAACAACAACCGCAGCAAGAACAGCAACAACTCACCATGTAAAAGGTACTTGGATTTCTAGTTCATTGCATCCCCAGCACCAACACATAGCGTCTACAGGTTCTCCTGTCACTTCATTTAAGTGTAAGATATAAAATCCAACATCCTGATGCTGGATGTTGATGCTGAGGTTTCAGATCTGTAAGTCAGTATAGACATTATACACCACACTATTTGGGATATACTCTAGAAAACAAATAGCTAAGCTAAATCTAGGACACATGTAAGTAAGAATATAAGCTCAATGCAAAGATCTCCCTTCACCACTGAGTGACACCTCCCTTTTTTGTCACTACCAAAAACTACAATCTCTACTACTCTTGGATTAGTCCATCAGCCCCTGCCTTTTTTTCATGCAAAGGACTGAGACAGCACAGAAAAAGGACACAATATGAGGCTAAACCAGGTCCCTATAAGGACTCTGTTATTCTGCAGTTGTTCTTGTCTACACTGAATCTCTGAACCATCTCAACATTTTCATTTATTTAGAGTTTCCAGAAAAGAAAAGAAAGAAAAACAACTCAGGGAAAAAACTAATAACCCATCTTATTAACAAAGTAGTTAACACTTTACTGGCCCTCCTTTCCTAAGTAATTTGATTTTTCCTCAATCCATTAAGAACTTATCTTCAATGGCAGCACGATGAAGTAAATAATCACTATGTATCTTGCTGAACACCCTGAACATTTCTGCAGCTCCTGCACTCTGTTAGATCAGTATTTAGTCTACAAGAAAGAGAATACATGAAAAATAGCTTACACAGAGCAGGCAAAAGTCATGTGGAGGGCAAAAAAGCACAGCTTTTAAGAACTGTTAGAATTATTTATATATTAAATATTTTTTCAGCATGACCTTTTGTGTTTTCCTTTTACAATGCAGCTTACAGCAAAATTATCCCACTTCAAATAAGAAAATAGTATTAATATTTGGATAAGTGAGATTTAACTATAAATTCCTCTGCATTCCAGAATCCAATTACCCCCTCAGCTAAAACGACAGCACAAGGGGTAGAGCGGGGGTGGGAAACCCCCTTTGTAATAAAATTTCTAAATTTTACCTTATATAATGAGAGCAGTCAGATTTCTTAGCATCTAGGAGAATACGATCCACAGTTCAATGTACAGCTTGCAAGTTTGGGTTTTTTTAAATCTGCAAGTATTTTCAGAAGAATGCTTTCAATGCACTCTGATTTTCATAGAGTTTAAGGTCACAATATGAAAGTGATTAGAAGTGTAAGTCTTCCAGTGACACCAGAAATATTTTTCAGCTTTCCATTTTTAGGATTTCTTGGCAAGGCTTCCTCTCCCATCCTGGCTTCCAGTTTCTGTATAATGGCCCAAACTGCCAACAGGATTTTAGAGGACAAATGCCTTGTGGCAGGTTTTTTCTGACTTATTACAGGAAGAGCAAAATGTGGTTCTCCCCCCCTGCCGTTAGCCAAAAACAGAGGTTCAAAGAATTTTCAAGAAGCCAGCAGCCAGCAGCCCATTCATCTGTGTCAAATCCCTGTGAACTGATGCTTATTCAAGTCGGGATCCCAGATTCATACCACAAACTCCTAACTCAAATCTTTCTTCTCAGTAAACATAGCCTGAAAACGCACTTTTCGTATTTGCTCTGTCCGTGTTGACAGGTATAAGCCAGGTTTTAGTCTGCAGTCACATCCAAGGTACAGCAGTGTCGAAGGCAGTAATTCAATTAAGTAGATCTTTAGCGTTAAAAAGTTATGGTGATAATTAATTGACATACTGAAGATAGCACTGGAATGCAACTGTGGTAGTATTAAGGATTCTTGCTATTTATTTATTCCTTGCTTTTACTTTTTGTAACAAAGTATAATTATGTACTTTTCTTAATGAAAATTTCTACAGTATGTGGAAGCAACAGAGAGAATATGAATATTATTAAAGACACAGTGTATTTCATAACAGCTACCCCTTTAAAACATTTTGTACACAATCCTGTAGCAAGGTTAATCATTCTCATCCTGTTTTCTCGTTCTCACCATGTTTCAGCAAAAAGCGGAGATCATATTTTCAAACCTGGCGAGCCAGTCCTTTACAACTAACTTTATCTGAGTTGGAATTCAGAGGAGTTTACAGCAATTTAAACTGAAAACACTGTTCTCTGGCGAGTTCCACATGATTCCTTCTTCCATCTAATGCCCTCTGACACTGCTGAAACCTGTTCAGGTTTGCTCAGTTTTTGAATGACATCCCACTGCTGTCACACTGACGACTTCCACAGTGCTGCAAAACCCAAGCAGAAGCATTGCTGGAATCCCTGTCAGAGCTGCCTAGGGCTCAGCTGCTGCCCTCCTCGAAGAGCCTCTGCTTCCCAAGATGGGGCCATCCACAATGAAACCAAGCACTTTGTTCTGTCCGATTCATTCTACATCCGGCCTTTCAGGATGGATCGCAAGGGAGAAATAAGATGAATAAGGAAAACATCTTTTTGCTTTTAAAACCGTGTTCTTCCATTTCTCCTTTTATGGTGTTCAGTGCATTCATTGATCACAGCTGACATTAAAAACAAGCTCCTTTTTCTGTGGGGAACACTGTAAAGTGTCACGGTTTGGTGACACAGAGGCTACCCCATCGCTCTTTTTGAGGATTCTATCAGTGTTCCTCTTGTCTGGACCCTCACAGCTTAAAGAGTCTTCCTGCTCCTGGTGTAAATGCATTCCTAAATAGGAATTCTTCCCAAATGAGGGAGAGGAAAGGAAAAACACCCCCTTACTGTTCTGACATGGTTCCACAGTGAAGAACAGTACAGCTCTTGCCTTCACATTGCTGGTTTTAAGACACCGCAGCCCACAAACCCTAAAATCCTGCAAGTTTTGTTCGGTTTGAGCCAACAGGTTCTCTTCCCTTCCCAGGTAGGGACACACTTGATGCAATTTAAACTACTCAGAAGTGAATGGGAAATCAGTTAGGGCTGACTCAGGGAAAAGTTATGGGCCAAGTGTCTCTCACAGGCCGTTAACAAAAGACACACATTTGTGTCAGGAGTTACTGTGATCCTCAGCTTCCTCCTGCTTGGGCAAGTTACAGCCACAGGAACCTCAGGGCACCAGATTGGCCACCCTCTGCATGACTTCAGCCCTCCTGGAGTTAGCACTGCCCCTGGTGCCACAGCACTGGAGAGCCAAGCGCTATACTTACAATCATTATTTTCACGTGAATATAGTTCTTCTTACAGTGCCCATCAAAACCACTCAGGCACAAAGTAGCACTTTTCCCCATTCAAGCACAAAGGCAAGAAAAACTGTTCCAAATACCTTAAAGACAGGCTAAAAATACAACCCTTTGTTTAACTGCCCACCAAAATGACAGCTGTATGAAATCCAGGTCGAAATCCCCCGGTTAAACTCACTCCTTTTCTGTACCGTCCTTCTTTCTGTCTCACACCAGCAAGCATGTGCACGCGCCCATGCCTAGGTGTGGTGCCACTCTGCATACACCAAAACGGAGCCCTTGGAGCACTGCCTGCACGACCACAAGACGCTCAGCCCATCGCTGAAGCACCACACTGAATACATGCATTGAAAACCCATGAACTGACATTGCAATAAATCTCCAGAGAGCCTTCATAAATCGTATGGGGAGCCTTCAAGGACAAAGACCCAAATGGTTTTAATTTCCCTCTAAGCGATAGCCATAGTTAATACCAGATTTGGCAGGAAGCAGGCATTCCACGCCCGTGGGCTTAGACGGACATGAAAAAGAGTTTATGTTTGACATTTGCTTTAAAAACATAATTAAAACCTTTTGCTCTTTCAAGTCCCAAACTTGCATTAGTTTCTGAGAGTCCATTACTTTAAAAAACCATTTGTTGGCTCTGATTGCTTGGACAACTGACAAAAAAGCATTAGGAGAGGGCTCTCCGTTAGTGTTCTGTAGCTGGATCACAAAGAACAGGGAGCAACAGAAACAAGATGCTGAACAGCACATTCACTCTCTGTCCCCCTTACAGCTGTTTTTGATAAATAACAAGTGGCTTACGACATCAAGCTCTGATTCATCACTGGCAGCTCTCCAGCAATTAACAGAAAGGAAAGAATACACAGAATTTCCACATATCACCCCAATTCTCTCCACGTCTTTTGTCCCTGAATGTCACATACAGTTGTCTGCCTGGTGCCGCGGTGGCAGAGCCGATGGGCCCGGCAGGTATTGCTGACAGTGGAGATGCACCCAAGAGCAACAGCCCATTTTCCAACAGCCGTGCTCCACGCTCCTGCCAGACACGTAACGGAGGGCTAATGCCTCCACAGGGTTGGAGGCGCTGGGGTAGGTCAGAGCTGGGAAGGTTTGTGGATGACCACCTTCTCAGGGCAGAAGGTACAAAAGGCCCACAGCCAGCTAGCTGTGAGAACAGCAGTTTCACAGAGCTCTTGCAGGTCCCACAGTCAAAACCAAACCAACCTGGCCCCTCCGTCCCGAAATCTGTGTGGGCACTAAAACCATGCGTCTTGCTTTGTGTGTCACAACTCCTGAAAAAACGCCCGACCCCACACCATGTGTAAGGCAGTGTACATAAAACCATCATTCGACTGTTAAAAATCACAAGGAAAGGAACCATTCTGGGCTGTGCCCTAGATCCATCACGATCATGACTTATTGCTTCATTATTACTATTGATTCATTACTTGAAATTAATCCACCACCAGTTTAGCCATGTGGTCAAATACATTCTGGGGTTCACAAGAAACTTGATATGCATAGCAGTGTGGGCATTCACACGTGCACTCATGCGTACACATGCAGATTATGCATTTTGTAAAAATATATGTATTAATTGTATTAAAAAGCTAAACTCCTGCCACAGAAGCTGCTCATATTCATACCCAGGAAGTAAAGGTACAATTAGATTTATCATTATAACTTAAGTGTCCAAGAAGTGACAGAAAATCCCAGCTTTGGTGACTACAAAGGGGATCTGGGACGTAAGTAACTTTTCTTAAAGCCCACAGGGTCCAAAAGGGTTTTAGAAAACAGTAAGTCACCTCAGGATGACTCTTGCATTATCAGCCCTCCTTATGTTACCGCCGGCTGAAGTTGGAAGCCAAAAAAAGATGGGGATGGAATAGGGGTTGGCCCTTCCCCAGACAGGGAGTAACTTCCATGACCAGCTGGACTGGGGCCAGTGGGAAGATCTACAAACCAAGTACAACGGCATGACAAATCTGTGGATTAACAGCAGCACTGTCAGGGAACAAGGCATGTCAAAGCTGGTCATCACATGGGATTTGGGAATGAACTCTGTTTTCAAAAGCCCATTCAGAAATACCAGACTGAACCACCTCCTGACCATCATGAAGTGGTCATCCTTGCCGTAGCGAGCTCCTGAAGTTTGATAAGAGTCCCTACAAGAAAATGTACTGTATGGCTGATAACAAATATGAATCTCAAAGACTCTGACTTCTTTCTTTAGTTTTATGTATGTGCTATAGAATGAAACAGGCCAGGAACGAACAAGAGCGCCTGCTCACCTCAGTTAGCTCTAGCTTCATTCAGTTTTTTCTCTGCAAATCTGGAACAGCTCTGATAAACAACAGTGGCAGTTGATTCTCTAAAAACATTTCACTTCTATGTTATTTGTGATAGCTGAAAAAGTGATTCACGCCCTTAATCCAGAAGGGGAAATCCACAAGGCAGCAGTATTTGGGTTTAATTGCAAAGACCTTTATAAGAATAAAACAAAGAGCCGGAAACCCATTATTGCAGAAAGCAGTATTGACCAATGGCTCGAGCACAGATAAACTAAAGTAAGAAGATCTGTTACAGGCTGTGTTACCGAGTTATTTTAGTTCAGTGTCTTTTCACTTTTCCATGTATTTCATTACAGCCAACAAGTGTTGTCTTGTGACAGTGGAAAAAATGCAAAATTGGAATCAAAAAGATCACTTAAAAATTCCCATACTTCCTACAAGTGACAACAGAGGTTGTCATTAGCTTAATTTGAAAAAGAACCTCTAGGACTTTACATACAAGATTTATTTTGGATATGCTACTAATTTTGAAGGTAGGGGCATTCTCAATGATCACCTAAACAAACAGAACTTTTAATCAACGTAATTGTTTCAGACATAAAGCAGAAAGGTGTACATATACATTTCAGGTGATGCTTATGCTTATTCTTGCTGTCCTTCCGTGGTAATAAAATTTGCACTGTGCCTTCTAGGTCAAACTTCCTTTCCCCACTTGATCTTACAACTGGCAGGTCATTCAACAAGAAAACAGGGTTTCATAAATACAGCCCATAGTAATTCTCCAAGAAAAATGAGCTACCAGTTAAGCAGAACAATAATTTCTGACTCAGAAACTGGTGAGATCGTAGGGCAGAGGCTGCACAGAACACCAGACAACAAATGCAAGAAAACCTGGACTATTTTAATGCTTTTTTTCTAAAGACAAAAACATTATTCAAGTCCTAAATGGGTGAGCTGCCAAACAGCATCTTGTAATGCCTTCAGCTGTCACAAAGCAAAGTCAGACTCCTCTCCCCACCATCTTGCAAGGAACTACAGAGGGCACATACTAGGACAAAAATAATCCCAACCCCTCACATGCTGAGAAACACCCAGCATACATTCAGCACTGGGCACATGCTTACTTTTTACATTCCCACTGTGTTTACTTGAACTGGCATGGCAAAATTGTCTCTAGCAAGACAAATCTAACCCCACTTGTTTTGGCTCTTTAGGCATTAAAACCAGAGCAGGCTGGAAGGAAAAAGGAAGCAAAAGGTTAGCGCACTGCTGTCTTCTCTTCATCTGTTTTCATGAGAAGGCCACTTCACTTTTTTTTTTTTTTTTTGGGGGGGGGGGGCGGGGGGGGAGGGTGTTGGTGTTTACCATGTGGAAGGGAAAGGTTTTTCCCTGAAGCGATCAATCGCAGACAGTGGCGGGTCACATAAAATGAATTCATGACATTAAGGTAGCTGTGACATCCAGTCGCTGGGACTCGGCCTTGCCACGTACTGTGCGCTATAGGCCCTTTTTTAATGGTCAAACCTAGATAGTGGGAATTCACATAAATAAAGCAGGAGTGCAGCACATCAGCTCACAGGTTTCTTGTAGGCTTAGCTGGCTTCTCACCTGACTCTCCTTTTCCTCCCTTGGTCCCTCTGACACACATCTCCCCAACCCAGCACACACACAAGAAGGTCAACGCAAGGAATACTGTTAACTAGCACTCATAGACGGATGGAAAAGCCCCCTGAAATCTAAGTTTCATTTTCAGCAGGGTATTTGTATTTGAAATGCCAGGGCACCATACCCTGTACAAATTATTTTCTGGGTAAAGGGTATCTTCACTTGCCTGGAGGTTTTGAGGGGTCATTACCAGCTTTGTATGAGACTGAATCAGGATTCTTAAACCTTAATTATGGAGTTTCTGTTGCACCTGTAGTCTCTTACCATGCTGTAAGAGATCCACGAAGAGCTGGGTTCAGCACTGAAAGCCTTGTTGCTGTAAGAGCCATAGAATCAGATCCCAGTTCAGCAGCTGCAGATATTTAAGCCAGGGCCTTAACACACACACAACCGAGCACGTTCAAGGATGAAATATTAGGGCTAAACCAGTGAAAATCTGTACCAGGATACATCACAGATACAGTTTCACACCCAAGCATCATGTGATCTATGTACCCACATCACCAGGAAAAGGAGGGCAGTGGGCAAGCAAGCTGGTTTTGTAAAGGTTTCCAAGAGGATGCGACAAAACAAAATGAAATAACCAAGTAGTTATCTCTTTGGAGGAAAATATAAGAGGGCATTCCTATTGTTCTGTTTGGGGAGGAGGGGAAAATATATCATGGCCAGCACTAGGTCACTAGGGTATTAAACGTTCCTCAGCTTTAATTCAGTAAAGTATCTGAAGTCATCTTTAAGATTCATTTTCAATTTCTAGACCTGTCAAGATCACACAAGCCTTTAAGAATTTATTGTACAGGAACAGGCTTAAGGAACTGCTTGATGTTCAAGTGCTTTGTGGAATGCAGAACCCTGCTGCTGGAGCTAAGTGCATGTTCAACCATGGCAGGCTCATGAGGATTCCTCAACCTCTCACAGGAGTAGAGCAGAGTGGAGGAGGAATGGAAATGCTGCTGACATTTCACTGTTTCAGGAGAGAGGCCAGTTGCTGCTCAGGCACCAGTGCTACTCCAGCATTTATTAAAATCAGCAGGAGCTCTCGCTGCTGCTGGGGGGCCATGGGGTCTGCATCAGCCCTGAGGTCAGGAGGAAGGACCAGCTGGAATGAAGGAGAAACAGGAAAAGGGGCATGAATCTTATTCCACAGATCGTAACAGGACTCACATGTTTTGAGTAACAATTATGATAATTTAATCATTGGTTTGGATGATTAAACAATGTGTATCGGCAATGGAATTGTGATCTGAGCCGTTTGTGTAAAGAAACGGCTTTATGAAATGGTGGGGTGACTGAAACTATTTAATCTCTTTGCTTTTAACCAGCTAAATTTGAAGCAGATTGTACCTACTTATATTCAACACATTTGTTTCTCCCTTGCTTTTCTCCGAGACTTTTATTCTAACAGTTTTCTGGATAACCAAAGACTGTCCAAGATCCAGGAAACTTCCCTATTTAGACAAACAAACCACCAGAACCAACAATGTACTTTCTTTCAGAATAACACAATTTAACACTGGTAGTCTGTGGGAAGAAACAATTCTGAAATTATAAAGCAAAAGCAATGCTCAAACCCACAAACTCTAAAAAAATTGTTTTCTATTGTAAGTTTCATGGGAAAGTTGTACATCTTAGGGGACATCACTTGAGCCATTTGGGGAACTTCCTCTTTCCTAATATTCACTTAATATTCTTTTGGAAGGAAAAAGTGGTTTAAATCCTTCTTTTCTTATCAGTTCCTCTAAAAAATTATTTTTGTTAAGTTTTGTAGCTGCATTTATTTTTCTAAAAATAAGCAAATAATTATTTTTTTTACTTCCCTCTTCCTTAAAACCACTATAAAACTGGATTAAAATGACTGAAAATGCTCCAGCCTATTTTCCACAGGACTGATCGCAGCTGTCAGACAGAAGGCAGGATACCAAAGTGAAGATGTAATTCCTTTCCATAACAGCCATTATGTTCAGCACACTTCACCTGCCTGAGACCCATTCGAAACCCAACTGACACAGCAGCTAACATTTCTTGAGGTTTTTGAAAAGCTTCTTCCTTTCCTTGCTCATTAAAAATGTGACAGGAAACTTGCGCTTAAGGAACCAGATATTGTGCTGAAGACCTCGAAAAGACCTGCAGTTGCACATCGTTGCTGTATTAACAGTATTGGGCTGGGTTCCTCTGCCCCTCACTTCTCACGTACTAAGTAACGTTAGCAACAGGGATAGCATCACAGGAATTAACTTGACTGGTTAAATAATAGTGGAGTGGGAACAAGGCACATGGTCTGATTTCCCGCTTACATACGGTCACAAAAACAATGCTGCTTTCCTCCAGAATGTATTAATTAGATGAAGGAACACATTTAGTAACAGAAGTAGGACTGGCCCACAGGGCCGATCAGTTTCTTGACCAGGATTTGACTAACAGTGCCTCCACGGGTTGAGGCTTCTACAGTCGTCATCACCTTGGCCTGCCATCTGCACAGAGGACCTAGCACCGGTAAAAGGAAATAAAATTTATTCTTAAAGATTCTTGGTTTATTCTGACTTTTCTGTTGCATAACACAGTACAAGGAAACGATGGTAAAGCCTTCTGAGCTCGTGGGTGCTTTGGGCCAATGCTGCTATTCGCTTAGTACTCAATCCCGAAACCCTTTAAAAAAAATCTATCTTTTTTCCTGGAAGAACTACTTTTCATCTGTACTAGTAAGTTATCAGTAGCAGAAGCAAGAACATTCCCGCAGGGAGATGATGGACTGCATAGTATCAGCGACTACCCTCTGATGCAGAGTAGCATCCTCACTTTTGCACAACTTCACCCAGAGTAGAGCTACTCAGACACAACACGGAAGCTTGCTGTAGATAGAAGGCAGCACAAAGACCCATTTGGACCATCCTTTTTCCTTGCTTTGCACAAGTGACAACTCCTGACTTAAAAAGTAGTGTGTTTCAGTGGAAAAGCATTACACTGAGGACCAAGAATCCTGAAGTCTTTTGTGTATTTGCCAAGCAGCTCTGAAAAAAATTACTTACTTTGCGCTTCGGTTTTCACTATTGCTTTTTTGCTTGCTGATAGAAGAGAGCAGGATTGATATTCTCTTGAAAAAGAAAAAAGGTATCTCAGCAACGCAACACACAGGTGGTTTTTATCATAAAACATTATGAGCTCTAAAGACACCAGTCCTTGAATTGAAATCATCTGAAACTATGGGCAAACAAGTTCCTATCTCCCACACCCAACTTCCAAGAAAAAAAGAAAAAAAAATCCCGGGAATTGCTCCTCTAAGAAGTCTGACCGCACTACAGATTGCTCAGGGAGTCTGACCCTCCTTACAGTACTATAAACAAAGAAAAAGACATCTAAAGATGTGGCTAAAAAGTAAAGATTTAGAGACTCCGGTGCTCAGGAAGGTTTGCCAATAGCAAGGGAGCCAGGGCTGGTGCCTGCACTCAGTCCCACCTCCAGCCCAGGCCGAACCGGGGGTCCAACAGTCACCGCCACAGCAGCCGCCCCCCCGCCTCCCCCGAAAGCGGATAAATCACTTGAGGACAAAGCCTACCTCAAAACCTTAATTGCAAACCTGTGTCATTAGTGCCAGTTTTCAGTTAGCTGAAAAGTTACAGTTTACAGCTGAAAATGGATAGTTAGTCCATTGAATTATGATTCCATGGAGTCCAATTCAGTCCAAGAGAAAGATATGTGTCTTGTGTAATCACACTAGAAAAATCTACCCCTCCCCTTGAAAATACAAAACCAACCAACCCCCTCACTCTTTACAGCTCCTAGAGTCAAATTCATGCTATTTCCCCCTCAACTCTGTGTAGAGACCTTCTGGCATATTCTGAGGCAGAATGTCTAATAATACAATTATTTCAACTACCCACTGGTAGAAATTCAGACGGTCTGTTGTATAGTTATATATCTTCCTGCTGGAAGAGAAAGATCAATAGAAATTCAACAATATAGAAAGCTAATATTTTAAGCTGTTGCTTGTTGCCTCCTTTTTCATGTTCCAGATGTAAAATGAAGCCACTGATGTTAATACATCCTGCCCACATGTTTTCTGTTCCATAATAGCAGCATAAATTGCAGCCAATGCCAGCTTTGTAGACTACTCCATCATTTGAACTCATTTTATAACCATTTTTTTGAGAATTACTGGCCCAGCTTCCCCTATCACTCATACTAATTTAAAACCGATGAAATGCAATTGGTTTCAGAGAAGAAACTCTGGATTTATACTAATACATAGTAAGAGAAGAATACAGACCATCCATTTCACGGAACTCGGTACAAGGGGGGTGAAGCTCTGCTTAGCCCCAGCGGTCCCTGCTGTATCCCTACAGACTGCTGTGAAGGAAACGGCCACATTTCTTTATCTCCTGGCTCAGTGTTACCCTCTCCCTGTCCTTTTAAGTGTCACAGAAAGAGGAGTTTAACATCATTCAGCTTGTACTCCTGCTCCTGAGTTCAACACTTAGGCTCACTTGACCCTTCCAAATATCTTAACAGAGAAAAGGAAGAATCAAGAAGAAACTTGGGAGTAAAATCTAGCTCAAAAGGAGTTATTCCTAAAGCAGCACTGACAACATACATTAGCTGGAGAGCAGCAGGCTCCCAATGCACAGCCCCAGGCAGACAGCAAAAAAAGCAGGAACAAGAGTGTGGTGGGGCAGGACTGTCACGGTGAGCTGGTACCACAGCAGCGTGACGCCGTTTCTGAGCAACAGGGTTACCCATCCCTAACCAAGTCCCAGTAATGTAAGCGCTGGCATGAAAAACAGAAAAAGGCATGGCTTTTGCTCCCAAAGGCATACAGCGTGGAACGTTTTCTTAACATGTTTCAAGAGCATCCAGCAAAACTGGGGTCCTGGTGCCAACTGAGGCACTATGCAGTGACCAGCAGGGAATGTCCCCTTGAGTAAAGCACGCCCCACTGAGATTCTAAAATCAGGCTCACGGTGCTGGAGCTAAGAGTTGCTAGAGAACTGATATTCACCAATCTCTTAAAAAAAAAAAAAAAAAAAAAAAAGCAAGCTTGTTAAGTAATTTTTCTTTCCATGGTAACATTATGAACTTCAGGTTTAATATTGTGCCTAAGGTCACAGACTAAAGTTTCTTTGGCAAGAGATCACTGGAGATCATTGTATATGCCTTCAAATGGAGTAGCACTCCTAATTCTGAAAGAAGGCAAAAATTTCAACCTTTTAAATGAGTCACTTGTCTACAACTGAACACTGGCCACCCTACACCTCAGAGGAAAGCAATTCTGGCAGGAAAACATACTCAGATACTTCCTTGGCAGCTTTTTATAATAAAATGGTCATTTGAAGCTGCTCGGTTTGAAACGTTAGATACAGGAGCGATGGCGGTGCTTTCAGAGCTCGGGTGCCCACGAGAGGTCAAAGGGAGCTGGAAACCAGTATTTAACGTGCACAGCCACAGTTTACCACATGTGTGGTGCATTATTATTCATGAATTTCTAGGAAACCAATCCTAAAAGGTTTCAGCAGGAACAGTATGTTTTCAGAAGGATTTGAGACGCGGGAGGCTGCCCGCTGAAGCAGGCGGGAGGAGCGGGAGGCTGCTGTAGCGTGCCGAAGCCCAGGCAGCAGAAACATCTCAACAGATGCTTGAAATTAGTCTAAATCCGCTGCTGAAGCAAAGCTTTCGGAGTAACCCAGAAGGAAGCGCGTGGGGCAGAGCAGGCGCAGGGGGCTGCCAGCAAACTGGGGGGCGGCCGGAGGGGCCGGGGGGTGTGCGGGGTGCCGAGTCCCCCTGGGGGGCCTGCTGGTGCCGCCCACCCTCCTGGCAGCTCCTCTGCCTTTACCCGCAGTCAGAAAGTAAAAATAAAATTTAAAAAAAGGGGGTGAGTAGGTGGGGGGTGGGTTTAAAGCAGAATTAGTTAAAGTTGAGCAAACTCTCACAGCGCTGCAAAGCTGCCGACCCACCCGCACCGCGGGCGTTTTAGGGACCCCCCCCAACACCGCCAAAAGCGACACAGGGGCACGTTCCCGGACAGCCGGGGGTGTCCGAGCAGCGCGGGGGGCGCAGCCTCCCCGCCCCCTCCCCCTCCCTCACCCCCACGTACCTGAGCTCCGCGGGCTGGGCGGCGGGCGGGGGGGCCCGGCAGGCTGGCCCTGCCGCCCATGGAGGGGGCTCGCCCCCCCCCTCGCCTCCAGCGCGGCCGCGGGGCCGGAGGCGCCGTCGGGTGTCCGGGGCTGCTGCGGCGGGGCGATCGGGGCCGGGCGATCGGGGCCGGACGCGCCGTCCGCAGCCGGGGCCGCCGAGCCCCCCCGCCCGGAGGGAGGGGTTCTGGCTGGCGGAGCGCGGCGGCTGCGGGAGCGGCAGCACCACCGGCCCGCAGGGCCGCCCGCAGACAGGGCCGCCCGCAGACCGGTCCGCAGAACCCCCCGCAGAGCCGCTCGCTGCGCTCAGGAGAAACGCGAGCTCTGCAGCCGCCTGGCGCTGACGGCACCCAAGCGCCTGGGGGATTTGAAGCCGACACCAGAGTTGCTTTCGAAACGGTTTCAGAAGGCGAAAACCTACAGGAATTCCCTGCTGCTGCGTGTAACCGGCCCGCCTGTGCCCGTTCATTAGTTCCCTTTAGTTTTTAACAGAACCTGTTTTCCCTGCCCACGGAAGGACACAGGGATGTGAGGGCACACAGGGACCCGAGGGACATGTAAAGGACGTGAGGGACATGCAGGAATGTGGGGGACAGACAGGGATGTGGGGGACAGGCAGGGACGTGGGGGACATGCAGGGACGTGAGGAACACCCAGGGATGTGGGCAACAAGCAGGGATGTGGGGGACAAGCAGGGATGTGGGGGACACTCAGGGATGTGAGGGACAAACAAGGATGCAGGCAGGGGACACGCAGGAACACAAGGGCCACGCAGGGATGTGAGGGACACACAGGGATGCAAGGGCAATGCAGGGGTACGAGGGCCACGCAGGGATGCGGGGACACGCAGGGCCACACGGGGGTGCGGAGGGCGGGCAGGGCAGGCGTGGGGGGGGGCGCACGGCACGGCAGGCTCAGGGACAGGAGCTCTGCATTCCCCCAGCACTGGCACCCGCTGTCCCCAGTCCATCTCGGCTGTGGAGCCGCGCTGTGTCTCTACACAGCGTAGTTCTCAGCTGTCCAGCCGTGGGAGAGGCAGAGCCCCCCTGCTGTGTGCGGTGAAGGTCGCGCTGGCCACCCCTAGCTCCCACCAGCACCTACGGGCATAACTCCTGCCGCTGCCATGAAGGGATCATGGGCAGAACCTTCCAGCTGTCTTCTCATGGGGTCTCCGGGTTCCCTGCGCCGCAAAAAAAGGATGCAGTACGGATCAGCCTTCCCTGGCCCTGCGAGTCCTGAGAAGTTCAAGATGCATTTCCCTCGCTGTCAAGCTGTAAAAGCCGCCTGTCACCCAACAGCAGGGGTCATTACTGATTCCCAAACACTTGCACGTCCAGCGGGGGCATCTTAAAATAGATTCGGAGGAACAGCGTCCGCCAGTTCTGGTTTTCCTCAAGGAGCAGAAGCGATGAGAAATCGTTCCTGAACATTTGTGTTGGGGTAACAGCTGGCACATTATGATTTAGGTCAAAACAATATGACTTATAAGAGATTATAAAAGCTAAAAAAGAAAATGTGTTAAATGGTTTTAACACTACTATTATTTATTTGCACTATTTGGACGTTCTAATTGAGTACTGGGGCCCCATTATGCCAGACACTCGACTTCAAGTGATTTAAAGTCATTTTACTCCATAAAATGCATTGATCTTGCAACATGAAGGAGTTCAGCTACAGTGAGCAGCTTGCCTGGGGCCACCCCGGGGCTGCCAGCCGAGTGCCACTGCAGACACCTTCCCGTGTTTCTCCCCCTGCCCTCCCTTGCCTGAATTCTGTGTTCAAAGAGCCTAAATGCACAAACGAGTTATTTCTGCAGGATGAGGAATAGATTAAGGGAGAAAGTGTTGTTGTGCAGGAAGAGCTGTTCTTAGGTGACTTGAAGGTCTGATATTGTCATGCCAGCTTTTCCTTGAGAAGTCACAAACCACGACTGATGAGCTGTGTGTGAAATAGCCCAAAGTGACTGGAGTCATACGATGTGACTATGTGTGTGAAGGTGACTTTTACGAGTTAGTTAAAAGTGACCTTCCCAACTAGCAGTTGTGCTGGCTCATCCACTCCAAGGGGAGCTTGGTTGGTCCTTGTCGGCTGGTCCACAAACAAAGGGCAGGAAGAGGAGAGAACTGAAGTCAGTAGTGTTACTTTGACAGTGTAAGCATGGCTGTTGTCAGGTTTGCAATCCCCCTGCAGAAACGAAATGGTATAAATGGGGAAATGTCAACCCTTTCTGAAAGACTTTTCACTGTTCTACCTTACTGGAGTGATGGCTTCCATTGCTTTGGTGCTTTGACCCTACTCCTAATTCCTGTCATCTTCTAAATATGACTCGGTACATGTGAAAGGGTTTGCAAAGCATAACTTATCAAGCCAATGTTTTGTATGGCTCTGCTGCTTGTTCTGGTATTTGGGAGAAAAAAAAAAGAAGAACAAAAACCCAAACCACCAGTATTTGTTTTCTCAAAACCGAAGTGGAATCAACAATTAGAAGGGGACAGAGAGTCCCGCTGCTGGTAGGTAACTCAGGTTATAGCTTTCTTGCCTAGTGCAACCAATTCCCTTTGTATATAGATTCTTCAAAGGTGGCCAGGCAGCTAACCTCGCCAAAGAGATCACAGAACTTCCTTACAACTGTAACAGAGGTAAAGAAGAGCACTGTGGGACTCAAATGCCAAGCTCCCCTCTGGATTAGTCCTTGGCTCTGGCACCTGCATGCAAAAATATTCAGTGGTTATTTGTTCATAATTAGAAGGGGATTTTATCTGTGGGTTCCACAAGGTGGTGACCCTGTCCTTGATGTGGCCAATGCTCTCAGCTTTCATTAATTGGTATACCACAAACCTGATCCAGTGCAGCATCTGCAATAAAAAGGGTGTCTTTTCAAAGAAAGCAGTAAATGTGTCTTTATTCATAAGAGGGGCAGGCAAGCATTAACGACCCGTCATTATTGAAGTAAATAGCAACAGAAGAGTTTCCTTAACTGTTTGGTCCCCTTCCTACTTCCTCCACTGTTGTTAGTAGTTAGAAAAGACGGGTTTCAGCCTTGCCACTAGCAAAACGAGGGGGAGCTTGCGGGGGTGGGGGACACACACCAAGGAGTGTGGGGAAAGAAGTAACAAAAAATGCACAGATGTGTAGTGATTTCAAATTAACTAACTGTGGCTAAGGCATAGATCACTTCCTAGAGAATAATGACCACAGCCTGAGGCAAAGTTGTATTAGCATCAAGTCTGCCATTAACTCTCCAGGAAATGCACCAGTCTGGAGTCATTAATGAAATTATAACCAGTTACGTGGTGGAAGAGGGATTAGTCAGGCAAGAGGAACATTTTCCTTGTGGTGCCATTATTTTTACTGAGCAGCACAAAAATTGTATTCATTTCATGACCCTGCTTCTGTGTTGGAACATCTACAGAGAAAAAAAATGATTGCATGCTAGTTATTTAAAATTCTTTCAAAAGCTCAGGGAATTTTTAGCATTGTTGCAGTGGAAACAGGAGCAGCTCCTAAATCTTGCACATGTTGTCAGGGTTGTGCAATTTTCAGCCTTCTGTTCTTCAAATACTTCTTATGCTTCCCTCTGTACTGAACAGTTTTGTTATTCCAGTGTATGACTGCCAAAAGACTCCCATTAGCCTTAGCAGTATGTGTTAACAGGCTGTTTCTTATTATTCAGATTATCTGGACATAACAAAAATTATGTTTTTAGAGGAAAAATGGCAGCCAGCTCATTCCGCTTGGGTGGACAAAAAAAAATTAAATAGGATAGATAGATCTATGCCAGTTTTGAACAGAACTCAATCAACAGTGTTTTGTGAGAGCAATAAGATACTGCGTTTAATGCATAGTGCTTCAAACAGCACAATCTAAGAGCCAAGCAAAAATGGGAAGGAATGTGCTCTTCTGTAACAGTTCATATTTTTCAAAGCCTGCACAAACAGTACTGCTTTTCGGTAAGGCGTTTAGAGGTAGTGTCCCATTCTGCAGACTGAAGAAACTGTACTCTCTTCTGGAGGAGGTGAAATGGCACCTCAGCTATGCAGAGCAGTACCTAGATGCTCTGACACCAGTGAAATGACAGTGATGTACAGGTGTCAGTCACAAGTCCCGAGTCTGATAACTGTGCAAGAGCAGCACTGCTGTTAATTATTTTTCCAAAACATTGTGCTGGTTTTGTTTTTTTCCTGAGAAGGAATGCGAGCATCCAGAGTTGAGGGGAAAATTATCAGGTTTAGTATTTCCAGAGTGAATTCCACACTCAGTATAATAATCATTAAATAATAACCTATTACAGAATCACAGAGTGGTTAAGATTGGAAAGAACCTCTGGAGGTCATCTGGTCCAACCTTCTTGATCCACGAGGGCCACCTAGCACCAGTTGCCCAGGACCACATCCAGACAGCTTTTTAGTATCTCCAAGGATGGAGATTCCACCACCACTCTGGGCAACCTGTGCCAGCGCTCAGTCACCCTTGCAGCAAAGGGAGTGTTTCCTGATGTTCAGAGGGAACCTCCTGTGTGTTCCCGCTGCCGCTGGTCCTGGCACTGGGCGCCACTGAACACAGCCTGGCTCCGTCCCCTTTGCACCCTCCCTTCAGCTGTTCCTAGCCATGGGTAGCAGCAGCCCTGAGCCTTCTCTTCTCCAGCCTGAACAGTCCCAGCACGCTCAGCCTTTCCTCAACGGAGACACGCTCCAGTCCCTTCATCATCTTTGTGGCCCTTCACTGGACTCACCCCAGTATGCCCATTTCTCTTCTCTACTGGGGAGCCCAGACCTGGACACAGGACTCCAGGGATACTGGTAGGCTCCTCTGCTGCAAGTGCGCATCGCTGGCTCATGTTCAACCTGGCGTCCACCAGGACCCCCAGGTCCTTTTCTGCCACACTGCTTCCCAGCTGGGTGGCCCCCAGCACACACTGGTGCGTGGGGTTGTTCCTCGCCGGGGGCGGGACTTTGCACTTCTCCTCGCTGAACCTCCCCAGGTTTCTGTCAGCCCATTTCTCCAGCCTGTCAAGCTCACGCTGGGTGGCAACGTGCCCCTCTGGCCCACCAGCCACCCCTCCCAACTTCATCATGGGCAAACTCGCTGCGGGTGCCTTCTGTCCCGTTGTGCAGATCGCTAATGGAGATGTTAAACCTGACTGGTTGCAGTGTACAGCCCTCCTCCTCTCCCGCCAGGGTACACTGCTAGTTACCGGCCTCTAGCCAGACTCGGTGCCACTCATCAGCACTCTTCGGTCCCGGCCATTGAGGCAGTTTTCAATCCACCTCACTGTCTGCTCACCCAGCCCCTGCAGCAATAGCTCAAGGAGCGATGGGGCTGTTATGGGACACAGTGTCCCAGCCCTTACTGAAGGTCAAGTAGACCCTAGCCACTGCTCTCCTCTCATCTACCAGGTGCATCAGTTCATTGTAGAAACTTATCAGGTTGGTCAAGCATGATTCCCCCTTGGTGAAGCAATGCTGACTACTCTTGAGAAGTTTCTTGTCCTTCCTGTGCCTGGAAAGTTTCCAGGATGAGCTGCTCCATCATCTTCCCAGGGATCAAGGTAAGGCTGACCAGCCTGTAGTTCCCCAGCTCCCCCTTCTTGCCTGTCTTGAATGTAGGAGTAACATTTTCTTTCCTTCAGTCTTCAGGCACTTCTCTCAGCTGCCATGATTAGGCAAAGGTGATGGAGATTGGCCTTGCAATGACATCTGCCAGCTCACTCGGCACTCGTGAGTGCTTCCCATCAGGGCCCATGGATTTATCTCAACACAAGTTACTATGCATTACTCCAGCTGGCTCTGGTACCAGCATTTTATGCTGATAGCAGCAAAGAGCTCTGCTGCGGCGAGGTTGATACCTTGGCTACCCTCATCAGGTTCCAGACCTGAATACAGCATGAGTATGACGGAATGAGTATGGTGGAATAAAATAAGCCTGAATCTCATCTTGATCCACATACTGGTGAACTGTACATTAAAGGCAGAAATGGAAAGTTCCCCAAGACAAGCATAGCCTCTTCACATTGTCAAAATTCTTCCACTTCTTTAGTTGCTCTAATAAGTATTGTTATTATTGAGATACTTTTAAAAACTGTTCTGAGCTTTGCTTAGAAAAGAACTGTGTGAACATAATTCCCATCAAGAACTATGAACTGAATCTCCACGACCCACTTACCCAAGACCTGTAACTTCCCTGGGTCACAACCTGAGACCAGCACATGCAAATTAATTCCTGTGGGTTGTTTTGGAGAAAGACCTGAACCACCTTCACATGTCAAACAGAAACACTCTGGCCGTTCCCTGCTTTCTATCCACTACCTCCATCAACCTCTCCTTTTGAAACCCCAAAAATAAGACCTAACCAAAAGAATTTCCCCCCCAAAGGGGCCGGCGTTAAAAGGCTTCAGAAAAGGTGTCATTTATCGCATTCTGCTATTCAGCAGCAGGAACACCCCCTCTTCTGCCCTGCCATTCGATTATGGAGGAAACACTGATCTTTCACCCCAAGCCAAAAATGTGGGAGGTCGAGAAAGGACAGACAGATGTGGCAGACTTAACAGCTCCACCGCGTCTGGGAAACATAATGAAAAGACACGTGTTTTATAATCCCGGTATATGTGCCTGCAAAGATTAAAAAGAAAAGAGGGTTATGCTAAAGCATTTAAACTGCTCCCCTATAGTGATGGCCTTACCTCTCCCACCCCAAATAAAGCCTCACCCTGAAAGTAAATAAGCTAAGACTATCGTCTTTTGTCCAAAGTTGCTTTACAGTGGGACTCGCAGCAGAGAGAGAAAGGCAAACCTCTGCAGAAACGAAGACTATCATGAGAGTCTTTCAGGTTTTGTGTTTGTTCTTAAATCAGTTTAGCTATTCATGAAAAGTAAGAACACATACTTAAAATTTGCTTCGTTATAATGATGAAAACACTAGCCAAAAGCTTTGGTGGCACCTTGAAAAGAAAAGAAAGCTAAAAAAGACCAAACATGTTACATAACTCTGCTGGATTTCCAAGAAAAACACACAGCCATGCAACAGACAGTTAATGTCTGCAAAATTCCAGATTGTTTTTAAAATGCCCTCTGGGGCCAATTTAATATTTTCCAGACCCTTCCCCCTCCCACCCCAGCTTGCTAAAAAACAGCAGTGAAATACCAGGAAATGGTCCTCAGCTGTGGTAATTTTTTCATTTGCCTGGTGTCCAAGCTTTTGAACTGTTCCCCAGCCCTTCTGCCCCAGCCTTCTGGTGCTTTTGGCATTCCAGGAGCAGGCAGGTGACTTGGGCTTGCTCTCTGCCAGGCTTCTGCTACTCACAGCCAAGCCTGGCTCTGCAGGCTGCCTTCAGGAAAAAAAAAAATCATGGATACGCACAAAAAACCCACATGCAAAGAGCTGCTCTGCAGAACCCCTTTGCAAGGTTGTCTCCCCACCCCTAAACATATCATCAAACCCACCCTTTCTCCTAAGTGTATGATTAAAAACACCCTTTCCAAAGACACTTTGCTTGCTTACACCAAAGGAAAAAAGAAAAGCTGTGTTTGATATGTTTATCCTGTTATTTTTAAAGAACAAATATTTGGTTCTGCTTGAAGGTATTTAGCTTTTATAGTATCCCATGGGTTATTGGACAGGTGATGATATGCAGGTCCAGAGCAGCACCACTAATTGAATCTTAAAAATGTATGAGAGTAAATACACAAGAGGATGGAGAAAAAAGTGAGCTTTCAAAGTAAAGCAAAAGTGGCTTTTAATGGACAAAGTATATGCATTATACCGCATGCCCCAAACTGCAAGTGCTCACGCGTGCCTGATGCTGCTCCTGAAGCCGGTCCCAGTGTGAGCAACCCCGGTGTGTAGCTGTGTGTGTATTCCTGTCTCCTTTTCAGAGCTGGCAGGCAGGCTGCTTGGTAGGGACAGCAGAAAAGCCACAAAAGATGGGGGCTGATTAACTGAAAGATGCAACCTCAGCCTTTGAAAGTCACTGTTCCCCCACTCTCTGTCACCCTGGAGTACAGCAGCAAGCCTGTCTGTGTTTCTCTTTCTTGTCACCGATACCCTCTCTAAAGTGACAAGGCAAGAGGCCGGGAGGGCCCTTGCCCTTTGCACACTTTGGTGTCTTCAAGTGAATCCCAGCTTGATGCCAAGTTTTCACCTCTGTCTTTTACCTCCCTGGAAAGAGAAATGGAGGCAAGAGAGCCTAACCCATGCCAGACCAGAGAGTGTGCACTCGTCGCCTCCATCAGCTTGTTCTGGATCCTCAAGCCACACAATACTCTGCCTGCACAGACGAACTAGTTTTTACATGAATGCACATGTTCTGGCTCAAGGGATAGAACTTCTGCCCTCTCCAATTTTACCCATTTTTGTTCCCATCTTTGTAGTTGTAGATCCTTGTAGATGTAGATCCCATCATCTAAGTCCCTTCGACTCACGCAAACCAATGTGGTTGTGTTCTCTGTTCCTATCATCCATACGCTCCTGAATTCCCCCAGATCTCTTGACTGTCAAATGCAAGGTCAAAAACCTTCCATTTCAGACGCAAAAACTCAAAAGTCAATTGACCTAAGGGTGTCAGGAGAGGCTATCGCAGGCCAGGTTAAGGACAGACGTGCCGAGCTGAATGCAGTCCATATCTCTTAGCTGCTTCAACTTTAATAAATTCCTAGTGCAGCCAATATGTTAGAAACAAGTTTTGCAGAAAGATTAGGAAAACAAATGGGGCTATGCTTTGAAGTCATAAAACCAAGCCCCCAGCCCCATTCCCCCATCATCCTAGTACTGCAAAAATCTCAAAACAGATCTGTGTAACTGCAGCCTGGGGCATTTACTCACATACTAAAGCAGCAATGTCAACATTTCTTTAGTTACTTTATTCCCAACTACTCCATTACAATTTCTAGGACATACTCAAATTTCTATTCAATGAAAGTTAAGTCATTATTTCCTCTGCTTGGACACTGTCAAGTAGCAAACTGCTTAGGCTTTTTGTACATGCTAGAAGTATATGAGTAACCCATCAGACTCTGTGAAGAATGAGTTTTCTGTCTCATGCAGGCTATCTATAATTTCTACATTTGTCTGAATTCCAAATAAAAAAACCCCAACAAACTACCATGCTCAAAAAATCCGCGTGAGAAAAAAGCCACATTTTTATATATGCATCTTGGGGATGAGTCTCAAAGTATGATTTTTTTCAGCAAAAACAAACACTGTCTCTTGGGTTTGATTTTTTAATACCCAATGGTAAAGTCAATGAAAGTGAAAAGTATATCCAAAAATAAGAAGCTAAAATGTTGAACTAAAAAAAAGTCCAAAGTCAGAACCGTAGTTCCCAAATCGAAATTCCAAAGAAAACTGCCTACTTCTATTAAGCATTTGATTTAAAATGTAACCATATGTCCTCACACAGCAGAATTTTGTCAAAGTTTTACCTTCTAACTTTTTGGAGAGCATTTTATCATCTTTAAATTTCATGGGTAAAAAGACTGATTAAAAAACATTGATTACAGGGAAACTACGTTTTTGCAGCCAGGCTATGTCTAGATCTAAAACAAAGAAGTAATTAAGACTTTGAAAGCTTTAACGTTTTTTTTCCCCAGCTGGTCTAAGACATAGGGACTAATTTTGTTGAATACCACTGCAATCTGAGAAGCAATAGAGTTATTTGCGAGAGTCCATACAAATTCCTTAATGCACCTAATTTTACTATGGCAAGCTTCACATTAGGGGGTCACATTCTGCATCCCTTGTTCCCCCAAAAGCTCGTTGAAGTTTCCCTGCAAAGCTGAATGACCAGATTCTCAGAATGTTTAGATATCTGGTTGAGTGCAAATAGTAAGGAACATATGGAAGTGAGTTTGTATTTCTTTGTTCAGTTGTCATCAAAGATAGATTGGGGTCAACCACCTAAGACTTATGTTCATTCCAATGGTTAACACAGACTGTGTTTTTCCTGCATGTCTGTATTTAAACAGTGTCAAAAGAATTGAAGAAGGTAATAAAGCCACTAAGTCTGCAGAAAATAGCCTTGATGCATCTCTTCTTACAGTATCTTCTGAAAATGTGTTTGGAAAGTAGTAAAACAATTATAGTAAACAAAAAGATTAATTGTGAAAGATGAGAAAAAAGTATTTTAAAGTATTCTGTTTCCTTTTCAATGGTTGGCCAGTTAGTTTTATTAGGGGCTGTAAGTAGATACTTGTAAAACTTATACCACGAAGCAGGGCTTAGACCTTCCGAAAAGTGGACCACTGGTTAAAATGTCTAGCTCTAACCATCTCTGATTTTTGCGTTGAAACTGTCTAGTTTCATTTCCTCTTTTGTGAAGGTGACATCACACTGCAGTATCTTTCACACAGTAAATACAGTTAAGCTGAATTAATCAGTGTTTCCACAACACCTGGAAAACACCAAATGAAAAAAAATACTCTGTGAAAACAAGAATTATTTATTTTTACTGATCCATTAAGATGCATCTTTATGGATCTTAAAGTAGTTTTTAAATCTGTGTAGCCCAAGTGAAGTGGAGAGGGGATGAGGGGAAGGAGGTTCAAAGGCTTTCTTTTTTGCTAGTTTCTTATACCTTCAGACCTCAGTCCTCCTACTATTAGTGTCTGTAAATGTCAACGTATATACTTATGAACTAAAGCTTCTGTGGACACATCAAACAGAAGAGGATGCTGGCTAGTGTACTGTTTGGCAGCGTAAAGATGAACCTAGTTCACATGGTTACATGCCTTCAGTGACTGAAAAAGTTATTTTCTATGTGTGTACTTTACAGGTTTGGGGAGGGGGTGGGAGCACATCCATTTTTAAACACATACACAGCTACTGACAAAGGAGGAGGTTAGTGCATTTGGCATGTCCCTAGTGGATGGCAGCAAGGAATAAATGGGTCAAAGCAGCAGCAGAACAAATTGATGCCAGTCGTTAGGGCAAGTTTTCTACTGATAAGGATACCCTGGACTGGACTAGATTGTCAGGGAAAGGGAAGCTACTGGAAATCTTTAGAAACACATCAGATCAAGAAGCAGGGCCCAGGTAGTCCTGCCTGGAGGCAGAGGGTGACCCACAGAGAGGACCTCTGTCTTTGCCATGTTATTTTCTATTGCAGGTTGCACAAAATGCTTCTTCAGGGAGTACTAGAAAGATGTGACATACGGAATATGCCCCCCCACAGAATTATCTTTGTCTTTGTAAGGATTACACAATCCAGTTCTCCCACTTCAGGTCTGGACATAAAAAGGCAAAGGTTTGTTCTTCATAAAATCTGAGGATGAGACATGCCATTAAGACTATGAACTTCAGTTAGGTCATCACAAGATAAACTGGGCATCCTTCACTGTGTAGAGATTGTTTATTGTGTGGTTTGGCTGAGCATTCCACTTAACTCCCACCCCAAACCACTGAACCAAAAAGCAGAAGGTGAATGTCCTGTAGACAAAATATACTCAGCAAAGCATGCCAAGATCTAGATTTTTCCCCACTGGAAAAGTAATATATTACTGAGATTTTTTTCATCTCAGTTCCTGTCCTATGAGCTACTCTAAATAGCCTTTAACATTCACTGCGCTCTTCTCTCTTGGCAGCTTTGGAATCAGAAAAGAGATTTTTTGGCACATCAGTACAGAAAGTATGTAAATATAGTGGGACCGAACAATACATTAGTCATTTGGGGGCAACCATATAAAGGGTAATGCAGCACCCTGGGGGAAGAATGGTAAACACAAGCAAAGGGTGCAGGAAAAGAACAACAACCCAGAGGAAAACAATATAACTTGTGTGATTTTCTCTTTCCTTCCTTTCCACTTTGTTCTTAGACATGTGTAGTGTGTGCTGGAGAAGTGAGTGAGGACATCTGGCCTCTGCAGAAAGCCACCGCCATATCTGTGCAATAGTGAAGGCTTCCTTGGAGCCCAGGTGATAGCAATTCTGGCTGCTGCCCGTACTGTAATATGCATACTGTAATACACAGCATAATAAACCCCTCTCCTGCTGTGTCTTCAGCAGAGGTTAAATCCGTTCCAGTGCAAAAGATAAAAAGCAGACAGCAGAGGCTTAAAGAACCCATCTGCCAACACTCAAGATACACCTACACAAGATGTGAGACCTTCTGGTTTATAAAAATGACAATGTCATCTGGTCTTCTGTTGGAATGCAATTTCCAGCAGGTCACAGGAAGAATCTCATTTTGCAGATGCATGGCAGTACCGGATCTGCGCTGCAATACTATCATCAACAAAATTTACTTGCAGACCTTTTGTTCTTCACAAAGAGCTAAGATGTACGGCTACATGCGCCAGACCACACACAGGCAGTACCAGCAGAAACATTCCTCCCTTTGCTCCCAGAACCAGAATGAGCGAAAACAAGTTATAAAAGATTCATGTGAAACGTGGCAATGAATTTGGAGAGGAAAAAATATAGGCGATTATAGCCATTCATAAAAGAATGATGCACTGTTGCAAGAATATCTTGGAGCCCAATGAAAGCACCAGTGTTATTTTGTTGGATTCTTCAGGCCAAACTAAAGCTGTCACTTTTGCCTTTTTAGTACACAAAAGCACAGATATCCCAAAGGCCTGAGTCTTAACCATAGAAAGTTTTAATAATAAATGGCATACTTGTGTTCATCTGTATAAATGCTTTGCAAGGTCAAATCTCAAAGGAAGCAAATAAAGAGTACGTACCATAATAGAAACAGAGTGTGTAAGAACAGCGGTCATCAAACTATGTGAAAATTCATTGTTGCTTTTTAAATAACTTGTGGAGGGGGGATTAAGACCAGGACAGGACCTTACGCTTATAAGCAGCTGTTCTTAATTTGCAAGAAACTGTAAACGGTTTTTAATCTCCTAAGCAAAACAAGAGGTAGTGGGGGTTTAAGTACTCAAAGCAATGTGTGTTCTTGCTTTTCTCCACACGTTTAGATATTATCTTTCCTAAGTGAAACCATCAACCTTTTCCATCCGAAGTGAAACCTCCGTGGGATTCTCCGGCAGGGAGGACAAGATCCCTAAGCTCTGCCATTTGCCTCCTGCATGGCAGATCTCAGTGTCTTTCTGGGAACCCCTCGCCATCCCGGCTGGGACTGGGTCTGGAAGTTGCATACAAGAAAACCAGGAGGGGAAAAGGAGATGCAGTTCCCCTACTTTGCCATATAGAAATTAACGACGGAAAAATACAGCATCCTATGGCTTGAACGGAAGCCAAGGGGCTGTGGTCATAGGGAACAGCATTCTTCTACATGGTAAGGAGGAAAGAAAAAAAGTTCCCACGGGTCATGGGCATTCATTTAGCATACCAGGTAAGCAGAGCTGCATTTAGCATCACCCACAGACAGCTTGCTTTGATTTTTTTAAATGCAGTTTCTTCCCCTGAAGATTAAATTGGAAGTTACACTTTCATAATTTTTCCATGAGTAATACCAGAAGCTGACAGTACCTGCTATGCCTTTGCTAGCACAGATGATGTTAACATGAATGGAAAATGAAGTTATCTAAGGCATAGCCGCTTGCTGTCAGAGACTCAGTTCGTACAATCTTACTCTCATGCCTGAAAAAGTCACGTTATTGGGTTAACATTCTTGAAGAACATGAAGTGGAATTCTGCCCTTTATTCATGTTAAATTATGGATAGTACAAGGCATATATAAGTACCTAAACAGAATGACAAAAATCTAAATGCAGCAAGCTTTTTTCAGGAGGCACTTTTCTCGTAGCCACACATTATCGATCCCGTGCATTAGGATGATGACCAAGCAGCAGGTCAGAATGATGGCTGGCAGTGCCAGGCACCAGCCTGACCCTGCCGAGCAGCCAGCCCTCAACAGCTTACAATACAAACTACCAAAGAGAGGAGACATGGCGTAAAGGGTGGGATAAAAAAGCATGATTATGGCAGCAAACTTTCGTTAGTGGTTACTTAAGATGGATTTAGCTAGTAGATTAAAGGTCAGTCAAAATGACTGCATAAAAAAGTGTTTTCCCACTATCATACCTAACTTACTTAACCACTACATTTCTCCATCCACTTTTTTTTTTAATACTTGAATAAATACATCCAAAATTGTTGCAAAATGTTGTTTGAAAAGCATCTAAAATAAAAGATCGTGTCATGTCAAAATTTGGCACAGCAAATCCAACCCTGTCACATTGAAAAAACATACTTTTGTGCATCTGGAAGTTTTGGTTGGGCACTTTTTTTGGGGTGCTTCTTTCAAATGCAAGACAAACTTGCACTTAAAACGAGATTCCCATTGTGTCCTCTTTGATGAGGAAACTAGGTACGTACAATTGGCCTCAGCCCATCGGCCCAGCAGGCCCAGACCCCTCTGCAGAGGGATCCTTCCAGCAGATCAACACTCCCACTCAACACGGTGTCATCTGCAAACTGACTGAGGGTGCGCTCCATCAGTAAATGCTTTGTTGTTTTTCTGTCTTTATTAATATTCCCTCCCAGCTTAATGATTTACTGCTGGCAGATGTATGCACCTGTGTCTGAGCTTTTAGCCCCCTAGACACTGAGACTTAGGCTAATGTGTTTGCTTTGCACTTGCCATCGATCACAACCCATGCAAAGTTGGTTATCCCAGCTCAGCTGAAAGGCAAGGCTTTGGTTCAACAACTATATTGCAACCGTATGGCTCACCCCTCTGTAAATGTGTAGTAGGTGGTATGGGCTTGACCTGGACAATAAAGGCTTCCAGGCAATACATCTTGGAGTTTCTTATGCAAAGAGAAACAGATTGCTCCTGAAATCTTCAGAACAAGCTCCAAGCCTGGGAGCCAACCAAGTAACCCAAGGACTGTAAGAGCTAGTTTCACGTTCACTTTACTTTCAACTATTTATCTGTTTTATTTTCTATTAACATAACCAGGCAGAGGCTATTACAAGATGAACCAGATCAATCAAGATGGGTTAGTAACAGGTAATACATACAAATACTCAAGAAGGATGTCAAGAAGACCTTATGTAATGCCCCAGTGCCAGCATTAAGGGTTCTGGCAGGTGCCTGCAAAGAACTCTGGAAAACAAATCTGCACTGGAGTCTCCAATCAGCTAATCAACTAATTCTGTGGGCCCTGGCATGAGTGTGGCCCACTGAGGGACCCGCACTGCTCCCCCAGCTTGGAGGACCTAGCCCTTCTCTTTTTGCCTGTGGGAGGGAAAGGGTAAGTGGCACATCCCTGTCCCATTTTCAGATTAAATGTCTGCATTTTATTTTCTTTGGGGGTGGGGGTGGTGTATCTCAACATGCTCTCGATAGCTGTGTTTAGGCAGATGAATCACATCCTCGGAAGCTGTCACTGTCCAATGGCAGTCCTTCAGCCCCACTGTGGGGCTCGTCTCTAGCCCTGTTTTCCACACGTCATTTCACAAAGTGGGCAGTTCCTGCAGGTGCTCTGAAGCTCTGAAGCTTTTTCACATTATGATTTACTTAACACATGCATCTCCTTAATTTAAGTACCAAATTAAAAACTAGTTTAAAATATTTTAAACATTTGTATCTGTATTCAGAATCTAATGTTTATGGGAGAGGACTGTCCTTTCCTTATGTACAAACAAATTGCATAGGACAGTAATCTCTCACTGGAACTTTGAAGTCTTTGTAAGATCTAAGAAAAAAAAAGTGAATAGATACTGTTACAAATTAGTCCAGTTTATGTATTTGCAATGCGGTCTTTGGGTAAAACACCTATTTTGCTCAAGTGTGAAGCTGACCTATTTCCACCGGTTTTCTGCCTAAGATTATTTGGCTTCTTTTACTTAAGCAAATGGAAAAAAATACTGAAAAAATACCTAGAAATTACAGCTAAAAGTCTTTCATCCAGTTGTCTACAGAAACAAATAATTTCAGGGAGGATAAGGTAAGTCCCATATAATCAGGGTCTATTTTATAACCCAAACTAAAGTTTTTAAAGCTATTACAGACTACACTAAATTAGAATCTGACATTTAATAAGAAGCCATAAAGGCTAATTAATGTCAGACCTTAATGTTTTTTTTCAACACTATTTGTCTTTTAAGAAGAACAAGACCACCCATCCAGATGGCACTCAAGCACTTGAAAGAATAGTTGTAGTTTCTTCAGTACAAATAAATAGGAAGAACATAAAAGCTAATTCAGAAAAGGATAATTAAATGATTAAAAGCAGGTCTAAGCTTCTATACAACAAAACTGAAAGGGTTAAGGGACAAGAATCTTATCCAGAGAAATGGGTGATAAAACCACCAGTGCCTGTACTGAAATGCTCCCAATTTTGCACAATCCTGCTAATGCCAGTGTTAAAGCAGAGATCTGATCAGAACTCTTAAAGTACTGCTTTGCCTTCTTGCAAGTTAATTAGAAACAAAGGCTACTTCCAGTCACCTATGTCATGGTATTTACCTTATTTTTATTCTTCTTGCACTGTAAACTAGGAAGTTTTTCAGAAACTTGTAAAAACATGCCACACTGAGGTTAAGACGTAGCCAGCCTGTATGGAGTCAGATGAATCTAAGCTTTCACATCCTGTTTCCTAGGTTTACTTAACAAACAATGGCCTATGGAAAAACAGGGTAGAGCTGGGAGTGGTGCCGTCTGTCTCATACTAGAAGAAAATGTGGCTCAGCGGCCATGTATCCTTGCCTGACTTGAGGGTTGTAAAAGTCATGTCATGCACAGCTGGGAAACTAGAGCTGAGGGGAGCTGAGTGACCCTAACACAGCTGCTGCTGGACAAGACGTTTGAGGCACACAGAATTCCTTTAACTTCTTCAAAGCACAGGGCTGTTCTAAAACACTTGAAAGGTCTCTCCCAAGTGGTTACAATTTTTTCCTGTAAGTTCTCAGTATCCCAATATATTAAGAACAAGTTTTATATAGGGTAGGATTATCAATACAAGACAGAGGGCACATCAGAAATTTTCTGCTGGATTACTTCCTGATAGAAAAAGTGTATTTTACCTTTGCTGGTTTTATCCAGTGCTGTGTAGCTTGGAATAAAGTATTTTGCTTTAGACCAATTTGGCCTTAAGCGAAATATTTCTCCTTAGTGACTGTTTTATTTCATGCTATTTCAGTGTTAAACTGCATTACTTTGTGCTGATGTGTTGGCACAGAGGAATTGTGCTTCAGCTGCCCACTGCTTCAGCCCTCTCTTGGCCTGGGCACTGGGGTCCACTAAGAATCTCCTATGAGCCGCAAGAATTCAGCAGTAGGTTCATTCCCAACCAGCAAGTTTTACTGCTTGGATTTTTCTAAGACCAAAGGTCATACATAACTTGCCAGTCTTGTCCAAAATTCTGTGCTGAGATTTTGTGGTTGGAAACACATACTGCAAAGTCCACTGAGCAGTCAAGATCACCAATACGTTCTCTTTAAACCAGTGAACTATTGCTTTTCCCATTTTCTTTAGTTGATGCTGCAGCAAAGCCAATAAACTTCTTATAATAAAAATGTTACTTCTCTACTTTCCCTACTTCTCTACTCAAACTTCTCTGCTTTCACCTATTTTTCATTAAAAATAGTTTCAAGACAAATGCTTTTTCCACAGGCATTTAGTACTGCTCTAGCTCTGGTCCAGATGAAGTCAAGAGGAGTTTTTTACTACTGATTTCCACAACAGCAGAGTTATGCCAACAATGAATACATTTGACCACTCATTTGTTACAAAAATAAGCCGTTAATTTTTAAGAATCTGTGTCTGAAGATTAGAAAGAGTTGAAAGCATTGAATTTTATAAATGGGCCAGTTTGCTTCAAGCATTTCATCTGGTTTTATTTTCTTCTTGCAATGCCAGTTAAAACCAGTCTTTTCCCTTTCCAAGTTACTGCTTAGAAGGACGCAGACAGTCAGAAGGAAATCTCTGGGCAGTTATCCTGGCTACAGCCAGTCACAACAGCAGCACAAGGGGTATAACAGCTGGGACCTCACAAGCTCATCAAGATCTGGTTGAGACACTGACCCTCTATATTGACACACTGTGATACAACATGTAGGATCTTTTCGAATCAGCAAGCAGCACCATTTCCCCAGCACTCCTCAGCGTTCCCATGAGGCAGCACAACTTTTGTGTGTCCTAAATACTCCTCTAGTCTCAAAATACCTTTTTTGACTATCACTACCAAACCATGCACTTTCCACTTTCCAGACAAAGGAAACAGTGCATGACTCATCCCAAAAAGATGGAACCATCGGTGGTGGAGAAGTGGTTTGGAATAATCCTTTCAGCACCATGAGTGCCTTGGTTTCTCTCTCCTAAACTGGTTTACATTGCATTTAGCAAACATGCAGGCAGAGCAATCAAGGAAGGGGGAGAATCTTCAGAAAAACCAAAGGCAAGACAGTAAAGCAGAAATAGTACTAAAATCTTTAAAGGGACTTTAGCAGCATTCACATGTATTTTAGCCACTCTGCAGACTCAGGGTACAAGACTAGACATCAAGGAAAGCCTTTGGTATGCTATAGGGATGCACAGATCTCAGCAAATTTGCTTCAAATCACATTAAAATCTGCACTTCCAAAAGTTCATCAGCTTGCTCTGATTGTTGAGCAGCCTGCTTTCGCCATTTGGCATCCTTGCATAATTAATGTGTTTTCTATCTAGTCGCATTATGCAAGCTCCTGACGGGTCATTCAATAAGATCATCATTCTAATTCATAATGGCTATTTCAGGCTATGAGATGCCATTTCTTATTAGTCATCAGTGATAAATATCCATTTGAAGCGAAGGTTGTATACCATACAAGGTACCATTGCTAGAGTTCCCGTCTGTCCACTTAGAGGGAAATGAACTGGAAGAATAAATCTTTCGACCAATGTTACAGCTGTTTATAAATTCCATGGGAGATGGTCACACTTGTAGACTGAAGTTCATCATTAAGATGAATGCTCAGCAGAACAGCCTAAGATGTCCAAGAGCTCGGCTCAGACTAGTCCCTTGGCCTTTTCTGTGTATCTCATGACAAATGAAGACAAAAAGAACTCGGCCATTAAAAATGTTTCATAAAGCATGGCAAGTGCCTCATCCTATACTGCACGCACTTTAAAGCAACGTATGAAATGTGGCAGGTCTCTTCTGGAGAGCTGCTGCCTTCCGCATGCACGTTAAAAGATCATATGCTACAGTACCACTTGCACATTAAAACACATCAGCATTTCCCCTGGTTTTTGAAGGGAACATTCCTGTTTTGTTTTCTGAACATTCCACTCTGAATCCAACTACTACTAAAGGTGTAAGGAGAGTTGTTATTATTTAGTTATTCCAAAAAAAGAATATGTAGCAAAGACTCCTTGAACTTTAAGTGCTATAACAGAAAAATTAAACCACACTGCTGTTGAAAACACTGAAAGGCACAATCCTGACTTTATCTGAGATTTTATTCAAGTGAAATGTTACCTTTTATCAGCTTTTCCTTGGACTTAAGGGACACTGAAAAGAGGCAGGCATTAATGTTTTTTCTTTTGGTTTTAAATAACCTCCAATATATCCTGCTACTACTGCCCTCTCAAACCCTTCTGCCCCCTTTCTCTCTGTCTTCACAGATCAGCCAGGCTTTTGACAGACCAGGCTTGTCCTGTCCTGTCCAAAAACTGTAAATACTTCCAGGAAAACAGAATAGGAAATGTTTAAGTGCAATGTGAAAAGTCAAAACATTGATACCCAAAATACAAATTTATTTCCCGGTCATCTTACATGTAGATGAAATAAAAGATTGAAGTGTGTGATGGCTTCAAAACCAAACCTTAAAGCTATGCCTTAAGCAAAGTACGTATGGCTGGGTCTGGACTTTTCCTGCTCATTGTCATCAAATGTGGGGTTTACGTATTTTGAGGAGCTCTACTGACTCATGGAGCTCTAATGGGCCAGAAGGCTCACCCACACTGGCACGCTGCTGCTCCGGCTGCTGTGGGCTCCGGCATCAGGTAAGCTCTCATTTTAGGGAGTCACTATTGGGGTAGCACAGCCTTTCAGCAGATACCTTCTCTTACGTGTTGGTTGCAGATGCTGCCTTGGCTTCAGAAAACCTAGTGGTACGCCTGGAAGGGCAGTTACACTGCTTGGAAGTCCACCCACTGGCAAGGCTTTTGTTCAAAACAAACTCAAAGAGCCTGCCTAGGGTTGTGACTAAATAAACACTTGAAACGACCTGTCAGCCCACCAGATACTGCCTTTCCAGCAGAGTGAAAGTTATTTTAATGCCAAACATGTAGGAGATGACCAGAGCAAGAGATAGGAGTCACGTTTACAATGCTGAAAGGAAGCTCAGAAAGGGCACCCTAGCCCTCTGGGGCAGGACGTAGGAGCGGTGGCTGTTTCTCACTAAACCCCTTCAGAAATGCTCACCAAGAGCACAGAAAAGAGCCCCCCATGCTGTACTTCTGCCCCAACCCTCTGTAAGGTTGCCAAATGCAATCGTCCACCCTGGCAAAGAACAGACCTATGGGAATAGTTATCACATTAAATAATAAGTAAAAGTTCTCATTAAGGGTTCATGACATTTATGCACTAAACCAAAACAACAGGAGTGAAATATAATGGGATACACCCAGATCTCTTCATGCATCTTTTATCAAAATAGATTTGTTAAGGAAAAACCCCATTCTGATATGAAGTCCTTAGTTATGTCTGTGACTGTCAATAGACAGAAAACATCATGATGTCTTTCCAGAACACTCTTTAAATTAGAGAAGGAGCAAAGCAAGTGGGACTGTGAATGTGAACTGTGGATGTGAATGTGGGTCTGCATAAAGTAAATTACATGCGTGGATTGGAAAATAATTAAATAGAGGAAAGGATGCAGAGAAGAGTAGTCATTATTCCCATATGATCTAAAGCCCAATGTGGATACAAGAACGCACAGGGAGCCTCTGGCAGAGCCAGGGCACAAACCCACAGCGTATAACTGCCAGCACTTGAACCACAGGCTCATTCCTCATCGTTAAATCTTTTCTGCCAAGACTTCAACTGTCCCTATTACATCCCAGTTAAGCCATAAACTTGCATACAACTGCATGGCTTGGGTTTCGGATCCTTTCCCATAAATCTGAACATTTTTATGGCAGGCACCAGAATGATATAATTGCCTATGTTTAAGCTAGACACCTCTTTCCTCAGGTTCAGGCCTATGGCAGACAAAAGAACTCATTCTTCACCAGAAAAACATTTATTTTTCCTAACAGAAGGACCCTGTATTTAGAACTCTTTCACAAGAGGCAGGAGGCTTCTCTTCTTTCGGAAAGAAATTTGTTCAGATTTAATTAAAAGAAAAAGCATCAGCTTTGTCAAATAGTTTTCTTGTGGCAAGTCTCAAGACATAGTAGTAAAGAAATATGTTAATGACATTTTAACTGAGTGCTAGCACTATGGAAAGAGAGAAATATGGATATATTGAGAGAAAAAAAGGCTTTTTTTGTCTCTTCAGATGTGTTATAAAGTTGGTTTTAGGTCTGTGGTTTGGGATTTTTTTTTCCACAACTAAACCCCCATCTACTAATTTATTTGGGTGAGTTGCTTTTAAAAGATTTCTTAATTTCTTCCAGGTATTAACATAATTTTTTCAAGCATTTTAAGTTAGGAAATTATTTACTTCTTTCAAGGTGTTTAATGGCATTTCCTCCAGACAGCTCTGACCAGGTGCCTGATCTGCAAGTGCTCTTCATAAGAGCTACTGTTCTCTTCAAAAGGAGTTTTGAAAAGAGCTCAGATCACAGTTTCATAGTTCTTTTAAAAACTGGGCTGGTGTCTACATCTAGTACTGGCTTCCTACTCTGGGTAAACCACCAGTGCTTTGGCAGGACAGGGTTCATGAGGATTAAAGCCATGACTCCACTGAAATCAATGACAAAGCCCGCAGTGGGCTTCAGCAAAGCCAGGATTTTGCTGCGGGTAAATATTAATGTAATTGGGTTGCACTGCCTGGTGGTACCTTGTGTCAAATCTTCCATAAATTATAGACGCCTTTATGTTTATTCCCATGCCACTGGGAGATCCATTGGGCCTGTTGACTGAGGTGTACGACAGCGTGGAGTCACGGTGTGGGCTTGGCTCACAGCCACAACAGCAGGCACACTGTCCCCTGCCAGCTCTGGGAGACTGCTGCCTGGGCATGAGCTCCAAGTTCTCCAGCATCCTACACCAAGTCAAGCTGCTGCTTAGAGCAGCTGAATGTTCATTTGTTACATCGTTTGGCATCTTACTAATTCTGTATAGGAAAAGCTGAAAAGGAAACTTTGCTCAAATGCATATAGGATAGCATCTCATGTTTCATTTCCCATACTGGAAGCATTTCCAGCAGTGTGTAACCTTGGAGAGGCTCACCTGTGGTTATTTTCTTTTCTTTGGGTTCCTAACACAAGTTTTAGAACAGGTTAGGTTCACACTGCAAACTGGTGGTTTAACGGATACAGAGCGCCAGAGGGAATCCCAGGACACAGCTCAAACGCAGTGCCTCACCGCAAAGGGAATACACAACAATGGTACCATTTTACTGTTGTCGTAACAGTAGAGTTATCATATTCTTTGTGTTCCTGACTTTAAAGTCTTGGTGAGCAGGAATTTAAGGAAAAAAGGAAAAGGAAAAAAAAAAAGAAAAAAAAGGAATGTTTGGAGACAGCTCTTGGCTTCTTGGATTTGCATTTCATAGGAAATACATTTTATTTTATTCTAAAATTAAACAGATTAGTGTGCCATGGTTTCTGGAGAAACTAATGCTATGAAATAGAGTTTCTTCTGATTAAGGGCAGTGAAAGAATTCACAAAATAATGTTGTTTAGCACGATGCTTTATAGGTGAACTGATGTCAGTAAGTAACAGGAGCCTCTTAAGATAATAAAAGAGCAAAACCTCACACATCTGCCCTAGGATACTTTAATCTTCACTCAGTTTGCCTCAAACCTTGACATCCCTTATTATCAGTTATTAGCTTTGCCAAATGAAAAATTATCAGTGTCACCTCATTAGCAGAAAAAAGAAGAGCATTTTTCTAATGCCAATCACTCTTCATTGAGAAACCTACCATTTGGGAAACAGGTTTTG
The DNA here is from genome assembly GCF_023634155.1 of Falco peregrinus. Lineage (NCBI taxonomy): Eukaryota > Metazoa > Chordata > Aves > Falconiformes > Falconidae > Falco > Falco peregrinus. The sequence goes on along the minus strand of NC_073725.1, from coordinate 25,990,331 downwards.
CTCTTCCCATCCACCTGTGATCCTCCTCTGCAGTGGGTCTAATATGGGTGGTGGTTCACAGCCTGCCTGGAAAGACAGACAGCATCTTCACGACAAGCTAAACCTCATGCATCTGTTCAAGTAATCACTCGCACTGTGATGAACCACCTCTTAGAGCAGACTCCACTGAACAGAAATGCCCAGCAAGACCCAGGCACAGACAGTAATTGTACATAAAGCCCTCTCTCATGTGCTCTCCATCCTAAATATACTATAGCCGAGTGCAGGAAGAAAAAGGAGTTTGTAAAGATGAAAATAAATTTTCTCCTAGGAACAAATTTTATTTATTTGAATTAAACTTTCTGAAAGACAACTGTGAAGGTGGTTGGCAGTAAAGAAACAAGGAACTCTGCCAAATACAAGGACTGAAGCATGACTGAAAAGTAAAAGCCTACAGCAAGCAACAGAAGTCACAATATTCAGAGAAGGGTGCAGAAAAATGACTAGAGAACAAGATGAAGGCGAAGGGAAAAAAAGTGAGTTTGTTAGATGAATTGTATTTGTGCCGTTCTGACAACACTTTGTAGAAAGAAAGCGATGTTTAATCAAATCAGAACAAGAAAGGATTTAATGATGTCATACAATAGAGAAAAAGGTCAATTGTGGACAAGCAACAGCTGAACAGAAACCTGGCTCTGGGACACGCAGGAATGACTCTGCTGTCCCTGGAGTCTTCGTGAGCAGTGCCACACTGTCTCCCACGTGGGCAAGGGGCTTCTCTGCTCCGCTGGAGCTGGCCCTGGGCCCCTCTGTGTGCAAACACAGCTTGGCCATATTGGTGGCACCACAGCTCCTGGTACCTCCCTGCCTGCGGAAGCACCGCATGCCCAGCCCTGCAGCTGTTTCACTCACTGCAGAGTCAAGTTGTGATAATTATTATTTATAGCAGTGAAGAGCAGTGAAGAGCTCTTTTGCTGTAATTACAGAAGCTACTAATAAGATAATTGCATTCCAGGTATTCTAGGAAAGATAAGAAATTCACTTTTCTTTGATGGGGCATGTTTAAATATCTGTATTTTCTTAAACTTGAGCAAACAGGATCTGGAAAAAAAGCCAGGGCAAATATGTACAAAAGCCTCTTCTCCACACCAAGTGTCAGGCTCACAGGGAAATGCTTCAGGGCCCTAGCATGCAGAGCAGAAGATTGCCCTGTCTGGCCTTCTACTGACAGACTGAGACTCCATGCATTAGTTTCCTTTTCTTCTTCTGAAGATCTGAAGCATTTTGCCAATTAATGATGATAAAACACCGCAGGGGATCACTTAGGGCAAGACGCCGGAGCAGCTAATTACGATGGGGATTATCCTCTCCTGTGAGATAAAATGGTAGTAACTAGTAAGTGGCCAGATTAATCAGACACGCTGGACTTGGAAAGGGCAGGAAAGCACAGTGAAGTACGGGTCTGTGAGTAAGAGTGAGATTTGGGAGCAGCAGGAGTCTGGGCGCTCTGTCGGTGGGGCCACCCTTCCAAGCACCACCCCGTGTGTACGTGGGTGCTGGCAGGGGAAGCCTTCGCTGGCACTGGCAGTGAAAAGTGCAAGCCTGAAGCCAGCCTGATGCCTCATTTATCGTCCACATTTGTGGAAGGACTTGAAACACTGACTAGCTACACTAATTGCAATGGTCAAGATTCATTAATCCCTTAATTACCATCTTTTCTTAATTCTGCAATGTTTATTTTAAGGTAACCTGATTGTTCTGTTTTGTGAAATACTTTCATTTTAGTTTCCAAGCCTGTGACTGCTTTAGGAATACTCACTTCTTAATCAATTTTATATCTCTCTGTATCAAAATCAGAACAGGGAGAGAAACGATGCAGTTGCCCATGGCTAGTAAGCTTTGCTAATAGCAATACATTGACTTCCTTTCATTACCTCTGTTTTAAAGCTGTGGTATTTTCTCTAGCCCTGTCACTAAACAGTTACAAGGCCTTACAGTAATAAGGCTTAAAACGGCAGACTTTAAAATTATTACCCTACCTATATACCACCATTCTAAAAGCCAGGAAAACCTGCGTCTTCTTTTAGCCATGTATTCCTGTAAGGCCCCTGAAAGGTCCCTGTTTCAGTAAATATTTAAATCATGGGAAGAAAACTGAGAAAGCTGAGAGCCCTGCAGCTAGAAGCTATATGTCTTCTTTTTCCTGAGGTCACACACAGTTCTGGACAAGGCATTCCTTCCTTGAAGGGAACTTTTACAGTTCCTTAAGATAACTGATTCTGTGCTTGCTCTATGAAGAGTGGTATAACTCTTTATACATAATATATACATATATATACATAAACTGAGATGTCATTGAATCTCATCGAATTGCCTTAACACTGTTCTGGGCCTGGCTTGCACAATCCCCTAGAAAACTTCAAATGCCCTCAACAAGAGGTCTCTGGAAAAGAAAAAAAAACAAACAACCCAGCATAGATTTGTAGTGCTGACTATCTGGAGCTGTGATGAACCTGTCAAGAAAATAAAAACAAGCAGATCTTTTGATTTCCTTACAGATATGTATACAAAATGCCTTATCCTGGCTGATACATCAGGGCAGAAGCAGCCTTTCCTTGGAAGGCAGCAGGTGTAGAAGCGTGTCTGTGCCCTGTGTAGGGAAGGGGGGTCCTTCTTCAAAACAGCTGAGAAAGATGATGCTACAACAGATCTTGGCACTCTGAAACGATGTATTTGCTCTGACAGAAAGATGCTGCGCACACATTATGCAACAAAGCTAAAACAACACTCAGCTTGTTCAGCTTAGAAGTTGGATTTTTAAAAATGTGTTTTCCTTCCTCTAGTGCATTAGGATTTAATTTCTGATACCCTTTCCAGAATTATATTTTTTACAAAGTCTTCTAATACAAGATGAATTGTCCCTCCTTCGCCATATTTGCAGTATCAATAGTAAGTCTATGTGTATATATCACTTCCTCATACAATCAAATGTTTAAACAAGTGTCAAGCTCATGAATATAGGCCTGCAAGGCTTTAAAGAAGATGCCTGACTACTTCAAAGTCACCCATTTATCATAATGCTACTTCATGTTGCCATAATTCTTCTGTTTGTGGGGTTTTTTTTGGAGGCTGGGGGGGGCGCAGTTGATTTTGGGTTAACTTTTTGCTTTTTTTTTTGTTAAACTGTTGCCTGTGCTGCCTGATCTCCATAAGAGGAGACCCATGAGAAGCATTAAATAGCTTTGCAGTGCCTCACGGCTGGGTAACCCTCCCAGAGCTCCAGACTTCCTGAAATGGAACACTTTCCAGGTTGCGGAGCGCTGCGTTTTGCTTCAGCTCACTATAACAGAAGCCCTGAAAAGGAAGTTATGGAGCACAAAACCCTCTCTTCCCTCTGGTCAGGTGGTGTACCTAGTGACTGAGGGAGGGATTTTTTTATATATAAGCATTCAATTTACCTTCTATATTTCATTTAGGTGGTAATAGCCAGTAAACGCATCCAATCAACAAATTACTAATACCAGAAATGTTGGGGGTGGGGGGTGGGGGGGGTGTAGTTACATTAGTAAATGCAGCCAGAGAGATTTCTATGGCAAAATTTCCATCTAGAGTCCCAGACCCAGTCAGTCACTAACCTGACTGTTCACAGCAAGTCCTCCTCACTTCTCCTCCAGTATTTATGCGCCATGTAATATTCAGCCAGATTTTGCAGAATTTGATTTCTAAGCAAGGAAAATCAGATCAGTACTCCTCAATTTAATAAAACCTATGTCTTCCTCTTCTATTGGAACAGGCAGAGGAAAAACAGCGTCTTGTTCTTTTAATCCATTCTCCTATTACAATGTAAACATTTTTTGCCTTCTCCTCCATCTATCTGTATTGTTATCCATCACCAACTGCCCCTTCCTGTCCTCTCCAAATCCCTTTCATGGTAAATGAAACCAGAAGCATTTTTCAACCCTGAAAACTGGACCTCTGCCTTAACTAAACATTCTCTTTATTAGCTGAGGCTTCTAAATTACATCTTTGGGCCATTATGTGTGACCTTTGGGGAACTCCAGTGCATAAACTATACCTCTTTATATTAGCAGCCAGCTGAAGAGCTGACATTCTCCCAGTGTCTCTGCACACATTTATCAGTCACGTGTTGCCACGCAGCAAAGCGTTCTCATTCTATTGCCATGTATCCTGACATTGTTGAGGGCCTTCTTAGCAAATGAACTACTCCATGCAATGTTTGGTCATGCAAAGAAGCATGTGTTTTAGTACAAGTTATAAAAAGTGTCTTGCTTTTTTTTTTTTTCCTCTGTATCTTTTGCCATGCAAACTAAAGCCTATGGCAAGGATGTAAATACTTGTGTGTGCTGAGAAGGAAGGTACTGAAATAAAGACAAATATGGTGGAATTTTGGGGTAAGAGTATTCCTTTGCACTACAGGTACTCAGAGTACTATTTAAGTGTTGGGAATTGTGTTTCTTCCACTGTTTTTCCCTTACCTTTGGAAACTTCAGCACATAACTAAATGTTTTGGTTTTGGCTGGGACAGAGTTAATTTTCCTCGCAGCAGCTACTACGGGGCTATGTTTTGGATCTGTGCTGGGAACAGCGTTGATAACGCAGAGATGTTTTCATTACTGCTGAGGGTGCCTGCACAGAGCCGAGGGCTGTTCTGCCTCTCACCCCACCCGCAGCGAGCAGGCTGGGGGGCACAAGGGGCTGGGAGGGGCACGGCTGGGACAGCTGCCCCCAGCAGACCCATGCATAGGGTCTGTTGCATAGGACACCATGCTCAGCACAAAGCTGGGGGAAGAAGAGGGAAGGGGGGGACATTCAGAGTGACGGCGTTTGCCTTCCCAAGCCCCCGCTGGGCATGCGGGAACCCTGCTGCCAGGAGGGGGGCTGAGCCCCTCGTGCCCATGGGAGGCGGTGGGTGAACCCCCCCTTTTGCCGTGCTGTGCACGCAGCTCTTGCTTTACCCATTAAACTGTCTTTATCTCAACCCACGGGGTTTCCCACCTTTACTCTTCCGATTCTCAACCCCATCCCACCGTGGAGGAGCAAGTGACCAGCTGTTTGGAGCTTAGTTGCCGGCTGGGGTTAAACCACAACACTAAATTTGGAGGAAGCACACAAGGAATTATTTTTGGAATGTTCTTTCTAATGATGAAAAGTATTTCTGCTTTAATGACTCCTCTTTTCAGTCCAAGTTCACTTTAATCCTACTGCATTGAAATCAAAACCCTGAGTTGCAATACAGGCACTGTTTTTTAATTCCTGGGCAAAGTATTCACTTAGGCTGGCTCAAGGACAGTTAGATTTGAGAGAGGAACATCTAGTCCTTTAGCATGACTAAATCAAATAGGAGACACAGGTAAACAGGTAGTAGTTTACTAGGTGGTAACTATGGTCTAAACTCTAATTGCTAACTTAATTAGAAAAAAAAAAAGATCTACCCTTGCAGCTAACTAATGCCTGATTGGCTTCATTCTGAGAAAGTGATGATCAATGCTACACGATGACCATATGATGTCGTCTCTCCAAACCAGACAACATCCCCTAACCTCAAGCACCTTCTCAGCAGAGCCCAAGGATAAGAGTGGCATGGAGTTGTGCACCCTATAGAGAGTGCACAGAGGGACACCCAAAAGAGGGACATCCCCTCTCGCTGCACTGTGAGCCAGGGGGATAGAAGCAGGCACAGGACCCTTGGCCCACACAGCCGTCATGTTGACACTTCTCAGGGCATTTTGCACTATCATTGGCAAGTTTCATTTTCATTTCAAAACTACCATTTTCAAAGACTAACGCTGGAGGAAAGCACTGTGTTAAAATGCTGTATCTCAGTCCGCCACATTCCGGCATGCATGCCACCTGAGCCACCCCAGCCCAGCAGCACGGAGGGGATGCCCCTGCTGCTCACAGGTCTTCATGGTCCCATCCCAGGCCAGATTATGGTCTGAGACTAAATGCAGGAAGTATTAAAAAAGTCCATAGATACCAAAAGTAAAGTATCAAACCTGTTGCATTCATCCTGCCTTTCTTGAGGCAAGTTGCTTCATTCACCTTACAGCATTTACTAGTAGGCGTAAAGACTACAGGGCAAAATAGGATGGATTCAGCATTTTTCTGGATCTCCAGTGGTCATTTACACTTGGCAGTACAAGGCATATGGAATAATGAGGCACAACTGTTTCTGGAAATTAATTCTGTGCTTTTTCTTTCAAAATTTACCTGAAGCTCATTATATTGAACTAAGTATGGAAACCAAATCAGTGAGAGCTACCAATCTTTCTAGACAGGACTAGTATTTGAGCCAAATATCAACAGCTTACATGGTTTCATTTTTCCTGATGTATTTTTAGAGCTATCTATTTATTACCACATTTTCTCTTCTATTCACTGAAGACCATGACTTTAATGTGTCAGGCACCTGACCAAAGGGTACCTTCCATACTACAGATGTTCTCTGAGAGAAAGGACATGGAGGAACTCTAGTCTGGGCTGTGGAAGAAGGTGAGTGTTTGACTTCTGCACTTACAGCTACATTTGGAAAACTATGAAATGGGTGCTCCAGCGACACATTGCACCTCAGGATGACTGTGAGAAAGAAGGGATTTAAATTTCAGCTTCTTGCAAACACCATTTGTCTTTGGAGGCTGATTTCTCAAGGAACACAGAAATGCATTCTCAGTTATTATGACCTGGCTGCTTACGAAGAACAGCACTTCTAGACGTGTTTCCTAGCTGCTTTCCTTTTGGCTTGCCATCATCTTGAACATGGTTAAACTTTACCATGGAAAGGTTTCAGATGAGACAACAGAATATTTATTCTTACACAAAAATCGCCCAGGAAGACACAGATACTCAAATGCACACAGCTGAGGTCCCTGGTACAGCTTCAACCAGTAAATGCAATATATGGCAGGGAGAGATGGAGGCTCTGACAGCCGCCTTTTTATGCCCTGAAGCAGCCAGAATTTTCCACACAAAGTATTTACTGCAGTGGCCTCTGCGTTTAAAGCCAAGGAGAAAGCCAGACTGAGGGGGTGGCAATGTGCCACATGTTCAGGTGCCCAGTGTGCTGGGTTGAGACAGTCCCTTCTCTGTCAGTATCTGATGCCTTGAGAGATCTCCCTCTGCCCATCCTCCTCCTGTGGCATCTTTCCATTTAGCCTGCACTTAGAAAGGTAATTGACATCTGCATCTTAATCTATCCCCAGCCTTTCTGCAACATAAGGTTGGAAATGACATCAAACAGTGCCTTCCACTTCCCACTTGTTCCCATGTATGGTGGAAACCCTAAGGGGATATCAAAGCAGATTTAAACACATTGAATAAAAATTAGCCAGACCACTGCTTGCCAAAGTCAGAGAAGAAAACAAAATAAAATACATACATTTAGAAAATGGTTAAAAGGGCAGTTAGAACAGCCAGTATTCCATCTCCTAAGAAAAAGGTGACACATAGAGATCCCTACATACACTCGTATCTCTTCATACGCGGCCCAACTTACTAATGCCTACCATATTGCATCTTTGCACACTGTGTGCAACATGAAACTTAGAAAGGATTAAATATACCAGATGTATCTGTAAGAAGAAAAGATCTTAAAAATTTAGGCAAAAAATAAATTTCAAAGTATTATTACCGCCACTTATTGCAACAGCATATTAAATTTGCCAGGGAAACATTGAGTTACTCACTGTGTATGCACAAACTGAAAAACAGACCTTGCTCTTTGCAATGTAGTCTAAGGACATTTTTTAAAAGCCAACATAGTGAGTGGCACAAACAAGTATATTATTGAAAGGACAGTTATGGAATATGATGGATGACAGATGTTGATTTCTGCTGTGTTGCAGACATCTTCCACCAGTCACATTGAAAAGAAATTGTGTCAGCATTATATTTGATCAAAAAGCCATGAAACAATGAATGATTAATGGTGTTTCATTCCATAAGGAAAAAAAAAAGGGTTACTTTGACATTAACTCAGCATAAAAACATTTTTCTGCCTTCTACAGAAACATTTCTCAAGACTTTCACTTTGGTTTTTTACTTTGCTTTTGTTATAAATCCTGTGATAACTAGTTCCTCATTTTCCTTTCTGTAAAACTTCACAATGTAATAAAAAGTGATATCTTTTTATAGATTTTTATTTAGCATGTCTAGAATTTAATAAAAAATTTGATCCCTGCTCTCACATTCAATAGGCTGGTTCAAAAAAATCCCAACACATAAGATAGTCTCTATCCTTAGGTTTATAAAATTCTGCTGGTTCTATCACTATGACATTCTATAAGTTTTGTTCATATATTCTAGATTAAGGTCTTCCAAAACCTCCCAGAATCCATCTGGAAAAGGAATGTAATGAATATTACCAGGCTTAATTTATATTTTGCTTTCATTTTGCTGGATCCAATAACATCCCAATCATAAAGAGTGAGAAAGAAATAAAATGACAGAACTCAGATGTGACTGAGAACCAAGTTGTTTTACTGTACTGTCGTACTATGGTTGGAAAACATTAACTGGTTAGACAAGAATTTATGGAAGTTTTTAATGGACATCAGCCACATAACCATGATTTTTTAGTGTTAAACATATGGGAAAATATGAAAATCAATGATGTCTTAACTGAAGAGCATGAATTTTGCCCTAGCATGACAGAATTGAGATTATAGACTGACAGTAATCCCTCTCATTTATGATTGCACCTCGAAGCCTGGAGTATGGTACAAAACTTCTGGGAAAGGGGAAAAGAAAAAATCAAAATGAAAGAAAGAAAGAAAAAGAAGAGGATGGTGCAGGTAATTTTGGGATGAGATAGAGAGAGGGAGTTGTGGATAACATCGGAGGCATGGGGAATGGCTGACGGGCAGGTGGGGAGGTGCAGCAGGTAGCTCCTTTTCTTGGTAACACCATGCATGGTCCAGGCATTTAGTTTCTGTGTTCTTTGCATCCCTAAAGCAGAAGACTCTGGAAACGTCAGCACTGGTAGGAGCCTTGAGCACCCAGCCACAGGCAGGGAAGGCCAGCTATGTGGCTTGGAGGTTTGTGAGCATGCAGTCCCCTAGCACTTGTGCCATGAATGAGCTCTTCTGAATTTCTGAAAGCTTTACACTGTCAAGATCCAATTACGTCTAATTAGAGAGCACCTTGGTGCCTGCAGTACCACTGCACTGGCAGAAGAAATGACACCTGTAAAGTGGTTACAGAACTGAAAGCGGTAAACATAGCAGGAACTGCCGAGCTGCGCTTGGAGCCTAGATCGTTAATGCCCTGAAAGAGCATCTGAGTGTACACCTTGTGGTTTTTTAAGCACTGCTTTTTCTAACCCCTGTTAATTAGAATCTGGTTGTCCCCCAAGGGAAAGGGGGAAATGTGCACTAGTAAAGATAGGCAGCATCTGTAATCACCAGGGGAAACCCTCACACTGCAGCTCAGCCTGCCCATCTCGAAAAACTGGCCCCATAACACGTGGCACAGAAATGCTTTGGGACAGGCACTGAGGAAGGATGAGAGGGCCATCATTCATGCAAAGATATTTACTGCTTTCCCGAGATTTTGTCTTCCAGAAAACTTATTTGGAGTAAAAGAACAACATTCTGCTTCTGCTTTCTGAAGTGACAGTATAGATACGGAACTAAAAATAGTATTCCAGTGATTAAAAAAAGCCACTTAGGTTTCCTTAAGCATAGTTACAAGCTCATCTCTCTCCCCTGTTTAGCAAAATATTCAAATAGTAGAAGGACTTGAAGACTGTGTTTATATTTTCAGTATTTGAGCCTTGGCTATCAGCTTTCCTTTCACGCAACACTTCAGCAAGACATGGTACCACATCCCAGTGAAGCCAGGCCTGTTTCTGTGAATCTGGCCTGCTGATGCAAGTGGTTTTAAGGATAGGAAGGGAATAATAATGGTAAGAAATAGCCATAGAAAATGGAGATCAAGCGCGACTGTGCATTGTACGCGTTCATGTGGAAACAGGGGCTGTGCAGGATATATCTAGTAGTTGTAGAGTGCTTTCTGAAACATAACCCTAGCCTCGGAATGCAATGTAAAGGTCAGAGACAGCCACAGTATCACCACCAGGCAGGTAAAATTACAGAAGTAGCAGCCCCCCTACCTTCCCTGCCAGAGTAAATGTGACCTTCGGTCAAGCTCTGAGGTTAGCCTTTCAAAATCAATTGGAAGTTCGCTGTTAACTGCAGGAGCCAGGCTTTCACCCTGGTCCCAGCCCAGTGAGCACAGGTCTAGGGGCAGCCTTCACACTCCCCTCGAAACACAGGGTTAGTTCAGTGCAGGAAGGTCTCCTTCATTCTACTAGACAATAAGAAAACAAAAATAAACACCAACACCTCCTCCAGTTCAGAATTTCTTGAGCTAATTTGTACCCCTTATCATCAGTGGGATGCATCCCACTTCCCTCTAACACTGGGCTCTATAGCTGCCGCCGAAGCATAATCTTTATTGTAGGGAGGGAAAAAGGGACCAGTTTGTTCAGCCTGAATACCACCCTCTGAACAGAGAACACCCAACAGACTGCTCAAAGCAAATACTGCCGAGAAATCCACAAAATATAACACTGCTAGAGCTGTGGCCAGTGGTTTGGTCTGGATCCCACCCTCACACAGAGAAAGGGCGCTGGCAGCTGCATGTACTCAGTCAAGGCCCCGGGAGCCTGGAATGCATTCTTTTCCCTTGGTTCAAAATAACCTCAATTTGATGTACTTCAGGCATGCTGCAAAAGCTATTTGTTTGATTAAGCGGGGTGAGAGCACTGGGCGTTTGGAGGCAAGAAGCTCTTCTGGAATGTTTCTCTTTTTCGTGCCAGCTGGCTGAGGGAAGCTCCTATGTCCATGTAGTCACTGAAAGCTTCTTGCTGCCAAATTAATTCGTCTGTAGGATGCTTCAGAACAAACCTCAAGACACACAGGGGCCTGGCATAGATCTCTTTTAATGCAGGGATGAAGAAATAAATCCAGTTTGCAAAAGAAGTTTTTAAGCAATTCTAATCAGAAGACAAATTTTAAAAGATCATAGATGATTGCTGGCAAAGCAAAGAAGTCAATAATTAAATATTATAACTAAAAACTTGCAGTGAAGCTTCCAAAACTATTTTATTGTGTCAAAAAATGGTAAAGAGATGAACTGGCACTGTGGAGGTTTGAAATCCAAACTGAGAGGGAAGAAGGATTGTGAGGATCTCCTTCAGGTCATTACTGCTTAGCAGGCCCACGGTTTGCTCCCCTCTGCCCTAGAATTTGCTCTTTGGGGCCGGCAACTTTTACTGCATCTCATACGTCCCATGGGGCAGGGGGATACAGGCAGAGCTCCACACCCTTGGGACTGTACAGACAGACTCGCCACTCCTGCCAAGAGGGAAGGCAAGCCTTGGGATTAGGACAGACAATAGCTGGGACAAAGCTGAACAAACAAAGCTTCTCTGCTCCATTTTCTAGTCTTTCACTAGCAGTGGGGATTTTTTTTTTAACCACCAGGGTCCTCTGTGTGGAAAAGCAGCAGTTAATTATTCCACATTCAGATGTGCCAACTAATAGTAAAACACATAAGCAAAAGCAGTGGTTTTGGATAGCGCTTTTTATCATTGCTGCTTTTCAAAAGCCTGAGGTGTGTGCCCTTGGTTTTGTTTCTGCTCAGAACATAAACAGCAGTTTTACAGAGAAGGGAGTGTAGATAGAGACTAGAAGAGAAACTGCTCCGCCAGCGCGTTGCAAAGGAGATGCAGGGCCATTCCAAAGAGCCAAAGCCTTCATGCAGGTCATTTGACCTCCTAAAGATCCTCTGACATCTTCTAAATTTGTGTGAAGAATGATTTCCTGGGCAATTGCAAGGAAATTGCAGGAGACACTTGCCGAGATGATCGGTTTTCCAGCAGGGGTGGTCTGCAGCAGTCTCATCCCCACCTGCCCTTCCCAGCAGCGCAGTGGGTGCTCATCTCAAGAGCGAAAGCTGGTGTTTCTGCAGCAACAGCCCCCAAGATGTCCCATGCTTCCACTCAGTCAGCACTGCTATTTATTGAGCACATACACATAATTATACATGATCCTTTTTTGAGTCAAGTAAAGGCAGCCCATCCACCTGAGCCATGCCAGTCGTTAATGCCTTTTGGCAGGACAGATAACATGTCATAATGACAAGTCCCTTGTTGTCCCTGCACACTATTAGCACCCTTTTCAGTCCCTGTCAGCTCTTCCCACCATGGGGAAACAACATTCATCCCTGCATTGGCCACAGGCAATCCTGGATCCCACCTAATAGATAGATAGAAAAGATCATTTTATTTACAATTAATTAATACCATTAGAATTCGCTAAGATCTTACAACAGTCCACAACCACCTTACAACCAAGTGTGCTATGCCCGCCGAAGCAAAGAGCGCCTGGCTGGAAGGAGATAGCAGTGTAGATGCAGTGCAAGCCTCGGCTTGCAGTGAGCGTCCAGGCCGTCCTCCAGAGACATAAGCAGGTGCCTGTGAAAGATGCAAGCAGGTCAAGGATCTGTCGCACCAAGTGGCAGAATTACAGGAGACAGTGAGAAGGCTGCGTGGTGTTAGAGGGGCAGAAGAAGAGATAGATGAGTGGTTTCACAACCACTTTGTTATAGGTGATGCTACTCGGAACAAAGCATCATGCACCCCGGTGACCCACAAGATCAGGACCCCACTTCACTTTCCACCTTCCTGCATAACAACAAGGAACAAAAACAACATCCTAACAGCTGAACACACCTATGAGCAAGCTCTGCAGGGAGAAAGCCTACAGCAACACACATTTAGAAACCACAAAAAGAAACAATCAGTGCTTGCAGAGGGTGACTCCCTGCTAAGGGGCACCAAGGCACTCATCTGTTGGCCCAACAGAGAACCACATGAAGTTTGCTGCCTTCAAGGTGCTAAGGTCTGGGATGATACTGTGAGAATGCCACAACTTGTTAGAAACAGACTGTTATCCATTGCCCTTTCATGTGGGCACAGATGACAGAGCAAGCCAGAACCCAGGGGTTCTGGGGCAGGATCAAGCAAGGCTACAAAACCCTGGGGTGTGATTGAAAGGGATTGGTGCCTACATTCTCTTTTCCTCTGCTTTACCAGTTAGAGGAAAGACTGCAGGTAGGAACAGCCACACCATGCAAATCAACACTTGGCTACGTGGCTATTGCTATTGCCAGGGTTTTGGCCTTCATGGCTGTCAGACACTCCTTATGACTATAACCCACTAAGGAGAGACAGGATTCACCTGACTACAAAGGACAAAAGAATCTTTGCCAACAGGCTAGGAAACTTGGTGAAGTGAGCTTTAAATGGACAAGCCTGGGGGAAGGGGTCCACAGTGGTGACATATGTGCAGTTGAATGCAACAGAGTAAAAAGCCAAGCAAACCAGAGCAGCAATGAATGCTCTTTAGCTATCTCAGGATGTGTAGGAGATGAAGGTCACGTGGTAGCAAACACGCAAGGGTTGTTGATGCGTTAGAAACCATGGGAGTACCTGAGAACAGTCACATAGGAACTAGGGCTTCACCCCTAAAAAAGGTGGCAGGGCCAACAGCCCATCTGTGGCGCATCTATACCGGTGCATACAGCATGGGCAACAAACAAGAGGAGTTGGAAGCCATTGTGTAGCTGGAAAACTATGATATAATTGCAATCACAGAAACACATTGGGTTGACTCACACAACTGGAGTGCTGCAATGGGTGGCTATAAACTCTTCAGAAGGGATAGGCAAGGAAGGAGAGATGGTGGGGTAGAGCTATGTGTTAGGAAATTAAATGGTCAAGTGTTTATGGGTACAAATCAGGGGAAAGGCCAACAAGGCAGGTATCATGGTGGGAGTCTGTTATAGACCACCCAACCAGAATGAAGAGGCAGAGGAAATATTCTATAGGCAGCTGGGAAAAGTTACTATTGCTAGCCCTTGTTCCCATGGATCTTTCAACTTATGATATGCTTGCTGGAAATACAACACAGTGGAGAAGAAGCAGGCTAGGGGGTTTCTGGAGCGTGTGGAAGATAATCTCCTGACACAGCTGGTCAGTGAGCCAGCTAGGGAAGGCACCAGCTGGACCTGTTGTTTGTGAACAGAGAAGGACCTGTGGGTGATGTGATGGTTGTAGGCCACCTTGGGGACAGCAATCATGAAGTGGCAGAGTTTTTGATTCTCAGGGAAGTAGGGAGGATGGTTGGCAGAACTGTGACCTTGGACTTCCCGAGGGCAGACTTCAGCCTATTTAGAGATTTGGTTGACAAAGTCCCTTGGGTGCCAGTCCTGAAGGGCAAAGAAGTCCAGGAAGGCTGGACAGTCTTCAAGAGGGAAATCTTAAAGGTGCAGGAGCATGTGCCAAAAAGCGAGCCAGTGGGGAAGACTGGCCTGGCTGAACAGAGAGCTTTGGCTGGAACGCAGGAAAAAAGGAGAGTTTATAACCTTGGGAAGAAGGGACAGGCAACTCAGGAGGACTACAAAGATGTCATGAGAACTTAATTTGGCTACTGCAGTAAAAAAAATTTTAAATGTTTCCATAAATACATTAGCAAAAAAAGGAAGGCTAAGGAAAATCTCCATCTTTTACTGATGCAGGGAGGAAACAGTGACAAAGGATGAAGAAAAGGCTGAGGTACTTAATGCCTTCTTTGCCTCAGTCTTTAACACTAAGACCAATTGTTCTCAGGGTAGCCAGCCCCCTGAGCTGGAAGACAGGAACAGGGAGCAGAATGAAGCCCCCATAATCCAACAAGAAATGGTCAGTGATCTGCTACAACACTTAGACAAACACAAGTCTATGGAGCCAGATGGGATCCACCCAAGGGTGCTGAGGCAGCTGGTGGAGATGCTCACTGAGCCACTTTCCATCATTTATCAGCAGTCCTGGCTAACCAGGGAGGTCCCAGTTGCCTGGAGGTTGGCCATTGTGAAGCCCATCTACAAGAAGGGCCAGAAGGAGCAAGGGAAGGTTATGGAGCAGATCATCCTGAATGCTGTCACTTGGCACAGACAGGGCAAGCAGGTCATCAGGCCCAGCCAGCATGGGTTTATGAAGGGCACTTCACTGAACTTCTATGACCAGGTGACCCACTTACTGGATGAGGGAAAGGCTGTGGGTGATAGTTGCAATTTGACTTAAGATAGACAACAAATATTGATATAACCCATGTCAATTAGTTGTCAACAGCTCACCTCTCACAGTGCCTGTTATGGGTCACAGGTTCTCCCACTTGTCTCAGCTGCACTGGGCTCCAAGTACAACAACTGGTGCCCAACTCAGTCAGCCTCACACAGGGCACCAATTGCTGCAGCACAAACAAGCTATCAGGCTGCAATAAGGCTTTTACTATCGGTCAGAATCTACTGGTCCATACTGTTTCTCCTTCCTCCAGAGATCATACCACACTGTTCCTCCTCTGTCAGGGCTATTTAACTACTTAGCAGGAACAAGCTGCAGCTGCACATCATCCATGTCAATCAGCCCACTGCCTTCACTCCTCTACAGGTGAGGGAAAGGCTCTGGGTGGTGTCTACCTGGACTTTAGCAAAGCCTTTGACACCATCTCCCACAGGATCTCCTGGAGAAACTGGCTGCTCATGGCTGGGCCGGGGGTGCTCTGTGCTGGGTAAAAAACTGGCTGGATGGCCGAGCCCAGAGAGCAGTGGGGAATGGAGTCACATCCCACCGGTGCTGGTCACAAGCAGTGTCCCCAGGGCTCCGTGCTGGGGCCCGTCCTGTTCAATATCTTCATCAATGATCTGGAGGAGGGGATGGAGCGCACCGTCAGTCAGTTTGCAGATGACACCGTGTTGAGTGGGAGCGTTGATCTGCTGGACGGATCCCTCTGCAGAGGGGTCTGGGCCCGCTGGGCCGATGGGCTGAGGCCAATTGTATGAGATTCTGTTGAATCTGTTGGGCTCAGTGCCAGTCCTGCCTGTGGGTCACACCACAGGGGGCTGGGAGCTGCCTGGCGGGGAAGGGCCTGGGGGGTGGCTGACGGTCACCTGGGCATGAGCCAGCAGTGTGCCCAGGTGGCCAAGGCAGCCAACAGCAGCCTGGCTTGTGTCAGAAACTGTGTGGCCAGCAGGGCCAGGGCAGTGATTGTCCCCCTGTGCTCAGCACTGGTGAGGCCACACCTCGAGCCCTGGGTTCAGTGTTGGGCCCCTCACAAGAGGGACACTGAGGGGCTGGAGCGTGTCCAGAGCCAGGCAGAGGGCTGGGGAAGGGGCTGGGGCACCAGCCTGATTGGGGGCAGCTGAGGGCACTGGGGGGGCTCAGCCTGGAGAGGAGAAGGCTGAGGGGAGATCTTACCACTTTCTACAGCTGCCTGAAAGGAGGGTGTAGACAGGTGGTGGCTGGTCTCTTTTCCCACATAGCAAGTGATAGGAAGAGAGGAAATGGCCTCAAGTTGCACCAGGGGAGGGTTACATTGGGTGTGAGGAAAAATTTCTTCCCTGCAAGGGTCGTCAGGCATTGGAACAGGCTGCCCAGGGTGGTGGTGGAGTCACCATCCTTGGAGGGATTTAAAGGACATGTAGATGTGGCACTTAGGGACATGGGTTAGTGGTGGGCTTGGCAGTGTTGGGTTAATGGTTGGACTCAGTGATCATAAGGATCTTTTCCAACTTAAATGACTCTATGATTCTATGAATTGTGGTAGGGCTTGAAGACCAGTTAATAGAAATTTTAAAAAAGAATAAAATTTAGAAGAGAGTAAAATTATTATATAGGTGGACAAAACAGGCCTTACAGCTTCTGGCTGGAATGCTTCTGTGCAGCACACCAGATCGTATTTTTTTGTAAGAGCACTAGTCATTCTCTGTGTTAGCACATCTATGCCTGAATGCTTAATGCATCAGTTTCTCTTTGTCACATCAGAGATTGGCATCCAACAGGCTGACTGTCAGATTTAAGCCTATCCCAGGTTCAGCAGATAAATAAATTGCTTGTCTTGCTACTGATTTTGATCTGAAAATCATTAATGGCTATATTTCTCCACCCAGAGAAGCTTCAGCTTGCAAGACAGCGATGCAAACCCCCTTGTACAAAAGGATGACCCTGCAGTCATTATTTGCTCTTCTTCAAACTAGGCCATCTTTTCAGTTGGATTCACTATGTTGTAGCAATATCAATGTCCTCAAGTTTTATTTCAGATGTTCAGTTTCATAGTCACCCATAGTTTTCCTGGTGATTCTCACTTAATCTTACTGTATCTTCCATGCTGATAATTGCAGAACATACTGTTACCGCACTTTAACTGAGCAAAGGGGTACATGAAGTTTATTATCAAGACACAATAGAAGAAGGAAACTCTGAAACAGTTTTAGCATTAATCTCTTTTTGATAATAGGAGCAGTCAATATGGGGAAACAGTACTACTGTTCTTAAATTTTAAAGAAAAAAAACCCCAAACCAAAACACAAGATATGGAAGCACTGGCTTACCATCTTTTTCTTTATCACTACATGAAAAAAAGTTGGTTTGTTCTATCTGCTTTTTCAAAGTTACTCAAGATCTTTTCCTAGAGCCCTACAGATCACAAACATCCTTTTTTTTCAAAGAGTTAGCAAAAGGATCACATAAATCCCACCAAGAGTTCAAGAGAATCACTGGCAGTCACGGTATCACCATGATGGGATCAACACAATCAAAAGGGTAGGGTCATGAAGAACTTCAAGTTCTGGGAACAACTTAAGTTCTGCGACTTAACAAAGACAGGAAAGACTTTAGAGGATAACAGGTGCAGTGATAAGAAAGGATTACTATTTGTATTTACAGCAAAATATCCAGGGAGAACAGGGCTTCCCTCTGGAACATGATGTGGCTGACAGATTCAGCAATTCTACCTGTAACAGGATTGTCCTTTTTGAACTTCCAACAGTTCCTGCCAATTATGGCTTTTTTGTTGATGTTATTTTTAATGATGGGCAAGCAGCTGTAATTAAAAAGTAAACTTTAAGTTCTGTTGCGGAAGCCATGCAAAGCCAGTTTGTTACTCAAGCTGCACTGAAGACCTTTTGTAAAGGCACTATTCTGAGGGACTCTTGCAAAGAGGGAAATTAGCCATGGACAGGAACCCAGTATTAAAATCACCTTAATTACAGCATGAAAACCTGCGCTTTTAAAGACTTACCAATTTATGGCTTTAGGAATGACTTGTTTGAAGTAAGTCATGCCTCCCACTGACCTCTCTTCGAGGCTTTAATAAGGCATTACAGCGAGGTAAGAATTATCCCCATTAGCCTGCCTGGTTCATAACCACATTGTTAAATTTCAGAGAACACGTTGACCTTAGCACAAAACCCAACAGGAGGCAGCTATGCAGGTACCTGCAAACTGAGTGCCGGATCCAATATATGCATTTATAATAGCACATTACATGTACATTATTACATGTAAAATTATGATTTTTAGGAACACCTCCTTTGTCCCAAAATGAGGCAGCAGCTGAGACGGTGGATAAATAAACCACCCAGGCAATAACAGCTGCACCAATTCAAAATGCTAGTTTCCTGAAATAAAAGGGCACAAAGGCCTCAGGAGGCTACATCAGACCAAGTACAGTGCATGCTGCAATTTGAGACACCTTCTTAAAAATACAGTTGAATTTTGGAAAGTAAATAAAAATGCTGTGGGATTTCATGTTCATGATTGGAACAGTGATTTTATCCTGCATGTGCACAGTTTGTAACCGAAGAACCGCCTTTCCCAGTGCCAAGCCTTATAAATTCAACATCACTTATTCTCATGCATCACTGAATAGTTTTCTTTTTCGCAGTATATCCCATTGAAGCAAGACTGCAGTTCAGTTGCTGTCGTTGGGTTTACACATGTGCAGCTAGCCACAGCAACTGTAGTGAGGATATCAAAGAATATAGTGGACTCCAGCACCTGCTTTCTTAAGTGCACAACTCAAGTAGTACTAAAAAAGTCAAGAAGTTACCACAAAATGTTGTTATTAACATGAAGAGTCTTGAGCCAAGAAGTCAGGAGGTGCCATAGAAATGGAAAAGAAATGCAAAAGAAATTTAATCACAGGCTGCAGCCGTTACGCCTTGCGAGCCTTTAAGTGGGGACAGCCAGGCATCCCAGGAAGGGTCCTGGGAAATGCCAAAGCTTCCCTGAGGAGACACAACCCACATGCCTTTGAATCTAATTCTGAATGTAATTTTTATTAAACAAAATAATGAAGCATCTCAGAACATGTTTGCACACTTGCATGCAAAAGGATTAATGAGGTTGTGTTTAAAAAAAATGTTGATTCAGGAAACCCACCATCACTTTGTAAAATAATGACAACAGATGGGCACAGACCTCTACAACAAAAAAAATGTGGCTTTTTTTCCCTCCCGAGTCCTCTCTGTTACAAGCCATTTTGGGGTATTTTGAGTGCCATGGGCCTTTTTTTATGCTTCTTTTATTATTACCGATGAGGTCATTCCCATAATATGTAAAGAAAAAGCTTGCCTCACACCTCACATAACAAACTAGCTTTAGCAGGACTGTTCATTTGATGAATAAGAGAAGTAATAGTGAATGGCCACCTATGCTAGTTAAGCACTGAGTCTTTGCTAGTGAAATTGTGTGGTCACCAAGGAACTGCAAAGACTGAAGTTTTGCCCCAAGATACACCCCATCAGTAGGTGGAAATGTACAGCTGATTTTTCTGAAGGATAAAGAAATGGAAGCTTATGTTACTGTGTTTAAGTAACTTTTAACATCAACATGGAAAATATCCTAGAAAACTCCTATGCATTTCAATACTAGAATGAGATTGGCTATGAACCATAGTCTGCATAACATTAAAGGCAAAAAGTGTGACTATTTTCACAAACCTCAAACCCCAGTGTTAGCAGGGCTCATCAAAGTGTGCGCGAGAATGAATAAATGTAACAGACCTAGAAGAATTCATTATGTAGTCCATAAAATCTCAATCTGAAAATTTAATTTTTGTATTGTTACTTTTTTCCAAATAGTAACATTTCTTTCTAATATCTTTTTTTTAATTAATAGCAAGTAAGAAGACTTTAGAAGGGAAACCTTAATCTAGCAGCATTGTGGACAGTGAAATTCATTGTTTAGACCTTCAAAATGTTTCATGAAGATGATGCTAGCAGCATAATTTCTCAGAAAACTCAAATTAATGTACAACTTTATTTTCCAAAATAGCATCAAGAATAAAACCTTGTTCAGATTCAGGGCAAAACTCCACTGACCTTTAAAGGTATGAGCTGGAGAAGTGAGGAGCAGAAAAAGTTGCTATTAACATTGGCTTTTTGAGCTGGGATACAAATACATATGCTTTCCACCTGCTGTACTGGGAGCTGTGAATACACGCTTTGAACTCACAGCTTTTCTGTCTGATGGACAAAGAGGAGAGCTCTAGCATCCTTTAAGGTGTATGGCACACTTTCTGGAACATAGATATCTGATGCTTGTTTTTAGAATAAATCTAAGTTGATGTATCATGAGCCACCTCTAATTCAACCGCTGTCACTTCTTTTTTTCATTAGCACGTGATCATTTTAATTAGGAGTGCAGCAGAGGAGTCACTATCTTGGATGAAGACCCTGTTGTATTAGAAACTAAACAGGCGGAGAGGAAAAAGATTGAAGAAATACACAAAAATTATATCAGTCAAAACATCATTAGCTCCAAAAAATGTAGCTTTTTTAAAAAATACACTATGATTTCTCTTAAGTCCATACCTGCCCTAATTCACAGAACACATTGTTCAGATGGTACCTTATTCCATAGAAATTTTCCAAAGAGCTCATTCCACAAGTCTGGCATCTACCTGCACTTTATTCTTACAGCACATGAGATCCCTCTCACATTATTTTTCTAATTTTTAATCAGAAAAAGTAAGTTGGGAAATTTGTGAGTTACCATCCCAGGCATGGTGCTCCAAAGCATTCCCTGGAGTTGCACAGTGAAATACTTGTGCAGCTCATGGAAACACATTGTCTCATCACCATTCAAAGTGGGCAGAGGCAGGTTTACATTATGTGTCATTCAGTTAAGGATAGGGTACACTTTTTGAGCGGAGTATTCAATAGATTATATAAATCCACTCATGCCCGGGACTTTGCTTCAAGATCCCAACATTTTAAGCAATAAACTTAATACCTGCACAAAATCAAAGCTTTACTTGCAGGCATGGATGCTCATGGAGCATTTCTAATCCAGAAATAGTTACCCTTAGAAATAATAATTAAAAAAAGAATTAATTAAAAAGGATTCTGTATTTTGTTGCAATGAGTCATTTCCTTATAACAAATATTACTGATTATAACAGCAGTGGAGTTGGCAGGTTTGGAGTGCTGAAACTGTGCAAAGTACTGCGTTATATAAAGATTTGTTCCTATAAATCAGAATACTTCATATATATTCATACTTCATATGAACAGCTATGTATTCCTAGAATACGTGTATCTCTGAAATGTCACCAGCTCTGTTTTTAATCATAATAACTTCTAAGCATCCTGTTTAGTTAGATGTGTGAATGATGCTTACTCTTAGAAAGGAGAAAAAGGAGAGAGAAAAATAGAATCTGTGCTGTACAGAGTAATATTTTATTTAACTTTTAGGTGAAAACCAAAGAAACATACCCAAAATACACCCAGAAAACCGCCCGTGTAACGATTTATTTTTATTTTCTGTAAGAGGGTTACCAGCAGATGGAATATCAGGCAAGGAGAGAAACTGCTGTAATAGTTTAAGACTACTAATTTTAATTAATTAAGACATAGTGTGCATATGCCCATGTACAACTCACCATAAGGTGATATAACTATAAATACCATTTAAAAAACTCTGTAAAGACAAACACACATCCTATATGTGTTATACACATACTCATACGCACATGGAAGGTATTCCAGTGATGCGACTCCAGTTGCAGGTGTTGCCTTCAGCATTTGTTTCCTAATACCCTGCACTTTAAAAGCTGAAGCGAGAATAAACTTCAAGAAAGGGTGTAAAGCCTCGTATTCTAAATTACTGAAGAAAATGGTTCCCCCGTTTCTCCCCACTCCAGAAGGTGACCGCGGGCTAGAGAGGGCAGGAGGGGCTGTGCCCGAGGGGAGGATGCTGCGGTGCCCCCGCACGCCCCACCAGGCTGGCGTGCACCTCGGGGACGAGCAGCGTCGCTTAAAGGGCTGCTCCGACAAGATTCTCCCAATAAAACCCTATCAGAGAGCCACAGAGCCTTCTGAGGACACAGTGGCTGGCAGAGAACGAACCAGAGCCCCTTCCTCGCTCCGCACCACCTGCTGTCCCCGCAGCTGTCCCCGCATGCACAGGACCCGCAGCGAGCGGCACCGCTTCGCAGCGCCGTCGCCCTTCGCAGCAGCAGCCCAGGCGCGCCCCGCAGGCCTGCGGGAGGGGGCTCGGCGGGGGGCTCGGGGCGCGGGGTGACGGCCCGTCGCTCGGGGGCTGGGGGGCGAGGGCGCGGGGGGCGCAGCCCGCAGCAGGCTGAACCCCAGCGGTGCCCCCGCTGCCCAGGGGCCGCGGCGCGGCGGGACTTCCCCCCCCCAACCCCGTACCTGCGGCGAGACCCCCCCCCCGCCCCGTACCTACGGCGGGACACCCCCGTACCTGCGGCGGGACACACACACACACCCCGTACCTGCGGCGGGACCCCCCCGTACCTGCGGCGGGCTCGGCTCCGGTGGGACGCGGCTGCTGCTCCTTCCGCAGCACGGGAAGCCACCCCCTCGCATCTTCTCCCGGGGTCCTCGCAAGCAGGGCTGCGTGGGGGCTGGAGGAAAGCCCACCCTCCCAGCGCGGCGCCCTAGCCCATTCTGAGCCGGGGGGGCAGCGGCCTCGCCTTCTGCTGGCTGGCCAGGGGCTGCCGGCCCCCCAGCCCCCCAGCCCAACCCGCCCTGCCCAGGGATTGGCCGGCTCCCGGGGCTCCCGGGGACATTCCACATGTCACCGCGCATTTCCCACATGCCGCCGAGCATCCTCTGGCCGGCGGGACCCCACGCCTGCCCTGCGCGGCTGCCCCCCTTTCCCCCCCCCCCGCGGGCGGCTGCCCCTCACGGCTCCATCCCAGCACCCCTGCTACTTACATGAGGCAAAGGGGCTTAAAATCTAGGGTTTACTTTCCTACTGGTGATATTACTTTTCAAGAAGCCTGCATTTACTCATTGTTTTCTGGAAAACGGTAGGAAAAAAATGTGAAAGACGAGCTGTGCTTGCTTTCTATACTGGGGATATTATACTTTGATTTGTGTAAGATTTTGCCGGATTTGTATGGTTTTCACAGTCAATATCTGCTAGGTTTGTGTGCGCTGGGTTTCAGGCACACATACGGCACGCAGAAGTACTTCGTTTTTCAGCAGAGCACTGAAGAATGCACGTGGGGTGTGCATAAACAAGAGCATCGTAAACACCCTGCTGAAGCCCCTTCTCAGAGGAGGCTGTCATGGCAGCAGCGAACTTTTTCCTTTACCTTTTCCTACCTTTCAGATTTCCTCAGGAAATGCAAGTTGCAGCATTCTGGCTGGCAGTCCTTCATGGCCTCACCGAAAAACCTTGAACTTGCTGTGAATGGAATGGAGCTTACCTAGGAGCTTTGGTTACAGCTGTGCCACTGCGGCCAGAGAACCCGCCAGGAGCTGCACAAATGCCATTGCCACTTTCAGAGTGCAGGAGCCACAGCATACACCGTAAGAAGCCTCATGGACCATGAGAGACTGCACCATGAAGTCTGTTATAAGCAGTGAAACAAATAGCTAATGTGATCTCCATTTAACAGCGCTTGGGGTTTGGACAGGCATCAGAACTTCACAGAGGATCTCTTGCTTTAGGCTGTTATGTAGAAATGACTGCTTCAACATCCAGTTCAAAATTAAGAGATGAAGACCTCATCTGGAAAAAAAAAGTGACAGTTTGTATATTTTTCATAAATGAACCAGTAAACTAAACATGTTTCCCCTTTATTTTAAAGTGGCACCAGTATATAAGTCCCTTGAAAGGTGGCATTCAGAGTTTTCCAATTCCATAGAGAAGTTTGCAGCTCAAGCAATTACATGCATGTCACAGCATGTGCATCTCTGCCATTCCATACAAGGGCCACAGGATGGTACACGTACATTTACAAAGTTCCTCTCAGGATGTATTGGTTACCCCACCTCACAGCAGCTGGCTCACAATCAGCCTTAAGGATAAAATTCAGAGTCCCAGATCCTGCTCTTGTGATGCCTGAGCATATAAATTTGACGGATTAGTGAAACTGCTGTGGGGTCATTCTCTAAATTAATGCCAGGCAACCTGAAGGTGGTATTTGCTGGGCTGACATCAAATGGCTCCGTTCAGAGCAGTTGCAGACCAAGGGGGTCAGTCTGAGGCTACCCATGTTAATCAGCATTATTCATGCTCTAGCTGATTACTGATATTAAATAGATTTGTTCTAACTCAAATGCCTGCATGGAGGACATGCTAAGGGCTGAGTTGTGACCTCCCTCCCGTGGATGTGAGTTGGAGGAATCCTCAGGGCTGGGAAGGTAGATCCTGTGTTTCAGACTGTCAGAATCTGAGCTCAGCACCTCTAAAGCTGTGCTCAGGTGAGTTGATTTCATTGGAGTTTGCTGCCCGGTTTATTTAGTTTAAATCTCAGTAGGCACCTAAATGCCTTTATGAATACGGCCACGTGGTGCAAAGGCCCCTTGTTATCCTGTGATGTCTTTATACTGAACAACCTGTTGCTCACTCAGGAATCACAGCAAAACAAATGTGACTAACATACCATGTCATCTAAGAAAGACTAGGCACTCTGTTCCTGAAAAGAGCATGCTTAGCATTATTCACGAGGCACAAACACGAGGTTAGCAGTTGTATGCATGTGTACTTCCTGCGTTTTTAATTTCAGACTCTAATTTGGATATCTGCTTAAGATAAAAGTGGCTTCTCTTAGAAAGAACAGATTGGGCAAAATATGTAAAAATAGAGTCAGGGGAAAAGAACCTTGCATTTTTAACTGGACAGAAAGTTACAGATAAAAGAAAAGCATGGCATAGCTTTTAAAAAACTATTATTTTAAAAACTGATCCTTCTAAATTAAATATACTGCATATTTGTATGACTCTGCTTATTATTTAAAATTCTTGTTGCCATGAAATATAAAATGAAGTGCTTAGGATGAGAAACGCGCTCTGTGAAGGAATGATAAACATACTAGTACTGCTAGACAGTTTAGTGCACTTTTAGAGTATTCACACACTCTGGCTTCTTGGAGAAGAAAATGAGGATGTATTACAGTATGTGAAAAAAAATCTATCGTCCCTAGAAAACAACAGAAAAATTTAATTTAAGTGGAGCTAAATTTAAGACCTTTTCCTGAAACTATTTAGTGTGGCAAAGCTGCAGTGCCCCTAAAGCCATGTATATTGCATAACAGACTAGAAAGATACTATTTTTGTATTAGTTCTTGAGCAACAGGAAAGATGAAACTACTAAACTCTGAACACCTGTGAAGACTTTTTAAAGTGCTAAAGAGGAAAAGAGAATCCAGATTTCTTCTCTGAATGAATGACATTTAAAGAAGAGAGAAAATGCACAAAATAAATTGATAGTACTTTCTAGGGGTACTTCAGAAAGCAAGCACACTGTCTTTTCTGTTTTCCAGTGGACAGTGGAAGGATCAAGTTGGGTTTTTTTTATTTCCTACCCTAACTTTAAGTAATTTGGATTTATGATGGGAGAGAGAAGCTTTGCCTCCCACCCTCCTCAGCAAGTTTTGAGGTAAGAGACCTTCAGTGCTTGAGCATTGGAGGCAGACTATTGCTGTGTCATTTTCTCCACTGAAGTACATGAGATGCTCACTAAAGACCCACATGTAGGGTTAGACAAACTGTCAGCTGCTGTAATTATAGTAGCTATAAAGTGCAAGGAAAGCTAATCATATGCACTTTGGAAACCACAAGATATCCTGTTCTTTCCTGCAATGATTAGACAAATGCACAATGCTACAAAAAAATTACTTGGTCTCCCTGCAAATGGAATCTCATGAGAACGGTAAGTTCAAAACCTTGAGAACAACAGGGAGAGAAGGAGCTCAGGAAGATGGTTTTGAAGTGGCCAGGCTATGTGCCAGAAATCAAAATATATAGAGAGCAATAATCTTATATAAGGAACTGTAAAAACTGCCTCTTTTTGAGAAACAGCAGCTAATACACAGAAAAGAATAATGAAAAGCAAGCCCTTACAAAATGCCTGAAGCTGCTTTGCTAGGTCATCTTTAAGGGGACAATCACAGAAAATAGCCATGAAACACATCTTTTAAGAAGATAAACCTGCATTAATGGCAATTAATAGAGACCAAAGAATTTAAAAAAAAAATCTTCAGAAAGGGTCACTTCTGTGTTTTATAAATCTTACCCCTCTGAACTCATGTATGGATACTGTTACACATTATTCAGTTATATTTTTTTATTGCCTGGCTTTTCATATAGTTCAATAAAGTTTTTGTTGGTGATGCATTTTATTGGCATGTGTGTTTGTTTTAATATGTGGCTAAACCAGGTTAGGTGGGGGTGGGTTGGGAGCTTGCAATCATTGTGAATGTGCTATGTTGGAGTGTTCAACTCCCAAACACCAATTCACACCAGAGGGAATCCGAGTTAGAACTCATCAGAATGCAGCTTTTTCAAGCATTGTTATAACTCGAACTGAGAAAAGAGAGGAACCTTAAACTATTCCTAGGAAGCTGTTCATTTGTCAAAACCAGTGCTTCCAGTTTGGCAGTAATTCCCGAACACTGAGATGAATCTAGCACAGGGGCAGAGAGCAGATACATAAAATGATATCCTGCCTAAGCACTGTAGTTAGCTTTCCTAAGTCAGACTGAAGCTGGCTAGATCAACCTTTGGCATATGTATGGACTCAGAATAGAATAGAATAGAAGGAATGGAATGGAATAGAGTAGAATAGAACAGAATAGAAGCACTGGAATCATGCATGTCCATTTAGTCCAACTGTCTGACAACTTCAGGGCTGATGAAAACTCAAGAGGTTATTATTAAGAGCATTCTCCAAATGTCCCTTAAATGCTGACAGGCATGAGACATCAGCCTCCTCTCCAGGAAGCCTGTTCCAGGGTTTGGTCACCCTCTCAGTAAAGACATATTTCCTCACGTCATGTGTGAACCTTTCTCATGGAGGCAGCTTCAAGCCATTCCCACACACCCTGGCGCTGGGTACCGGCAGGAGGAGCTCAGCCCCTCCCTCTCCATGTCCCCTCCTCAGGGAGCTGTAGAGAGCGATGGGATCGCCCCTCAGCCTCCTCTTCTCCAAACTGGACAAACCTGCAGTCCTCAAATGCTCCTTATAGGACATGCCTTCCAGCCCCTTCCCCAGCTTCGTTGCCCTCCTCTGGACGTATTCGAGTACCTTAACATCCTTTCTAACGGTAGGGCCCAATTTATGGGATAGCATGTGTTGCCCTACAGTATGGGAATGCAATTAGTACAGCTATAGCAAATTATTTCAGGATGTGTTGCATCAGCATATGCATTTTCTTGTGGGGCCCTTTGCAAAGAGGAAAGCATGGTCTTAAAATGCCCTGGCTATCAGTGCATTTTTCAAGTGTAACTCAATGCATAGATTTAGCTTATAGACCCCATGTCATTTCAAATTGAGTCCAACTACCTAACCACTCCAGGGCTGACCAGAAGTTAAATCATATTGTTAAGACCATTGTCCAAAGGCCTCTTAAACACTGACAGGACTGGGAGATGACCACCTTTCTAGGAAGCTTTTTCCAGTATTCATTGTATTTATTCTATGATCTACTATCTTTCCTGAATGCAATTTGGAAATTCACACACAGTTCTTGGGATACTGAAATTAATTTTTTATGCTAATGAATAACTGGATAAGTCTGAAAGGCAAGCCTTTCTCCTATAACTGTGTGCAATAACCAATAGACTGTTCCAAGCAGCAGTTAATAGCACCCTCTGGAAGCTGAAATGGCTCCTGGAAGGACTGCTTAGTTAGAGCCTGCTTGCAGATGTATGATGCAGAATCACCTTCCCTCCAACAGCACCAAGTAAGA
This sequence comes from Falco peregrinus, assembly GCF_023634155.1. Taxonomy (NCBI): domain Eukaryota; kingdom Metazoa; phylum Chordata; class Aves; order Falconiformes; family Falconidae; genus Falco; species Falco peregrinus. The sequence goes on along the minus strand of NC_073725.1, from coordinate 25,962,285 downwards.
AATAGATGGCAGAAGCATCTAACTGTGGAAAGAGGTAGCCTGAAGACTTGTTCAGACAGCTGCACCTCCTTGAAGCTAACTTAATGCGTGTGTACCAGGAAGAAGGACAATTTACGATGTAGTTCTTCATTTAGCATTTTGTGTTGGTTGAGCTTCCTGTACAGTATAATCTTAAACATGTTTACCATTCTCAGGTTCACTCAACTTCATCTGTTACACAGGAAGTCTTTTTGCATTCCCACTCAGCAAAAGTTCCACTACCCTGTGTAATGGAAGTTATGTGGGAGGTATGTTGCTGGAGCATGCAGGATCAGTGCATCTGCTCAGTGTGTTACTCTGTTACCAGTCTAAACTTTGGAACAAAGTCAGAACCTTAATTAAATTACATCAAATTATATCAAATGATATCAAATGCATGCCATGAATTAGAATGGGATACAGGAATTCAGGTTTGTTCTCGGTTATCACAAACAATGCTTGTTACATGCCACTTGCTAATATTTACAACCAGCAGCAGCTTTGTAAAAGCATGGAAGAGGACTAGTGTGAGACGATGCTGATACATCATCTGAATCTTCTTGGACATCACTACTAGTGCACTTACCTCTGTTTCCACAAGGGGGAAAAAAAAAAAGGAAAAAAAAAAAAGGAGAGTTAAAAGGGATTATTTTCTACTCAGTTGGGAAGGGAAGCAGTTGCTTATGTGGAGGAGAGAAAAATAATTAACAGCAACACTTTTCCTGCTAGAAATTGCCATTTGATGCTGGCTCAGGGTACACTACTTTGGGAGAAGCAGCTAGTTATAGAGTTGCTCCCTTCTTGGTGACGCTTGGACATCCTGGGATGTCCCCATAGGAGTCTGAAGATCAGCAGGAAAGGCAGTGGGGCAAAGAAAGAGCTGTGGAAGACAAATCTCTTGATTAAGTGGTCAAAAGGATATTGACAGGCTTGATTCATTTCCAGCCAGACATGGAATCTCAAGACAGACCACAAGCTGGAATGGAAACACAAAAAGTAGTCAAAGCAAAAAGGGGATAGTTCGGTAAGTCTTCAAAAGTGCAGAGGTGTTTTTTACCTCATTTCTTCTGTGCAAGTTTGAGTGCCCAGTAACCATTTACAGTTGAGACAGGTTCAGAATTGAATACTTACACTCTAAAATGAAAACATGCTGGAGTCAATGATTTCTGTTCAGCCTCATACATTCAAGGGGAATGCAGACAAATCTGGCAGTTGGGTTTTGAACACCCATAATATATGTGAATTTCAAGTACCTCTAATATGTATGGATTCCTATTTTGTCTTCACAGTGCAACTAACCCTTTAATTATACATACTAATTTTATTTTAATTGTTACTAGATTGTTTATGTATTATATAATTATTTTAGTATGTATCTTTTTTTGCATTAGATATGTAACGCACTCCTTTCCACAAACCATTTGGCATGAATGGTCTTTCAGACAATTGCTTGCTTATTTTCTGTGAAGTAGGGACATGGAAAAGTTCTGCATCTGTAAGAATCTGTGCTGCTCCCTGTGTCAAAAAGCTCCTCTCTTTACACCTAGAGAACAGACCAAGATTCTGGCTGCAGACTTTCAACAATGTCCTAGCGATGTTCTTCTACCTTTCCAAACTTGCCTATTTCCTCGATTCTTTTTCCTCACTGAAATTCAGGTTGTTTCAGCTGTCTATGTGCATCAGCATAGAGATGCCATATTGTTTCTGTTGATTCTCATTCAGTTTCATAGAATCATAGAAACATTTAGGTTTGAATAGACCCTTAAGATCATCAAGTCAAACCATTAACCTAACAGTTAACATTAAGCCACCACTAAATCATGTCCTTAAGTGCCACACCTACAGGTCTTTTAAATACCCCCAGGGATGGCAATTCAGCCACTTCCCTGGCAGCCTGTTCCAATGCTTGACAACCCTTTCATGACTGCTAAGTTTAAATTCTCCCCATACAGTTGCATGAAAAGTCTGTCTGTATAAGCAGTCATTTCAAGCACTAACAACACTTGTGTACATAGCTAATATGCATTGTCTGATATTGAGTTTGGCTGGTGCAAAAATGCCAAAACCAGGAAAGGTTCTCTGCAGTGATCATCCACTGTTCATCTTCTAACAACTTCAAGTATTAATGCTGAGGTCTTTTTCTTGCTTATTTATATAAAATGCATGCTCCTGTTACTGTACTCCATCACTTGCGATGCAGTAATTTCAGAGAGTCTTTTTAGGGATCACTAATGAGACAGATGTATTAGCACTTTACACTTCTGGCAGAGCCTACAGAGCCAGTCAACCCTGCTTTGACCAGGAGTTTTGAATACTCCTTGTGTTCATGTGGAGTTAGATGTTGCACATGAGTCCAGGACTCCTGGGGTTTAAGCTTGCAGTGGCACGGAAACTTTTTTGTGTGGATGCAAGGCATTTTTGAGTTTGAAATAATGTAAGATGCCAGTCCTAAAATCTACTGGGAAATTCATTGGTTCCTTCATTGAGGCTATCAAACGGCCTCATTTCACCACAATCACGGTATGCTGGCTGCCTGTACTCCACAAGGCTGCTTTCTTTAGCACTAGCATCCACACTGCTCTTCTCACCTTCTGTTGCTTGAGTAACCTAGAGGATATTCAAAGATATGTTTTACTTATTTATTGAAAGGAGAGCTTCCAGGCAGGAAAAGCTGTCTAAGAGCCAAAGTTAAGTAAGGATAGGGTATTCAGTCTGCACTGCCCACCTTTATGGGACAGGTGGAGACAGAAGGATTTCAAGTGACACCTCTACCGCTTTTAAAAATCAAGATATATAAATAGGTGTAGGTAGCCAATCAAATATAAATCAAGTACCTTCCCTAGATGTATTGGAATGAACTGAGCAGTGGGGAAGGAAATACACTCTTTGTATGGTATTATATGTTGCACCTCCCTATACCAGTCTCATTGATAGCACTCCTACATTCTATTTAAATTCTTATGTAGCACTTTTTTTGTTCTCTTATTATTCTGTTCCTACTAATATCCACCACAAATGGAATTCCTTTGCTGGCTTTCAGGATTGCACCCATCCTAATCTCCTTTCCTTTCCAACAGCTGTTTTTCAAAGCTTCTTATAGTCCCTGAAAATACTGAAATGCATTACTGGCCTTGGTGGGGCCAGTGGCTGCCCATGGCCTCCCTCCAGCTTGATCTTTGTGGTAGCATGCTCAGGCCAGGCCTCAGCCTGGAGAGCATGACAGGGAGAGACCTGAGGGATGTTTAGGAGAGCTGGAGTCTTATCATATCAGAGGATATGTCTTTAAAATCCAAACAGGAGGAGCTTTTCAGGCAAAAGTAATTTAGCTGAAGGACAAACATGCTGAAGTCTTAATCCCTCTTTCATCCTATGCTTAAACCTATGTTAGTCCTGAGTTTAAGATCGTGCCATCATTAGTTAATTGCTCAGATTACATTTGTCTCTACAGGCGATGAAAGTGACTCAAGTAAGATGCAGAATACAAGAGGAAATAAGGATTAGTACGACTTGCAGTTAACATATACAACAACACACAAACATATATAATTAACTTCAAACTGGATGCCATTTTACCTAACTTTCTGCTATAAAGGGCATGACTCAGGCTGCCTACACATATTTAGTCACATGCTTTGTGCATTTAGAAAATATATATTAAGGATCGGATCTGATTTAGCCAGCTAAAGAGACAGGCTACATCGTGTACGTCAATGTACACATACTTTAAAGCAGGTTTTCCACCGTTTATTAGACAAACAGGGAAAAAGTCATTGTAATGAAGCTGCACCTTTCGTACGAGGCTATGGTGATGCCTGAGGAGTCAGAGTGCCCCGGCTGCCCAAGGGACTGGGATGCCAAATCACACGGCCACCCAGCTGGGACCTCAGTGTCACTGGCTCCACCTTTTGGACAAAGTATGATTGTATTGTTCTATCTCTGAATGTGGAATTGGTCAATTGATGTATTTATTAGCATTAGTAGTGTACTAACATTTAGTATACTGATTGATAATCTTAAAACAATAATTAGAACATCAAGATAATAGAGGTATAGTAGTGTTTATATACTATAACTAAATCCAGAGCAGTAAAAACTCTTACAGAAATTGCTGGTATACTTTTTTCTTCCCCTCTGGCGAAGTGGCCAATTTTTGCATTAGATCCTTTCTGTTAAATTATTGTGATTGGCTATATGCAATGGATCGTTAGGCTGTCATCATGAAAATACTTAAGAATGCACATAGCTGTACTGCTATGACATCATTTGATTTAATAACATTCATGCAACCTTTGTGCACTAAAACACATGAAGTGACTTAAAATAGTCTTGGTACCAGATTGAATATTTCTGACACTATTTTTTCCATTGTCTATTAAAAATACTGAGCTAAAAAGACAATTTTAATAGAAAAACTACAGTGAGAACTCCTCTAGTTCTATAGTTTAACCTTAATTATAGGTGCACAGAAAAGCAGGCATTGTTCTTAACTCTTTCCCATGCCTCATTTCTGTGAAGGCCAGCAGCCACCAGCTGCTTGTCCAGGATAGCATGTGTGCAGAGGCTTGCCCTGCCTGCTGCTGGGGGGACACTGCGCTCAGGGGGGCTGTTGATCTTCCCAGCCCATCACACAAGCCCAGCACAAGTTCATTTGCTGCTGTGCCCCAAGCTACTGCCTTAGCTGCGGACAGGACACCTCTTCATCTGAACCCTCTTTGCTTCCCTGGGCACCAGCCATGAACTGAGGCTGTCAATAAACACAACCCCTGCGCACCCATCGCAGCGGGTTTCACATGGCTATCAAAGGGGATACCACCCCCTTTGGTCAGCCAGTTTATTTAAAAAACAAAAAACAAAAAACAACAAACCTGCATTAGCTGGAGCAGCTGAAACAGTAAGCCTTGTCGTGTACAGTCTTGGTGAGTAAGTAGGTGTTGGTGGTCTCACTCAAACAGCTTTGCCAGGAGTTCTGGCAGAAAACAATGGCATTGCTCTTGGGAGTAACATTGTTCGCTGGCACAGTTAGATCTGGAAGATGTTCTTTGTTCATTTATTTAGGCTTTTGATGAATTAACCTCTCAGTGTTAATGAGTGTTCCTCTCAGTGGAGATTTAATGTTGAAACATAGTGAAGATTTAATGACATTGCTCCCGAGGGCTCTAGGCCAATGGCTACATACGGACTTTGCAAGCTGTGCTGTTGCTTCCTGACTCTCACAGTTTCTTTTGCCTATTTTGCTTTGCAGGTAGGCGGTGGATCCCCACTCATTCATGGAATTAAAATGTCTGCTGTTACCACAACAAGCAACGTGTAGTGCAGATGACCCAGGACTGTGAAGGCTTTTTGATGTTATAGAGCACTGTTCAGTAGAGGAACCATTCTGATGCCCCCACCATGGCCACATGCTGCAGGGAGTAGTGCTCCCCTGGCTGGGAGCCCACAGACTTTAGCATGCAGTACCATGGACCTTGAACAGGAAAGCACTGCCCCTGGACGCTTAAAGGAGTGGAACAACAAATGCTTGAACATCTCAAATTGCCTCAGGAGTTCACTGGTGTGTGCCACAGCCAGCAACTGTGTGGGGAGGCTGAGAAGGGCACAGAAGATAGAAGGAGCCTAGCTGCAAGTGTACTAACTCCAGCCCTTCCGTCACCGAGGTCACCGGAAAGTGTGGCTTTGGTACTGAAAAGGGGGGTTTCCAGCCATCTTCTGGAAGCCAAAAGCGCCCTGCCCCCAGGGAGACAAGACATGACATTTAGCACCAGGCAGTCACAATAAGGCAATGGGTACAAGGGGAAGCACAGCCTGTTAAGCAAGATCATGTCTAGCTGAGATTCGAAGTATCACATTTCAGACTCATCTCATGCCTAAACAGAAAAAAAGTGACTGTTCTGTGGTATGCAACTGTTGATGAATTGCAGGGAACTTTGGAGGGCAGGAGCATTGGCTGGCTAGAAAAAAAAACCAGAAATCTTTTGTGATGAGCCCTGTTCCTGGAAAGGATGCCTGCAGAGGTCCTCACCAGGGGTGAGGGGATGGCCTCAGTGATTCTGGGGTCCCTGTCCATACACCTCTGCCTGGGCTCACAAAAAAAAAACACCACAAAGGAAAAAAACCAGGCAGCTGCTAGAAAAGATACAGCTGCCATTTAAATAGATGCAGGATGCTTTTGGCTGACTGAAAACATCTTGTAATGCCCCATCATTTAAAGATCTCTATAAAGCAAAGAGTCACATAACTCTGGCTGGGTTATAATTATAATATTTTATCTATAATCATTATACTATGATGAATGATCATATCCAAACTATCAGCATTTCTGCCAGGAAAGAGTTTGGCAGGCTGAATTTTGCACTTAGAAAGTTATGGAATTGATATAAGTCCTTATAGCATGTTGTAAAAATGTTGCCACTGAGTCAGAAATTTTTCTTTGTTTAAAAACCTCATAAAATAAATTTTAGCACTGTACCAATACTTCAATAGCAATAAAAATAATTTGCTGTGATTTAGGAAAGCATGTTGCATTCCTGTATCCAAATACTCAAAGACTGCTCTGTAACTGTGTGATAAGAGCTCTCCTTGTCTTCACTGGCAAAGGCAAAATGGTCTTGGGGTGGCTCGGCCCAGGTCTAGCATGAGAAGCACTGCCATGCTTGTCTGAGAGGATTAATATTTGAATGCGACATGGTTTAAGGACATTTACTGTTTTCTCCTTATAAACTAAAAAAGTAGAAGCAGCAAGGGAATCTCTATTACACACATGCACAAATTACGCTCCTGCAAGAGGCAGGCTATAGTGTGAAGGCACTTTTCCTGCTCTGTCTTAGCAATGTAACAGCTTTCTGGGATGCTGTTGTTTCGCAGCATATTCATTCTAGCACATAGCCCTAGTACTACTTTATTTCATTGCTAATATATTTTTGTAAGACAAAATCCCTACTTTAGAAGCCCCTATTCTTTTTCTCTGAAACTACATGTAAAGGCAGCACTTTCAAATGAAGGAGGAGGGGTTGGGATGCTGACATGAATTAAAAACATATGCATAAGGAAATGAGTGATTGGAATTAACTGAGTTTCCCCTCCATTGCCTACCCTTCTTCTCTCATCTAGGTTCATGTGAACCCAACCAACTTGCTCTTTGAAATGGTTTGTGAAAAGGTCAGTGACCCGCTGCTCCCCTTAAACACACAAGTCTATGGGACTGCATGGGATCTACCTGAGGGAGGTGGCAGACGTGTTCACCAAGCTATCTTCCACCATTTATCAGCAGTCCTGGCTAACTGGGGAGGTCCCAATTGCCTGGAGGTTGTCTAATGTTACACCCATCTACAAGAAGGGCAGGAACAGGGGGGATCTGGGGAACTACAGGCACCTCAGTGCTAGGGAAGGTTATGGAGAGATTATCCTGAATGCCATCACTTGACACGGACAGGACAAGCAGCTCATCAGGCCCAGCCAGCACAGGTTTAGGAAAGGCAGGTCCTGCTTGGCTAACACAACCTCCTCCTCTGACCAGGTGACCTGCTTAGTGGGTGAGCATTGCATTTTGGGTCCAAGCCAGTTTGCCTCACATGAGGCATCAATTGTCACAGCACAAGCAACCTAGCAAAAAGGCTTTACCATTAGTCAGATTCTACTGTCCAAGCTGTTTCTCCATCCTCCTAAGGCCAGACCACCCTCCTCTTTGTGTCTGTTACACTAGGGTTTCCTCCTCCTCCAGGCTCCTCATTCATACAGGTTCTCCCTTCATCCAGGACTATTTAACCACTTTGTGGGGGCGAGCTACAGCTGCACATCATCCATGTCAATCAGCCCACTGCCTTCACTCCTCTACAGGTGAGGGAAAGGCTCTGGGTGGTGTCTACCTGGACTTTAGCAAAGCCTTTGACACCATCTCCCACAGCACCTCCTGGAGAAACTGGCAGCTCATGGCTGGGCCGGGGGTGCTCTGTGCTGGGTAAAAAACTGGCTGGATGGCCGAGCCCAGAGAGCGGTGGGGAATGGAGTCACATCCCACCGGTGCTGGTCACAAGCAGTGTCCCCAGGGCTCCATGCTGGGGCCTGTCCTGTTTAGTATCTTTACTGACAATCTGGACAAGGGGATCGAGCGCATCTTCAGTCAGTTTGCGGGTGACAGCGAGCTGGGGGGGAGTGTGGATGTGCTGGGGGGCAGAGGGCCCTGCAGGGGCGTCTGGGCACGTCGGGCCCATGGGCCAAGGCCAAGTGATCGAGGTGCAACACGGCTCTGTGCCAGGCCCTGTCTGGGGGGCACCGCAGCCCCCGGCAGCTGTGGGCTGGGGCAGGGGGCTGGGGAGCTGCCCAGCAGGGAAGGCCTGGGGTGGGGGTGGCTGACAGGTGGATGGGCATGGGCCAGCCGTGTGCCCGGGTGACCAACAGCATCACAGCTCGTATCAGAAACCGTGTGGCCAGCAGGGCCATGGCAGTGATTGGCCCCCTGCACTGGGCGCTGGTGTGGCCGCACTGTGTTCAGTTTTGGCCCCTCACTGCAAGAAGGACACTGAGGGGCTGGAGCACGTTCAGAGACGGGCAACAGGGCTGGGGAACAAGGCTGGGGAGGTGCTCAGGGGGGAGCTGAGGCTGTGTAGCCTGGAGAGGAGGGGGCTCAGGGGGCACCTGATCACTCCCTACAGCTGCCTGACAGGAGCTGTAGGCAGATGGGGTTGGTCTCTGCTCCCAGGTCACAAGCACCTGCACAAGAGGAAACAGCCTCAAATTGCACCGGGGGAGGTTTAGATTGGATATGAGGAAAAAATTCTTCACTGCAAGGGTGGTCAGTTATTGGAACAGGCTGCCCAGGGAGGGGGCTGAGTCACCATCCCTGGAGGCGTTTGTAAAACCTGTAGATGAGGTGTTTAGGGACACAGTTTAGTGGTGGGCTTGGCAGTGCTGGGTTAAACGGTTGAACTTGAAGATCTCAAAGGTCTTTTCCAACCTAAATGATTCTGTGATTCTAAATATCGATTGCATCTCCCTGGCATCATGCTTCACAGAGAGAGAGCACTTAATTGAGTGCTCATGAGATAGCATGGAAAAGAGCAAGGAAAGCGTGCATTTCCTGTCACATCTGGGATGCATATCTGCTATGCCACCTGTCATCAGCAGGATATGTCTTCAGAAAAACTTCACATCTCCTGCTTTAGAGACTTGTCCCACAGTCAGCCTGGTCACCTTGGTTTGGTGACTGCTGCTTTCTAACCCCGGTTCTGCTTCCCTTTTTCTCTGTCTGCCCCGTAACTTGGCTATCAGGTCACTGGGCCATTCCCACAGCCTGTTCAGGAGTACCTCTATGGGCAGATCAGGCAGGAGGAGAATATTAAGCTGTTTTCTCTTCTAATGTGAAACCAGGACTTTCTGTTCACAAACACAGATTAGAAAGTAAAGCGAGATTTTAAAGGAGGAGAAAAAGCCATGTTGTCACGTAGCATTATGAAGTTGCCAAGCTGTTCCAAGAGCGGCCAGTGTTGCAGGACAGGGTGCAGGTTGCCCTGACGGATGCTGCTGCAGGTACAGACAACCGAGTGTCTGCTAGCATTGCATGCACCAGGACCAAGTACGTCTTGGGCAGTAAGGCAGTGTTATTTCAAAGGCAGAAACACCCTTTCCGGTACTTCACCTTGCCGCGTACAGCTACCCCCAGCTGCAAACTCTGTAATGTAGATCAGGCTTGGGGGATGGTGGGAGGAATACAGGGACACAAAGGAAAATACCACAAGGTTTCATTACCAGATAATCTCAGCATACGGCTTAGAAATCTCCCTTCACTTCAGTCCCCGTGATGGAGAAATAAAGGTAATTTTGACATGGTGTCAGAAGAAGGAGTTAGATGAAATACAATGCAATGTGCAAGGGCATAACAGGCATTGAATTAAATGACTGTGATAGTATGACCTGAAAGTAATCAAACAACCTGAGAAACCAAGGAAAATGTGGAGAGAAAATGGTAGAAGAAAGCAGAAAAATGTTCACCTCTAAAAATAAATACACGTATGTAGTATGATTCTTGAGCACGAGCCATTTGGAAACCAGCCAGGGTTACACAGATGTGCCTGTGGTACGCTGACACTAGCACTGTTTCGCTCCACGTGGCACCCAAAAGCAACTTGGCTCTAAAACTTTCATTCCCACACCATTTCACACTGCTCTCCTCCCGTAAATCAGCGGCGGGGTGGTGTTCCACTCAGTTAAATCTCCACGCCATTTGAAATATTTCTTATCTTTAGAATGGAAAATACCGTGGCGTGGTCTAATACCACACCATGGTAACTTACTACTGGTTGTATTAATGTGCCTCTCTGGGCCCTCCGCCGGAGAGCAGAGCTCCTTTGTTTAAGGTGCTGTATAAACACATCAGCAGCAACCCTTGCTTCAGGGATCCGCTGATCCATGCTGACTCCCGGACGAGTAATGACTGCTGCTGCGCCTTGGTATTTCTCTCTTCCTTTTGCCTGCTCATGTCCAGCATGTTTCAAAGAAAAGCTACTGCAAAATAAAATAAGTTATTTGTAGTGTCATATTGGAAAAAAAAAAAAAGAGAGAGAAATCGATCTGATGCACTCTGCCTGTGACATAAACACATACTTGATTTCAAGCTAGTCAGTCCTATTGATGTGCTATCATATAATAATCGTATAATATCACATAATAGAACCAGTAAATACTCCTTAAAAAGAATAGGTAAAGGGTTTACAGGTAGAAAAATAATTACTCTTAACAGCATCATAACCTAGACTGGTTTGCAGGAATAGCTCACTCTCAGAATGAGATGTAGGTGGTTGTAAGCAGTTCTTGTTATTTCTTGAACAGGATGATTCAATTAAGGTGGAAAAACAAAGTAGCTGTTGTAGCTGAGTCATTACAACGCTGGTTTTGTCCCTTTTTTCTTGGGTTAATCTGCAGTACAGTGTCCTCACCTGGAAGAATAGAGTTACCAGTACATGAAATATCACCTTCATTACACTTCAGAAAAAACTCTCACAGTAGGTCTTTCGTAGAACAAAATGTTATTCCCAGGTGTGTTATTAACTGGAGGGAGACTGTGGTGGCTCCACATGTATTTTAGGGGGTCCATGTCCATAACTGGACTCTTACATTATTTTCGTAATACAAAGTTTTACATGCTTTAATTTAATTTACACATTCCCATTGTATTTGCGCTAGTTTTATTTTAATGATGATAATAATAGCTAGTTACATGTGTAGCTCATGAAAAGAGGAAAAGTAAAGTTTCAGAGTTCAAAATCTTAAGCCCTTTCCCTTTGGGTACTTTGCCTCTTCCTCCCCCTTCTTACAACTTCAGAAAACACCACACTAAGACAGAGCCTGTGTTGAAGCAGATGAAGCCACCAGGTTCCCCGAGTGCCTTCAGTTCATCAGATGTGACAAGTTCAGCAAAGCATAGAGACCTCAATATTAAAATTGTGTCACTCCCTATTTTCTGACAAAAGTGACAGAAGCTGGGCCAATTATTTATTATTATTCTGTCCTTAAGCGGTCATTTTGTACACAAGCTTATTGAATTTCTACATGCTTCCAGCAGAGACCAACCTACATGGCTTGTGCAAGCGGTTCACACAAACAGTCAGTGAGGGAGCTGAGCCTGTTAGCAAGCACTTTAATAATTAACAGACCCCAGAAACAAAGCCTTTTTTTCCTCCTGCTGCTGTCTGCTGCGAGCAGCCCTGGCAGCCTCTCAGGTTACTTTGGCTGCAGTGAATTCTCTGCCCTGCACTCCAGCTGGAGTGAGGGGGAAGGCAGATGTTGTCTGCTGGGCCCCCCATCCACCTCCATGGGAAAAAAGCATTTCAGGAAATGTGCAGTGGGTGTGCATGGCCAGGGGCTGGTAGCGGGGGGCACAGGGGTGGCTTCTATAAGAAGATGCCAGAAGCTTCCCCCATGCCCAATGGAGCCAATGCCAGCGACTCCAAAGGGGACCCACTGCTGGCCAAGGCTGAGCCCATCAGCCACAGTGGCAGCACCTTGGGGATAACATATTTAAGAAGGGTGGAAAAAAATCTGTGCCACAAAATTCCAGTGGAATGGAAGAGTGAGACTGTGCAAGAGCAGCAGCTCTGCAGGCCCCCAGGTCAGTGCAGGAGGAGGCAGGAGGGGCTCCAGGCCTGCAGCAGAGGTTCCCCCACAGCCTGTGGGCAAGACACCCCACCCCAGCCCAACCGCAGCCCAGGGAGAGTTCCCCGCCAGGGCAGGGGGATGCCCGAAGGAGCTGTGACTGATGGGCAGCCCAGGCTGGGGCAGGGCTGGTGCCTGGGGGGCTGTGCCCTTTGGAAGGGACCCACATTGAGCCGCTCATGAAGAACTGCAGCCCACGGGAAGGACTTGTGTTGGAGAAGGTTATGGAGGACTGTCTCCCATGGGAGGGACCCACACCGGGGCAGGGCAGCATGTGAGGAGGCAGGAGCGGCAGAGACAGTGTGTGAGGAACTGACCGTAACCCCCATTCCCTGTCCCCTGCCCGCTCGGGGGGAGGAGGGAGAGAAACGTGGCGTGAAGTTGAGCCTGGGAAGAAGGTAGGTGTGGCTGGAAGGTGTTTTTTAAGTTTTGATTTTTAGTTCTCATTATCCTACTCTGATTTGAATGGCAATAAATTACACTAATTTCCTCAAGCTGAGTCTGGTTTGCCCATGACGGTAGCTGCTGCGCGACCTCCCTGCCCTCATCACAAACCATGAGCCTGGCATTATATATTCTCTCCCCTCTCTGGCCAAGGAGGGGAGTGGTAGAGTGGCTTTGGTGGGCACCTGGCATCCAACCAAGGTTAAACCATCACAAAATGGAAAAAAGAAAGAAAGAGGAAAAAAAAATAAGAAAGAAACACCTGTGGCGACAGCTGAACTATTGGGGTATTTTTAAAGGTTCAGAATGTGGAGTAGGCTTTAAGAGGTTAATCACAGTCCTTGTTATTTTTTCCAGTGCAAATGCAAGAAGACTCACATTTAAGGATATCTTCATAATCCTCCTTGAGAGAGACAGCTAACATTTATATTTTTACAATTGAGCACTTAAACTATATTCAGATTTCTCAATAACAGAAGTCTTCTGGCATGCCAGTCCCATGATACCTCTCAGATTAGTGCTGGAGAGGTGACTAATTTTGCTATTCCATAGCAGTTAGTATGTGACCTGGCATTGAAATTTGAGCCTTTGTTTTGCAGATTTTTGTCTTTAGTCTTCTCAACAGGGAGATAAATGGCTATATTTCTGTCTCTTTTCCCCAGAGTGAACTGCCAAGCTACTAAATGCATCAATATGCATCTACTGAGATCATCCAATCCAAAATTCCAGATACTATAAATGATGTGGATAACTCTAACCCAAGGTATTTTAGACAAGCCACCATTTATCTGTTAATGGTCATGTCTGTTTGTTAATGGAAAGGATCAAACAAAACAAGAACACCTATTAACCCAAGGCCTAGCACTTCTAAATATTATGCCTCACGGGTCCCATGTAATAATCAAGGATGTGGAAAGCAAAGGAAGGGGTTTACACAGTTTATCTGGTGCACCACTCAGGCATGGATTCCACTGTCTACAGTGGCGTTTGTAGTCGATAAATGCACATAGTGATACTGATGAAAAAAAGGAGTAGTGAATTTCCATTCTGAATCTCTCGTAAAAATTCAACCCTTATGTTACGCTTTGTTGTGACGCCATGACATTTCAAAGGAGCAGGTGGCACAAACTACATGTTTGTGAATACTTGACTGTTCCAAGGCAATGTAGAAGTCCAGCCTTGCTCCAACTGCAGGTTGGCATTCCACACCCTTTTTTTTCTCATGCTTCCCTAGCACACATCGTCAAACCTCAAAAAAAAGGACCTGTTTTAACTGTTGTCCCCCTTAAGTAAGGCTGTGCTATGCTTTTGGAGTAAAAGTTCTGCAGAATCAGCATTTCCCTTATTTATATCGAGTTTCTCAATAGAATTGCTCTCACCTAAATGAGGTAAGGCTTTGACGTTCAGAATGAAATGCAACCGCTGCACCATTGGTGAGTGCTGTGGAAGAGGCTGCAGCAAACTCTGCCACAGCCGCTGTGGTTCTGTGCCACCCAGAGGTAAAAACACGATGAGATCTTGCTGCTAACCATGAATATGCTCTGTAGCTGGCAGTGTAAGAAAATGGGATTACTCTGTCTCAAAGCTGAGCCTGCTTTTTTAAAACTGTGGGTCCAGAATCACACTGGTTTTACTTATTGACCTGGAGTTAATTCAGCAATGTCAGTAATATTGACTGGAGTGAAGCTGCAATGCAGAACAGTGCAAGACACAATAAAATAAAACTAAGTTACTGTATATTACAAAATATTTGATTTTGAAGTGAGGGAAAGTTTCTGACTGGGAATGGACTTGCTCTTCACGTTTGTCTTTAGAGCCCCTGCGGAGCTCTGGAGAGCCCTGCCACCTCACTGCCGCAACAGCCACCCAGGGTGTCTGCCCAAGGTCACGTCTGTCCGGCTTTTCTCCTGCCACTGCTGAGCCAGGTCAGATGACGATGACAACATCCAGACCTTTCACTGGCACTCTCCCACCATGTCACCCCTGTTTTGAAAGTTGAATAGTGATGATGGGCTGTGTACTCAGGATACCTTCTCACAAAGAAAACATCCTGCTTTCTCACTTCCACTCGACACTGCAGTTTGCAAAGCCTTTCTGGAGGCACAGAGCAAACAGCAAGGTTTGGGTTTTTAGAGCAAACACTCAGTGAAAAGGGAAGGATGTTATTCCAGGGACAATCCACTGCCAACCCAGCAGTGCTTGTATTAACCCCCGAAGCTTTTCAGGGAAAACTGTTCCGTTGCATACTCTGTATGCCTATTAATTTTACCTCCATGGGTATTCATGTAAAGATATTGCTCCGCTTCAGTTTGCCTCCGTCCTTGATGCTGCCCTCTAGGCCTGCCATGTCCCGTAGCCCTGCCACTGTGCAGTGGCGGTGCCAGCCTGTATCACACATGAGCTTCGCAGCATGGCAATAGGAGTGGTTGTACCTCAGCCACCATCCCTGAAGACCTTCTACTTTGATCTTCTATCCAAACCGCTCTGCTAATGTCAGACCTGTTCGCTTCAAGGTAGGAAAGGCAACATGGGCAAGTAAAGAGTGCAAACAGCTCTACTGAAGCAAATGGCTTATCAAAGAGGAATGAAAACAATATTTGCACTTAAATGAGTTAGAGTTCAAAGGGAAAACAGTTATGAGCAATGTCAGCTGCTGTGCTTTGAAGCACAGAGCGATCCTCAAGTAATGGCAAGAGCTGCCTTTCCCCAGCAGCCTGTTGTTCTGAGCAGATGCATGGTGAAAGGAAAGAAAGTGATTTACTGTGTGACTGCAAAATGCATCAGCTCTGAGCAAGGTGGGGAGGTTCTGCAGGTTTGCTCCATCCGTATTTTGTAAGACCGACTTCATCAGTCTTATAACCAGATCCAGTGCTTCTTAAAGATTTGGAGACACTTCATCAATAGCTTGAGTTTTCCACCTTACCTCCCCACACTGGCAAGCAAAATATTAAATAAGTATTAATTTTGATGATCGACTCATTTAATTTTTTTTCCTCCCCAGCCTCCCTTTTCCATCCCCTCTCCTTGTCTTTCTCTCTCTCTTTCTTCGACTTCAACTTTTCTTTCCCTCCTGTGGGAAAGCAAGAATGATATAGTGAATATTACATGTAATCTGGGGGGGTGTGAGACTCACAGGTACCTTTACCTCACAAGTTCATGAGCACTTATGCTTCCTGAGAATCAGAGTAGCAGAAAGAGGCAGCTCTAGGCAGCTCCATTCATCTTGGGAGTATTCAGGCTGGGCTGACTGGATGCTTTCCATCTGCCTGGGAAATTCTGGTACTAAGTAAAATCCAGCTTGTGTGGCAGAGCCAGTCTATCAGCTGAAGACTGAGGTGCCAGCCGCTTTTGGGAAAATTACGTGAGAAACCATCCATGACTAACTATAGTACTTTATTTTTAAAGATAAACATTTGTACGAAGATGAACTGTTGCAATCTAGCCTGGAGACCCATGGAGGCTCGACTATTACCCGTATTTCCCAGCTCCGGCCAACTCCCACCCTGGAAGGAGAGGCAGTGTCTGTAAGTAGCACCCTTTGTGCTTTCAGGAAAAGCCACTGAAACTTCAGAGCGAGATGAAAAGCGGAGGACAGATGCTCCTGGGAAAGCCTTGGTGTGTACTGAACTCCGTGATGAATCTGCCAGAGCAGTTTAACCTCCATCCAGGGCAGGAAAGGAATCCTGAGATCAAATGGTTTGGAAGCTGGGGGGAGTGTTTACTGTTATCTCTGAATAAAGATAAGAATGTAAAATGAAACATAGTTTTACTATTTCTTGCCAGCATATGGATCTCATGCTAGCTTTTCATAGAATCATAGAATCATCTAGTTTGGAAAAGACCTTTCAGACCATCAGGTCTGACCGTTAACCCTGGCCTGCCAAGCCCACCACTAACCCACATCCTTGAGCACCGCATCTAGGTTTTATAAACGCCTCCAGGGATGGTGACTCAGCCTGTTCCAGTGCTTGACCACCCTTGCAGTGAAGAAATTTTTCCTCATACCCAAAGTAAACCTCCCTTGGTGCAGCTTGAGGCTGTTTCCTCTTGTCCTGTCACTTCTTACCTGGGAAAAGAGACTGACGCCCCCTCTGCCTGCAGCCCCCTGTCAGGCAGCTGGAGAGAGCAATAAGGTCCCCCCCGAGTCTTCTTTTTTCCAGACTGAACTCCAGATTTGTCACTCTCTCTGGTATGATTTTCCATCATAGCTTGTCTTGGAAAACCATCTGCTTCACCCCAGAGTATAAAGAATACTGAAAATAATGCATCTTTTCAAAGCAGTATTATTAAACTTCCTTTCACAGCAGTTTACCAGCCTAGTATCCAAGCAGTATCGCTCTTCTGCCCTCCAAGGAACTTGCAAATGTTTTTTTAACAGCTTTTCAGCTTTTGATTGTTGGCCCATACTGTGACCAGGGTGTACATTGAAAAATATGGCTATTTTGGTTGTGTCATTTCAGATAGCGTCATGTACAAGGCACAGACAGAAGCTGTCGCCAACTAGAATCGCTGCTGCCAAAGAGAGCTGAATTGCTGTGCGGTGGGTCTTTCTACCTGCTCCAGCACTACAGCGATAACAGAGGTAGGAGACATTCCACCTGACTTGCCACCAGTCAGCTGGATCATAACTTGCAGGAGAAGATATTGGCCCAAATCTTTTCCTGACTAGTCCAGTCTTAGGTTCTGAAGCATGGGTTGCTTTCTGGGGTTTTCTCACCAAGCTTGACCATTTCTCAACTTTCCCATGCTCTTGGAACTGGTGGGGGGGTGGATCAGAAGGTTTCCTGGAAGGGGATTCATTCATTTTGCCAGTTCATCCCATAGTTGTTGTCTACACACCAGGCTTGAGGGAAAACTTGCTTTTAGTTCCCTGGCAAGAGGTCCCAGAGACCCTGACTAGGGCTATCATGGCTCTGCCACAGCACATGCCATTAGGCAATTGCTCAAGGGCAACCATGCACAGACACCGTTTGGGGAATTGTAACAAAATAAAGTATAAGGCATATAATTTGGAAACATTACTCAGGAATCATTATTCCTGCAATAGCCAGTTTTCACTTACTCTCCTCAATTCCACACTTTTTCCCTCAGCGATGCTGGCTGAAAAACAATACCTAGGCACAAATGAAACAATGCAATAAAGTCCTATTAAAAAAAATCACTATACTCTTTGCCAAACTCAACAACGTCACTGACTTCAGCATAGTAGAGCCTTTCCTCTTCTGTTGGTCTGATTTTATCATACTTTAATGTCCCTTTGTTTCCTGAGGAGTCCTGCACACCAGCTTGAAACATCTTAGGAAACAGGGCCAGAAGAGACTTCAGGAGTTTACTCAGTCTGTCTGCAAACCTCATGATACACCACTACACTGATGCCATTTTGGAGAGGTGATTTCCTAAGTAGTTTTTGAGATTTTTAACTGATGAATGTTTAACATCTGCTCTAGGTAATCTATTTCAATGCTTCGTCACCCTTACAGCTACTAAGCACGTTTTCTAATGTCACAACTGGGGCACCCAAGTGTTATATCAAGAAATAAACAAATGGGCAATTCCTAAGTAAAAAGTATTTTTTTCTCTATCCTATATGAGTATGGTTACCAAACAAGCACTGAAGAGAAAGAAATATTTATTTTTACTGCTGTGTCTTGTAAATGTATCTCACTGTAAAGCACAATCTCTAGAGAAAGTAACAGTTTGGTCCAGCCACTTTCAAACTGTGCTAGAAGCAGTCAAAGCTGTCAGTTACTCAGTGTTTTCACAGGTGAATACTTCATGAGAAAACAAGGGCTTGGTGCATTGTGATCTAACACATTTCTCAACCACCTCTGTAAATACACATGCTCTGAGACAAGCACTTTCCAGCTAAGCCCTCCAGGCATTCTAGGCAGGACAACAGCACCTCAGAACGTCTCAGTTAGATGCACATGCCCCTGTGCAGCTGCACATTTCCAAATAAAAGGCAAATCCAACTTTTCGGCCACAAGTACCACAGTTTAAACAACAACCCTCAAAGGGTGGATTTAGTTAGCAGGGCAGGAACACAGGCATCAACCTTCAGGATTATAACAGGCACATAATAGCTTAAATAATTATGACATCATGGCAAAAGGTCACATAAAATTATAGCACTGCCAAGACAACAGTGCCCTTGGGATTTGTTCACCAGATGTGGAAATCAGACAGCAATGGAAGAAGATTATTGCCATCTGAGAAGTTGAGACATTGCTATTAGCCTGTCCTGCATGCTGCTGAAAGAGCAAAAGGGCAAGAACAGCCTAGAGTGCTCAATTCAGCAATAAGTGATGGCAGATTGAGTTTTGCAGTCACCACTTTTTGCAGTCACCACTTTTTCCATGTGTTGCAGGAACACAATCAAGATGAACAGTTGCAGCTACTCAAGGTGTGAAAATGTCTCTGTACTACAGGCTCTATTGTGAATGCATTAATGCAAATATTTTGAAAAGGGAAAAAGGCCGGTCTGATACAACTTATAGTTTAATTCATGCATTGCGTTATAGCGAGCTTCCTATGTCAGCTTAAGCAATAAGTAAATTTAGGATTTAAAGAAGAATCCAGCCTGTAACTTCATTTAAATAATCTATTCTTTTTGCTTGCTCCCATTTTATTATCTGACTACTCTATACTCCAAGAGGAACACAGAACGATGTGTGAGTTACCCCATGGGTAACTTCTTTCATTTGATTTTCGGTAAAGAGGCACTTGAAACTGTACGTAACTAGTGCTGACACATTCACATGCATGAAAAGCAGGAATTGGGATGGGCTGAGTAAAAAAGAAAGTTAAAGGCTTCTCTGATCTGTCTCATGGTTGTTTTCATCTCAGTTCATGGTTACAAAAGCTTGTATTTGCATTAACTGAGTTTTAAATTTAATATTTTACCACAGTCATTTCAAGCACAGCTATGATACTGGGGCGTGCTGTTGTTTAATTACAAAAAACGTCTTTGCTTCTCACTGGCACGGCTATATCCTGTGTCCATATTGCATATCGCGTACGGAGAGATTACCATCATGACAGTCACTGGCAGATCTGGATTTTATATACATCTATTTCAAAAAAATAATTACAAAAGGCTACCTCCCTTACTTTAAATCCATAATTGACTGCACTAACTTGCACAAAACCTCTATTTAATATTTACTTTTGCTGTGACTGTATTTCCTTAGCTTTGTCTGCAGATAAAAGTTCTCTTCACACTTACACAGTCCTAAAGAGTAAATTGCCTAATGGCCAGGTGAATGTTTTTTCCTCTGTCAGGTACTAGATGTTGCTGCTGGTTGGAAAGACCTATTTAGTGTTTCAGCTAATACTTGAGTTCGCCATATATTTAATGTATACTTTATGTATTTTCACATGGATAACTTGCAGCCCTTTAAAAATACCATTTCTTGAAGACAAGTAGCCACATATGTAACTTGCTCCAGCTGTAAGGCTGTCCTGGAAGAGGCAGCTGTGGCCTCCCTAGCAATCCTAGGAGACTGGTGAAGTGGAGGCAGAGGAGAGTTGAAGACAGGGCAAATGGTGGATTTATAGAGGACCAAAGCTCAGGAGATACGGGAGCACTCCTCTGCAAAAGAGGGTCCCCTGAGTAAGCTCCCCCTTAATATATATAATGCGTATCTATAAACTTGCCCACCATTGGTGAAAAAACTGTTTGTTTTTAATGTAAGGAAACAACATCCATGAAAACACAGCCATTAGTCTGACAACACAACCAACAGATATCTTCATTCTCTGGTTGAGGCTTTGTCAACTTCTTTCGAATGCTTTCTCTGTTGCAGTTGTAGGCTAAAGCCTACTTCTCAGACTTTTCCAGTTTATCTGGAACACAGTTCAATTTTTTTTATAAAACAAATCAAGCACTTGTTAATACACTTGGATAATTACCTCTTAGCAGTAAAGACTTCTTTCATCCCATGTTCATAAGGATACAGCTATGACCATCCTCCTTGTAAACAGTACATTCAGTATGCTGATGTGGTTTAACACCATGGCTTAAGTGTCAAGACTGCTAATACTTCAAATTGCAATTTACAAACTGCCTTTAATTTTTACCAAGGTTTACATTTCTGGAATGATGAATTTTCTATTTTACATCTCCTCAGACTAATCCTTCCTGAAAAATTTCTGCGATTTTTGAGAATTAGAGGGGGAAAATCACATTCTTCATCTGTTAAAAACCACCTTCTCTATAGGCCCTCTCTGAAGCAAGCAAACAAAAAATGTCTTGTACGTGCCTTTTATAGCCCTTATGGGAAAAAACAAAAAGAAGCTTGAATATTGTCAGTTTGCCGTATTGGACAATATAGACAACACAGACATCCATACAGACTGGATTTTGTAATCTTGGTAATGCTGTTGTAACTTAATTTTGTGCACCTATTTTTGCATGTGCAAAGAAAAAGAAGAATGAAAAGAAAAAAAGCAAATAAAAAAAAAGAAAAAGGAAAATAAAAAAGAAAAAGAAAAATAAATGTAAAAAAGACAAAAAGTTTTTTTGGTGAATAGCACAAGGAAATACAAACACAGAATGTTTTCTAAATCGATAGGTTTAAAGTGTTGGTGGAGGGTGAGTTGCTTTTCCTCTATGCTACTGTGCTGAAAAGTCCTCTTTCAGAACATTAATAATCCAATTTATTTCACTGTTAGTGTTTCGGTGGATATGATGTTCTTGGGTGGGCAAGGAAGAGAAAGGGGTATTCAAAATGGTATCACTGGTTCCCGTGGTTTCCTCTGCCAGATAAAGGGCCATTTCTAGCCACCTGGTTTTATATTTAACCTGTGCAGATCACAAGGTAAGTTTGCCTTTAGACCACCTTTTTGCAAAGCAGAAGGGAATTTCTATACTCTTTTCTTCCAGAGATCTGCAAGACTAAATTACCTTCAGAAAAATAAACTTCAGATGTTCCTTTGGATGGAGGCTGTTTTCATGTCAGTGCCTTGCTCTGCAACGGTTGCTGTCACAGTCAGGCGAATAGCTGATGCCAAAGTCATAGTACCCTGAACAGTAATTACTCGTGGGGTTTTTCATGCTTCCAACCTTTGTTTTACCAGAAGAAGGTAACTACAGGCACAATTTCTTTTAAAAACATTCAAATCCCTCTAACTTCCCAACTTCCTTTGAGCTGCTGAGGGAGAGGGGAAGATAAGCTGTCAGGGTGTGCAAAAATTGATAAGCCACAGTGATACATTAGCCCACACGCACACCCACCCACCCCCTGCCGCTGGTAACAGCATGCTTTATCCTGAACCAAGAAGATGGTGTCATCTGCCAGAAATATTTTACAGAATTGACTTACGCTTGCTTTGGCCAAATGATGGTTGACTCTAAACAAAAAAAATTCAAAGAACTCTTCAAATGTGTTATATTTTTCTTCAGAAATAAATGGGAAATAAAGTGGGAGCAAATTATTTCTTTGCTGACGGGCACCAATGATTTGACAATTTATGCAAAATGTACTGATTTTTTTTTCTGTAGTAGTAGTATTTTAATGAAGAAAGCACAGAAATTTCAAAATCTGTAAATATAATTGACAGTTACAATGGATCTAGACACTGAATGCTTTTAGGATCTCCCCAGAGCTCTTTAGAACGTAAAATTGAAGTCACAGATTCAATGCAGGCACACTTTCCTTTTTTTATACATGAACACCCTCAAAGGAGAGAGCTGGTAATAGGTGCTCAACCTCACAAGTGCTTTTGATACTGCCAGAATAAGTAATAAAAATAATAATTTAATAACACATGTTTTATATTAATTAAAACTATCATTAATGTTAGCCCTCCAAACACTAGAAAGCTTCAAATCAAGCTACAGGTCTGAGGATTCCCAGAGGATAGATTCCCAAATCTCTCTCAGGCTGGCCCAAAGGTGGAGTCCAACTGGAAAGAACTTTGTGAAAGTTAATAAAGTTCACCGAGACCAGCAGTAATATCTAAGACCAACAGCCGATAATGCCCACGTAAGTACAACATTCTCACTACATCTTGTCTTCCAAATAAACAGGTGTGAATTGGCTATAACAAGACATCCTGAGAGGTGGCTTTAGACACTATAATCAGGATCACGCCATTAAGTATGGTGCAGCTGGTATTTGACAAACATCACAGCACAGGAAGAAATTGTCCATTAACATCAACATTTCAGAAACAATTCCCCCCCTTTCTGATGGAAAGCACGCCTGCAGAACTGAGCATGGAAGCAATTTCCTTCAGAGGTGCTGCCCTGCTACAGAGCTTGCAGCACCAAGAGCCTGCAGCAAGCCTGCACTGTGAGCCACCAAGGGCGCCCGAGCCTACGACTACCAGAGCAGACAGGGTGGGCAAGTAGGAGCACATCTGCACATCTGGACAGTGCCACAGCTGGTCTGGAGAATCTGGCACCCTCACTGTCTGGTTTTTCATAGGTTGCATTTGGGGCCAGGGGATTACACCCACGCTTGGACTGTGGCAGGTATCTACCTTTCCTCCAGGAGAAGGGTCTGGGTGCTCATGGCAACCTACCACCTGTACCAATACCTCGTCCTTACTGGTTCCATCTGGGTGGAAGATCAGACATCACGGGGGATTTCTCTGTGAACACACTGACTTTAACTCCGAGGCGAGCGCCCACCATCCTGGCAGAGACCTAGAGCACCTCCCTGGCCTTTGGACTTACAAGCCAGGTGCAGACTGGGAAGAGGAGACTTCTAATCCAAATGAGATGGGGATAAAGGAGTTTGTTCTTCTTCTTAATAAGCAGCACAGAATTTCCTGGACTAAACCAGATTAGTAAAGAGATTTCCGTATGGAGATGGTGCTGTGCTTTGTCCACGTTATTCTAACAGTCAAATTAAATGTTTAAAGTCAGAAACTTGTCTGAGGACTATGCAAAAAAGATTTACGCTTTCTTTCTGCAACAGGACAGTGTTCTTCAGGGTGCAGCCTGTTGCAAGAGAACTCCTACCTTTTTGAGTGTTTTAGCTACTACCAGGATCTTTCCAGTGGTGCCCAGCAACAGGATAAGGGGCAATGGACACAAACTGAACCACAAGAAGTTCCTTCTGAATAGGAGAAAAAAATTATTTACCTTGAGGGTGATGGAGCACTGCAAGAGGCTGCCCAGAGAGGCTGTGGAGTCTCCTCCTCTGGACATATTCAAAACCCACCAGGGCACAAGTTTACAACCAACTAGGTGACCTTGCTTTAGCAGGGGTTTGGACTAGATAGTTTCCAGAGGTCCCTCCCAACCCTGACCATTCCGTGGTTCTGTGATTCTGTTGCTGTTCTTCCTATGAGACAGAATAGGAACGGGTGTTGCTGCCAAAAAATTTAAAGTAGTTTTTCCTAATCTGTCTTGAACCTGTTCTACTTGTTTCTGCTTTACTGAACTGACACTGAGAGCCACAAAAACATTTCTGCATCTGTGGACAGCATTCCTCCTGCCTACCCTCATATTTTTGGTTCTTAGCCCTTCTTCACCTGTAAACAGCTAACCTGCTTTGAGAGAGGGCTTCTAATATTCGAGTATATTACTACTCAAGTAACACTCCTGAGTACTACTGAGGAACACAGTGCAACAACACTTATCATCCCTAACAGTCGTAAACATCCTGTGGATTGCCTCTGTGGAAAGGCCATTTACGAATTAGTCCGTCTGGATGGAGGTTAAGCTACAAGACTGAGTTAGCTGGGAAAGCCTGCCTCCGCCATCACCGGGTCTGCTGGAGGAAACGCTGCCTGCCCTCCCTCATGATTTTGGGAAGAAGCAGACTTTCAGCCTCCAAAACTAGCAACGACAGCCTCCTGTGCCGAGGACTAAACCCAGTATCAAGGGGCAGGCTGTATAAAGGACTTCAGTGTTGTGGTCCAAGTGACACCACAGCTGTAGGGCGCTGGCAGACAGCTTCAAGGACCCCCCAGCAAGCTCAGTCACAAATATGGCAAAGCTGTTGGTAATGACAGTGTGCCTCAAAGTTTGGAAGGGTATCACGTAGTTTGTGGCTTTTGCCCAAATGCCTACCACATCTGCAAGGAGGGATATTGTTACACTGTTAAAAAAGAAATTAGGTATTCCTGAAAGGTTCCTTAATAAAAGGAAAAAAAATATCTCTGTAATCAACTAGCAAAAGTAAATCTGGTACTTACTCTATTTCAGATCCTGAAAACTGGCTGAAAAAGGCATGGGATTTCTGTTTCATAAATGTATTAATAGAACAATTTTAATGTTTTAGCATATCCATTTGACTGTCCATGCCTGGATGTGGCTTCCTCTGAATGTGGCCCCAAATCTAACAGAATCTGTGCATTCATGGAGTTTATTACCCAGCACAGAGATTTTGTTCTGTCTTCAGAGGCTGTTAGATTGTTTGACAGTCCCTTGCAGAAAAAGAAAATAATCTTTTAATCTCTTTGTCTGCTTCAGCCCCAAACATCAGCTCCAGCGCATGCCCAACTTCAGAAGATGCAGTCAACATTGGCATCTGGAGGTCTCATTCTGCTGGCTTGCGGCAACAGCTTTGTCCTGTGGGTCACTGCCACCAGTCAGCAAAGCCTTGGGTACCTTCGTCAACATCATTTAGACTTCAGACAAAAAACAGTTGGTAAAGATCATCATGGTGACAAGTAACATAAGGCGCTCCCCTTGTTTCTTTCTTGTTTAGGATGGTTTAAAAGAGTTCCATAGTCTTTCTTGAGTCTGGGCATCCATTAAGAAAATATTTTAGCAGTTAGGATGTTGCAAGTGAAAAGGCAGATAAATTATTAATATTTTCACAGAATCTGGCTCTACTAGCAAATTTCAATAAGGGCTGAGGATCCGAGACATGCTATTAAAGTCAGGGAGACACACATGAATTAGAGCAGGCTTTATATCAGCCCTTTAACGCACACCAAATATTTAAAATAAGATGTTCAGTTTCTCAAGAGTGCATTCTTCATATGCCAAGTATACGACTAGTTGCCCCACAGAACAATTTTAACAATACCATTCCCACACCCACACTTATCTGGCAGTAACATGTGCCTTGTGTTACTTCAAGCCTGAGAGGCTGAAAGCAAAAGTGGTCTGACTTAAAACAAAAAAGCCCAACCTTGTTCTCTGCTGATGGTCTGAGCAAATGGTATCTGTCAGCTTCTCAGTAACAGAAACCAGATGCAGAATGGCCATCCAGTCCTGTAAGTTTGCCCCTAATTTATGCTGCAGAAATTACATTAAAAGAAATTTCTGGAATTGTTTAGAGATGATGTAATTGCCATCCAAACACAGGTTATAACTCTTCATTACTGTTATTCCTGCTAATGCAATCATTCTTGGGTGGCTGCGTGGATGCATCAGACATAATAAAACACAGTAGAAATAGCTGTTTTCCTGAAATACTTCAGCAGCTGTTACAAACTTAGTGTCTTTTGAACAAAAGGATTAGGTCATGGAAAGAACGGAAACTAATTTTCCAGGCCTTTCTAAGGCTTTAGATCTTTGAGGAGAAGCTGAACCGCTCTGGCAACAGCACACTACAGATAAAAAGGGCATTTGCTTGGGTAGGAATAGAAATCAAAAAGGGTTACTAATACTTGAAGCCCATTGGACAAGGTCAAGATTTTCCCTTCAAATATATACAATAAAATTCTATCAAAAACAAGGTATAAAAATAGAAGTTTTAATTCTGACAGACTGGATTTTTTGGGGAACTGCTCCTTAAAAAACATTTGACCCCCTCCACCAGAAGGAAGCCTCTGTGCCGCTGGGTGGACAGGAAGGTACAGGCAGGTTTCAGTAAACATGTGAGACCTACAGCAGCTTAAACAGGGCATCAGGGGCGAGCGAAGGCAGGAAAATACCATTTTGCCAGGGAAAGGTGTAGAACAGCAGTACTCCTTCAGGAATGGTTTGCAATTCCCATGGCCAAGGACCTGTGGCCTTAGGAAGAATCATAATTTGCCTAAGAGACAGATGTCTGATGAAGACAGAGAGGACTCCAAAGTCAGCCCTAAAATGATTTGTTAGTGACGGATAAGCAATTGGTATGTGAAAAACTAAGAAAGAAAGAAAAAGAAAAAAAAAAGAGAGGTTGCAGTAAAACATTAATTGCTACAGTTACACAGCTCACGAGCTGCTATCTTTTAGAGTCTTTCAAGGCATCCGTTCAATCTCTTCAAATGTAAGACATGTTTAACACAAAGACCTTTGGCTACATTCCTGCCCAAGGAAGGCGCCGGCTGTGATTTTAAGGCACTTGCACACTGCTGTATCTGCCTGGGAAGACCTCAGTGTAACTAAGAACAAGTAGGTGTTGATTCTGCAACAAGAATACCCTAAAACCTGAGCTGAAATAAGCTTACCTATAAAATCTTTTGGTCGGCCAGTCCTGTTTTTTCAGGACTACATAATAACCCTAAGCTGATATTTCTTCCACTGGAGAGCATACAGGGGAACAGTGTGGAATGTTTTATCACTTATGGGCAATATTTCACGCTTCTAACAAGTTTGTGTGTACATATCTATATTAGGGTTTATGACATCCTACACCATTCAGTATTCATTAAATGAACAGTAGCTTTTTATTGATACCAGTAGAACGAATTTGTTGAAATGTGGAAACGATCAGCCCATTGAAGCGGTCATATCATTTTTGAAGCAGGTGGTCGTTCTGATGCAAAACACAATGTGCATTTTAAGGAAAGGAGAACAAATTTACAGGAAATTTGGATTCAGGCTTGGCTGTTTCCATTGGAAGGGACATTGCTGCTTCTTTGTGATAGCTGTGTTTATAAAATCCCAGCCAGTCCCCACTGGCCTACCCGCTCTGCCCCCACCACTGATTTAGCACTTATACAGAGCTTGCATTTCTGTAATGAAAATAACTAAATTAAGATATATTGAATTTCCCTATAGAAACAAGATCTACTTAAAAGGTAAACAAAAAAGTATAATCAGTTTAACTTCTGTAGTATAAATGCTCCAGTGCAGTTAGCCAGACACTGAATAGCAACGCCTTTCATTCTAAAGCTCCTTAATCATCACTATACCGTATAATAAGATCATATTCTCAGGTTTTGGCTGTATCTGGGTATTCCCCATAGGCTTGTATGGAAGCAGACCTACAGGAACATGAACTACATCCTCCTTCCCTTCTGCATCTTTAGTGAATCTAGGTACTTTCTGTTTATTGTATGGTAATGTTTTATAAATAGCGAGTTCTAATGCCTTCCAGCTTTCTGGGGTCTAAATGCTCAAGACCGAGTCTCCCCAAGAGGTTTGCATCGCTTGAGCACACATCATGGCCTGGCACGAAAATCACGGGGTGAGCCCCTAGAGCCCGTGTTAAACTGCGGGTCTGACTGGACACTCCACCAGCCTCACAGTGCCCGAAAAAACTCCAAGTTCGTACAGCCCCCAGCGGAATCTCATGGACTGCTTGTTACCTGCTGTTTCTCAGGACAGTAGGAACTCCTTTCATCTCTCTTCTAACTTCATACTGCTTTTTTTCATAACATAAAGGGTCACAGATGATGCTTTAAGCAGTCTGAGCAGGCAACACTGCAGCGAGGCAGGATAAGGGATATAACTCACCTGATCTGACTCAACAGGAGGCAAGGAAGGTTAAAACCAGCTTCAGAGAGGTGGGGAATGGACTGATGAGTGACCACAACCACTGGGCAAAAAGAAAGGCCACAGGAACTTATGGTGAGAGTGATGTCCATTTACCCACACCAGCTGTTCCTGCTGACATACATGCACGTTTGCATTTTTGATCCCACATTTCCCCACAGTCACTTGTTGAAGCTCTGCTGAGGTACCCCAGGTGACAATGCACCTTGTGATCTTAACTGGTGAAGACTTTACCTCCTAAAAGCTTCTATTGCTGTTAACTGCCTGAGAGAAAATACTGCTCTGTAACTGTCAAATTCCCAACCAGGAGCATTAAAGAAAAGCATCAATTCACTCTGGATCTCAGCCTAGATAGCCTAAGAGGCTCTGGAGTGAGGCTTCTGCTTTAACCCGTCGTTTCCATAAGAGGGATGTGGCACTGACCTAAGAACTTCTGCATCTGAATGTCACATTTGCAGCTCCTGAGTTCTCTTGAGATCTGACCTTCACCCCATTTACACATTTCAAGTAGTTTCACAGGGCTTGATGAAAATGTAGGAGCATTTATGTCTGTGGAAATGAAATGTGATTTTTTTTTAAATAAATGAATGTATTTAAATAAATTGTGAAAATATTTTCACAAGAAAAAAAACAAGCAGGAAAAAGAATCAAGGACAATAACAGGCAGGCAGTGAAGACAGAAGTATAATCAACTGTTTTACATGACAGCATAAAATAAAAGGTCCTCTTTTTTTACTTTTGCAGATTTTTATTTTTTTTTTTCAGTTTCAGATTCTGAGTTTCTTTTTCAGTTTGGAAAAGTTCCTGTGAATACTTCTTCCCATAATACCCTCTAAGATAACCTGATGCTGCTTTTCCCTTATTCAGTAACGATGCTGAGCTTGTTTCCCTACTTCTCTTAGGTACCACCGAAAGCAATGCTTGCCTACGTACTAGAAATCTGGGAGAAGCCTGCAATTCTGAACTGTTGGTTGCAGGAGTAATAATTGTTAATTATGGTCAAAGGTCACTGAAGATGTTCTATTAAGTGCGGCAGCTGTTTGAAGCTGACCGGAGTGCACCTCTCATGCCAGGGTGGGAGGGATAACGGATGGGGCATTGTTATGTGCTATGTTAATCTGGTTACAAGCTCTAATAAGTCTTGGCTTTGTCTTCTTGATTTTGAAAAACATTCATGATACAGCAGGCAAACATGCCAGGCAAATGTAACCTGGCATCCAGTGTTCTGCCAAGGCAGTCTGGAGTGTAGGTGTTAGGTTTTGACAGGCTGACCAGACATGAAGAAAAGGAAAAACTCTCCTTTTCCTCTATTTGAGTCAGTTCACCCATTCCTTGCTTCAGTTTATCAATGCACAGAGAAGAAAGAGGCAGGCAGACAGTTCTGCTGTAGCTTTCCTATTCTTCATTCTGCTTTCAGAAGAAGAAATCTTCTGTGCTTGGCCCCTTACCTGCAGAAATACAGTAATTGCCACACACCTCCAAGACCTCTAACCTATTCCTTTAGCAACTGAGTAGGCTCCTTCCCCAGCAGTGTCTTTCACTCCTGACCTAGGAGATTAAGACTTGCACTCCACTACCCCCAGGTTATTGAGAACCACCTACGTCAACACAGTAATAAATGCCTTGGCACTGCCCACTCTGAAGACATCCCTGGTTTGCCATGAGCCAGGGTCGGGGGCTGTGAGACAAGGCAGGGTTCTCCAGCATCTCAAGATACACTCACAAAATCTGGCAAAGTCAGGGTCTAAAACTCATCTCAAGTTATTTGAGTTCTCTCAAAGTAGTTTATCCCAAGGGAGAGATGAGATATAATTGAGCTGTTCTGGCACCATGTCCTGTGCTTAGTCTTCTAGTTAGCAATAGCTCATTTTCATTGTATTTTTCTTTTTTTTTTTTTTTTTCACAAAGTCTTTGACCGTATCTAAATGAAGTGGATTTTAGATTATATAAAGAAATTCCAGTGCCTTTACCTCTCTCAAACCAATCTCAACATAACTACACCATAGGTCTAATCCTGCAAACCTTAACAGGAGAAAGCGAAACGTACCAACACACAAGATAGTTCCTACCAATAAAACACGTCTCCATCTATTGAGTGTGTTCAAGACTCCGGTTTCTAAGGGCTACTGATTGCATTTAACAACTTTCTGCTGCAGCAGCATATAGTTAAGTAAATTTCTCAGCTTTATTACTTCACAACTTAAAATATCAGTATTTCTGTTTTACATACAGAAATATTTTTGAACTAATTGTTCAGCCCAGAAAAGGCTGAAAATCCAGATAAAGACAGGGTAGTGTAAAAAGGCTGTAATAAAAAAAAGCACAGGCTGGTCATCAACCAAAATAAAATCCATAAAGTGCAGACAATGTCACTTTATTTAAGAACACACGTTAAATTAAAGTGCAGATCTCTTGACGTCAGTATTACTGTATTTGTTGATTTCTGTCAAGCCATTCAGACTGATGCTTTTTTGAAAGTCTACTTCATTTCATATTCATATTGTTCATATTGTTTCTCTTGACAAGACATGCAAAATAATTGGAACATGGGAAGCAGGAAGTAAATAATAAACTTTAAAAATGAACTAAACTCCAGGACATTCAACCCTCTGCTGGGTTTTAAGCTTTTGTCCCCTGGGAAAATGCTCTAATCCATAACACTTTAATAGTGAATATCAGTTAAAATCGTTCAGTTAGTTTGGGATATGATTTCATCACCATTCACGATAGCTTCAGGTATCAAACCACAGCCAAAAGGTAGGTGTACTTATGAAAGCCCATTCAGATGAACTGACATCTTTATCACAGGGTTAGTTAAGTAGTTAACTAACAAGAAAAAACAATACCTAGATCGTATTATAGGGGGGAGCTCTGACAAAACTGCTCATTTGTATGTCATCACCTCATCTGATCTTTACTCAGTGAATTATAGAAAAATTCCTGGTCTGGCCTCAATGGCAAGGCATTTGAACATTTCACTAGAAATACACTGATGTAGATATAGACACCTTAAGCTGCACTATGGTGGAAATAAACTACCACTAGGAGAAGACCAGTTTTCTGATTAATTTTATTAGGATGACATACCTCACTCTAAGTAGCACATGTGTATTTCAGAGTACTGCCTCAAATCATCCCTGGCTTCTTGTCTTGTGCAGTCCTATGCAGAGTTTCATCTTGCCCTTGAAGTCCAAACACTACCTGATTATTTTTAAGAAAAAATAGAAGCTTTAGTGAAATTAGCTGATCAGCTGTGCATCATAAAGTCATCACAGACTTTCTTCTGGAACTGGGAGGGGAAACAGTTACCATTCTGGTGTCTAATCCTCAGATCTGCACCAGATCTTTGCTAGCATGAATTGAGGATAAAGGATGATACACATTCTAAGCCAGTCTGCGAATATACTTAAGGAATTGCTGTTCAGAGAAAGGGTATGGTGTTCTACAGCATTAGGGAAGTTTTTCTGTTATATTATTTTTACAATGGGACATCTACTTTTCATGCTGAAGACATCTTCCTTCCTGCTATATCAAAACAAAGCATTATTTGGAAGAATACTTTCATATTAGAAAAGGCATTGAAAAAGCTTGGAGAAATTATGCTTCAAAAGACTTGTTTTCCTGGACACACACAATACAGCCTCTGCACTTATCAGGAACTGATCTTGCCCGTCAACAGTGTAGTTGATGGCACAGAGCTTACTGGACTCTTTATGCCTAAGTAGCTGTTTATCTTTACTAAAAAGTAAAAATACTTTTTAGATATGTCTCCTGAAATCAGTAGAAGTAATTTGGTGGAAAATTGCCAGCTGCCTACATAGGATCAGATTCCATATGCTCTCTCATCTTGCTAATGATTTTCATTCTTAGCATATAAATGCCTCATGAATAACAGTGAAAAAAGCATTTTTCTCTCTGAAGTGGTAGTCTTTGTTCACAATACGATTATAAATATTTTTGGTTTCGTGGTAACAAAAGTTGGTAACTCTTGGTAGCAGAGATTAAGATAGTTACACTGGGGCAAAAAGTTTGTTCATAATTACAAATCAGGAAAAGAAAATATTAAAAGCAATTGACAGTAGTCTTGATGAATAGGACTGCCTGCCAGCCAATACAGTTCTCACAGTCGCTGGGGGGAGTTCTGTTACTGATTTGAATGGGAACAGGATCGAATCCACATTCAGACAGAAGCAATGCAGTAAGCTCTCATTATTTCCATTCCAACAGTATTCTGGATGTTTAGCCCAAAAGGCAGTTTATTGTGAATAAAAGAAATATATGGGAATGATAAAAAATGGAAGTTTTATCCATAAAAAAAAATAAATCACAAAAGGCAGCATTGTCAAAGGTAAATAATTACTTTCAAGCACCTCGAAAATATGAAGTAAAGAAGAAAGATACATCTGGCTTTTACCATTAGGGAATGCAAGCCCAATTATGTGGTACAAGCATCATTTCATAGTGCAAAATAAGTGAGGAAACTGTTCACGTCACAATCAGATGCCTTCTATTTCTAAAGAAAAATCAGCTTGTAGCTTTAAACCTTGTGTGGAAAACATGTGCTTAAACCATCAAACACTTTCCATTTTTTCTGAATGAGTATCTAACATGAAAATGGAACTCAAAGTCAGTGGGATGTTGCTGAGGGATGCTAAAGCCTGGATCCTCCACAGAAGTAAATAAGCACATCCTAGTGAAACCAGGGGAACATGCTACCTGCACGGCTAAATTACATTCTGGAAATCTTCCTGGATAAAAGTCAAAACTATCTTTGTTGTGAGGCTGTTACCTTGACAAGTTCATGTCTCTGGTTGAATCAACACTGCAGGTGTAGGGGGGAAGCAGGAGAACTGCACGTCAGGATGCAACCGCTCCCTCGTGTCCCGGTTCCCTCTCACAGCGCCCAGGCAGGCGGGCAGGAGTCTGTGGTGAACCCCCGCACTGTGTCACTTTGGGACGACGGGGAGGCATCAAGGCCTGCAGCGCTGGCCATGGAAAGCCTCTGCCCTAGAGTACAACCTCAGCCCCTGCAGGTTACATTTGATGGGAAAGCTTGTCAGCCTTCAGAACTATGCAGCCACAGGTTGCAATGCCCAGAACTGTCACATTTAAATTGCTGCGTTCAGTGGAGTCTTTAAAACGTGGACATGAAGAAAAAGTTACTATTTAGAAAAAAAAACAGCTATGACTTGGGAAATGCATTACTCTAAGCTTTGCAGACTGTGCTGTAAACTAGTACGTAAAACCTAAAGATGTCAATTACGTGATTTCATGTGAGAGGTTATCGGTCACTACATCTCACATTTAACCTCCCAAGACAGAGAGCGGAATTATGAATTGCATCCATTCTTGCAGATAATTCTCAGCAAAGATAGCAGACCACAGTGATGGAGCATGCTTTCAAGGTACTAACTGTGATACAGCCTTCATTGCAGCTCTAGAAAGAAAAGGCATACCTAGGGGCAAGGAGACACAGTCAGAGGGTTCTTGCATCTTGTTCATCTGCAGCTGCTGAAATGTTTACAAAAGCCCATCTAACCAGGCACAAATCTGAGATAGCCCAAGAACCCTAAATATCTTCAAGGGATCAGAACGTTGCTTTCATCCTGGGATTAGCAAAACACAATAGGTTTTTCAATTTCCTTCTCTCTCCGAGGTCTGTGGTCCATGCAGCACAGTCCCCCTCACTCCCCTTGCAGGGGATTCAGCCTTCCCCGCCACCATGGCTCTGTTTTCTTCCATCCTCCCTCAAAGGGTGAGATCCTCAATGGATGTAAATCAAAGTCATCTTACTCATGTCTGAGGGACTGTGCCACCTTGCAACAGCTGATGGTCCAACCCATCTTGCTTCCCAAAAATAAGCTGCTTCTGAAATAAAATTTCAAACTTTGGTGCAATTACACTTTTAATAACTGTGTTAACCATTATTAACAGATGCTTTTTGCAAACCTAAGCACATTCACATGGCAGTTGGAACATATAGATTAGGGGTTTCTTGATGCAGAGTACACTCCTTGAGGAAAATTCACCAGAATATTAAATAGCTACTCTCAACCTGTTCAACAGAGCAATCAAAAATTAGATGGTTTTGGCCAGTCGTGGCTATTGATATATAGGGGCAAATCAAGAGAGATGTTCAAAGACCTTCTTCCTCATTTTCCTCCTGCACATGGGGGTGTGGGGAGGTGCAGAAAATGTAAGCAGACAGCTAGCTACAGATCGCTATTCCAGATCAGCAGCCAATCCATCAGATTTTCGGATAGGAAATGTGCAGGAAAAGAATAAAATTAAAGTAGTTACTTTATGAAAGACATCCAAACTTAGCAGCCTGTGGTGAAAGTGGTAGCCAAGAAAATTAATTACCTCAGTCACATTTCCACACTCTCTACTGCACTTCTTTTTATTGTGTGGAACGAGCAAGAAAGGTGGAACATAATCACAGTGTTTTTCCTGATAGGTCCAGAATGATGCCATTACACTGAATTTCTTAACTTCTGTGATGCCCATAACAGGACATTCCTACTTGGAATGCCATTTGCATTACGGCTGCATAACTTCAAAAGAAAGAAGAATGGGTAAGTAGGAATATTTTAGATACTAAGGAATAAGTCGTTTAAGTCAGCCTCTCTACTGCTTTAACTCCTTTACTTTATGCTTAGCAGATAATTTGGCTTCTTTGACAAGTTAACAGTGAGGTTTGGAATGAGGAGTTTCTGCTATAGAGAATTAATTATACTAATGAGCACTTCAGTCTCCTATCAGTTGACTTCTTCATCATAACAGTTAGCCAGAAAACATCCTAAACCAGGTACAGATCCTGACTTCCCAAACTATTGCAAATATTTTGGGTGATACATTTAAGCACTTAACAGAGACATTTAAGTGAAGAGTGTGGATGCCCTTGGTGTATGTTTTGGTAGTCAACCACCAATTAATAGAAACTGACAATTCCAGTTCTTAACAGACTTGCAGTTTTAAATTTCATCTATAACAGGTGTGGGGTTTGGGTTTTTTTTAAATAATGGTTAAGTGGCACTGTAAATAATTACATACATAACAAGTAAAACCAGACTGAACATCAGGGAAAGACTTAAGCCTATATTTTTACCTAGTGTTTTTCACAAAATTTAGCTTTATAATGTTATAGCACATTCCACACCAAAACCTACCAGATATACAATAACAAACTGTGAAGAAATCTGTTGGAAAGATACACTCCTTCCTGGGAAAAACCACAACACTGTCTGAAGGCACTGTGCTATGCAGTCACAAAATTGTATGAGACCATCAACCTTCAAATAAACAAGCAAAGGCTCCAGTAAACAGAAAGAAGAATTTCTCATTAACAAAACCAAAATGGACTGAGTGCTATTTTTCGGAATGAAAATTAAAGACAGATGTGAAGTGCCCACGAGAAAGCTTCAAAATCATCCACTGAGGTGAACAACGTCGGCTGGAGTGAAAAATGGACTTTGTAAAACACAAAGTAACTTCAGAAATGTTCAATATGAGAAGTGCTGACTGATTGGTGAGTTCTATTCAGCTATTTCAAGTATCTTCAAGATGAACACTTCCCTCTTCTGGGAAGATATGGCAGATGACTTAAGAAGCCTACAGACTGTTGGGGAACATGGCAGGGAAATCGTTAGTCTTTTAGAAACACTACGCTTCCAGTCAGTCTTTAAATAAGGCATTACATAAACTTATTTATGTAAGGCAATTGAATATTGATTAAAACCAAACAGGTCAAAATTCCAGGCTCAGGAGCAGAAATCTCCCCCAATGTTCCCTACTTGCATAAAAGCTTCAGAGCCCCTCTCCAGGGTGGGAATGCCAGTCGTGCTCCGGCAGCTTCCTGATGCCACCGGACCTGCTCAGACAAGGCACTCACCAGCAGGTTCTGCCCTCAGTGTTACAGCTCACTGGGTGATCCAAGTCCAACATGTGCCTTTTGGGTTTTCTGGACTAACAGGAGAAACGCAATCACCCTGTGCATGCCTCCGAGATGAGAGAAGGCAGCAGTTTTAGTTTGTTGCACTTTGCATGAATGGGACTAAACAGTTTCTGTACGTTCATCATGAGAAAATTCAAAGTTCTGGGAAAACAGTTTTAGGCACAAAAGGTCAGACAATTCACTTCTGTCCCTAACAAAAACTTTGCATAAAAAATTTGAAGTGGAAATGTTACAAATCTGATATTCTACAGAGATCTGCAACAGCTGCAGTACCTTACAGGAGGGTAGTGCAGACTCTGTACTGCCTCTTCCTACTCACTTGAGGCTCATTAATTAAAACTCCCATTATATAGACAGACACACACACACATCATAGCTTCCCTTTCTGGTAAGAAGTTTTGCTCTGGGAAAGAAGATATGCACAATGAACCTGACCCATAACGGAGAAAAAGATCAGAGGCAGCAAAAGCGCACATATTTTACAATTTTCAGAAACAAAATAGCTGGCATTTCAGATATTCCTATTTATAATTTTCAAAATCACAATTGACAATCTAACTTTTAATCCAAAAGTATTTTTCATGGAAATTTCTGTATGCATATTTTTAACGGCTAAGTGCTATTTTAGACAGTAGTTTCAATGTTCAGGTTTCTATACTTCTAGAATTAAGACCTCAGCCAGTAATGTATCTACTACTGACACAGAGAACCAGGGAAAAGTTTCGCTCCCCACAAGAAACTGCGACCCGGCATGCACCTCCACTCTCCTTTTTTTTCTGTCATCTTTTAAAAGACAGATTCTTTAGAGCACAAATAAATTAGGGCTTCTCTTCTGATTAAAAAACATGTAGGCACAGCTTTTCGTGTGAGGTTCTCCAGACATTAACTCTCACGGTTTTGAGACCTTTTTCTCCAGTACACTCCTGGCGATCAGAGCTCTATCACAAAACCATGCACACAGGTATTACTTGAGTGTTTTTCTAGAGACACACATCAAGAACAATCGGATTAATTTACAAGCTTAAATGGGAAGAAATAAGCCAGGGATAAGAAAAGTAAGGTAGGATAAGCTATATAATTACTAAAGTATTAATTAACATGTGGTTTACCTGCTGCATGTTTTCTACCTTGATGAAATAGGCATTGACAATACACCGATTAATGATACTTACAGCATATGAACACTATAAATGTAAACTATGCAGCAGAAAAAAGTAAGTTAAATCCGGGAGAAGTGTAAAAAAAATCCCCAATTCTAAACCCAATATTTAATTTGTTAGAATTACTGTATTTCCAGACAAAACAAACCCCAGTGTCTATCATTAGGTGCTTGATCCTGTGAATTGCCAGTTGGTTCCTGGGAGACACTAAACACCAGGAGAATCCATAAACTGCGGAATCCAAGTATAAACTGAAGCTCCTAGTTTGAAGGAAACTGAGGTGGGGACAACAAATTTCCTCAGAATGTGCCCAGCGTACTTCAGATACCCCATTTTTTAACCACTGCTTGGTGTCAGAGTGTGCTGTACAGACAATGCCTGCAGGTATCACAGTGTTTAGTGCACAGAACACCAAGCCATTTACCGAACATTTACTTACCACATGAAGGGCATCATTTTGATCAAATTAAGAAATCAGAGGCAGGTTAGCCTTTATAAACGAAAAGACAATAAACAAAAGCTGTCATTACTCTCATTAAAACTTTTAAGTGAATGGAGATGACAGAAAAATCAAATTAAGACCACAAGTATAAATAAATCTTGTTTCTGAAACCATGACAATTACCTGAGGAAAGAACTGATGTGGTAAATACTGACATTATAATTATGATAGACATTTCAGCTTTCAGAAACCAGGTAGAAAAGGTAGAAATAGGAGACACAAAGTGCTAAAGAAAAGGAGATACCAGAATGTGAAAGTGAGGGAAATCTATTATTTTTTCACAAAGATTTTTTTTCTTCCAATTAGCTATGCTTCTACTGCATATAGTGCCAAAAAAAAAACCCCAAAAAAACACCAAAAAAAACCCAAAAAAAAGATAAATCTGATAAAGAAACTCTCGGAGTTCTCCCAGGGCAAGGACAGTTCATCAGACACCAACCCCATCCCTGGGTGTAAGGCAACTGAAGTGCAATGAATGGAAGAGAGCAGCACCAAATTACAGCACCAGACCATAAATTATCTCCTTTTTTTTTTTATAACTTAGATGGTATAAATTACTAAGTTTTAAACATTTCCTCTGCTGGCTTGGTCCTGCTAGCATAAATCAGGCTCTAACAGCTACTTCCTTCCATTGTCTAAGAAAAGATTTACTGCATTAAAAAATTCAGCAGCACTGTTGAAGTCCAGTCCCCGCAAACCTTCCATTAAAGGGTTCTTGTTGGTTTTGTATAACACGTGTAACAACGTCAGTAGGAAGATGAAATTCACCCCCTCATCCTACCTCATTGCATGACAAGGTTCTCTGATTTAATTTAACGATAAGCAAATTGTGAATATTCATCCCCACTTCGTCACTATAGTACAGCACAAAGTAACACAACCTCCTGGATGTACAAAGCTGCAGGGCTTTTCAACACGTTGGTGCTGGATCTCCCAGTATGGACATATTGGCATAACACTGGAGATACAGCAGATTTCTTTCCACATCTATCAGATTTTCTCCTTTGCATTATAGCAACAATCTCCTATACCTTAGTAAATGAGATAAAATTCTTCCATGTATTTTCTTATTCTTGCAAAGGCTCTTTAAAAAAGTGACATCATCATCTGGTAATATTCCTTCAGTCAGGTCTGAATGTGTGGTTTACACTTCAAAACCAAGGGAAATTATGTCAAAGACGACGCTGAACTTCCATGCTGAAGTATTTTAGTACCTTGTTTGGCAAAACATTCAGCCTGGCACCAAATTCATCCTTAATTTGAGGTGTTCCTTAACTCTCATTAAAATCTGTGGACTTCCCAAGCGTGTGCTTGGACTGGGATAGAAAACAGAACGTGTTGCAGTCCCTTGAAAAAGCAGCAGCCTACAGAACCAGATCACCCACTCACCTGTTGTAGAGATGTTTTCAGCCCGAGTGTGTCGGTAGTGCACAGGGAGGGATCCCCTCTCCCTACCTCAAGCCTCCTGTGGCTGTGATCCGATTGAGCGCTGGGACTGCACACGATGACATTTCAGTGACAGCAGCGCAGGGCAGCCAAACAGAAGCCATTTGTCAGCTAGCCTAGCTGTGAGAAAGTGGGTTTGTGTCAAAGAAAAATCCAAATGAAAAGGGTCTTTGCAGCCTCCTCTCTCCTCTCTGCAAATACCTTCATCCCCTGCAACTCACAGGCTATCACAGAATGAAGGAAATAAATTTTTGTGGTCAGCTTTTACTAAAATATTGGCAACTGCACCAGCACACACTATACTTGCAGGAGTTAATCACTCCTCTTCCCTCTAAGGGGCCTATCTTCCATCTGCCTTCACTATCTTCTGCGCTGTCACAGTACTTAAGGGCACATCTGCCCATCCGATGCAAACTGTAATTTCTTATGGAAGCTTACTGGGTTTCACCTGTGGAGACTTCAGCCTTAGAGTCAGACTGTGAATTTGCAAACAAGGGGAAATGTTCAAAGGCTTGGAAGGGAAGCTCACTGACAGAAACCATCCTGGAGGCACTCTGGTGTGATACAGAGCAAGTTCAAACCCCCTTGCCTATCTCCCAGAGACAGAGAGACTAGAAGGCAGATGGGAAAGGATCACTGTAATGATTCTCGATCTCTTAATAATCCAAAAACAACACAGAAATTGCCTTTAACAGCCTCAGTTACAGACGCAGGACACTGCTTTCCTATCCTCTGGCTGACTCGAGCACTGAAGCTGCGG
Source organism: Falco peregrinus (assembly GCF_023634155.1). NCBI lineage: Eukaryota > Metazoa > Chordata > Aves > Falconiformes > Falconidae > Falco > Falco peregrinus. The sequence continues at coordinate 25,922,244 of NC_073725.1, read as the reverse complement.
CCAAGTTTTTGGTCAATGCTCCCATCCCTGCCTGGAGGGCTGGAGCTCAGATGCCTACGTTCCATGAGGCAGGCCTAAAAGATACAGTTCTGAGGATCATTTCTGGAAAGGCTTGAGTCAGCATGGCTCTATGGTGGAGATTTAATGAACCATAACAGTCTTCCTTATCTCTGCTTCTTTAAAGGTAAACATTTGAACTTCCCAAATATGGGTTGCCTCCCAAAAAAAGGATCATTTTCAAACTAGAATGAAGCAAAGATCATGTCGCATGGGCTCCGTGTCGCCTACTCCTACATGATTGAATGCATCCCTCTCATCCAAAATGCCCTCTTGAGTCTCTGGCTCCATCAATCTGAATGACCTCTAAGGAGACAAGCTGGGCAGCATCAGTACACACCTCCTGAAAAACGAGCACATCACCGAGTCCCAGCCCCCAAGAGGAAGCACTGCCCCAGAGTAGTGGAAAAACCTTTGGTAACCATCAATCTGCTTGCTCTTGTTGGGCACGCTGCCCTGGGCCTGAGTCAGGTCCTCTCCAATTTTTTGCCTACAAAAACTGCCGCAAGGATTAATTTTGCTCTAGAGGAACTCTGTGCCCTCCGTTATGTTAATATGTGGTCTTGTGATGAAGCCACACAGGCTCACAGACACCACAAATCAAATAGCCGCCATCGGCAGGGTAGAAGCCAAGCCAAATCCAAACAAAACCCCATGCCAATGGCATGTCGATGTTTGTGTCTTCATCAGAAATGCCAGCGCCTTCTGGAAATTCAAATGTTGTGACTGGAATTTGGGATTTATTTTCAGCTTCCAAAAGAAAACTCACAAAGGAGATCTATGAGAAGGGTTCCTGTGCCACGAGGCAGATCACCTCGACCTGAATTACGGAAAGCTTCACAGAGCCCTATTTTTCAGCTGGCATAAATTGGCGCCACTACGGATTACAAATGAATTAAGCTGATTTATGGCAGCTGCAAGCTGGGCACTATAAATTAACAGGTATTTATGAGCTGCTCAGAAGTCTAAGACCTGTGTACAAATTCTTCCGTAATATTTTTGAGAATTAGAGGTAATTTTTTCAGTTCCTAGCTTGCTTCTATGTTTTTGAAGAAGTGATAAATTCACCAAAGTGACAGTGGTAAGTAAAATTTTTCTAGCATTGCTAACATTGACAGTTATTTTGAGTAAAACAAAGGCTAAAGTTGTTCCTGGTTCTTGCCGCACATTATACAAGTGCCAGCCCATGACTAGATACCACTTAAAATACCTTAAGATCTGAGTGTGATTTAACTTTTGCTTGTATAACATAAGACAATTTTTTGTCCATTTTCATTTTTGGAAAAGGCTCCTGGCATTTGAACGATTACATTTAGTAACCCACAGTTTCTATTGCTGGAAATCTATCTGACTCTTGAATACCAAAATAAATTACTGGGAGCTCCAGCTTGGCATCTTCCATAGTTACATGACATGACAAAACATGATACAAGCTCACAGAATGCAGCCTTTAAATCTGTCAAGTGTAAGAAAAACCAACTAATTAGCCAACAACTCGGTACAAAATGTAAAGAAGTCCAAGATTCCTTTAGTGAACTGCAATAAATTGTCTTCAGATTGTCATCAATAGTACATCACAAAGTGAGAGATTAATTAGTTACTAATTCACTATGAGTTGAACATACCTGTCCTCCCACCTAAGGACAGGAGAGCCAGACATTCATGGCACCAGCCCACACACATTCACCGTCTGTTTCCCTGACCATTCCCTGAGCGTGTGCATGAATAAAGATGTCCCTGAGGAAATACCTGGGAGGTGAAGGCTACAATTCAGATTTAGGCCTCTATCAGAGAAGCCAAATGCACTAGAAATCCTTCGTGCATTTATTCGCCACATATTGAACCCAGCTGTTTAGTACAAATATTCTTGTTCTACAGATGAAGCACTGAGGCACAGAGAGGGCTGAGCAGAGGACCCATAAGCTCTTTAGCCACCCATCTCCGCTGAGCTCAGCATCTCTCAGGGTCTGGGCCTAAATGATTTGACCTGGGTCATTCATGATGCTTGCTCTAGAAACAATATTTCTTTCATAGCTTGCAAAGTTTAAACAATTCCAGCCTTACATTTAGACACTGGCAACCTGCCCACCTGAAAAATGTAATTTATGAAACACTATTAAAAAATCACACCCTCTCACAAGTGTTAACTGAGGTGCACGGCTTGTTCCTACCTTTGTTTTTGTAAGAGAGCAGAGTAATACATTTTTGCACGGCTCTTTAGCTCCCTCTATTGTTTTCTTTCTCTAATCAAAATTTCACTCTTAATTGCTGTGGCATTAAAAAAAAAATACATGCAAAGTCTTTTATAAAGCAGCATAAAAACAAGGATCAGTAATACAGTAGTGTGTAATCAGAAAGCAAGAAACCCAAGAGGTTATAGGCAAGTTTCTATACCAATTCACTGACACACAAAAACGCTTTCTCAAAGGCAGAGAGATTTTTGCTACGCACTTCAGCAAAGAGTTGAGCCCATGACTGCAGTTTTCTCTAATAAGACCTGCGTAGTTATGAAGACAGAGAAAGTTATTTCTAAAGGCTGCAGAATTTAACCTTATAAATGTAAACTGGAAACCAAACCACATAATATTATACAACTATACACAATGTGAAACAGGTCTAAAGATTTGTTGTGTTCTCAAATGCCGACCTTGCAAGACGTCTGTTTTGGATGGTTACAAAAAGCGCCAAACGGATGCACCTTGTAAGTTACTCAGCTGGATACACGTTGTTATTGCTTCAAGGGAGGGGGGGGTGTCAAAAAGCCCATACACACTCAAAGCAAGATTTAACTTTGAACTGGACAAAGTCTGTCTGCATGTGAAGAAATACAATTGATACAAGAATCTCCCAGAAATTCCTTAACTCTCTGAAGCTGCTCAAGAATAATTTTTGTGGCTGCCACTTAAAATGCTTGTTCCAATTGAATTCACAAACTTGCCATCATTCTCTGAATTACACCCATTACCTTCTAACTGAAGAATATAACCAAATATTAAAGTGGCACATTTACATTTGAACAGATCAAAAATGTAGAATATGACAAAGTTTCATTCAAGATATAGAGCAAAAAAATCAAACCCAGCAGTCATGGGGCCTGAGCTCTTTAACAACTACTGTGACTCAATGCGAAGATTTAGAAGTTGTTTGGGGCCAGGTAGACTTCAAAGCAGAGGTGAATTTCAAAGCAATTGCATCTGAAAAATCAGGAGCAAGTCCAAAGCAATGTAACATAAACCTGACTTCCTCCTGGGCTTTCTCAACAGGGCAGAAGACTTGCCAGGGACTTGCTTGTGTAAGGCTGCTCCACAGTATCAGCTCATGCCAGAACAAGACAGATGAGGTCAGATGTGAGGGATGGAGAGTATCTTGTGGTCCCAGGGACAGATGGTGGGACAAGGCCAACATCTTGTCTAATTCCCCTGTCTTATATTTAGAATTTATTTACCCTTTGGCATTTCAAGTTTGTCTCCTCTTGTTACCTAACCTTGACAGAATCTTGGGTGTTCCAAAACAGAGTAAATTTGATTAAATGTTAAGTACTGCTAAATGTCAGACCACAACAGATACTGCAGCATCTGAACTTAAACTCTATTTAGCCAGGAGTGGGATAGCATCTGAAATGGCAGAACAACTAATTTTCTGCGCTAACTCTGCAGCACCAGAATGAAATAACCGTTAATGAAAGTTACTATTTTTCATTACTACCTAGCAGCTGGTGGTTGGTTCAGAGAGTTCTACGTTCTCACCCTCTTCAATGCTCCTCTAAGTCATACTTTGAAAAAAAGGATGAAAAGAATATAAGATAGCAGAGTTTGATAGTGTATCAAAATGGACAGTTAATATTTATACATAAAGATTTCTTGAAAATCAAGGCCTGCAATAGGAAAGTAATACAGTGTCTGATACAAAATGGGTGAGGATATTGTAAGGTAATATTTAATGGTAATAGTGAAGGATTTCCACTAGTTTTCAAAAGATCAATAGATAGGTCAATATTAGAAGCTTCTGTAAAAAAACGTTTCTGTGCTCCATAAATGGCTTCAAATTTGCACTGCACACAGAACAACTGTTTTAATGAATGTTTCGGGACAATAGTGTGATTTAAATATAGCTTAAATGGCAATCACACTACTCTGAAATGAATCCAAAGAATTACAGTCAACCCAGCCATTCTACTGCAAAAAGGAAGCAAAACTAGCAGTTCAGCAATATCACCATTTCTCCTATTTGCCTCCTGTTTTGAACATTAGCTATATCTGCACCAGGTTTTCAGGCTCTTTGATTGCAATAAATGAGTAGAGACTCCTTAGACAGAAAAAAAAAAAAATCATTAATATTTCATGACACTTTGTTGTTGGACAGATCCTTCACTGTCTTGTAACACTAACTTTCTGAGAAACATAGCTGCCATGACACCCATTTCATCCAACTAAAAGTGAATCGGGGAAAGAAGTAATAGCTCTTTTTTAATTCATCCCTTGAAAACAAACATTGCATAACCTGGGGAGAGCCTCACCAGAAAACACGGCAAGACTGTTCCTTCCATTGGGTAGGAAGCACCTGTGATGGAGGGTGGGGTGCCCTGCCATGGCTAGGTGCTGCCAGCCCACCCGCCTACCTTCGGTTTGCAGCAGGATACCCCTTACCACCACATCACGCACCGCTCTCCTGAGTCTGGGGGCTGAGTAAGGTACACCCTGTCTTCCCTCCTCTGTGCCAGAGGATTGTAGAGGAATGAAGCTGGGTTAATTAACATTGATAATATACAGCTGTGGGCTGGCTTCAGGGGCGGTGGGTTGGCTGATGTGGATAAGGTGCAGCTGTGGCTGGTTCCTGCTAAGTAGTTAAATAGCTCTAAGGGGTATGGAAGAGGGTCCCTGGATGAAGAGAGACCTGGAAGAAGCAGAGGGAGAGGTGAGAGTGCGTGCATGCCCTGGATGTAGGAGAAACAAGGAGAGGCCACAGAAGGGGAGCCTAGATGAGGAGAGGCTGGCTGGAAGAGGAGCCTGGAGAAAGAGGAATCTGGATGCAGCAGAGGCAAGAAGCAGGGTGGTCTGGCCTGAAGAGGATGAAGAAACAGCACAGACAGTCAATGAACTCTTGAAAGCTGGTGGGGGGTTGGTGGCTGTGCCAGGTATAAGGCACAGGAACTACTTATGGAAGCTAACCTGGTATGTGATGGTAAAAGCCTTGTTGCAGCTGGCTAGTTTTGCTAGTGCTGTGATACCAGAGGACACACTCCCTTCTGCAGGCCAGGCACAGAAGAGTGGCTGTCAACTCTCCCTTGCACTCAAGCACTCTTCCAGCACATTTCCCTCGTGCCAGTTCCAGCACATCCCAAGATTCATGGGCTGAGGTCTAGCATGTCCCGCTCTGCAGGCACACCAAGGCACTAATCCCCCGCTGACAGCAGGCAAAGACACCACAACGCAGCAAGAACCCCACAATGGGGGAGATGACCCTTCTGTGGGTGGGATATACACATCACGCTGCATGCCGCTCAGACGCCTGTTTGAAGCTGCGTGATCCAGTGTTGCCAGCATCTAAAGGGATGCAAGATCCTCTATACTAGCCTCTCCTTCTTTACAGTGTTACCTTTAATAAACAGTATTTTAAGTGATTATTTACAGTTTCCAAGTTCCTTTTTCACTGCATCGTAACAAACCAGCACCTTCTGGTACAAAACTGATTAAGAGGACAGGAGAGCTAGAATATTGTAAAAGAACTGAGCAATTGGAAGGTCCAGAATTGGATGAAATTTGAACAGAACATCAGCCAAATAGAGAGCACCGTTCCCTTAGGAAGCAGAACCAAAATACATCGATGTCATGTAGGAACTTGTCTGTTTAAAATGACATAAAAAGCAGAAGCTTGCAGCTTCAGGGGTGCTAATGTAACAGATTCTGGATTAAAATTAAGGCACAAACTACCAGTAAACGTACAAAAAGTATGTACGTAACCTTGTGTACTACATACATTCAGGAGCAACTACTCCAAGTATGTACCAGCACAAACAGTCAACAGCATCACCTTCAGCCACAGCATAAAAAAACGTATCATACCCTGCTTAGAAAACATTAAGGTAGCACAGGCATACAAGTGGCTTCAATAAACATCTTGTGGTATAGAGGAAGGGTTTTCTCACCAAGAAGAGGGGGGGAAAATAAATCCTGCCTCAGTGAAAGGAAAATTGTCAGCAGAGGAACATACACACATGGTAGACACGCTGAAGCCACAGATCAGAGGAGGGCCCTAAGAAGAGGATGGCAATGCCCCTCAGAGACTAACAAGGTTCAGAGGGAATCCAAGGAGCTTGTGATGCAGCTGTTCAGAGTAACATAAGTTAGCACAGAGGTACAGCAGCTTCCCTCTCATCCCTCAGTGCCTGCCTCCATCCCCTCACCAGGCCATTAACTAAGAACACATGGGGTTGGCTCTTTAATTAATCTGGAATTCAGGAATCTGCTAGGTTTTACAAAACAGGCACAGAAGCACCCAGAATCAGTTCCCCAGCTCCAAAGAAAGAAAAGTTCCTCAGCATACAAACTGAGGGAGGACCTGGGAAGCAGGGAGCAGCAGGTGTTGTATAGGGGTGGCTAAGAAGCCTCTTCAGGACGACTTTTCAGAATGTAAATCGCTTGTACTATTTGACAAACTACTCCAATCGCACAGCTTTCCTAGAGACCTGAACTCGGTGATTCAGGCTAGCAGAGGTTAATGCTTTTTCTCCACATGCTTATCTGAAGTCTTGGGTCTGTTTGCAAGTAATAAAACAATACACAGGAACATCATGCCTGTTCTTCAGATTTTTCTAGTATGCAGCCACAAAACAATGTTTTAAAGCCACTTCTCTTGGCAAGACTGCTCTTAATTTTACTTACAGCTGCATGGCAAACTGGTATTTTTCACCAACCCCTCCAAGAAAAGTTCCACATCAGGATCCCAAATCCCTCACCAGTACAAAAAGCTTCCATTCCAGATTACTGCTCTGCTAAATACCTGCCTTCTACTGCATTACTATTTTAACTGACATAGGAGGTCAGAAAGCTAGAAATCTCTCCACAAGCATAACTAAGTGATAGCTCATCTCAAACACAAATGTCAAGTTTTCTGCTTTCAAGATTTTCTGCCATTGGAGGCAGAAAGCTTGTCTGATTGCTTCCCAAGAACACAATACTGAGGCCCCCAAACCCATGGCTTCACTTGTCTGATGCTCAGTGCTGCATGACCCCAAGTCAGTACAAGCAGCAAATGCCTTCCTGACTGTAACACATGCTCATGTCACACCTCAACTCATTTTCTTTTCTGACAAAGCAAAACCACTCAGCCTGATAACCCACAAGCTGAACATCCCAAACACTCAAATAAATATTCCTAGCAAAGGAGAAAAGAAAAAATCCTCTTGCCCTTTCTGGAGGTGGAGTTAACGTACAAGCAGCACCATTATGGTGATGAACACTCACACCTGAATTCTGCAGACCTAGTTACTCAACAGCCCCAGTGTCAACTGGTCCAAAACAACAGAATAAAGCACACATTTGAATTGTTTGATTATACCTTAACATTTATGAATTGAAGAACAGTGATCCTTTTTCCCTCCCCATCTTACAGAGAGGTACAGTAAGACTTACAGAGCCAAGAAGTCTATAATAAAAGTCAGAAATTTATATATAAACCAAAAACGTAACACCTGCAGAATTCTCTTCCCCCCTCCCAATGCAGCTGTTGTCTCAATCACGTAATACTAAATGACTTCTAACCTTTGCCAATTAGGTTATGCAATGTCAGAGGACATGCAGCTCCCTTGTTTGAAGGAATGGTGTTAGACACTGATCTCAAAGAAAATTTGAGGTCGTTATTTGCCTGACATATTTAGGTGTGATGCCCAGTCCCTGTGCTTGGCCCTCCAGCCCAGACAACAATGTCCTTTCACATATTCTTCAAGTCTAGAGCACGCTTCTCCACTAAACATCATTATCCCACTTCCTTTCTGGCAATAATTTTTTATACATTAAAGTAAACCTATGTGGCTCAGAAACCCAAATAAAATCTCTTTGGTTTTTGGTCTTATTTAATAATGAGGCAGAAATGGGACTACAGCTTGAGAAGTATATGATCCACATCAATATGAATGTATTTGCACTGAACTGATTATACTGCCTGCCAACAGCAAGTTGTCAAATTTTCAATCCATAATACAGATGCTAAATTTGTCAAGAGGTATTTCCACAAAACATTCTCCAAAATTAACAGATACATTGAGGAAGGCACCCAGTGATCAACTGGGATCAGGCACATGAAGTACAGAATGACTTGGGACACATAGTAACAGGCACACTTGGATCCAACAAATGTGATTCCAAATTGAAATACAACAATTCCTACCACTCACCACTGCCACTATCCATTACCACAGTGGATGTGTAGCAGAGTCTTATAAAAAAAAAGGCACTCTCTTAAAAATGGAGGGGGGAAAATCCCCTCTTCTCCCTGGTTTTGATTTTTAGGTCTAACAAGGAACTTGAAGAAGTCAGTGACATCATATACTTTTCAGTAGCCTTTAGTGGAGGTTTCAGTGTGTATGCTATTCATGTGAAAGAATGTGTTCACTAAATAATGCTTACCTAAACCGCAGACCTGTGCCTGCACACTTTTGGGAGCTGGTATCCCACTGACTCATCAAGGAAGAAGTTGATTGCTCTGGACAACAGTTGAAGTAGAATTAGGCCAAACACATCACAGAATTTAGTCTTACCCCTTGCTTAACCATGTAAGTCCTTCATCCAGTGTACTCTGTAGACAGTAGGTGATAAATAAGCACAAATTATCTATGGTTGGAGTAAAATTAAGTTTGTTGAAGAGCATGTATACACCTGTGTGCATACAGCAGGTGTACACACGATGAAACAGAAGAACAGAGCTGGCACCAGAGAGCCCACTGAAGGAAGGGCCAGGACTAGCCAGTGGCTCCCGCTTACCTACACCCTCAAAGAACTTTCAGAGGGAGCTTCGCAGACAGCTACAAGAACACAACTGTATACACTCACTTGCAGGCATTAATACCCACTTTCAGAATACCACAATTAAAAATTAGAAACAGAAAAATTGCTCCCCAAACCTCAATGCCTCTTGGGGGGAAAAATGAAAACAAAACAGCAACACTTCTGACCGCAACAAGACTTGCTGTCTAGCAGAAACTCTCAGTCCTGCTTGGCAGCAAATTCATTATTTCTAAACCAAGAAGTTCCACAACATATTCAAAACCCAGTGAAACACCAAAGCCTATATGGAACGTGACTGAATAATACAATCATACACAGAGTAAGGAGGAAAAGACCTCAGGAGATAACCGGAAGCAGAAGCAGTGGCAGTACTCCTGTCAGTAAGTCTTGGTCATACTCTCGGGGCTCAGCGTTGGAGCCTAGATGACATCTCGCCATGTCTGACACCATAGTAACACAGGTTGTACAATACTTTCCATCTGGAAAGGGGAAAAAATGTGATCCAGAGATAACTTGCTCTTTATTTCACACCAACTGCTGTGTTCACACATGTCCTCATATGATACTCGTTCTGTACATAGACAGAGACCTTCAACACCCACATCAACAAGGTAACTCGGACTGTTTCTCTCATCCTTTCAGGGCAAGAGCTAAACACATCCATTCAAGCACTGAGAGAACTACTGTTCTACTGTACTATGTTGGAGCAAGTCAGATCAAAAGATACAACCAGGTACAAAAAGACACAGCTAAGCTGTTGGTGCTCCTTAGCAGCTTTTACACCCAGTTACACGCTGACAGCCACAGGAAGTTCCTCTGCCTCAGACACATTTCTGCTGCACAACATGCAGCAGCATCAATTCCATGTAATCACTGCTGCAACAGAAGTCAATCCCATACCTCTTCAGGAGGCCTGTGCAAAGGCAAATCTGTCAGCCCTCCAGACTGCTCTCCTGCTACATGGAGGTATGACAGCTTGTTTGGAGACCTCTTAACTTGGAGCTGGATTGTACAACACTGAACACACCTAGCAGCAGCTCCAGAGGTCAATTCTACCTTTATCATTGTTGATGAGGAAGAAAAAAACCCAAAACCTACATTGCCTTCCCCACAGCTCAAAGCATCGCAAAAACACATAAAAATATCAGCTTTGCTCCCCATAATGCTCAGATATGCCAGCTCCTCAGCATTGTGTCTTTCATAGCATGTAACTCTTCACAAAAAATGCCTTCTGGATGAGGAGTTATTTTGAACAGTTTTATAAATATGGAAATAATGTCCATCGGATGGCTGCATCTAACAACATATCACATGAGAGTACTCTGGCAGCTCATGAAAGTTTCCAGACTTAATGGAAAAGGCCTCGGGCTGGAAAGTGACCAACATTCCAAAACATTCAGGCAAGTGCTGGAATAAAATACTGCAGTGAAACATCCTCATGAAGCAAGATGAAGTGGACAATTCTTTTGCTTACAATATCTGTAAAGAGAAAACAAACAACAAATCCAGCTTAAAATGGGAAAAAATACTTTAGTATTACATTTACAGAACACCATCATAATACAATGCTTCTACCAGTGCTGACAAAAGGATGACTAGACATATCACCCTGTAATATTTAAGTCCTTGAGGGCCTATAAAGCATTACTAAAGAGTCTATGAAAGCTGATACCAAAAAGGAAATATGTAATGTATAGGCCTATAATGCTATACCCATCATTTAAATCTTCCATGGTGTCCTGGTTTTGGCTGGGATTGAGCTAGTTTTCTTCTTAGTAGCTGGTGCAGTGCTGTGTTTTGGCTCTGGTGTGACCTATGTTGACAGCACACTGATGTTTCTAGTTGTTGCTGGGTAATTTTTACACGAAGTCAAGGGCTTTCCAGTTTCTCAGGCCCTGCCAGCGAGAGGGCTGGAGGGGCCCAGGAAACTGGGAGGGGACACAGCCAGGGCATCTCACCCAAACTAGCCAAAGGGCTATTCCATACCATGGGACTCATGCTCGGTATATAAACTGGTGGGGGGAGGGTTGGCTGGGGTGGGCTGATCGCTGCTCGGGGACTGGCTGGGCATCGGTCAGCAGGTGGTGAGCAACTGTATTGTGCATCACTTATTTTCTTCCTTCCCTTTGAACTTCATTCCTCTCCCCTTCTCCCTCCTTTTCATTATAACTGTATTATTATTGTTTTGGTTTATTCCAATTTTTAAATTGTTTTATCTCCACCCTCGAGTTTTACACTCCTATCTGATTCTCCTCCTTATCCTTCTGGGTGAGGGGGTAGTACATGGTATTTTATTATTGGCTGGGGTTAAACCATGACACATGGGAAATTCTTAGCATCTGCACTACACCATAATACACAGATGTTCACAGGAAAAGCATACAGAGTTAGCAAAATATGATATAAAACCCTGCACAGGGTTCTGCCAGAAAGAACATATTTTTATGATTAGAAACAGTAGATGCATAAAAAGCATTTGGTATTAAAATCAGCTTGGTGCTGAATGTAAGAAAGCATCTGGAAAAAAAAACCAACTAAAACAAACATGTCAGTAAATATCAGTTTCTCTGCTACAAACCAGGGGCTTTGTTTTAAGACTTTTAAAAAATATAATACCTCAAAATAATAATAAAAATAGTAGCTTCAAAACAATGACAACAAGAAGACACCCATGATAGTCTGAGTATTCAACTTGATATGTATAAAAGGGCCTGGCTTAAATACTTTTTAATTTTTTTTTCTTCTCCAAACACTTAAGGCCTGAAGCTTACAGCCTAAAAGTAAAATATTAAAAGTCCTCCAAGTTTCAAAGAGACGAAACAGAGTATGTGCTGTTCTGCTGTGACAACAGGTATGGCAAACATCCCTCCTTAACAGGAGCTTGCAAGCAGAGCTGTTGAACTTACTGCACAATGCTTTTGTGGGATTGACCTGCTGTCCAGCAAGCAGCTGCTGCAGCTTCTTGATGTCTATGCGTGCTTCAGCCATGCTTTCCAGATCTCTGTCTTGAGCAGAATCTTGACATTCATCCACTGATGCTAAAAGCATGAGAACATAACACAATCAAAACAGCAGGAGTTTCGAGACCCATAAGGATGCACCTGATAATCACTGAACAGCTGGTACTCAAATGGGCTGTTTTTCAGAAACTGCAGTGCCCAGTTTTCCTACCAAGTTCTCAAGGATACTGGAAGAGGTTCCCCCACAAACATGAAACAGCCATGGGCCACTTTTCTTTTTAAGATTTAATTTAAAGACTTCAAAGTACTTGAAATTTTTTTTAAGGACTAACAAGGTAAGTACTGTTACCAGCATCACACCTAAGTAGTAAGATCAGACAGACACAAGAGGCAACAGAGAAACTCACCCCAGGGAGGATTTCCCAAGTCTTTAAAATGTGTTGTTACAGATACTAAGTCAGTTTCTATTTTCAAGTTCATTTCTCCACTCAAGTTTGCTTCAATCACCTGCAATACAATCAAACTCAACTTTAGGCAAGCCACTTTCACACTGCAAAATTACAGAATAGAGTGCAGTCAAATACACGCTTCCAGAAGCACTTCAGTGCCTCCACAGCTCAACTGTACTTTTTGAACAGGGTTTGAACATTTAAGCGTTCAGTTAAAAAAATGCCTTTCTCATCCTTCCTGTGTGAATTATCCTAGGCTAACCTCCCTGAAATGATAAGAAGAAAGAAATTCAATTGCTATCCAGTAATTTTACAACAAGTACTGGCTTTGGGAAGTTCATGTGCTGAGGAAAAGACTTTAGAAGAAAGAGCCTGAAGCCGGAGAAATGCAACGTTTCCTGCTTTTCTACAAACAGAAAGGCACCTAGACAGTCCACATGACACACACAGAAAATAGGATGCACCAAGAGGCGACCTGCAGTTGCAGAGTTGCTTTCAAAGATTTACAACCAGAAAACAACTGCACCAGAACAGTACTCCAAGCAGAACTTTGACCTGCTAAAAATCCTGGAAAAGGGCTGAGAGCTTTCAAATTCCATCCTGACAAAGTGTCCAACCAAGAGACTGTATATGACCTCACACAAATCCCAAGCAGATCAGAGGATTCCTGAAGCACATCCAAGCACTTCACTTCTGTGATTAGAATTCTCAGTAATTTTAAAAAGAGGTTCATATCAGAACTAGAATCTCCTGTAGAACGGAGATGCCCACAGATGAATGCTCCCAAACAAGTACTATGTGAAAGAGCTTCTAAGCTGTTTTTGCAGCACTGATCTTGAGCAGTTTTACTACCAGGATGCATCTAGCACAAAAATTTAACTGTGACATGATATTTTTGTTCTTTAGTAATGGGAAAGCATGTAGAAGATGCATGTTGTCTGCATCCTCCCTCAGAGCTATAAAGCTATTTCACAGATTTATTTATTTTCCTGCTTTGGAGCAGGAGGTAAGGTACTTCGGAAGGTGGGTAAGCCCAGTGTTAACACGCTATCTCTTCTGAGTGTTGCTGAACACCAAAGTACAATCCAATCACACAGCTATCCTGCACGAGAAGAGATCTTCAACTCTGGAAACAAAGCAGTGATACTATACTTAGTTGTGTGCAAGCACTTCCACTGGGGACATGGGAGAAGGAAGAAGACAGAAAAAACAAAAACTCCGTAACAGCAACAAAGCAGAAGAGTTTGAAGTGCTTAGTCTCATGTTTGCAGGATGGCTGTCATTTGCAAAACTGCCAGAAACCCAGGGTAATCACTCAACTCTTCCAAGACTTGGAAGACTGAGACTGTCTCAGTGTTTACAGAAAATTTCCCATTAATCAAAACTGGTATGAACAGCCCCCAAACCAAACTATTCCAAAGCTCTATGCTTTACTTACTAACTCTCATGTCAGTCAATCCTGGTGACTGTGAGCAACAACTACTAATAAAAAACCAAACCCCTTTTCTGGCCAAGTACATAGGGCTTCTTTCAATGGAAGGCCCACCAGCACTCCAGAAATCCAGTACAGACTGGAAACCCGCTCTGTCAGAGTCTAAAGCACAGGCTGATATCCAGGAGCTATTAGCAGGATTTCCTTTGAACTCCACCTCAAGTTTACCTGAAGTTCATTCACACAGACACCTAACACAAGATTCCATAGCATTTCTTTAATGGAATCACCTGTGAAGTCTCCAGCTAGCGATTTCTTACCAGCTATGAAGACCGACTTGTGGATTCAGTACAAAGAGCACCACTTTTCTGGGAAGCCCAGGACAAGCTCTCCAGCGTAAATCCTAAAATAAACCCCATCATTCTCTTCAGCACTTACAGTCTTCACGTGCCTTTAGTTCAATGTCTGACCCTTCCCAAAACAAGGTACAATATGGGGGGATGAGTCTGGACAACAGAGCAACATCCTAAGTCCAAGATAAAATAAGGTCTATAGGACGCACAACTGAAGTACCTTAACTTACAACAGAATTGCTGAGATTCTTCATTCTCTCCACAACAGTCTTCATTGTTTTCAGCACTGGTAGGTAAATACTGACCTAGAAAGATGTAAGAACTGCATTCACACAAATATTTCATATGTGATTGGAACATGATGCATTTATTTCTCCCTTCAATTCTATCTTATTTTGGACTCGGCTATCTATTGAGTGTAGGAAGCACAATATTTAATTGAATTCGGTGAACGTCTCGGGAACAGAGGAACTCTTTCCCATTATACCAGCAGGTCACCTCTCTAGTAATTGCTAGCCCAAGTCTGTGATCAAAATAGACAGGTTTTGGCAGATCAGATTCTCACATGAACCTACATCTGTGTTACTGAGCAGTTAATAGTTACTATAGCCCAAGAGAAAAGAACATGATTCCCATGGTACTGTAATTATATCTGGTATTGCATCAGTGTAAATCTGAAATAAAATACATCAAGTTTCTACCGAGTCATGTGTCTTCAGAATTTAAATACTCTTAGTTATAGCAGTAAGAGACATCTATAAACTCAAACAGGAGCACATCTGCACAAAGGCCTTTCCTTGCAACTCCACTAAAAGTCAAAAATTACGTAGAAAGCATATATATATAAATCAGGGGAAAACATATATGACTGTGGCAGGTAGGCCATGAATTTCAGAAAGATCAGATTATTTGGGCCACTTGATACCTAACCAGCTGAAACAACCTAAACCTGTATTAGGTTTGGAGATGCTCCTACCTAAAGCCATGCAAGTCCTTTCCTCCTCTCTTCCTCCACCTTGAATATCACAGCAACAACTGGTAGCCACCTGCTCTGTTTCCACAGGTTCTGGACTCTCTTAAAAAAAAGAGTCCAGATGGAAGCCATGTCCCATCCCCCTCCAGACCTCTAGCCTCCAATCTTCACTCTTTCCTTTCACTTTCTCTCCAAAACCCACCAGCAGTACACTTTGCAGCAACAGCATTTCACTTGCAACCTCCCCTTTCTGTAGGGAATATAAAAATGGAGGCTTACATCAAAGTCTGGCACATTGGGCTCCCTGAAGTCATTCCATAATCTTCTGGGAATAACCCCCACAGGAATGTCATGTGTCACAATCCTACTGCTGCTTGATAAAGATGGCTTGAGGGAGAGAAAGGATGTTCTTTCAGTTAAGAACAGTATTTGAATTCCAGATTCAAATTTTTCAGATCCACTCTGGGAAATACTGGAACTGAATGCCTCAGACACTCAGTTCCAGTTTTCCATTGCTTCCTACTGGACCACTATTAAGCAGACTTCCCTTCTGAATAAGGAAGTGGTTGTGAGGTATCAGCCATTAGTATTTATAAGCTATCCTTAGCTGAAGAGGTGTTAACAACAAAAAAAATTTGGAAGAATGCAGTTTGAAACAGAAAGGCAGGACAAAAGCAGAACAAAGAGCCAAACACTACACTGAAACCTCCTTCACCTAATAGCTTCAATGAGACGGCAATAATCTGCAGACGATTTAGAGAATGAAGGAGTGGAGAAAAGCAGACATTAGAATAAGGTGCTTCAATCACAGAGGTTTCATTCTTCCTCCATCTCTTTGTTGCTTTTTGGAAAATACAAAGCTGGTTCTGTGTGCTACCAACCATGAGGGCCAGAAAGGCTAGTGAAATGAAAAACAGCATGATTTTTCTTTATCTAGTTTTCTAGAATAACATCAAAGACTACCAAAGCTTTTATCTGATCTTAGGAAAAGCACTTAATTTTCAAGAGCTTTTTTCTTAATAATGAAGATAAAATCATGGTTGCACTTACTAATTCCACAGCAACTCTGAGACAGGGACAGTGTTTGTTAGTTAACTTGATCTTCACTGTCTTCGCACTTTGGGCAGTTTTTAATGCTCTCGACAGGTTCTCAGGCACCACCTCTAAATAGATTTCATTGTGTTCTGGAGCTACACCTTCCATCTGAAATTCATCGAAGAAATTCCCCTACAATTTTTGAAAATTGGGAGATACAATAAAGCAAATGATGGGGGGAGGAAAAAAAAAAAAAGAAACAGGCAGAGGGGCAAGTTTCACTTGACAGGTGAAAACTGATAGACCTTAAGCTTAGACCTGCGTGCACACAATGGGCAGCTTTCCCCTGCCTGGCACCACCTGCAGGAAGCAAGACAGGCCGCAGGAGCAGGAAGGCCCGCTGCTCGAGGCTAAACCTATTCATTGCAGGTCCTGCCCCAACACCCCTCAGTCCCCAAAACTGGGGGTACAGCCGGTGAGTTACGCTCTCCTGTTGCAGTGCAGCGCAGCACCAGCAGCACCAGCAGCAGCAGGAGGCTGCACCACTGCCAGGCACCCAGCACAGCGCGGGGCCGAGCGGCCGGGCCTGGCGAGCCCCAGGGCCGGGCCCCGCAGCGCCCCGCAGCCCAGACCCAACAGCCTAATCACGACCTACCGGCCCTGCCCGGCCTTACCTGGCACAGCTCGCACCACATGCCGACGCCGCCATTCGCGACCTTATCGGAGAGGATGAAGTACAGCTTGCCGGCGGTGAGGCGCAGGGTGCAGGCCTTGGCTAACTTGGCGATGGTGTTAACGACACCTGACAGGGGTGGGGGGTGCGTTATGGCGGGCACCGCTTCACACAGCTCATCCCAGCGGGGCGGGGAGAAACGTTCCGTCTCTCAGAAAGCAGCTGGCACCGCCGCGGAGCCCCGCACACCCCGCGGGGGAGGAAACGCCTCCCGCCGCCAAAGGCCTCTGGCCCTGCGGCCCCCGCCGCCATCCCTATTCCCTCCCCCGGGGGGGGGGGGGCGGCTGCCCGCCGAGGCACAGCCGCCCCCCGGCCCGCTCGCCCCCAGCCCCGGCACACTCACGGCTGAAGTGGTTGAGGCAGGCGAGATCCACGATCTTAGCCCGGAATCGCATGGCGCCGCCGCACCACCCACTGCGGCCGGGGCGGGCCGGGGGCGGGCACCGCGCAGCCCCGGGCGGGAGCCGCCGGGGCGGCCAGGGGCGGGCCGGGAGCTGGGCGGAGAGTTTCTGGAAGAGAGAGGAAGATCCTGACAATGAAGAGAAGTTCTTAGAAATCGGGCAGATTCATGCAAGCAAATGCTGGCGGACATCCGGGGTCCCTTGGCTGGCAATGCCAGTGACCGCTAGCACGGAACCAAGCACAGCTTTCTGCCTGACCTTCCTAGACCAGCAGCAGTGTCTCTGCTACGAAGGGAACTCAGGACCTCGTAATAGACCCTGGGAGGAAAGGGGCGAGTGGTGTGAGAGGGAATGTGTGAAGCGATCAAGCAGGTTAAGAGCTCCGATCTTGGTTTTTCTTAAATGAACACCAATGTCCTGATCCACCAGGAGCTGTCATTTACTCTGTCTCACCTTTGCACCTCATGGGCTGCGTTACCTCACCAGTACAGCGCAGCAGCCTGCTCCTCTCCTGACTGCCCTGTGCCCTATAGCCTTAGATAGACAACCTCTCCTGAGAACTTGGTGTCACAGGGTTCTACAAGAAGCTTACTTTGCTGCTCTGACTGCTCCTGCTTTTGCTGGTTTTGGTCATGCCCTAGCAGCCTGTGAAGCTACCTGAGGCCTAAGTGGTGACTGCTCTCTTCATAGCGGGCAAGCAGAGCTGTGGGTCCTGAAAGCTCCATAAAGAATGGGTCGATTGCCTGTGAAGGACTCAGCAGCTTAGGCAGCGAGGAAATGCTCACCAAGTCCTGGAGCTCTCACTCCAGGCTGATGGAAGAAGTTAGGGCTGAAATCTTGGTCCTTGGCCTTCCCACACCCCTCATCATGGAGAAGGTTTGGAAGACCACTTCCTATTAATGGGGGTGGGGGGTGGAAGTATGCTTGGCAGAGGGTGCAGAACTTCTGTCTGTAGAAGGCCACAATGAGGGCTCTCTGCAAGCAGCTGTACTGCTAGGACTCCACCTTTTCTGCAAAGCTATTCAGATGGATGATTCCCTCTGAAATCTCATTACCCCAGCTCTGAGTGGCTGGAGAGACACTCGTGATGTAGCTGGTTGCTATGTGCCTACCCAGGAAGGTTAGAGTTCTTCTAAGAGTGGCACCAAGCCCTCTTGCTGAGGAAGCCTGGTGTGGGGCATCATCAGGACAGTGCTGGAGGACTGTGCCAAAGGGCCATGCCACAGGAGCACTCTTCTGTTAGAGTTCAGAAAGACCTAGGAAAAACTTCAAGTCATGAATCTCAGAATATTCTGTTGAATACTAGAATGCTTAAAATTTATCTGCAACATTTAGTAAGTGTTTGAAGAGAACTGGTGAATCAGACTTTCTTTCTGTACCTAAAGAAAATAAAAACGTTTGGCTTTCCTGGAAAGATTTAAGCTCATCTTACAAAATACTCTACCAGCCATCTCCATGGGGATTGGAGAGGTGGTCTTGGGCCCGAATGCAAGTATTAGAGTTTCTCCCTGAATGATTGTTTCAAGTATACTGCATTACCCACAACATACCCTAACTGTCCTTGGTTTTAGGACTCATTAGAGAATGTTTCACTGGTGATTAGTTTGCTCAAATTGTGCTCTTTTCTGTCACTATTTTTGGCACTCTCAGCCTCTGTGTTCCAAACACTGCTGGTCTCCTGGTTTTGGCTGGGATAGACTTAATTTTCTTTTCAGTCACTGGTATAATGCTGTGTTTTGGATTTGGTGTGAGAATAATATTTATAATACAGTGACGTTTTTAGTTGTTGCTGGGTAACATTTATACTAAGGCAAGGACTTTTCAGGCCCTTCCAGTGAGAGGGCTGGAGGGACACAAGAAATTGGGAGGCGACACAGCCAGGGCATCTCACCCAAACCAGCCAAAGGGCTATTCCATACCATGGGATGTTATACTCAGTATACGAACTGTGGGGGGAGGGTTGGCCAGGGCGGGCCAACCGTTGCTCAGGGACTGGCTGGGCATCAGTCAGCGGGTGGTGAGCAGTTATATTTGGCATCACTTGCTATTTTTTTTTCCTTTTGAATTTCATTCCTCTTTCCCTCTCTCTCTCCTTTTTATTACAAATATGTGGTGGTTATTATTATATTTATTTTTATTTCAGTTATTAAACTGTTCTTGTCTCAACCCACTGGTTTTACCTTTTTCCTGATTCCCCTCCTCATCCCACCGGGGCAGGGGGGGAGGGAAGTGAGCAGGGAGCTGCATGGTGCTTAGGTGACACCTGGACATGTTCACACCTCTTGATGACTTAACTGGTTGTCTGCATAATTCGGCTCTCTATTCTCTTGTTTGGGTCAAAAGATTGGTTACATTTTACCTACTTGTTCTAAAACAAAAGTAATTAAAGTTCATAGGCTTATGCTAACAGTTACCCTAACTAGGCTTAACTCATGCGAGCTGCTATGCAATATGATAGAGAAAATACCTGTCGCAAGACCTAAAGAAATTAATTTGTTTTAAAATGTTCAAAGATATTTTTTTCTTTAAAATAACAGTCTGTTTAATTTTTATTACTTTGATGACCCTTCAGGATATAAAAAATGTAGACATAGATTGCTTGATTTTTCTTAGATATTCGGATCTTATATCATCCCAAGATGATATTCATGGCACTCACCTGCCACTCAAGTTATTGAGCCCAGCACAGACAACAAGTCAACAGCCTTGTTGTGATTTGCTTTATAATGAAAGAAATAGCCACAAAGGTCAAGGGTAGGTAGGATGAACTTTAGACTACTTGTCTGGAAAATGAACTGATCTAACTAGTCAATGTGATTACAAATATTTGATAATACTCTTAGAAATTTGCATTTTTTTCCTGCAGCTCTAGGGGCACAACACACTTATGCAGAGGTGACACCTAGTCTGTCAAGTGCCATATTTGTATCTATAGCACAAAACAGCTTGAAATTTCTTTTCAAATATAGGAGGTGTGGCAAAAATACTGAATGTGAATAAAATAAACCCGGTATATATGGTTCTTTGACAGACAGACCTCTATTTTTTTCATTAAATACTGTTCCATTAGCTTTTTGTTTTGTAAATTAAATGTGGTATGGAAGTTATCCCACAAACCAGGTAGATTCACTGCATCTTTCACACTTCCACCACACTTTGCAGTTCAACACACTTTCCATCTTTCACATGCACACAGACTGCTTTTTGTAAAATGCTTGCTGTATGCAGGTTAAGTGGGATCTGTGGAATGAAGGATGATGTAATCCCTTTACAGTTGTGACATCCTAATATACAATGGATCACAACAGGGTTAACAGATCCACCCTGCTTGCCTTTTCTGCCTTTGACTATTTATTGTACAGTCTCCTGAGAAAACTGAAAGCAAATTTGTTCTCTGGGTTATTTTCTAGATGTGGCCTGTTGGTTCACAATGCTTTATTACCTCTCAAGGTTAAGCCTCAACAAGAGGATAAACTTTACATATACAGACAATTGCCATTATTTGCCCTAAATAACAAAGAATGGAGAATTTACAATCTTAGGTATCAGAAATAAATTACTATATGCTATATATACACCCAAAAGCCTGCCAAGAAATGCTTTGTATCGCTCTGTACTCTCATCAGTACTGGCTGACGGGTTATATTATATATTATATATATAATATATATATATATTATATATATTATATATTATTCCAAAATAAACACAGGCTCTGCCTCGGGGTTCCCGGGTAAGACAACTTTGTTGCTGTAGCTGCAGCGAGGAGGCAGAGCGACAGAAGTTCAGCTCTCCATTCACACTGGCTACTACTGGAGTAGTAGGGCAGGTGCACATTTACAGCTCTTTGAAGGAGCCTGGCCTGGCAGAGCCATGCCTGCACAGTGGGAAGCTTTGCCACGGCAGGTGCACCCCTCTGGGTGGGACACAGCACCCTGTGGCGTTGCCCAGCCTGGCCCCCGTGCTGGCAGCACTGCTGCACCCTTGGCCACTTTTGGGCCCACCGAGTCCTGCTGCCACATGTTTACCTGTTGCAATCAAAACCAATTTCTCCAGCAGTGTTGGCTCAGTTAATACATGTTTTCAATTTTTTTCCATTTTTAAAATTATTTATTTACATAATAAATTAATTACACATGCACATGAAATCGCGAGTTCTATGTTTTTCTGCCCATCAGAATAACTTAAAGTACACTCATTTAGGGAAGAAGGCATTCATGCTGCTTAGCTGTGGGAATCTGACTTTCTTGATGGAGAGACAAAGAAAGCAAAAGAAAAATCTGAAAATATTAACCCTGAGAACCAGAGGGATGCTGGCAGGATGAGCATAGCACCACGGAAAAGGATCAGTACTGGGAAGGGCTCTTTGTGCAACGCTTTTGACTCTACTGTTGAGGCCTTTTCACATTAATTTGAGCTATGAGTAGGTATTATTGTAACCGATCGAGTACACTAATTGTTTGGCTTGCACAGGCTGTAAGAGCTGACCCCAGCCTGCTGAAGCTGGGCTCTGAGTATGTCTGTGGCACTGAACTGAGGAGGTGGTAAGATAGCTTTAAGGTTTCTTTGACTGTTAGGGAAAACTTCACCATTTTTTACATGAGTTGAAAATGACCCCTGTTTTTATCTAGATTTTAAGGTTAATCAGTGTTTCCAATTTGAAACTGGACACTGGATGAAACACACCTTTCTCATACACTTTGTTTCAAAGTTATTAGGAAAACCCCTATGTTCAGTGGTACTTTGAGCAAGAAATTAGTAAGTACAAGGTAAGCCTACACAGGCCACAAACCAGTTCTCAGATTCCAAATACATTCTTTAAAACATTTTTTATGATATGGTTATTGGATCCATTGTGGTGCATCACAAATAAAAAAAAATGGATAGTAACTTAAATATGGGAAAACATAGAAAGTGAAAAAGAAATGAAGAATAAACCACAACATACAGTTTCTTATTGATGAGGTAAGAGAACTTCAAGCTTTATTTTTTATCATCTTCTACACAGAACTGAAATTGAAGTAGTTTTGAATATATGGACAATCACAAGAAGCTGCTTTGAGTTAAATAAAATAATTTTACCTAAAAAAAGTTTTCTATTTTATTAAAATAACATTACCTTCAGAATCCTCAGGGAGGCAGCACTTGCTCATCTTTGTACCTTCACGGCTAAGTCATTCCTATACATTTTCAATTCTTGGACCTTGTCTATGTGCTGCCTACATGCTGTTTTATTTTCGGGCTTTAATATACTGTGAATCACATAAAACCTCTGGTGGGAGAAATCCTACCAGCTTGCAGAGAAAATCTACCAAATCAGAAAATAATATGCCAGATCTACAGACAGGCTGATAGCGTAAGAGGCATCCATCTCTGTATTTGTGCTCATGTTTGTTATAAAGAAGGGGTATATGGAGGTCCAAAGAGATTCAGAAATTACATTAACACATGTAGAAATCTTGTCTTCAGGCAGAGATTTGCTGTTGGGCCAATATTCCAGCAGTGTAATGAAGCTGCCTGCCAATATCACATCACAGCCGAAGCAGGGAGCAATTACACAATCCCAGAAGAGCCCTAACTGAACAGAATACATTTGTCCCCAGCATGCTGAGATTTTAAAAAACCAAACCAAACCAAACCAAACCAGTTATTTCCTCTGCAATCAACAGAGAATCCACCATCATTGACAGCTCTCTGGAGCCAGGCTCATGGCTGTGTATGAAGCCCAAGGAGATAGGTTGCACCAAGTACCAAGCTGTCTCCTGCTTGATATTTAAACCATGTCTGGATTCATTCTCTCCCAGCCAAAGCATGCCAACAAAATGCAGGTTTTATTGGGAAGGCCCAGGCCGTTTTCTGCAGCAGACATTTAGACATCCCCAGGGCGATGTGGCAGCACAAGGAATTGCAGCCACCTAGGACCAAAATTCAAAATAATATCAACCCAGGCCATCTGCATAAATATATCCCTTATTTTCTTTCTGGCTCCCGTTAAGCACCTATTTGCTTCATTACACTCCAGAATGTTCTTTGAAAAAAATTCAATAAAGTGGGTTGCATTGGGTACAGTAGATGGGCTCAGAACACCCAAAAGCATTAACATTTCATGGATCTAGAAAACCTTGAACAATTAAACAAGGTTCAGAATTTTGCAGATGGAGACCTCAGCCTGGTAACACTGGCGTTACAAAGCCTGCCTCTGAAGAAACACTTTCTCCATAGTCTGAGAGCTTTTTGATAGCAGTCTCCAGCTTTTCTTGAAAAGTTAGGGAGGGTTGGAAGAATGTGAAGCTGTATGGTGATATTCCAATGCGATTTAACCACGTAATTTCATCTCCTTGAAAACATATCTGGTTTCCCTTTGTACATGCAATTTCATCAGTTAAAATGGAGAGCAGAGCATGTAATTTCATTAGTCATTTCAAACAGGAAAACCTGTGACTGCTTTGGCTTTTTTAAAGTGTCTGCTTCAGCAATTCTTTTTGTTCACTGCAGGCAGGTGAAAGCAGAAGCTAGGAAAGACATTACATCAGTTTTAGAGGGTTTGATAAAATAACTAGAACTTAATTTTAAACAATCTGAGGTTCAGACCTTTCTTTTTTATCAAGACAAACCAAGAATGAATTCACACCAGAAAAGATTTGCTACTATACCTAGAAAAGTAGAATCATCCCAGAAAATAATCGCATAACAGGCCAACAAAAAACAGTAGCTTAGCTCAAAGATGCTGCCTTTTGTAGAAAAAGAGTTAAAAGGTATCAATAAAACATATAACTTCTAAAAGCATATATAAAAGCTATCTATGTCCCAAATTAGTATTCCAGCAAAGGACTGTATGTCTGAGCGTACAGTGGAATGACTCTGCCAATACAGCATGCTGGGATACAGACACTAAGAAAAGAACTTCTAGTATAAAGGCAGCTATAGAAGTAAAATACATCAATCTGATTTTTCCTAGAATAATTTAATCCAGGATCCTGTTCATCTACACACAAAGTTAAAAGTTAAACTGCTCCCCAGTATTTACAACAGGCTTCTCTTTCTGGAGTACATCTGTCAAATACCTGATAACACAGCTATGAAGTCAGAAGCCTGTAGTACAGAACTGTCCCCAATAAATAAATGATTGCACATGTCTACTGCTTCCTTTTATTTGGGTGGGGAGAAGCACTAGGGCCGAGTATTTTAACCTGAGATCTGTTGTAACGGCTAGCATTTTGTCTCAAAGGGCCCTAGATTGCTGACATTAATCTCTTAGCAGTTGAGGCGGCTTTTCATGTCTTTGTTTAGGAATAGAAGGCGGCACGGAGCAAGTGAAAACCTGAACATTCTCTGATACACATCGTTTGGGACAGGCTACATGGTCAATGTTCATGTGAGAACACAAGAAAGCAAAAAATCTACAAATACTGATAGAAACCTCAGAATCCCTGTTTTAATGGACCAATTATTTTACACAAAATAGGATTTTAGTATTTGGAACATGTACGTGGATGAGAAATTTACTTATGCAATTTCTAATTAATGAGGATTATACAGTTAAAACTTTACATATGATGAAAATAGCTATACTTTCGTCACCTATTTCTGGACAGCAACATTTTACAGCTCTTTAAATACTGTAAATTTGACAGTGTGCGTGTGAGGTACAAGTGTTTTTATATGAGTGATTAGTGTTTAACAGGTATTAACTATTCTGCTTTTGCTTATTCATATGCAGTTTGATTGGACAGTATTGAGAATTAAAATCAAGCTCACATTCCAGTACATGAAAAAAATACTCATACAGTCATATTAGTAGAACAGAAGATTTTTTTCGTGTAAATGGCTTTGTGGGTGGTTTTGTTTGTTTTTTAGTTTCCAAATGACTATAGCTGTAGATTTTTGGTCATAGAAAGCTCTGGTATTTCCCCAGCAAATTTCATGTACTTCAAATGTCAGTGTTTTATAGAAATTCTAAAGGCAACAGGATTTTCTGTTTTGACCTTTTTATGATCAAAAAAGGAGAAGAGGCTGACACCACATTAAAGGCCTGGCAGAGTCTGGGTCCCGCTACAATGAGAAGCCGTGTTAGCAAAGCTCGCCTCTTCATATGGTTACAACCAGGGGGTGGAAAGAGAAGTTTTCAATGGATTTTTAAGACTAACTCACTAGCCCCCAGGGTATACCAGAAAATTCTGGAGAGATGCCACATACCCTCTTTCCAGTGGCCAGAACTGCAGTGTTATGGGCAGCTCATTCAGTGAAATGACCTCATAAGCAATTTCCTCCTGCCCCCCGCCCCAGCAGCATTTATATAAGCTAGAAACAACGGTTAAGTGCTATTTAAGACCAACAAGGACACAATGGAGTTTGCTTCTTTTATTACGAAAGATACAAAAACACAGAGTGTAGTGAAGCTATCATTAGAAATGTGAACTTTTTTTGAACCAACATTCTATTTACATACACAAAATTCCCCAACTGGAACAACATCAAATGTGAGACACATTATCAGAATATACCATATACACAAGTTCAGAGATTTAATATCTCTGTTACTCTATACATGATTGTTACACAAGAAGTCAATTCCTACCTGTCTTACACAACTATTTTAAATTAAGTTTATGAGGACTACTCAAGCAGAATCTGGGCAAAGTTCTGCTGTTTGAATGGTTACTTTATAAATACAGTACAAAATCACAGAGCTGGCTTTTCAGCCAGGCTCAATCTTCTGTGGTGTCAAACAGTCCATGCTCCAAATTGATGGGAGTAAAATAATGGAAACTATTATTTATTTTTATTGACATCAAACCAGAAATACCTCAGGCATCACAAATGTACTGGTTTTCAGATCACTGATCAGCTATTAGGAAAAGCAAGTCTTTTTATTTATTTTTTTAAAACTCTTCCCTCAAACAGAAAAGCCAATTAAAATACTTGAGCTTACTTTGTGTGAGCAGACATTCTGTTAAAAGAATAAAAGCGGACACACCACTTTGTATTGTTTTTAACTGGAACCAACTACTGCTTAGTAAAATAAGGCACTTCTTCCTTTAGATCAGTCCACTTCCCTACATTTTAGTTTAGCTCCATTTTACACAGACAGGTGATTTCAGCTATGCCACTTGTGACAGCAGAAGGGATGTTGTTAAGAACTGTTGCTCTCCAAGCATGGATGGTCTCAACAATACCTTCTGGATTGCTTGCACCCAAGTCACACAGTGAATATACAGCTGCCAGCTGCACACCCCAGGGAACACCTGCGAAAAGGTAACACAAATCAGCTTATAGATGCTTTGATATGCAATAAAATGGTGTTGGGAAACCTGAATCTAAAGAAACTATCAGTTCAAGAACTGGAATTAAAATACATCAGCAACAGGGATGCCTAAAACCAGAAAGCAGAGAGATGACAACCTGCACGCAAATTGCCCAACATCTGATTTTATACTAGCCCTTTCCAGTTCTCTAAATTCAGCAGGTTTTCAGTATTCAAAGGGCCTAAAAGATTTGAGCATGTAGTCGTTTTACTCCAATTAAGGGTGATCAGACTTTCATGAAGTCAGGTTTACACAGTCTGAAATAGAGACAGACATATAGCACTCGCTCGGAAGAACTTGAGATTGCAAGGAAAAGCAGCTATACAAATGGTTCAAAGCAGCTCCCTAACATCAGCCAATGCTTCACTGCAAAATGTACTTAACATCCAGAATAACTGAGCAACATAGATCTCTGCTGCCCTAATTGCCTTGTATTGTCTCAGCCAGGAATTTGGGCTTCTTGCAACCCTCTCCCAATACAACGATCCTGCTAGGAGCAAGCTTTGGCATGAGCTGCTCAGGTAACAAATTAGCTATTACTGTTCAAGTGAAGATGGCCCTTTAAGTTCTCTGAGGCTGATGTGCTGTCACATGCAGTGTAATTCCAAGGTGGCTGAAACTCTCTCAGAATTGTTCTGCGTCTCTAACAGAAGGTAATACACATGCTTCATTAACTTTGGAA
The DNA here is from genome assembly GCF_023634155.1 of Falco peregrinus. NCBI lineage: Eukaryota > Metazoa > Chordata > Aves > Falconiformes > Falconidae > Falco > Falco peregrinus. The sequence continues at coordinate 25,894,862 of NC_073725.1, read as the reverse complement.
GAGAACGGGACTCGAACTGAAACCTGTTTGTACTGTTATGCACCAACAGAGCACTGCACAAGCAGGCTGTTTTGGCGTGTGTGTCTCATTTTGTGCATGTTCTCCTTACAGAACAGAAGGCAAAACTTCACACTGCAGATGTTACAGTAAAGTTCCTCTAAATAAACATTACCTTCATCTTTTGCATGCCGTACAAACAGTCCAATTACAGAACTGACATTCTTCACTGCAGCAAGACATCCTTCCTTCAAACCTATTTGGCCCAATCGACCTGAAACAAAAAAAGGTTACTACATAGTAACGTTTAGACAGTCAACTTCCTAATTTTCAGACTTGCCAACTGTCTGTTGAAGCATCTTAAATCACAAAAACTAGTCGTTCTTGTTACCATGTTGTCTTGGGAACAAGAGCTGTCCTGTTCCTTTTGTGACTAAAGGCCCCAAGCCATTGTTCGTCAGATTGAGCCAACCTCCTGCAGGTTTACAATTTCTAAGTATAAAACTCTCAAAGAACGCAATCTCTGTTTAGCAAACAGTATTATATAGCCTACATACTGAAAAGATCTATTGAAGTTTTCTATTTACCTTGAATGCCATCTAGATCCCAAATAAATGAAATCTAACTTAAAATTGCAGGAAGAGGTATTAGTTGCACACAAAACCTTATTTTATACACTTTGCTATAAAGTATATGTAGCTACAGATATCTTCATTTTAAATACATGAAACATGTTGGTATTTGTTATTGTGAAATCAGAGTAACATCTCTCAAAAATTAAGTACATACTTTCTACAGGCTGACAAACAGAAAATATCTGCATAGGACTATAAAAGTTTGGCTTTTAAGGTAAAATTTGTGAAGAAAGTGGAGACAAAAAAAAAAAAAAAGGGCAAAAATACTCCAATTCACTTTCCAGGCAGGCTGACGCTTTCAAAGAACATACTTACACAAAGCAGAAGTTCAACAAGAATTTGGATTACGTACCAATTAGCCTGAGTGTCAATGCTATAACACTATCAGGAACGGATTGAGCAGTTTCATGCCCCTTTCTCTTTTTTATCCATTTATCCATGGATGGCCAAAGCACTTTGCTGTGGAAGACAAATTAATTTGACAATCTGGTACTGCATGAAGGGGTGGTACAATATTCGTACCATAATGAATGCAAATAGTTCCTTTGTTTACCATGTATTCCCATAGCTCCACTTGCACCTTTAATTCACCTTCTAGGGAAACTCTTTACTATTCCAAGCATCCACAAATCTGAACAATGTAAAGGTTTTAAACCCAAGTAATGAAAGCTAAATTTCTGGTGCAATCACTCTTCTTCAGAATAGTATTGCTGTTCATCTGCCATTCATTTCCCTGCAACGTTCTGCACCTCTACCTAAAGTCAAGAACTTACTCCGCTGACTTTATAGATGTATATGAAAACACATTACTTTTAAATGTCATGCTGAGATGTTACGCAAGCTTCTTATATGACTGAAAATTCACAGTTTGCATGTTACAAGTAGGAACTGATGCTTGTTTTTAAATCTGAAAGAACCCAATAAGACTTTTTTAATCCTCAAAATGATGTTAATAAATCTAGTTAACCTGTTACCAGCAAAACTCCACACTATCAACTCTGTATGGCTTAGTTAAAATGACATACCTTTCACTGAAGCTAATATGTATTCATTTCAAAAGTATGTCACCAAAAATAACCTCCTATTTGAAAGCATGGAACTTGTATAAAAGACTTGATGATGATCATACGTTATTTGCATTTACTTTATACTCAACAATACTTTATGTCGTAGTTACACACATGCCGTACTTTTGCAAATTATACTTGGTTATGTAACCTCTGCATAAAAAATGGGGGCTGCCAGAGCAGTGTCAGTATCAAAATGAAGTCTTTCAAACCACGTTAATTGTGGTAGCAGTCCATGCACTGGATTACAGGATTCAAAGAAAATTCAATACATTGAACCTCAGTATTATAATTATTTTAGAATTAAAATCAGACTGAAATTGGTATAGTACACTAATAGTCACATTTCACTTTCAGTGCTGAAGGAGAGCTATTTACACATCAAAAGTTCCACCCTCATTTTCTAGTGATGGTGGGGAAGGGAATTCAACAGTTAAATCCAGAGGAAGACAACCAATCATTTTGCTTTGTTGACTAACAACCCACCTGAACATTTTCCACAATTGTCCACATATACCTATTTTAAAGCAATTCTTTATTAGAACAGTTCAAACACTGTTAATTTCTTGGACCAGTACCATAACATGCTGTATTTCCTCATTGATCGCTCATTCTGTCTTAAAATAAGGCACACAAACACATTTGTCTAGGTCTCATCAGATTAAAACGTCCTCATTTCTATGTTTCTATGCAATGGTTTACTATATTAAAAGCTAAGTCACAATGTCTCAAATTTGAAAGAAAAAAACAAACAAACAGAAAAACCCCAATACCAAAACAAAGCACAAAAAAACTACACAGGAAAACATGTGAAAGAACTGCTTGCCATCATACCTTATAACATTGTCATGTGTCCAGTCCCACTTCAGGTGGGAGCAGAGTAGATCAACAGCAAATACATACTGCCAAGCATCTTCACTCAGATCTTCTCCATATTGCTCACTTAGCTGGAATTCTATTTTTGGACATGACTGCATTTCTAAAAGCAGGTTTGAGACCATAATACCAGCATCTAAAGAGGAACTCTGGAATTTTAGAAGGTGATTATCTTAATGCATGAAACGTTACCAACCCAGAAACAAACTTTTTACATATATTTGATTATGACTGTCCACAGTATCTTACACCATAAATTCAACTTCAGGTTTGACTTAACACAAACAAAAGGAGTACATAAACCAAAATCTTCATGTAATCAGTATTTTTCTTGAGTAAAAGGAGAATTTGAAAAAAAACCAACCAAGCAATAAAACTCACAAACCCTCCCTCTTCTCTCCTCTCAGGCACCCTCTTCCTGCCTCCTACAATTTGATGATTTTTTTTTTGACCTCATTCATTGATCTCAGTGAAGCTTGAATGTCAGAAAAGTGTTTTCCAGTGCAAGAAGATTAGACTAATCCTGCTCACTTTGTAAGTTGGTTTTGGTTTGGGTTTTTTTTTAATTATTTTCTGATGCTGAAATCTGTTACTGTTTGTTGTTCATTAAGGGCTAATTTCCAAGCAAGTACTCCAATAGCTGAGGTAGTAATAACTGAAAGCATGTCATGTGAAACAATTCTGTTAATTAAATAGCTAGGACAAGCAAGAAAGTTTAAAAACAAACATCCTTTCAGTATCTGAACGACTACAAAAAAGTCTAAGCTTATCACATACACACTGTGAGTGCTTAGCGTATCTTCTCCGTACAAAAGCTCGTATAATTGGCAAGTGCTGCAACTCTGCAAGTCACTGAAACGGCATAATTTGACCAAGAAATAAAATACCCATCCAACATGAGCTTTACTTGCATAAGTAGAATAATTGTCTCAAAAAATTATATGTATGACAGACTGTCGACCACCATCCACTTGAAATTTGTCCCTGTATTTCCACTTAAGTAGAGTACATCTTACAGATAGGATGATGTCACCTGCTATCATCAATATAGAAATTCCCGAGATCCTTCTCTCTAGCTGCAGCAGCTCTCATATTTCATAAGGATCCATAAAGGTAGGCACTGTGTATGCATAGAATTAGTATTTCCAGGAACATTTACTGAGACATACATGCAACTGTCAGCATGGGACTGAAAGTTGTAACCTAATAGAATGAAGAATACAAATTCTTTGCTAAACGGGATTGCATTAAGCTTATGTGAAGAAATGTACCCTCTGAATACCAGAGCTTAGTGCTACATCACAACTGTGATGTAATCCAAAGAAACATATACAAATCCATGCATTCTTAACTCACTCCACTAAATCAGGAGGTTTAGAGGGGCTGTAATTCCAGTGGTAACATACTAAATTCAGGGCTGGTTTTGAATCTAAAAAAAAATTTTAAAAAAATCATCATGCTTCTTCCAGTGGGTACACCACCTAAAGCCTATGCTGACAGCAGTAAGCCTAGCTGCAGTCCCCAAGGCAGCTGTGGAGCAGCACGTTTGGATGGGGAATAGGTGAGCTATGAAACACAATGATTTTGTTCACTTGGTATTTACAGAACTATAGCATTTCTACCAGGCAAGCCTGGCGCTGGTATGCAGTTTTCAAAACTCCTGGGGCCCAAGCCTTCAAGCAAATCACAAGCCTGCTACACACATGCCTCCTCCAGAAGCAAAGTACCCCTAGCTTTCCATCTGCATGATGTAAATTTGCTCCCACTGACATTGTGTGTCTCAATTTTTCCTCTTTGCAACATCCTTTTCAGGATGGCAGTACGTGCCTGCTGAAAACCGACAGAAATTAAATGACTCATCCAAGGGCTCAAAGACTTGAGGTCAAATTTCAGAAGTCCTTAACACTACACTGGTCGTCCTTCTTCTGCCATCACTACACTTTTGTACTGATGATGCCAATTGCTTATGAAATGAATTGGCTGATTATTGTTTTTTGGTGATAGATGGGTATTTACAGTCTACCTCGCAGAAAGATCATGAGTAAAAAGAGACAGGCTCATCCTGAAATTAACTATAATAAATAATTAAGTACTACACAGAGACAAACCCAATACATATTGAAAAACCCCAACAACAACAAACCACCTCAAAGAACCTCAAAGTCACAGTTTCATAGAGGGACAGAATTCCCTAGTCCAAGAACATGCCAGTCAAAGTATAAAAACTGTTGACTTTTCATGTTTAATAGAGGGATTAGCATTTAACAGGGAAAACCAGAAAAGTGTTGTATTCTAGCAGGGTCTAGACAACCCGAGGGCAAAGGCCTGAAGCAACACTGGTTGTGGAACTGTAACCGACGCCACGGCAGGGTCACAGGGTACCTCCACACCCTCCCCCAGTACGCTGCTTGGTTTGATTCGGCCAGCAAAGCAACCACTGCAGACACAAGCTGCCACGGAACACAAGAGCAGACATTACCTGTTCCCAGCTGAGATAAGCGCTCATACAGGCCAGCATCTCGCTGCTTGCACTCTGCCTGACAACTAATTGCATAGCTTTGTTAATTGCACCTTGGAAGACAAATATGTCAGACCATATGTTTGTGATAAATAAAATCATTTTTTCGGCGTCTGGAAAGTCTAAGAAGAAAAAAAACAGAACAAAGTAAATTTTTAACATTTTTAAAAAAAAAGAAAGATACTTGGGCATTAAAAGCTAGTACGCTCTTCAGCAGGTTAACTGGGAAAGAAGGCATAGAAGTCACATGACTGCAGCCCAGGGAAGGGGAGTCATACTAGCACATCTCAGTCCTGAGATTAAATAAGAAAAAAAGGCTCAAGAAAAAAAAATAAAATCACCACTTCAGCTACCACCCCCATTGTAATTTTATTCTTTTTTTGTAAGGAAAAAAAAAATGAGAAGGCTTCATTGGACTTCAGTGTGCAACAACAGTGCAAAAGGACCTATTATTTTGCATTTTGAGGTTGGTCCCCCCCTTCATCCTTCTTACTGCACTTTAGTTCACTAAGTAGAGTGGTCTTGGAGCACTGAAACTGGATTCTTTTAGGATGAAATTAAACTGGAAGATGCACTCCAGAAGCCTACCTAATATACTCTAGCCACAAACAAGCACTCTGATCACTGGATCAAACCAGTGGTAGTCCAAAAGAAAAAAATACTCCCGAGATGTGTAATAATGTGAAAATCAGGTCTTCAGCAAAAATCCACAGTGCTTGCTAACACTTTGCACCCATACAAGCACGAAATCCACATGAAAAAAAATAAACTTTGCTAAGAACTTTCACACAAATGAAGTATGAAACCTGATGTCGCTTAGCGATTTTCCCAGACTCTGTCAGGGAAATTATATGTTATACAAGTTGTAAGTGAGCGCGTAAGAATGATGCATGTCAAAATTTTTATTTCCACAGACATTAAAAAAGTGAAACCTCATCCATTACATTAATTCCAGTCTAGTATCTGACAACTACATGTCCAGAACTATACGAGTGAGAGAGGAGAGCTCCAGGCCATCAAAGGGAAGCTAACAGTCCCTTCTGAACACCAAAGCAGAGATCTTCACAGCAAAAGTATTACGATAAAACATGAGCGTGTAGACTGCAAGCACTAACAAGTAAATTGGAATAAGCGAGAAGTAGATACAGCTTCTGTGCATGAAATGCAATACTGCAATACATATGCCTGAAATACTACTTCTACTATAAAAAGCTACGTGTCTTCCCTCTTCAATTCAGCATAACTTCTACATTTTTAGAAAGACCTTAAGAACTAGACAACATATGAGAATACATCAAATCAAGAAGCTTTAATGGATTCACTGAGCATAAAGAATTTACAGAGTTCCACCCAGTCTCCTGGATGGACCTTCTCTGCTTTGAAACCCCTCGTCACATAAGAATGAACTTTTTTTTTTTGTCAGAACAAGGACTGTTGCTAAACTAGAGTTATCTACATGCTGCAACTTGAATTGCCCGCCGATGAATTTGGAATGCTTGAGACTCACCCAGTGATGAGTAAGAGTTAAAGGGGCATCAAAAGAAGACAAGTTAAAAAAAAAAAAGGGAGGGGAACAGAGGAGGGGTAAAAGGAAAAATAACAAAAGAAAAATAACAATTTAGTCATTTAAGTCAGAATATGTGAAAGAAGAACAGAACAAAAAAGGACAGACAAGAAGAGAACAGATGACAAGTCTAACGCAGTGGTACTGACTCTTTATAGTCAATTTGGCAATTGTGTAGCTAGCACATCTCTCATGCTTCATGTTGGCATAATTCTAATAGGAATTAATATATGAAATTACATGAAAAAGAAAACCCTAAAAAGAATGCATTGTAATCAAACAAAAAATAAACATATTTTAACAAAACTCAAACAACCCTTAAGATGTATTTACAGCTATTCACACTCAAAATATAACAATAAAAGCAAAGGACAACCACAACAGGAATTTATGCAGTTCGAAGTATAAAATAGAAAATCATTCAACAAAAATCTGCATTTACGTACTGAATTTTGGATCTTACCCAAAAAAAAGGAGGAAAAAAAGGGGAATGTTTAACATGTGCAAGAGCTCACAAAAAGGCAGAGTACCGAGGTACTGCAAATGAAAGGCTTAACCATTAATTTAGACTAAGAGAAAGTACCTGACAAGTAATAGTTTCTGACATGGTGCAGCACTGAAACTATTAACATGAAAAAAGTGAAAGAAGAGTTATGATGGACTACATGAAGGACAGAAAAACAGCTAAGAAAACAGGAATTCCAAAAAGAACCCAGGAAAAAAAAAACCAACCAAACAAAAATATTGCAATCCAACAAAAAGATAATTAAGAACAAAATAAAATCCCAATCCTTAATAAGATAAAAAAAAGAAAAAAAGACAGGGATGTTATATAGAAAACAACCAACCACTAAGTGAAGCAAGCAAAAGTTGTAGCATTTTGCTCCTCAGTGCTCTTGAATTTTAAATTTCAAACACAGATACCAATACACTGTTTTGAGCCCTGGACAGCTTGGTATTTTCAAAACAAGCAAAGTCCTTCCAGAACTAAGACAGACTCTTAATTTAGCACAGTGATAGTATGTATGTATGTATGTATGTATGACCTTTGCTACTGGGGGGGGGGGGGGGGGGGGGGGGGGGGGAGCGGTGAGAAAGGGAACCAAAATAAAAAAACAAACTCTCAACCAAGGAGGACTTTAGATAATGGGAAGTAATAAAACTTTAAGGAGGACACGTTGTACAAACGCACTGGTTTTGATCAAGGTATTCCCCAACTCCTGACACTATTTTAAGCCAATACATGTTTTTAACTCATACTTGCTTTATGAATCAGTGCCTACTCAACTAAAATAAAAAAATGCTACTAAAAGAAAGTACAAAATTCCCTGGAATCACATTATCATTTTGGAGATTGCAAGGCAAAAACTGAAAGCACAGAGAATCCTAAATAAAATATTTATTTGGAAAAATTAGTAGACTACTAAGACCCCAGGTCTGGGGACCAAACCCAGGACCAAACTGACACAGACATATGGAGGAACGGTGAGATGGGAAATTTTTCTACAGTAGTCTATACTTCTGCACTACAGAAAAAAGTTCCAAGGAAAATGTCCCTTTTACAGCATTTTTGTTTGTTTTTATAAACATAATCATTCTGCAACACTACAGCAAAGATACATGGTATATTTAAGATATGAGACCACTACGCCATACTATACCTTCTTTAAGTAGGCTATAGCAGAAAAGGCGGGCTCTTTCCATATCTCCCAGCTGTCGACAAATTCCCGTATAGACTCGACACAGAGCCTGATTGAAATTGTAGTTCGTGGCATTCTTCTGAGCCTTGAGTTTATTGAGAATAGCATGCAGCAAGGACTCTGCTAAATGCTTTAAGGCACAAAATGTATTGTTAGCCTACTATAGACTTGAGAATATTTGGTAACATTATAATAGTATGACAAGTAAAAACCCCTACTATCTTATTTGCAAGCATGCTGTTTGCATACATGTAAAAATGCAGAAAAGTAAATCAGAGGCAACCAGCAAAAGAAAAAGAGTGAGGAACAACCTCCCAGAATAAACATGTCTTAAATAGATGCAGAATAGGGCTACTATTACTTAAAAATAAATTGTTTAGTTATGTGATTAAACACTATCTTCCTCAAACAAAAAGCGAGGAGAGCAATAATGACAGGTAGAGGAACCCCGCTAACATAACCGGAGCAAACGGAGCGCTGACTTGGCTGACCCAGAGCTGCTATAGGAGGACACACAGCCCATTGTCCAGGTAAGCCTTAAGAGATGAGCCCACAGCAGTCTCTCCCCGGATCACTTTACACAATGCAGGAGGTGGGGGGGGGGTGTTACTCTCTACAGTAACATGAGACTCAATATGAGATGCAAGGAAGGAGAATATTGTGACTGTACAAGACTTAGTATAGGATGTTTAGAGGGTGGGCTAAATGTGGGGAACAGAACGAGAGGCTCAGAAGCCAGGTGCTGGGGAGGCTACAGGTTTAGACTGGGTACCTGCAGATACTGGGGAGCCTGAGTGTTGGCCTCATGAGGAACCAGAAGGTCCAAGCCAGCTACCTGAAAGACCGGGGATCTGAGGGTCAGATGCAGGTAAAGCCATAGCTCTGGACCAGCTACTGGAGAGATGCGTGTGCGCTTCTGTGTCTGCAAGTCTGTTGGTGCTTGAGACAAGTGGGGAGAACAGCAGTCACGTACTGGATATACTGAGTATCTGATGTTAGTTACTGGAGGGATCCATAGTCTGCCTATATGTATGTATGTATTTTCCACTACCAGGCTTTCACCCTGATCAGCCAGAGAAGGAAACAAGATGACGTGTGCGTTGCATGCATGTGTGCCTCTGAGGAGTATGTACTCAGTACGTACTCAGCCTTGCTACTGGCTGGACCTGGAAACATAAAGCTGCTGCAGCCTTCCTTCTTGTTACAGGGAGTTACAGATTTGGCAACTCCTAACAAAGATGACCTGAAAACTTGGAAGCAACTTCTGCAGAGAACCTAATTACATTCAAGAACTGACACGGCAAAATATCATGCATCAGCTGGTGACCTGCTCTGTTGCAGACCACAACTTTTCTATGAGAAAGATGGCAATTTAAGACAGATTTTTCAACCTGGATTCTAAGCAAGTTCTCAGAAACAAATTAATGAAAGATTTTTCCAATACAATTCATTGGAACAACCTGATGTAGAATAATAAAGGTAAACATGGAATGAAAGGGTATGTCACTATTGTATATACAATGTCGTTTACCGTAATTGAAAAAATAAAAAAAGGTAATCGAACCTCGCACTTTTAGAGGAAATCATTCTACAATTGTAAATACTATCCACTACAAGGAAATGATGCAAAAATAAAGTGGCTTACACACACATCAGGAAAGCAAACATATTTACAAACGCAGCTTGGCATCTTGGACACACCACTGAATCGTAATTTCTTGTGAAGTTCTATGTCTTCTCGAGTTATACAAGTTTAGATGTGTGATAACCTTTCAAGACTACCCTCCTGCACTACAGACCGCCTGAACAATTGAGAGTTCAAAGACTACGTACTCATACTCTTTTCATCTGAAATCATTGTTACAACACAAAATCAAAAGTTATGCTACTTACCTTGTTTTTAATACCAAATTCATAGACAACTTCTTTCTCTTCATCTCTCATTATTGGAATCTTTGAGATATTACCAGCATACATATGACCTTTAATAACTGGTAACAAGTCAAAACAGGATTCAGCAATCTTCTTCAATGCCAAAGACACTTCCTGGCAGTCAGGATCAATAGCATTCTTTACTGGTAGTGATGCTTCTACACTGGAACTCTGTGCTGAATCACTGATTTCACAGCTTTTGTCATGGAAAGCCTCCTGCACCTCAGAGGTTGTATTTTTAGTATTTCCAATAGCAGCAATATCACTGGGCTCCAGCTTTGGTGGTTCACTGTCCAACCTCAGTCTCTTTGCACTTCTTGGCATAGACACTGGCAACAAGGTCCGTTTTTCAAGCTGATGTGATGAGCTTGAAAACAATTGCTGATTTTGCATATCTTTGTCTTGATCTTTGCCACTATCGGATTTTAAATTGCTCCCAGTTTTCACAAAAGCAGTTGATGTAGACGCAATTTCTTTGAACCCACCGATCTGAGCCACAGATCCTGGCAGACTTTGGCTGTCTGAAAAAGCACATCGGTTAAGCTGAATATTGCCTTTCAGTATGTTTAATGTCCTTGCTCTGGCAGACAGCTCAGGATACATAGTGTCCAAAATTTTCACAGAGTTCTCCTGAGGAGCACCTGGAGCAGTACTGTCAGCTGCCAATAGAGGTAATCTTCCTGGAACAGGAAGGGCATGCTTTGGAATAGAAGTACAAAACTTCAAAGGTGAGGAGTGAATCCTTCGACCTACTGCCATTTCTGAGGGTGAGGGAGGAGAAAATAAAAGAGCAGATTTTACTGTTGGAGTATCTGTTAATGGAGACATGAGAGGAGGAACAGGAGTTTCACGTAGTGGGGATATCAGGTCCTCAAGAGGGGAAAGCAAAGAGGCTCGACCAGCAGAGGACATCACTGGGGACATGGTACATGCTTTTGGAGGAGTAGCAATCAAAGGCAGTAGCAAGGGGGGCAGAGGAGGACCCATCTCTTGCCTGATTTTATTTATAGTCTCACTTGAGCATTTTGTTGGCACAGAAGTATCAGCATTTGCAAGAACTGGCTGAGTTGGTTTATCTTTGAGAGTCTTTATTCTTCTTTTACCTTGAAACATCCTCTTGGATAGCTTGGCATGCATCACCTGGGCAGCCGTCTTGGTGGAAACAGTCAAGATTTCAGATGGTTCTTGCTTTTTGCGCTTCAATTTATTGCTCTCTTTGAGAGCAACATCCACACAAGACTCTGTCTCCAACATACAGAGCTTCTCAAATACTGGTTTTTGTGGCTCAGAAGGCTGCCTAACTGTCTGACAACTGCCCTCTACAACGGATACGTCTGGATTTGGGAAATACTTGACAAAAAATGTTTTTGTACTGCTACCATCTAGGATAACATCAGTGTTGTTTTCTCCTCTATTGCAATCAGTGCAAGTCTGATTATGCTCTTCAGACATGGTGACCTGCATATCAACATCGTGTAGTAGACTCTGCTCCATATTTGACTCAAGTTTTTCATAATAATTTTCTTCTAAGGAACTGCCAAGTGCTAACATTCCTGTATTTAGTTTACTGGTTTTTATACCCAGTCTGCTAGTTTTTGAGAAACTGGTTAGCTTGTGGCATAGTGGCGATCTATTTTTTGAAGCACTTTGCATCACAGGGTTTTCTTTTGATGTCCCAGTTTTTAACAGATTTTCCACACCATCATTGATGCATTCAGCTCTGTTAGAGTCTACCGTGCATTTGTAAGCACCCTCATTATTTTCAGAGGTTACTAACAGACACTCACTTTTCGAAGAGGCTAAGTCTCCCTCCCCAACACCACTCAATAACTCATTTGCAGTACCTGGAGAGCTGTTAGTTTCACGGTGTGTATCCACATCCACCACAGAGTCTGCTCTTAGATGGCTAACTGCCAAGGCATCTCCTGGGTGCGTTGTTGAAGGAAGTTCACATACTTGGCCATCACCATCAACAACTGCACCAGTTTCCAGAGCACCCACTGCAATTCTCCTGGAAGCTCTCAGTTCCTTTCTGAACACAGGAACACATTCAGAACGTTTTGCACATCTAACTTTTTGTATAGAACAGTCTTTCTCTTCAGATTCATTGCTCTGCTCTGACATATCAAAATGATTTGTAGACCTTTTTATGGCATTTTTCCCAGCTGCCTCAAAACTACTCAGTTCTTTGCTTTCTACCCTGGCTGTTGGCGAACCAGTTCTAGAAGGATCTGTTGTAACCTCCCACATAGAAGTCCTGCATCCTGATTCTTGACAATCAAACTTTTGGAGAAGAGAAATATTCTTATTACAAGAATCTGCATCCAGGATCTGTGATTTAACAGATGCCTGAGGTCCTTTATCTACTGGCTGTTCCTCCTCATCTAAAATTTTCACTTCATTTTTGTGTATGTATCCCCTCTCAGAGCAGTCCAGTTCTTTGCACATGTCTTTTTCAGCAGACAGGATCTCAGCACCCTCTTCCAAGCTTTCTGAAGAACAGTTAAATGCACTACCTGCAACACAATTTTTGTCCCCTTTGCTTTCCCACGTACAGGAAAAAGCATCCTTTTCCGTGAAATTAGTTTTAGCAAAACTGACAACTTTCTGAAGACTGAAATTTATATCAGGAGGCATTGTGGATTCCAAGCCAATTCCCAATTGCACAGAAGAATCTGTTTCTTCAGCATTTATAGAGTCCAACTCCAAGTCCCCTTGAGAAGAAAAAGCCAGGTCACTATTAAAATCCATTTCTGAAGCAGGCTGGCAGATGATCTCTGAAATGCTATTTTTCTTCACAACATTCTCCTCCCAGTTAAACGAACTGGAACAAGTCTCAGTCAACAATTCTTTACTTTGTTTATTTAATTCCCCTTTTATTTCATCACATTTAACATTTTCAATTACCAAGAACTGATTCAGAGGTTTTGCATACTGTGCCTGAGCTACTAAGACAGATTCAATGGTATCCACTCTTTCTAACAGCTCACTGCTTTCCTCTCCAAAATGTTCTGGATTAACTTTGAATTCAGTCCGAGATTCAAACACTCCCAAGTCTTGAGATTTGGACAACCCATGTTCCAATGTACTACACAGGTTTTCAGGTTGTTTTATTTCACCTTTTATTTCTGTCAAATCTAACACAGAGGATTCACACTTAGCTACACTGCTTTCTGTATCAATAATGCCTGCCATCTTCGGTAGCACAAGTATACTTCCCAAGTCTGATTTCCCCTGCAGTAAATTACTAACATTTTCTTCCTGGTGTGGTTTGCCTTTTAAATATACCTCCTCCTTTATATCTACTAATTCTCCATTTTCTACACTATGGCGTAGCTCTGATGGTTCAGCTATTTCTAGAACACTTTCTCTGTTAAATTTCATGGCTAGTTCAGTCGTCTCGGGTCTGGTTATACTAATGTCTTCCGTTCTGAGCTGTTCATCCTCCTTTGGAAAGGCTGACAAAGCAGCCCTCTCCATACCTACACTTTTGTCTATATCATCCATACTCAGTAAATTTCTGATTCCTTCTATAGCAGATACAGATAAGTAATGTTTAGAAACCTTAACAGTCTCTGGTTTGCGTTCTCTGTCCGCTTCATCTTTTACTGTCTGTACACATTGTTTCTCCAGTATCTCTTCATTGTCACGGTTTAATTCAGAGGACTGAGAGTGTGCAGAGATCTCAACAGCTCCAGCGTCTGCCTCAGTCTCTATAATTATTCTCTCCCCAGTGTGCTGCATCATTAGTTCTTTAGGACACTTCACTTCAGGGAAGGATTTTGAACTACTGAAATCAGACAATACATTTTCAGACAGTTCTCTCTCGTTATTTGCCTCTGCAGAGAGTCCTTTCACCTCTATTGCAGCTGTTATTTCCTCTCCAATTATCATTTGTTCTATGTCTTCCCCTACATCACTTGCCATGTTAGTCACTTGGATTACATTTTTTGATTCATTTTCAACCACTTCATTCTGTATCAACACATCAGATTGCTCCTCAGAATCTTCACTTTGAAGCATAATACATTGCTCAGATGGCAAATGAGCAACATTTTGGGGAACAGAAACTGCCCTGGGAGTTTCTCTCTCTCTTGATAATCTATCTCTTTCTGCTTTCATTAATTCACCATGCTTTTCATGTGATTTTTCATAAGCAACAGCTCTAATTAAGATGACATTCTCCTCTGTTTGCTCTACCTCACTACATTTTTCCATCTGATTCTGAGGCTTGAAACTGTTTAACATAAAATCAGCTGAAGAACAACCCTCTTCACTGTGCGTGTCCTCACTATCTCCTTTCTGTTCTTTGATGGCTTCCGATTCATGTGCTGTTGCATCAGTTAGTTCTCTCTTCTCAGTTTTTATATTATCAGAATTCTCCAAGCAATCTTTGTTAGTTTCCATGTTTGTAATTAAAGAAGCAACTTCAGCTTGCTTTGTTTCAGCATCTCTCTCCTCCTTGCTTGACATCATTGGACCAATATGAACATTCTTTTCATTCCAACTTAGGCTATGTGAGATTTCTGCACCAAGGCCATGCTCACATGATCTGCTCTGTTTGCTGCACTCCTCGTCGAGGCTGAACACATCACAACTCTGATCTTGGTCATCTTGTAAAATATCCTCCACTGCAGAAGCACCGCAATCAACTTCTTCATCACTGGAACCTGTGATTTCTCCAAACAATATATCCTTTAACAAAAAATACCAAGTTAATATTCCAAAGCCTGGTATCAGTTTTAAGATCTATTTCTCTAAAAAAATACACTGGTGGCCCTGATATGCAGCAGTTTTGAGAGATTAAGGCTGAACAGAATGATATCCTTCTCCATCACTGTTCTTCATAGCAAATGGAACGTACCTCTGCAAAAAGGCAGAGACATCATTACCTACCTACTTGCATTCTAATATTACTGGAAAACAACACTTAAGTAGGTTCCCCTTGACTTCCAAGCTGTGGGATTTTGCTGTGAAAGCCATACTTGTACCTAACAGGAGTTGGGATTGTAAATCTGCAATACTGGGAAAAGAAATTAGGACAGCAGTTGAAACACGGGTTTCTTTATTTTAAATATACTTCTGAAAATGATGTTCCGTCCCTTCCACAGGCAGTATGCTAGAAGGTAAAAAAGTATCCATATGGATCTCCACAGTCACACAGAGACCCTTCCAGTGCATGAGTAACTAATACTGATACTCAAAAAAATAAAGCTGCCCAGGGATATCAAATAATTATTTTTTCAGTAATTATATGACCAAGTTAGTGCCAAATCAGACACAACCTGAAACTCACCTGTGTAGTTACTGGTGAAAGCTGTACTGGAGAAAGCAAAGCAGGGAGAGGCCTGGCCCAATTCAAAATATCCATCACATTTCCACCCAGGCCCTTCTGCTCCTGATCGGATAAGTCTGAACTGCTGTGTGCTCCATCTGTCTGTGTTATCACATCTACAGTTTTATCCTCACCACCGTGCAGACATTCTTCACTAGTCCTGTTCTCAACACAGTCACCTCCAAAAGGCTCAGTACCTGCTTGAAGTTGCATGGCTGTTACAGAATTTTGCTTTCCAGCACTTTCCAGTGAAGAATACCAAGGTAGCGTTTTGCCATCACACTTCCTGATCTTTTGGTGGATTTGTACAGTTTCTAAGACACAAAAATATTGTTAAGAATCTTCTTACTCCTCCCATTTTTCTTTATAGAGACAATATATCATAGTAATAAGAATGCATTACCATCTTTTCAAGGAATGTTCCCACAGCAATAAGGAGCAGTTAATGCCACTTTCAGAAATCTTTTCCTTACAGAGATCAGATGTTGCTATTCACAAACAAATCTCTATTTCATTTAAAAGGTATACTTATGTGCAAAAGGCTCCCCTGCAAACCATTTTCTGATCTGGATCATTAAAACTATTCTTCCCAGTTTTTCTTATCAGGAAGGGTCATACTGAGTAAACTGAAGGTCCGTACAGCTCAATAATGTATTTCAGTTTTAGCCCAGTAACTGATATTCAGGAAAAGCAGGACAAGCATGCAGTGACATTCCCCACTCAGGCTATAATCCTCAGCTTTGAGCCCACAGCTGCACGTGCAGGCCAGTTACAATTATACCCTGCCATAAACACAATAAGGGAGTTCTTAGCTATATTCCTAGTGTTATGATTTAATATGCATACACTTTTAAAGTGTTAGTTCTTTAAACTTCAATAGTGAGTCTAATCATACAAGATTTTGTCTTTAATGATGTGACTTAAGTTGAACCCTTAAAAAAAACCTCTGCAACACACCTATGCACAAAGGAGTTTGAACCCCTAAGACAATGACAGATACTGAGCAGCTGCAACCCTTTCAAGATAATGTCAACTGTGCCAGTTTTACACAGTTATCCTAGCAGCAAGAAAGCATGTCCAAATGGACACAATCTGTGTGATTCTCTGCATTGTACTTTTGTTTTGATCCTTTCAAATCACACTATTATTACACAGTAACCTATTTCTTATGCATGCAGGCAAAACACATTGCCCCAAGAAAGTCTAAACAGTAGAGATAAAGATTTAAAATACTGATTATAATTGTGCTAGACACTTTCAACAGCAAGAAGACAGCCCAGTTTTCTGAAATTCAAATTCTACAATTTTAAAAAAATAAAAGATGACCTCCAATAAAACAGGAGAAATAAACAATCCCGAAACTCCAGTGTTCCAGGAACTAGAACCTACTCTTTCGTATTTCCAGTTCTTATATGACATTTCTATGTGTGATCTTGTTCATAGTGCTAACACTATTGGACAGAGAATCAGCAGTATTCAAGCCAGAGATCAAGCCTATTCTGTGTACACCCAAGTACCATCCCACCATACAAAGAACAGCACACACACAAAATGGTTCTGAACAGAGGATGTATTGATTTAACTGGCACAACTGGCATTCCATTGGAAAAATAAAAAAGAACAGTGTGCTTCATTACCGCTGTCAGTGTTCTTCCACTACTAGAACTCAGAGAGATATTCCTGAAGCAGTATCAATGGTAGTATCAGATTTTAAAATACTAGTTTCAATTGATAGGTGAAAATGACCTCCCAGAGATCTGTCTCCCAATAACCTTCAAGCACATTCTGGTATGCTGGCTCCACTAAAGGAGTTAGTAGGAAAACTGATCAAAACCCTTATTTCTAAGATCCATCTCAGTCACTTCACACAGCAGCTCCATGTCAAAATCTCAATTGTTGCAACGAACAGTAGGAGGAAGGAGAAACTGTTCAGCCTAAAGAGCTTTACCACCTCATTTTCCCCAAAGATAAGTAAGCTCTGGTATATCCTTTGGTCAAAGCAGTATCCTACAAGTTTTAAGATCCCACACTGTTTTATAAAGCTATTTACAAGCTACAGTTACATAGAGCTTCCAGGATGTTCTACATTTTGTCATGAAAAACCTGGATTCCTTTTTTCATTGCTCCTTTGTGCCAAACAATTCTAAGCTCAGAACTTTCTCCCCACTGAAGTGGGCAGAAACATTCAGTTTCATATTTTGCCCCTCGAAGAACTTCAATTAGACAATTGGAAAGTTTACTTTGCATGGTGAACTACACAACAGTTACCAGGAACTTTAAATCCTATCTGTATTCTCAAGATCAGTCATGCACCTATATGGAGCCCAAGAATAGTGATACACACCATCCACTGAATAGTTCCCTCTGAGATCAAAGATGTAATTTCTGAATAACAAAGAGATTCTTCACCCTTCTCTCCTCATTCCTTTCCACCTCAGCCCCTGGTTTAAATTTCTTTAGGAATGAGATGCTTTTCTCATGGTTACCCCTTTATCTGCAGGAAGAGCTGTCATAGCAATTTTCAAAGGTTCACAATAGGGTAAACTCTGTAGGAAACAGCCACCTCTTTGGTACCACAGAGTGAGCTTCAGGTCCAGGAAAAGTCCTACTGATATCAAGCCCTTCTCGTTGGAAGGGTCCTCTCAAAGATTGTATTCCACAGACAAATTTTACTTTATCCAGGGAATCGTACTCTTTTTCATTATGTCACTTACTGAAATGATTAAGTTTTGTCCTCAGATCTACAGCCTGGAATCTAGTCTGCATAGCTTCAGAAGGTTAAGATCACTCTGATCTGAAAACACCATCAAAATCTACCACACACTACCATGAAATTCTTTCTTGATGAAGAATGGATAAAGGACAGCAGAGATAAACAAGCAATCCAATGTAACATCAGTTGCCTTGGTACTCAACACATTGAATTTTACAACTCAAATATTTGCTCTTGATTGTCCCCATTGCAGGGCAATTCACCTTTGCAAAACAATGTCCTCTTCTCTCTCCATCCTAAACAACAAATGAACTTTGTGAAACAAGTCTTGTTTTTTACTCTCAAATAGAAAGACCAGATGAAGATGATGAATATATTATCAAAATAATTAATCTAGCCATAAAACCTCTTCTGGCTTACAGCAAAACGTCACCACTATCAGCACAGTGACTGTAAATGCCTGGCAGTAGCAACTGCACGCTTCCCAAGGACAAACAACAATATTTCTCTGAGGAAAAATCCCTCCACAGAAAGCTTCTAATGCCCTGCTGACTAACCCCAATTTTTTAACCTGTTTCCAATTATGTGAATTTCAGGGTGTCTTATACACTAGCTACATGTTCTTTAAAGCTACAGACAGTATTCTGGTTTTTGAGACAGCAAACCCACACATCCTATCGTATGAAACAAATAATTAGAGTGAATATTGCATAGGTGAAACTAACTGCGCAATGTTACACTATCTAAAAAGATGTTATCTTGAGAGATTTTCATATGGTCTTAAAGGCAGAAGTCTGCTTCTTAGATCACTCACACCCTATGGACTTTTATCTCAGGACCACAAAATGTATACAGATCCCTAGGGATTCAGTCTTATCTTTGTGTTTTACACGTAATGCCACTGCCTTGTATCTCCTTTTGTCTGGTATTAAAGCAGGCACCATGGGACCTCCAGTGTGCTCCTTTCCATCCCTCCCTACATGCAGCTTCTCCCCTGTCCTGGATCCCCAAACGAGAAAGAAGATCAGATAAGATGGGTATAGCTCTGTAGTAGGTCAGATTTAGCTCAGAACTCCGTTATACATGCTACTTGAAGAGGCTCAGCTCCTCCCAGACATGGTCTTCCCATCTTTCCTCATCTCCTCTCACCATAACACTGCATACGAACAGTGCATACTGGAGAATCCAAATTACTAAAACATTCAGCACTGGTCTGCAAGATTCTTCAAATGCTTCTTCACGTGCCTGTTCACAATGTAGGTGACTTTATGCTCAAATCAAATGGGAAACAGTTTTCCCAAGTCTAAAAAAACTAGCAATGTCTTATTAACCTTAGATTATGGTCTAAGGTTATTGGTCTGATGGTCAACTGCACGTTCAGACAACTTTATTACTGGCAGATTTTGTAACAATACTATCAAGACCAAGCAAAAATGTTTTAAAATTGTTTGGCAAAACCTCGTTGTCCTATGAGGCTTTCTCAATGGCACATTTCTTGGAAAAAGCATGAATGGAAAGCCTGATGAGTCTTCCAGTTTCCATACATGGACATGTTCTTCAAGAAAGCCATTCAAAGCGATATCAACCTTGGTGCAACAGAGAAAGCACTGGTTATAACGCAGAGCTTTGTATATTTTACAGCACACTTGAGTGTACTAAGGAATCAAAGATCTTCCTGAAAGGCTAGATCCAGGCAGACAGATGAACTGACATTCTCTGGAAAAGAAGCTTCAGTAATACTACGATTAAGCTGATTTGCTCTCCAAGATGAAACCATTATAACATGGCACAAGAAATTAGGGCAAATTCATTAAGATCCTTTTTATTCCTATAAGATTGTATCTGTAAATATAAGCATTTCACTATTAGGAATCCAAGGTAATGGCCACTTTCATGAGAGGCAGAACAACAAGCTGGCTGCCCTAGGCTTAAAGAGGGGAAAAAACCAACCCCAAAGCAAAAGAACATAAAAGATATTTCTCAGATATCTAGCCACTCCAACAAAAGCAAAAGAGGGGCTGACCAGAAGGGACCGTTACGGATAGTTGCTTCCTTTTGCGAAAAGAGTATTGCAGTTTCCTTGACGAGATGTGAATAGGAAAGATGGGGCAGGACTCCTGGCATCTAAAGTTCCCCTTGTGGTGGGTGGGAAGGGGATGACACTAGAACCCGATACCCCTGAAATCACTCTTCAGTTTCTTGTGCTTGTTCTTGTCATTTGATTGACCCTTGATCAAAAAATCAAATTCAGAATCTCAGGGGACAACTGTCTAGCTCTGTTTTGGAGCTGATGCCACAGATCTTCTGCATCTGGTGGGAGTGAGGCTGATAAACTGGCTTATGAGACAGTCCTTATATCTTGGCACCTCTTAAGTGGATTCCACTGAACACAAACTGCATCTAGATTTATTGGGATCTACACCAGTAGCAAATTGTCAGACTTAACAGGGTGGGCAGAGAGGATAACAATTCACCATCAAAGCTTTTTATAAAGCAGGGTGCTTATCCCAGAGAGTATCTCTACAGTCCAAGTTACAGAAAAGCAAAGTAGCAGAGAAAATAAAACAAAAAAGCAAGATTAATAGGCACACTCTGGAGGGACAAACACATATATACTAAATGCAGTTTCAAGGCACCTATTACTCTTGAGGGCAGAAGGAAGATGACATGTTATGTGAAGTTAAAGCAGTTCAAGTTTGGTGCAAATGTGCAGGTAGGTAAGTACTTGGATTATTTTTTATTATTATACTGAATATCACATTACACAATTAAAGGTATTACCAAATTATATGGTTTGTTTCTCTGTATCATGAATATGAAAATTAATACACCTTTATTATTGTTAAGGCAAGTATGAATGAAGAAAATGGTGGTAACAGCTTCTTAAACTTTACTATCCAACTAGGTTACCATGTGTTTGTTTCAGACTAAAAAAGAGCACTTGCATCCTGTAATTCACATTATATACCACAGACTTTATAATGATATAATTAAAGTATAAACATGAGAGGTGAGTTCTGACTACTTAAAAATAGTCAAAGTAGCTGATTGTAAAGGAATTTGATTTCTCAATTACAACAGCAGATTACAACAGCTTTTATTCAGAAGAGCATTCCAGTTTACTTGGCTGTTCAAATTAATATTTCCAATGATTTTAAAATAAACTAATCACACATGTATTTGATCAGGCAATCACCCAGGGAAGTGTTCAAGTCTGACAAAAAAGTGTTACACAAACAGTACCCAACCTGCTATCATCCCAGAAAGACTCAGTTAATGCACTTGCATATTAATAAAGTCACATTTACTGGAACCTACCTTCTGTAACAGTCAGTCTTCTTTTTTCAGGCCATGCCTTATCCTGAACAGAAGCTGAAAAAATGTACCAATGTTTATTTTTGTCAGAAAGAGAGACAGTTTCAAGAAAATTTCAAGACTTTGCATGCCATCTCACCCAAGACAGGATAATTTTCCTGATTCTCTCTTTTTCCTGTTGCGCTATCAATGCACATCCAGAGTTCTTCTAACAAAAGCTTTATTTTTCCTGTTGAAATAAATACCTTTGTAAGCTGAGGAAATTGAGCTAAGAATTTATGCTTCTTTATTTTTACTCAGAACACAGATAAAATACAACAAAATACAAAACACCTGCAACAAAAATTAAGACAAGGGACATAGGGGCATTTTAGCTTCAGAGAAAGAAATGCTAGATGCCATTGAGGGAATGGATCCTGTATTACCCATAGCCACACAGCACACTGAAGGAACAGCTGCAGAATGCTTCAGCTTTTCCTTTCTATAGTGAGGGTAGCAAAAAGTTTTAGCAGCCCCTAGAGTAAAATGTAAAAGCACATTTGAAGGTAGCATTAGTGAAAGTAAACAGTTTTCTAAAACAACTCAGGTGACATGAACATAAATGGGGGAGGAAATCTTCTAGGAACAAAGTATTTATAGCACACTCTTTCTTTATGCCCACTCAGTAGTAACTCATCTTAGTCTTACCATGGAGAAATGGCATGTTAAATGTATTAATTAACAGGCCACAACATTAGTAGACATTGTCTGGTGGTGCCAAACAACGTAGTTCCAGAACCAGAAGGGCAAGTCAAGAGGGAGAAACACACCAAAAACTCAATAAAATACACAAGCACCTCACCTACTTAAGCTAAAACCATCATCAGATCCAACAATAGGAACTGAGACTATTGGTTTTGTGCCAATTCCATAAGTCAAAGACCAAAGCAAACTGCTACTATTTTATGAAGACACAAATTAAAAAAAACACCGCACATAAGAGGAAGACTTGCCAAATTTTGCATGACAGCTATTAACAACACTAACAATTTCTCATTGGTAATAAAGACTTGCTGCTATTTGAAGCTCTAATTAGAGCTAAGATCTTAATTTTCCAGTTTTGTCATTCATTAAAAATCAAAACATGAAACTGGGTACCAATAATCCAAAAGGCAGTACAAATATGTCAAGACACACAAGAACTGACATGGTCTACCTTTTTCAGAAAGGTTTAATTTTGGCAACAAACTTCATATACAAATATTACAAAGCAAGAAATAAAAGAGGGAAGTTCTTCTGCCTGAAAACTGCCTTCAGAATTTCAAAAAAATTCAAAAGCAATACTAGTATTTTAGAAGACTGCAAAAACGCAAAAAATAAATTTGCTTAAAAGTTTGGTCTCAGCACTTTAGAGGAAGTTTAGGAGTTTGCTGCATTACACAGATTAAGATAATTTGCAGCAGGTATTTTAGATCATTAGGGAAAAAAGCCAAGAAGATAAGAAACATCTATACATCCTAGACTTCCACTTGATTTACAAAGCCTCTAACAGAAATTACAGCAGATTACATGCCTATCTTGTGTCTTTTGCCTTGCATGCTTCCTTGATAATTTCAATGAACTTCAAAGACAACAGGATTGTTTGTACTTTTCTCAGTGTTTGCATTCTGTTTTACAATTGCATATCAATTGACTTCACATACGCATGGGGTAGACTATTAATTTTAATGAACCAAGTATTTTCCTTACTGCAAAACTGACAATAGTCATCTATTACATTAGTCCTTCATCAGGACTTCAATTATTTGTATCATCCACATCTGCTCTTACAGCGCTTCTGTCAGTATCCTGTTTCCAAAGATGTAACTCAGTAAGAGTTGCAATAAATCCGTAATGGTTGGTTCTGGCACAGAGAATGGTCTGGCAAAAAATCTTACCTTTGTCTATATCTGCTGTAAGATCTTGACTTGAACTCTGGGTCTCTGCATGCTTAACTATTAAAAAGAGGAGAGGCGGGAAAGAAAATGTTTGAATGGAACAATATCACATATAAATCTGAAGCCAAAGGTGAACACTTACCTTTTCTGAACTTCTCTTTAAGTACACCATCAAGTTTTCCCTGTTGAAATAAAACAATTTTAATCTTTCATGCCATACATAGTTTGTAGAGTGTCTAGTCTTAATTGCCATAAAATCTAAACTGTTCCAAACGTTGTGCTTCAGTTGGAAAATCTTCATCTCTTAAGGTGAATTGCTATGTTTAGTTACTCAATATCCCCATCAACTGTAATTTTACTGTTTCAGTATCTCTGTTCCTAGTAGCTTCCTTTTTTCCCCTCCAGAAATACTAAAAGAAGTTTCATCCAAAAGACCAGGAAAGTCTTACTTGTGCCTTCTTTAGCTCCTTTTCAAGCCTCTTCTTTTCAGTTTTCAGTTGTCTGAAGTCCTGAGTATGCTTTGTTGCAGCCTCTTCAGAAAGAGAACAAAAATTCAAGTTAGAAACTACAATACGAGACACAATTAATTTAAGTAGTGTTGGTCAGCAGTTTGTAAATCAAATTACCGGGGGAAAAAAAAAAAAGCTAGTTATATATATATATATATAAAAAAAAAAAGTTATATTTTGGCTCATTAAGACAACTCCTCATGAATTTAAGGATGTCATCTTCCACTGCATAATTACTGTTCTGAGCTACTGAAATACATTTATTACTTTTCTCACTTACTTGTGAGAAGGAAAAGTGGGTCACATTGTAATGATACTGCACTGTAGAACAATATACACCAAGTGAAAAAAGGGAAAAAAATTAAGAATGAGGGATAATGTTTTTTTCATGTGTTTTATTCTCTTATTTAAAAGAGGACTCTGGTTCAAAGATGAAAACATCTTGGCCAACTGCATTAGAAAGATGTAGATAGCGCTCAAGACTAATGAACAGAGAAGAGCACTTGATGTGTGTGTGATATCTTGATGTCTAACAGACAACTAGGAACAGTGCAGATGTGTGGGAATAAAGTACAGGCTAGGTAAGTGAGGACTGATGGTGAGGTTCCTAGGGAAATTCTCAAGTGAGAGAAATACTTAAGAGAACTCCTGAGAGATTAGCTTGGTGACTTACACACAGGCAGACGCAGTAGAGAAAAGAAATGGAACTTGCCTGCTGATCAGATCACGTCACAGAAGAAAGCATATAAAAAGAAAGAGCATAAAAAAGGCAGTTCGCTTGGTAGCTGGCCAAAAAACAATCCTGGGAAAAATTCAGATTGACAAAAGATACCAGGCTAAAATACGGGGTCTGGGATAATTAGTGAACACAGGAAAGAACAAAACAGATAAACTAGTCACTCAGATTGGACCTAGTGCAAACTATCTCACAGTATTTTATTCTAGCTGCGCCAGAATTCAAGTTTTTGGAGGCAAGCGGGTATAAAAACCTTGCTGCTACACTAATGGAACTCCAAGATGCTCATCAAAATAAACACCCTGTACCTGTACTTTAAAATAGGATTTGGGAGGGTTCTAACACTAAGATACAAGTCACTTAGTTTGTCGTACTTTAAACTGTGGTAAACACAGCCGTAAGTGTGCCATGAATAAAAATATTTGCCTTGCCAACTGACGGTACAGCAAGCTAAGTATCAGAATGCTTTACACACATCCACCCTCTACCAGCAAAACAAGCAAACAGTGCCATGAGGCACGTGCTTTATCTCTACTTAAAAACAAAACCAACCAGCCAAAACCCAATTGCCAGAACAGTTAAAAATCAGAAAACCGTGTCAGGATCACTACATGTTTAAATACGATTATGAACATGACTAAAATAATCCTGCCGATGTTATTAGAACACTGGAGCACATGCCCTATGAAAAAAGGCTCGCTGAACTAGACTTAGCTTGAGAGGGGGAAAAAAAAACAACAAAAAAAACACCTTAAAAGGGCTCCAAGGACGGCCTTCTTGCACCTACAAAGAGGTATCAAGAATATGGAATAAGACTATTCAGTGGTGCATGGTGGGAGGACAAGAGACATCAGGCATAAATTGAAACAAGAGTTTCCAACTGGTTGTAAGGAAAAGCTCTTTCATCACGAAGACAATCATGCAGTGAATCAGGGTGCCTGTACAGGCTGGGCAGACTCCATCCTTTGAGATTTTAATGACTAGAAGTTCCCTTCCAGCTTAATTTATGCCATGTGCCTAAGATACTCAACAGAAAACATTCTGCAGGAGGGCTGATTTAATTCAGTGACTAAGCAGCACACATAGCACTGCCCTGCCTTGCACCTTGGAGCCTCAAAAAGTTGCAATTACTTCTTTGATAAAAAATGAAGCAAGAGATGGAGTAGGACAACAGCACAGTAATGGAACATAGAAAGTCACCTTCAAGTTTCTTCACTTTTGTTTCCAGTTTCTTTCTCCTGTTAAAAAAAAAAAGAAAGAAAGAAAAAAAGACATTAATACATCATTTTTGTATAGAATTATGTTGCAAGGGGGGAAAAAAAGTCCAGCCATTTCAGAGAAAACACACGTCCTACACCCAGGACCTGAGAGACCAACATGTCCCTGAAGTTAAGAAGTTGTACCAGTGGCATGTTGCTGACACTCTCATACAAACAGCTGTACTTGTTACAGAGACAGGCTTTGCCCTTAAGAGTCAGTCCACTAATCCAGGTACATAAACATATCTTCAGCTACAACTTGGGAGCTACAAACACAGCCTGAGAAAACTGGCTTCTGCACTTCTACGATGTAATGCAGACAGGTTAGTTTTACTCCTTAATAACAATTAAGCCTTGCTTTCAATCAACACCTAAGCAATGAGATAATCAGGAATAGTCTTTAAGATCACTTATATACCACAGCCTTTTGTTCAGAATATCCAGGTATTTAACTAAAGCCAAACCGAAACAAAGAAATTATGCATTCTGAACAATATTGACTTCAGCATTTCCAACCCTACCTTTTACATAAAACATAAACAGAACTGGAAAAATAAATTTTAAAAAAAGTAAACACTTATATATTTTTCCTTCTGTTAAATCCCAGTATCTCAGAATCAAGTTTTTAAACCCTTGTGATAACTAGAGGACTCTGTCCTGACAAACACAAGCTACCAATGATCACTTTCATGAAGAAAAGGTGTTCATCCATTCCCCATATTAAAACTTGTATAATGGGATTGAGATTTGCAGCCTAAGCCTTTCTAGATGTGCAAGCTTTAATCATGAATTTAGATATTAACTGGAATACATTTGAAAACCCAATCAGAAACAGAATGATTGACCACCTTTGGCATGTTCAGTAGTCAAAGTGTTTATACTATAAAGTCACAGACGGATGCTCTTGGGCCTTCTCAGCCTGAACAGGTTCATACTTTATACTCAGATGATGGTTTTCACAGTCAAGCCATAGGTGAGAATTTCAGAAAAATACCTTCATAACATAGCTTTGCAGAATAAAAAAACAAAAAAGGGGGTGGGGGTGTCCTTCAAAAAGTAGCAGGTTAACAAACTCCTGTTTCTCTGCAGATTATCTTCTGACCAATGCACAGAAGTACTGCATCTGCAATGGACACTGGAAGCAAGGAGAGGTGACAGGACAGGACTACAAAGATGTTGTTTGCCACTGTAGGGAGAAGATTCATGCCGCCAAAGCTCAATTAGAGTTCAAACTGGGCAGTACTCTGAAGGACAACAAAAAGGGCTTCTTAAAATGTTAACAGCAAAAGGAGGACAAGAGATAACATTGGACCATTACTTGATGAGGTCAGGCACCTAACAAATAAGGATGTAGACAAAGCAGAGATATTTAAATTAAATAAAATGCATTCTTCACCTCTGTCTTTAACATTGATGATAGGCCCCGTGACCCCCTGGATCCTTGTGTCGGAAGACCGTGACTGGGCGGACGATAAAACTCCCAGCCAACTGTGAACTTGTTCAAGATTTGCTGGTCCAGCTGGATGCACATAAGTCTATGGGGCCTGACGGGATTCATTCCAGGGTACGAAAAACACTGGCTGACGTTATCACAGGACCTCTCTCCTCTTATTTTTCAATGGTCTTGGGAGCCTGGAGAGGTCCCAGTTGACTGGAAGCTGGCAAACATCCCAGTTTTCATGAAGGGTAAGAAGGAAGACCCTGGTAATTACAGGTCTGTTAGTCTCAACTCCATTGCCAGGTAAAATTATGGAGAAGGTTATTCTAGGAGTTACCGAAAAACATTTGAGAGACAACGCAGTCATTGATCACAGCCTGCATGCGTTCACAAGGGGAAAGTCCTGTTGCTAGACAAGTCCGTAACACTTGTCTGGGTAAGAAACTGGCTGACAGGTCACGCTCAAAGAGTTACAGTAAATGGGGTTACGTACTGCTGGTGGCCAGTCACCTGTGGGGTTCCCCAGGGCTCAATTTTAAGGGCCAGTGAATAATCTAGACACAGGACTCAAATGCGTACATTAAGTTCACCAATGACATGAAATTAGGAGTTGCAGACTCTCTTGAGAGCAGAGAGGCCTTACAGAGAGATCTGGATAGACTAAAGAGCTGTGCAATCACCAACCACAGGGAACAAGTGCCAGATTCTCCACCTGTGACAGGATAATCCTGGTTATGTTGTACAAATTGGGGGATGACAGGCTGGAGAGCAGCCCTGTGGAAAGAGATGTCAGGGTTTGGGTCAGTGGCAAGTTGACTATGAGTCAGGTAAGGCAGCCAAAAGGGGCAACCACATCCTGGGGCGCATCAAGCACAGCAATAAGAGGGGACTGTCCCACTGCACTCGTGCAGCCCCACCTCAAGTACTGCGTGCAGTTTTGGACACCTCAGTATAAGGACATCAAACTATTACAAGTGTGTCCAGAGAAGGGCAACCAAGATGGTGAAAGGCTTTGAGGGCAGGACTTCTGAGGAGCACCTGAGGTCACTTGGCTTGTTGAGCTTGGAGAAGAGAAGGCTGAGGGGTGACCTCATCACAGGCTACAACTTTCTGAAAGGGGCAGCGGAGAGAGAGGTGCCGATCTCCTCTGCGACCAGCAACAGGACACAAGGAAATGGAATTAAGTGGCATCAGGGGAAGTTCAGACTGGACGTTAGGGAAAAGCCACTGAGAGGCTGGTCGGTCCCTCTTCCCCCTCTTCCCTTGGGAGCCTAACAGAGCTTCCTGAACAGCTGAATGATGCTCTTAGTCATATGGCTTGGTTTTAGATAGTCCTGCAAGGAGCAGGGCTCAATGATCCTTACAGGTCCCTTTCAGCTCAAGATTGAAATTCCATGATACAAACAACTATAAATCTGAACAACCAGACAGCCAATAAATGCCAACATTTATCGCTGCAATGAAAATATCACACAGACAAAACAGTTACTTTTACAGGTGCAGTAGTATGCTGATTCCATCAATACACACAATTACATTAAGAAAGAGGTAGATGTTAAATCCTGTAATTCACAAAATAGCAAGGTTTGTAGATGACGCATTTGGACAGAACTCCTCCTACACTACACAAGTCAAGCTCCTATCTGGGCTTTAAGATGCGTGCACAACTGCAGCTGGCAGAAAGCTATGCTAACAGATGTTGCATTCAGAAGCAGAATACATACAATATTATACTCTACCCAAACTACAAAAAGCACCATGTGCTTGTATTTGTAATACACAAAAGTTGAAAAATACAAATAGAAACAACAGTTGTGTCCCATATTTATTTCATCCTTAGAGAGCATGTGATCTTTTAATTATAATGAGCACCCTTACATCTGGAACAGTCTATTTTTGAGTACTTCTTTCAAAGTTTGTCTGCAGGAGCGATTTCATACCTAAAACCTTCTTCACAGGGGACGATGCACATTTGTCTCAAGTTACCACACTGCTTGTAAGCTCAGAGATGGGGATTTGCCATCCTTGTAAATACCCAGAACTCAACGAGACAGGGTGCTGAGCAACCTACTTTTGACGCTGGCTCCGAATGGCAGACTGGACCAAAGGACCTGAATGATAATTTTTGACCTAAATTATTTTACAGTAACTGTAGATTAACATTCATTTTTATCAATGATTCAATACAATTCTGCTTCTGAAGAAGCTCAGCTCTATTACCAAACTCTTGTGACCTCACGCTTAAATTCACCTCAAAGATGTACAAAGTAACGGTAGCATCACAGAACGGCTGAGGTCGGAAGGGACCTCTGGAAGTCATCTTGTCCAACCCACGCTGCTCAGGCAGGGCCATCTAGAGCCAGTTGCCCTGGACCATGCCTGGACAGTTTCTGAGTTGTCTCCGAGGGTGGAGACTCCACAATCTCCTTGGGCAACCTGTGCCAGCGCTCAGTCACCCTTGCAGCAAAGGGAGTGTTTCCTGATGTTCAGAGGGAACCTCCTGTGTGTTCCCGCTGCCGCTGGTCCTGGCACTGGGCGCCACTGAACACAGCCTGGCTCCGTCCCCTTTGCACCCTCCCTTCAGCTGTTCCTAGCCATGGGTAGCAGCAGCCCTGAGCCTTCTCTTCTCCAGCCTGAACAGTCCCAGCACGCTCAGCCTTTCCTCAACGGAGACACGCTCCAGTCCCTTCATCATCTTTGTGGCCCTTCACTGGACTCACCCCAGTATGCTCATTTCTCTTCTCTACTGGGGAGCCCAGACCTGGACACAGGACTCCAGGGATACTGGTAGGCTCCTCTGCTGCAAGTGCGCATCGCTGGCTCATGTTCAACCTGGCGTCCACCAGGACCCCCAGGTCCTTTTCTGCCACACTGCTTCCCAGCTGGGTGGCCCCCAGCACACACTGGTGCGTGGGGTTGTTCCTCGCCGGGGGCGGGACTTTGCACTTCTCCTCGCTGAACCTCCCCAGGTTTCTGTCAGCCCATTTCTCCAGCCTGTCAAGCTCACGCTGGGTGGCAACGTGCCCCTCTGGCCCACCAGCCACCCCTCCCAACTTCACCATGGGCAAACTCGCTGCGGGTGCCTTCTGTCCCGTTGTGCAGATCGCTAATGGAGATGTTAAACCTGACTGGTTGCAGTGTACAGCCCTCCTCCTCTCCCGCCAGGGTACACTGCTAGTTACCGGCCTCTAGCCAGACTCTGCGCCACTCATCAGCACCCTTCGGTCCCGGCCATTGAGGCAGTTTTCAATCCACCTCACTGTCTGCTCACCCAGCCCCTGCAGCAATAGCTCGGGGGCCTGAGGCAAGTAGGACACAGTGTCCCAGCCCTTACTGAAGGTCCAGCAGACCCTAGCCACTGCTCTCCCCTCATCTACCAGGTGTGACACCTCATCACAGAAGCCTATCAAGTTGGTGAAGCCACGCTGTCCTCCTGAGGAGTTTCTTGTCCTTCCTGTATCGGGAAGTGTGTTCCAGGGTGAGCTGCCCCATCACTCCCCCAGGGACTGAGGCGAGGCTGACAACCTGTAGATCCCCAGCTCCTCCTTCTTTGAGATATGAGTGACAGATAGGAGACAGGCGATGTATCTACATTGACACACATTGTATATTGCCAGCACATTAAGGTGGCCAGTTCCCTCACGATGCCGTTAGCCATGGGGTAGCTGCTCCCTGATGCTCTCAGGATGATCTGCTAAAAATTTCTTTAAGCTCACAGCACACAAGAGTACCTATACGTGAAATAAGTGCAGTCTGGCAGAAGTGACAACAATGCTGGTCTGCTTGTACAGTCTTTTGGATAATAGTGGCTTGCTGCTGTGCTTGTGAGGACCACTATGTTTCAAAAGTCATGCAAAGATACTATGGTATTTGAGAGATGCTTCAGCCCCTTGATCATCTCCATGGCCCTTCACTGGACACTCTCCAGTATGCCGCCCATCTCTCTCTTATATGGAGCAGCCCAGAAATGGACACAGTACTCTAGGTATGACCTCACCAGTGCTGGGTAGAGGGGAACAATCACCTCCCTCAACCTGCTAGTAACACCAAAATAGCTTAGGAATGTCAAAGTTAAAAATTATAGCCAATTCACAAGGAAGGAAGGAAAGAAGGTGTCATCCACTGGGTTGTGTGCTGGAACACATTAGAAGTAAAAGCTGACTACAAAAACCTGCAGAAAGGTCTTAGAATTCCAAGCAACTAGAGAGCAATCACCGGTGATGATAAATGCAAAGTGATATACACAGAAAAATAACCAGAGTTACAAACTCACAACACCCAGCTGTATATTAGCTGGTTCTCTCGAGAGCCTAAATACCTTTCCATGCAATACCAAGAAGTTACAGTTCCCTGATAAAGGTGATTTAGAGGCTAAGAGCATAACAGAGTTAAAAAGCAATTAGACAAATTCATTCAAGAGTCCATCAAGAGCTGTAAGACATAACACACACATGCTCCAGGCAAGGAAGCCTTTAAGTGGCTGGTTACTGGAAGAACAGGCTTTGGGAGTTATCAAGCCACAGCTTCACAACATTCAGTACTATGGCAGCAAAAATGGCTCCTGCATTTTCAGTGCCAAATCCATCCTGCCCATTTCCAAACATGGTGCATACTTCCAGGCTTGCTGAGCTGTTTCTTTAAAACTGATTATTTTAAGGACTGATTTTAACTGCAGATCACTTTGGCACTATCATCTTCACATTGGCCCCACAGACTTACCAGCAAAACAGAAATGGACAGCAATAACAAAAAGCCAAAACTAAGAACCACTTAAAACTGGAGAAACTATAGTTTCTTCTCCAGTCTAATCCTGTTCTTAAAAACCTTCACTAAACAACCACCAAAAGCCACTTCAAGACAGGATAATAATTAAACTACTATTACCTTCCAGAGTGTTTGCTACAAAATTTAAGACCATTCTTCCACCAGCTGCCTGTTCTAAGAACCCATAAGCATAAAAATTTTAGCAAAATGGAAAGCATATCTAGGTAAAGTACAAGACCAAGTTCTGGAACTGGGAGAAGAAAGGTTGTAGTAAAAGAAGCATCACTCACACAGCATCACTGTTTACTATTTCTTCTTTAATTTTAACATATTCTAGTTGACTCTCCCGATAAATCTTCAGAGAACTCTGTGGAGAAGGAAAGCACAGTTAAAATATCTCCTTACTGAATGCAAACAAAAAGAAAAAAGAAGGTACCCACTTTACCTACTCTAATGAAAACAGTGCATAGCCAAAGAAGTATATTCAGTGAGAAAACAAGTTATAAAAGCCAGGTTATTCTTCTTTAAAGGGAAAAGTTGTAAAAAGCAAATAAATCTGTATCTGTCTTTTGAGTATGTGCCTCCAACACCTGTCTGGATAGGAACGCAAAGCTGAAGTCAAAAGTACAACTAGTATACATGATACATACAAATCCTGCTTTTTCTGAAAAAGTGCCATCAGGACACCAGCTAACGCTCACAGAGAAGATTTAAAAAACAGTTCTAAGAAGAAAAAAACAGGTACAGTGATAAGACAAAGGTTGATATCCTACCATACACTGGCTTGAAAAAAATACAAGAAAGAGAGTGAGGTTTGGGGTTTTTTTTACAGAAATAATAGTAATGTCTAGAAAATACATATATTTAGGCAATTTGAATAGTCAAAAGTTCTTCTTCTGTAGACTAAATCTCAGCTAAGGGACCAGAGAGAAATTGGGAATAAACTCAAGTAGCTAATAATGTAGAAGCACATGTTGAAAACCGTAACAGAAGTAAAATCCTGTTCTGCACAGACCTTCTTTACATCTTTTTAATAATAAAAGTTATAGAGTTTAGTAATGTAATAAGAGAAAACCAAAGGAATTTTAATGTATGTCCTTCCTTCCTAAATAAGGAAATAAAATTCAAGTAATCTGATCACAAAAATCATAGGAACTACAAAAGCCTGAACTTTTTGCATATCTGAAACCTGCTGCCATTTAATTAATTTCACCTAAAACCAGAGCTGCCTGTCCCAATGAGCTGGAAATAACTGGGCTCATTAAAGCCTACTTCATTAAAATGAGCATTAAATACATAAAGTTCCTTCAGCAGAAAAAGTTCAAGTTATTTAAACCTTTTTAACAAGCCCACCTTTTTCTCTTCCAACTCTGCTTTCAAGGAACCCAACTCTTCCTGGCATTTTTCCAGAGGCAGGATTTTCTGTAGCATCTGCTCCACTTGGCAACGAAGAGCAGAGATCTCTCTGAAACAGGAAATGTAATTGGGGGGAGAAGTTGCCAAAAAACACGGGTGCTTTCGAACTCAATGTTCTGATCCTTCAGGCAAGTGCCTTCAGTATTTTGCTCTTCCCAATGGAAAAGTTACTTGATAGATACCCAAAGGCTTTTAAGAGTCTAAACGTTCTCATTTTTCCATCCAACATATGACATTCAAAGAAAATTCAAGATCTGATTTAAAAACATTAAACTGAGCCTGCAGCTAGATGCAAGCAGATGGCATGTGCCAGACAAGAAGCGCTGCCCTGCTGCCTACACTGAAGTGCCAGAACAAGCGTCTCTACATAGGTAGCGCTGTGAAATAAGAGCAGAGTCCAACTGCTGGATTTTTCAGCAGGGAGGTTGGACTCCATAAAGATTATATGATGCCTCTTCCTCTATAATTAAGCCGAGTAAGCAAGGGCACACAGCCATTACTCAAAGGCAAAATGCTTCATACAAATATGGCTGCCCCGAATACGCTCACATTTAACCACCACCAGAAGATGAGCTCTGCATTTCTACTTGGTCACTTTAGACTCTTATGTAAGACAGGACCAGGAAAGAATTTCACAGAGGTATTGCAGAAGGAAGACAGATTTCTCTCCTCATCAAGGGTACCTTTGCTACCTATGGCCTAGGAAGCATGGTAAAAGAAAGGACCATATTAAAAGCTCAGCCTAGGGCTGTTGCTGTTACAATGTCAGACTCCTAAACTGCCCAAGACACAGAGAACATAGCATCTTTAGTTAACAGTTTAAATCAAACATACCGTTCAGCAAATTGAAGCTGTAATCTCTTGTTAAGGTAGAAATCAAAAACAGTTTATCAAACATTAAGTATACTTCAATCCAATTGCCACTCACAAAGAAACATCCAATAAACACTTCCACCCAAAAAACACAGGCCTTGCAGAACTGTTTAATCGAAACATTTCAATACATCTGAAATGAATAAGCAGAGAGGGCTTCTTCTGTTACATTAAAATAACTTGAATCATTCTCAGGAATGCAGATCTCAGGTAGTCCATATTAAGACATATACCAGATGCAGCTGGATCTTAAGTGGATAGTTTTAATACCTAAGTCCTATTTTCTTTACAAAGCCTATCCAGTCTGTTCCTTACTAGAGGCATCATCTCTTAACTTAAGCATTAAACAAAAAGCTTCAAGCCCTCTT
This sequence comes from Falco peregrinus, assembly GCF_023634155.1. Lineage (NCBI taxonomy): Eukaryota > Metazoa > Chordata > Aves > Falconiformes > Falconidae > Falco > Falco peregrinus. The sequence continues at coordinate 25,859,931 of NC_073725.1, read as the reverse complement.
ATACTAATTCTTTAAGAACACTAACAGAAAAGGATATCAGTGCATTTCTGTTGATACTCTGTCAGCAAACGACTGCAAGGAAAAAAAAAAAGACATTACTAATTTTCTAACTTGATTTTGATGATCAGGTCTTAGAATACCTTTCCCTTTGCTTTATAGATAAATACAGAAAGTGTAAGATTGGTTTGCATTTTCTGATAGTAGTCAATATAACTCTTTGTTTAATTAAGTCATTCAAACCCCAAATCAGGCGGCTTTAAAATAAATAAATAAACAAACCCCAAAAAACAACTAGCAATTACATGAATTCATAGCCATTAACTATTTGCAACTACAAAAAAAAAAAAACAAAAACAAAACACACCAACAAAAATCAACAACATTATTTAGGTAAAGAACATAATATACATATAATCTAAAAATATACATATAAGCACAAAATCACGTCCTAGTTCCCAAACTTAAAAGGATGTTTCCTTAGGAAAGAATACACATAAATGTAAGAAAATTAGTTCAAAAAACCCTAAAAGGCTTTAATCTTTACACTATTCTCCTAACAGCCCTAAGAGGGTAATACTTATTCTGATCCAAGGTGCACAGTGGGCCACAAGACAGGACCAAGGAAAGTCAGTCGCTCCTCAAGTGTTATGATTTTTAAGAACGGAGAAGAGAAAGGGCAAGAAAGAGAAATACTGTGACATTAGGGCAATACAGAGGGCTGTGTTACTTTATCTTGTGACACTTCAGAGTAATCAAGTAAGGCAAAAAAGAAGGGCTGAGCTGCATGCAAGTAGTTGGAGAGGTAATTCCCACAAGAAATGTATGCACTGGCAGACAGAAGAGGGACCCAAAGTTTGGAGGCAGGAAAAGCAGAACCTATGGACACAGAGTAAAGGAGCTTTGAAGAAAAGGGTCCCAGTTAAGACAGTGAGGGCTCTTGTAAATACTTTTTGGAAACCAGAATGCAGGACTGGAATTTAGATTCACTAAAGCCAGATTGACACATATGCAGGAAAGGATGCTGAGAAATAAACCATTATAATTAGGAGACATAGTAAGGCTATTAGGCCATAGTGTGGAGGTGTATGTAACATATCTCCATACAAGCATATGTTGATGGCTCTTGAGAAGTGGAAGCAATTACAGAAAAGAAAGCAAACCATGAGAATTTTATTGTTCTGACTGATGTTTAACATCACTTTTCGCATTCTGGTATTTAATCTCAACAGCATTTCACATTGTAATGCTCAGACTAAATTCTGTTGGAAAGGTTTGTATACACCTGTGCTCAACTTTTAGTTCTCATACTGTATTCTTCACAACAGATAAAATGAAGTCTCTTCCAAAAGCTGCTTCTTCTAGTGTATATATAAGCTACTATAGCTATAGAAAATAGCCCTGTTTTACTACATTTAGGGCAAAAAGTCTGGATTTAGGGCCTGTTCATGAAGAAATTACTTTCATTTTGAGAATTATTTAGTTTTGTGCATTAACAAATATCTATATCCCACAGGGCATATTTGCTGCATTGCTTTAAGAGCAATAAAAAGCAAACTAATCAACCAAAAAAAAAAACCAACCAAACCCCAAACACGGGTACAATTGTACTTACTCTCCATCAATCATTTTTTGCTTCAGTGCAATTAATGCGGCTACATATTCATTTATATTCTGTAAGGAAGAGTCTCAAGTTGGTAAAGAAGTTTCACCCCAAAACTCAATACTATATACACCATAAAAAAAATCCTAAACTGCTGGTGTTCTACGCAACACAATAACCTGTCTCCTTTTGTTCCGTTCTCTTAGTGAACAAGTTATTAACTCACCACAAATATATTCATACAAATACATACAGAAAATGCAGGCTCCACAAGGAAGTATGTGTACTTATACGAGGCTTTACCACAAAAACTATTTAAACTTCGACTCAGCAGTAGCTCATATACTAAAATCCCCATAACTTTTTTTTCCGCAAAATCAAATTAAGCTTTGGCAGAGCGTTACCGATAAACGGCACCTAGCGCAGGTTTTCCGGGCTCTCAATCCATACTCATGCTAAACACACTCCTGCAAGCTGCCAGCAAGGGCCTGCCCCGCAGTGGAAGGGGACACGGGCACCGGCGGGGAACCGGGACACGGGCAGGGCACCGGCGGGGAACCGGGACACGGGCAGGGCCCCAGCCTTGCGCTACAGAACCCTCTGCTCGCCCAAGGGCGCCGGGGGCAGGCGGCCCCCAGACGCTTCTTCCCCGGCGCCGAAGCCGGTGCGAAAGGATACGCCCACCAGCGCACTGGCCGATCGCTCTAGCCACGCCGCGGAGACTCCGCCGGCTAAAGCTGACCGCTGCCGCTGCCTTCAGAGCCTGCCTGCCGCGTTCGCTATCCAGCCTCCCGCCGCGCCGGCGGCGGCACCCAGCGCTCCCCCCCTCGCAGCGACCCGGCGGAGCCCCACGGCCGCGTCCTTAAGCCGACACCCCGCCTCGGGCAGGCGCTCCGGCGCCAAGGGGCGGCGGCCCGCCGCTACCTGCTGGAGAACACCGCAGTTCGCGCAGGCCGCGGAGGCTGCAGTCCCGGCCGGCGGCGGCGGTGTCTCTCCAGGCATCATAGTGCCGGCCCCGCCGCCGGGCAGTGCGCAGCGCAGCGCACGCGTCCCGCCGCCCGGCCCCGCCGCGCCGCGCCGCCGCCTCAGGAAGGGCCCCTCCGCGCGGGCGGCCACGCCGCCGCCTGACAAGCGGCAGCGGGGAAGGCGGCGAGAGGCGCTCTGTGCAGAGGCCCAGCGCCCGGTGAACGCCGCCGCGGCCCACTGCAGGGAGCGAGTGCTCCCGCTGTGCCGCGCTCTTCCATTAGGACTATTATTATTTTCTTTTTATGCGCGGGCACTTCTGCGGGCGCAGGGCGGCCGTGGCGCAGGCGCAGGCCGGGGTAGCGCCTCTACCTGACAGCCCAGAGGCGGTTCTTCACTTGGAGGCGTGCCCGCTCCCTGGGGCCACATCGCACGGGAGGTTTTCTTTTCACCGAAGCATTCCTAAAGAGATTTTCCCAGGGCAATATTTAGCATCGCATGTCACCGCCATGGCTGCCCGCCTGTGCCGCTGGCACGGAGCGGCCCTGCAGACGGCGGGCTGGGAGCGGGCTGCCCCCGCTGGGCCGTGCCTGCGGCGCCGGAGGAACGGCAGTTGAGGGGACAGCTGCTGACGCTGGGTGACTGATGTCGCATGAAATAACAATGAATAGCACTTTTGTTGCCCCAACTCCCGGATTCCCGAACCCTGGTTTGGTGTTTAACTCTTATGTTACACGAGCATGTGCACAAGGTTTAGGTGAAGCTGACCCACCCTCTCCTCTCAAGGCATCAAAACTGATGAACGAAGGGACTTCCAGTCAAGGCAGGCAGCCTTGGGAAACAAAGAACAGATCGGGAGAAGCACACCGTTATCGTTACCTAAATTATGCAGAAAGAAGCCTCCAAGGGAGAAAGTTCTGGCCCCAAGAGGAGACAAGCTGATAAGGTGTTGCAACCCACAGAAAATTAGTTGAAAGTAGGACAAAGGCAATTGTGGTAATGGGAGATCGTGACCTCCAACTCAAATAGCGCCCCTGAAAGAGGGCAAACCCCTGCTTGGGGAGCATGTGGAGTTGGTAAAAAACCTCCCCTAGTGCTGTCTGAGGGTGCGCGCTAATTTGCATTAGAAGTGAGAAACTTGTAGCCAGTCCTGTGTGTGAATGAAAGTGAATATTTAATGCACTATGAATATGCAAGTGCTCTCCTGTATATAATGTGTGCCCTCGAGTAGCTTGGTGTGCATGGTAGGAGGGAAAAAACCCCGTGCACCCAGCTCTGCGATCAACCCCTGTTGGCTTTCTAAGCCATCATTTGGTTTGGAGTTTTTTCTGGCTACGCTTTTCGGTAATGGTTTGACTTTAAGGCAAATTAGAGTGAATGAGTTATTAAGGGTTAATTCAGGTTACAAGCACTTTGGGCAGCCTGTTAAGCACTTCCTTAAGCTCTGCAAATGCTTTTGTTCAGAAAAGGAACTTTCCAAAGGAAGCACCTCCACGTGATCGATGGGCTGGTAGGAAGCCCGTCACAAGCAATGGGCTCAGCAAAAGTAGGGAAAGGGTTATTCTGGCAGGGGGACATTGCGACCACCAGCTCAAGAAACTCCCTGATTCAAAAGGAAGTGGAGATTGAGCATGTGGGATAATTCGCATAGGAAGTGGGAGAATTGCTTAACAAATAGGAAAATGATTTTTAAGTAATGCAGAGTTGTGTTAACTTGCAACCAATGAAGGCTGATGGCTTTGTTGAAACCTATAAACAGTGTAAAGGTGTGGCAATAAGGGAGCTAAGAATTTGTGGGTAACCACCTGGCTCCCTCCTTTGTGCAAACTAGAATAAAAGAATAGAATACCTCAAGTTGGTGTGTAAATTGGTGCTGCACACCAGGCAACGAACCTGCCTGTGGAACAGCGTTACTGTCGAGGCACGATCCCATCCCATTATCTCCAAAGCAATCATTCACTATCTAGCACACAGGATAGATGGTTGCACAGTGTGTGATTTAGCCTGTGGGTTTTGTTTTGGTTGTGTTTTCTTTTCTATTCAGCTCATGCTGTTGGACTTTTAAAATTTATTTTTAAGTTACTAACTTTTTTATTTTTGTTAATTTCATATTTTTGTATACATTACTATATATAATTTATAACTTTTATTAATTTATAAATTAATCTAAAGTATTAAATTTACTCTTTATTTACTCTTTGTAACGTTGCTGCTGGTTCCACAACTTCTAGTCTATCTGAAACTTTCTCTCGCTCACAGTTTATCCAGGTACTTCAGATTTTTTTTTCACTCATTCCTTTGTAGCAGTTTGTATGTATTCCCCAGGGGAGTCCCTATTCATCTCTAGATCTGGGGAGCCATGTTCAGTCTTCCTTCTCACTAACAGTAGTGTGTACAGCTGCAAAGTTAACTGGATGTTGATGAAGACATTGAAACTTGTAAGTGCTCTGATCAAATAGAGTTATTTCAGGCTTTCTCAGTCTTTCTATTTTGAGTGCTTTACAATATAACAAAATACTTATTAGAGCAGGATAGAGTTTAAATGACAGTGTCAGTGGAATGAATCACTCCCTCTGCAGGGAGTAAATTTCCCATGTGAAGTGCCCTTCCTAGGGAATGGAGCTGAGGGCTACTTGGTTTAGATTTGGGAGTTTGGGGCCATGGTTAGGTCAGGTAACAGGGCACTTTATTAGGTGAGATATTTAAGGGCAGGGTTCTACAGAAAGAAACCATGCTTTCTCAAAAAAGAAGTGAATAGGTAAGATGCTTTCAGAAGAGTGCAGTGTTTCTTGTGACTATTTGTGCCTAAGTGAAAATGTTATCATAATTCTGTTTTAACATTGAAGACACCCAAATTTTCTAGTTGTTTTTACTTCTTCTATAAAAGCTCATAAGTTTCAATGCTTCAGGCTCTGAATACATGCAGAACTAGGCAAGTAAACTTAGGAAAAATTGCCATTTTATTTTTTATGTTAAGTTCCCATTCCTTGACAAGAAAATACTTTAAAGCTCTGTTTTAACATACCCTACATAGACAAGTTGTTACAACCATTTCTTCGAAAATAAAGAGATTTTAAAATTTAAAACAAAGAGTATGAAATAATTGTAAACTATATGTTTGGGGATTTTTAATTGCACTTAACTTGATTAGGCCAAGAAGACGACAGGGAAGGTCTTGGAGTTTCAAAGTTTTGGTCCATTATATCTCAAGTCATGAGCATATCACAGTTCAGAGGATGCATGGGGATGGGAGGGCACTAAGAAGGGATATAAAAGAGGAGGGTTATAAATCTGGAATTTAAAAAACCCGTGAGTTTGACAGTAGAGTTATGCAGACTAAGATATGTGTGCCATGAGGTCCAAGTCACAGAGACATTGGTCTCTTTTGTTGGTGATAAACCAGAAAATTAGCCACTGTTGATAACTCTGAATCTGCTTTTTGCTGAATGGGGCTATTTGAAAAGAATGAAATAATGCCTTCAGGGTTATTGTATTTATATAGCAGAACTGAAATAGCCAGCATCACATATATATGATTTCTTTACTGTTGCTTATAAAGACATCATAAACTGTACCTCCTGTTTCTCATTAATTAAGATCATACAGAATCAGATGCTGATGTTCCCAAAGAAGTTCTGTGCCAACAACACTCAGGTGGTCATTTGCAGCACAAAAGTGTCATCCCCTCACCACCAGTAACTGAGGGCAATATTGATGATAGGTGCAATTAGAGAGGCTCTGCAGAGGAAATGAAGATACCTAACCATATTCACAGCTTGTCAACACGACAGCAATGTGGTCTCTGACAGTCTCAGCTTTATAGCAGAAAAGTTCATTAACTATAGTAAGTGTGAAAGAAGCTTGTATTAATCCAGTACTGTGGCAGTGTATTTGGAAGAAAAGGGACATGTGGCCTATCAAAAGTCACTCTTGCTTTAGCAGCTTGACATGATTAAAGGCTTTGCCCGCTCAGCAAGGCCGCAAGGTTGTGTGAGAAAGACACCGAGAATAAAGAAAACAGGATCTTTGGCAGTCAAGCAGGCAGAAAAACAGGAGCTGAGTTTGGAGCTGATAACTGCAAGAATGTCAACGATTTTAAAGATGGGACTAACCACTTGTATGCTTTTAACCAATTAATATCTGTATAGCAGTGTGTGAAGAGTGTATGTAACCAATAGAACTAAGGTGTGACGTCTGTATGAATATTAACATTGTATATAACCTTGCAGAAACTTCAGTAAAGTGGCTTCAACTAGGATCATATTGATATGTCGTTGAGTCCGTGATTTTGCTCCTGCAATTGGCTCCCGAACCCTTACATTTTCATATCGAAAACGACGTGAAGATGACATTGAGGAGTTGCAGGAGGGCCTGACTGGAAGACCGACCAGCTGGACTGGTACAGGGGAGTCGGAGGATGGCTCGGAGAAAGTTTCTGCAGCAGATCAGCCAGCGAGGTGAGCGGGAGGGAGGGAGGAGAAATGGGAAATAATTTAACTAAAGAAGAAGAAGCAGTTGTTAAACAACTCCAACATATTCTCTCTAAAAGACCAATTAAATATGATGAATCTCACTTAAAGTGACTACTTGAATGGACTAAAGAAAGAAATTTATTAGCTGGAGTAGGAGCGGCTTTTGAACTATGTACAATTGGAGCTGCTCTGTGGGATGATATCAGTGATGGGTCTAAAGAAGCAAAGGGGTTAGTGACCCTTTGGAAGCTGATTAAATTAACCTTACAAGAAATGAAGGCAGAAAGAACAGCTGCCTCATTGGCATTTGTTGCTTTGTCTCCAAATGCTAGAGCTCGTCCAAAAACTGCAAATGGAGGAATTAGTATTTTTGATGCTGTAGATCCGCCTTCATGGGCGCCAGCAGTTGCTCTGCAAGGATTGCATCAATTCTTGCCTGCTACTGCGTACAGACCAAAAGAACAGCAACCCTCCACATTTGACCATGAGGCTGAGGCTACTAGTGACAAGCTAACCGATAAGTCTGTATCACAATTGACTTTAGAAGCTGCAAAATTATTGCATGAAAATAAGGTGGCAGAAAAGACTCTGTCTCCACCACCCACCCACCACCACCAGAACCTGTAATCCAATTACAGAAGGCAGCTGACCGAGAAGGATATAAAGATGATAACGTGACTGGTGGTGCAGTCTCATCTTTGTATCCTCCTTTGACGCAAGCAACACCACCTACACCAGATGAACTTAATAATAAGACAGATTATTTAGAAGATCAAGTATGACAGATGAAAGAAAAATTAGAAAAATTAGAAACTACTCATCAGGAGCAACCTATCCTCGTATCCTTGTCTACACGCGCCAACTCACGTGCCCGGGCCAGTTATGATACAGATGCCTAAACCATCTGTGCCGGAGCTAGATTATAGTGATCCCCGACATAAATGGCGGGGAATAATAAGAGATGCTTTAATTGAAGGTGAAATCATTCAAACACCTGTGCCTTCTCCAGTTGTTGTTGCACTGGGTGGTAATACTCAGAATAACTAGTGGGCTCCACTTGGCTGGAAAATTTTAAAGGAAGCAAAGAATGCTATAGCACAGTATGGGTTGAAATCATCTTATACTGATGCTGTTCTGTCACATCTTTTCTCAGGAATGTTATTAGTGCCAGGAGATACTAAGTTTATTGCAAAGACGTTGCTATCACCGGTACAACAGGTTCACTTTTCCCATCATTGGCAAGAACTCTGTGCTGCTGCTGATACTGAAAATCACGATCGACAGCAGGGGAACCCGTTGCATCAGGCTACTGCACAAATGCTAATGGAAACGGGTCCATTTGCTGACACTGCCTGGCAGGCTCGTTCTGCGGTAGAAGTATTACGACAAGCTCAAGATTTGGCTTTCAGAGCAATGAAAAGCGTGCCTGAAAGTGGTAAAACTAACCCACCGTATAGCACTGTTCAACAAAGGGAAAATTAACCATATATGCAATTTGTCAATAGATTAACCCATGCGCTAGATAGATTAACCCAGATCTGTCAGCTGATGTGAAAGAGAAACACAATATTTGGCTTTTGAGAATGCTAATCCTAGAACTAAGAGAATATTATGTACATTACCAAAGGGTGCTTCTTTGGCAGCTGTGTTGGAAGCTTGTGATAGAATTGGTGGTCCAGAAGAAAATGCAGCCCTCATGGCTTCTGCTTTCTCAGCTGCTGTCCGGCCTCTCATTCAAAACAAAAAGGGGAACAGAAATTCTACTTGTTTTAATTGTGGAAAAGTAGGTCATGTTAAATCACAATGTACACTTAGAAGAAGAGGTAGAAATGTTAAATCGATTGTTAAAACAAATAATGCAGGGGCTACGTTTGCAGGAGCTTGTAATCGATGTGGAAAAGTTTGGCATAAAGTAGCAGAATGCCGATCAAAGTTCAGTATTACTGGACAAGCTCTGGGAAACTTCCAGCAGACATAAATGTAGGTGTTTGGACTGTGTCCCCACTGCAACAACAAGCAGTGCTGGAGTGAACATGGCAACATTGTGTCAATTATATGTGGCTTGGGCTTTAAACCCAATTAGAACAAACTATCCAGAATTATTAATTTATCACTATATGGATGATATCTTGGTAGCTGATAACGATATGTCCACTACAACAATTTTATCAGAATTACGATTTTATCTGGACAGTTCTGATCTTAAAATAGCCCCAGAAAAGGTTCAAAAAACAAAACCTTGGAATTACTTGGGTTGGGTTATTACCTCAGCTCAAGTAAAACCCCGAAAGATTGCAATAAAAACAGAGATATCCACATTGGCAGATGCTCAAAAATTGATTGGGGATACCCAGTGGATTAGAAAATTGATTTGGGATACCCAGTGGATTAGAAATCTTTCTGTAATTTCAAATGAAGATTTGGCACCATTGTTGCCATTATTGTCATCTAGTACAAATGCCGAGGAAGAAAATTAACAGAAATTCAGCAAAAGACTTTAGATCATATTGGACAGAAAATAGTTAATTTGGCAGCAGCTCATTATGATCCTGATTTGCAAATACAATTAATCATAGTCAATGGAGAAAAAACTAGTAACCACCCTTTTGCTCTTTTGGCTCAATGGGATAAAATTGTAACAACCCTTTGAAAATCTTGGAATGGATATTTTTATCATTTCAGCCCAGAAAGTCTATTGTGACTCGAATGGAATTATTTGCTCAACTTAATATGAAAGGTCACTCCAGACTAGTAGAAATGTCTGGTATAGAGCCACAGATTATAATAATTCCTCTAGTCCAAGCATATTTTGAATGGGCTATAGAACATTCCGTAGATTTGCAATTAGCTTTACAAGGCTATGCTGGTCAGATAATAAACACTTATCCTTCACATAAGTTGTTTTCCTTTTTGCGTGGTAACCTACTTGAAAACATCCCTGTATGATCTGAAGTACCAGTCAAAAGACTTACAGTTTTCACAGATGCTGGTAAAAATAGCAAGCGTGCAGCAATTACATGGAAAGAGGGTGACGTCTGGAAAGACCACGTGATTCCTGGAACACCGTCAGATTCTTTACAGATGTTAGAATTGACTGCTGTAGCTTGATTTTTTCTCATTGGCCCACCACTGCTTTAAATATTGTTTCTGATTCCCTATATGTCGTTGGAGCAGTACAGCGATTGGAACATGCAGTATCAAAGGAACTAACTAATGCTGTTTTATCTGCTTTATTTCAGTATTTGTTAATGCTGTTAAATCAATGTACAAGTGCATATTTTATTACACATATCAGGAGTCATTCTGGAATTACATCAGGTTTAGCAGAAGGCAATGATCAAGCTGACATGCTAGCAGCCCCTGTGTGGAGTGGCCCCCCAGTGAACTGCTTTGAACAAGCACACCAATCACATGCATTTTTTCACCAGAGTGCAAAAATGCTGTCGCATCGATTCGGCATAACGCATTCAGATGCCACAGGTATTGTACAATTCTGTCCTGTCAGCAATTCAGTTTTGGAATTGGCCTTGGGGCAAATCCACGTGGTTTACAGCCATTGCAATTGTGGCAAATTGATGTCACTCACATAGTAGAATTCAGCAGACTAAAATACGTGCATGTCACAGTTGACACCTTTTCTTCCCTTATATGGGTCACTCCTCTCATGAGTAAGACAGCAAAACATGTTAAAAAACATGTACGTGGATGTTTTGCAGTTATGGGTGTTCCACAGTGTATTAAAACGGATAACGGTCCAGCATATGTTTCACATTTCTTTGCTCAACTTTGTCAGCTTTAGGGTATCCGGCACCAAACAAGTATTCCAAATTAGCCTACTGGTCAGGCCATCATTGAACATGCACATCAAGTTTTAAAAAGCTTACTCACAAAACAAAAAATGGGGGAAATGGGTCTATCCCTGCAATAACATATTTGGAAAGTTTTATATGTCATTAATTTTTTGCGCTTAGCAGGTACAGCAGAAAATCCACCCATAGTTGTTCACGGAAAAGCATTAAGCAGTGATTTATCAACAGTAAATACTAAAAGAGTCAAAGTAATGTATAAAGATAAACACTGGTCAGTGGACAGGTCTGGCAGAAGTACAATTAACCGGGAGAGGATGTATGTGTATCATTACAGATTCTGGACCAAAGTGGATTCTGGCTCCTTGGTTAAAACCATGGAAATTACCTGCCATTGATGGGAGGAACACGACAATAAACGACACAGGAGATTTGGCTGACAATAAGAGCCAGTCATCATCTTTGTCCAGTCTGCCGCCAGTGTAGTTTGTATATAATCTGTCATCATACATTTTGTGGTAAAAATATAATCTATTATAACAGATCTCCAGAGATATATTTCACTAAGATTAAGTCCATATTGTGTTAGATGTGATCATACTAACATTTTTTAAGTAATCCAAAAAAGATATTTTTTGTGTTAGGACTCATAGATTTGTAAGGATTTAAAATGAGAATTGTTGTTATTTTATGGGGATTGTGCTTGCTGTTTAAGTATGTAGATATGATAGAACAAACACATAGGTTATTTAAGAATACGCAAATGTATGGGTTACTCTTGCTAATGCTACTGGTCAAGACTCTATCTGTTTATCTATGTCAACTCCAGAAGATCCCTTTCGTACTTGTCTAACAGGGGTTCCAACTTTTGACCCAAACCAATTTAAAGGATGGGTCAGCAAAAGTGAAATTCTAAACAAAGCTGAAGTTATTGCCTTTACTAAATTGACCTGGCCCCACTCAATGCTATTAAAAACTTGGCAGACATTGCAAGAAGGGTTTCCACAACTTGAAGATGCTATGCAGGCTGCACTTATTATTCAACATCTGAATGTTTCTATGATACCACCTCAAGAGTTAGATCTTTTAAGATCTCTGAAATGTAACCAATCCTGCATCAAGTTTGGGAATAGAGAGGCATTATTTGACAACTTTCTTCAAAAGGTATTGAAAAAAGGGCCATTATTGACAAACCCCAACCAAAGTTTTTTGGGTAACCCCTAGGGAGCACTGGTATAGAAATACTAGCTATACTGTAACAGAGGGTTATGGGTCAATCTTACGGCATCATCACAACCCCAAGCATTGCCCGAAGGGTTGTTTCTGATTTATGGTGATAGAGCATGGCCTGGAATCCTGGCTAAGGCTCTGGGAGGGCCTTGTTATTTAGGCAAGTTAACTATGTTTGCTCCTACTCAAAGACAAGTATTAAATCAAACCCTGTGGAATAATAACAAATCAGTGCACAGGAAAAAACAAGCAGTATGGCAACTGAGTGAAAACTGCAATGACAAAATTCAACTTCGGAACACTCCGAGTGGTTTCTTCCGTGTTTATACCATGGGTTGCTGCCGGCAAAGCACTCAGCAATATACAAATGTTGGGATGTTGGGCTGCTAAACAGCTTAACCTGATGTCAGATATTTTGAAAAGTTTATTGGTAGATTTGGATAGCGTAAGGCATGCTACCTTACAAAACTGTGCAGCCATTGACTTTTTATTGTTAGCACATGGGCACAGATGTGAAGATTTTGAAGGTATGTGTTGTATGAACCTGTCTGATCACTCAGTTTCAATTCATAAGCAATTAGAACCATTAAGAGCAAACATGAAGAAACTCACTGTAACAGATGGAGGGCTGGACCAATGGCTCAAGGGTTGGGGAATTAATGGATGGTTATTAGATATGGTTGAACAAGGTGTAAAAATTTTAATTATTTTGGTTTTGATGCTTTTGATTCCTTGTATTTTTAAATGTATCTATGGAATAATGGAAAAGGCTTATTAAGCATGTTTTGGTAGTCCAAGAAGAAAAAGGGGGAATTGTGGCAATGTATTTGGAAGAAAAGGGACATGTGGCCTATCAAAAATCACTCTTGCTTTAGCAGCTTGACATGATTAAAGGCTTTGCCCGCTCAGCAAACAGGAAAACAGGAGCTGAGTTGGGAGCTGATAACCACAGGAATGTCAACAATTTTAAAGATGGGACTAACCACTTGTATGCTTTTAACGAATTAATATCTGTATAGCAGCATGTGAAGAGTGTATGTAACCAATAGAATGAAGGCATGATGCATGTACAGATACAAAAATTGTATATAACCTTGCAGAAACTTAACTAAAGTGGCTTCAACTAGGATCATGTTGATATGTCGTTGAGTCCATTATTTCACTCCTGAACAGCATGATAGTTTCATTTCCACATACTCCCCAGAGAGCTCTTGCATAAACAAAGACTTAAAGGACTGGGTGATTTTTGAGGTGTCAATGGATTTAGTGTTTGAAAAATCCTAACACAATCTCCAGCTGGGACAAACTTAAGGCTGATTTTCATCGTTGGTGTATTAATTGAAGAAATTATTACTGAATGTCACTGCTTATGAATACCACTTTTTGTTACATTAGTGAAGAGCTCTGAACATCTATTTTCTTAAAAAAGTGCATAAGTGCTGAAGGAAAGCAGTAGAGAAGTACTGCCATTTACATAAAACCAATATGTGAACTAGCAGAATGCAGCAGCCAGAAATACCTCCTGCTAGCCAGAAATAGCAGTCAAGGGTTAGAACATCATTATGTGCAAATCAAAACCAGAAAAATCTGCATGTTGGATTTCAAGCACCTCTGACTCAAAGCTGCTTCACTGTTAGAGGGCAGCTGCTCACAGAGGGCGGCAGTCCTGAAGGGCAGAGAAGTCCAGGAAGGCTGACATTCTTCTAGAAGGAAATAAAGGCACAGGAGCAGGACATTTCCATGTGCTGCAACAAAAGCTAGCAGGAACAAGACCAGCCTGGCTGAACAGAGAGCATTGGCTGGAACTCAGGAAAACAAGGAGAGTTTGTGACCTTTGGAAGAAGGGGCAGGCAACTCAGGAGGATTACAAGAATGCTGTGACACTATGCAGCGAGAAAATCAGGCCAGAGCCCAACTAGAACTTAACCTGGCTACTGCCATAAAAGACAATAAAAACAATTCTATAAATATATTAACAACAGGAATGCTAAGGAGAATCTCCATCCTTTATTGGATGTGGTGGGAAGAAACATAGTAACAAAAGATGAGGAAAAGCCTGAGTACTTAATGCTGCCTTTGTCTCAGTCGATAATAAACCAACTGTTTGAGTACCCAGCCCCCTGAGCTGGAAGACAGGGATGAAGAATGAAACCCCCATAATCCAAGGAGAAGTGGTCAGAAACCTGCTGCACCACTTAGACACACACAAGCTTATGGAGCTGGATGAGGGTCACCCAAAAGTACTGAGGGAGCTGGTGGAAATGCTCACCAAGCCACCTTCATTTACCAGCAGTCCTGGCTAACTGGGAGGTCTCAGTTGCCTGGAGGTTAGCCAATATGATGCCCATCTACAAGGGTCAGAAGGAGCAAGGGAAGGTTATGGAGCAGATCATCCTGAATGCCATCACTTGGCACATAGAGGACAAGCAGGTCATAAGGCCCAGCCAACACAGGCTTAGGAAAAGCAGGTCCTGCTTGACTAACATGATCTCCTTCTCTGACCAGGTGACCTGCTTAGTGGGTGAGCATTGCATTTTGAGTCTAAACCAGTTTGCCTCACACAGGGCACCAATTGTCACAGCACAAGCAACCTAGCAAAAAAGTCCTTACTGTTAGTCAGATTCTACTGTTCAAGCTGTTTCTCCACCTTCTTGAGACCAGACCATCCTCCTCCTCATGTCTGCTACATTGGGGTTACCTCCTCCAGGCTCCTCATTCATGCAAATCCTCTCTTCATCCAGAACCTCCCTCTCCCATACTCCTCAGGGCTATTTAACCACTTTGTGGGGATGAGCTAGAGCTGCACATCCTCCATGTCAATCAACCCACTGCCTTTGAGCAAGGCCACAGCTGCACGTTATCAATGTCAATCAACCCACTGCCTTCACTCCTCTACAGGTGAGGGAAAGGCTCTGGGTGGTGTCTACCTGGACTTTAGCAAAGCCTTTGACACCATCTCCCACAGCATCTCCTGAAGAAACTGGCTGCTTGTGACTGGGCTGTGTGCTGTGCGCTGGGTAAAACACATGCTGGGTGGCCAAGCCTGAAGCGTGGTGGGGAATGGAGTCACATCCCGCTGGTGCCCATCACACGGGGTGTTCCCAGGGCTCCATGCTGGGGCCTGTCCTGTTCAATATCTTCATCAATGATCTGGAGGATAGGATCGAGCACACCCTCAGTCAGTTTACAGATGACACCGTGTTGAGTGGGAGTGTTGATCTGCTGGAAGGATCCCTGTGCAGAGGTGTCTAGGCAGGCAAACAAATAGGATCCCACTTTTCTTGTTGCCTAAACTCCCAAATTACCAAACCCTGGTTTGGTGTTTAACTCTTATGTTACACGAGCATGTGCACAAGGTTTAGGTGAAGCTGACCCACCCTCTCCTCTCAAGGCATCAAAACTGATGAACGAAGGGACTTCCAGTCAAGGCAGGCAGCCTTGGGAAACAAAGAACAGATCGGGAGAAGCACACCGTTATCGTTACCTAAATTATGCAGAAAGAAGCCTCCAAGGGAGAAAGTTCTGGCCCCAAGAGGAGACAAGCTGATAAGGTGTTGCAACCCACAGAAAATTAGTTGAAAGTAGGACAAAGGCAATTGTGGTAATGGGAGATCGTGACCTCCAACTCAAATAGCGCCCCTGAAAGAGGGCAAACCCCTGCTTGGGGAGCATGTGGAGTTGGTAAAAAACCTCCCCTAGTGCTGTCTGAGGGTGCGCGCTAATTTGCATTAGAAGTGAGAAACTTGTAGCCAGTCCTGTGTGTGAATGAAAGTGAATATTTAATGCACTATGAATATGCAAGTGCTCTCCTGTATATAATGTGTGCCCTCGAGTAGCTTGGTGTGCATGGTAGGAGGGAAAAACCCCCGTGCACCCAGTGCTGCATTTGGTTTGAGAGTTTTCCTGGCTACGCTTTTTGGTAACATCCTCACTAAAGAGGCAACACTTTGGGATGGAAGTGCAGTCTTCACTTTTTCTTACTTACTATCCCCAGTACCCTGGGATGCAATAATAATAAGGAAAGAACTCATTTAACACAGACTTGAAACAGCTCTTTCATTTAGATATTAGCAGACAAGGATATTGTTATTTTGTTATTGTAAATATTACACAGCACCTTAGGAAAAAAATAGCTTGCAAAGGGACTTCTGAAGGTCTGTTATCCAACCTGCTCAAAGTGGATTTAACTACAGGTTAGATCAGGTTGCTCAAGGCCCTGTCTAAGTGATTTTTTAAAATCTCCAAGGATCGCACCATTTCCCTAGCCAACCTTTTTAACTGTTCCAAGAGTGAAGAATCTTTTTCTCATCTTCAGTTGGATTTGCAGTAGTTTCAGCTTGAGTCTGTTGCTTCTTGTTTATCTGTGCATCTCAGAGAAGAGCTTGGCTTAGTTTTCCCTGTAAATCTGATACAAGAATTATTAACTGTAAAAAAGTAAAAGGGGTAGGAGGGGAGTAAATAACTATAGTGAAATACAAGAAAGAATTTGAAAACCAGAAAATGTTCATTAAATCCTTATGGTTAACAAAACATGGCCTTAAGAGAAGGGACAGACACCATAAATTGGTCAGGCTGGGGCTTAACAAGGTAAACTCAAGGAGAACCCAGTGGTTAATAAGACCAAACAGAAAATTAATTGAACTGTGTGTGAACTGTTCTAATTAGCACACTAAAAGACCCACCCTCCAGTGAAACAGAACAAGGTCTTAAAAAGATTGGTCAGGATGAGTTTGATACAATGCTCTGGGTTATGCTCTGTTTGTGTTGAGAAAGGAATGTACTCATGTACTCTGAATAATTAGAAAAGGTTCCACTGCAGATGTTAAAGGAATGTACCACTGACAACGTTAAAGGAATGTGCTCTGAATAATTAGGAAAGATAAGGTGGGCACCTGAAGGAGATGAGACCATAAGTCAGAAAATTGTTGAACAAAGAAAATTGAAAGGTTTATTCCACCTAGATCCCACCTATTATGAATGGAATGATTGGGTGTCAAAATCAAGTGAATATGTATGTAAAGATGTTGTAACCTCTCACAAAAACTGTATAAAATACCCAACTTTTCACTGAAAACTTCGGAGCTAGTTTGTCTGGTGCGAAACGGCTAGCTCCCCAGCGTTGCACAAAATAAATACCTTTGCTGCTTAAAGACAAAATTAGTCTTTGAGCAGTTACTCTGTGCCGTTTTGGCATCGCCAGAAGGAAGCCCCCTACTAACAAAGCCCCCTCCCCACAAGAACGTGCCCAGTGCAAGAAAAACCTTTAGATGAAAAAAAGTACCTTTAAATTGAGAAGAGGTTTCTAAGAACCGGTAAGAATTCAGTGTGACTAAACGTCATTGTAAACAGTTGGTCAAAGAGGTTTCACCATGTGTTCGGAGGGGTGCCAGCTTTGTGGATTTACCACCTAGCACCCATCTCTGCACAGATGCGCAATAAAGAAATACTTCAGGTGTTGGTGAAGAGCCCGGATTTGCGTAACAAACCCACTTAGGTATTTGAAGATAGCAGTCAGATATCTCCTTTAGTCTTCCCTCAGGTGGAGGAACCCAGTTCCCTCAGCCTCTCCCTGTATGTATTATGGGGCCGCTGGTGGCCCGTTCCTCCAACCTGCTGAGGTCAATCAGCATGACCAGCCTGCCTTTGAGCATAGCCTGTGCTCCCTGCGATTTCATGTCATATGCAGACTTATTCAGGGTCCTGACCTCCCCTTTTTCCAGGTCATCGGTGAAGATGTCAGTGTCAGCCTCAGTGCTGACCCTTAAGAAATGCTATTAATTAGACTGCTAGCTAGATCATCACTGGCAATTTGCCTTTTGGCTATCTGGTATATCCAGGCCTAGGTTCTTCCTATTTTTTTCTCTCTTTCTGTCCCTTGCTCTCTATACAGATATGTACCCACACACACATTCTGCAGAATTACGAGTTTCTGTTACATAAATTGACAGTAAAGGAACTTGAGACAGATTATGCTATTTTTTGCTCTTCTGAATGGTTCTGTTTTCACCTACTTTTTCAGATTTTTCCTCTATTGTAAGACAAATCCAGACACACCAGTTGAATGGTATGCTCAGCATTGCAGATTCATTTGCTGGGTTATCACTGCATAGTATTCAGAGTCCTGACAATAAATAAATAGGAGTTTTTTTCAGGTGAGTGAACTGCAGGACACAAAAAGCATCTGTTTCCTATAGTCTCATGGACCCTATGTAGGAATCTGAGTGAGTCAGCTCCTAGTTCTGGGTCAAAATGATGTGTCCTGTTCTTATTTCCCTTCTCAGGCTTTCTCCTTCTTTACCCTATTTTCTGAGTGCTCCGTGCATATTTCTTCAGTACTGCCATATCTCTTTTTTAGATTTTTTTTTCCCTCACTGATTTGTCAGATGTTCAAAGCAGCTCTGTTGCCATAGGCTGCTCATCAATTCAGAGGTACAGTTTCTTCTGATTATGAAAATAAATCTGAGAGGGGCTTTGGTTCTTTGTTCTGTTACCATGACATCAAAGGTCTTTTTTTGTATCATTCCTGAAGTATCATTCTTAGTGCTTCTTCTCAGTATTGGGAGAACATCCAGGTGGTAAATTATCTGGCATGGTCCTCCTGTATACTTTTACTTCATGCGGTGAATTCTTTTACTTGTTTGCCTCTGATATTTGAATGGTAAGTGGTAGAGGAAGGAAGAAGAGCATACTGGTTATGAGGATCTGTTTGAAATCCACCATATTTAAATTTTAAGACCTGTCTTCAAAAAAAAAAAAAAAAAAAAGCTTTAACTTATGGTAGTAAATTAGGTAACACAACATCGGTAGAATCCTCTTGTATTCTTTTCCTTGAAATTACATAATGTAGGAAAGGTTGGAAATCACAGGGATGTGACTAGTCAGTGCTTACAGATCCACTGCATGTCAGCTGTACATACGACAGATGCCTGTGGAGCAGGTGCCTTGTGTTCTGGTTAGAAGTGTAGTTAACTGAGAAATATATGCACGGTAAGCCTGTTGTCTCACAAACGGAGTGGGTTACCGGGTGTGCAGGGAGCCAATCTCACACATAGGGCCAAGATACCATTTATCACAAGCCTGTGCAGAGCCGGGTGCTAGGTGGTAATCCACAAAGCTAACACCCCTCCGAACACACTGTGAAACTTTCCATACACTTTGAACAATTGTTTACAGTGATGTTTAGTCACACTGAATTCTCACTGGTTCTTAAAAGCCTCTTCTCCATTTAAAGGTACTTTTTTAATCTAAAGTGGTTTTTTCCACTCTGCAGACCATGTCCCAGGAGAACTGCCAAGCACCAGCCAATACTCATCTTTTGTAACCCCTTTTGATCTTGTCTGTTTGAGTTATGAGTGGGGGGGTAGGACTGTGTTGGAGCTGTGTGAACAGATCTCCAACTTGCAAGTAAGCATCAAGCAGCTGGCGTGGCTGGATGACTTCACAGTGGGAAACCAAAGCAAGCAAAGCGTGGGGTCTGCTGTGTAAACACATAGATGCTGTTAGCATGGGCAAATGCTACCAATAGGAAGCTGGTGAGCCTCTCACCTTTGGAGAAAGGTACTGTAACACTGGAGGCACTGGTCCAGGATTTGATTGATGTTAAGTCTGATGACTTGTCTGGGAGATGGTACAAGAAGGAAAGGTGGGTTTGCACTTGGGGAAGGCCCATAAGGTCCTTTAAAAATCTGGCTGTTAAACGGATCCCTTGCTCACTAATTATGCTGTCTGGAAGGCCTTGGCATCATAAAATGAGCTATAGAAAGGCAAGGCTGTCTGTGAGGTTATGGGCAACTCTCTGAGGGGTATCGAGTAAACTACGTTGGTGAACAGGTCCACAGCCACTACGACCACTGCATTCCACTCTAAGGGGGGCAGGTCTGCTATTAAATCCATACACACAGACAGCCAAGGCTATTTGACAGCAGGGGGGAGCTGTTAAGAGAACCTGTGATCTTCTGGTGCAAACACAGCTGTTGTGGGCCTGGACATAGTCAGCCACATCTCCCTGTCCTGTGGGCCACCAAGTAATCAGGTACTGCATCATCCAGCAGTCCCTGTGTCTGGGAGCAGGAAGATGATGGCACCGGCAGAAGACTTGTGTCTGCAGTGGGCCCCGTAGGATGTACAGCTGCCTGCCGTGGCACTGACAACCATCCTGTTCTTGCAGGCTGAGGGCAGTCGTGCCATTGAGATGCTGTGTTAAGTTCAGGCTACTTCCAGTGGCCAGGAAAAATTCTGCAGTGAATTCATCCTCTGCCATAGATGTAATGAAATGCCTTGGAGAAACAGGGTTGGGGTGCATGCAGAAGGTTTGCCTCTGAATCTGAATCTTCTTTCCATGACAATGCATCTGCCTTGCTGTTCTGCTTTCCTGGACATAATGTGAAAGTGAAGGGAAAACATGTAAAGGAGGCAAGATGGAAGCAGAAACACTTCACCCATTGATACTATTCCATGTTGATAGTTGGTCAGCAACACTGTTGGGGTTTTTTGCCCTCTCAAGGAACCGCTGCCATTCCTCAAAGATAGCTTTGGTTGACAAGACAGTCCTTATCCAGATTCTAATCTGGATAAGAGATAAGAATTATCTCTGATTCTTATCAACAGGGAGGAGATGCTAAGAGAAAAAAGGGTGGTGCTTCTTTGCAAGGCCGACTTTCTGGGAGAGGATGGTCACTGTGGCTTGGTTTGAGGCATCTACTTCTGCAACTTAAGGGCAGCTGGGATCTGGGTAGGGTGGGTGAATGCCCATTTCATTTTCTCAAAAGCCATTTGTGCTACAGACATCCATCGAAAGCAAGCCTACTTCAGGCGAGTGCTCCTGTAGGAACCACAGTACTAGCAAACAAACCCTTCATGAATTGTCAATAGATGTTACCAAATCCTAAGATCTTTTGCACTGCCTTCACCTTTTTTGCTGTCCGCCCACAAGATGTCGGGCCCTCAGTAACTCCACCCTCTGCTGGTCAAAGGACCGTTTCTCGAGTTTGGCGTAGAACTCTGTGCTGCCAGAGAAACTCAAGACCTCCCAGACATGGTCTACATATACCGCTTAAGTGCTGCAGAATATCAAAGGTGTCATCTGGACGTGCTGCTATGTAGTAGGGAAGTGGGTCCTTCACAACGTCATTTACAATATGCTGGAAGTTGGCTGGAGCATTGCAGAGAGCAGATGGCATCAGAACATACTCTTAGTGGCTGTATGTGGTATGAAAAGCAGTTTTCCATTCCTTCTCCTGCCAGGCTTCTCACAGGTCTAGATTTGTGAACCGGCCAGTTCCCTGCAGACATTCACAGAACTCCAAGGCAAGAGGCATAGGGTGCTAGTCCTTTACTGTGGTGCCGTTCAGCCCACTGCAATCTGCACAGATAAAAGCCTTGTTGCAGCCGGCTAGTTTTGAGAGTGCTGTGACAATTGGTGCCCCGTGTGAAGATTGAACTCATGACCTTCAGATTATGATACTGAGTGTAATGAGCAGCAACAGCAGTGATGGCTGTGCCGGGTGAAGGTGCGGGAGCAGTGCGGTGCTGCGGACGGCTCCTGCCATTGCTGCTGCTGCTCGGCCTGGTGGTATTCTTGCCGGTGTTTCTGTGCTCGTTGATGTCTCCACTTGTAGAAGAAATGGGCGACCACAAGGATGTTAAGTTTTTCAGGACATGGGATGATGTGTTAGTGCTGTATTCTAGATCTGCTGCTGCTGCAAGCTCACTCAGGTTACTGTCCGATGTGGCCCAGGAGGTGAAAGGATGAGGTACTATAAGCTTATCAGAACCCTCCTCTGAAGAAAACAAAAGCCCAGATGTCAAGAAAGCAGATGAGAAGAAAGGTGATCAGCCTACAGAAGCTGAAAAGCCCAAGATAAAAGTGAAGAAAGAATATGTGTATGAGTTCAGGGACAAATTGTCTGGACTACATGAGAAGTTTATTTGTGAAAAAGTTGCGATGATTGTCAAATACATAAGGCATGAACTGTTAAGAAGAAAAAAAGAGTTCAGGGACAAGTTGTCTGGACTGTATGAAAAGTTTATTTGTAAAAAGGTTGTGATGATTGTTAAATACATAAGATACAAAATGTTAAGAAGAAAAAGAAAAAAAAGAAAAAAGGGGAAATTGTAGAGGAATTGTAGAGGAATGAAGCTGGGTTAATTGACATTGATAATATACAGCTGTGGGCTGGCTTCAGGGGCAGTGGTTTGGCTGACGTGGGTAATGTGCAGCTGTGGCTGGTTCCCACTAAGTAGTTAAATAGCTCTAAGGGGGAGGGAAGAAGAGTACTAGATGAAGAGAGACCTGGAAAGAGCAGAGAGAGTAGAGGGAGTGCCCTGGATGTAGGAGAAACAAGGAGAAGAATGCAGCAGAGGCAAGAAGCAGGGTGGACTGGCCTGAAGAGTATGTAGAAATAGCACAGACGGTAGATGAACTGTTGAAACCTTGTGGGGGATTGGTGGCTGTGCTGGGGCAAGGCACAGGAACTACTTATCGAAGCCAATTTGGTATGGGGTGGTAAAAGCCTTGTTGTAGCCAGCTAGTTTTGAGTGCTGTGACACACAGAGAGACGTTTTTAAGAAGAGGAGAAAAAAAAAAAAGAGGCCCCAGCAGTGACATGGGAGGGGTGGATAAACCTACATGCCAGACAGTCCTTGATGTCTTCCTTGCAGGCTGCTAATTCAGGGTGCTATAAGCCAAAGATGTACCTGAAGGGTGTCCCCTTTCCTGGTGCCAGGTCAATGTGGCAGTTGTGAGTAATGGGATGGTAGTGTTTTCTACCTCCTTCTTACAGACATCCACAGGATCGCTGTATTTGTCTGGGAGCACAGAGGGGTGAGTAGCAGAGGCTGAGGCAGAGGTACGGTCTTGGCACCTGGCAAGACAGAGCTGCAGTGGTGTAGTAGTGTTGGGCTGAGGCTGTGCTGTGGTGCTTCATGCAGTATGAAACCAGAAATATAGGAGTCCAGACCAACCCAGGTGGGGTGCTGAAATGGGGAATACAGCCTGGAGAAGATCCTGGGGTGGACTTTTGGCCTCAGGACCTGGGTATTCTTTTCTTGCATGGGTAATACAAGAAACCCAATTGCCAGTTAATGAGGAGGCCGTGCTTCTGTAACGCAGCAGGCTGGACATAAATTGCAGGGCTTTAGCGGCAGGTTAGAGGTGACGTACAGGAGAAGACTGTGTATTCTCCTGTGCCAGTCAGTACTAAATATGTTTGAAATCAATGTAAGCCCAAAACTTCAGAGGAGCATATAGCACCCCAGCTCACACGTACTCAAGAGACAGCAGCAGCCACTTATGGAGAAAAAGAGGAAAAGACCCTGAGAAGAAGCAGAGGAGACATGAAAGGAGAAATGAAGGAAACAGAAGGAGATGAGCTCCTGAAAAGAGGTGCTCTATACATGTAGAGGTACACCCCTGAAGGGGATTGTGGTGGGCCACACCAGAGCAGGGAAAAATGGGTAAGAAGCAAGGAGTAGCAGAAAGAAACCATTACACAAATTACTCCAACCTCTTGCATTGCCCATCACCTCCTCACCAAAGGAATAACTGTGTGTAGGCAGTAATCTGTAGTAGGCATATTCTTCCCAGCCAATTTTCCATAGACAATGCATAAATGGGATTGTTTAGTCAGCAGCCACCTGGCTTTTCTGCTGGAGCTGGCAGGCACAGCTGCATGTCAATGCTCCCCAGAGACACCAAAGCAAATCAATGAGTAAGGCTTCAGGGTTCTGGAAAGCAGTTGTTTCTTAGAGGTGACTCAGTTGAGGGCCACCCTGAAAGCCAGAAGATTATGACTGTAGATCATCTAGTATTTATTGCCTTGGCTGTAAAGTTTAGCTGTGAACCCCCTGAAACCCCAGCTGATGCCCACTGAAGGGGATTTGGCGAAGCTGGGGCAGGGGTCACTCTGACCACGGAGGATGTTAAAGAATCCTGCAGTGCTGTGACCTCTCTTGGTTCCTGGCCAGGGTTTGGAGCTTCAGGGAGCCACTGGGGTTATCACCTGCACAGCCTGAGACAAGCCAGGACTGACCATAGAACAGGCAAGGGCAGGGAAGCAGTGACCTCAGCACTCATGGTACAGCCCTACAGTACCGAAGCAGGGTTGGTGACGATAACACACTTGCATCAATGTGCAGTGATCGTCAGACAAAGGCAAGGTGGTAAGTTGGATCTGAGATCAATGCTGAAATCCAGAAGACAGAACAAGCAATAGGAGACAAAAGTGGATATAAGTATACCTGTGGCACACCTATGATGTAGCTCAGGCAAGAGTTCGGGACTCAGTTCCGAAGTGAAATGGAACTCCTGGTCCCATGGGGCAGAGCATGTGGGTAGAAGCCCCAGGTGAGGCTGGTCAGGGTGAGTAAGGTCTATTGATGCACCCATAGCTTTAATTTTCTGGTGTGGTCCTTTGGGATGGACACTCACATTCTTCAATCCAGACTAGCCATTCCGTTACAGCTATCATGTCTTTATCAATTTATACATTGTCTCAATGTTTTCTCTGTTTCATTCTTTACTGCTTTTACATTTCTTAGCAATGTTTAGTAATTGATTTGCTTTCTTTCACACTACTGGGCACAGACAAGAAATTTTCATACAACTACCCATTATAACATATGCAGCAGACCATGGTTCTTCATTTCAAGTGTGAACATAAGATGGTTTCTTTCTATATGCACTACTTTACATTGAGCTTCCCTAAATTCCATCTGCCATTCTTTGCCTGTACACACAGTATCTCAAGACTCTTCAGCTTGCAGTTCTTCTCAGCCTGCCGTTTCCTGTATTTCCCTAGATGAAATTGTACCATTAACACACACTGATACTGCCATTACCAGATCCTTGAGAAATAAGTTGCACGGATCAAGTTCCAGAACACATCCTTGTGGGACTCTATGGGTGACCTCTTTTTACTGTGAAAATGGACTATTGGCTGTTACTGTCTTTTTTCCTGTCTGTCAACCAGTTATGAACCCCTGCAATTCTTTATTTCTTGGCAGGGTAACTTTTAAGAGCTTTTGATGAGCGACATCTGCAAATACCTTCCAGAAATCCATGGTCAGGATTCCAGGGTCTGTTTCCCTTAGCCACAAGCTTGTTGACTCATACACATTTCAGTAGGATTGTGAGGCAGTTATTCCCTTTAGAAAAGCCATTTTGACTCATCGCTATTACAGCATCTTTATGCATATGCTCACTAATTCTAACCTACCTTACAGTTTGCATTAAATTGCTTGCTAAAGATATGAGTCGTGTACTTTTCTAGATTTCTTATGGCATCCTTTTAAAAAAATGGACATTACAGCTAACACATACCTGTTCCCTGCTACAAAAGCAATTTTATACTAGAGGTTGTAGAGGAAAGTTTGTAGTTCACCCCTGAATTCTTTTAGAATTGCTGGTTATATTCCATCTGGTCCTTGTGATTTGTTGCTATTAATTTTGCCTGTGTGTTCCATAAACCTGTATGTTCCATGCTGACTCTTTCAAGACACACCCCCTGGTCAGTCCCCCCATAAAGAACAAGAGCTGGCTTGGGAATCTCATCCAGCTCTACAGAGATGTGAAGAATTCATTTAGATTTTATTTTCTCTGCATGCTCCTTTAAGATTTCTCTTAATTTTCCTGGTGCTGCAGACTGTCTGGCAGGCTTCCAGAGCCTGAAGTGTTCAGAAAGGCATTTATTATTAGATTCTATCCCTTATGCAAGTTGTTCCTCAAACTCTTTTGGCCTGTCTCATGGTGTGGTTTACTTTTTATCTGTCACAAGTTTGAATTCTATTTTCAATTTTAGGCCCAAATTTAGCCTTTGGAAGGATGTTTCTGCAAAGCCACCTGCTGCAACAGGCTGCCTTGTCCCTACTGCTTAACCATGGCAGGTTCCTTTTTCTTGTTAAATACATTTGCCCTGAGCCTCCGGTGTGGTATCCTTACAGTCTCCACATAATCCTCAAAGACATAATTACTTCAGCTGCCCTTCTGGTTTTAACAACCTTCTTCATTTTTAGGTAGTTCCTTTTTTTTTTTTTTTTAATGCAAGCACATATTGGTGGACTTTTTTTTTTTTTTTGCTTTACATAAAGACATACATAAGAGCTTTATGTAAGGAAGGAAAGGACAAAAGAGAAAGCACATCACTGTGTGCTGCAATGGACTGTGCCCACAGCACCTTCTAACTCCTTCCCTTGCCTTCTGGAGGGGTACACAGCACCATGTGAAACTACGGCTTCTGGCTGCAGAGACTAACTCCAACGGCATTTGGAAACACGTAGGGACAGCTTCCTTAAAACCCAGGAACCTAGGAAATCCTTTGCACAAAAGGGTACTATGTGTATGCAGGAGACTCATGCTGAACATCTAGATTTGCAGTTGGTTGGCTGCAGTCCATTTTGCCTCCTCACCAGAATCTTAGCATCATGGCAGCCTTGCTTTCTTCATGCCAAGGCATCTTCTGAGCAGTCACTGACCCCACCATGGGCTGACTGGTCCTTAAAAATGACTGTACCATGATGCCAGTCCTGGAGTGAATATGTTTCTACTAGCAGTTCTTGGCATGCTGGCACTTGCAGTTATGGTATGGATTCCCTTCCATCTGCTTCCCTGCCTCGTCTCCCCTCTCTCTTGAAGGCAAGGCTGTTTACCAGCATCCCTGCTGCATATAGGAGAGATCTGTGACTGTAAGGGCTCTGAGTACATCTTCCCCAGGTCCCTTCCCACCACCCTGGGGGTTTGGCTGGGTAGGCTCAGTGCCAACTTTTATAAGCAGCTGTCAGACCTTGAGAAGCCCCAGTGGGTGCCTGCCCCTCATTCTTTCCCATGCTGCTTTAAAAGTCATGCTCTCATCCCCAGTGCCTGCCTGAACTACATTGCAGGTGTGCTTGTGCCTACCCTCTCTGATCCTTATCCACTGGCTTGAGCTGCCCTGTCACTACTGCAGGCTTGCCTGGTGACCTGCATGTTGCCTGAAGTGCTGGTGAACCTGGTCTGCTCTTCTTGCTTGGGTGTTGTGGAATTTGCTGACTCTCAGCTCCCAGCTTTACTTTCCGTGTGGAGCAGTCTGTCTCTGCTGCTTCCAGACAGTCGTACAGGTCAGGTGGAACAAAGCAGCACTGAGGAAAGAAATGAGTGATAAATGGCAAAAGGATGCGGAGACGAATGTTCAAACATGACAAAGTAGAAACAAAACTTGTGTTTTAAGGAGGGCATACGATGTAGTGGAGAGATTCTTGCCCCTATCCCTGCACTGAAAAGGATGAATGAAGAGGAAAAGATAAAAATACTGTTTTGGCCAAACTAAAGAAGAGAATAAAATCATGTGCCTGTATGGAAATGCTGGACAATTAAGTTAGGCTATCAGGAGTGGATGGCATTGGCCCAGTGCAAATCTAAGGCAAGAAAGGGGGGGGGGGGGGGGGGGGGGGGGGGCGGAAGCAGACCTGTTTAGATAAAAAGGGAGAACAAAGGAAAAACTGTATAGACCTAACCATTGGCATTTGTGCAGCAGCAGCACATATAGGTGCAAATATATATAGTGCTTTCCATACCACAAACTGGTTTTTTGGTGGTATCAAAAAAGAGTGGCTACTACTCACTACTACGGGCTACTACTGCTACTGAAGTAGTGCTGTGGTGTTCATGTAAAGCAGCATTCAAAATTTGTAGCAGTTCGCTGTGAATGTTACGGTCACATCTCCACAGGAGTAACAGAGACTTCTGGGAACCAGAGGCCTGTTGCAAGTTTCTTGACAGCAGCGGGAAACCCATGCATGGCCTCTGAAAGGATGCCATTACCACACAGAACATTTCTTTGCAGCCTCAGGTGGTTACAGCGTTTACATACAGCGAAGCACTTCAAGCAACGCTCAACATCCCTGGCAAAACACGTAGCATCCTCCTGAGGCTGTTGCCATACTGGTTTGCAAAGCTTCCTTTGCGGCAGTGGCAGGAGCCTGGGGCGTGTTTTAACAGCTAGTGTTTCTGCGGTAAGCCCACCCATTCTTTAAGGGCTTCAGAGCTGTGAACTTTGCCAGCTATGAGGGGAAGAACTATGCAGTAAATGGAACTTTGACCCGAGAATTTCACCGGGAGGGTGTGGAGGGCAGAATGCAGAGACTGTGTGTAGCGGTGCTGCTCTTCAGAGCTGCAGTTGCTATGGAACTGTGGACTTGCTCTGCAGCGCCTGGAAAGATCAGCAGCTCTGAAGGGACTCTGGAGCTACGGTGCAGCACTGAAAGCACAGAAACGGTCTGTGGATGTCCTGTAACCATGACGCTACAAACCTCTGCGGGGAGGTGTGAATCATACAACGGCTACACACTGGTGCTGAGACCCGCAGCATGATGACACATTCTGTTCTGCAGAGCACTTGGGGCTGGGGCATGACGAGAGATTTGTCTGCAGCACCAGCTGTAGTGCAGGGGTCATGTGGGCATTCCCAAAGAACCTTAAGTTCCAGCACTCATTTGGGGTGACAAACGTGTGGCTCTGCCACCTCCCTAGAGCAGTGGATGCAGGATGCAGTGGACAGCCTGGCGACACATCCCTGCATGCTACCCTGTGCCCAGAGAAAAGCACCCTTTACGCACACCATGCCAGCGTGGTGCACTGCCCTGTACCCACGCTCCCGCCCTCGGCCCGGTTTGCTGGGCTTAGCGGTGCAGGCGGTGCAGTAAACCCCGTTTCGGGGCAGGGCCGCGGCAGGCAGGCGGCCCGCTGACGGTCCTTGTGCCGCGGGCACGCCCCCGTCTTCCCGCCTTTGCAGCACCAGGCCCGGCTCCCGTTTTCCCGCGCCTTCGGGCGGTGCCCGCCCCAGCCCCGCCCCCCGGCCTCGTTCCCGCCCCTGCTCGGCCGCCCGCCCGCTGCTCCCCGCTGCGCCTGCGCGCGGTTCCCGCGCCCCTCTAAGGGGGGCGCCGTAGGTGCGCGCCGTGCGCACGCGCGCCGTCCCGGAAGCCGCCCCTCGGCGTGGGGGGGCGTTGCGGTGGCATGGCGGAGGCGCGACCCGGGGCGGGTAAGCGTGGCTGCTGTCCCCCGCTCCGCTCCGGGGGCAGCCGGGGGCCGGCGGCGCGGGGGTGAGGGGGGGAGAGGAGGAGGAGGGGCGGTGGTGGCTCGCGGCGCCGCTGCCGGGCCGGGCCGCGTCCGGGGGCTGGCGTGGCGAGGGGCGCGGGCTGCGGCAGCACCTGTTGCCGCCTCCCGCCGCAACTTCGCGGCGCCCGCGGAGCGCAGAGCGGCCTGCGTGCGGGGGGGCTCGACCTGAGGAGGGGGGGCGCGGACTTCCAGTCTGTGAGAAACGAACGGCAGAATCGGTACAGAGAGCCGGCTCGGTTCTGGAAAACTTACAGCTTCCTGCCCATGCCTGCCGCTGACACCCAGCGGAGGGGTCCCGGGCAGCAGGGGGTGCCGCGGCGCCCGGGCCGCGCCGGGGGCTGCCTGCAGCGGGGGAGGGCGGCCGAGGGCCCCCGCCGGGAGCGCCGCAGGGTGGGGAAGGGCTTGTGTTCGTCCGTCGGCTTTTGCTGGCCCTTGGGCTGCGGGTTCAGGTTAACTTGGGCTTCACTGGGTGTGGCTGTGGCGGAGCAGCGGGGACAGCCTCTCACGGCCCGAATTCCAGCCTCACGTTTAATGATTTACCGTGTGTTAAGGGCACGTCATGATAGAAGGACCCTTATGTAATCGTCTCGAGCAGGTAATAGAAATCACTGTTGCCCAGAGTCACTCGTGATTATTTAGCGTTTTCATCGTGTCTGTTGATTTTCTTGCAGTCTGGGTAGACTTCTCAGGTAATCTGTTGCTTTGGGGTCACTTGGTGAGCTGACTCGTCTTGTTGTTCATAGAGTCATCAGGTTTCTGCCAGAAGGAATCCTGGATGTTTGTGGCTGGTGTGAAGAAAAAAGTATGAATCTCTGCTTTTGCAGCACCCTGTTGTTAATTCAGATTAAGATTGTCGTTAGCCTGTGTCATAAATAGCATTCCCTATCTCTTCTATGTTCTTGGTAGTCTGGCTATCGTGATGGAAAAGTTATTGGAGTTCATTTTTTGATGGGATGAAAATGGGTCCGCAGCTGCCTTGTGGGAAGTGAAATGGCCTGGGACATGGTTCAGAGAGCAGAGGCTGACAGTTACAGTAAAGAGAAGCTGGTGCAGGCCAAAGTCTTCTTGTCTCTTTATCTTCCATGCTGTCAGGCTGCTAGTCAGCTCTGGTCCTGAAACCTTTTGTACTGTCTGTGTTTACTGCAATAAAGAAATAAATATACTGAGCTAGAAACAGTTTTACTGAAAAGCAGTAGATCAGTCTGGATGGTACACCATTTCTACATTTGCTTTATAACACTTAAGCTAATATGAATATTGTCACATGGCGTTAAGTTCTGGAGTTCATTCCTTGTTATGGTAATACATGCTATGTTAGGAAGAACTGTCTCATAGGCAACCTTTGAACTGTGCTTGTGCAGTATTAGGATGGGAACTGGCTTTTGCCTTGCACCTTTGTGGACAGAGCAAGCATATGCTTTTGAGAGCTTAAATATGGAAGAGATTTTTGCTCTCAGGGTAGATTGGGGAAATGGTTGAGGCTGAAGAATGACAGTTTGGGGTCATGGCAGATTTGCAGACCATCCAGGATATTTTGCCAATAGTGAATGATTATTGAGACCCAGGGAACGAGTGTAAGAGACAAAGGGGAAAAATATAAGAAACAAGGTCATCGTAGAATGATTATTCACATTGATATACTAGTTTCCAGTCCTATGCACATGGAAGGGACAGGTGGTATTTGTATTTAATAGGCATTAATAGATTTTATTTTTTCCATCAGTTGCTGTAATTACTGTTGGATGTGTTTTTGGTTTTTTTTGTCTTCACAATGACAGCTGGGTCGTTATACACGGTACAGTGCATCATTAAACTGAAGATATCGGGGAGCTGCTATAAAGCTGTGAGTAGCCCATTGTAAGGGTGAACAGGAAAGTGAAACCTTATGTTTATTCTCCTTATGCAAAATCCATTCTGTAGTAGGTATTCTGTTTGGATGATGAACGTACTTATGAAGTTGTATTTCTTCCCTGCTTTTATATTTCTCCTATACCATCTTGAAATGGGCTAGCTGAAAATTAACATTCTGTTCAAAATGTGGACGCACTGAATTTGGGCGGTAGCATAAAAGGACAAAACCAAAGCCCTGTGCACCAATACACACAGGGCTCTGACTAGCTGGAAAGCAGCTCTGCAGACAGTGACCTTGGGGTCCTTGGTGGACTATGAGCAGACCATGAATCGGCAATGTGCCCCCTCTTTAAGGAAGGCCAACAGTATCCTAGAGTATGTTAGGAGTGTTGTCAGTTTGTCAAGGGATATGCACATTTCCCTCTGCTCAGCACTGGTGAGGCCATGCCTGGAATGCTGTGTCCGATTCTGGGCTCCCCTGTACGGGGAGGACATTAGTATTAGTGAGTGAATTCAGCAAAGGACCGTGAAGATTATTAAGGGACTGGAGCATCCCTCATGTGAGCAGTGGCTGAGAGAGCTGGAACTCTTCAGTCTGGAGAGAAGACTCAGAGTGATCTTAGTGCTGTGTACAAGGACCTGATGGGAGGGGGTAAAGAATATGGGGCCAGATCCTTCTTAGGGGTATTAAGTGGAAGGACAAGGAGCAACAGGTACAAATTAAAACACATGAAATGAACAGAAGAACAAGCCTGCTTACTGTGAGGATGGTCATGTACTGGAACAGGTTGCTCAGGAGAGGTCATGGTGCCTCAGGTCTTGGAGATCCTCAAAACACAGCTGACCACAGTCATGGGCACCTCGATCTAGCTAACCCTGTTTGAGCAGGGTATTTGGAGTAGATCTCAAGAGGTCACTTCCAGCCTCAGCCATTCTGTGATTCTATGGTAATGATGATTTTGTGTGTTAATCTTTCTCTAACAGTTTTTGGCAAGAGTTGTGGGAAGGAAGCATAGCTTTTATTAGATGAGCTATTACAGTTGGAATAAACAATATTTGGGCAGGCACATTGGTTTGCATGTAAGTGGATTGCACTGCTTGAGCCTGAAACAGTGTAGCTTCTGTTTAGGAAGCAATCCAACCTTTTGTAAATCTGTGTTATCTCTGGAAATGGTGGGCCACTGCAGGGGAATATATAAAATGGTCAGAGAAGACAGAAAAGATCAAGCTTGGTGTTCTTGAGGAAGAGGTTTAAAGCTTTCAATGCTATGGGGAGAGCCTCAGGTTTTCATAATGCACCGTTCCTGGTTTTTTTTTGTGGTATGGTGTAATACAGGTACCTGTCTTAAGACCTGCAGGAAGTGTCTTCCCTGTAACTTGTGCTTTGCATTCAGCTGGCTGGACCATCTCTTGTCTGGCTATGGGCAGTGCTGACACAATTACATTGTTGTGTATGCACTCTGTACTGTCATCTGTCTTTAGGTGAAAGAACAGGTTATGTGAATTGCTTTAAAGCTGAAGACATTTGTCCTGCAATTACCTTTGTCTTTTATTGGGAGCCAGTATATAAACTGAACAAATAGAGTATGCTGAGTTGGAAGGGACTCGGAAGAGTTATTGAATCCAACTCCTGACTCCACACAGGGCAACCTAAAAATTACACCACATACCGAAGAGCATTATCCAAATGCTTCTTGAACATTGAAAGTCTTGGGGCCATGGCCACTTCCCTGAGAAGCTTTTTGCAGTGCTTGACCACCCTTTCATTGAAGAACTTTTTCCTAATACTACCCAATCTGAACTTCCCTTGACACAGCTTTAAGCCATTCCCTCGGGTCCTGTCACTGGCCACCAGGGAGAAGATGCCAGCCCTTCTCTCTGCTCCCCCTTGTGAGGAAGCTGTAGACAGCAAGGAGGTCACTCCTCAGTCTTCTTGAAGCTGAACAAAGCCAGTATTCTCAGCTGCTCCTCATAAGTCATGTCCACCGTCTTTGTTGCCCTCCTTAGGACACATTCTAATAGTTTTATGTCCTTCTGGTATTGTGGAGCCCAGAATTGCACACACTGCTCAAGGTGACACTATTTTTGGTTGAATTTGAGTATCTCAATAAGAAGTGGTCAATTAAAAAAAGTGCTTGTCCAGTCAGAAGGACTAATCAATGTTGTTTATTTAGTTCTAGTTTTGTATTGATCTGAAGTTTCAGAAGGAAAATTGGAGTTCCTTCTATCTGGGAGATAGAGTTGAATTCATTTAAGGATAAAGAAGTACAACCTCTGACATTTATTGTGGACTCCTGTGCTCATATATTTTTCTGGGTGGATTCCTTAAATACTTTTTTTTTAACTTTTATTCTTAATTATCAACTTCATGCAGTATCTGCCTAATTGAAGTACATTTTTTAATGGCTCTTCAAAATCTAATTGGATGTAGCTTGCTGAAACTATGCTAAGAAATGTCACTTACTCATGATGTCTTTAAGTGGCACCTTCAAATGTCATTATTGTCTTTATCAAAAAAGCATTGAAGTTATTAAATTTGGGGTAGTGGTCCCCAAAGTAAACTCTGTTTTTGAAGTAGAGCTTGTGCTTTTTAAAATGAGGCATGTATGTACTAGTTTTCTTCATGTTCTTAAAAGTGTCCTTATCAAATAATTTTTCTGAAGGATAGTTCATGCAGACTACCCAACTTTTCTGGGGCATTTTGGCTCTGTCTGCAGTGAATGCTGAAGTGGTGTACTGTTATGGCAAGGCAGGCATGAAACCATGTGAGTTTCATATGCTTGGGTTTAATTCACATTCAGCATCTTAGGGATATTAAAATCTGCAATGCAACCTTTGGTTGCTTCTAAAGGTGTTGTGATTTTCTTTATTTTATAGAAGTACAGACTAGAATCTAGCTTTGGCCATTCACTTTTTCTTGGGATTTTTGTGTATGTACAGGTAAAAACATGTCTGAGGAAACATGAACCAGTGTTAGCTGCTGATTATTAGACTTGTGTATGTATTTTGCTGTTTCTTGTCTTGCCAGGCAGAAATCAGTTTTAGTAGAATTTACCACTTTGGAATTTTTTTTTGTAATGTAAAAGCTGACAGTAAGAATAGGAATCCTATTCATGGGTGATATATAAAGTCCTAATGAATTATTCATATTTTGGAGGTGCTTTTAAATATCTGAGTCCTGGTTTCCCATCTGTTTCTTCAAACTTAATAGATTATTTGGAAAGTGATTTAAAAGATACCACTTGCACGGCTAAATGTCAAGTCCTGGTTATGCTTCTTGGAGGCCATACTCAAAAGCGTATTTTAGAAAGCCAGCATTTTAAAGCCATGTCCAGCATGTTTTTCTGTGTCAGTATAAGATAGTATATTGTACTGATCTACAAAGCATACTTAATCAAGCTTATTTACAGCATTCATTTGAAAGCCCTCTGCAGCAATTTGTAATTCATGCATGCATTTTATGTACCACATCTCATAACCAAAGAAACAATGGTCTTTAATAACAGAATACACTTTTTTTAGAGGCAAGCTATGTGTTTTTTGAAAAACATGTCTTTATAATATTAAGAAGCCATTTGGTTTACCTTGTTATATCTATCCATCAAACTTTAAATTTTAGAGTGCACAAAATAAATCTTAAACCAACTAATAAAATGGGTTGCTTCAAATAAGGTTTGTATGTAATTACAGGATCGCATCCTGTCTTCAAATCAAAGTATGTGAAACCATTTTAGGTAATCTATACTGAGCGACTGCTGTTTACATTATAATGTAAAAGGACTACAATCTATGTTTGTAGTCCTCTTTTTTTTTTTTTTTTTTTTTTTTTTCTTTAGTGCTAGAAAACAAACTGGCAAAAGACTGGAAAAACTGAAAGTAAGTGTAGTTGTAGAAAGTAAAAATTACAACTTTATATTTTGAGTTCTTTACCCAAGATGCATGTGCTGAATTAAGAAAAACAGAACATTTCCAGGGAAGCTGCTTGCAGTCCAGATTCTTTCAGATGTATAAGCCTAATACTTTATACCTTTATATACTTTATATACCTATATATACTTTATATAGGGTCTGCAGTCCTAATGATAGAACAGAACAGTTCAGCTAGAAGGCACTTAGAGTGTTCAAGTCAGCTGCCTGACCCCTTTAGGAGTGACCAAAAGTTAAAGCATGTTATTAAGGGCATTGTCCAAATGCTTCTTAGAGGCTGATAGGCGTGGGGCATTGGCCACCCCTCATGGAAGCCTGTTCCAGTGTCTGACTACCCTCTTTGGTAAAGAAATGTTTTTCATCAAGTCTGAACCTCCCCTGAGGGACACTTTGTGCCGTTCCCACCTGTCCTGACACTGGCTACTAGGGAGAAGAGCTCAGCACCTCCTTGCCGCTGCCCCTCCCCTTGAGTTAAGGTTGAGTTTTAAGTCAATCCCCAGCTGTTTTGAAAGACCTCTGTCTGATGTTCTGTTTCAGTTGTCTGAAACTCAGGTTAGTATTACAGTTTTTAAAAAATCCCCAAGCACTTTGTATTTGCCATTTATATCTAGTATAATAATAATAATATGTGATGTTATATAGCATAGCATATGATAATACAATATTCTATGTTATATTAAGAACATATACTGTATTACAATATCTCAACATATTAAATGTAAGTAATGTAGTATAATAATGTGTAATTATATATATGTATTGTCTTTGCAAAGAAAGTGATTTCAACTGTCTCTTTAAAAACAAATATAAATTGGGTTATGTGGTTAAGAACAATCTTAAATTTGATTTTAAATTCTGAACTTTTTGTAAGCTTAAAGCTTCACTTCCATAAAGTTGTATGTTGTGGGGTTGGGTTTTTTTGGCTACCAAATCCCTCATAGTAGTAATAACCATTCCTGGAGGTTTAAAAAAACTTCTTCATTTGAAAGTAAATGAAATTCACTGAAAAATGTTAAAATGATTTGAAGTGTTCTGGTTTGTCCTTTCCTTCAAAATGTAAATTTCCACAATCTTTATTGAAAAGTTAAAATCATAGGTAGCTGAGAGACTCGGATAGCATTTGGCTTTTGGAGAGTCTCTTATGTTCATAGCCCAAGTGCTTGATTCTTTTTTTGAATTGTCCTGAACCAGGAATAAACTGCACCTGCCCTACCACCAGAGGTAACCTACCTAACCTGTGAAATGAGTACTACCTCCATGAAATTTTAGAAGCCTCTCTTCTTTTTCACACTGCTGTGAAAAAAACAATCTGCTACAACCCATTAGACTGTCCCTGACATTCACCTGATAATTCCTGTTGCGGGCAGGCCCCTCTGCCACAATGTGATATGAAATTGAGCCACATAGGGTTTCTAAGGTGCACCTCTTTCTTTTATCTAGAGACATAAAAACAACAGAGGATCTCTTGCGTAGAAATACAGTTCATATTGATGGCCTCGTAACAGAAAAGTACTTTTGCAAAGCTGCTCTGGGTAGTCCCTCTACCATTTGATATGTCTGTATGTGGAACAGTGTGATCAGAGTTCATGCAAGCATTTACTATTGCTACTCTTTGGCTGATGGATTTTAATTTATATTCAAAGTTCTGTGTAATATTAAAATCTTAGGGTGTAGACATTTTATTTAAAGGACTCCTTCAGGTTCATGTGTGTATGTGAACATGCTAGGAAAAACTTGAGCACGTTAAACACTGATTATCACAATTGCATGTGTTATGCCTGTACAGTGCTGCTTCAAATGTTTTTCTTTATGTTTTTATATTCTTAACTCTGGGTCATCACAGTCTTTCTGTAAAGATGGCAAGAGAAGGTAACCTCTGCAAATCATTGTATGATTCAACTAGTTTTTCAAGACTTGTTGCAGTTTTTCTGTCAAGTGTGGGGTTGATTGAGCTCCTGGGTCTTTGCATGTACGGTAATTCTGCTGAAAAGAAATGTTTACTGTTTAATAGTCTTAGACATGTGTTTTTACTTCTTTAATTTTTAGGTGCATTGAATTTCAGTCCTGATACTGCTGATTCCACTTCAGGAGAAAGACAACCTACAGATCTAAACTGGGTGAATAAAGATAGGAAAGATCCTAACAGTAATCAGAATAGAAATAATTTATCATTTCCTAGTCTGTCCTCTGAAAGAGGTATAGATTTTGATAGCTCTTCCACAAAGCATCATGGCTTTTGTAATCCAGAAAGTCAATATGGGAATTCTGAAGAGTTCCACCAATATTTTGGTGCCAGTAAAAGTTTGAAGAATCGCAACTTGCAAAGCCACAGGTGGCACAGATCAAGAAACGATAGCACATGTACTCGAAGTAAGATAAGGCAAAGTACTGCTGATGCTGGTCCGGGTGTTTCAGATGCTGCAGTAGTACCTGGGAGAAGACCACCTCTTAGAGGATACAGTGACTTGCTTTCCTCAGAGAGTGACAGGGAGGTACCTAATGCAGATAGCAGAGGAGCTAAGCCAAAGAAAACACATCTGATGCATGCATCTGGAAGAGGATTCAGGGAGAAGGGAAAGCAAGTACATGACCGGGAAAAGAGAGTGAGCTCTAAACAGAAAGCAGAGCTGTTTGAAAATGTTCCATCTTTGGATTTGACTCAGTCTGACTCTTCAGAATCATCTGTTGGAAAGGCATTCTGCGATGCACCTGTTGGTAGTGGGGATGAGCAGAAAGGCTACAATTACGTAAACAAAAGATATCCACGGAAGCCTGTATGGAATAAACCCCCAGCAGAAAAGGAGTGTCAGAAAAGACGTGATTCTCACCGTAGTAAAAATACAAAAGTAGGTAAGAAGTCTTCTCTTGCGTATACTCCAAAAGATAAAAATGAGAAGAAGAAAGAACTCTCTGTTCACAAAAATGATGAAAACTTGACCAGTGAAATCAGGCATGAATTGTCCAGTTCTGTCAGATGTAATGGAAGAAAATTCCTGCTAAAGGGGGATCAGGCACCTGCACTTCATTTCAGCTGGACCCAGTACTGGAAAAAGCAAAGTGATGTACCAAAAAACAAAGAAACTCATACAGGTAAGCTTTCTAGACTGTCCTGTACTCCTGTATTAAAGATATGATCTTGAATAATTTAAACTGCCTTCCCATTTGAGTAGCTGAAGAAGCTTATGATTTCATGTTGGATCAGTATCCGTTTCAGAGGGCAGGTTAAACGTAAATGTGTGGTTTCTGAGTGGAGATGTGTTCTGTAAGTTTACTAGAGAAGAACTGATTTTGTTTAAAGTTTTCATTTATTTTACTACCAAACTGCAAAAGATGGCCTGGTCAGGCACCCTGTTAAAACATGTATGTTGTGGGAGCGAAGAGTAAAATAGTGAGCATTCTGGACAATGGGACTTGAGAAGGACAGTCAGTCCTAAAACTGATTTTTGCAGAGTAAGTTTTCTCGTGTTTTATGTAGAAGTAGGAAAATGCCAAATAGAGGAACTGTATTCTGGTTTTTTTCGTGTGGTGGTTTTTTTTTTTTTTTTTTTCCCAGTGGTAGTATCAAAAGGTAATTAGACATAGATAAAATCCCTGGGTACAATTTTTGGAAGTTGAGAATAGAAACATGTGACACTGACAGTGTAAAGCAGACCCACAGGTTTTGACTGTCTGAGTGAATTTTGTGCCAACTCGTACCATTAGGGACTTAAAACATTAAATGGAAATCAGCTGAATCTCTTCAGTGCCACAGTGCTGGTTTCTGTTTCTAGCCATCTAGATAGCTTTTACTTACTGTTTTAGTTAAGCTTAAGTGTGCACTGAGAAAATAGTCTCATGTTATTCATAGCACCCAGTAGAAGTATTTGTGTTTTCTTGCAATAAGGAGAGGTATTTTCCCTTTTTTTTTTTTTTTTTTTTGGCCTTTTACAGTTGAACAAGCGCTAGGAATTATATTTAGTTGTTTTTTTGCAAAGCGTCTAAACCTCATCTGCTCTTGCCCAGAATAACAGAGATGGATAGACTAGCTCCTCTTACCTTCTCTGTGGTATTGAATTGTTTGAAGGTTTTGCTTCTCGGAGTCTCTTCTCTTTCAGAACTAAGAAAGTAGTAGCATAATCAGGAAGTGTAAGAGAGCTCCAGTCAGAAACTTCGTTCCCTTAGGAGAAACTCAAGGATCAAGATCTTCCTTGACACTAATTTAAATACCTTAGCTTTCTCACTTCTAGGTTCTACTTGAATTACAAAATTAAAGATAACTCAGTCTTTCTTCCAGTATTACTATTAAATAAAAATCATCATATGAAAGAAGCAGGAAGAGAAGTAGTAATCTTTTATAAGATACTTAAGGAACATCCCCCTCCAAAATGGCAGTCTTTCTTTGTATGCCTTAGTTAGGAGCTATTTTGGAAGCAGTATCTGCCACTGTTTTCAGGGGACTGAGGCTGCGCTTTTTAAGTGTTTTATGGGACTGCTATCCTTTCTGGGTATGGTATAATTTTAGTTTTCTGGTGAAAAGAAGTATGTTTTAGGTGGGGATGCTTTCTTTGCAGCAGGTGATATTCATAGGGCACTGAAAGCAGAAATGACTCTTAAGTCTACTATCTTGTGGTGCTTGATGTAGGAGGGCTGGAAAAGAAGCTTGAAAGTGCTTATATCCTATTAAGGAGGGCAAAGAGTGTTAACACTTCCAAGTTTCCAGGCATCCATGGGCTTGCTTTCAGTCATGTGTGGTACAAGCACATTTTGAATTGATAAGTCATTTTTCTTCTGTTTTTTGTCCTTTGTCATGAGTTCTAACTTCGCTTGCATTGGCACCATCTAAAAATGGTACGTTTTTACAATATAAGCTTGTAATCAAGATATTTTAAAATTCTGTGGACTTAGATCAAATAGCATTTCTAAGGTGTATTTGGTAGCCTTACCTTGATGGGAGAGTTAATCTGGCAGAACTGAAGTTATGTGGTGCCTCTGTTGTGCTTACACATCTAACTGTTTTTGGGCTGTTTTGTCTTTCATATGGATTTCTTGCTTTATTTTCCAAGTACTTTTTCACCTTCTCTCACATGGCTTAAAAGGCCCTGTGCTTTGACTGTTGGTTCCGAGTTACTCCACTCCTAAAGCAGTCAGTTTGAGGGGTTTATTTCTGTAATCCAGGTACTTCACTGCTAATATTTTCGTGTGGTCTTCCAGGAATACTCGAGGATGGGGAATTAAATTTAATTTTGGCTGAAACTTCTGTAGTTAAGAGCTTTAAGCTTTTTGGTTTAAACTTTATGTGAAGGTAGATTTCCCAGTAAAATCTCAGACTTCTGCCAAATTTAAAACTGTTAATTTTAATTAATATTTAATTTAAAATTTAATTAATTTTAATTCATAAGATCAGAATGATTGCTATTCAACAGGAATTATTGTTGCCATTTTTATGGGAATCTTATACTCTTCCTGCTCTGAGACTAGAGAAGTAGCAAGTATCAAATGAGAATCTTCAAGGAGTAAGCTAGTACCTTGCTTGTAGCCACACAGGAAAAATAAGTTCTGTTATAATTTAAATGAAATCCTGGAATTCCATTTGAATTTTGTTTCTCAGCTAGCAGATGTTCGATGTACAAAGTAACATATTCTGTTTGCAGGGTCATTGATTGAACAGCTGACCACAGAGAAGTACGAGTGCATGGTATGCTGTGAGGTGGTCCGAATAGTAGCCCCAGTGTGGAACTGTCAGAATTGTTACCATGTATTCCACCTGAATTGTATTAAGAAGTGGGCACGATCACCAGCTTCACAAGCTGAAGGTTGGTATTCTCTTTTGCAGATGTTTTCTCTCTCAAATATAAATAATA
The DNA here is from genome assembly GCF_023634155.1 of Falco peregrinus. Classification (NCBI taxonomy): domain Eukaryota; kingdom Metazoa; phylum Chordata; class Aves; order Falconiformes; family Falconidae; genus Falco; species Falco peregrinus. The sequence goes on along the minus strand of NC_073725.1, from coordinate 25,819,156 downwards.
CCATGATTCATGTGTTTCGTATGTTGGAAAATGACTTATAAATATTGTTTAAGGTAATTAGTAAGCTGTAAACCAAGCAAGTTTTAAGTAAAAAAAAAAATTTTTTCAGCATTCTTTGGATGCTTTTTATAATACTCCTAACTGTTTTGATTCCTTCTAGTATTCTAGCTAAAACTAGTTTTCAGGTTTGGATACATAAGTATAAGATTACTCAATGAAATCAGTACATCAAGATGCAAAGCTCTGTGGCTATGTTCTGATACACCAAGAAATGTCTCATCCTCTCATATGTGCTTGACTGAGCAGTCAAACAGAAACAGCACTCCAGCCATTATTTGTCTGCTTTTACTCAACCACTTCTCAGTTCTGTTCTTTGATAAACTACTCCTGAAATCCATCACTGGTGCCATGCAGTGAAACGAAATTCAGAGAAGACAGAGTTTCTGCATTTATCATTAGCTTAAACTGTTTCAGATTCTTTGTATTATATCACTTTTTGCAGCTTATACCACTACATGGTGCCCTCTGAACACTTTGGTGTAAGTTAAGGCTGAATTGCAGTCTCTGCTGTTTGCAGTTGTATGATACAGACACACTCTGAAGACCATAGTATTAATCTTTTCTGTACCCTGCTTGTTTAGCATTTACCATTCTTCCTGTGTCTTTCTGACTTTCTCTGGGCAGACTGAGGAAATACTGTCAGCTGCTTCCAGGTGTTTGAGAGTTCTTGCAGAAGGGATTGGTTACAAAGTTCTTGGATTTCTGAAGTTGCATAGATGGACTTCTCAGTAGGGCTGCTCATGCTTCATACTGGCAATAGAAAGGAAGTTAGAAATACCAGTACAAGATTTGAAACATAAAGGCATCAGAATGTTTGATTTTTGGGTAACTGAGAGTGACTACTGAGAACCTTTATTGCCTAGCTGTTTTTTGGTCATCTTCTTTGGAGTTCATTTTTCTCCCTGAAACAGCTTATTGCTTGATCAAAAGAGCATCTGCTTGTGTAAGGAAGGTTTTGCCTATCTGCCAAGACAGTGACCTTAGGTACTTGAATCCTGACAGCACTTCGAATAGCCATATCTTTTGGCCATTTGCTTTTCATATAAGAATTTGTGGACTAAATATGTGACCATTTAGGAGGGGAGTTGAGCTAACCCTTAATTGAGATAAGGTGGTGGCCTCAGTAGAACTGATTGCATAGCTCCAGTAAGGATGCTGATGCATATTTCTTGACTTGCAAGGCCCTGCTACCCTATCTTGATTAGAACTTCTACAGAGTGTATTTGTTTTCTGGTGGCTTGTGTCAGTGTAGTTTCTACTTTTCAAGCTTTGTATGTTGAGGAATTCACTAGAACCCTGGCAGTAATTATTGTCTACCAGAAAAGAAATAGGACACTGTAATCTACCGAAGTTGTTAATTCACTGTTTTTCTGGAAGAGGAAAAAAAATATTTTTCTGGACGTGATTTACTTTAAATCTACTTCATTTTGAAAATGTAATGAATTCCAGGAAATTTTACCTAATCTCAGCACTCAAACTTTTCACTGCTACGTTTCATTTCCTGCCTAGTGAGAATATTTTGTTCGTAAGATCAGTTTTGAGTGTTCAGTCTTTTGTGTTTTGAAGCAGCTGAATGTTTCGTGAAAATGTCCCTTCATTTCAGGTCTTACAGAAGCTCTGTTTCTATGACATGTAGTAGGAGGCTGAAAGTTGGATGAAGTTGATAACATCCTTGGTGGGGTATCTTCTCATATAGTTCTGTTTTCCAGATCAATAGTATGGGTATCTGTTATGTGGGAAAAGCAGGTGCAGATCACTTGGGGACAAGGCACAACATTCAGCAAGTGAAAGCTTTGGCTTCAGTGAAGGTGTAGCACTGCCACAATGGGAGCTCTGGGACACCAGGGCTAATCAAATGCAGACTCAACACAACAGAACCCTGCTTGGGAATGAAGCTCAAAGGAATGCACTGCAGTGCAGATTAACATGTTGTACATATGCAGTGTCCTGTGTTGCTCGTTAGTGAACTCACTGATGTAATGCAGGTGCTGTTTTCTGAATTCCAAGGTCTGCAGCTGGTTGTCAGGTTGGCACCTGTGCAAAGGTGGGTGCAGATGAGGAGGGGAAGTGAACTATGCTGGGGTGGGAAGAAGGGAAGAACTATCCTAGGTTACTGTAACAGTTTTCTCGCACCCGACAGTATCTCTTTCCTTGGAGACTTTCAGGTATGTTATACTTAAGGTGTCTTCCCTCAGAGATGATTTTGCCTTGTCTTGATGGTCATCTGAAAAATGACTTTTAGTTTGGCCAAATCAAGTGAAAGAATCTCCTGATTATCATGGGGAGTCATAGGGCATTGCTTTATTCTTGGTCTGCTTACTTGTGGTTGACATCCATCGTTCAGGATTTCTACAATGTAGACTGTCAGCAGCACTCAGAACTAGAGAATAGATTTTCATTGTCTATTAGAGATGTCCTAGTCAGGAGGAGGATGAGGAGCCTCTGATAGGCATCACTGCCAATATGTGAAAAGATTCTTGCCTGTAAGGAAGAACATAACTTTCTCCTTAGCAAGCTTTTTTTCTAACATTTTGAATAATTGGTGGAACGTGACCCATGGATATTCTCAGCTAAGGTCAATCTGACAAAAATGCCTGCATTGCACATACTTTGTTATGTCTATAAAGGGAAAATTGTTGTCTCTTGCCCCCTTCTTCCTCCTGCTTCTTTTAAAAACTGATATGTCAGTGGTGTTTGACCTATGCCTTTATGCTGATGGAACAAAACATTAAGCCATTTACTCCCTTCTTTGCAGGGAAGGTGGTTTTACTGGCATTACTCATTTTGGTTGGAAGGGCCAGAGACATTTGAGTTATTACAACTGTTTCTGTATTCTGCCCCCTCTGCTGCCCCAGCCCTCCACTTCCAGATGAGCTTGTGGTCTGTACCAGTCCGGTATTGGCCTAAAAGATGGCTTCTGATTTCAGTGGTCTGAATATAAATCTACTTGACTATTTTTTTCTTTTTTCCCTTCTTTTTACCTTCAGCCATGCTGTTCAAGGGCTGAAGCAGTTCTGTGTACTTTGGATATTACACAAACATTACCACTTTTTTTGTTACTGGGACAAAAGCTTTTGATTCTGTCCAGCTGAGAAGTCAAAGCAGTAATTTACTGATACTGATTATCTCATTGGAGAGCTACATAACACCTTTTAGAAAGTAACATGAAACTGACAGTATTGACTAGTATATTCTGCTATACCTGAGGTGATTGAAATCTTCTGTTTGGAGGGTTTTTTTTTTATGCACCTAGCATTGTATATATGTTGAAAAGTCCTGCTGTACTGCTGCTTTTGGAAATGTAGCTTTTTAGCATTCTCTCTTTATTCCAGCAGATGTGTTTGGATCCTTTCTTATGTAATCACCTATGACTCATCATGTAAAGAGGAAAGTTGCTTGTTTGAAACTGCACATAAAGATCCATAATCTGTATCTATAATTCCCCCCTTTTCCTACTCAAGGTTCTCTGGAACCCGTTAATCCTTTGCAAGTCTGGAAACTGAGCAGATTCTTCACTGTGCCTTTATGACAACAGGTATACAGTAGGAAGTGGCAGGATTCTGGGCTGCTACAACAGACGCAGATTTTTTGTGGCTGAAAGTGCTAGAAATAGGGATGCTTGCAATATGTGTGGGAAAGATAATTACAAGCAAGGAATCTTTATATCCCAGAAGGAGGGAGAGGATAGCAAATACTAAATTTATAAATGGCAGTGAGGTGTGTTTGATTTTGCTTAGACGACTGTTCTGGAGTCTTTGGATTTCTGCCTGCTTCACTGCTACTCAGTGAGAAGATACCTGAGAGTGGAATGTTGATTCTGTAGGGTCATCCTTCTCTCTTTCTTCAGTAATCAGGATTCGTAAGGAATGGTTACAGGACCACTCCTTACAAACGTGGATGTCAGGAGTCATCCTACAGTCATTCTATCCTTCAGTAATTGTGTCTGAATCCAGGAAGAAAAATTTTATATCTTGCATTCTTAGAGGAAAACAACTGCATGCCCATTGTGGGTGGAGCCACATCCGTGTAGTTATGTCTTAAAGGAACCAAGGATAATCAATAATTAAGAAGCACAAAATACATCTTGAAAGGCTGTTCTACTTGGACCCTTACTATTCTCTAGAGAAGCTGTTTGTAGAGGACTAGACATCCTGCTCTGGGAGAGATGGCGATAGAAGAGGCCTTCTGAAGCTTACCTTCACAGCTTTTGACAAAGGTAACATGGAATAACAGTGAAAGAAATGTTGATAATGTAATAGTTAAGTATACTTTACAAAGTAATCCTGGAGGGAATCCCTTAGGGTTTAGTATGCTAGCTTTGGGATGAGCCACATAAGGTGCTGACAGCTTTGTCAGCAAATACTGCTGCCAGTTTTTACGTGTAGCTTTTAACACTTCTTTCTAAGATGTTTCTGTTTGTAGCAGTCAAAAAAAAAATATATTGGTCAGGAAATGCAGATTGGTCTTGAATGTGAGAGTGTACTCTTTGAGTCACTGTCCTGCAGCTACTCAGCCCCTAATTGTACGGTGCTCTGCAGCAGTCTTGGTGGCACAGTGATACGAGCCAGGATGACAAGGGGCATGAATAAGCAACAAGTATTGAAAAGAATAGACATGCTTTAGATAGGCATTTCAAGTCTGTCAGGGCAGTCTGTAATCTGGATAATTCCCAGTTTGTGAAAAGTCACCATTGTGCAATAAGATGGTTAATGTAAGAGGTCTCCGTTTCAGTTGATAGTGAGCCTAGGTGTGCCTGTCGTCTTGTCACACATAGGGTTTTCTGCTTGCAAGCCCTCCTGCATTCATAACATGAAAATACCGTAAAACTTGGTCAGATTCCTTAATCACCAAGAACACAGCTTTATGAATTTACCAGCACAGAATTGATTGGGTAAGAGTGACAGTAAGAGCTAATCAGTTTATATATTTTTATTTTTATTTATATATATATACATATAAAAAAATCTCAGTTTCTTCTCCCTGTCCTCTTTTGTGTTCAGTGGTGCTCTCACACTGGTATTCTTCATAGCCAGATTACATACTGAATTTGGGAAACATCTTCATGGATGTTGCTTTCCTTAACGCTGAAGTTCTTCCTTTACTGCTAAACAACACCCTCCTGAAATGCAGAAGCAAAAACCCTACTATTTAATAAAATACCAACTTGAAGAATAATGTCCTAGTCAATAGCTAGGTATTGTCACCTTTAAATTAATTACAGTAGACTATTCTGGTTTATATATTACTAATTTATTCTGAACATGAAGCAATATTAAATTGGTCTTCTACAAGACATGTTAACTCAAACATGAGAGGACAGTGAAAAGAAAAATACAGGTTATGCTTAAGACTGTAGGTAATTATATTTTTCTCACCAGTTGCCCATGCTTTAGCACTTTTTTTCCTCATAGAAAAGTGTTTTCTCATCCTAGTAGAATGTCTTACAACAGAGTACACGATAATAGAAGAAAAAGTGGAATTTTAAAATTTGTTCTTGTTTCTATATAAAGTTGGAGCCTAGTTGCATGAAGTACCACTGCTGTGTTTATCTTGATACTGTGTAAAATGCATTTTTATTAACATGCTTTCTCGCCACTTCTGAGTAAATGGAAAAACTAGTTTGGTTGCAGCTGTGGTAAAAAAAGGTGAGAGCATTTATTCTAGGTTTGCAAATTAGCTCCTTTATTTACTTTTAAGTCATTTTTATCTTTAATTTTTTTTTGTCTACAGATGGTAATAGTGGTTGGAGATGTCCAGCTTGTCAGAATGCTTCTACGCAAGTTCCTAAAACTTACACTTGTTTCTGTGGTGAGTTTCTTGCGTGCTTTTGTGAAGAAAAACGGTTTTGTCATTTTGATAGTTGTTTTTTTTTTAATTTGGAATTCAGTATGGCTGCTCATTTGCTGACATCCCTGAAATTTAACCATGTTTAAAACTATTGACACTGGAAGGTGGCTGCACAGAGAATCACACATTAAATTGTAAGTGGTATTTTCATATCACTATGTAAAAAGAGTGATTTTTATAGAATAATGATAATTTGGCCTGCCATCTTATAAGCTTTTTTCTGTCGAAGGACTGAAGTAGCCTGCATGTGTTATGTCTGTCTTTGTGGCAAGATACACCAAAATAATACACAATTCAAGCATACAACCATCTAAACCGTTAAAGTGATGTAGCAGTTTCATCATTTATGTTGATCAGGGACATATACAGGTTAAATAGGAAATAATATTCAGACTTTTCAGACCTTTTCGGATACACATTTAATAAAAGTGGTAAATGAAGTGAGTATAACATTCACTAAGCTGTAAATATATGACAAAAAGGGAGAAATTATGTTACTTAATTGGATACATGCAAATAAATTTTGTTTGGGATTTACGCTTGCAAAATTTCTGTTGATATCATGTAGCTTTCTCTTCCTTGAGTCTTGAGTCACGGGGAAGTTTCACCTTACTTCCTACAAAACAGTGTTTTGGACTTGAGAAAGGCACTGGGAGTCATTGAGCTTGCCCTAAAGAACGTAGACTTATGTTGTAATAATTGACATTTTTATCTAAAGTTCTCTTTATCTAAATGTGTCAGTGAGTCAGTTAAGAACAGTGTAATCCAGGTAAGACAGTTTTTGTATGACAATGTGTGGAATCTTACGAGTATAGAGATAACAATTCAGTTACATTGGGTGTTTTGATTCCAAAGGAAAATGACACTTTTAAGACAGGTTGTCCATCTGTTAAACAGGAAAGAAATTCTGCCTAGGCTTAAAGACTGTTTCATAGTTTTGGGAGACCTACAGTAGGAACCTTGAGTTGTCCTTGGGGTTAATATTAGCAGAGCACCATGTTGGAACATAGGACTTTAATCTGTACTGATAATTTTACGTTAATGACACAGTGTTTGGACACCACCAGTTGCTTATGCAAAGCTATCTTCCATTTGATGCAAAATACTAACTATTTGTTGGGTGTGGTGGTGTGGGGTTTTTTTTCCACCATTCCATGAGGAAATTCCTAGCTTGCTGTTCTTCTGAGTCTTCCTTTCCTGGGTATTCAACTAGTTAATTGAGGCTCAGGTGAAAAAATGCCATTTGTGGTGTTTATTTGTGTTATCCTAATTTGCTGCTTGTAGAATATACAAAGGTGTACTAGAAGAGTTAAAATTACATAACCATGTCACCAAAAATACATTTTCTTAGTCTTTTTAGTTGTTGCAACTCAAATTTGTTGGCTCAGTTGTTTTATTGTTAGTTTAATTAACCTCTTGCAGAGAGACAAATTAAGTTTGCATGTGTTAACTGTGGCAATTAACTTTGACCCTGATGGTCATCTCATGCACTGAGCTGTGGGATTTGCTAACAGTATGTCAGTTTAATTAAAATACGGTTTCAGCGCTTATCTGAAGTACAGAATACTTGAAGATAACATACTGGATTTGTGTATTCATCAAAATATCAACCTTTAATGTTTAGATTTATGTAGAGTCTGCTTCTTTCTAGAGAAATTACTTTTATACTTAGTCATTTCATTTGCCCGTATTCTGCATCACCTTCCCAGCTAGATCTTACTTTCTGGGAATGGTGTCTTTTTTTCTTCTGTGTTGAGGCAGCAAGGGAGTTTCACCCTTTGTCTCATTTACTATGCAGCCTGACCAACTAAAGAGGGCTTTTAATTTTCTTACATTGTATGAGTTTAATTTAATGTAAAATACCAACTACCTAAGTGCCTGCTGAGAGCATAGGAGGAAAGAATCTTCTGGAGCTTGATATTCCAGTAGCACTTACTTATAAAGAAGTTGAGTGTATATATCATCACTGAAAACAGAGAAAAAGTAAACATGTGGTGTCATCTTGTTTTTCAAAGAAGATATTGTAAATACAGCTTTTTCTTGTTGATGTAGTATTTTTCCCAAATTTAGTATTGTATTCAAGGCAATAAATATGTTTCTGTCTTTTGGTATGGTTTAGGTAAGGTGCACAATCCTGAATGGAATAGAAATGAAATCCCACATAGCTGTGGGGAACTTTGTGGAAAGAAGAGACAGTGTTTGGACTGTCCACATCTTTGTAACATGTAAGTGAATGTTTATCATATGAATATTGAAATGATCTAGGGAAAGTTTCTGAAGACTGCGTTTGGATATTTTTTGACTATAGGATATGCTCGGGGCTGTATTTTGTTTATAGCTCATCTGAAGCCTGGAAGAAATGAAGGCTTTTTTTGCATTTGTATTTCTGAAGAGAGTTCATATGAGAGAATGAACAGAAGGTTAAGAAAAATAGTTGTAGCAAGATTTCCATCCATTTTAGGAACTGAACCAGCTGCCTGGCTTGGTTTCAAGAACTTTCATTGATGCAGAAAAATAAGTCAATGGAAGTGATTTTAAACATGTATCCAGTGGTCCACCAGATGTTCTAGGTACTGCTTTTCCTGTAATAGTGTTTGTGTAAGTTAATCTAAAAGCGGTGGTACTTTGTTAAACTGAAGGACTGCTTACTTCTATCCTTTTTTTCTTTTTCTTTCCTTTGGCTTGTAAGCTGTTGAGGATAAGAGGGCAATATGTATTTAACTATTTGTTGAGACCGCTGGGTGGTTGAACCAGAATCCCTCATGGAGATCTTGGTCAGTATACATAACTTGGATTGTTTTTGTTAACATTTATTAGTATAAATCAATGAGAGGCAAAGAACAGCAATTCTGGTTTTCGTTCTGGATATTTTCCTTTAGATCTTTTTTTAGCAGTGTGGTAGTGTAATATTGATAAGGTTAATAGCATTAGGTGAGTTTTTTCAATGTATAAATATGCGTGCTAGTCAGAAAAAATAAAGTATGTTGTTCCTACTGTATCTAGCTTCATTTTTCAAGTATGGAAGTTGGTCTGTAATGCCTATTCATATTTCTGTTGTGAAAGTTTTAATAGTCAGAACCAATTGTTTCTGCTCTTGGTACAGAATCAAAAACTTCAGTCATTCCAACAAATAGAACGGTTTGGGTTGGAAGGGACCTCTAGAGATTGTCTAGCTCCCACCCCCTGCCACGGGCAGGGACACCTTCCACTACTCCAGGTTGCTCCAAGCCCCATCTAGCCTGGCCTTGAGCCCTGCCAGGGATGGGGCAGCCACAGCTGCTCTGGGCAACCCTTGCCAGTGCCTTGTCACCCTCACAGTAAAGTAAATTCTTCCTAATATCTAATTTAAATCTCCCCTCTTTCAATTTAAAGCCATTCCCCCTTGTCCTATCACTACACGGCCTTGTACAAAGTCCTTCTCCAGCTTTCTTGTCGGCCCCTTTAGGTACTGGCAGGTGCTCTAATGTCTTCCTGGAGCCTTCTCTTCTCCAGGCTGAACAACCCCAACTCTCCCAGGCCGTCTCCATAGGAGAGGTGCTCCAGCCGTTTAAGCATCTTTGTGGCCTCTGCACTCACTCCAACAGGTCCATGTCTTTATGTTGGGGGGGCCCAGAGCTGGACTCAGTGCTGCAGTTGGGGTCGCACAAGAGCAGAGCAGTGGGGGAGAATCCCTTCCTTTGACCTGCTGGCCACGCTTGCTTTGATGCAGCCCAGGATTCAGTTGGCTTTCTGGGCTGCAAGTGCTCATTGCTGGGCCATGTTGAGCTTCTCATCCCGCAGCACCCCCAAGCCCTTCTCCTCAGGGCTGCTCTCAGTCCATTCTCTGCCCAGCCTGTGTTTGTGCTTAGGATCACCCCAACCCATGTGCAGGACCTTGCACTTGGCCTTGTTAATATAGATTGTCTTCAGATTATCAAATAGATAGTAATTTCATACTTCTTCCAAGGTTTACTAAAACTCGGAATTTTGCTAGAACTTTACTCCGAACTTTTATTTAACGTGTTCTGGTTTAAACCTATTTCAACATTTTGAATGAAAGATTTCTGTACTCTTTAATACTTCTTTCCCACATTAGAAATACTAGATTTCTTTTCAGACTCATTTAAGAGCTACAGCATTTTTCTTAATTCATAAATCATTTTTGCTGTGGTTTGTAGCTGATATCCTGACTCAGCAGAACACTGATTCTGTTGGAGCCCAGCTGCTCGTCTTTATCTCAGGAGAGGCATATGTCTGTGGAGGACTTTTTGGCCCAGTCAGAGGTAGATTCCTTAACTATGAGAACTAACTGACTGCAATTTGCTACCTGAAAGACTTTCCTATAGTGCTTGGAAGAAATAGCTGCTCTGTTGGAAGAAGGGTTCGTCGGAGTCAAGAAGATGCTCAATATGAGTTATGCATCTTGCTCAACTTTATTAGTTTCTAACACTACTTGTATAGAACCGATACACATGCATATTCATAAAGCAGAAATATAATTGGTTAGTAGTCTCTAAACGTGCGCGGTTCTCACACCCCTAATCATCATGACTAAAATAAGCATTCTATCCATGTAGCTAATTGTGTCACTGTGCTTCAGCCTTGTAGTTTGTTACTCCCCATTTTCCCCTACTGCTCCCTATCTTTCTTGGCCCTGCACCTGCTTTCCCAGCAGCTGTAGCTTGTTACAGCCACGGCCTGTTGGCACAACATAATTACTTGGTCTCAGGATTCAAGAATAGCTCAAGGCTACCTTTCTTGTTAACTTCAGCACAGCAACTTCAGTACAATTCTGGTTACAGGCCTATTCTAATACCAGGCCTGGATTGTGCAGATCTTCAGAGATTCTAAGGCCACGCTTCTGCAGCCATTCTTCTACAGTGCTCTTTTTTTGGTTGGTTTTTTTTTTCCTTCTTTCCTTTCCTAGTCTACAGCAGAGGCTCAGTCTGGCATTCTCTTTTGGACATCTTCTGAACAGTGGAGGAAATACTTTGCCTCTTGCAAGCTAAAAAATTTGTAGTCCCTGGTAGTCTGATCTGTATCAAGAGCTGTGAAAATTGGGCTGTTTTAAAGTTCCAGTGTGCTACCAGTTTAAGTGTAGCAAATTCAAGAGTGTTATCATTCAACTTGTTGCACTTGAGTAAAACCATGCTGAGATCGTCAGTCCTGGAGGTATAGAAACAGCAAAGGTGCAAATTAAAATAAGGGGTGGTTTTGGCACTTTTTGACTTGTGATAGTGATCTGGTGGGGAATGCACTTTCAGCATTGGTGTTACCCAGTTTTGGCCATTGCTCAGTGTGTTCTGGATACTTCTTCCTCCCATGTGGGAATCTTGGGTATTTATGAGGATGCGCTGCCTCCATCTGCTGTATCAAAAAGCAAGTAGAAACCTTGTTCCCTCTTGCTGTATCAGGAAGTGGTGGAGTTAGAGATGTGGAGCTTTATCATCTGAATGCATCTTTGGTAGTCTATCTTACCAGCTCCTTCCCACTGGACAGCCTCAACTGATCTAGAAATCTGGATCATAATCTGTATCTGGGCAGAATTTTTCTTAAAGAGAGCATTCAAAGGTGGACTTGTTGCCATCAGGGCCAAGAGTGTTTCATGGTTTTTGCTTGTGTTGAGATGATCTTGGAACTCTTTTTTGCAAACACTTGTTTCTTTGGATTGTGGATCTGCTGTGTGCCTTTTTCCTCTGCTCTCACAGGTTCCCATAAGGTTTGAACCATAAATGCCATTTTGCTCACTGAGATCCTAAAAGCTTTTTTGGTCTGTCCGCCCCCCCCTGTTTCTGCATCAAATGTTTCATGTCTTTGTCAAGACCTCCTGCCTCACAGTGTGATGGGACAAAGAATCCTCTGAGTTATTCCCGCTCTTGTATGCGACTTTAGTTAATAGTAGGGATGTGTCCATTGTTAGGGGCAGTGGAATGAGTCTAGTGCTCGTGTCTTGAGTGTCGGTGTGGTATTCTTGATGTTGCCCCTTCTGCAGTATTTAATCCCATCTATTCTGGGAAACCCTTTGCCGTTGATGTGGGACTCTCATTTAATAAGTCTGGCTCCATGCATTGTCTTAACAGTTGAGCAGACCCCTGTGTCTGTAGTCCATGAGGCTCTGACAGAGCTATCTGGATGAATCCCTGTTCATTGGTGCGACTTGAATTTGAGTCTTTGGAAACCTGCTTTTTGAGTCAGGGGGTTCTTGCTTAGTTTCTTACTTGTCTTTGTGGCTGTTGCATCAACAGAGTATGGAAGATTTAGATGCTTATAGCTATTCTCTGCTCTTTATATCAGCATGATTTATGCAGTGTCTAGCAAAAGAACTGGAATTGCAATATTACCTGAGATTTCAGAAACCACACACTTGTATCTGCAGTGCAGCTCTCTGATGTGGCGCTACCAGAATGAAACATTATCCTCTTTTGTCCTTATAGCAGACTGTCCTGGTTTCAGCTGGGCTAGAGTTAATTTTCCTCTTAGTAGCTGGTGCAGTGCTGTGTTTTGGCTCTGGTGTGACCTATGTTGATAGCACACTGATGTTTCTAGTTGTTGCTGGGTAATTTTTACACGAAGTCAAGGGCTTTCCAGTTTCTCAGGCCCTGCTAGCGAGAGGGCTGGAGGGGCCCAGGAAGTTGGGAGGGGACACAGCCAGGGCATCTCACCCAAACTAGCCAAAGGGCTATTCCATACCATGGGACTCATGCTCGGTATATAAACTGGTGGGGGGAGGGTTGGCTGGGGTGGGCTGATCGCTGCTCGGGGACTGGCTGGGCATTGGTCAGCAGGTGGTGAGCAACTGTATTGTGCATCACTTTATTGTTGTTTTTTTTTTCCCCTCCCTCCTTCTCATTATAATTATTATTGTTGTCCCCCCCCCCCCCCCCCCCCCCTTCTAATTATTACACTGCTCTTATCTCAGCCCTTGAGTTTCATATTCCTTCCTGATTCTCCTCCCTGTCTGTCTGGGGGTCTGGGGGGGTGTGGTGGTGGAGAGTGAGAGTGCAGCTGTGTGGTACTTTTTTACTGCCCGGGGTTAAACCATGACCCAGAGAAACTTGTTCTCATTGCTTCACATTAGGCTGCTTGTATTTGCTCCTTCTGCCATATAGATGAAACGTGCAGAGTATGGGAGGTGGTGTATAGGTGGTGGTGGTCTAAAGTTTGGGCTCCCTCCTGCTGCCTGCCTTCTGTATGCACCCTGTGAGGTGCTAGGCTTTTGTGAGTGATGGTCTGCTGTGGAATGAGGGGCCCTGAGGGCAAAGTGACTGGTGATGTCATCTTCTGGTGGTGTCAGTTGTGCTGTTCCAAGTGCTGCTTAGGTGGTTATGTTATTCTTAATGTAATATGAATTAGCAAGTTTAAATGGATCAAAGTGGATTAAGATAGCTGAGCATCTGTTTTCCCTTTAAAACTGAGTAAGCATCAGACTTCTGTGGCTGAGGAGAAAGAATTGGATTAAAACTGGGGAAAAGGTTTGGATCTAAAAGTAAAGAGATTAGTTTAAAATTGAAGTGATTAGTTTTATCAAGAAAACATTGAAAATATGGGGATTTTCTCCCCTGCTGTGTTACCTGTGTGGGAAATGAGACCTTCAATTAAATTGGAAGGTGACAAATTCAGAATACATCAAATACATTCTGCCTAGGCAGGGCATCTCCTTGCAAGAAATTGATGCAAATAACTAACAAGATTCAAAAGAGAACAGATCCTGATATGGGTAATAAGAATGTCAAGAGCTGTCAGCATCACATAGATGCTTTTGGAAAGAATATTAAAGCTCATACCCTGGTTAAGAGAGATTAGGATGACAGCCAGGTTCAGGCAAGAAGTGTGTTGTGTGTGTGTGTCTAATTGGTCATGGTTTTCTACTTTGCTGTGGTAGACCATAATTTTTGAGGTATTTGTCTTTAAGCAATGTCTAAAATGGTGTAATGAGACCTATGCATCCTATGTATTTTCGGTTTGAATCAGAAATATGTTTTCTTAGATTGTGTGACCTTGGAGGTTATGGCTTTCATATGATTTAGCATCTCTTTTATACTTGTAAGGTATGTCTGAAATTGGTACTCAGATTTTTAAAATGAGCTTACAGAGGTACGGCAATTCTTAAGCTTGTTGCCTGTAACAAGCTTACGCCTGTGTATTGATCCCCTTTATAACACTGGAATGATTTTCTGTTGAAGTGGTACTTTGGCTATTCATTTATGTTTGGGGGGGTTTTACGCGCGCGCACACCCCCCGGCCCCACAGATTTCTTTAATGGTTGGCCAATTCCCAACTGTATTTAACACAATTACATCTATATTTTTTAAAAAAAGAAAAAAGTCAGATTAATTTCCTTTACATGGTATAGAGTTTGGTTGGATCTTTGTGTGTTGTGTGGCACTAGCTAGCCCATTTTGGTGAAAATGAGTGAGGGTAATTTATCCTGTTTTAATAATAAATCTTTAATATTTGCTCAGATTTAGTGAAATAGGTTTGTAGCCTTTTATATAAACAGCTTTTTTGGCTAAGCTGAGCAACAGGCAAGCCACTATTTGAAAGGGGAATGCTTTGAAAGTCCTTTGCTAGTTTGAGCTGTGGCATTCATAGCACTTCACAAAGTGAATTCTTTTCACGTTATTAGTTTAAATACACTGAAATTCATTTCGCTGTTAGCTTCTACATCAAAAAACCCATCTAGCTTAACCTTCAAGAAAATGTTCCTGATAGTAAGCTTCATGACAAACTTAAACTTCTTTTAAGACTCTGAAGTTCTCCCTGCCGGCTGGAACTATGCAAGGCCTTGAGAGCATTTGAAAAAGGTCTTAGAAAGGCAGTAAATTAAATTTTCTCTCTACCTGTTTAAACTAGTGTCTGGTCTTCCTTCATATCTCTTTGGTGCTGTAATCTTTTCCACAGCAGTTACTGGAAGTCCCTTTGGGCTGTCTTACAGTATCTAGTATTTTCACTGTCGGGGAAATGGTAGATTAATTTTTCCTATGTCTAGATGTATCTGTCATCACAGCTTCTCTTGTATGCCAGTTGTCAGAGCAGCAGCAGTAAATCGTGAAATGTCTGTGCCAATGATAGATAATGGTGCTTCAGTAAAAATAAGACTCTGCATTCACTGAACAGAAGTTAATGCTGAGATCTTCAGCCTGTCCTTTTGAGTTCAGTTTGTTACACTGTTTTTTAACTTAACTTTTTGCTTAGTCCCTTAAAACAGACTAAAACTCTAAGGTACCACCCATCTTTATCATCTAAGGAGAATTTTCTGTGCTTCCTCTGTGTGTCTGTGCTGAAGGAAATTCAGATTTCGATCTGAACTGTTGTTGTATTGATCAAGTAAATCCTGGAACTGTAGACATACTGTAGCTTCTGCATAAAGTACCAGACACTTTTGCTAAGTTAGTGGAGTGCAAGTGTGTGTATCTGGAGGGGTGCATACAGAATGCTTATTCTTAAAGTTAGAAGGTTGGTTTCAAAGTGTTAGCTTTTGCATTACTAGAATTTTTCTGTTCATATGAACAAAATGATGCAAGCTTACTTAAAACTGTCTCAGAAACACGTTTGTCAAAACTTGGACATGTCTGGAAATTAATTGCGTTATACTCTTCTAACAGAAGGAATCTTGCTCTAAGGCTGCAGTCTGCTGTTATAGGTGGCTACAACCTAAAAATACTTGTGATCAGTATAAGCTGCTGTTGGGTGGTGTAATGTCATCAGAAAAGTGTGCCAAGACTGGCTCATAGATGCAATGTTAACATTGCTTGAATATGATAATGTTGAGGAAAATAATATACCAGGTAGAAAACTTAGCATGACAGGATATGGGAAGATGATATATCTTCGCCCTTTTCCCAGTTACAACTTAGATCATAGTATTTTGAGTTTATATCTACTTCTAATCTGATTCTTAAGTATATAAGCTGACATCCAGCTTTTAGAATCCTGCATGCGTCAGTGAGAGTTAAAGTCAAGACAGTGAAATAAATAGTGCTGTCCTTTTACAAGACATATTCTGTTGCTGAATGTGCAAGTTAATTCTCATTGTCTGAGGTTCCATAATACAGTTTTAGTTAATTTAATGGGTTCCCCATTTCCCTCTGTATCATTTTCTCTGCTCCATCAGTTTTGCTCTTTTCTCCCTTTCCTCATGCCTGCCCTGGAGCTTATTTTACTCTTATTATGCCATAAGCCCGACCTCTCAAAGAGGGAGGGTTCTGGTTTGTTTGGTGGTTTGTTTTTTGGTTTTGTTTGTGGTGTTTCGCGTTGATTCGGTTTATCATGTCGTGGCTTGGCTTCACTGTTAGAGCTAAGTTGGGTGGTAGGTTAGGCCTTATTGTCAGCTGGGAGGAGTGGTAGAGGAAGAAGGGAGCCAGATGGCTGTTGACAAATTGCTGACATGACTTGGTTATATTGCATTATGACTATAGTGACTGGTTAACTAATTAGTACTTACATAACAACTGTACTTGGGGAATTTAGTAATTGCCATCTAATTGGGTAGTCTGTGTTTATGGGCTTTTTGGTGGTGGTAGGTTTGTTGTTTGTGGCTTTTTTTTTGGTTTGGTTTTTTCTTTCTGTTGGCTAGGACATCCAGGCTGGTCAGTCCTGGCCAATAATAATTGCTCCACAGGGGTGTTGCTATATTTGCAAAAAAAGGGAATGAGGGCTGGCTGAGGAAGAATGCAGGCAAGTTAAGTATAATTTCGAAAACCTGGGCTTGTCTGTGCCCAGTACAGGTCTATATGCAGATAGGGACCACCTAGTGTTTCGTGAAGTAGGTAATGAGCTCTGGTAATCAGGGAAGGACTGGCACTGATGACACTTAAGGGAAATCGCACTTGATAGTAAGAAAGAAAACTGAGGCAGACTTGCTGCATCTCCCATGTGCTACCTTGCAGGAAAAGGAGCAGCAACTCTTACTGGTGGTATGAGAAATGCTGTGTTCAAAAATAAAAGAATGAGCTCCCAAAAGAAGAAATTCATAGAGAAGTTTTTGTCTCTAATCTATACAAGGTCATTGAAGAAAGAAAAGTATTAATGTTTTGGACATGTGATGTTTGTTTTTAGTGTTACCAGTGATGAACATGGTTGAGTTGATGCATTTTTCTGCTGGTGAAATGCAAAATACGAAATTTTATAGCGCTGTTACTGTTGATTTGACAGCAGCAGGAATACTGAAGTTTTCCTTCAACATCTGTGATGTTTGAGACTGATGCAACTATAATACTTAGTATTTTTTACTTGTGTTAATAATGCTTTCATACCCTGCAGGAGTGTAGGTAGCTTCTATAGTCTTCTGATAATGCACTGCACATTGGATCATGGTGATTGTTTCTCTGGGACTGTAGTAAAGCTAAAGTTAATTTTACAATTTTGTTTGCTTTTTTGACTTATTTTTAAGCCTGTGCCATCCAGGACCTTGCCCTTCATGTCCAGCCTTTGTGACAAAAACATGTGAATGTGGACAAACAAGGTGAGAATGCTTCTATTATAGAAACAAAATATATAATAATAGTTTATTAAAAGTTTATATATTAAAATTTTCCTTTCTTAGTTTATCAAATGTTTACAGAACAAAGTTTGTTCTGAGCTGTAACTCTTGTGTGCTAAAATAACTTTGAGAATTTTATATTCAAAAAAATACAATGACAATCTTTTCAGAAAAAACCAAGAATAGAGTTGTCTGTGTGTAAAGTCAATTTATGGTTACATGTAGCTGAATTATTCAGTTTTTGTCTATGAGTTTATTTGATTTTGAAATCCTATTCCAGTATTTATTTTATTTTATTTTGTGGAAGACACAAAGAAAGAAGCAGGAAGAAGGTTCACACCTTTTCAAATTGAATGGAATGCAATATTGAAGTTATTCCATTCTGGAAATTACAATTTCAAAGATAACACGTATATTTCTGGGAAGCTGTACCACTAAGAAGAGAGGAGTCTGTAGTATATTCCAGACTGGAAGGCTATTTTTTTCTTGCATGTTTGAGGTATATAGAGTCATTGCCAACAGCAAGACTGTGCTGCCCATGCTATCTGTGATCTCTCATATTCAGTTGTTCTGAGTCTTTAGAGTCCCTGTTCTAGCTACCTAGAACTGATAATAAAATGCTTGACCTGTGCGCGTTTCCAGAACTAAAACAAATAAAAACCTAATTCAGTTTAGCATTTAGCTAAACTAGCATTAGAGCATTAGCATTTTTGCTCTAGAAAAAAAAAAATCTTTTCAGAGTCTTACACTTATTTCTGAAAGTTTGAATGTACTGTTAAGTGATCTTAATTTTTCAGAAGGTGGTATGGGTATTTCTCTGGCTGTATTTGTAGTTGAAAGCACTTTGTCTTCAGTAGAAAAACGTTGTAGATTACTGAATTTTATTTTATGTGGTAACATCACCACTTTTTTTTTTTTATTCTAGCTATTCCTTGCATTTAAAAGTTTAATAGATGCAACCAACTTTAGTTTATTATTTTTTTCCCAGGTGCCAGCTCCTTTCACCATGTTACTGATTGTTGTAATTTAATAATGTAATACTGCATTTAATACTTGCTTCTAAATAGCATTTTTTTAATATGCGCTGTATTAGTATCCAAGTTGTATGATATGGCACCTATGAGTTTAAGACTTTTCAAAGTTACTGTTCCAAACATACACTTTACAGCTGTTGTGTGAGGCCAGCCAGAATGGAAAAATAGGAGAACTTATTGTTTTGTCCCATTTTTTCAACAATTAATTAAAAAAACTGAACTCTTAATGTAGACTGACTCACTCTTAAACCCACATCCCTATCTTCATTGTGCTCAGTGGACTTAGCCATCTTTCCAAAGACTTAAATGATCCTATAATAGTAATCCCTGTGCTTCTGGCAAAATGCATAACCATACATTAGGTTCAAGTTGGTGTCACTCTTTCCTTTCCATTTTGTTGAAATAAAGTTCTGTAGACTCATTGCAGTGATACATGTCCTACTTCTTGAGGGGTGGGAGAGGGTAAGCAGGGAGGAAAAATTAGGGGGTTATTTCGTAAAAACTATTTCATTAAGTTCTGCTGCCTTTCAAAGGCTTTGGCATTTTACTGAAAAAGTATTTTCCTCTTTAATAAATGCTCTATAGATACTAAGGTACCTGACAGACTATGGTGTCATTTCTCTACAGTCATTCCGTTCGTTGTGGCCAATCAACAAAAATCCATTGTTCTAACGTATGTGGAAATACTTTAAACTGTGGTAAGCACAGCTGTACTCAAGTGTGCCATGGAGGAAAATGTTCACCTTGCCAATTAACAGTACAGCAAGGTAAGTACTGGCATGCCTTGTGTATATCCTCTCTATGCTATGAAAACAAAGGGTGAAAAAACAAGTACCAAGAGGCAAGTGCTTTATTTTTATTTAACAAAACCAAAATCTATTGCTAGAATATTAAAAAAATGGAAAATGTGTCAGCATCACTGTACATTTAAATAGGAATGTAAACATGAATAGAAAGAATCCTGCCAGGATGATTAGGCTGTTCGTGCATGTGCTCTGTTAGGACAGGCTGGTGGTACTGGGCTCCGTTAGCTTGGGAAAGCTGAGTAGTGGCCTTTGAGTAGCTGATTGGAGGTACTCGAAAGGCTGCAGACGGGCAGTGCATGTGGTGAGGATGAGAGAGAATGAGCCCAAGTTAAAACGCTGTAACTAGCTATAAGGAAAAACTCTTTCCTTGGAAACATGCAGGTTTTCAAGACCCAGCTGAATAAAAACCATTGAGTATCATGGCCTGATCTGATTGCCGACTCTGCTTTAAGTAAGGGCGTTGGCTAGCCTGTCTCCTGAGGTCCCTTCTGACCTGAACTGTCTTATGATCCCACTTAATCTTTTACTATAATTCTGAGACTTGATTAAACAGTGTGTGGAAGAAGAATAGAAAGAGGTATAGGAAAGCACATTTCAACAAGCTACTCGTGGTTTCTGTTAAAATTTTCTAAACTTGGTCTTGAATGTAAATTAATTTGTCCAAGTATGTGTACCAGTATACAAATAAATTTTAGTTGAACAGTTTATATAGGAAGTTGTGAGTTAATTTTCTCAACTTTTAAGGTAATAATTAACTCATGTGTACTGCTTTAATAAGTAAGCTTTTTGTGCAGATAGTACTTCCCCTTTAGTTTTATCTTATTATCAAAACAAATAGAAAAGGAATTCAAACTTCTGTAGGACTGAGAAACCTCTATTGCTGAAATAAATCTGAAGAAGAGCAACTTCATTATCCTTCTAAAAAACGACTGTAATAAATTTTCATATTTTACCTTTTTATATTTGCCGTACTGCTGGAGGTGTTTTGTCACTGACGTTCTCTTGTGTTTTCTATGGAATATGGCTTTCTTTCAGTGTGTTACTGTGGAAGCACTTTTAAAGAAGTATTGTGTGGGACAAAGGAAGAATTCTCAGATGGATTTGGGAATTTCTCATGTCAGAACATATGTGGCAAGTAAGGTCACTATAATTTAGTGACTTAGAAATATTTATATTTCTAAATATATATATTTAGAAATAATTTAGAAATAATATATAGAAATTATAAATATATATGCTTATAACTAATTCTTAAAAGGTCATTTTATTCACACTCTGTGATCGTGATTCTCTTAAATAATTCTCCTTTGTTTGTTTGGTTTTTTTTGGTTTTTGTTTCTTTGGTTTTGTGTTTTTCCAGAAAATTAAATTGTGGGAGGCACAACTGTACGCAAGTATGCCACCCTCAGCCTTGCCAGCTCTGTCCACGACTTCCACAAGTAGTGTATCGCTGTCCCTGTGGTCAGACTCCTCTCAGCAAGTTACTGGAATTAGGATGTGTTGAACGTAAAGTATGCACAGACCCTATCCCGTCCTGTGGAAAAACATGTGGCAAACCTCTTTCTTGTGGTAGCTATGGTAATTAGAACTTTATTGAATCAGAATATTCAAATTATCTCATTGTTTAGAAAAAAAAAAAGTGGTCCTTAACTGTTTCATTTCAAGAAGTAATTATTTGGTTTTAACTGAAGTGAGTGTAAAAGCCCCTGCAGAGCCTGCTGTCTGGCTGTTTGTTCATAATACCTTAAAATGAGAAAATCATTTTTTCTAGGAAGCACTAACACTAGCTAGCCTTTTAAATTTTGTTTACATGCACCTTTGCTATATTGGTAGAGGAACAGACCTGTAGGAATTTCCAGAGAGCAGCATGCACTGATGTCTTTTAAAAGCCCACCTAGATCTTTGACTCTCATGTGGAGGATGGTAGACAAATTACTTTGTTCAGATGCCTGCAGTAAACGCTCATTTCCTGCTGCTGTGTGTCACAAAGTAAGTAGTGTTGAAAAGTTGGAGGAAGTTATGTGCAGACACAACTTGACGCTTGAATGAGTGCATTAGATAATTCAAATGTATTTAACGGTGAGATTGTACGAAGCTCCAGTTTTACAGGCTACATATTTAGTTGTGATTTTTTAGACTTTAGAGAGGAGAGAGACCAATGATGTCAAGACCACAGCTTCTTATTGACTGATCTGTTCTGTCAGTCCAAGTGCAACAAGTAGAAAGGGAATGAGTGATTTAGCTTTTAGTTCCATTTCAGTTAACCTAGTAAGTGAAATATGAAGGTATGCATAGTAAGTGATTCTTTTGGGTGGAAAAGAAAGAAAAAACTTATCTGAAAATTCCTGGAACTTAGGTAAGATAATATCACGCAAAATCTTTTTTGTTTTGGTTTGGTTTTTTCTATATATGTAATATAAAAAATACTTAAAATGTATGCATTTTCAATGTTCATTGTAAACCTGAAAGTCAGTCTGTTGATTCATGATTAAAATGCTGAAAATAATGACAAAATGTTATGCACATTTAACTCAAAATAGTGAACTTGTTTGGAAACCCAGCTGCACGTAAGCTTAGTGTCTTTGACCAGTGATGCTCCTAATAAATATGGAGTACCAGGTCATGGATTTAAATTTTTTTATTAATTATTGATCTTTGTATTTTCATTTTGCTAGAGTTCGTTCATACATGTGAAAGCCTTTGCCATGAAGGAGACTGTAGACAGTGTTCTCACACATCAAATATTTATTGTAGGTGTGGCTTCAAAAAAAAGGTGAGTGCATAAAACTTCCTTACTTGGCAACTGGTAATCTTTGTTGATTCTTTTAAAGCTGTGGGGGAAAAAAAAGGAGCTGAAGTTGTCAAGGAAAACAAAGCTAGAAAGTCTAAGGAACCATGCTTCTTAGTTGCAAAAACCTTCGTTGTATACTGATAGATGCTAGCTAGATTATACTGTGAAGTGCTAACATAAATTTCTTACTGTGAAGGCAATTCTTGAAGTGTTTTTGCAGCATTTACACAGAATCATGTTTAAGCTGGCTGCGAAGTCCTATATTATTATCCTGCAGTATTTATATAGCACAAAGAATTGTAGTTTTACCAAGAGTAATGTAAACTGTGGGAAGAAAGGTAGCCCAACATAAAAAGTTAAATAAAACTTTATATTAATAGCTTGTAGACTTGTAGAATTTTTTAGAAAGAAGATGAAGTTTTTACTGGTCCCCATTCTTTGCACATTTATATAGTGACCTAGCAGATTCTCAGCAGTTGTTATAAGTAGTATATTTTTAAACTGTGCTACTTTCTGTCATAATAGCTTTGAAATCTTTGGTTACTATCACAGGAGCCTTGATGACTTTTTGACTTATATGTCATTTGTAAGTAGGGATGGCTTCTGAATATATAAGTTTATAAGTACATAAGAATGAGGCTTGCTTGAGTTTGGAAGAGTTTTCTCCTACCAGTGTGCTGAAGGTAGTTATGGGGTAGAAGGCTTCAGATTATTGTTCATTTTGAGGCCTGAAACTAAGTAGTGAAGTTTGGGTTTTAGTTTGTGTAGCTTCTCAGACACCAGAAAGCTGCTACTTGAAAAATTATGATCAACAGTGATAATTTAAATGTCATTAAAAAAATGTGGTGCTCAGAAATGACAACTTAGAATGTAAAGTTGTGATGACTGAAGGTTCAAATGTAGTTGATCATGTATGTTCTTTTCATCCATTGCCTTTCGTTTTCATGTTGAGGGTCTTTAATCTAGGTAAAATTTTGATCATGAGATTTGACTTAACTCTCTCCCCTCCCCCCATATCAAGTCAGACTTGCATTTTTGGAACAGCTGACTAAAGCATGTATTTGTGTCCTGTCAGTATTCTCTGGGAGAGCTGTTTTGGTTGTTTTGTATTCCTCCATGCAAGCTTCTATTTTCTTAGGACAAACCTGTTTCTGTCACTTCACAGCGTTATCTGCTGAAATGAGTGGGAATACAAAACTAGAATTTTATTTTCATTAGTATTGGATCTCTCAGGGAGAAGTACCATGTTAAAAAGATCTTTCTTAAAAGGGTTCTTTCCTAGCTTTTCTTTAACTTTTGTGTATGGAAGTGTTATACACGTAAAAACTGAGTTGATCCTTCTGTACCATGTGACTCGGTATTTTCTAGATAAGTAAGTTTCAGCTGTTTCATCTGTTTTAACCTAATGGCTCCTTCTTTGTTTCCTAGGAAGTCCCATGTGCTCTTCTCAGAAATAAAGGTACAATATTATGTTGAATAAATACTGTGAGAGCGGCGAGGCGCTGGCACAGGCTGCCCAGAGCAGCTGTGGATGCCCCATCCCTGGCAGTGCCCAAGGCCAGGCTGGACGGGGCTGGGAGCAACATGGTGTAGTGGAAGGTGTCCCTGCCCAGGGCAGGGGGCTTGGACTTATATATCTTTAAGGACCCTTCCAACCCAAACCATTCTATGATATAATGTGAAATTGTTTTAAAAACAATACACATTTCATATTAATTTGGGGTTTGGTTGATGGAGTTGGCAAACATCTGATCAGTATTGCTTTTTTAATCAGTATTTCCATGTGGAACTTGTCACCTTTTGAGATGCTACTACTTTCGGGAAGAGGTTTGAGATAAATCTCTTTCATTTCTCTACATCTTTTGCATAAGGAAAGACTTCTTCAGCATTTGATCTCAAAGATTCCAGACAAGCTGTCTGTGCCAATTTGAACAGTTTCTTCCGCCACCTGCCATATTCAGTAGGTTGCCCCCTACCATCCTGCATGTCTTTGGGTCAACTTGCACAGCTCAGATGCAAAATAATGCTTTTGCTCTGCTCTTGTCCAACTTCCTGGGGAAATACAAGCTTTAGTTCTACTTCACAGTTTTATGCTGCTGGTCTTTGCATCTGAGCTTGGTAGAGAGTTCCCATTTGACACTTCTTGGTATTCTGGATGTCACATCTCAAAATTCACCTCAGTGAAATGTTTATTTGATGGGCCCCTGTCATACTGAGGTACTTATTTACAAGATACTGAAGTAATACGCATATTCCCTAATTTGAGCTTTTGTTTATGAAGACTATGTTTTTCAGAATCCAGAAGTGATTGCTTTTGTCACTTGTGGATAGTGATACGGATGTTCTTTGTCAGCACTGGTTTCCTTAACATATCAGCAGTAGTTGTATTTAGCTGACTTTTACTGTCTTACCAATTTGAGCAGTCTTAAATTGGATGTTTGCGGTACTCCAGTGTATCAGGTTATCCTGTTTGCTGTGTTCTATTTTGCAGAGTTTATGGTGTAAAGAGTAATGTGAAATAAACTGGTTTCATGTATTCTGCTGTCCAAAATGCTTTTGAACATGGTTTTGTTTAAAGGAAGTCAAATGTTCACATGGGGGGTTAATGTGGGAGAGCAAATACTTTAAAAGTTTGCTTGCTGACTTACTCTGTATTAGTCTCTTCTAGACCATGCTCTGCTGCGATAGCCTTAGCATAATAATGTGATTGCAGCTTTTGTTCTTAGCATAAGCAAAGACAGAAGTTATGACCGTTTCTTGGTTTGTTTTTCTTGTTTGTTTTCATAGCTGCTATCACATTCATGTGTGACAAGCGATGCAACAAGAAAAGATCATGTGGACGACACAAGTGTAATGAAGTTTGCTGTGTGGTAAGTTTATGTGTGGTTTTATGAAATTGTTCGTTGTAATGTGTGTTAAAAGACATTTTTGCTTTTGTATCTTTCCATTTTTGTGCATCTTCAGCCTCTATTTGCAGTATTGGTTGTGCTCGGAAAGTTTGTGTGCATGTACATTTATTTTGCAGCGTTTCTTTTATGGTTATCACAATTGTAAAACTACGTTCCAGCCTAAATGCAATTAAATGAGTGTAAAGGTACTTTTTGTCAATGCAGTGATTCCAGGGAGAACGGGGAGGGGAAGGATATTACTTAATACAAGAAGCATAAGCTGTCATGTAGCTATGTCTGCAACAGAGGTCTTAACAGAATCCGCTTTAAAAATTGTGTATCCATACAGTGATGGAAAAACTGTATAGATCAAGCCTAAGGTATTTGTTGCACCGTACAGTTTTGTCAATTGGTAGATTATGACCTCACAGAAAAAAACCCAATCCTAATAGGATTTATATTTTAATTCTACTTTTTCTTTCTTGCCTTCCCTTAGGACACAGAACATAAGTGTTCTTTGGTTTGTGGTCGTAAACTCAACTGTGGGCTTCACAGATGTGAAGAACCTTGTCATCGGGGTAGTTGTCAAACGTGCTGGCAAACAAGTGAGTTATCTGCAGGAGTATGTTATTTCTTATAAGTTATAGAAATTTGTTCACTTAAATGGTCAGAGTTGGACACAGAATGTGATCAAAATTGACCAGAACCTGAAGAATATGCAGTTGATTTTGATTCTGTTTTTTCATAAGAGAAGGTTATTTCATTGCAGATGAGATTACTAAGCGTTGGATTTTAATAGTTAACTATTTAAAAGTGAATTATAGTGAAATATATTTAGTTATGTATCTTGATCCAGTAATCACTTAAAATATTTGAGGAATCATGCAAGGAAAACAAAAGCAGTTTAGAAAGGTAATTTCTAAGTTAAGGGTGCTCTTGTTTAACAGTGTAATAACTGCTAAAGTATGTAGCAGAATTTTATTTGCTTAGAATTCAGACTTTCCTAATGGTACAGTAGCAATTCTTTTCTCTGGACAGGACCATCTGAAGAAATAAGAGATATCAGTCGTGTGTGTCTTAGACTTTCTGGTCACGTTCTGGATGGTGGAAATTAGTACTGAATTAATAGAAATAGATTGACAGCCAGCAGGTATTGATTTTCTTAGGACTGTTGAACTGTTTTAAGGATTTAAGCTAGTGCAGTAGCTTTAGACAAGTGTTAAAAGGTGTGCCAGTTAATACACTAGTTTTTTACAACTACATTTTATCACTCGATGTAGGGGACCATATGTTGATTATTTTGCACCACTGTAATAGGTAGATAATAATACATTTTCTGATTTTTGGCCTGAAGCAGACAGAAGAATGCTTCTGTATTTCCTTTTGCTAGCAGAACCTTTAGTTGATCTGGAATTTCTTCATGTGTGATGGCAGTTTTAATTTTTTTTTTTTTTCTGTTTCATATTCTAATACAGGTTTCCCTTTTCTTAGGTAGATATAGCTTATCACAGAAATCATAAGCTGCTTATTAAATGCAATTTTTTAAATTTGGGCAGAAGCAGCCCTAAATGGATTCTTCAGCTTGTATCCATCCTTCCACTTAGTGTTTGCTTAAGTAGTTTGAAAATTTTCTTTAAATCCATTGCCATTAGGTCTTACAGCTGTGAATTCTAGGTGTGTTTTTGCATCTGCTGTAACCTACAATAAAACTGTGAGTGGAATGTTTCTGGAATGGAATATAAAAACTCACCTGTAGTTCCCCTTTGGCTTTCATCAAATACTGTCTTTTCTCTAGTACTTCTGCAGTCACTGGTGGAGAAAAATGAGTCTCCTCTCTCAGAAACTGGGTGCAGCTTTGGAACTGCTCACTGGGATGTGGGAAAGAGGACAGTGAGATGCTGAAAGTGCAAACCAGACCTCATGATGTTTGTGTAAAGGAGAGGGACAAGTATGTTTACAGCTGGAAGGGTCTTAGCTGCAGTAGTACATGTCTATCCTGTTTCAGATGAACATGGGCATAGTCAAAGCACTCCATTTTTATGGAGGTCATGTTTTCTTGGAAACATGCTGGAAAAGAAAAGGCAGTAGGGCCTCTAAAGGTCACTGGTTGAAGTAACGTTGTAGTTTCTCTTACTAGCCTATGAATATGACAGGCATGCTGACTGCACCCCTCTAAAAACCCCTCAAACTAACCCAAAAAGATTCTGTGTCCAAACATTTCTCTTCACAAAGCAAAATAGGAATCAGAACGTCTCAGAGGTCCTGTTAGTAACTGCTGCTATAGTTCAGTCAGATTGCATAGATTTTTTCTAAAGGTGGGGTTTTTTTTTTCCTTCACTGGGTTTTATGGGTATGATCTTCAACTTCATTAAACTTCTCTGCGTTGCTGCAATATTTTTGAGGTTTGTATTTCACTGTCAGGACTAAGATTCAGATGCCTGTCTTAGCCTGGGGAGATCTAAGGATTGCCTACCCTGTAAATTTTTCCACTGTTGTATGTGGTGCAATTGAGAGGTCAAAGCTTCACTGCTGAAATTCTGCAGTGAGGCCCTTTTCTGAGCACAGGAAAAGCAGCTCACTACTCAAGGAGCCAGATACTTATGATCATTTGGCTTAAACCTTTGTGTCCCTGAAACCTACCGTTCTGAATCTGTCCAGAGGTAAATCAGCTAAGCAGTATCTTCAAAGATTTGTTACCTGCTTTCCCTGGATGCTGCTAGTTGAGATTTCAGAGGCATACATGATTCTGACTCTGTAGCTGATGGGGAGTGCTTCCCAGCACTAAGAAGTCCATCCTTGACTCTGATCCACCTGTCTAGCCGTCACTTTTCAGTTGGGTCTATCAGCCGTGTTATCATTTGCCATGGCATAGTCAGCTGCAAGCCACTTACCATTCAGATTGGAGTTCTTGCCCTGCCTCCATCTCCACTCCTGGTTTTACTGGGAATGGTAATGCACATCAAGGTGCAGTACTAGGTTGCATCTACACCTCTGTGGTTCTGTGTGCTTCCCAGGTACTTTACCTTTCAAGTGCCATTGCCTCAGTGCTGGGAGGTGAGGTCCCATTCTATGCCATGGTGTCTATACACACCCAGTCTACTTCCAAACAGCAGTACATCTCTTGGGGAAAATAAATGATGTCAGCATTAGTCAGGGTTGGTGTTTTGTTTTGTAGGTTTTTTGGGAGGGCGGGGGTGTTTGGTTTTTTTTAATTTGTCAGTTGTTGTATTTCTACTGTGGATCATACCTCTCTGCACTCACCATTATCCCAATCAGTGCTACTTAAGGAACCTTCATTATAATTAAGATTCTTCACTTACTGGTTCTCATCAATAGCAAGCAGCCAGTGTAGCTGTCTAACACTCAGGTCTTCCAGGGACCTTGGTCTCTGACCTTTCATCATCCTGGACTAAGGAGGATCTGTGGCTTTGAAGCCCGGAGGGTTATAGGTTGTTTCAAGACCTGCAGTGAGGGACAGAAAAAGACCTGCTCTTTCTATGCTTGCTTTTCACAGAAAGTCCATGGATGTTCTGAAAGTTCTGCGCTTTTCCTATTACTTTCCAGCTCTTCCTTCTAACCGTTAACATTTTGTTCTCCCTAGCACTCTTATTTGCTGGAGTTTATTGTAATTGAGTCTCATTAGACAAAAATTATGATCCTTTGTAGTAACTTTTGCACTCTAAGATACATGGGTAAATGACTAGGACCTGGCCTGAGATTTAGCTGGCTGAACAGACCATAAAAAAACCAACTGGATGGGAGAAATTTCTGAACACAACAAAAAACACAGCGAAAAGCTGACAGAAGTTTCACTACCATGAGGAATGGATGGATTTCACAGATGTTAAGGGCAAGCGATGACTGAGCTTCACAGGTGATTGGAGAAGGGAGGTACTGGGAACCTTTTTGGGAGTGGACTGTTGCAAGGCCAACAGAATTAAGTAGTTGTGCAATGCTGGGATGACCTAGCAAATGATACTAGTAGTAGCAGATTTGGGTACAGATGTAGCCAAACTGGGACCAATGGGGAAAAATTTACTTTGGTAGATTATTTGGGAGGAATCAAGGTGGATGCGTGGAAAATGGAGAGAATGGGCGATAAAAGGTGCCATTTGCACAAATGAAACTGCTGGTTCAGTGCACATCTCTGACAGCCCTGGGCACCTGGTGGCAACTGTCTGTTGTGTCCTGGTTAAGAATAAGATTTAGTATCTTTCAGTGTAATCTCATTTGCTATTCTGAAGTCTAAATGCCAGCAACTTGGCTGCAGATCATGGGAGCACATAGTCTAGGCTAGCAACTGGGGAGATCGGACATACAGTATGCCAGCAGCTGGAGAGTGGGATCACAAGTTATAGGGGCCCCTTGGTTGGGGTGCTAGCACCTGGAGAGACCGGGGCTGTGTGCAGTTCCCTTGTTAATTTGATTAATTTGTTAATTCCTGTGTATGCCTGGGTAACTTCCTAGTGAACTTGCTTCAAGGCTAGACTGACTGGCTAGTAGGAGATCTGACTCTGGAAATACCCGAGGTTTCAGCCAATACTAGGTAAGGGTTCTGTTCTGGTGTGGATGTTAGACAGAGCCTATGCTTGTGTTTGAGATCCATGAATGTGGTGTGCATGTGCATCTAGAGGGGGTGTGTGTGTCCGTGTCCTCACTAGTGAACCTCAATCCTTATAAGCTGGAGGGGAGGAAGAGGGCTTGACTATTTGTATTCCTGTTCACGTGACTCTTGTTCAGTTGGCTCCGTGTTACTCAGTGCATCTGGTCATGCTATTGTCACATATGGATTGTGTGTCTTGTCTCTCTGGAAGACGTGTTCAGTCTTGCTGCTGGCTGGACTTGAATATTGACCCAGCAGCCATCATATCCATGGAAGTGGACAGTAGGAATCTCTGGGGTTTTGGTGTTACCAGATTTTGCTTTGGTAGACTAGGAAGTAGGAATCTTGTGATTCCCAGAGTCAGAGAACTTACTGAATTCAGCAGCTCCCTTAACACACTAGTCTTGTCTTCAGGTTGGAGTTGTTTTGTTTTTATTGCCCCATTATTTTCTTATCTTCTCCATCGTTCTGTCTTGTTCTTCCTGATCCACTATCTCTGTTTACAGACCAAACATACTCTCTTTTTGTTCTCACACTTTCTTCTATATGACTTCTGATAGTATTTTTGTACTGTTCTGTTTTTCTAAGGATTTATGCTTGAACTGTAGTTTGCTTTCCAATCAGTCTCCCTCCCAGTTTCTTTATAGTCTGAAAACCAGCAGTGAACTGTATTAATTTCTGTGCAGTGTTAAATTTTAGTTGGGATGGTATATGTTAGTATTCTTATTCTGTTGTTTATTTTATCACTGAGATTTGGAATCTTGTGATGACTTTAAAATTTCCTAGATGTGGAAGGTGGGCGGGGGGGGGGGGGGGGGGGGGGAAGGTATACTGTTTGAGACAGAACTTCCAAAACATATAAAATAAAGTTGTTTTTTAAGTATTTGGACAAATTATGAGGATCCATGTAATACCAAATGACATAAGTATACAGAAGAAATCATGGAAGAAGTCCACAACTGGTTGCCTTTTGGTAATTTTCTCTGGAATCTTCCTGGTACCATGTGCAGGGCTTGGCAAAAAAAAAAAAAAAGTCTAACCACTGGTCTGGAAAAATGATGGCAGGGAGAAATTTGGAGCACAAGATTTGGATGATGTGCTTTCTGAAAGGGAATTCAAGAGGTACCTCCCCATTTTTAAGTCAAGGATAGAACAGCAACAGGTTTCAACTTGACATGAACATCTCACTCAAGTTTAAAACGGTGCTGTCAAAGAACTGCTCTCTAAAAGGAAGCACAATTCCTAATGAAGTGATCACAGTCCAGTTTTCTTACAGGAGCCACAAAAGTTAATAAATTCACTTTATATCAAAGTGCTAAATATCAAAAACCAAAGCTGGAGTAAAATATTTGCGTGTTATTTGAAGATTTCTCATAGAGGACGAGTGCAAATACATGTAACCATGCTGATATATTTGACTTGGTTTTCAGGTTTTGACGAGTTAACTTGTTATTGTGGTGAATCTGTGATTTACCCCCCTGTCCCCTGTGGCACTCAGCCACCAGAGTGTAAAAAAACGTGCACCAGGCCACATGACTGTGATCATCCAGGTAAGTCAGGCCATTCAGTTTTGCTTGCGTTTTTTATTTTCTTTTGTTTGTTTTTTTTTAATCAAAATGTAGAAAAGCGTACATAGGTCCATTTGAGAATATATTTGCTTTTTCATTAGGTGCTTTTTCAGTAGTTGTAAATATTTCCAAAAGTCTCCGCTTAAAAACCGACCGACTAAAAACTTGCTGTGAATACTAGTAGTGATACTTCTGACTGGTGAAACATTGGATTTTGTTCCTATCATTATTAATAGTCACAACACATTACATGCTATATTCCAAAGATTAATTTGCTCTCTTGAAACAGTAGGATAGTCTAGCGAACAGTTAGTTTCTACATTTCTTGGAATTATATTGGCTGATCACCAAAAATATAGCACAGGTCAAATAGATACACTTTCTGACAAATTCTGTCTGATAGCACAACTCTGCTTAAAGTCACAAAATTCTCTGCTATTTAATTTAAAAAATATGGAATAATATTCACGTGAAAACTGCAATCATAATTTCTAAAGAGTATTTTAAAGAACAGATTATCCTTGCATAAAGCGTCATACTTCCCATAAATTGTGTAGTTCTGAAATGCAAACTCATGTTTAATGGACATCACTGTCTCCTTTAATGCATTTGACTGAAGTATGCTGATAAAACTGTGCTGGCTTTTATATTTCTGTGGCTGCAGTGTACCATTCATGTCATAGCGAGGAGAAATGTCCACCCTGTACCTATCTCACTCAGAAATGGTGTATGGGCAAGCATGAAGTAAGTCTGGACACTTAATGTTTTTGAATACTGAATAATGTTCTGGGACTGTAGGCTTACATTTTTTTGCAGCCTCTTTAGAATGGAATATGTTACTGGAGTTTGAGT
Source organism: Falco peregrinus (assembly GCF_023634155.1). NCBI lineage: Eukaryota > Metazoa > Chordata > Aves > Falconiformes > Falconidae > Falco > Falco peregrinus. The sequence continues at coordinate 25,787,246 of NC_073725.1, read as the reverse complement.
TTTGATTGAATCAGAAAAGTGTATCTTTTCTGCCATACACATTCAGAACAACTGCTATATTGGACTATGATACAAAGAAAAACTCAGTCTTTGTCCCAAGATATTTTAGTATTCAGATTCTTGTGTGGACAGTGCCAAATGAAGGTGTGAACACTAGAAGTAGTTTGAGATTTGCATTTGTAGTTTTTCATTTTTAGTATTCATCTTTTTTCCTCCCCTCTTCCAGCTGCGAAGTAATATTCCTTGTCATCTCACTGACATTTCCTGCGGACTTCGCTGCAATCAAATGTTAAAATGTGGAATGCACAAATGTAAAAGAATCTGTCATAAGGGAGAATGTCTTATAGATGAAGAGTGTAAACAGCCATGTATTATTCCAAGGCTATATTGTAGTCATCCCTGTATGGCTCCATGTCATCCTTCTTCACCCTGCCCGACAACATCCTGCAATGCAAAGGTTAGATACCGAAAGAAAACTCACTGCACATTCACAGGCAAATTTTATGGTTTAATTGTCAGCAAGTAACAGTTGTGACAAAAAATGGCATGTTTGTATATTGATAGCATGACATTTTTTCTGTAAACTTACAATATTGAGTTTTTCTAAAAAAGCTATTCATCGTTTTTAATTAACCATTTTTCCACTAAAATGGGACTTACAAAAAGAATAGATTTACCTCCCTTCCACTCCTCCATGGCCATAAAAAGAAAAAAGTTTAAAAAGATACTCCTTTGTGTGGTACAACAGGTCGATCTTCAGTGTGAGTGTGGAAGAAGAAAGGAGAGTATGATTTGCTCAGAAGCATCTAATACGTATCAAAGGTTTGTATTGCAATAATTCTTTTAATTCCTTACTGGACTTTTTTTCAGTTTCATTAAACTTCAGGCTGGACTAAATATATCTAATTCACATGCTTTCCCACACTTTTTTGTACTTACATGTATGGTTTCGTTTTTTGTAGTCCCCTGGGCTTTCATACCAGGTATGCTGTACTGGAACACATTCCTCTCTTCACCATTGCTAGTGTAACTGTGGTGGTGTGTCGAGGCTGGGATTTCCCATCTGCAGAACTCTGCTCTACCCACACAGAGCAACCAGATACAGACTAATTGGGCAGTTCCAGGTTCAGGCTTCTGAATGCAGGTGATTACATGTAGCAGTCCATGTGTGAGCTGCTGTCAAGTTCCCTTAGTGTGTGATGGAACCTAGTCAATACAGGTGATGGAAGCTCAAGAGTGATTTAAAGTTATTCTGAAATAGCAGAATGTATACAGGAGAGCTTTGGCATCTAAATCTTGGTTCTTAATATGCAAACTGATTCCTACCCAGCTCCATTTTCTGTAATAATTTGTCTCTAGATCCTATTTCTAAACTTATTTCGCTTTCTCTCTTATGAGAGAGGGCAAGGAAGAGGAGTAGGGCTTTGGAACTTTTGAAATGAAAATAGCAAAACAGTAATAATTTTTAAAAAAACTTAGTCTGAGGCCTTGATTGAGAGAGAGTCAAAAAATTAAAGTGCAGAGTTGATGGGCAACCAGAGTTCTTCATCCCAGTTCATAGAAGAGCACAGTCACGGATTCTTCCTTTCTAAAAAAGCTGCTTAATGATTTTTTTTTTTTTATTTGGAACTGCTATTTGAGGGCCAGATACTAGCCCAGCTTAGGATATGCTGCTTTGTTCCTGCTGAGCACTGCCTAGATTCAAATTCTGATAGAAGGTGGTTTAGCATCTACGTAATAGGTGCTTAATACTACCTAATGAGAATGAGGAGAAAAATTTGCTAATCGGGAGCAGTTAAGAACAATTGCAGTCAATACTAATTTGAATGCAAGATAGACTTACAGGAGTAGTGATAGTTTTTCTTTTTTAGAAAAAAAGGTGTGGGGTTTTTTTTTGTTAAGATCTGTCTCTCTATGGGTACAAATCAGAAGACTGACTCAACCAATTTAATTGGACACATACTTGTTGTTAATTATAAACTGGGAAGGTAATGTAATTACAAGTCTAAATTTTTGAAAGTGGTTCTTGAAAGTCAGTGGCAGTCCTTGCTGAACACATACGTATTTATTTATCTACTCAGAGCCCAAGTCAAGAGGAAGGGAAAGAAATGGTCAGTTTAAATCAAGTGTCCCTCTCTGTTCATTCAAATATGTTCATATATGTTTACAAATTACCCTTGCCCCATGTGATGTTAACAAAAGCAGCATTGAATGCCGGCTGAGTTTGTATGGTAACTCCAGCCGTTCAGGTTGCTGAAAGAAAAATACTCTGATTTTGTGGGAGTCAAACTTGACTTTTTTCCCCACCATCTACGCACTTGGGGAGAAAATGAAAGCCAAAAAACAAACACACCAATGTAACTCTTGTAGTACTACTGTGGAAAGGTCAGCAAATTAATGGGGTATCCAAGTTTTCTTAAAAACATTACGGGAGTGATGAAAAAACTTTGAGCTTTGTCAGTGGATATCAGTGAAAGAATGCCCAAGGGGACAGCAAAGGGAAGAGGGAGTGTGCTGCTATATCTGTACACATGATACAAATGATGATGTCATATCATCTAACAGCCCATTACCTAGACTTTGTTGCCCATTACCTAGACTTTGTCATCACCTCATAAATATGAAGCTGATGGTGCCTCTTGGTGCTTCTTGTGTTTCTGTAATATGATTAACCTCCTTCCTGATAGATGATTAGTTCTCTGTGATGCAAAACACAGTCAAACATATTCTTTTATCTGAACTTAACAGAAAAGATTGTTCAGAGGACAGAATGTTCCATTGAGAATGGTGTGGAATATTTCACTAAAAACTTGTATATTTTAGTTATAGGCATTTTAGCAAGAAAATCAGATTGGGAAGGCTTGTTATTGAAGGGAATGATGAAGAATCATTCACAAGAAAATTATAATAGTATCAGTAGGCATTTTGCTCTTTCCTTATGACTTGTATCATCCATATTTTCTAAGCGAACTTCTAAGGACTTCATAAATTCACTGTACAGGTTTTAGTTGCACGTGGGTAAGGAAGAATCACATAGAAGTTAAAAGGTAATTAAAGCTATAAGGTTAGCTGTCATTTGAACATTAAGCAGGTGAGAAGAAAGAGTATTTGTATTGCCTAGTTTAGACTTGCTTAGAATTGATGCTCTGAAAAATTCGCTGAAGAAGTGTGTCCATGTGTTAGTCTTGCTTCTAGTTGTTTGAGGGAGATGATAGTGTAACCTCTTAATTTACGTAGCTAGTTAAGATTCCTAAAACCGGGTGATGTGGAACTAGTCCCATTCTGTAATCTGATGAGGAAATGGTCAGTCTGTCGTCCGTCTTCCACCCGGAGGCTTAATTCTGCAGCTTTATATGCCTTTTCGGAGGTTTACGTGTTGTCTCAAATGAAGTCTTAACACTCTTCTTTTTCAGAATAGCTGCTATATCTATAGCCACTAAGTTAACAGATCTACAGCTTGGAGATTCCGTGGAAATCAGTAGGCTTATTACAAAAAAAGAAATGAAGCAGGCAAGGTAAGGAGATGCATGTAGAAACGTATTTGAAACCCTTGCGTGTACCTGAAACATAGGCAATGCAGGAAATACGTAATATTGTGAGCAAAATACTACCTAAAATAGGAAGATGTTAAATAGCCTGACTCTAACAATACTGCTAGAAGTATTTTGTTGTTCCTTAGTGGTTCATGTTTTTGCTTGCATGTAGAATGAGTTCTCTATCATTGACTGGTTTGTTAGAATTATGTATGGAACAATATAATTTTGAGTTTAGAGTTTCTTTCTACCCAGCAAGCTCCTTACAGTTTCTCTGTATTTTTTTCAGATATCTAGACAGTATAACTTTTTGCTATCATCTTCTGTTTCAGCATCCAGCATTACTTCCTGGATGATTAACAGGGCATATTTTCCCCTAGTCATCATCTTACTATTTATAATATTTCTCTATTACCCTTTTTAGATAGAATCCTACAATCATTTAGGTTGGAAAAGACCTTTGAGATCTTCAGGTCCAACCGTTTAACCCAGCACTGCCAAGCCCACCACTAAACTGTGTCCCTAAACACCTCATCTACAGGTTTTACAAACGCCTCCAGGGATGGTGACTCAGCCCCCTCCCTGGGCAGCCTGTTCCAGTGCTTGACCACCCTTGCAGTGAAGAAATTTTTCCTCATACCCAAAGTAAACCTCCCTTGGTGCACCTTGAGACTGTTTCCTCTTGTCCTGTCACTTCTTACCTGGGAAAAGAGACTGACGCCCCCTCTGCCTGCAGCCCCCTGTCAGGCAGCTGCAGAGAGCAATAAAGTCCCCCCTGAGTCTCCTCCTCTCCAGGCTAAAGACCCCCAGTTCCCTCACTGCTCCCCATCAGACTGGTGCTCCAGCCCCGCTGCCCATCTCTGGACAACTCCAGCCCCCCAGTGCCTGTCTTGTAGTGAGGGGCCCAAACCAAAGGCTGTTATTTTCTTACATTTGTATCTCAGTTTGGCACTTTTGTGTTATCATACTGGCTGGCACTGCAAATTTGCTGTGAAGTCACAAAACCTCTTGTGACTTAAGCTTTGTGATTTTTTCCATTCCTCCTGATGTTCCTCAGGATTTGGAATAGCTTGTCTTTTTACTTTTAAAAGATTTTTTTTTCTTTCAACATCCTTCTTTCAGAAACCTGACTTCCTCAAGTCTTTGCCCTTGAAGTCCCTAATTTCTGGTTTTATTTTATTTCTGTTAAAACTCTCCTTTCTTATTTGTGAATTTGATTATTTCAGAGTCAGTTTATGTGTGTTAAAATCTAATGTTCCTTTATATTGTAAAAGTCAAAATAGTGAAATTTCCCGTACAGCTGCTTCATGACTTCCTGTATCGAAAGGTAACACCAGCATACTTCAAGAACCTTTTTAGTCATTCTCTTCTGGTTTTGTTTAACGTCTGTGAAATTGGAGCACATTATTACAGTCCTTTTGGATCATTTTCTGCATTGAGTTTTAATTCAGTATATGGGCAAGATGAACTTACAGCAGAAATGACACATGGGAGCACCTGCTCATCCTAGTCTCCAGCTTTGTTCTCATTGGGCCAGTGTGATACTTACAAACAGAGGGGGCTGGGGAGCAAGGTGAAAGGGGGAGAGCCATACAGATTCCTGCACGTGACTTTAAAGGCAGCGATACTAGCACTATATAAGCATGGTATAATAAAGACACAAATAGGAAGCAGTAATTTAGTCTTGTTTTTGTTTTTTTTTTGGCCTACCCTGTTTGTTTCAATTAATTGAGTACTCAAAAATGTACAATATAAGCATTAAATTTTGTCTCTAGAATTACTGTGGAATAATCTCTGCTTTAACCAGATTGAGCTTCAACTACTTGGTTCTTTTTGTATCGCAGTGCAAACCAGATATAAATATACTCAATGATACGAAGCTAACTTCAGCTTCTCCAAAACAAAGTCACTGTTTAAAGCAAACAACCATTTGGCTGTGCTAGAACTCAGTGGGGAGGGTGGGGGTGGTAGAAGGAGGAATGGCCTTTTCAGCTATTGAAGCTGCAAGTCTTGTCATAACAGCTGTATACTTTCCAGGAATGCAAATAAGACACCAGTGTCTGTTGGTGTCGCAGCCTTCGCAGTGTGTAATACAGGCTGTGTTGTAGTCACTGCTGCTCATCTTTCTGTGTGGGCAGACTTACACTGCCCTTTGCTTGGATAGTTGGAATTACCAAAAATGGCTTTTCTTTGTGCAGGTCTTTCATAATATGGTATCTGAACTGTGCAGGTAGCTTTTAGTCAAGGACAGCCAGAGGAAGTATTCTCCTTTCCCCACTCTTTTCATCTACCAAATACAGGGGTGGTGGTGAAAAGAGATGGTGGCACATTAAATAATTATTCTTAAATTTCTAGTTTATTGTCATACTTCAGTATTTTCAAGGTAACTTACAAATCCGTTCCATTTAATGACAATAACAGAATATTTTCTGCAAACTGTGCAGATATTTCCTTTCTCTGTTTCTTTCTCTGGTCCTGTCTGTAAACATTTTATACTCTAGTTTTGTTTCGTTATTAGGGTTTGGGGTGGGTTTTTTGTGGCAGATTTGGCCAGACCTAGGGTAGCTTCTCTAAATTGGCTACATTCCTCTCTTACAGGAGGAGAAAATGATTCTTCAAGCAAATGACTTGGATTGGCTCTTGATCTTAGGGTGCCAACCACTATCCCCTGTAGAAATTGTTTGAAATAAAGGAACTTGTATCAACAGAATTAACTCACTTATGCAGTCTAAGGGGCAGAAGTTTGTCACTGCCACTGTGAAGTTCTGGAGAACTCTTGATCCTTCTCTGACATTTCAGTCCCTTAAATTATAAAATCCCTTTCAAAGATTAGACCAAAACCTGAAATTCGTAACTGCTAACACTAGAAGTTATGGGCTCAGCTGAAACAGTGATTTCTATGGTCCATCATAATCCTCCATAAGAATAGCTAACTTTCCTCTTTTTTCTGATGCGTAGGAGTAAATGACCTTGTCACATCTTCCTTTACTGATTTTCCATCCTTCCTAGCATCCCCTCAATGCTGATACCAACTGCATTTTTTTCCTCAACGATCTAATTTACCAATATAATAGAATCTAGTTCAGAAGCTTTTTTTCTCAGCTTCTGCATGGCTTTGGTAATTGCTGCTTCTGTTCGAGACCTGGAGAAGGTCTTGTGTGCTCAAAGATCTTTATTTTTAGCTGTATTATCTGATGTAATACAACAAACTATTCTCACACACTCTTCTTTAGGCTATGATAATGGTATGACGCCACAAAGCTACACTTTGAAAAGTATGAGTAGCAGCAGTGATTCTAATTTTATTTTTCCTTTATATTTCAGGTTGCAGTGTGATGAGGAATGCTTAGCTCTTCAGAGGAACAGGTGGGCAATGAACTTGCTTGCTTTTTTCAGTAGTCCATGTTCAGAAAGTTAATGCTATATGGAAAAAATTTCAATCCTTTCCTGCATGACCTAGAGAACTGGTAAATGTGGAGATGATTCCTGTGTTACAGTGGTCTATACTGAGTGATCTGAGAGTAGAATATTCTAGTGAAAAGTCCTAAATGAGTTTCAAATGTACAGACTGTACCTTTTACGAGCTGTTCATCCATATTAGTAACCTGTATCTTTACTCTTCAATGACAACATGTTTGGGAGGCTGGGGGGATTTGTGTGTTTATTTTTGTTTGGTTGTGGTTTTGTTATGTTTTGGGTTTTTTTCTTGCTACCCTCAAATTTAGGCGTCTTGCTGAGGCTCTTGAAATAGATGACAGTTCTGATCCTTTTAATATCCGTTCTTCTGGACCGAAGTACAGTGACCTTTTAAAAGAAGATGCAAGGTATGTGTTCTAATGATGAAAAGTGTCATAAGTAAACAGTGTTGAGAGCAAGATGGGAAATTCAAAATAGTACTTACTCTTGAAAAAAATGCCTGTTTTCTCTCAAACCTTGGCTGTAGGTGATAATTGAGTCAAAGAAGGTAATGTACGCTTCTCAAGACCTCCAAAAGGAGAACCTGAAAAGTAAAAAGTGCCTGATAGATTGCTTTGTTCTGTAATGGGAGCAGATTTAGAATGAGAACATAATTTTCCACCATTCTTCTTACTACAGATCAGTACCTGTACTTCTCACATCTCCACTGCTTCCATACACAACTAACCCCCATCTTGGACCTCTTTGTAAACTTTCCAAGATAAAGACAAAGTGATAGTGAAGTAATGAGATAGGCTCTCATAGCCTGATACGATTTCGCTCCACCAGTCTCTTGGATTTTTTTTGCCTTACCGCCTTTATTTTAAGAATAAAGAAATGGAATTAATAAATTGATTGATGCAGAGCTAAGCCTATGCCAGTGCTGACTGCAAAGAGGGCTGCTAGACTGAAACATCTGAAAACAAGGGAATAGGAAGGCAAGGTAATATCAAAAACATCACACTAATAAATACTACACAATCTGGAATGACAGGGAGGGATCATACGCATTTTTAAACAGATGCTTAAATAGTGTCGTCCAAGGAGTTTTTACTCTTGTGTTTGTAGGCATGACGTTAGTTTTTACTACCTCTAAGTTTTTGGAGCATCTGCTCTTGCTTCAGTATCCTAATGATACATAAATTTCATATTTTTGTGAGGATGTTTTCTGCTTGAAAATCCTTTCTTTACTGATGTGTTGAGACAAGTGAAGATTTTACATAAATAGCCACACAGAATTTAAGAGTAAATCACCTCTTGTTTTACTTCATATTTATTAGCCCACTGCAATATAAGAGTTGAATGTTTTCATTGTGGAGGTAGTTTTATTAGTATTTGGACTTAAAAGGGATATTTTATAAGGACTGTTCTCTTATGTTTGTATAGAATATGCTCTGCTCTACCTCTTTCAGAAAACAAAGCGCACATTCTCATTTTCTTACTGTGTTTAATACCTTGTGGTGTGTAGTTGCCTCTCTTTTTTTTTTCTTTTTTTTTTTTTTTTCTTTCAGTACAATCCAATCTCACCTTCCTGTCAGCCATTTTCCACCCATAGCTCAGTGTTCATCTTTCATGGACAGAACTGCCCAGAATCATGCACTGAATTTCGGATTGTCTGGGGTCTGACAGATGCCTTGAAAATTAGACTTAATAGCTTCCATGTTTGTCTGAAAGTATCTTTTCTCAGTCATTCTGCAATTTTACTTGCATTTCCTTTGTAGCCACTTTATATTGGTAACACACAATAAACTAATACACCCAGGCTATTCTTACTGAATCACAGCTTAAAGCAAAAGTTTTTGTTAGTCCTCAAGTCAGTAACTTTCCACATTGAATTACTTGATTTCATTTATCTAGTCTTCAAGATAAATTTGTTTCTTCGTGTATTAACGTAGCTCACTTTACAAATTGCAGACTGCTGCTCACATAAAGCTGTGGCTTTATGAACTTGCTTCCTTGACTGCTCTTGATGATCTTTTATCTCAACAGTCTTGCAGAAGATCTGGGTTTCCCTCTTAACAGCAGGACCTACAAAGTGTATCTGTTACAGTATTTTTTTCAGGTAGCTCGGTGTTCTGTATAAGTTCTGACAGGTGCATTTATTGTTTGAGCAGGTCACTCCAGTAATGCAAGAGTTCAGGGCTTATGGTTTTCTGCAGAGCATAAGTTATACATCTATGTATGGGATCTCAGAATGATGAGAAATACCACAGCTGCCTTCCTGTGCATTCGGGGTTGCTGCCTAAGGAAGGGGGCAGCTGCCAAAACCATGAGTAGATTCATCATCTTTAGGCAATTCAATGGAGCTGATATGTTGTCAAGGTCTGAAAAAAAAAATGCACACCTACAAATCTACAGAGAGAACTTGAGGAAGCTGTGGAAAGACTCCTGATTTTGAGCTGTAATCTTCAATTCCAGAACCCTAAAGGTCCAAGATGCTGTACAACTCAGGTAGCAGGAAGATGATGTGTAAGTGCAAGTGTGTCAAGGTAATTTTTCTCCTTTGTAGGAAAATGACAGGAGAAAGAAGTACCAGGAATAGCATGGTAATGCTGCTGCATGATTATCTTGCTGACGTGTTTGTCAGAATCTGACAAGGAGTCAGATGAGAAGTCTCTACGCCGTGCAGCTTTACATTAGAAGATACCATGCTGCCAAGGGGAATCCATCCTCTGACATGGAGATGACTGCATCAGCATGACTGAGTACTGGTCAGGGTGTACGGATCCGCTGGGTGGACACTTCAGCACTGACCTTGCTAAGAGGCTCCAGAAACAGACACAGAGAGCAAGTAAATGCTCAGGTTGGCCTGTTGACATGAAGTTGGAGGGTAGACTGGCCCAAGTATCAATGCCCAGTTTGACAAGGATGGTGCTAAGGCTGCTGTTTAAGACTACTGGAGAAGGAGAGGAGGACATCTGGAATGTCTGGCAACATACAGCTATGCAGAAGAGGATTTTCTTATTTTGTCACTACCTATGCAAGACCCCACAGCAGTCATATGGACCAGGGAAATCTCAGATCAAATGGTTAATTCTAGAGGGGTCCAGAGGAAGATGGGTCCTTTGTAGGCAGCTGCTTAGCCAGTTTTCCCAGGAGTTAACCTTCCACATGCTGTTGTAGACTATGAAGGCAGAGCCAAGCACTCCTGTGTGTGCCTGAAGGAAGAGGCAGTGAGGGCAGCTTCTCAAGTGCATGACTGGTGAGCTGCAAGCCTGGAATGTCAGTCACTTGAAGGCAAAATCTTGCACTGGCCAGTGTTGCAAGAATAAGGAGGTTTTTAGCAGAGGCAGCAAAATCTGGGGAAAACAAAAAAATACACAGGAAGGACTACAGTGAAAAACCAAGCAATGAGGAACATTCTCATGTGAAGTGGTGTGGTTGAGAGGAACTGAAGCCGCTTACATAAAATGCAAGGAGGTGAGGAGAAGCCTAATGTACACCCTTTCTTTTTCTGTGCAGGGTCTATAGACTTTAAGTCCCACATTGCAGAATTTTGGTGTACCCACTGTCAGATGTGTTTATTCTAAGCACCACTTAATTTCCTTACTGTACATTGACACTTTTCATTAAGTGTCAGTTGCAGGTTAGAACACAGGAGCTCACAGTGAGCAGTTAGCTGGTTGTTTGCCCATAACCAGTCATAAATAGCTTAATTGAAAGAATTGTGTGCAAGTCATGATTTCTGTGCTAGTAAGCCATAATAGCATTCCTTTTAAAATAACAAAACACACTTGGCAAAACTTGGAAAACTTACTGTAAGAGCTCAGATGAGTAACCCCAAAAGAATAAAAAAAACTTGAGAAAATGCATCAGTCAGGTAATAGATACTTGTCAGTGTCCTGAGAAATGGAGACACTCCATTTGTTTTCATAGGGCAGTATGAACTGTACTTTGGTTTATTTGTAAATACACAAGTGACTTCCAACTCAGGATGACGACAAATGCAATGTCCCAAACAGGATATGAGCAAGCTGTTGAGACACTGAAACAAGCAACCTAAAACTGGTACCCCAGAACCAGAGAGAAGTACAGGTGAGAAATAAACAGTAGCCAGTTCTCACTGCCCCTGCCCACCTGCGTGTCTGATCAGGATCATCTAGAGAAGACTACTGAGCTTGCAGGACTTTCCCCTGCACTGCCCCCCCCCCCCCCCCCCCGCCATCTTCTTGTGAATGATTTACAGCAGGTTTCATTGTCTTCCTCATCTTAATGGATGGTTTCTGCTACCAGTAGCCTCTCAATACCTTTGCTAACAGTTGAGCTTGCCAATGTTTCTTGGCAACTGCAGACTTCTTTTTGCTCTTCAATGAAGTGTGGGTTTGTGCTTCTGCATAACTAGAGATAAAGAGTGTGCTTCCGTGCGTGTTGAACTGATGCTCCCCTCCTCTTAGGTCATGGCAGCCTAATGAGGTTTGCTCCCAAATGTGGAAAGCGAAGACTGCACACAGTTGAAAAGAGACTTTATTCTTTCTTTACTGTTTCATGCAGTGATCTCCGAGGTAAGTTTGATACAGTATAGAAAATCTTACTTGTGCTTTGTCAGCCTTAGTGGCAGAGGAGTAAACTGCCTGAAATACTATTCTTCACTCAGAACATATGGATACAGAAGATGCATCTTCCTGTTGGATTCTCAGCTGTTCGCTGATACATCCAGAACTCTAGGGCAATCCAGATATTTGTGGAGGGTACCTCTTTCAAAGGAGACTTTCAGATTAAGGAATATTGAAGTCCACCGTTTCCTTGAAGATTCCTCAGTGCAAATCGTGCTCCCTCAGAGTCTTCTTGATGATTCCAAAGGAAAAGCAATTGTTCTGTCCCTTCCACCAGCTGCATTGGCCTGTCCTTTGTTGTTCCTATCTGAACAGTCTGTAGGTTGGGGCTCGCTCAGGTCATCAGGTGACTGAGGGTTGTTCTTCTATGAAGTTACTCTATATGAAAGACTCTGGAGGTACAAAGGGCACGTAAAACACTTCCCTCACCTTTGAACACACATATGGGTAGTCACAACTCTGCCATTGCATAGTATGTTACAAGCAAAAAGGAGTAAGGTCCTGCTTCTGCTCTTTAGAGAATGATTGCAAGTAGGGATGTTAGATGTTGCCCATGAATTAGTTTCTGTACAGCTCATCTGCTGCAGTCCATCTCACCTTTTTGTACAGGGCAATAACATTCTCTCAATCAAAAAATTGATTTCTGCTGTCACCACCACCCTGGCCGTGTCCCCAGCATAGTATCCTTTCTGCTTTGCCTTCCTATTTGAGTACTTAAGTCTTGATGCTGAGAGACATTCCAGGTGTTTCTGAAAGAACTCCCACCTGGTTGATTTCACTGATGGCTTCCAGTTGATAACTCTGTTTTTAGAGGCTCCTGAAGAGTTAATTTTTTAAAATGCATTTCCTAGTTTGTGAGCTAGTTCCTCAGTAGGTTTTTAAAAATTACACATCAGGTGCTTGTGGACCTTCTCATTGGTTTGTTGGTTCTATTTTTTTCCTACCTCCTGTGATAATTTCACCTTGAAATTTGGCTGTTCATGGCTGGTGTTACACAAAAAGCATTTGCTTTTTGGTAATCTGAAGTTAAGGTCATCCTGAATGCATTAGTGGTTTTGGTTGGGGGTTTTTTGTTTGTTTTTTTTTCTTTTTTCTTTTGAACCTGAGATTATTGCTGTAATGTTCTTTCTAAAGCTTCACCCTGTGTGGCTGACTGTATTTTATAGCCTTGGTGTCTGGAGTCCTCTTTATTATTAACTCTGGAAGTCCAGGTGCAATTTTCCTGGTGTAATACTTTTCTCCACTGAAGATCCAGGAGTTCCGATAACTGCATGCAGCATCCGTCCACTGTTAGAAAACCTTGAATGTTTTCCAGTGACGGGCTGTGTTCATCGTACCAGTGAGCGAGTGATGTTGGTAGCTAATGTACTCAGTGTTGCCATTTGGCATGTGTGTTTGAGACCACTTGGTCTTTTGATGATGCATTTACTTTAGCATCCAGAACTGTGGTAGGGCATCTACCAAAGATGGTAGTGCCTGCTTCACGAGCCCCTCTTGACTGATGAAATTCTGACATTATTTACAAATTGGTGTTGTGTTGGTATGGAACGGTGCCTGTTGTTGAAGAAATAAGATTATTTACTACTAACCAGCTTTGAGATATGGAATCTTGAGATAGCCTTTTTTTCCCCCCTGGGGATGGTGCCCTAACAAATAACACCCTTACTTTTGGAGTTAGTTTACTTGCTTATTTAAGAACAGGGTGCAGAGCTCACTCTTGGGTGAAAGACTTGACCTACTGTGATTGAGCAAGCTAAAAAAAAAATAGTTTAAGAAAATCCTCAATATCTCATATAAGAACTTTCTGTTTGCTTACAAAGTAGCCTTATGCTGCTGCTTTTGTTCTTACCATTCTGTTATGCTAGACAAGTTGAACACCAGTCAGTAACTTAAAAAGACTGAAATGGCAACTTCAAAATCAAAATGTCAAAAGTCAGGCAGTAGAGTTGTATCATGGAACCTAGCATAAAATTCTAAGGTTTGAAGGAAAAGTAATACATTCTTTTTGTAATAGCGATGACATACTAACACTTTTGAAATGTGAATGATGCAGTATATAAACCAAAATGTACTCTCACTCTTGCTTCCTCCATCAATTGAGTTCTTTAATTTTGTTCTTGTTGAAAATAATGTTACAAAAGATATTCCGTCTTTGTACGCTTTCTTGCCTCATTTACCTAGAATGCTGTTCTTGCAGGAAGGATTTAAAATTCGTCAGTGACATTGAGAAGGAAATGAGAATGCTTGTGGAAGCTGTGAATAAGGTCAGTATTCAGATATTCTGTATGACTTCTTATAAGAAACAGTTTTGTTTAGCTTGGGGGGAGTTTGTTACTAAACTTTATTAATATTAAGAGTTATGAGTTGATACTAGATTTGTTTGGGCTCCAATAGAGTGCACAATTTAATTATAAACAGAAGAAAAATTTTAGGAGACATAGCAGTTCAGGATCACTTTGGTGACAGCCAGGCTTTGTTTAAAGATTCAACCAGTGCTAGGCTTTAATGCATCAATGGATTATCATTAATTTTTAGATCTCCATTAATAAAGTGTTAATCATCAAAGATTTAACGGTGCAGCCTTTGAGGAGGAAAGCCTAGGTTCTTCTGATCCTTGTAGTGGAACTTGCTCACAAATTTGTGGATACCTTCTTGCATTTGCCAGTGTGTGAGGTAGTTGTCCTCCTTCTGTAACAAGACTCTGATTCAGCCACAGGTGTTTGGTAGGCTCCAGTACACCTAGAGAGGTTGATCCCACAGACACAATCATAGATGTTTCAATGAAAGCAGAATTCCACCTTCAGGCCTGTCATGTTAGCATACTCCTGGCTTGCGCTGTGCCTGACCCAGTATACGTGGTTTAAAGGACAGTGTAAACCATACTGTCCTCAGTTGCCCTTAGCTCAAGAAGTAGTTAATCTTCTGTAGAAAGGGTTAATTTCCTTCTCTCTAACCTCTGAGGACAGTTACTTAACTTATTCCTTCTTTTTTATGTATGATGTTTCTTACTTAATCTTTGTGCTTGTCCACCTGTCTAATGTTCTTTGCCCATTGTTTTCCATGTTGGAATGACAGTCTAAAAGGGGGCCATCTGTGTCGAATTCTGTTCAGGCCCCTCCAACCTCAGACACCTGATAACAACTCTTCTGTGCATCTGTTAACAACTAAAAATAATTTGCCTAATGTTGTGTTGCCAGTGGTTATCCTATTTTACATGTACCATTATATACTGCCTTTATTATACACAGGTGTACACAAGTGTGTACACATATACATATTTCTATATATATAACTGCATATCAAACCAAGATAAATGGGGGGGGGGGGGGAGGGCAATCACATGTCTTGAATCTGCAATATACAATGAGTTAGTGATACCAAAAATGGCAGAACAAGAGAACCAGAGAGCTCAGCAGCATCTCCAATGCTCAGAGGTTGAAAAATATAAATACAAACAACAGCTGTGTCTGTCATATTTCACCCTTAGAGAGCATGTGATCTTTTAATTATAATGAGCACCCTTACATCTGGAACAGTCTATTTTTGAGTACTTCTCTCAAAGTTTGCCTGCAGGAGCGATTTCATACCTAAAACCTTCTTCACAGGGGACGATGCACATTTGTCTCAAGTTACCACACTGCTTGTAAGCTCAGAGATGGGGATTTGCCATCCTTGTAAATACCCAGAACTCAACGAGACAGGGTGCTGAGCAACCTACTTTTGACGCTGGCTCCGAATGGCAGACTGGACCAAAGGACCTGAGAGATAATTTTTGACCTAAATTATTTTACAGTAACTGTAGATTAACATTCATTTTTATCAATGATTCAATACAATTCTGCTTCTGAAGAGGCTCAGCTCTATTACCAAACTCTTGTGACCTCACGCTTAAATTCACCTCAAAGATGTACAAAGTAACGGTAGCATCACAGAACGGCTGAGGTCGGAAGGGACCTCTGGAAGTCATCTTGTCCAACCCACGCTGCTCAGGCAGGGCCATCTAGAGCCAGTTGCCCTGGACCATGCCTGGACAGTTTCTGAGTTGTCTCCGAGGGTGGAGACTCCACAGTCTCCTTGGGCAACCTGTGCCAGCGCTCGGTCACCCTTGCAGCAAAGGGAGTGTTTCCTGATGTTCAGAGGGAACCTCCTGTGTGTTCCCGCTGCCGCTGGTCCTGGCACTGGGCGCCACTGAACACAGCCTGGCTCCGTCCCCTTTGCACCCTCCCTTCAGCTGTTCCTAGCCATGGGTAGCAGCAGCCCTGAGCCTTCTCTTCTCCAGCCTGAACAGTCCCAGCACGCTCAGCCTTTCCTCAACGGAGACACGCTCCAGTCCCTTCATCATCTTTGTGGCCCTTCACTGGACTCACCCCAGTATGCTCATTTCTCTCTTCTACTGGGGAGCCCAGACCTGGACACAGGACTCCAGGGATACTGGTAGGCTCCTCTGCTGCAAGTGCGCATCGCTGGCTCATGTTCAACCTGGCGTCCACCAGGACCCCCAGGTCCTTTTCTGCCACACTGCTTCCCAGCTGGGTGGCCCCCAGCACACACTGGTGCGTGGGGTTGTTCCTCGCCGGGGGCGGGACTTTGCACTTCTCCTCGCTGAACCTCCCCAGGTTTCTGTCAGCCCATTTCTCCAGCCTGTCAAGCTCACGCTGGGTGGCAACGTGCCCCTCTGGCCCACCAGCCACCCCTCCCAACTTCATCATGGGCAAACTCGCTGCGGGTGCCTTCTGTCCCGTTGTGCAGATCGCTAATGGAGATGTTAAACCTGACTGGTTGCAGTGTACAGCCCTCCTCCTCTCCCGCCAGGGTACACTGCTAGTTACCGGCCTCTAGCCAGACTCTGCGCCACTCATCAGCACCCTTCGGTCCCGGCCATTGAGGCAGTTTTCAATCCACCTCACTGTCTGCTCATCCAGCCCCTGCAGCAATAGCTCGGGGGCCTGAGGCAAGTAGGACACAGTGTCCCAGCCCTTACTGAAGGTCCAGCAGACCCTAGCCACTGCTCTCCCCTCATCTACCAGGTGTGACACCTCATCACAGAAGCCTATCAAGTTGGTGAAGCCACGCTGTCCTCCTGAGGAGTTTCTTGTCCTTCCTGTATCGGGAAGTGTGTTCCAGGGTGAGCTGCCCCATCACTCCCCCAGGGACTGAGGCGAGGCTGACAACCTGTAGCTCCATGTGTCCTTGCCCATCTTGAAGATAGAAGTGACAGAATGTGTGGAGGCCATGCTCTGTTCTTTCTTTTCCTTTAAAATGGTGGCATGTATGGTGTAAAAGGGAACATGTCCCTTGCACTGTAAAGTTAACATGGTTTTCTGCTCAGTTCTTTCTCTTGCATACCTTTTATTTTTATGTCTGGAAGTCTCAGAGGCTTTATTTTCTCTCTTGTAAGAGTCATCGTTCATCTTGCAATCTACAGGTATCTATGTTGTCTCAGGCATGTCTCTACCTGTTGTTACCAATGTTGCTCTTTCAGGCCTGTGTCCAGCCTGACCAAGTCAGCTCCCACTTTTTATGTAGCCAAAGGCTGGATTAATATGTTTGATGTGGCATTATGCAAGGAGACTGTTTTTAGGTTTTCTTCTGCTATGGTCCCCGATCCTCCTTTCGCTTGAGGCTGTGTTCAGTTGTTTGTTTTTCGTGACTCCTAAATCCTTTCTGACTAAAGATGTGGCTTATTTTCTTTTCTAGATGTAGAGCTTTACTTAATTGTATTAAAAGCATTTTGCATGCTACTCTATCAAGCATTCAGGTAACTGCCTATATCAGTACTGTGTCTTTCATACTGATTACTGTTCCTTGGGCTTACATGTTTCACTTTGACCTTTTTACTTTTTGCACTGTGCCTTTGGAGATACCAGCTTCAGCTTAACTGAATAAATGGGTAACAAAAAGGGGTTTGATACTTACAAGTTTTAACATTGATGTGCTTCAGCTGTGTCAGTATATGACTTTGTTTACCTCATGAACATCTGTTCCCCTAGACTCATCGCTACATACTCATCTAGCATAGCAGAGTTGTCATCGTTGATATATGTAAGCAGACAAGACCGGAAACATTTATATCACCTAGCTCTGCATACAGACAGAAATTCTGATGTTTTTCTGAGCACTGAACTAGCACCGCTTTTTTTAGAGCAAGCATTACTAGTCATCATAAATAGGTACAGAATTTGTGGAGTTTTGTGTGCTGGTAGTGTTGTCATAGGTGGGAGGCTTATTGTTGTTTATTACCAAATAAAGATTACATCCTGACAGCATGTGATTACCCTGAAGACTTATGGAAATGAATGATCACAGTTTTTGATCCAGTTACTATTTAACTGAGCTATTTTACAATCTAAGAGGAGACAGACATTAACCCCCTAATTACAGGTAGCTGTAATGTACCTCTTTGTGGTGGTCTTCACATTTATTTAGGTGACTGACCTTCTGTAAATCCACATCGACTACTCCTAGTGGCCTTCTACTTCATGTACCTAAAAATGGCTTCTGAAAGGATTGATTTTTTTCCCTGGGCTTTGAAGTGTAGCTGATCAGCCTATATGTAGTTCTTGGGTGGATTGGGGCTTTTTTTGGTTTTTATTTTTGTTTCAAACATAGTTGCAGCAATTACCTTTCTCTAGTTATTGGGTTCCTATACCATTCTCTACAGTCTTTCAGAGATGACAGAGAGTGGGACATCATCCTGGTCTCTCAGCACTCTTAAATACACTGCCTGCAGTCCCAGGAACTTGTATAGGTTGGGGTTTCTGTAGAAAACCCTGACTCAAACTCATTCTACTACTGGTGGGGGGTTTTCCACTTGGACCCTGTCTGTAGACACAAAGACCTAGAAGACTTTGGTGACAACGAAGGCAAAAACTGAAGGAGTTTGAGTGCCTGAGGCAGACTAAAGCATGGAGTGTCCCATCCTCATCTGCATTTGCTGTTACAAAGTCACCCAGCCCATTACAACAGCACTTACAGGGCCCTGCTTTTTTGTTTGTTCTTTTACTATGTATATAGTAGCCAGTGTCAAATCAAGCATTACCAGTCTTTAACTGAAATTATAACTACAGTTTTGTTTTTACTTAATAAAAAGTCTATTAATGCCATTACATGGTAGATTTGCAGATAAACAGCTTCTTTGGTAGAAGCAAATCAGACATCCTTGTAGTTATCTACAGTATATGCATTGGAAAGCCAGCCTGAAAAATAAAATCAGATCTGATGGATCATTTCCGGAAAAAAAATCAGAAGAAAATAATTTTATAGTGTTTCTTTGGGATGTGAGTAGAATGAATATATTCAGGATTTGTATTTCAAACTTAAAAGATATATGTGTGTGTTTACTTTGAGGTGATGGAAACCATAGACAATACATCTTAATTTTGGGGAAATAAATGGACATTTAAGATGACTTTCCTGTTAATGCTGAGGTATTAGCAATCTATGATTCTAATTTTTCATAGCAGCAAAATTTTAGAGGTAGAAGCGCTTTTTTTTCTTCTTTCCCTGTTATCCCCCTCGAAGGAAAACTTTACCTTTTTTCTTTCTTTTTTTTTTTAACTTTTTCTCTTGAATTCAGGGCAAGCATACAAAGAAGAGCCATTGTTACCCACCAATGAACAGAGATCACCGCAGAATCATCCATGAATTAGCTCAGGTTTATGGCATTGAAAGTGTGAGCTATGACAACGAACCAAAGCGTAATGTTGTTATCACTGCAGTGAAGTATGTAACTCATTACTGTTTTCAGATCTGTTAACTGTAGTTTAAATAACTGGATTTTTTTATCACTTACTCAAATGAGTTTATTTACAATGTGATTTGAAACATGCAGTAACTTTCAGTAGAAATTTTTTCTACAGTAGTTTTTAAATTGATAATTTCATAGACTTCTATTTCCACTATTCGAGTAAACCTTCAGAGAAGAAATCCCAATTAGAAATAAAATAGCTAAGAAAAGATTTTGCAAGGCTTTTTTCCATTCATCTTAGCAGTAACTTTTTGTCTTTTTTGTCATCAGCTAAATTTGAGAGGTATCAAAGATAGTGTCATAAAATTTTATGAAAACTAATTGCTGGGCTGAGAAGTCGTAACTAATTTGCACCTTCTTTTGAAAAAAATTGGTATTGGAACTTGTTCTCCCACCTATTTGAACCTGTCATAGATTATACTCCCTCTTTAGTGGATAAAGAGGGAGCTGGAATTACTGCAAATTGAAGAGATTTCTAAGCAAGATTGGAAATATTTGGGGAAGACCCATATAAGGCAGCTCACATTAGAGAAGGAAATGAAGGGAATGTCACTGGGGGAAAAGCAAGGTGATTGCACTGGAGACATAGTATGGGAAGGTTTCCCAAACCTGATATCAAGGCTTCCTTGATTCTGCTGCTCACTGAGCAGTATATTTAATTTAGCATTGTCAAATTATAGTTCTTTGACAACAAGTTGTTTTTAACTGTAGATATTGACTGTAGTTATAAAAACCCCTGTCACCATCTGTGCTGTGGTGCCATGGGCTGCTCCTGAGCCTGGTCATAGGTTGGTAGCTTAGCCACAATCTGGAATTTTTTTCCAGGCAAGTTGGAACACTGCTTTGATACCCCTTTCTGTTTTCATGAAACAATGAAAGATACTCTTTTTGTTTCTAGAAAAGGAAAGAAAAGAGATCATATTTGAAAAAGCTTATTTAAGAAAAAGAAATTGATAGGGGAATGAGAAATTAATGAAAAGTGTGTGAGCAAGGAGCAGGACAGGTGACTAAGCTTTAAAAACAAAGACGTATCCTACAACTTGAGAATGGGAGGCATTCCTCTGTTGTCTGAGAAGAGATTGCATACTTGCTCCTTCCCTTGTGGTGTTTGGGGAATGGCGTACCATGCAGAATGAATATGTTGCCATTTCAACTTTTTCACTCTTACAGACACTGAATGGTCTACTAAGGATACTCTTCAGCTGCGTAGCAATGTTTCTTATTTCAGTGGATTCATCCAAAGCTTCTTTTTATTGTCTTTTTATTTGCCACTTCTTCAAGACATAAAAAACATTTAAGCCTCAGAAAAGGGATAGCTCAAGTTGCAGGATGCTATTTTTGAGTATTTCACAACAGCTCTTCAAGTCCACGGGCTAGTAGTCACCGGAAATTCCATGGTTTGATTCATTTTGTTTCATCTGAGTCTAGATAATTCAGAATGATGCCAGGCAAAGAGGCTGTTCTTCCTCTTCACGCTCCCCATTGTCATTGAAATGGTAACATTGCCATAGAGGTAGGTCAGAGGAGTGAGAAAGTCTCCTTGGAGCTAAGAAAGCTTTCTCCAACCAGACTTCTTCCTTTTCCAGATATCTAGGAGCAAACACCACATATCTGCTTTGCCCTCAGTCCCTGTGCCCATCATCATTCCACCACATCAGTAAGAGCTGGTCACACTCGCTGCATGTACAGCACTGCCGATGTCTGGCCACGTAGAGAGTGTTGCCAGTACTGACTGTCAAGGTTGATCTGAATTACAGTTCTGGTGTTGTTTGAAGACCCTGAGTGAATCCTTGCAAGTGCCCTTATCTGTGATTCCCTGTTGGTCGTCTTTGCAGTTGCTATCTTTTGAGCAGTTGCGATACCAGCTTCCTTCTGATCCAGACTCAAAGGTTATGTCCAGACTGTGTGGTGAGAAGGGGAGGGCTTTCTCCTCCAAGTTGAAGCATGTGCTTCACTGTACCTGTCAGTGTTTTCCTGAAGTCTTTTACTCATAAGAATTTCTTCCTCCTACAAATAACTCTGGATGCCAGAGCTTGTTAAGGGGTATCTGCTTGTTATATAGTGACTGCTGTTTAAGCAGCTTGTATGAACTTGAGACATCCTGAAAGTGTTTTTGAGAACAGTCATCCCTGTAAGACCCATCCTTTTTCCTGTACTTTGCAGGAAAAACAATAGGGTCAGTCTCCCCTCATGACAAAGAGGACTTTTCAGGAAGGTGATGAGGTCCCTGCACATTGTTCTCACTGAGAAAGCCACATCCTGCCACACTTGAAGTGTTCTCTGTTCTTCACCCAGGATTTTGTTTCCTTTCAGTGAGGTCAGTGTGGAAACATTTCACAAGTGGTCACCCAGCTGCAGGCTATGCAAGACCAGCAGGAACAAAGACATAAAGAAATTAAACCCCCTGTAACTACACGGAACACCCTTATTGGGTCATGGCAGTTGCATCACAGAAGACAAAACCTGTACATCCCAGTGGCAGAGTTGCAAGGAAATTTATGTTGTGAGGAAACAGAATTATTCTTTGGCTTCTTTAAGTTTTTCTGGGCACATTTCAGTGCTTTATCTCCAGGTACAAGTTTATTTCAGTTGATAAGTTAACTGTCTCTGCAGCCTTTCTGGTGTCTGGAATAACTTCACTTCCAATGTGACAGAAGTTCTGATGACTTCCTGAAGGTATTTTATTACTTTAAGGACTTTCATTCTGCTCTTCACTCTAGGAATTTTCTCCTCTGCCTCAAGGAAAAAGCTAACTTCTCTCCCCGCCCCCTTTGCAATCACAAAGGCCTTTTCCAATGACTGCATCTCAACACCTGTAACCTCTGAGGCTTTTTGAGCAATTTAAGCATAAATAATGCTACAGGTCACCAGCCAAAATGGTTTTAGCAGCAGTACTGCTCCAGAAAACAGCTATGTCTCTTTCAATTTTTCCTTCAATCATGACATTGTTTGCCCTCAGAATAGTGTGTGTTGCCTCTCGACAGCTTATGACATAGAATATGTGAAATCTAAACCATCAGGTGACTGACAGCCACTTGCTTCATTATTCCACCCAAACTGTATCAGCTTTTGGAGGCACTTCTCACAAAAACTGCTCTGTTTGGAAGCTGATGGATCATTATTGCAAAGCTACATGGAGGCAGTTCTGGATAGGTTAGTGGGCAAAGAATTTTGTAGTAGCTCATACCAAAATGGATCAATGTTGATACATCCTGGAGGGAGGAAAATTGAATTTCCAGTCTTGAAGAAGAAAAATTTGAGTCCTGATTCCACAGGTCAGTTGTATACAGTGGCCTATCCTGATGTCACCACCAGTGCTTTATAGTCAGCAGGTAGGTAGTTATGTTCTCCTCACTTTTCCCTGGAGTGCTGCTGAAAAATTGTCATATTTCTGTTGCTTGGGGCAGGCAGTTGTCTTTTTTCCTTACTTTGAGAATACATTAACAGAATGGCAACTTTCCTATCAACGTGTCCAAAGTACTTGTGGAGTCCTTTGATTCCATCTCCACAGTTCTGTTACAACCGATGATAGATAACGGTGATTTACGTTAGCAGGAAGGGAGGATCTGCTTACTTCCTTCTTTCGGGCAATGAATTAGTCAAGGAGTTTTTTCCATTTTACATCTATTTAGTTGAATTCAGTTGTTTGATTTTCTTTCAGATGAGCTGAATATGATCGGCTGTTTCATTTCTTTTGGGGTTTTGGTTTTTTTGGTGGTGGTTTTTTTTTTTTTTTTTTAAACCAATGATTAGAAATATTCAGAGAATTTCTGGGGAGATTGGAGTCAATCTAGTGTTGTCCCGTGTGTCGCCAAGGCACCCAGGAAGTGGTGTGAATTTTGCTTGAGTGGGAGTTCTTAGACTTTTGTCTCTAAAGCATCTGTGGTTTCATGGCTGGATAGTCTGCTCTATCTCTCTTCTGGGTTTGGGTTGTGAGGGTCTTCTTGGAGGGACACTAAATCTTGTAAAAGCACAGGACTAGGCCTTGATGTAACCAAAGGGAATTTCCTCTTAACTGTCCACAAGGCTTTGATCCCTTCTTATTTTTAAAGGCTTGATATATTAACCCTCTACATCCTGGGAGCATTTAACTTAAGAGTAGAGCTTACAAGCAGGATTTAGCCTGACATTTTTTTGAATAAAGTGAGATACTTCACTTTACTTGATGAAGGCCTTTCTACTTTTTTTTTTTTTGCCTATTTACTTCCAGTCAGTTGGGTTTCCATGTATTTGCACCCCACCATTTTTAACAATGGAAGAAGACAACAAAATATTCTCCCATCTACTTTTGTCCTCTTTTAGTCTTTTCAGGTAGAACTCTACAGTTGAGAGGTAACTGAAATGATATGGGAGCATTTGGCTTTTTGTGCCAGGCTTGGAGCTAAAGGAGAGGAGTAGTTTTTACCCATTTAGTACAAGAAGGGAAAGTTAGTTGTTCTCAACTGATGGGACACTAGTATACTTGCTGTTGGAATGGACATGTGAACATAATATAATCCTGAAAAAATTATGGTCAGTGGCAAGTGGGGTTGTGGGGTTTTTTTTCCAAATAGTGAACATTTTCGGTGCAGGGGAGGTGAGGACACTTTGAACTGATGACCTGTGTTTGCAGGGTTTTGCAGTTCATTTGAAAAGACTGTCAGTACTCGGTTTAAAACAATACTGAAATGGGGTCAGGGACCAGCCTGCCATAGTTTAGCGGACTTCTGACTTACCTTGAGAATGTTGTGGAGTTTATCTGTCTTGCTACAGTATCACAGGAATTGGGCATTCTATTTTCAGAACTGATGGAAACAAGACATGATAGAAGTAAGACAAATATGTTGGGAATAAGACAATTACTTAATTTTTTTTAAGCTCTGAAGCAGAGCTAGTATTTGTGTACTGATGTGAGATTTCAACTGCTTAGAGCTCTGAAGGGAGATGGGAAAAAATTAATTAACACCTATGTGACAAAGCATGGAACTCAACACATGTACAAGCAATTGTTTTGCAGAATTTATTGCTATTTGAAATGTAATTTTGAAAGGAACAAGACGAGCTTGAAAGTAGGAATTTAATTAGTAAATGCAGAGAATCTTGTGGTGTAGAGGACTGCTCTGGAAGGAGTTTATTTTTAAAATTCATTAATAAAATAAACAAGGAGGAAACATTATTTAGTGATTGACATAGAATCATAGAATCACTTAGGTTGGGGAAAGACCTTAAGATCATGTTAGGAGTCCAGCGACTGACCTAACACTACCAATTCCACCGCTAAATCACATCCCTAAGTGCCTTGTCTACACATCTTTTAAACACTTCCAAGGATGGTGACTTGGCCACTTCCCTGGGTAGTCTGTTCCAATGCTTGACAACCCTTTCGGTGAACAATTTTTTCCTGCTGTCCAATATAAACCATTCAGGTAGAAATAGGAAAACAATCCAGTTTAGTGTACCAGAAGTAGTTCGGTCTTCAAATGTTAGCAGCATGTGTTTAGAGGAAGGTACAAGAAGGGTTGGAAACTGACCTTGTCAAGGTTTAAGAATTTTAATTTATTCAGCTTATTTCCCCCAAGAAAAGATGAAAAAGAAACTCTGAATGGAAAAGAGGCTAATTGTGGAAGGTTTTTTAGTCTTGCAGTTGAATCATAGTGGTGACTAGAAGCTGAAATAAAGCAAGCTTACTCTTCTAAGTGGTTCATGAATTTATAGGAAATTTTTAAGACTTTTCCACAGCCTATTAGAGATACAGTGTGTTTGGTAATTATTTGGAATTTTTAAAGTAGATGCCTTTTTGGAACAATCTTTCTAGGTTTTTTTCTGGGTATTTTTTTAATATCCTTCCTCTTTCTCCAGCCAGTGCAGCCTTGGGGCATGGACTGCCGCACTGAACTTCACAGCCAATATATGCCTAAAGCATATAAATATAGCTAACAAAGTACACTGCCCTCCTATACTGGAGGAAACATTGTCCTGCGCCACAGCCACAGGGTGGCCCCTTGTATTGCAGGTGGGACAAGCACAAGTAGGGTGCTTCACTGTGTGGTTGTGGCCATATAATAGCAGCTAGTGTGGAGGGCAGGAACAGCTGATTGTGTTTTGTTCTTTTTTTTCCCTAATGCATGTTTTTTTTTTCCTGATCTTGTTCACCTAGGCTAGCTGACAAGGAAGAGGCAGTGTTGCTGTATTATTCCTGGCAGAGCGCTGCTTAGCAGGGCTGCTTTGAGTGCAGTGATAAACAGGTTTAACATGACTTACTGACAGAGTTGAAGAACAGGATTTCAAAACGTTAGATAACACATGGTGAAGATGCAGTGAATTGTGTTTACGTGATGCTGGGTTAAACTGTTAAGTTGCTGCTTCCAGTCTTCTGTCTGTTCTGTAGAAGAACAGATATATGTTGCCCTAGAATGCAAGTATTGCATTTTTGGTTTTTCAACAGTTGATCACGTTGTGTACTTTGTAGTAGAAAGGAGCTGTGCACTTCACATGCAGAAAGGAGGGGGTCGGGACAGTGACACGTCTTGTAAGCTGCTTCTGCATCTTCTGTAGACAGTGATCAAGAGACATATAGGATACTGGATATCTTGTTCTTGGTAATGAAGATGGACTTTGCACACTATTGGTCTTCATGATTGGAAAATTAAGTATTTGAATAGATGATTTAAGTATACAAGTATAAACTCTGACACCAGATCTGCTACTTAAAAATGCAACTTTTTTGCCCTGACTTCTTAATGAATATAATTTCCTATTGAATTAAATAATCTTTCTTTTATTTCTCTAGAGGGAAATCATTTTGTCCAAGCAATACCTTAACTTCTGTGCTAGATAAAGAAATGCAGAGCAGGCCTCCGCCTCCTATTCCTCATTACAAACAAACAGATAAGTAAGGAATTTGTTTTTAAAACATTATTCTTCAGTTTCGTGCCGAGTTGAGCGTGTTCCTGAGCTTCAGCTTTACACACCCTGTTTCTTTCTTTCCCCACACACAGCTTTGGAGCTTACAGCCTGCACTAAGATTTTCTTTCCACGGAAGTAAACCTGAAACAAAGTGCTAAGAAAATGTAGGATTGGTTATGGGGTGTAGGAGTAGTTACATAACAAATATTACAGAGGTTTTATTTTTTAATAAAGTTTAACTCTTTGGTGTAAAAGAACAGCGTCTTACTGGCATAGAATTATTTATTTGGACAGGTAGCAAATGTATTTTTCTTGTGTAGATATGACTACACAGTTGGCCAAAAGGTGAACTACCATTTTTCTCAGATAGTGAAGCCTACTGAAGTTGGGGATACATAAGGCTTCTTGGTGAATAGTCTGTACTTTGTATGGCCTCCAGCTTCAGCTACCTGTAGTAGTCTCATAGGTACGATTATTCTTTAATGGATGGCTTATTCTTTGTTCAGGTTTACCTTTCAGAACTTTTTTCCTCAAGTTATTTGCAAATTAGCATTTCAAATCATGTTCTGTGAAGTACCATTTGCAGGAAGGGATAGCTTAATTTAGCAGTAACTACTGGGGTAGCTATGGGGTGTTTAAGGTCCTGCTGGAATACAAAGTAGGCTGTTCTGATTTAAACTGTTTCAGAACTAAGCATCTAGAGCGAAACACATGTCTAAAATGACTGCTTACAGTGTAACTCAATGTGAATTTGAAGAAGGCTGTTACTCTTTGTTTCCACTTAATTCATTTGGATTCCTGTCTTCAGTGACCCTAATGAACAGGTGTTATGTGGCCAAAATAATAAAAAAAAGGGGGGGGGGGGGGGGTGCGGCTTTAGCCATTTATTTTTAATTACTAGGCATGAAATATCTTTTAGATGTGCTTAATTCTACAAATTCTCATTTTGTCTTATGAAAAAAATCTTTACAGTGTTTAGATTTGGTATTACCATATATTTTTGTTACTCTTGCTTTTAAAAGCAAGCAGATTTGATCATCAGCTCACTTCAACAGTATTTCTTTTGCTTTTTTTAAAAGGCATGTTGAACATTTAGTCTTCAGAACAGTATAGTTTTTGTAATACCAGTAAACGGTATTTTCTGGTAAAACCCCAAAAAAAAATTATATCAATTCAGCTACACACTGATGTATGTTGATTTAATAAAATTGGGGTTTTTTTTTCCAAAAAATCAGTTAACAAACGCTTTCTGGAGCAGAAGATACTTCCATTAAAACATAATTTGGAAATGCATGTAATTCACTAGTGCAATGTGTATATGCACACTGAGACATTATGGGAGTTTTTATTTCTGTTTACTTTGTATCTTGTTTTTCATGCCAGTAAGTAACATCTAATATTCTTATAATTTCAGGAGTAGTGGAAACAGTGGTTTATCCAAACCATTAAAAGAAGAGCCGGTAATTGATTACTTTGATGTCCAGGACTGAAGTGATTGAAATGAAATTCAATACAGAAGCTTAGAGGTCAAGATACTAAGTTATTGTGTGAGGTGCTTTTTGGTTATCTGTTAAATGATCAGTTGTTCGGTATATTCATGATTTAACATCTAAAGTTACATTGATTGTGGTACTTTAAAAAGTTGCATTTTTACAGTTTACATAACTGCATAATACCTAACAATAGTGTAACTTTTCAGACCTGGGTTTGGTGCAATTCTCTATCTAATGTGCTGTTAGAATGATGTAGATTCCATTGATGCCTTCAGAGTAAGAGAACAAAAATATATTTTTGGGGGTAGTAAGAACAACAGTAAATCTCCAAGATTTATTTTGACATATCTCACACAAGTTAAAATGGACCAGAAATAATCTGTGTTAAAAAATACTAGGGATTATATTAAAGTGTTTTCATATTTTATTAATTCACTTTTGTGTTAAAGTGGTGAATTTGGGAATTTGAGTTTCTCTTCTGCATGGAAGGAAATATAATATTTAGTCTGAATATAAATATACACACTATATGCCCACTTTGAGCAGAGACTTCCTTTGGTCTATGAAAAAACAGGATTTGGGGAAGGTAGAGAATTAAGACTGACTTTGCTTTCTCTCAAATTTGATTTGAAAAAACCAAACCAAACATAAAACAAATAAAACCCCGAAACTAAAAATCCCAAACACCCACCCCCAAAATAACCACTACCACGCCCCCCCCCCCCCCCCCCCCCAAAAAAAAAATAATACCAGACCTTGAACAAAATCAGACTTTATATATTATTTTGGTGTTCTATTTGGTTTACTTTGTATTTAGATGTTAGCTTGATGGTCTGGGGGTTTTTTGCATGGTTTTATTGGGGGGTTATCTTTTTCTGTACTATGCAAGCTTAAGGTGAATCTGTGAAGTTTGCTTTAAGTATGTTACGAATTTGGAACAAAATTTGTAAAATTTATAAGACCATCTGTCTAAACTGTTTGGCAATGGAAGATCTTTGTTTTATGGGAAACGCCATGAAGAAAATGGGATGATGGTTTAAACGGTGAAGGACACCAAAGTGGTCTCATAGAGGGTGAGTTGTTTCCAGACAAACAATGAGTTAAGGTGGGTGACTGTATTTCTGGGAGGTCTGATCAGAAGGGGTGGCACGGCTCTGAATTTGAGTAATACCTGCTCACTCGAGGAGGTTCTCTGCACTGGTAACTTCAGTAACTCTGGTGCACTGTTCTAGTGTTCCTTGTGGCTGGCTGCATGTAGCACTATAGGTGAGTCCCCTAGGCAGCATCGGAGCCTGCTCCTAACAGGGGCTTAGCATGGTGAAGAAGCAGATCTAGCAAAAGACTTGTCATCTGGTGTTCATTTATTTTTCAGCCAGCTCATTATGGTGTAGCATGAGGTTTGTTGCCAAGAAAACGGAAGGCAGTTATTCATGCTTAGATTCGCTTACAGTTATCACATGACCCTGAGCCTTAACGGTGAAGCATTCTGTGGCTACGTAATTGATCTTGAACAGCTTGTGGAACATGATAGAATGAGCAGCAAACTCTCAGCGTCTGTCCCCCATAATGTTTTGAAATTTAAAACGCATGCTGTTATTGCAGATTTTTGTAGGAGCTTATTTCACATTAAAAAAATATGCATTCTTAAATGTTTCTAAGGATTTGAAATGCGTATGCTTCAAGTAAAACAGCTACCAGAAGGATTCTCAACCCTCAAGAGTGTTCAGGCTTTTAATTTTCAGGTAGTGGTTTAAACTGGTTTTACCTTTTTTATATATTTTGTGGACATGAAAAATAAATTAAATTGACACAGCTTATATTGCCCTTAATTTCTTAAGCCAATTAATGTTTGATTCTACAGTGTGTACTGCTTTCCTAAGTTCAGCTGAAGAAATAAGTTTCTCGGCATCTTCCCAGGAATGTAGTTCTTCAGTCCCTTCATTGTGAGGAGTGTACCTCCTCGGTGCTCGCAGACAGGTATCAGCTCACTGTGGCCAGACGAAGGCTTAATTCTGGTTTCAAACCTCAGAGGGATGTTAATATAGCACGGTATGGTTCAAGCTCATAGCACCTGTTAGGGAGAACGTTCGTAGTTCTACTGCAGGGGCAGGGGCTCAGCAGAAGCTGGCACATGCATCCAGCAAGCTGAGAGAATAAAGCTGGATGCACATGCAGCTGCTATACCATAGGTAGACTAAATCACTCTGGTTGTCTGTAATGTTTAGTTGATCTTTAGTTGATTATTCTAATAAATAAAGCTGAAGCCTATTAACTTTCCACGCAGTTTCACATTAATATAGCTAAAACTGCACTTTTGCGCATCTGATTTGAAATTTAAAACTTAAAGGTTTTATAGCATTATATTTAGTTCTGCTCTTTGGAGTTTTTGTCAGATTGTGGCTTTAACATAAAGTGTGAACCTTGGTGAGATGGACTTCTGCTGTCAAGTGTTCTGCCGTGGCTTTTAATAAGAAAACCCAAGTAATCTTCAGCTTCTCAAGATGAGATTAATGATTATTACTGATTCTGTTCATACTGAGAAGTCGTAATTCTCATCACTAAACCTCTCAACTACATGAATGTTAAAACATTTTTATAGATGTTACACATCTAAATCGTGGCTGTTGAAGGTGCATCTGTAGTTATGAAGCGAGTCACATGTACAGAAAAAGTTATTTTGAAATGCATTCTAACAGCTCAGTTAAAAACATGATACCATACATTTACCTGGGGAAGTAAATACCAAAAAGAAAGGATTTATGTCTGTCTTCCCAGAACAGTTACATAGCCTTAAGAAGGAACTCAGCAAAGTTTAACAGTGGTGCTGTCTTCTATGTTCTGGTTTGCTTTTTGCTGCAGTGTATCTGTGACTTTCATATGGAATAGTACTTAAAGGCTGTAGGTTTGATATCCGTGATAACTCATCTTCATATTGCACGTGTGCCTCATGGAAATATTTTTCAAATAGCTATTTTGTAAATCTGAGCTGGCCTTTACACCTTCTAACAGAAAAATGAGTGGATAAAAGAAATCCTTGCATCAGTGAAGTCAGTGACAGAAGTCCTGTTGACATCACTGGAACCAAGACTTAAGCTTTGATATGCTAGTCATTTTCCACAGCCTGAAGAGTAATATTTTCTTGTAAATTTATTTGAAAAAAGTACTCTGCAATAAGCATCTTTTGAAATAAATTGTGATGTCAGTTGGAATTCATGCAACTTCATGAAGTGCTTTTAAAATTGTGTATAAAATAGGCAGATACTTTCGCATTTGGGCTGTGCTATTGCCTATCTATATTGTTTAACATAAGTGCTCTGAATATTCAGTGCTTGGGTTTAACCTAAAATTGTGTAAGATGCTTAAGTAGACTTCAATACTACTGTTTCTGTAGCAGTTTTGTACAGTATTGGCCGCATAATGAAATGAGCAAAGTAAAGTTGTTCTAAAAGACATATTCTTAAGTTATTTGTGAAAGTTTTATATTTGACTTGATTTTTTTCAAGTTACTGGTATAAAATTACTTTCTCTATAAATCTGAAATAAATCTCAGTTGGAAGTTCAGTGTTTTGGAATTGTTTACAAGCTTTGTCTTGGTATTCCAAATTTGGAAGACTGAGATACCACAGAGAAACAATAAAGGTTTAAACGGAGGTTTGGGGAGTCCTTTTCCTCAAGTTTTGAAATATGAGATGTGATTTCCTGGATTTGAAGAGATTTTAAATGAATGATGTAAGGAGAACGAAGCAAGTAAAGAGGGACTCCCCAGGAAAGGGAGAGTAAGGAGTATCTGCTGCCTTCTCGGGATTCAGCAGTGCAGAAGAGATAATTATGAGAATATCTGAAAATGTACATAGTGGTTACCTGAAAAACCCTTTACTATGTCAGCCTAAATGCTACTTGGCAATAAAACGTATGATTTTAACTCATCGTCCCTTCATTTTTGTTTGCCCACTGTTCAGTTGTAATGGTGACTCTGCAGAAGGGGGGGGAGGGTTAATGTTACTAAAAGGTCCTTGTGGACATTAGATTTAACAAATACAGGATGACCAGTGTTGGGGGCGTGTGGGGGTGAAAACTTTGCCAACACAGTTTGGTAGATGCCAGGGAGACTCAAAAAGAAAACAATCTGAAAATCATTGAAATTACTTTAACTACTTCCTCCTGAAACTTCTGTAATGCCAAGTAATGCGTCTCCATCGGCAAAAGCCACAGAACTGAAGAACAGCAGCCGGAGAAAGGCAGCGCCCTGACCTGGTGTTCCAGGTGGAGTGCTAGATGGCTCAAAGAAATTCAGTAAATGGTCTGAGATGGAGTTCTTGAAAGACAGCTGAAAACCTTTTGCCTTACTGCCTCAACTGCCAGTAAGTTTGGACTGTACAGGGTATTTTGGAGGACGAAGGTGGCATGTTGCAGCTATATAAGGATTGCAGAACAGTACTTCATTGGAAATCTCTGCCCTAAAAAAATACTTGCACTTCATTTCAGGCCATCGTTGACTAGAAGGTGACCGAACATCACTGTTACCAGTGTGTGCAAATGGCGGCAGAAGAGACAAAACAATTTTGCTTTCTGTTCGCTTACCTTGTCCGTGTTTGGGAACAGTCATTCAAGTCATGACATAGTCACAACAGTCCCCTATTATGTTTAAAATAATAAAAACGCTTAGATGCTGCTGTTCAATTAATGTTGGTTTTCGAGTATTTTAGGCTGTGTAGATGCTAAATTCCCAGCAGAAGCCTTGCTACTTAACAAGTGCTGTTCTCATCCTTTACTAAGATGCTGAATCCATAAGATGGTCGATGTGCATACTTTTATTTTATACAGTTGGTTTTTAACCGTGAACTGGAATAGCAGAGATGTTGAAGGGGTGTCCTTTAGAAAGGCTGTGTTTTGGACACTCCTGAGCTCTAGACCAGGTTTCTTAGACTTTATCATCTCAGGATTTTTGGAGGACATAGCGCAGCTTCTTGAGCAGAGGGAAGGAGACCGTGATGCTGCTGTCTTGGGAAAAGCCAGGTCCCAGAAGGATCCTGGGAATCCTTTGGTGTTAACAGGACCCTGTTGCAGGTAGCAACGTGTGGATCCTTTCAGCTTCCAGCCAAAGGATAGGCGGGTGTGCCTGTGTGTTCGGTGGATGAAATCTGTTGCTGAACGGGCTTTGTTTCCTTCAAGAGTAGGGCTGTGGTAGGGGTGAGGTGCCCTTCTACGGGCTAGAGTTGTGTCTTACTCTGCCACTCCATGAGCTACTGTTTCCAGCACTGTATTTTAAGGCAGGTGTCCAGTTTTACACTTTGGAAAATACAGGTGTGTCTCACAACAGAAGATGGGTTTTGCCACTGAAAGAATCTTTTTCAGAAAGAGCACAGACCAGTGTGCAGCACCATTATGGTGTTTCAGGGAATCCTCTGTAAACTGGTTTGGGCTCTGTTGTTGTATGGCCTCCTGTTGCCGGCTCTGGAGCTCTTTTTAGTGAAAGGAAAGGAGGGGCAAAATGAGCCTGTTGTGTGGAGATCTGTTTTGCTTGCCCCTCACAACTTCTACTCCTGTGAAGTCGTGTCCAGGAACAGCCTCCCAGTAAACGGTTCAGCTTTCGACTGGATCTGAGGTGTGCATATTCCAATGTCCAGTCTTCTTGCTACCCACGTTTACTTCCTTAAGTGTAGGAAACTTATTCTAGTCCGAGGACTAGAGGGCTTCGTTTGTAAGGAGCTGTAAGAAACTGAACTAAAAATCATGATCGCTACAAAGAAAAACTAATCTGTTAATAAAATACTTTTTTATAGTAGATAGGAACCAAAGGGCTGTCACTTTCAAAATCGTGTATGTAGGGTAAGCTTAGATGTTTTAATAGGGAGCATGGAGCATCTTTTATAAATCTTAAGTTATACAAAATAAAAGGCAGTGATGAAAACTAACTAGTGGAGTGGGAAGTGTTGGATAGTTGCTTGTCAAACGATGTACCAGCCTGTAGTTAGGAAGGAACCTTCTGGCCATTCTGGGCACCTAGAGAGCTTGTCTTTTTTTTAACAAGCAATTTAAGGGATTTCAGAATTTACTGCTTACCCAGTAAGTTCGATACCTCTTAACAGATACTAATGAACACTGTTTCAGGAAGCATTAATTAAAATGTTCAGTCAGTGCAGTAGCTCCTGGGGTAAGTACTGATTTAGGTTGCTGTTTAAATTCAGTATGTTGGCATCAATTAAATAGGTGCCAAAGTTTCTGATTAAGTATGTGTCGGTGCTTAGGAAGGGCAGCTCAGCAGCTTCAATCAAAGGCTTACGCAATTTAATTATTGAAGTACGCAGTCATTAAACAGGTATTGGATTGATGCCACCAATGAAACAACTCATTAATTTTTGTTTAAAGCCTGTTTCTTGTAACTTTATTAGGCATTTGAAGAGTGCTACATCTTAGCTGACGTCTCAGTGCTTACGAAGTAATGTAGTAATGCATTTACTAAGAAGTAGCTGATAAAGCCCCATATGAAATCAATGGCATTATCCCATGTCTCCCATTTTTTCCAATCCTTGACTATGAGAAATGTTTAGTCTTCCGCCTAAATGTACACAAAGCCAGGCAGCTTGAACAGAATAACCAGATGCAACCATACAGGCTGGAGCCTGTTGTCTAGACAGCAGCTTTGTGTAGAAAGCCCTTGGGGAGCAGGGGTTCCTGGGGGGCAGCAGGTTGAACTTGAGTTAGCAGGGCAGCCCTTGCAGCAAAGGCAGCCAGCCGTGGGCTCTGCAGTGTTAGCAGGCACGAAGTCAGCAGGCTGAGGGAGGTGGTTACTCCCCCTCCATTCAGCACTTGTGAGGCGACTTCTGTGGTGCTGGGTCCAGCAGTGGGCTCACCAGTACAAGAGGGATCTGACTGGACTGAGTCAGAAAGAGGAGGACCACCACGCTGGTCAGGAGGAGGAGTACCTGACATACCTGCAGAGGCTGAATGCACTGGATTTGTTCAGCCTTACAGAGAGAAGAGTAAGAAGAGATCTTACTGCTGTCCACAACTAATGGGAGGGTATGGAGAAGACAGAGCCAGAGTGCACTGTAGAAGGACGAGAGGAAATAGCAGAAGTTGAAACATGGGAAATTATGACTTGATACATGCAAAATAACTTCTACCACGAGGGTGGTAAAATACAGGATGAGGTAGCTCAGAAATGTTACAGAATTTCCTTCCCTGAAGGCATTAAAAAGTCAACTAGATGAGAACCTGAGCAACCTACTCGAACTGGGCATGCTTGGTGCAGGTAATTGGACTAGATCACCTCCCTGCGGTCCCTTACAACCAATATGATCCTGCAATTCACAGTCAACTTAAAGCTATGCTCTTGATTCAGTTTTGGCCTTGAGCTTTAACAGTTCTTTTCCTACATACAAAGTTGCCTGTCAAAAGTGTTCATAGAGATCAATTAATCAAATTCTGCCCACGTCTTTGCTGGGCAAAGACATCTTGGCTGTTCTGACCTCCCCGAGTTTCCTTTTGAAGAGGCTGGTTATCATCTTAGTCTGGTTTACTCATCTTTCTGAATGTTGCACGCAACCTCCAGAAGTCACAAGCAATTCTATTAACAAGCTAATATCTGAGCGTTATATTTTGTCTTTTTCCCAAAGGCCATGATTGGTTAATTGATAGAAGAGGTAATTCCACCGTCACATTGAAGCGTTCTGTGCTTACGGCTTCTGACGGTTTTGTTCCAAATCTGACAGTTGGTCTGTTGTTGTTGTTTATTCTGATACAGCTTTTGTACTTTTCTAACATCTACCATTCAGTAGGTTTTACTCATTTATCGGTAGAATATCTTCTGACAGAGTAAATTGAATGAAACGAAATAAAATTGTCATGGTTTCCTAGGACCCCATAAGCTATATATGCAATTTTGTAACTCACGACAAGGCTGTAATCCTTCAGTTACTACAGTG
Organism: Falco peregrinus; assembly: GCF_023634155.1. Lineage (NCBI taxonomy): Eukaryota > Metazoa > Chordata > Aves > Falconiformes > Falconidae > Falco > Falco peregrinus. The sequence continues at coordinate 25,751,651 of NC_073725.1, read as the reverse complement.
TTTGCAGATTCAAACATAGCTATAGTTAAATTCATATATTAATTTTGGGGATAATAAGAGCAGATTTTTAACAGAAGATTTAAGTGAATGAAAAAAATATTTCAATGTTTCATAACAGGTTTCTTTTGCATCAAAGAATGTCTAAAAAAAATCTAGAAAGGCATTGGCTTGAAGAGAGAGCTCTTGTTGTTCTGAGATTAATAAAGCATTCTTTAAGTGTTACCTGATACTTAATTCCTTAATGATGCAAATACTTTTAATGGCCAAACAGCGTCTATTATCAAAAAACTTACTAAAGCAGAGTCAGTTAATTCTGTGGAATCGACATCTTGCCAGCTATAACGGAAAAGGTTTGTTTTCAGAAGCAAAAGGATTTGCAAAAAATAACTTGAGCAGTGGCAGATGTGCTACTTTTCAAGTGAATATAAACTAAAAACTGTTGTGCTGTAATATATTTTCCAAAACGTTATCCAGGTCTACAAATTGAAAATATTAATGTGAAAGGAATTATATCAGTAAAAACTACTTTAGAATTATGCACATTTAGACCTAAGACTTCCCCTTTTTCCCACCAAGGTCACAGCTGAAGAGTACAATTTTGGATTTACTTTATAGCACACTGGCTCCCATCAGTTACTGATTCTTGTTCAGTTCAAATTCAGTCCTCCAGCCAGGTCAGTAAGGATCCTTCCCCTCTCCAGGTACGAGCCCCCCCAAATTGTTACTAGGTGGGAGGTTTGGCCATTCTGGGTGCAGAGTGCGACTGTGGCCCCATGTGAATCCATGACAGAAGGAGTTTTAGGAAAAGCAAATTGGGCAGGAGAGAGAGTAAAAGGCATGCTCTCAGGTAACGATTGGTGATTTTCATGCCAGACTTCCTGGAATATTGTATTGTAGCTAGCAGTCTCTTGGCATAAGGGTGCCCAAACACATGGAGAACGCTGGAAGGGGATGAGGAGGATTTCTTTCTTCATGCTTGAAGACAGGAAGGTAGCAAGGAAGGTCGCATACATCTGCCACTGTAGATGAATGACACTGGAAATTGGCTGGAGCCATATGCCTTGTGCTCTTGAGCTTGGTTTCCCAAGGGTGTTCCTAAGGGTATGAGACAGCCAGAAAACTGCAGGTTTGGCTGAAACGGAAGGAAGAGAGCAGTGGCGCTACCATATGTGGTAGGGAACAAAGGGACTGTCACTCCAGCAGCCCAGGTGTGGAGAGTCTTCTAGCACACCTTAGGGTCATGAGGTACTCGTAGTGACATGGCATGCAGGAAATGTTGCTCAGGGATTTTCTGCTAAAAGGGCAGAAGATCAAGCTCTGGAGTAAGACGTGGGTGGAAACAGTTTCACAGTGATGGGGAAAGATAGCAGCAGAGCAGGACAGCATAAGGGATGGGACACACAGACTCAACAGTATTCCTGAGCATATTGCACCCTGGACAGCAACCAGCGATACTCTCCAAAAACAAATGGAGCTGGCCCAGCCGTTTGGAAAGTGTGGGCAGACCATTCTGGTGGCACAGCAAGGGACAAACTTGTTTGAAATAAGAATGGGAGATTCAGGCAAACATGAGCTAATGATTGCAGACTGTGATCAAAAGAGAAACAGGTGGATTATGCTTGAAGTTCATGGTTACACCAAAGCTCACAGTAAAGAAGCTTTGCATGGTAGGCGATGGAGTGAGTTGGGGGGTGACTGGGAAGATCTATTCCTCCAGGCTCTTTACATGATGTTCATCACTTTCAAAAGGTGAAAACTCCCTCCCCTCTCCTGCCAAATGTGGGGTAGACCTTCAACAAGAGTTTGGCCTGCTTTAAAGGGTAAGCAAAGTCACAGAGGAGTGGATGAGAATGCCAGTACACTGAAGACTCAGAAGATTTGAGAAGTTCACTTTGCAGTGGGCACTGAGTTCTTTCTCCTGACTAGCCCAGGAGATAGTGCATGATGTGCTTGTTGCATTAAGTACCAGAAGGCTTCCTGGTTTTAAGACGGACAGGGTGCCAGGTAATAGCATGGAGTTACAGCCTATCAAGGGATAGGAAAACAGTACTGCTCTGTTCTATGACGGTGTGCCATTTAGAGGGGAAGTTTTGTTCATCCTTAGGACCAGTAAGTATTAAAGGGACCAGTGAATTCTTACTGATCTTGTCCTCTAACTGGAGGTATAAATTGCCTTTGATTCTATTTTTGCAGAGCTGCCAGAGATGACAGAATATTCTCTGTTACGCTCTATGAGATACTGTTTCCTTGGCTCATCATCTTCAGTGATAACATTCCTGTGGTTGTAGGATATGGTTTACAAAACATATTAACTTAACGTTTTGACTGCTACTGGTAAACCCCATGTGATTTTAATCTATTGAGATTCAAGTTCTAAGGCCAGGCACAGTGGTTGCTCAACAGCTTGTGCAGTCTTTAAAGCAGATGAGCCCAATGCTAGAATGAACAAATTCAAAAGACTGCTCATGTCACATTGTCCTAATGACTTTCTATTTGTTGCACAGCATAGTAGGATTGTGGCTGGACTTGTGACATTTACAGGGCAGCAGATTCCTGCTAGCAGAAAAGATGACAGCTCTATTGTTTGCATACACAGGGAGCCCCAGGACAAATTCCTCACTCTTAGTACTGGAATGAGAGAAGAGAGACAGTTGCACTCGGCTAGCAATCCGGCAAAATGCTTCGGTTTTGCTGCCGAGGGTAGTAACGCTAGGCGGAGTCTGTGCCATCTCAGGGCTGAAAAAGCCAGGCTGTCTGGGAAGCAGGACCGCGTGTTGTACAGAGGCTGAGGCCGAAGGGCTGCTCGTAAAGGACCGCATGCGCCAGTGCGTGCAGTGAACCGCAAGGTAAGTGTCACTTGGAGAATGTGGGCTGTGGGGAAGCCCCCTTCACCCACAGCCAGGGGAAGCTTACAGCAAGCAACTTCTAAGACCAATAATGGTTGGGTTGGAAGTTTGTGTTTCCTTACCCTAAGGATGTTGTTGAAAACAAAAAGCAGAATACTAAGAATTAAATAAAGGCCGTACTGTTAGACCATGACTACAGTGGAAGCAGCAAGACCCAGGCTTTGGGATGCAGTCTACAGACACATGGTCTTAGAGACCACAGCTGTGGCTGAAAGATCAAGTGTACCAAAAAAAAAGTAGGGGTTTTGCAGAGCTGAAGACCATGGTTATTATTTGGTACAGAGGAGCAACAAAGTGGAGGGCATCAAAGTGCTTGTTTTGCAGACAATTCTTGGCCCGGCAAAAGAGAAAACACTGTTACAGCAAAGACTGCTTATTAGTAAAGCTAAACCATTTCTGCATTATTGTGAGCATCTTGCTAGGGAGTGTTTATTGCAACCACAAGTCCCCCAGGTGCAAGCTGCTCTTCTGAATCTGCTGGACAGTGGACGTGTGTCCTGCTAGGGCAGAAGAGAATCCTCTGGAAGGGACATCCTTAATACTGCACTCATCGTATAGAACGAGGGCTTGTGCCCACTGTGAACAAGTTCACAATGAGGGTGTCTACCAGGAGGGGCCACTGATAGTGCACCGAAGTTCTGAGGGGGCATTTGAAAGTGCTGTGTTACCTCTACAGCCAAATGTAGCAGAGGAGGTAGAGTGGGAGGCATCCATGCAAGATGTACAGCAATGGTAATGGCACATCCAGGCGGTTGGAGCTAGGCAATATGTAGACGTATCGCCACAAGAACTGCATGAAATGTTTGCTTTAACCACTCATGCCGACTGTTTGAACCTGGGGATTATGCTCAGCTCCATCTTGAAGCTGTCAGACCCTTTATATTCTGCCGCTATTAATTTAAGCAATATGAAAGCAGAGAGAATTTTAGACTGTACCAGTACTCTCCTACAGACTAAATGAGAGCTGTGGGTTTGATCAGACTTTCCTCTTGCCTATCGTTACTATAAAAGCAGTTTGGAGCATATGACACAGAACCCTACAGTCTATCTGCCATTCTAAAATCATAGATAAAAAGTGGTGCTATTTAGTTGATCTAAATAATGGTAACAATAAACTGTTGTGCTGGGAGTCTCACAGGACTTAAGAGTGGTGTGGGATCTGGCAGATGGACAATTGTTAATTGGTGCAAAAGAGCTGCCTTGTCAGCTGGGGTGGTCTGTGCACGGGAAGGTCATACAGTGTGAGATCACCTTGCCTGAAGACCTGCTGCATGTTACATATCTTCTATCTGAGAGGAAAAAGTGTTGAGGTGGTTTTAAGTCAAATGATCAGCATAGATATCCCAAGAATTCCTTCCTCTTTTCACATGATCAAACTTACCACAGTGTTAAGGTTGTCAGAAAGCTACTCAGGGCAAGGAACTTCGCTGCTGTATTTGTCACTTGTGGTGTGATCACATCCATAACTGTACACTTTGCCAGCTCCGTTTGTCCACACAGCTGTGCGGTTAATATGGATGTGAGATGAAGGTGCCCCAGCTGCAGACTGATGTGCAGGTCTGGGAATGTCTGCAGAAGCACAAGGCCCTGGCTATTAACAAACATTGATTTGGCTATGATTTTTTGTGAGAAACACAAAGCTTGCATGGAAAGCGTCAGCAATGTAAAGGCTGGAAGAGTGCAATGCGCTATGGATAGATCTGTAAACTAAACAAGCACCTGTGCTTCATGCCTATCTTGGAATATACAGAAGCAGGGAAGGGCTATGCTTCTGATGACATAAACTGTATGCAGAAAACAGGAATATTTTGTTCCAAATGACATTTTTGCCATGGAGTTAGCACTAAAACCGTAGTAGGATGTTGCCCACCCCCACCCCCAACTTGTCTGCTAAGAGGCCTGCAGGCCTCTTAGCCAGCACCAAATTGCCCATGCTTATGGTCACGACCTACACATTCACCCAAAGTTGGGTTTTTTTGTTCTGTTTTTCCATTTTAGTGTGCAGTGTTGCCTGTATCTTGCAGCACAGTGCAAAGCCCAAATTCTGCCCCAGGAACTGCCACGCTCATCCTGGCAGCTTGGGTCAAGGTGCACGGGTCTGTTGGTCAGGCTCACGGGATTAGCCCCTTTGCATGGGACAGGGCTTGCTTGAGGATTTCTTGGTGGCCTTCTATGACTGCAGCATGGCGCCCCTGCATGTTCTAACTTGTTGGTGTTCCCCTATGCTTTTAAGCTTACGGTGACCACCCTCTTAGATTGCTGTTATTACTGCTAATACTGCATCAACTGAACAATCTGTGGAAAATGTAAAATACAGTGGTCTTGCAACAGCGTCACATAGCAAACAGTAAGGAAGAATGGGAAAGGTGTATGCAGTTCTGTGGTTCAGGAGGGAAGAAGATGGCAGTGGAATAATTTGCGCCAGCAGCTAGAATGAGGTCAGACATGGGGCAGTCGTGGATAAAGCCCAGCCAGAGGCGACAAACCAAAATAAACTAAACCAAACCAAACCAACATAGGCAGAGATACAATTTTTTCAGTTAAGGTCAAGAATACATTTGGTGAAGCTGGCATGTTCCAATGAAATTAGCCTTGTATAACCTGGTAAAGGAGTAGGGTTTTGGCTGTTGGAAAGTTAAATAGAAGCAGCAAAGATGGTACAGGGCTGGCTTGGCAGACTACATACAAAGAGAGAGGTGTATGTCTGGTTTGAGTTGCCATGGGCCATGCAGTGGGCCACCCTGGTTGCAGCTGTACTCTATGGACCGCCTCTACTGTTTGGTTTTGATCAAAACTCAGCCCTGTGAAGGAGTCATATAAAGAAACAAGTTCCAGAGCTTGAGCTGTGACTAAGGGTCAAATGACACTGAAAGGTCAAATCTCCACTGAACTCTGGAGGGACCACGTGATAGTCACAGCTGCAACTTGTCCCTCTCTTCCCTGCCCTCACTCAGATCAAGGCTCCACCCTTGATGCAACGCTGGCTTTCCCAGGTTTCCCATTCTCTCAACTAGACACAGAGTCATCCCCTTCTGTCCATTCAAGCCCAAACACATTGTATACAATTATGGCAACTGGTTCCTCCCAGTCTCTTCCTATGTCATCTTTCTCATGGGCGTTTCATTCTAGGTGGAACGTTCCATTTTTCTCTTGTCCAATTGTGAGGACAGGTCTTCTTCACAAAGTCGGTGTTTAAAGGAGGATCTTGCAGCAGTTGCTGAGCTAATTGAGCAGTTTCTGACTCCTTTCTCTGCTGTGACTTGCTGCTGCCTGTTTCCATGGCTTTGACAGGATGAACAATCAACTCTGGCTAAGGAGGTATTCAAGTCTCCTTGTTCTAATTCTACAGGAATTATAACTAGATTAATATATTAGGGTGTATATAAACACACTTTATAAACTATATACATATATATATATATCTATATCAGGTAATAAATCCTACAGTAACAGTAATTTTATATATTTAAGCCCTTAATATCAAAAGAAAAAATGTGTTCTTACAGGCAACAGAATCTCTAGAGTGGGAGTGGGTTAAGACATTCACTGTCTCCAGATAAATGTTTTGTGACAGACTGATGAGCTGAAATGGTGGAAAGTGCTCTTTACAAGAACACTGTACACCTCTACAGAATTCTAGTATTTTAACATTGAAGTTCTAACTACATCATCTATACCTTTAAATATTGAGACCGTTTTCTCAGAGATGTGATTCCCTCCACCACATGCCTACATAAAGGTATAACCAGCTAAAAGAAAGTATATGCTGCAAGTATGACTTGTTCTGTTTAGAGTGCTGTCCTAAGAAATTGGCCAGCCAAAGTATTCTTTTGCCAGTATAGACTGTATCTCCACCAGGAACACCTGACTGAGATAGCTCTTTGGACATATATATTAGATGAAAAAAATAGTAATAATCTGAAGTCCCATTCGCTTTACTCTGCCTGCATCCCTCCAGTTTACATAAAATGAATCTGGTTCCACACATTTTAAAATAATTTGTAAAGAAACTATTAGAGAAACAAAAAAAAATAATCACTAGGTAGATGGAAGCATAAATCAAGATGACAGCTTCTTGTTATGTGCAAAAATGGCTGATGAATTCAAAGAAAACTAGTAGTAACAGGGATGGCTGCACAGATTTTTAAATCCATGAAGTAAAAGCTTTCAGAGGAAGTTCCCAGATTTTATCCAGACCACTGTTCTTCAGAAGCCCTTTATTTCCTCCAAGATTGAGCCAATAGCTCCTTATCTGTTTCTGGCATTCAGTCAGAGATTTTCTATTAGATTAATTGCTCTTTAGTACCCTACACTATCTACCTGCAAAACTAGTCCCATAATATAATCTAGTCATCTCATGCTCTTATTAATAGAAAATAGTCTAATTTTTTTTTCCTGGATCAAACACTTTTGTGAGTCTCTTCTGCACTTGTTTAAATATACAGGCATCAATTCCTGCATTTTGAATTCCTAGTGCAATACTGCTTTGTCTTCTGCCACACACCATTATTGCCACATCAAAAACTTAGTTTTAGTCACACCACAACTTCATGTAGTGCTTCCTCTAAATTACTGTGCTCACCTCAGAAATTTCACTCATTACTCATTCTACCCATTGGAATGCCTTTACTTTTTAATGACTTATTTTTTTGCCAATCCTGGCAAACGAATGTGTGCTTTACGGTGCAACAGGAAGCAGACCACATTTCTGATGATCATGTTTTCTGATGAAAACAGCGTTGATAACACAGGAATGTTTTGGTTATTGCTGAAGGGTGCTTACACAGTCAAGGCCTTTTCTGCTTCTCAGACTGTTCCAACGGTGAATAGGATGGGGGTGCACACAAGGCTGGGAGAGGATACAGGCAGAACAGCTGACCCCAGCTGACCAAAGGGATATCCCATACCATATGATGTGGTGCTCAGCAATAAAAGCTGGGGGGAGAAAGAGAAAGGGGGGATATTCAGAGTGATGGAATTTGCCTTCCCAAGTAACTGTTAGCATGATGGAGCCCTGCTGCCCTGGGGATGGCTGAGCCCCTGCCTGCTGATGGAAAGTAGTGAATGAATTCCAAAAGAAACCCCTTTGCCTTGGTGACAGAATGACTGCTGATGTCAGTTTTCTCAAAAGATAAGGACAATAGAATTGCACAAGAAATGGCAGCTTCGTAACATCTGGGTTTACTGGAAAGAGAGACATTGGACAGGATGAAGAAAGATACTCAGGAATGGGAGAGACAATGCAAGGCTGTCTGGGTGGTGATTGTACGGTCCCAGTCTTAACAGATGCAAAAAATATGGGTGTCCACTAATAGCTTTAAGATTGTTTTATATAGTTACCTATTACAATAAGGATAATTTCATTTGGTGCTGTGGATTCAAAAATATTCAGTTGATACAAGTATTCTGTTATATTGTTCTTTCCTAATTCTGGCCATAGTTGTCATAGGTGTTTAATTTTGGTAGGCATTAGCAGACACTTTCATTTCAAATAAAAGATGAAATACACAAGTATCGAATACTTAACTTTCTGTACTGACCATTGTTTGGGCTTCCTTTTACTGCTAGTAGACTACTTTCTTCTTACTGCTTAAATCCTTTGCTAGCATTGTCCGTTTTGCACACTGGTCTTAGTTGAATCTTGTTTCTAAGAGCAAGTTGGCGGGCAGCATATATGACTTTCTCATAATTTTGTTCATTAAATTACAGTCGATTTCAGTTATATTTCAGCTTTGGCTGATTTATTTCCAGTTCCATATTCCTTACAAATCTTAAGTGATATTTTAAACAAAAAGTGTAATACTTTTATTCTTTCTTTTCTTCACCGTCCTACTCCTTCTATTAACATTCATTGATTTATTCCATTAAAAAATTTTAAAAGTTGCCCCCAATGTGTCATTGCTGAAAGCAATGATAATGTACCTCAGCAGCTCAGATGTATCAATATGGCAGTATCATCTATCTTTTCTATCAGTGTCAGTTCTGAAAATCTCTTCTGGGAATCCAGATTTGCTAAGACTTTCAGACTAAACCCAGTAACTGACAGAGAACTAAACATTTTTCCTTTCAAGACCAATTATTGTTAAGATATCACCACCAAGTAAGGACACAAAAATTATTTTGTTCATTAGTTTCATTGTAGCAGACTTCTAGGAACAGAGAAGAAGGTGGAGAGCACTTCTAACCCCTGTGTAAGCAGAAAATGACGAGCCAGAATAATCGTTGCTTTCTACATAGCTACATTTAAAAAAAAAAAAAAAAAAAAGTGAAACCACTAGTATTGTAGTTCCCACTTGAGGACTAATCACCTAGAACTCCCCGGTGGTATGTGCTAAGGGACTAGACGCTCCGTATCCATGGCTTAGTCTGACTTCAGAAAACCACTGCCATGTGAGCTGCCTAGCTAGGGAAAACAATGCCCTTCTGTTTATGCTGTAAAAGTTCAAAACTTAAAAAAAGTGAAAAACTGGAAAGTTCAAAGTTGAACATCATGTCCTTGGCTGAAGCCACCTTCTTGGCTGCAAACAAGGTGATATTTCATGAAGAGTTACAAGGCTTTGCGCAGCACTCAGCCCTTTCATACAGTTTCCTGAACTTCCATTGAGGAAACAGTTCAAGGTGTAATGTCCCAAATGACGGTGCAACTTAGATCAGGACTTGCCTTTGCATTACAGCGTAGGCATTTGTTCCTGTAAGGCAAAACTGGCTGATGCTGAGAGCTTATCTCTGAAGAAAAGCTGTGAGAACAGGCTGTAGCAGAGATGTAGACAGCTTTTCTAAAGGCAATGAGCATCTCTTAGTCAGTTAGCTTGCAGCACACAGTCTCTAGATAAGTGTGATCAAAGTCCATATAGAAGGCACAACCTAGCCTGTTTTCCTGGAATCCACCATGGCTGTGTTTGTCACTGAATTACAATTAAATTTGGGGAAAAAAACCCAAAATCTCTTCTAAAACCTGGCTCTTGCTTCCAAGCTCTTTGGCCACCAAAAGATGTCATTTCAGCACCAGTTGCCTCCCAGCTTCAAACCTGGGTAAAAAATTCCATTTGCTTCTTGGCTGGAAAGGCATTGTTTAATCATGTTTTACTTCCTCAGGCTATTCTGATAGCCACTGTCCAATTGTATTCCACTGGATGATATGGGGACACTGAGTCATGATTAAAAAAAAAAAAAAAATGATCCACAGAGACTACACATTCTCAACTACTGTGAAAATTATGATTTTTAAAAAACAGTAAATCTAATACAGGTATGAGTTTTTATATGTATTTAGTTGAGCACAATATACAGAAGGAATAAAATTATGTTCATCAGTATTTCAGCATGACAAGATGTATTATAATTTTAGTCAATAATCAAATTTTAAACTGTAATTGTGGCCATTGCAATAGGTTACAGAAAGGCATCATCTGGAGCAGCTGTTTTCTATCAGTTTGCAAGCTCATTAAGTTGGCTAGCTTTCCTGGTACATAAAAGGTGTTTGCTCTCTTCACTGAGAAATAACTGTGCAGTTTGTTACTACCGTTCAGGGAACTTCTGTTTCCACCTTTGTTTTACAACCCTCCAATAATGGAAAGAAAGATGGCAACTGAGGAAAAATGCCAGGAAACTCTGCCTCTAGTTGGAACACAAAACGATGAACTTAGCAGAATCTCCTTATAAGCATATATATATATATATATATATATATATATACACAATTATGTTTGTGTGTGTTTTCAACTTGACTTTATCACAGATGTTAGCAGAGAAGCATAAGAAAATTAAAAGGAAGAAAGATAAACTGTAACTAATGTCTGGGCATTTTAAATTCAGCATTTTGGAAGCAATTTTGTATTTTTTAAAATCATCTAGTCATTATAATCTACAGAAGATGTGAAATGGATAGATTTACTGTGTCACTCCTAACCATGCCTGTGAAGCCTATATGTAGGTGAAATATTCTCAGCTGATAGCAATGGACAAGTTACAAGACCAAGTAATGTTCAACTAAGAAGAATCCCTGACATTATTTTTTTAAAAAAAAGTAAATTGACATAATTTACGGAGGGAGAATGAAAATTGCCACCAGCTGATTCCAACAAATGCTTCAATCTTTTAAAGAGCCAGTTATAAACAATAATGAACTACATTAAGGCCATGTTCCTTGGCATTTAATACAACACAAATACATGGGAGGAATTCAGGTGCCTGTGTCCAAGATGGCAACAGAGAAGACATACTTCCCTACTAACAAGGTAAGTGACTTGTCTGATTCAATCAGTATTTGATTTTCAACTTCACACATAAAGAATCAGCCTGTCTGCACAGATTCACTGCAATTCAGATAAAGCAAAGAAACACCTGATTTTGCCCATGTCCTCTGAGGGTCCTCATCCAGCAGACATATTGAAGAATATGGTGTATAACAGTTAAAAGTTAGTTAATTAAAAACAGAAGGAGAAGTGCCTACTTTTAGCATAATAACCTGTTATTTAGAGTACTCCTCCAAGTGGATTCTAAACATTTCTTGCCTGAGGGGATTCAACTGAGGAGATTCAACAACTCACTCTTCCAAAGGAGTGTGTATCAGGGAACAGACAGTGATGAGGGGCAGAAGGGATTTTCACCATTAAGTACAGTTTCCCTTCAGAAGAAAAGCAATGCAGTTGAATTATGCGGGTTTTTTTTTCTGTCAAGTACCCTAGGCCAGCAGAATAATAAAACACAGTTAAAGCGAAGTAGTACTGAACAAAGTTAGTATTAACTTCCATTTTATTATCTCAGTGTTTCTATCTGCCATTCATTTGACCAGGTATTGCTCTTTAAACTCTTCATATTTTTCTAATGTGCTTCAGTGTTCTGCTCACTTATTGGGCATTATGAAACTTGTTTCACAATTCATTTAAACTTTGGCAATGATTAACCTGCAATGCTAATGTTGCAAGTTAGTATCACTGTGTCTGCTAGCAGATGCCGTCGAGACGGCGGAGAAGCTGTTCATTTTGGCAGGGGATGAGTTTAAGAGGCACAATTGCTTTGAATACTTCCACGATGAGCCCAGTTTTCACTCTCCCATGCAGTGGTTTATCAATAACAATGAGGAGCAAGTGCATGTGAAAGGTATGCTAGCAAATAGTACACTAAGAAACATGTTGGTATTCCTACCTTCATCCTGCAGAGAGATTTGCACTGCAGTTTTTTTAGTCAGTGAAAATAATTTATTTCACCACTTCTGTAACTAACAAAACTAGCTCCAGCTGGCCCATGATGTGCAGTCAGAAAAATACTATGCATATTCTAAGGTTGCATCTCTGCAGTTTTGGCACAATCTCTCAGCTCAAGGTATATGTGAAACACTGCATCAGGTGGACAAGCAACAAAATCAGCCTTGGGCTATAATGATTTGAACTGCTGTCTTCGGAAAGAACAACTCCTACGTGGATGGATCAATATTTAATGCAGATGCCAAAGCAAACCAACTTTCCATTAGGAATGCTGGCATTGTCTCAAAACCACTCTATCTGTAACTGCCTGCAAACATGTCAAATGGCATGCTAAACATGCTAAAAGACACAAAACTATAGCTTTGTGCCTTTCATTCCTGAAATTAAACAAAAACCAAACAAAACCAACAAATTACACCCTTGCACATTAATGGTTATAGGAGTTTAACTGTCCAAGCAGGCATCAATGTCCAACCCACTGAGCCATGCAAAGTGAGCGTGAGTCAACAACTGTTAACAACCTTACAGAGTTGTAGCAGATTAAAAATTTCAAGGTGCACTGCATGCATTAGCTTCTCTTAAGAAGAAAAGGTACCTAGAGAATAAACAGAATTACGAACAATAGTATGAAAAGTGCAGCGAGACAGGCTGAGGAGACACTGTGTTTGTTCTGTGCCATATTGTTAAAAAAAGCACACAGAGGGAAAGGATGGGTAAGTTAATTCTGCAAGTGATATTGAACTGCAACAAGGATGAACAGAAATTAGAGCTCCTAGAGCTCTAAGACAGTAGTGCTGTTACATGTGCCATAACACAGGCTTGGCCTTTTTCATAGCAGCAGATGGCTCTCATTCTGTTTTATGACCAGAAAAGATGGGACCTGTTGAATTAATCTTCCTTTACTGCTTCCGATATGGCATGGCAAAACCACAGGAGCTAGGTCTCACGATGTTCCCACACCATGCAATACTGACAAGGAAAGGCAAAAGTAGAAAGGAGAGAGCAGATGTAGATCCTGAACGCAACAGATAACATACCAAGTTTTTAGTTCCCTTCTACTTTTCTGTTTTGTTTCTCTTGTGCCTAGTTAATGTGGGCTAGTGGTTGCATTTGTATGGAATCAGAAAGTAGTTTGCAAAGTACCTCTGGTAGTCATTTAGTGCAGCCTCTTATGCTAAGAACAAACTTCAAGGGCAGATCAAGTTACTTGGAGCCTCACCCAGACAAGCATTAAGGAGCAGTCAAGACCATAATCTCCCCCTGGGAGAGAAGCCAAGCATGGCAACAAGGCTAGCAGGGCAGGAGCTTCACCAGCCAGGGACTAGTTCCACAGTATCCAAGTGAGACAAGCAGGCCAGGCTCTGGGTCAACAAAGTCCACGGTGAAGCACAGCTGTGATGGATCTGGGGACAAGGACACCTATGCCATAGATAAAATCAAGACAGAAGGCCCAGGCATGAAATTACATGGAGCCATTCAGCCCCAGGGGCAGAGGTTGTGCAGGTAGAAGTGTCTCAGGTGAGGCTGGTCAGTGCAATTAAGGCCTATTAATGCACTCAGGGTCCTGGCAGTTTTAGATAGCACTAAGGATGGAGAAGGATGCAACCAACAGCCTTCTTTGCTAGGTTTCTTCATATGTGAGGATACTAAGCTAGAGTAAGATCACTCTCCAAATATATGAATTTCAGCTCTGCTGGTTGGAACAAATTAACCTGAAGTTTGAAAAGAAATCTGCCTAGTGTGGCCTTTTCAACAATCTTGCTGGACAATTCAGCAACTTTAAACGGCATTCCTGGAGTTAAAGCACATCACGTGGTTTCTTTGCATCTATTTCTTCCATAACTTCTAATCATCAATTATTGGTACTAGTCCTTGGGGTAATCAGATCCCCTTATCTTTTGGGGAGTTTCTCAGCTAATGGCTTCTCCTTGTCTGCCTGCTATGTCTTGCACTTTGGAAACTTTCTCTGTTGAGCATTCTCAGTTACTGTCTAAAAAAGCAGAATCCCTATCCCAGGCTCCAGTGTCAGAAAGGTCCATGTGAAAAACAATGCACTGACTAAGGCAGGTACACACACACCTTTTCAATCTGCTGTTTATCCATCTCATCTCTTCAACAAAACAGACTATGCAGGTTTTCATACAGTACACTGAAGCCAGAAATCTGAGAAATCCCGCTGTCTATCATAGCACCTTAGGAGTCTACCCAGCTTCATGGACTACAAAACACCGTAAACTATCACCATGTAAACCAATGGCAGGATAAAGCAGCCCAACTCTGTCTGAGGATTTCTACAAAGCTTAGCCATGGAAGGCTTTATCAAATGTTGAGTTTTGTGCTTATTACAGAAGCCACAGGAGTTTACTGAAAGATAAAATTATGTCATACAAAGCCTGCCCATGAGCCAACGGCTTTGCTCTGCTAAAAACTCAAGTAAAATCAAGCTATGTATGCACATTTAATGCAAAGAGACTCAGTAAAGGATTACAAAGCAGTCTTGTCAGAAACCTGTGCTGTGGTATCAGCACATGCTCTGGCATATCATTACTCAGCAAGCATGTGACACCCCTACTTTCCCCAGCTAATTTGTTCAGCTAAGATTCATATACCTTCTGAATAGGGGAATAGTCGTTGAATCCAGTTGTGTTCTGAGCTTTTTATAAGTGAAAATACTTTCCACTAGTTTTTCAAATACTGTTCAATAATTATACATACCCATTTTTTTGTGATGATATCCTAACATGCTTCATGCTGTGGTGGATACAGCTTCCTAAATCATTCCAGGAAAGAATCCCCCAGAATGTTCTTTATGATTTTGTTATTTGGAAAGAATGAGAAATCAGCCAGCTGGCCAAGATGCCACATTTCGGAATCATACCAGCATCTGCTCTTCTATCAGCATGCTCTGGAAGACCCTGGAAGAGTATAGCCAACTTCTTTCATAACAGAGACGTCACACAGGATTTCTGGAGCTGCTGCTGGGTATTCCATTTCCACAGAAAACTGTGATTACACCACTGTGGTCTTGTTGATCCTGCCTAAAAAGTGCCGGTTCACTGCTTGCATTGACTATGTTGGCAATGACTACTTTCATCAGGTTTTCACAGCTTCCATTTCCAGGTGCTCTGAACGCAAGACAGACACAAAATCTGACATTTTGCTGTAGGTGTGTCTTAGTGATCACCACAGATTATGAACAGCTACTGCAGCATCTCTGCAGAAATACCCTAGGCATGAGCACTTAGGCAACAGAAACTCTCTGGCTCTCACAAAGTTGGAGTCCATTGCCATGTGCTAACCTGAACTGTGTTCTAGATGACAGTGATAACAGACTAAGGAATCAGGTGATAGCAGGTTGTGATTGCCCCTCTTAAGGAGAGACAAGTAGTCAACAGACTAAGTCGTAGAACAGTACCACTCGGCATGGTGTATGGGACTTCGGGAAACACTTGTTTGTACACTAGAAATAAAAAGCACTGTGTAGCTGGCTCGCATTTTGGTCACAGTACAAGACAGAAATATTCGAAGAGTCAGGAAGGTCTGGCAAAGGTCAGACAAGAAAGGTGTCACAGTCAATGTGGGTTACGCTATATCCTTTTTGGAGTTATTGTTTCCCAAGATAAATGTTCACTTCCTGCAGTCCTGATACTCAGATGTATTTATGGCTGCATTATAATCCCTTTGTCTGTTCGATTCAGATTACAGACATTTCCCCCCATTACTTATTATTGCAATCATTGTCACCCACAGACTTTACCAGAAAATCTAAATTAAATTTCGTTATCATTCTGCCTCTGCTAACACCTTGAGATCTGTCAGGAAGCAGTGTTGAAATACATGGAAGGTATATGGAGTTAATTCCACAGAAATTTCCAACGAAATTTCATCTGGTACCAAATCAAATGCCTTGGCTATTTTCATGTGGGCTGTAACAACAGAACAACTTTAACTGTTCAGACACATTATCTTGTCCCCCAAAATTTATGTATCACAATCATCTTTCCTTAAAACAAAATTATCATTAAGCCAGTTAGCCTAACTTTCCTGAGTCACTCTTTTTTCCTCTTAGGTATAGATGACTCAATAATGACAATCAATCACCCTTTTGCAATTTTCCCAGTTTTTCCAGGATATCTAACAATTTAACATCCCTGAGTCCAAGAAGTCACTGGCTAACTTATTTTCAGTTCATGTACATAAACTCCATTAGTCCTGGTGACTTGAGAATGTGTAATTTCAGTAAGATTTTTATTGTCGGTCGCATAGACTGTGATCTGGATGTATTAAGCATTTTTCTCTCCTTCTTTGCCATTTCTGATTCTACTTTTTTTCCTGTGACAGTAACTGTATTTTTTTATTTATTTCTAGTGATTTATTTCTAATACCTCAATAACATCAAAGGCAATACAAGTTTGTAAACTAGCTTCATTACACTTTCATATCACATGGTTTTCCTGCGGGGGTTTTTTTGGGGGGAGGAGGGGGGAGTTGGGGGTGAGTGTTCAGTAGAATGTTCTCCCCCAAAACCCATTTTTGTTTACAGAAGGAATGCCTTCTAAAGGCCCATCTGGATCTATCTGGTTGTATTGGTCCTGTACCTCCTGTGTTCCTATCTTGCCAAACAGAAAGATGGTGATGGTCCAGAGCTCTCTGCTTTCAGTAAGCATCAAAGACTTAAAGCTTCTTTTTTTTTTTTCTGCAAAACACTTATGTAACGTTATGATTCCAGCATCGTGCTTTTTAGACACAGATCTATATAATGTCCTAATCTTATTCTACTTTTCCTCTTTTTTATTTCTTATCCCTGAAAGGGTACCATTAGAGTAGTCTGTTGTTAAACCTGGCATGTATCACAGCACTACTTATCTCATGCTATTTGAAAGGCAATGACAATAAATCAACGTAAGAAGTGAGTTACTTTTCCCAGTCCCAAGTCCTCACTGTGCAAAAACTTTTAAGAGGCTCACAAATCAGAGCTCTCAGATTACAGGGAATCTCTGTCATGGGGGACAACCCACAACCCCATACGAACTTATCATCCTCGCTTCACAGAACTGCACCCATTTTTCATCACATGGGTCTCCAGGGTTATGTCAGAGGAAATAGAACAGCTGGAAGAGGAAGTGCTGTCTCTGTTCGCTCAAAAGTTGTTTGGTCCAAAGCTTCTCTCTCTTTGGCTCTTTGCTGTTTTAGACAAAAAATTTTTATCAGGTTGAAGGAAAATTGAAGGCTGTAGTCCTAATTTCTCCCCACTTCAACCTTTTGTGTGTGCAGTATGATACACTTTTCAGCTTTATCATACATGGGTTTCTTTCAATAGACTTTGCAGAGCACCAGATCAATGGCACTTAAAAAATGATCAGCTTTTAAAATTTTCTTCTCAATGCTCACACGTGATCCCATACCTTATACATCGCATGCTGTTCAGTCCTTGTTTTGAAGAGTGAATTGTTATTTTTTGTATAAGGTTTACAATTACTTTTACTATTCTAATTTATCATTGTATCTAGTCCCTCAGTACCATTAATTTTAATAATAGTCTGCACCATGACAAAGTGAGCTTTAACATTAAAAGTGCCCCAAAACATCCTTGTGTGTGCAGGTAACATCATTAACATATTAGAACTCTGCTATCACTAGCAAAGATGCCACTGCAGTTGCTTTCTTAAGCTTGGAAAAAGGCAGGGGGAGGATGAAGAGACACATCCCTGACACAGACACTCCTTTTTCATGCAGCCACTGTTCTCATTACTGTAGTTACACCACGGTTTGAACGTGAGTGGAACTGGAAGCTCATACCAGATAGCAAAGTGTTACCATGCCTCTGTGCCTCTCCATTTCTTGCTGCCCTCCCACCTCATCTGCCACTTCACTGCCACCTTTGATGGCCAGAATCACTTTCCCCGCCCCCTCTGAAGGCCACAGACATGTGCCATCCCACCGAGGTATGGGACCCACAAATCCACCAGAGCCCCCTTTGAAACGCACAGGCAAAGACTGACATGCATAGAGTCTTTCTGCTCTATTCTAGCACTTTGCTGGGAAGGCAGAACAGCAGGAAACAAGGAAAAGGCCCTCGGCTTCCAAGTGTGTTTTCTCTACTCCTGGAGCGGAGCTGTTGCAGCCTCCTCTGGGAAGTAAGTCTAAGGTAGCCAAGAGCTACAGCTCATCACTAGTGCTACACCATTAATACTTGATTCGATCCAGTGCCCATCACCGGTTCACTGGTTCTGCCTCACTTTGGGTCAGAGCCCAGACACTGACCCCGGGCCTCCAGCGGTGCCCGCCGCACACGGCTGCCGCCTCGGAGAGCCGATTTCTGGGAACCGTCAGCATCTCCCGGCGGTCCCAAGGCGCAGGCGGGCCTTCTCCGCCACCTGTCCGAAAAGCGACCCACACAGCTCCTGCTCGGGCCTTCCGCCCGCTGCCATCGCCTCAGGGCCGGGGGTCAGGGCCCCGCAGCCCGCTCTGGTTGCCTTTGGCAGGCTGTCGGCTGGGACCCCCGGCGCAGCCGCCCGGTGCTGCCAGCCTACCTACAAGGCACGGCTTGAGAGGAGAGGCATTTTCTGTGCCCCACGGCCGCAGCTGGAAGCCGACAGCACGGCCCCGGGCGGCTCGGGCCCCCTCGCCCCCCGCCCCGGGCTGCCCGCCCCGCGGCAGCCTGACCCGCGGCCGAGGCTTCTCCCCGCCGGAGCCCGCCGCTCCCCTGCGCGGCAGCGCGAACCCTCCCGCCCACTCGCCGCGGCTCCGAGCGGGCAAGTTGCGTGTATGTAAACACGAGCTCCCCGCAGCACCCCCGTCCCCTTCCTCCTCGGCCCCGAGGGGGCCCCGCCGCGACCCGGCCCCCGCCTCCCCCCGGAGCAGCGGCAGCGCCGTCAGTCAGGCGGCGAGGGGCGGGGGCGGGCGGGGGCTCGGTGCCGGCCGCCGCCCCCCGCTGCGTGAGGAAATGGCTCTCACGTGAGGCAGGCGGCAGCGCCCGCCGTACCCTGCCTGCTGCCCGGGGAGGAGGCGCCAGCGGGTCCCGGGGCCGGCTGCGCCATGCCGACCAGCTTCACCGTGGTGCCGGTAGAGGCGCAGGGCGAGGAGCGGGGGCCGGCGGAGCGGGATGGGCAGCGGCAGGAGGAGGAGGAGGAGGAGGAAGACGAGAGGGACCGGGGCTCCGGTGAGCGAGGCGGGGAAGTGCTGGGGGGCAGCGCCCGAGGGCAGCGCCGGCGCTCGTTGCGCGGGGGAGCGGGGCAGGCCGGCCGGCCGCCGGTGGGCCCCCGCAGCCTCCGGGGGGGACCGCGCCGCTTCCCTGCGGCGGGCGGTGCCGGCGCCACCTGCCCAAGTGGAGAAGTGCGCTGGGGAAGAGGGCGAAGGTCTGGCGCCCGCGGTGGCCGGGAGCTGGTTTCTCTTTGTTTCCACAAGCGCTCGCCGCTGGCCCAGAGGAGGAAGTGCTCGCGGGCGGCGGAGCGAGGCAGCCCGAGGGCGGCGTGGGGCGGCCCGGCCACCTCCCGCCTGCCGGAGCGAGCCGGCCCGGTCGGTGCCGCTGCCCGCGCAGGTCGGGAAAGACTTCCGAGTTCGTCAGGTCCAGCCGTTAAGCGCTGTTTAGAAGCCCCGTCCCGCTGGCGCTCACTAGAGAGGCGGGAGGGCGGCGCGGACTGCCCCGGGTCCCTGTGCTCTCGCACCGGCGGCCGTGCTCCGGGCGGGGTGGGCGCTCGGTACCTGTCGGAGCGCTGGGAGCCGCGCCTCCTGCCAGGCCTCGCCCCTGGGGCCGCCGGGGGGCCAGAGCGGAGCCCGCGGTGGAGCTGGGTGGGGGCCTGGCTGGAGGAGCCCCCTGCAGCGGGGTGCCGGGCTCTGCCCGCCCGCTGGGGGGCGGGAGCGGCGGGGGCCGCGGTGCCGGGGCGCTCCCGGGAAGCGGCGGCTTGAGCTCAGCAGCCCCCGCGCTCTCCCCGCCGGCAGCGGGGGCGGGGCAGGGGGCGGGGCTTCCGCGGCGGCGGGCGCGTCCTGCGCGGCGGGTCGGGCGCTGTTACAGGCGGCGCTCCCAGGGGTTTGGGGTGTTTCTTAGGTGATCGCAGGGGAAAATGGGATTTTGCAAAACGCGACTCCTTGTAATGATGGCTTCTTTTTGTGGTATAGATCACAGATAAGTAAGGGTAATACCATGTGATGTAGGGTGCGAATGTAAAGAGATGAAAACGGGTGTTTGACGAACAATATATTTACGTTATTATAACTTCATTTTGCGTAAAGACTCCTTGGGAAGATGGTCCAGTAAAGCAGCAAGCTGACAAAGTCAGGTTGTTTTCTCCCCCCAGACCCCTACCTACCTATGAAAGATATATACACTGTGTAGTTGCATTTCCTTTGGCGTACTCAAGCAGTGAGCAAGTGTCCTAATAGCTGCCACTTTTTTCTTTCAAACTAAATAAAATAGTATAAACTGTGGCAACAGTTGGTTTCCTGTGCTGGATGGATGACTGCAGCGCAGTGTGAATCTGTTTGGGCAGCCACCCTCATGTTAGAAGAGCTGGTCAGAAAGGCGTGGATTGCGGTGTTTGCTCAGATGACATCTCAAAATACAGGCGTAGTTAGACAGGAGTTGTTAGAACCTGTGTGTATATCAAGCGTTTGGAAATCTTGGGAGAGTGAGGGTAAGAGTGGTACTGGCACTCTTATAGTGGCTTATCTCTAACCTTTAGAGTGGTGGTTAAATAAAGAAAGAAAAAAAATTATTCATGCAGTCAAGTAGAATTTGTGTGGACTAGCAGTTACATTTGTACAATATATTTGAATTATCTCCTGTTCTGGATCTGTATCATGTGAATGGATGTATTTATGTATGACTTCCTGTTAATGTGCCTGTAAAACAGGGAGTAGAGAGGAAGATCTGGAAGAGAGAAGGCATCAACTTGTAGACAAGATACAGTCAGAGAGCTCTGCCTTCATTACGAGATTAAATGCTATACTCAGATGCAGAGGTTTAGGACATACTGAATGTTGCCTTGGGTATTATATGGATGTTTGTGGTATGTAAACCTGTAATACATAAAATTGAAGGTAATGCTGTGTAATCAAATAATTCTCCTTGACTCATTCTTCTGAAAACTGTAAAGGATCCTAAAATATTAGTATAGCTAAAACCAGTTGCAGTTAAGCTCATCTGAAAGCCTGCTGCTTGGAGAAGGAGTATTTGCCTTTCTCCTTGCTCCAGCCTTAAGGAAAACGCAAGGGAGTAAACCACTTCCTTCCCAGGGTGCCCTTCCTTTTTCCTGCATTTGACCTTGGTGCTCATCAGACACTTTGCTGGGCTGGTTCAACGTGCTAAACTGGCAGAAAACTAAACTGCAGAGGGAAAAACATGCTTCCCCTGTTCGGGAGTTGAGGTGAGCGAGCACTGCAGAAAGTCTGTGAATGGCTGGACTTGTGTCAAGGTGGGAGGCAGGTAAGGCTGAGAGCAGAGGTGGAGATAAAAAGGAAGGAGAATGGGAACATCCCCTTTGGCTCATCCTTTGCCTGTATAGCTCAGTGTACAATTCTGTTCCAGTTGTTCAGGAATCTAGAATTTTGTCAGTTTTGATTGAATTGTCTGGCTTAAAACCCAGGTAGTTCTGGAATTCATTTGACTGCACTAGTACCTTGTTTTTTTAAAAAAAAAAAATCTACAAAGCCAACCAACCAAAAACCTAAACCAACCAAAACCCAACAACAAAAAAACACAGCAGGTTGTGTATGTTGTTTAACCATTAGATCACCAGTAAAGTAGCTCTGGTATCTTACCATTCCATGCATTTATCCCCTTTCACATGTTCTTATCTGATACTTACCTATGTGATAATGGAGTAAATTGGGATGTTCTTACTCTATGCTCTTCACTTCTTCATAACCAAAAAAATAGAAGTCTATAGAATTTCAGATGATTATGTGACACCCTCACATGTGTGAAGGAGGGGAAGACATGGGTGAGTGGCTCTTTGGCTGATTATAGCACTGGCCAGAGTAGTACTTTGGAATAGTAGGGAGGTAGAGTGTTATGCTTGGACTGAACCATGTCATTGAGTGTTGGAGCCTGCTGACTCAAATATGCACAAAATATCAGAAGGCATATGTGCCTGTGCAGAACCATATGTACCTGTGTCTTTTCATGTGTTTAAAACACACTCCCAGGGAAGGGTATTCAGGAAGTAGTAACTGGCTGAAGAGGAGAAGGAAACAGGTGGTAGGCGATAATGGATGAACTTTTGTGAGAAATTCTGGCTTTAATTTGTGTTCAGTTTTTTGTTTGTTTTCTTCTCATGTGTCAGTAATGACTATTGGATAACTGGCAAAGCTTTGTAAAGTTAATCAAATCTGTCTTTCATTAGCAGGTCTGCATGTCAGCTGTTTCAAAGCATAACTAGTATTTTTAGAATCTCATAGTATTATTTACCTAGCCACAGCAGTGTCTGTTTTAGAAACCAGTAAGAGAACTAACTCCTGCAAACTCTTAAATTGAAGACCCTCAAATACAAAGCATATCAGTGATTAACCTGGTCATCTACCAAGAAGTCATCACGTAACTAAAGTAGCATGAATGCTGTGAATTCCTGTAAAATGCTAATTCCTGGAAAACCAGAAAATGGTTGAGGCAGGTGTATATGCAACAGAGGGAAGACAAGCTAATCTCACTGAGATATCCAGTATACTCTGTTGGCTTCTGCTCAAACATAGAACCAGTCTGTAGTTCAGAACTTCATCTGTACAGAAAAATATGGTTTTACATGTTTCCCTTCATCCCATTGCAGTTTGTCCAGTTTTCTGTATCCTGAAAAAATGCAAACTGATGTCTTCACTTTTTTCTTCTTTAATCTCTCCCCAGGTTAGTTATCCCTCTCTGCCTTGCTCATCTGCTTAGCCAGCTAAAGGTTCAGGTCTAGGGATATGCATGCAAGCATGAGTTGGCAAATATGATACTGTTTTCCACACGTTCTTCCAGGCTTTAACAACTTGTGGGCCAGAAAAAGATGATTCTTCAATGAAACTGGATTTGTTTCTCATTTTTTGGTGAGTTTAGAGTGTGTTCTAAATGTTTGTATTCTAAACACAGTCAGTGAATTTTTCTTACGTTGTCTATGTAGTCGGGAATTAACATATGTTTTTGGCACTTGAGAAACTGTGGCAGTAAGATCTGCTGCTTAAAGGCAAGTTACCTCTTGTTTGTTTTCTGATCCAGTCATCAGATTAAGGGCATCAAATCACGTTAATACTTGTCAGGTCCCTCTCCAGATCACTCAAGATTATTAACCTTGTCCCATCTTAACACTATTATCACTTTTCCAAACTGAAGACTTTTTATTTGATCATTCTTTGCATGGAAGCTATTCCATACTTAATTGTTCTGCTTTCTGTCTTCCTCTGAACTTTTTCTCACTTCTGTTCATTTTGAAATGGGGGATGTTCCAGAACTGTGCATGTTAATCAAGTTGTGAACAAGCAGTGATATATTTTTTTTTTTTTTATTTTTCCTCTCCACACCTTTGTCTAACATGGACTTTTCCCTCATTTCATTCCCAATGTTCAGACTGTGGTTTGAAAAGTGATTATTGAACTAGTGTTTTTATGAAACAATCACAATGAGACTATCTCATTCATGAGAGGTAACAATCAGTTGGAGCCCAACTGGTTTAGGATTGCATTCCTTCACGTATGCATATATCTACTCTTAAATTTCTGCATCAGATTTTGCCTGTTGGTTTAACAGTCATTTAGTCTTGGAGATCTGCACCTCTCCACAGTCAGCCTGTACCTTGACTATCCTAAGTAACTTGAAATGGTTTCACTGTCACATCTCTGGCACCTCATGTTTTTTTATTTTTGTTACTGTTTTTTATTAATGTGTGGAACGGCATGTGTCCCAGCACAACTTCAGTGACCATCTCTGAGAGTAGACCATATTTGTTTTCTATTTTCTTACTCGGTTATTTACCTCTGGCTTATCTTCTATCTTCTCTCTTATTCTATGGCTGCTCTGTTGCCCTGAGTATGTTCAGAGAAGGACTTAATCAGATGTCTTTTGGAGATCTTGGCAAACTGTATAAATTAGGTTTCCATTATCCGTCTGCTTGTGGATTCTTTCAAAGAACTCTCTTAGGCATGTGAGATAGAGCTTCCGTAAAGGGAGATTCTGTTGGGTGTCCTTCGTCACCACCCGGGTGTCATCTTGTGTAATACAATGTTGGAATGGAAAATATTCCTGTTGCAGATAAACGCACGGCTGACATTTGATCACAGGCATGGGAGTTATACTTGGCTTTGAGGGGCATTGCCTGTTCTGATGTATGCCCAGCTCTGCCAAGGTGCTGTAGTTGATCCTTTCACTGTTGAATACAGCTGTATGTATCATCGTGAATATAAGTGTTTCTGTTAGCTATTGATAGCCTGAAGGGAAATGGGGGCAAATAAAGGAGGCAGAATTAACTAACATCGCTGTGGAGTAAGTGGTCACTTAGCATTTTGTAACTGGTCAAACACTTGTTTTAGACCGTTGCAGTTTTGACCGTTTTTTTGTGAAGTAGGGGATCTTAATAACTGAAACAGAATAAAAATAATAATTTATATCTCTTGTGTTAATTTTTTGTGAGTGAAGTGCTAATGTTCTTTTACTGTACTTATTGCCTAAAGAGCTAAATGTAAATAATTCTAGTCATAAAGTAACTTTAAAATAATATATTCCAGGAGAAGGGAACATCAAATATAGTGATGTCAACCCTCGTAATTTTAAGTTCTCTGATCCTGTAATGAAAATATTATTACTGTGATCTCTTATTGCTGACTTTTCTTTTGGTGATAATACTTTTGCAGCCATCAGAATGTGGTGAGTAAACGTCTTCTGGTGTAACTGGTTTTTACTGGTTTTCATAACAGAACTTTGCTTGTAATGTGGTGTTAAAATTGTGACGTGACCCTGTGAAATGCTCACAGGTAGTGTTGTAAAGGTTGCTTTTGGTAAGGGGTGTAGTTTGTTACTGCGTAGCAGCAGATTTTATTAGCTGCTGCTGCTGGGGAAAAAAAGTATTTCTAGTCTCTCTAGTGCTACTGCTTGTGAACTGTTTTAGGGAGCCAAATTGGCAAAAAACTAGCTAATGACAGAAA
This sequence comes from Falco peregrinus, assembly GCF_023634155.1. NCBI lineage: Eukaryota > Metazoa > Chordata > Aves > Falconiformes > Falconidae > Falco > Falco peregrinus. Next base: position 25,726,429 of record NC_073725.1, on the reverse strand, counting down.
ACCAGTTGGTTTTGAAAAGATGTTTGAAGAGGCTTTATTTCCTTCAATCAGCTCATTGCAAAAAAACAGTATTGTTTCAGCCCAACACAGAAGAACACTCTCTTGGCAGCACTGTCCTGAATAATTTTTCCTGCATCTTTGAACTCTGTTGTTGCTTTACATAAAAATAGATACTAAAGCATGGGGAATGAAACAATTAGCACTATTTTTACTTGCTCTCCAGACTAATGAACTATAGAATGTTATCACAGGGGACATATTTTCTGAATCTGAGTAGAAATATTAAAGCTTGAGTGTTCCATTCTGCTCCACCCCCGCAATGCGTTGCTTGGTTAAAATGAATTCTACCAATTTAAATGGTTTCTCCTACCCGTTTTTCTTCTTGTACACTCCAGACATCCCCCCCAGCTTTGTGCTGAGCATGGTGTCCTATGCAACAGACCCTATGCATGGGTCTGCTGGGGGCAGCTGTCCCAGCCGTGCCCCTCCCAGCCCCTTGTGCCCCCCAGCCTGCTCGCTGCGGGTGGGGTGAGAGGCAGAACAGCCCTCGGCTCTGTGCAGGCACCCTCAGCAGTAATGAAAACATCTCTGCGTTATCAACGCTGTTCCCAGCACAGATCCAAAACATAGCCCCATAGTAGCTGCTGCGAGGAAAATTAACTCTGTCCCAGCCACAACCAGCACAGGCAGCAAAGACAAATTCCATGGAGAAGGTGTCATCGCTCCTGGCAGTGGTTATGAACATTCTTTCCTTCCCTGCTGAAACAAAAATACATGGTGAAGCGCATTGGGTAGCGGGGGGGCTACAGGGGTGGTTTCTGTGAGAAGATGCCAGAAGCTTGCCCCCATGTCACACAGTCAGTTTTGCTGGCTGCCAAGAGGGGCCTGCCACCAGCCAAAGCTGAGCCCATTGGTGATGTTGGTAAGAAAAGGTAAAAAAAAAAAAAAAAAAAAAAAAAAAACCACAAAAAAAAAACCAACGCTGCACAACAGCATCTAAGAGAGAAGAGTAATATGTGAGAGAAAATCCCCTGCAGACACCAAGGTCAGTGTAGGAGGAGGCAGGAAGTGCACCAGGTGCCAGAGCAGAGGAGATTCCCCTGCAGGCCATGGTGAAGGACCATGGCGGTATGATGCAGGTTGTCCCCAGCAGTCCATGGAGGCCCACAGTAGAGCAGATATCCCCCCTGCAGCCCATGGAGGACCCTACACTACAGCAGGTGGATGTGCCCTGAAGGAGGCTGGAGCAGGCTTCTGGCAGGAGCTGTTGGCTGTGGAGAGGAGCCCATGCCAGAGCAGGTTTGCTGGCAGGACCTGTGACCCCAGGGGGGACCCATGCTGGAGCAGTCTGTTCCTGAAGGACTGGTGACCCTATGGAAAAGACCCGTGCTGGAGCAGTACTTGAAGAACTACAGCTTGTAGGAAGGACCCTATATTGGAGAAGGTCATGGAGATCTGTCGCACCAAGGGTGAGCAGGGGAAGAGCGTGAGGAGGAAAGAGCGGCAGAGATCCCATGTAATGAACTGACTGCAATGCCTGTTTCCTGACCCCTAGTGCTGCGCAGGGGGAGGAGGTAGAGAAATCGGGAGTGAAGTTGAGCCTGGGAAGAAGGGAGGGGTGAGGGGAAGGTGTTTCTAGGTTTGTTCTTATTTCTCATTACCCTGCTCTCTTATTAATTGACAGTAAATTAAATTCATTTCCCCAAGTCAATCTGTTTTGCCCATGACTAATTGCTGAGTGATCTCCCTGTCCTTGTCTTGACCCACGAACTTTTTAATCTTATTTTCTCCTCCTGCCTTGCTGAGGCGGGGGGTGGGGGTGGGTGATGGAGCAGCTTGGTGGGTGCCTGGCGACTAGCCAAGGTCAACCTATGCATGAAGTCTATGAAAACTGCAGACTCTGATTTGATATGCAATTTTTCAATAGTTGCAAAACTGGACAAAGTTTTGGTGCATTAGGTTGTGCGACACTACGTTCTTGCTATGCTGCCCTGACCCTGCTTTGCAAGAGGTATAACTGTTTCTTTGGCAGCTTTTCAACCTTCAAAATTGCCATCCTTGAGTTTTAGGGCATCAGAAGTGTTACCTACTTATTTTTCAAGGTCTGACGGTAATCATCAGAAATGGATTAATGAGCAGTTAACAGTATATGAACTTAAAAGGTGGTCCCTGAATCACAGAAATGATTGCCCTAGAATCACAGCTATAGGAAAGTGTGGCTTAATAATGTTTGTGTCAATTGGACAGTTTTTATTATCTGCTTCCTGATTTCAGCAGCTAGCATTCTTAGTCAGGTACCCTAATTAGCTGTATCCTTTAGCTAACCCATAGCAACCAAAAATAAGCAGCATTCAACCTGTTTAGGAGGTCATTCTGGGAGCCTTTTGGAGGCAAGATGTTGAGTGGTAACTGCTGTGCAAAAATTATTATTAATTGTTTTTAAACTTTTATCTTCTGAAAAAAATCCTTTCTCTTTCAAAGAAGAAATTGAAAACTTGTCAGAAGGCAAGAAATAGAACAAGGGACACGCAAGTTTGAAACTTTTAAAAATTAAAAGCATCTTCCTACAAACTTACTTTATGAAGAGAATAAAACCTTTAGGAGATTAATTCCAGTCCTGAAGGATGGGAAGCTTGCATGTTTTTCTTCTAGCTTCAGAAAGGAAAGTTTAGAACATCCTTGAAAATACATCAGAACTTCGCTTTGTTACCTGTAGAAATGTCCTGATAGAAACTTCCCAGGACATGAAGATAAACAACCAGATAGCTTGCTGCCATCGATTAGTGACCAGTCCCATCTCTATCCCTTTACTGGCCTTTCTTGCTTTGTGGAACATCTGCTGAGGAGTTGCACAGGCCACTATATTTTTCTTAGTGAGGAACAAGAAGCATTCCCGGGGTGGGGTGTGGGATCCAAAAAATCAAGATGGGAGGTACATGGAGGCAGGCTTTTGCAGCATTGGTGAGTTAAAGCAGCTCTCTTAGAGGCCCAGCAAGCACCAGAGCTGGTTCTAGGATGGAGGAACTTTGGAAAGTGGGCTTGGAAGGAGCCTTCAACCCTTTCAGCCTTTCCACAGTTGACCATGCTTGTGGCATAGGGTGTTAGGATCACAGAGAAAAGCAGATTTTGGATGTAATTCAAAGATTTGCTTACAGGAACTAGCCTGTTCTAAGCAGTAACGTCCCTTTAATAGAATCAAAACAGGTTGTATGATATTGTTTAAGTCTGGTATAGAATGTGTGAAATAGATTAATGCATAAACTGGAAAATGGGGATATGTCTGATTTGAAAGAGAATTAACATATTACGCAGCCAGTCTTAAAGAGGACCCCTTTATAATTTCAAAATACTTGATTTTAAAAAGAATGCTTACAGAGTTGCTAGAATTATAAAGTGCTTTTTATATGCTACATCTTAATTGCAATTAATGCAGGCTCTTTCCTACATAAAATCAATGTTTAGCAGCTATATTTACAGTTAACTTGGTTAAGATTTGGCAGTATATACTTGATGAATAAAATGGGCTTTTTTTAATAGTAGATAGATCTTTCAAATAGGTTAATACTACTTATTGCTAATGTGTCTTGATCTGTTTAGTGGAAGCATTTTGAAGTGAATTTATTTGATGGAAAGAAAACTTTAAATGTATTTAATATTAGGTGAAGACGTGGGATGTTTTAGTAACTTGATCCTGCCCGTTTCACTAAGCATAGTGTTTATTCCTGACGGAAATCCTCCAGCTTAATTCTCTTTAGAGAGTTCTGTGACTGTCATGTAGTTCTGTGTCATGTGCATGCTTCACGCTGCGTAAAGCCTTAATGACTTGTTTCAGGATTAATCCAATACTAGTAAGAAACAGGATTTAAGGTCTTACACAAAGCTGAGAGGAAGCAACTGTCAGTTCCCTGTTTCAATTCTTGATACGTGAAGAATCAGCAGAGGGGAATGACTTGATTTTTTCCTTAATCATGAGTGAACAAGACTATGAAGAAAGTGGGCCAAATCCAAGTGAGTCTCTTTTTAAAAGACAATACCACAATTCTAATGACTCTTCTTCTGAAATAGCAGGGTTTGTACTTCCAGCTATATTAGAAAGAATTTATAAAGAGCTTTTTCAGTATGTTTTCATTAGAAATAGGCTGTGCTTGATTATAGTAGTAGTCTAAGTAAAGGAAAGCTAAATTTTAGTGATGTTGATAAGGTAGGTGATGGATGTAATATTAGAATCCTCCATTATGTAAAAGGGTTTATAAGGAGCTTAAGTACACCTTGTTCTGCTTTTCAGGATAACTTACATAAATTGCGCTCGTCATTGATAAAAATAATACAAGAAATTGGTGATATAGTAAACATATTTAGACATTTCTTTACTAAAAAATCCAAATAACCTACAACTTTGAAGTAGATTGCACTCAATTCTTAAACTCATCTGATACAAAAATTCAGAGGTAAGATTTGTTCAAAGTTATTCCTGCCTTTTCATAATTTGAATTAAAGCGAGGTCAAGTTGGAAAATTTGAGTTTATGTTAAAGCTCTAACGAATACTTCTATATATGTTTGGATTAGGAGTGGTAAAAAGTTACATTTTCAGGATTGTGTGAGTTCTCTTTAGTTGCCTGCCAATCGAAAATTTGGGCATATAGGAAATATGCATGATAGAGAGCATGGAATTACAGTTTTTGCCACAGGCAGCTTTCTTGGACGTGACGCTTCTATATGTCAGTTTTAGTGACTTGTAAGTTAGGTGCTTTTTACTTTATGAAGTTTATTTACATGAATGGTAAATGCTTGTTTACTCTTGCACGGACCGGATCTCATGTTCATATTCTTGGTCTGTAGTGTATTCTAATGTGGCCAAATACTAACTTAATGAAAATGCTACCATATTTTTTATTAACTGTTATTTTTCATCTGTATCTGGCTAATCAGAAACCAGAAACTACTTCAAGGTACATTGAGTGTAATTGAGTTGCTCTTTAGAAACTATGAAAGGTTATGACTTTTCTGCGAAGTAGTATTCTTCAACTGTGTTCTGCTTTAGACAACAGCATATAAAGCTAGAAATTTCTAGTGGAAAGCAAAGCTTTTTAGTTTTACACGTGTGCTTGTTTAGAAAACAGTTACACCTTATCTTAGCCAAGCTATCTTATTTCAGGCCATGTGGTTCAAAAGTTTTAGATCCCTCTTTCTTCTTTGAATACCACCTGTAATCTTTTGTCATGTAAAACAAATCCGCTTTTATTTTTCAGATAGATGTTGAATTCTTACAGCATGACAAGAGACAGATGCTTGCTTTTTTGGACAGAATGTGTTTGAATGCAAAGGGAAATAGGAGCACTTATTGAATGTGAACAATAATGACAGCTACAGTGTGGGACAGTGAGGAAGCAGTGAATCTGGGAAGGATTTAGGGGTCAGACTGGAATAGAATAGCATGAGCTTGGTTTAATACTGTGGTAAGGAGGGCTAGCTGATCCTTGGGAGTAGAGAGGTGATGATTATACTTCTGTAAATAGCATGATTGAGACTAGTGTTAGAAGGCTGTGTTTTGACTTCTGAAGTTTGAATTTTATTTTATTTTTTTGCTTAACTTAAAAACTGGAGAGATTGCTGCCAAAAATTATTGAAGGTTAGGAAAATGTTTTATGCACAGAAGTGTTTCAGTTTTTCAAAAGGAACCTCAAAGTGATTTGATAAGTATTGTTAGTTTCACAGATAGAAAATATTAAGTGTGAGTGGTTAAATTTGGAAGGTGTACTAGGATGTTATAGTTACAAGTTTGAAAAAAGCAAAATTTAAATAGAAATAAGGAACAACTTGTTTGAAATTTTTCAAGTCATTAAGAAAACCTTAATCTTTATAAAGATAAATAGATAGATTTTTTTCCTTCTTATTTCAGTTCTGGAAGCATCAAGAGATACACTGGTCAGTTTTCAGTATGTTTTTTTTTCACAGTTATAGAGCCTAATGCAGAAATTAAATTCTGCGACCAGTGGAAAGACAGGAAATCAGATTAGATGGTCTAACATTTTTGTCCTTAATCTCTTGAACAGGCATCCTAATGCAAATTTAGGATCACTTGATCACATTTCCTTCTTTTACGCCAAGGCCTGCTCCGCTTCTCTTTAGACACCTTGTAACTATTTATTTATTTATTTATTTCATACTCTACCTCTTTTGATTCAGGGGCCTGGGGATGAGTGGGAAAGGGAGAAACCCAACCACTATAGTTCTGTGATTTAGTAATATTGGTGTCGATGCTAAGGACGTAGCAGCAAGAATAAAACCAAAAGCAAAGCAACTCCCTCCCAACTCAGCATTAAGAACACACCACTGTTGCACTTAGAATGAATAGTTCTGTTTGTGTGAGGAAGTGTGATACGGGGATGCAAACGGGTGAGTAGGAAGTGAGAGGGCCACCTCTTTGGTGGCAAAGGTGGCTTCTGCCTGTTTCAGCTGTATTGTTGGGTTCTGTCCTACACTGTATAAAATGCATCAGTTTGGATCAGCTTAGCAACTGTTAACATAACTCCAAGTATTCTACCTGTCAGTGTTTGTGAGGATCATTGCTCTGAAACTTCTTGAGGAATTTGAACAAAGTGCTGTCTTCTGCCTGTTTGACCAACACTTTGAACTGTGACACACAGACATATTTCTGACGTAAGTTTTGTTTGGTATGTGGAAATGTTAAGGAGAAACCATCTAATGGCATTGGCAGTTCTAAACTTGCAGCTAGTGTGAGACTAGGGTGGTTTGTGATAACTTGTGTGGGTTACGGTTCATCAGCAGTTGGGGGGCTAGGGCATGTGGGAGTGAATGCTGTGATCATCTACATGAACATTCTGAATATTACCTCCCAAACAAGACATATCTCCTGCCTTCTCTGCTTACAGCTGTGTATCTCATGTAGAAAATAGAATATTGCAGCTAATTTCCATGTAAATATAGTTACACTGGTGGCAGTGTTTGAGTGTCTCTAGAAATCAAGAGTAGGAGTTTTTGCATGTCCCATCAATACAGAAAATGCCAGACAGGCTTCTAGGAAAAGTACACTAGTTATGACTTTACTTTGTCTGCTGGTCCATCAGTAAGCACAGGGGTTGTGTTACAGTATGTGAACATACCATAGCAGATTAAAAAATAGTAATAATAATTTTTAAGTATGTATTTCGGGGGGGACGGGACACAGATTTATTTCTGGAGCTTAGGCTTTGGTCACCTTACGTTGGGTGGAATGGAGTGGCACATCAACAGGTGTGGTTTTTGTGTGTTGTAAGACAGAGGAGACATACCATAATCAAGACCATGGAAGACTTGTTGTTTTAATTTGCCTTTCTTATGAATCTCTTAATACCAGTGGTGGTCCCAGATGAGTGGCTCAGATGGGCTGGTAATCTAATTCAGATTTAAGATTTCTGCCTGTAAACCCTCATAACATGAATTACTTTCAGAAATCAAGCAACAGTAAGTATAGAATTTTTTGGAGTGCTTTAATTGCAGAAGGTGTAGTTGGATTCCAGAAGATGCGTGCATCTTAGAGGAACGTCTAAAGCTACATTGGAAGTTAGAATTTTTTTTGTATGTTTAACTCGCCTCCATGCCTGAGAAGAGTTTAAGTTGGCGCAATTTCAAAGAAGCCTGTGGGAAAGATGATTTGCTTGTCAGGCATTGGAACCGGCTGCCCAGGAAAGTGGTTGGGTCACCATCCTTGGAGGTATTTTAAAGGATCTATAGGTGTGGTGCTTAGGGGCATGGTTTATTGGTGGACTTGGTAGTGTTAGGTTAATTGTTGGACTCTGATCTTAAGGGTCTTTTCCAACCTTAATGATTCTATGGTTTGATTGTCTTTAAGCTTCCACACAGAATTTGAGGGAGTAGGGTTAAAACATAAAGCTATAAATGGCTTGAGACTGGCTAGTGGAATGAAATACGTATTTCTATATTCCATGTTACCTCTGTGGAAGCAACCAAAACAGTTTTTTCTGTTTGCTCATTTCCACTTGATGCACCAGAGGTGATGTTTACTGCATTTGTGGAAAGTGTAAATCCTGCCTTTTTTTTTTTTTTTTTTTTTTTTTTTAGTTCTGGTTTTCAAATGAATCCCTTCTTTTGAAGAAGGGATGACCTGAAGATTGGGATAGCTTATTTTGTTAACTTCAATATATTGTTGACTTTGTGTTGAGGTCCTAAAACTAGTTCTTTTTACTGGATGGTATAATACATCGCTGTTTGAGTTACATGTTTTTAAGGCTCACTGTATGTCTAAGCATATTAAATAAATGTGCTCCCAAAGGTAGTGTTTGTTTTAATTTACAGTCAAATATGATTTTGTTGACAACAATGCTGAAAACTCAAAGGAGCTTGTTCATAGGTGTTCATAATTGTAGGATTAGTCAGCCAACTGCACATGAGAGAGTACTTGTCAGTACATTTTTGTGGTTGCTTTTCCAGTATTGATCCTCTTTCAAATAGCTGTGCCAAACATTCACAAAATACAAAAAGAGACAACTGTAATAATCAGAAGACTTCTCCAGAGCCTGGTGGTGACATGCTATTCTGAAGACTAGCATTAGAAAGCTTTAAAATAGGTAGAACGTTGGTGGGAAACACTGGAAAAGGATTTGAAGAATTTGAAACCTGAGTTCTGTGGCTTTTCCATGTGAAGTCTTAGGTGCATTTGACAAGACTTGTTTGTTAGAGACCTTGTGCTCTGAGCTCTTTCATATTGGAGCAAAGCCAAGTAACTGTTTCAAAAAAACAAGCATATAAGACTTCACTATTCTACCTACAATTTAAAATGCTTAAAAATCAGCATCTCGGTACTGTGCCTCCAGAAAGTGTATTCTTTAACCTCAGAATTGTGAATACTCATTCGCATTATTCATTTGCCTACCCTTCTGATGTTTTAGATACCTGCTGGAGGAGTAACTCTAGTGACATTACACTCTGTATGAGAGAAAAACAATACTTGAAATTCCCCAGCTCACTTACTGAAGCGTAATCCTTTCTGAAGGGGTTGGAAGTACCCCAAAAGGAGTACAAATATTTAATAAGTACAGCTACTGGCTGTCAATAGGTGAGAAAGTCAATAGAAGTGTAGTCTTAGCAGGACAAATATCAAGCAACCTTATTTTTATTTTAACTTGGAATGTGCTTTTTAATGAACGTTTTCTGAAAACTTCAACAGAAATAAGGCAGATTCAAGGAATGGAGCTAAAAGAAATACATTGTTCCAAAAATCTTGGGAAGAAACTACAGTGTCTTAACCAGGAAGTTCAGTGCTTGTACACATTAGCAAAATGATGAGAGGAATCTGTATGTATTTGCTTGGGTACAGAGCTATTTTTTGTTGTCTATGGAAAACCTAACTGAATCTTCTGAGTACAGTGGAGCTGATTAAAGGAGAAATACCAATTTCTCAGGTAATCTCGTGCCAAACCAGCATGTTTCATGCACTGTGAAACATCTCAAGGTGCTGGTCTGTGAGGGAGATTCTTCTGTGTTCACAGTGTTCTTTCTTCTGGCCTTGCATTAAGCATTGTTGGAGGAGGGGGACCTACCCAGGCTGTAGGACTCAAAGCAATGGGAGACCAATTAATGAACTGTAGAGAAACAGGAAAATGAAAGCTGAAAGCTATGTGTGGGAGGAGATACATTGGATAAGAACAGTAGCTGTGAATGAATTCATCAACAGTTCTTCTCTGGATCATGGAATTAATTCTAGAGCCCTAATAGACAATAGCTGTCTCTTGAGTCTTTTATGATAGTGTGCGGCGGCTTTGTCATGATACCGGTAAGTATAGTGATACTATGGAGAGTCTATTGGACAAGGGAGTTACGGAGAGTGGTAGGAAATCTGTCGGGGATGTAGTCACTTATCTGCTTGAGGGACTGAGATCTATTTCTGTCTTTATTAGAAGATAATACTTTGTGCTAAGACTTGTGTCCATGTTTGCGAGAGCTTTGTTCTGGGACTTCATGTGGGGGGAGGTGTCCTGGAGGGGGCAGAGTGGGGGACACAGGGAAAAGAGTACAGCTTGTCCTCCTGCGGTTTCTTAATTCTATAGTGAAGAGATTGTATAGGTGCTATTGATGTAACTTGTGAATATAAGGGCAAAAGCAGCCAGGTGAAGTGGCGTAGGCAAGCACTTGAGGCTACTTGGAAATGCCAATGTTGTAACAGCATTGGCATGTAACAGCTTTTGTATTACATGGGCTGGAAGGCAGTGAAAGTGTGCTGTGTTGTGTGTGGGGGCTTTGGGGTTTTTTTTGTTTTTTTTTTCCAGAGGTGTGCCAAAGCAGGTCAGGTTTGCTGCAGCTTAATGAGATTGATATTTCAATAAGGAATAGAAAAAAATGTGTCCTGGTTTCATCTGGAATAGAGTTAATTTTCTTCCTAGTAGCTGGTACAGTGCTGTGTTTTGGATTTAATATGAGAATATGTTGATAACACACTGATGCTTCAATTGTTGCTAAGTTGTGCTTATTCTAGATCAAGGACTTTCCAAGTTTCCCATGCTCTGCCACTGAGCAGGTGCACAAGAAGCTGGGAGGGAGCAGAGCTTGGGCAGCCGACCCAACTAGGCAAAGGGATATTCCATACCGTAGAACCATGCTCAGTGTGTAACTGGGGGGAGGGTTGGCTGGGGTGGGCTGATCGCTGCTCAGGGTCTGGCTGGGCATCGGTCAGCAGGTGGTGAGCAACTGAATTGTGCATCACTTGTTTTTTCATGGGTTTTATTTTTCTCACACACACCCTTATTTTTTTATTTCAGTTATCAAATTGTTCTTATCTCAACCCATGAGTTTCACCTTTTTCTGATTCTCTTCCCCATCCCAGAAGATTGTGTGAGTGTAGGGTGTGTGAGTGAGCAACTGCGTGGTACTTAATTGCTGGCTGGGGTTAAACCATAACAATATTAGCACATCATGGAGAGTCCCCACAAGCTTTACAAAAGAATTCCTTTTACATGATTTTTAAAATAAATCCTGGCTCAACTACTGGAGCTTGTTTTGAGAGAGTCAGCAGTAATGAAAAGGTAGGTTGTTCTTGCTGCCCAGAAAGATTATGTGAAGTACTATTATCAAGTGCTTTTATTTTAAGCAACCTAGAAAGGTGGGAGAGGGGAGATACCAGTATATGTATTGAGGAGTAGTAAGTAATATTTAAAAGGCAAAACACTATACAGTGATCAGACTGGTAAACTTATTTTCCTTAAATGAGGACGTTGAGCCCATGTGTCTGGGCTGAAGACATAGTGTTTGGCAGCCACCTCCAGTATTAGATAGAATAAGTACTTACTATTCCTTTTATGGTATACCTCGTCTTTTTTCTTTTCCTTTTGTTTCTGATTGTTGCGCTCTTCCACCAGGGGATGGGATTGCCAGGGAAAGTAGTCCGTTTATTAACAATGCAGAGATGGACAGAGAAAACATGTATGAAGGAAAGAATATGGCTCTCTTTGAGGTAAGTTAAATATCCCCAAAACATATTTCACCTTAGATTGAGGTTCTGCTAGTAAGATGAAAAAATGCAACACTGTTTTCTTTCTCTTCTGAAATTTAGTGGGGGGAAAATCATTTGAATAACATTTCAGTAGTTTGGTAACATTGCTTTTCAGTGAATTTGCGTGATGTAATGATGTGCTAAGATATTTTTTTTTTTCTTCCTTCTATGTTTTAGTTTATCGGTATAGGCAAGAACAATAATTTTGATATGCATTAAAGTGAAGATAAGCATTTCTATGGTAGGCTCTAGAAACTGTTATTGGAGAAGGTTGCTGAAGCTTAAATGTAGTGCGTTTAACAAAGCAGTATCCAGTTTTAAAAGGCTTATTTTATTGATATTATATTGAACAGGGGTAAATAAAGACTTTTCTTAAAGCTGCAAAACTATAAACCAAACTGGAACTGCGATAGGCCATGACTTGGTTGTATTGTCCAGTTACAGTGTAGAGCATACCACAGCTATTTCTACTTTCTAATAGAAACATCTGCCTTATCATGCAAGCTTAATACATGTTTAATTCACTGAATGATTGCAATCATTTACATGAAAAAAAAATCTGATATGGTATATTTAAGTGCAACACTTGCAATGAAATAGTACTTTTAGTGAAGTTTAACTCAAGTTGATCTGCTCTAGCAACATCAGCTGGTCTTGCTTTGATGCTTGCTATTAACAGTAAACAAGGTCCTTCCAACCTGGTTTGCTTAGCCATCCTGCTGTTGTATTCTGCCCACTGTTTTCTTGTAGACCTCTTCATAGAATGGTCAAGGTTGGGAGGGACCTATGGAGACCCATCTAGTCCAACCCCTGCTAAAGCAGGTTCATCTAGAGCAGGTTGCACGGAAGCGGAACCAGGTGGGCTTTGAATGCCTCCATTCAGTCTGAGGAGGAGACTCCACAGCTTCTCTGGGCAGCCTGTGCCAGTGCTCTGTCACCCTCAGAGTGATTTTCCTCATATTGAGATGGAACTTGCTGTGTTGCAGTTTGTGCCCACTGCCCGTTGTCCTGTCGCTGGGCACCACTGAAAACAGCCTGGCCCCATCCTCTTGACACCCACCCTTAGGGTATTTGTCGGCATTGATAAGATCCCTCTGTCTTCTCTTTTCCAGGCTAAAGACGCTCGGGTCTTTCAGCCTTTCCTCACAAGGGAGATGCTCCAGTCCCCTCATCCTTTGTAGTCATCCACTGGACCCTCTCCAGTAGATCCCTGTCTCTCTGGAACTGGGGAGTCCAAAGTGGGACAGAACTCCAGATGTGGCCTCATCACAGCAGAGTATAGCGGGAGGATAACCTCCATTGACCTGCTGGCCACGCTCCTCCCAATGCGCCCCAGGGTGCCATTGGCCTTCTTGGCCACCAGGGCACACTGCTGGCTCGTGGGCAACTTGCTGCCCACCAGAACTCCCAGGCCCTTCTCCGCAGAGCTGCCTTCCAGCCCAGGTCAGCCCCAGCCTGTGCTGGTGCAGGGGGTGTTCCTCCCCAGGGGCAGGACCTTGCACTTGCCTTTGTTGAACTCCATTAGGTTCCTCTCTGCCCAGCTCTCCAGCCTGTCCAGGTCTCGCTGAATGGCAGCGAAGCCTCCTGGTGCATCAGCCACTCCTCCCAGTTTTGTATCATCCGCAGACTTGCTGAGGGTGCGCTCTGGCCCCTCATCCAGGTCACTGATGAGTAAGTTGAACAGGACTGGACCCAGCACTGACTGCTGGGGAACACCGCTGGCTACAGGCCACCAGACAGACTGTGCCACTGCTCACAACCCTGTGAGCTCTGCCCTTCAGCCAGTTCTCAGCCCACCTCACTGTCCACTCATCTACCACACTTTCTGAGCTTCTCTACGCTACGAGGATGTTACGGGAGATAGTGTCAGAAGCCTTGCTGAGGCCAAAGTGAACAACCTCTACCACTCTCCTCTCATCTACTCAGCCAGTTATTCCATCATAGGCGGCTATCGGGTTGGTCAGGCATGATACCCCCTTGGTGAATGCATGTTGACTACTCCTGGTGATCTGCTTTTTGCCACATGCTTTGAGATGACCTCCAGGATGAGTTGTTCCATCACCTTTCCAGGGATGGAAGTGGGGTTGATTGGTCTGTAGTTTCCTGGGTCCTTCTCCTTGCCCTTTTTGAAGACATGAGTGACACTGGCTTTCCTCCAGTCCCCAGGCACCCCTCCTGTCTGCCATGACATTTCAAAGATGGAGTGGCTTGGCAGTAACATCTGCCAGCTCCCGCAGCACTTGGGGGTGCATCCTATTGGGAGCCATGGATTTGTGGGTGTCAGGTTTGCTTAAGTGATCTCTAATGTCATTCTCCTCAATCAAGGGAAAGTCTTCCTTTCTCCAGACTTCCTCTCTTGCCTCCAGGCTCTGGGAAAGCAGAGCACCAAACTGGATAGTGAAGACTGAAGCAAAGACGACATTCAGTAGCTCTGGCTTCTTTGTGTCCTTTGTCACCAGGGCACCCACCTCACTGAGCAGCAAGCTCGCGTTTCTCCAATCACCCTTGCACTGCTGATGTTCTTGCAGAAGCCCTTCTTGCGGTCCTTGAGATCCCTCTACAGATTTAATTCCAAACAGACCTTAGCCTTCCTTGTTGCTTCCCTGCATGTGCTGACAGCATCCCTATATTCCTCCCAAGTGGCCTGTCCCTTTTTCCACATCCCGTAAACTTCCTTTTTCTCTTTGTGCTTTGCCACTAGCTCCTTCCTCTTCATGCAGGCCTCCTGCCACCTTTGCTCCATTTCCTGCTCATGGGGTTGCAGCTATATTGAACTTGGGGGAAGTGGTGCTTGAATATTAGGTAGCTCTCTTGGACCCTGCTACCTTGTAGAACCCTAATGCATGGGCTTCCTCCAAGCAGGTCCTTGAAGAGGCCAAAGTTAGCTCTTCTGAAGTCCAGGGTTGCAGTCCTATTTATTGCCCTACTTCCTCCATGCAGGATTCCAAACTCCACTGTCTTGTGGTCACTGCAGCCAAGTCTGCCCCTGACCTTCGCATCCCCAAGCAGTCCCTCTTTGTTTGTGAACATGAGGTCTAAGAGCACACCTCACCTCTTTGGTTCCCTCACCACCTGTGTCAAAACATTACCAGCAGCGCTCTGCAGAAACCTCCTGGACTGCATGAACCTAGCAGTGTTGTCTTTCTGAGAAGGTATCAGGGAGGTTGAGGTCCCCCATGAGAATGAGGGGCTACCTCCAGTTGTTTGTAGAAGGTCTCATCAACTTGCTTTTCCTGATCAGGTGGCCTGCAGCAAACGCCCACAACAGTGTCCCCCATGTCTGCCAGCCCCTTAATCTTTAGCCATAAGGTCTTGACTCATTGTGAATCCACCCCCAAGGAAAGCTCGATACAGTCCAGTTGCTTCTTCACATAAAGAGCAACTCCACCCCCTCTTCTTGCTGGCCTGTGTCCTAAAAAGTATGTAGCAATCTGGTCATGAGCTATCCTACCGTGTCTCTGTAATAGCAGTGAGATCATGGCACTGTGACCCTTTATGCTGTTTTCTTCTTCTTTTTACGTATCTTTGCACAGAAGACGTGATCTTTCAGTTCCTTCTTTCTGCGTGACCCAAATAAAGTATTCTCACCATTTCTCACCAAGTCTTAGAGAAGATTGTGCTAAGGGTCAAAGTCGTGTTGGTCATTAATTTTCTTTGTCACGTATGCAATTTCTTACTATTTCTGACAGAAACCATGGTAGTGGAGTTTTGTCACTGAATTTCTCTCATTCAAGCTGTATTCTGTAAAGCAATGTCCAAAACCTGTTGTTCAAATTAGTTGCTGTGTTCCTCAGTGTTGATTAAATTGTTATAGCTGCTTTTTGTCCTTAATCTCCTTTGAATATATGCTTGCATCAGCTATTTTGAATAGCCGCTGGTATTAAATCCTCAGCTGATGGTATAACAATGACTATCTTTTGCATATCTCAGACTATATAGACCATGCAGTTATAGTGTTGCCTTCAAAGCCTTCTAGTGACTTCATCACCATTGCCGTAGTAGTGGTAAATATTTTTTGGTAGTACATATGTTTCACAGTGGTTTTCCTGCGTTCTTATTCTTCCCATGTTTTCAGCTAACCTATGTTTTGAACTTTTGTATGAATGTTACAAAGAAGTTTGGTTATTACAAACATGATTATCATGACCTAACACCTCAGACAGAGATACCTTGGTTCTTGTCTTTCTGTTTGCAGCCCTGATCTCTTACCTTCCTTCCAACATTTGATCTTGTGTGCTTGGTTGAATTCTTCGGTTCCACTTTTCTTGGAATAGTTTTATTGTATATGCTTCCTCTGGATTTATTATTTGTTTTAGCATGTTTTTGTTTTGTAGCAGACACTTGGCTAAAGAAAGATGGGCTGATTTCTGTGTCAAGTAATATTATATACATGCAATTATATATGATATGTATATGTACCAGTATTTTCAAACAGTGAATACTTTGGAAGTAGTATGCATGGTTTAAGGTAAAATATATATAAGCCTGCAACAGCAGGTTTGAGAGTGATCCTTAAGTATCTTGCTGCTAGAGAGAATCATTTGAGGACACTCTCTAGACATAAGCAAGATGCTGGAAAAACACTCTGACTCGACCCTGCCAGTACAATCCCCTAAAAACTGTATTGTGATAGAAATAGATTTTTACAATTAACAATGGCTCTTCTCTAGATTTGCCTTATATTCCAGCTGTACAAGCTACACATTGTAAGACAGTGTAAAAAAGTGAAAGAAATGTTGCAAGATAGCCATGTAGCATTAGACTTCTAGAAAGATTTAGAACTCTTGTGGGTTGAAAGCTGATGGTATTTTGTCATGCTAATTTTTTATTTAGGTGAATCAGGGTTGACCTGTTAAGTATGTGTTTGAAGTATTATCATAAAATTATGATGATTAAAAAACCTATTTAATAAATGCAGTATTCTTAAAATCCCAACAGGAAGAAATGGATAGTAATCCCATGGTGTCATCTCTTCTTAATAAACTAGCAAACTACACAAATCTAACTCAAGGTGTGGTGGAACATGAAGCAGATGAAGACAGCAAGCGAAAGGAAGTCAAGGTATTTAAACTTCTAATGTGTTATTGAGACAAAGGTGTCCACAAAGACGAGCATTTTACAACCTAAAAGGAAAATATGTGGATGCCTAAAACAGGAGCAAGGTTTGTAATACTGTATTTAAAATTGAAGTGTTTGGAGTAAAGCTTGTGTTAAATCAGTGTTCTTGTTAGCATGTTTTAGCAAGACCTTGCTGCAAAAGCCCTAGCTAAAATGTGTGCAGAGCTAGGATCTGAAACATGTTGTGCACCAGTCTCATCTTCCTTTCTTTTTTTCTTCCTTCTGCCCTTGTATGAGCATCAGTACCTTCTGTCTACTTCTAGTGTGGATACAGTATGATATTTTTTTTTACTTAAAAAATATTTTTTTTTTTATTTAATGAATTGGATTTTTACCTAAAGGTGGGATTTAAGGAAAACTTGAGATGAAGCAAATCACACTCTTAAATCAGTGGGCATATTTGCTCCTGTTCACACGATAGCAGTTTTTTCTGAGTAGCTCTCTGGTTTCTGTGTGTCAGACTTAAGTATTTTTAAAACTTAATGGACACATTCCAAGAAAACATTTGTTGCATACTTCAAAAGTATGACACTTGTGGGTGTGTGTGGCAGCAGTGGCAGGCAAAGGCTGTGTTTGGTACGTACCTAAATTCACTTGCTAGAAGACAGCAAGTGTATTCTTCAGGGGTTGTCTACTGGATACAGAAAGTGCCTATCTAGTATAGGAAGTTGGTACCAGGACGGTGAGCAAGGGCAAGGAATAAAGTCCTGCTGTTTTAGCTTTTTGCTTAACCCCACACACAAATAGACACAGGATGCTT
The DNA here is from genome assembly GCF_023634155.1 of Falco peregrinus. NCBI lineage: Eukaryota > Metazoa > Chordata > Aves > Falconiformes > Falconidae > Falco > Falco peregrinus. The sequence continues at coordinate 25,709,044 of NC_073725.1, read as the reverse complement.
TTCGTTTGTCTCATTGTGCTTGTTCTGTATTTCTTATCTGAAGATACAGCTTGAGAGATGAGAAGACAAACGCTGATGAACTCGCACTTTTCTTAGTGCAATCCATGTCCTCTGTTCAGCGGCTGTGCAGTGCATTTTACTAGCGCAGCACAGTGTTAGTCTCCCTAGAACAGACTAGCCAAATGAACGCTCCTGTGCTCACTTGCACTTGATCTCATTTGAGCACTGTATGGTGGACTGAAAATGTGATTCTTATGTATGTCTCTCTTTTAGTTCCATGTCTGAAATCAAGTGATGGTTAACTAGTAACCTTAGTAACCTGGCAAAGTAGCGTTTTAATGGCATAATTGAGGCAGTAGCATTGATATCCCTTATGGATATTGCCCAAGATGTTAAAAACAAAAATTATAGTCTAAATGGCAATCCATGGTTCTTTATAACTAGTTTGAAACTTGGTGTTTTCTTAGCAATTCTGATAACTCTATCCCAGCCAAAACCAGGACAATGAGTTAATTTCCTTCCTAGTAGCTGGTACAATCCTGTGTGTTGAATTTAATATGAGAATATATTGATAACATGCTGATGTTTCAGTTGTTGCTAAGTTGTGCTTATTCTAGATAAGGACTTCTCAAATTTCCCATGCTCTACCACTGAGCAGGTGCACAAGAAGCTGGGAGGCAGCAGAACCTGGGCAGCTGACCCGAACTAGGCAAAGGGATATTCCATGCTATAGAACATCGTGCTCAGTATATAGCTGGGGGAGCTGATTGTTGCTCAGGATCTGGCTGGGCATCGATCAGCCGGTGGCGAGGAACTGAATTGTGTATCACTTGGTCATTTTGGTTTCCCTCCCACCGCCCTTGGGTTTAATTCCCCTCTCTTTGTTTCTCACTCCTTTTCATTACAATAGTTGTTGTTGTTACTATGTTTTCCTTTATTTCAGTTATTAACTTGTTCTTGTCTCAACCCACAAGTTTCACCTATCACTGATTTTCTTTCCCATCTCCCACTGGGGTGGGGAAAGGAGTGAGCAAGCAACAGCATGGTACTTAGTTGCTGGCTACAACAGTGCTTTTTGGCACCTGACATGGTTCTCGAAGGATTGAGGTAATGACAGATCGGTTTAATAGTCACTGGTAGTAATGTTTATTTGTTTGCTCCGAGTTGTTAAGCTTGGTCTTGTATTTGCATTATGTTAGCAAACATATGCTGCAATTAAGCTGTTGATTTGGTATTTATCACCCCTGGGGCCTGGTTCTCATCTTTTTTTACTTTGTGATACTGGCATGTGATCTGCTGTGATCTTTGATCATGAAACTATTCTGGTGTGAGGACTCGGTATTGTCCTCACTTCTGTACTTCGGGAGCCATCTAGTGGAAACAGTTAGTGATTACACCTTCTGATTTTTCTCGGAGAGCCAACCTATGGGGGAGACATCTTCCTACATCTCCCCCTTCTCCAGGCTAATTACAGAAGCATTTAAGAAATCTGAAAGTCTTGGGAACACCCTTGGGATGTTGAAAACACCCTGTTTCTGGTCCTGATCCTATTGCTAGGAATGCTGAATGCGGTGGTTCCAATCTTGTTTCGAGTTAGGCAACTAGCTGCAGCTGCTTAGGTCTCTGACTGGCATGGCAACTAGTCAGGCCCCTGGTGATGAGTGATGCAGAGAACCAACCTGTATTGGTGTCATTTGCCCCTACATGCAAGAAGAACTGGACATGAAAATAGACTCATTCAGTAAAGGACAGAGCAGGGCCACCACAAGAACAAGAGGAAGAGAAAGATCACTATCCCTGAATGAGCCACAAAATATGCAAAAAGATTTTATCTGTCAAGCAGGTGAGCATGTTATCACCTGGCTGTTCCAATGCTGGGATAATGGGGCTAGTAGTTTTGAATTAAAAGACTGTGAACCCAAGCAGCTGGGATCACTTTCTAGGGAAGGGGGCATTGACAAGGCAATTGGAAGAGGGATATAATCCTCAGTCTCTGGAGACAACTCCTGTCAAGCATGACGGAAAGATATCCATCCCTTCAAGGAGGATATTACATGGGGCCCAGGGAAATGGACTGAAATAGAGAGAGGTATCATGTTACTGAGGGAATTACTCATACTAGAGATGATTTATCATGACCTGAACAATGCATAGTTACCCACAGATTCAGATGAAGTCAAATGCCCGTGACCCATGTGGTGGAAATTTGTATGGAGCACACCAGCATCATATGTCAACTTATTGGCAGTAATGAGCTGGAGAGACAAAGTGGCATCAATGGTGGATGAAGTGGCTCGCCAGCTATGGGAATATGAAGACAACATCTCTTCCTCCCTCATCTTGACTGTGGAGAAAGAGGTCCAGCAACTCAAAGAGGATAGTTCCTACCTCCTCACCTGTACAGACCCACGTCTTTTGGCTATTAACAGTAAGTGTCCTTCTGCTCAGGAGGGAGAGTACAGGAGATGGACACCCTGGGGTTTTACCTGTGGAACCATAGAGATTACGTGAGGAAGTGGGATGGAAAATCTGCCTTGACCCTGGAGGCATGAGTACATGAATTGCAAGGAAGAACAGTCACAACTGGGGGTTCTTTCATGAAGGTTGCTGCTCCAGTCTCTAGTGGACATTTTCCTAGGGAGAGTGGAAGGGCTGATCTTACTCCAGAGCCTGTAGAAAGGAATTCTAATCCATTTTTGCAAGACTTAAGTGGGCAAGACTGTTCCACGTTACAGCTGCTCTGCACCACTTGCTGCCCTGGTGGAGAATCCTATGACCAGAACTAGAGGGGCCCTGCCTCTGGCTGGGTAGAGGGCAGGGGCAACTGGGTTTACTGGACTGTGTGGATCCAATGGCCTGGTATGTCAGACTGACAGAAGTGTAAGGTTCTAGTAGATACTGGTGCACCGCATACCCTAATGCCATCAAGCTACGAAGGGGCAGAACACATTAGTATTTCTGGAGTGACAGGGGAGTTCAACAGCTAACTGTTGGAGGCTGAAGTAAGCCTGACTGGGAACGAGTGGCAAAAGGCCCCATTGTGACTGGCCCAGAGGCTCCATGTATCCTTGGCATAGACTATCTTAGGAGAGGGTGTTTTAAGGACCCAAAAAGGTACCATTTGGCTTTCTGCATAGCAGCTGTCTTGGAAATGGACAAAATTAGGCAGCTGTCTACCTTGCCTGATCTCTTGGAGAATCCTTGTGTTGTGGGGGTTGCTGAAGGTCAGAGAACAGCAGGTGCTGATCGCTACACCAGTGGTGCACTGATGGCAATATCACACTAGCTGAGACTCCCTGATTCCCATCCGTAAGCTGAGTTGTTGACTGGAGAGCTAAGCAGTGATCAGCAGGACTTGCTCCCCCTTTACTAGCCTCATATGGCCAGTGCAGAAGTCTAATGGAGAATAGAGACTAGCAATAGATTGTCTTGGCCTGAATGAAGTTATGCTGCTGTACCAAACATGCTAGAACTTCAGCGTGAACTGGAGTCAAAGGCAGCCAAATGAATGCCATTGTTGATTTCACAAATGCATTTTTCTTAATCCCTTTGGCAGCAGAGTGCAGGCACAATTTGCTTTGAGTTGGAGGGGTGTCCAACACACCTGGAATCAACTGCCTCAGGGATGGAAACACAGCTCTGTCATCTGCTGTGAACTGATCCAGACTGCGCTGGAACAAAGTGAAGGTCCAGAACACCTGCAATACATTGATTAAACCATCATATGGGGCAATATGGCAGAAGGAGGTTTTTGAGAAAGGGAAGAAAATAGTACAAATCCTCCTGAAAGCAGGTTTTGCCATAAAGCAAAGTAAGATCAAGGAACCTGCACAGCAGATTCAGTTTTAGGGAATAAAATGGCAAGATGTACATAGTGAGATCCCAGTGGATGTGATCAACAAAATAACTGTTATGTCTCCACCAACTAGTAAGAAAGAAACAGAAGCTTTCTTAGGCATTTTGGGGTTTTTGTGAATGCACATTCCAAACTACAGTCTGATTGTAAGCCCTCTTTTTCAAGTGACCCAGAAGAAGAACTATGTCAAATGGGGCCCTGAACAATGACAAGCCTTTGATGAAACAGGAGATAGTTCAAGCAGTGGCCCTTGGGCCAGGCTGAACGCAGGGCAAGATGTAAAAAATGTGCTCTACACCACAGCTGGGGAGAATGGCCCTACCTGGAGCCTCTGGCAGAAAGCACCAGGGGAGACTCAAGGCTGACCCTTGGGCTTTTGGAGTAAGGGATACAGAGGACCAGAGGCCTGCTATACTCCAAATGAAAGAAATGCTGGCAGCTTATGAAGGGGCTTGCGCTGCTTTAGAAGTGACTGGCACGGAAGCCCAGCTCCTCCTGGTACCCTGGTTGCCAGTGCTGGCCTATGCATTTAAAGGGAGGATTTCTTCTACACATCATGCAACTGATGCTATGTGCAGTAAGTGGGTTGTGCTGATCACACAACAAGCTCAGATAGGAAATCCCAGTCATCCAGGAATCTTGGAAATTATTATGGACTGGCCAGAAGGTAAACAGAATATCACCAGAGGAGTAGGTGTCACATGCTGAAGAAGCCCCATTGTACAATAAATTGCTGGAACATGACAAGCAATATGCCATGCTTACTGATGGGTCCTGCCATATTGTAGAAAAGCATAGGAGATGGAAAGTGACTGTATGGAGTCCCCTACAACAAGTAGCAGCAACTGCTGAAAGAGAAGGTGAGTCCAGTTGGTTTGCAGAGGTGAAAGCTATCCAGCTGGCCTTAGATGCTGCTGATTGAGGAAAATGGCCAATACTTTACCTCTATACTGACTCATGGGTGGTAGCAAATGCTTTGTGGGGGTGGCTGCAGCAATGGAAACAGAGCAACTGGCAAACAGTTTCCATGTGGGCTGCCACGTTGCGGCAAGATACTGCTGCCTGGGTGGAGAACCTGGCTGTAAAAGCATGTCATGTAGATGTCGGGCCACTGAGGATCATCCAAACAACCAGCAGGTAGATCAGTCAGCCAAGATTGAAGTGGCTCAGGTAGATTTGGATTGGCAACATGAAGTTAGATTATTTATAGCTCGGTGGGCTCATGACACTTCATGCCATCAAGGAAGAGATGCAACACATGGCCTGAGACCGAGGGGTGGACTTAACCATGGACGCTATTGCAGAGGTGATCCATGAATGTGAAATGTGGTGCAATTAAGCAAGCCAAGCAATTAAAGCCTCTTTGGGTTGGAGGACAATGGATGAAATATAAATATGGGGAGTCTTGGCAGACTGACTGTATCACACTCCCACAGACTACCAAGGCAAGCACCAATGTGCTTACAGTGGTGGAAGCGACCACTGGATGGTTGGAAGCATATCTGGTGTCCCATGCCACCACCTGCAACACTGTCCTGGTCCTTGAAAGACTGGTCTTGTGGTGACATGGCATCCCAAAAAGAATAGAGTCGGACAATGGGACTCATTTCCAAAACAATGTCATAGACACTGGCCAAAGAGCATGGCATTGAATGGGTATATCACATCCCTTATCACGCACCAGTCTCTGAAAAAATGGAATGATACAATGGTCTGTTAAAGACTATGCTGAGAGCAGTGGGTGATGGGACCTTCAAACATTAGGGTACGCATTTAGCAAAAGCCACCTGGTTAGTCAACATTAGGGGATCTGCTAATTGAGCTACCCTGCCTAATCAAAGCTTTTACGTACTGTAGGAGGAGCTAAAATCCCTGTAGTGCACCTTTAAAAATACACTGGGTCATCCCTGCCTCGGCCAAAGGCAAACCCATTTGTGAGGTTACTTTTACTTGAGGACCTAGGTGCACTTGGTGGATAATGTGGGAGGACAGGGAATTCAGATACATGCCTTGAGGACTTGATTTTGGGTGGAAATACCCAATAAAGTAAGTCGTGTGATGTTAATTGCTATATGTTGCTGTATATATATGTTATCATTTCTATATGCCCATCGGTGTGCAGGGTATGTCATGGTGGCCATCTCTGCTGCTCTGGGTTTGGAGAGCTGAACCTGACTCCCTCCCAGTTGCCACATTAATGAAGAATGAACCTTGATGAGACAGGACCAGCGCAGTGGCGTTGGAATCAGAACTGGCTTCAACATGCAGCAATCCAACACCTCATACCATCTTTCTTGCCTTGAAAGACTGTTACAACAGATGGAGCTCACCTTGTGGACAAATGAAGTTAATGAATTTATAGAGGGGTGGTCCACAGACTAAGGGACCGATATCTCTGGGTTTATATCAAAAGACAGGAAAGTGTGGCATGACATACATAAATAGTATGAAGTAAGGGAAAGCTACTGTCCTGGTTTTGGCTGGGATAGAGTTAATTTTCTTCCTAGTAACTGGTGTAGTGCTGTGTTTTGGATTTAGCGTGAGAATAATGTTGATAACACGCTGATGTTTCAGTTGTTGCCAAGTAGTGCTTACTCTAAATCAAGGACTTCTAATGTGTGCACCTGCTCAGTTGCAGAGCATGGGAAAAGAAGCCAAAGGGATACTCCATACCATAGAATGTGATGCTGAGTATATAAACTGGGGTGAGCTGGCCAGGAGGGGCCTATCACTGCTAGGGGACTGGCTGAGCATCAGTCAGCAGGTGGTGGGCAATTGTATTGTGCATCACTTCTGGGTGGTTTTGGGGTGGTTTTTTTTGTGGTCTGTTCCCCCCCTGCCATGAGTTTTAATTCTTTTGTCCCTTTCTCGCTCCTTTTCATTACAGTTGTTGTTCTTATTTTAAGCATATGTTACTTTATTTCAATTATTGAGTTGTTCTTATCTCAACCCACAAGTTTTACCTATCTCTGATTCTCCCCCCCCATCCCACTGCCGTGGGCAGGGGGAGGGAGGGAGCGAGTGGCTGTGTGATACTTAGTTGCTGGCTGGTGTTAAACCAGGACACTTACAGAGCACCAATACTTATTTATTTAAATTGAACGCCTTTTTTCACAGCCTGAGTTGTGGTCTAAGAAGAACTTCTTTATCTGGAAACCTACTGTGTATAACTGTTGTTTTTAAGCTGAATATTTCGGGCCTGATTTCTTCTTAAGTGTAGAAGACTGGAATTTTAATGAGGCATGAATATTTTTGTGTGTGTCTTGACCCATGATAATCACCAGCAGATAAAAACTGCAAACAAATATACTATGTTCTGGCAGGTTTTACAGCTTTTGAGGAAACAAATTGTAGTCAGCTCTGCATTTCTCCTGGCCTTGTCATAATACTTTGTTTGTAATTTTTTTTAAAATCGAGAACATGTATCTTGGAATTATCATTTTGTGGGCCAGCTACAGGGCAATGGATGGTCACGTTTTTGCAGAACATACTTGATACTTTGATTGTGGCAGTAACTTCTCTTCAGTGGTAGTCGGTAACTGGTATTTTAGAAAACGGTTTGTAAAGCTTTGTAATCAACAGATAAAGGGGCATCCTATCCTTATCAGGGTTTCATCCTAATTCCTGTGGAACAAGAGAGTTTGCTATCACAAGTAGTCTTCTGTTTTTTCAGGGATCTTTCTGCATAAGTAGCCTTAGAATACTTGCAAAGCTGGACGCTCTGAAGCTACCAATTTCACTTGGCATTTGTTCATGGAGCATTTGTGATAAGTGCTTGTGGAATAAAGTACTTATGGGTTTAAAGTGTTCAGTGCAAAGGAATTAAACGTTCTGATTTCATTTCCAGGTTCCACGTATGGGCACTTTTATTGGTGTGTACCTGCCCTGCTTGCAAAACATCTTGGGAGTCATCCTTTTCTTACGTTTAACATGGATTGTGGGAACAGCTGGAGTTCTAGAGTCTTTCATCATCGTGTTCATGTGTTGTGCTTGTGTAAGTTAACTTTTTTTAAAAAATATGGGCCAAATTCTCTGTTACAAGAGTACTGTTGTCCTCTAATGTATGAACAGCAGAGAAAGGTTTCTCCATATCTGTTAAATATCATGCAATTGAGTCACATGGGGGGGGGTGTTGGTGAGTGTGTATCTATCTGTATCTGCACTGAGTGTCATGTCATTCTAGCCTGTGTGAAGCCTACATCTTCTGAGTTGGAGTAAGCTTTTTCCTGAAGTATTATATGGATTTTATTAAACTTGATTTTAGCAAGTATTTCATGATTTATATTGAGATTTGAACTGTTCTGCTTTTCACAGAACAAACTGGAATATAAACTAGAAATCAATCCACAGCTTTACATCTATAAATTAATATTTTGAAATGTGAGACCTAGTAGATGATATTGTCATAACAGTGACGCTTGGTCAGGTTTTCACTACTATTTAATCGGAATAATGAACATCTTATTTTAAGTACATTCTGTGACCTGTATTCTTCAAGTTCTTGCAAAAGACTGTCTCAAACATCTAAACTAACTGAATCTTCTACTGAAAAATTTAGTATTTAATTTACCTGGATATCCCTAACCAAAGTTATGATTATTTTTAGTTGCTGTGACATCTTATGTAAAAAAAAAAAAAAAAAAAAAAAAACACCTTTTTTCATTTGATCACTTTCTCTTGCCCCATCTTTCAAAAAACTTCCAGTATTTTAAATTTCCTCTATTTCATCTTTCCACAGACTATGCTAACTGCAATTTCAATGAGCGCAATAGCAACAAATGGTGTAGTTCCAGGTAATGAAGAATTTTATCTGAAATAGTGAATGATCAAATGATGGAAGTTTAAAGCTGGGATAAAAAATTACTGTAGTCTGAGATATCAAGAGTAATGCCTTTGTGTCAAGTGCATATTTTCTTTTAACTGATTTAGAAATTACTTTTTAAGGTGAGATGCAATCTTTTAACTGGACTTTCTGGGAATTATGAGCTGTAGCACACATTTGTCATCAATCACTTAATTCTGTTTGAATGAAAGATAAGATGTTATAACTTGAACTCACGGAGACTTGTCTTCATGCAAAGCAGATTTCTTCACACTTACAAGTAAGGCTGCTGTTGTTTCTTCCCCTGCCCCCAAATTTGCCTGGACTCCATTTCTAAACACTGGAGCTACTTATGTTGTTTCCTGCAAGAATAGCAGCCAGTCTTAACAGCAGAAATCTTTGTCTATATAAGCACTCTAGGTTACGCTTATCTCCTTAAATTTTCAGGATAAATACATAAACGTGTTTCTCTTCAGTTATGAAGCTGATAAGTTTTTTTAGATGTAAAATCAGTTAGCCTTTGAAACTCTTGCCCTTTTCAGTTTCTCAATATGTTTATTGATAATACTGGTGTTCGGGCATTGTTATGAACTCTGTACAGCTCAGTAAGGGGTTCCAGAACAGATTTGTAAGTTGTTGAGCAAAAGCAAATGCTATAACTTGTGCAGGGTGTAGAATAAGTGTATTTCATGGATACAATGTCATATAGGAAATATAAATACAATAAAAATGTTTCAAATACTTAAAACTAATAATGAAGTGTAGTTATTCTAATCAGTATCCAGATAATGAAAATGTACTGCTCTTTTCTCCCCCTCTCATATTTTTAAAGTTCATAGTAAAAGCTTTGCTTAATATCTGAGTGTCACAGGACTCTTTGAAGTTTGCAGGTCTTAAACTAGACGGGTCTTAATTTTCACTTTTTTTTTTTTGTTGTTGTTGGTGCCAGTTTCAGAGAAATGCTGCTTCTGCTGGAATATATAGAGGAGGCAGAGAGCACAGACAGGAACCTAGGATTGAAAGAGACCTTCTGAGCAGCAGGATCTTGTCTCTTACTGTTCATATGACAGCATTATATTTAGCAAAAGGATTGGTGATGGATCATAAACTTTTTTTTGTCTCGTTTGTTCATATTGAAGCATGGAATCATTTAGTTTGGAAAAGATTCTTAAGATCAGAGTCCAACCATTAACCTAACACTACTAAATCCACAACTAAACCACGGCCCTAAGTGCCAAGTCTATGTGGGTTTTTTTAAACACCCCTAGGGATGGTGACTCTGCTGCTTCCCTGGGCAACCTGTCCCAATGCCTGACCACCCTGTCAGTGAAGATTTTTTTTTTTTCCTCTATCCAATCTCTGGTACAGGTTGAGGCCGTTCCCTCTTGTGCTGTCGATTGTTACCTGAGAGAATAGACTGACTCCCCCTGTCTACAGCCTCCTGTCAGGCAGCTGTAGGGAGCACTAAGGCTCCCCCTAAGTGTCCTCCTCTCGAGGCTAAACAGCCCTAGTTCCCTCAGCCATGCCCCATCAGACTGGTGCCCCAGTCTCTGGACAGGTGCCAGCATCTCTGTGTCACTGTTGAAGTGAGTGTCACAAAGCTGCACACAGTATTTGAGGTGCAGCCTCACCAGCGCCCAGTGCAGGGGGCCAATCACTGCCATGGCCCTGCTGGCCACACGGTTTCTGATACGAGCTGTGATGCTGTTGGTCACCCGGGCACACGGCTGGCCCATGCCCATCCACCTGTCAGCCACCCCCGCCCCAGGCCTTCCCTGCTGGGCAGCTCCCCAGCCCCCTGCCCCAGCCCACAGCTGCCGGGGACTGCGGTGCCCCCCAGACAGGGCCTGGCACAGAGCTGTGTTGCACCTCGATCACTTGGCCTTGGCCCATGCGCCCGGCGTGCCCAGACGCCCCTGCAGGGCCCTCTGCCCCCCAGCACATCCACACTCCCCCCCAGCTCGCCATCATCGTTCAATCCCCTTGTCCAGATTGTCAGTAAAGATACTAACCAGGACGGGGCCCAGCATGGAGCCCTGGGGACACTGCTTGTGACTGGCTGCCAACTGATGTAACTCTGTTCACCAGCACTCTTTAGGCTCAGCTGTCCAGCCATCTTGAAAAGCAGTTTCAGACTCTGCCCTTTGATTAGAAGTGTATATCTTATTTGCGGACTAATTTTATACAAGGCTGGTGTATATTTGTTTAAAATCATAGAATAGTTTGTGTGGAAGGGTCCTTAAAGATAGCCTAGTTCCTGCCCCCGGGCAGGGACACCTCCCACCAGCCCAGGCTGCTCCCAGCCCCGTCCAGCCTGGCCTTGGGCGCTGCCAGGGATGGGGCATCCACAGCTGCTCTGGGCAGCCTGTGCCAGCGCCTCGCCGCCCTCAGTGTGAAGAATTTCTTCTCAATATTTAATTTACATCTGCCCTCTTTCAGTTTAAAACCATTCCCCCTTGTCCTGTTGCTACAGGACCTACTAAAAAGTCCCTCTCCAGCTTTCTCGTTGGCCCCTTTAGGTACTGGAAGGTGCTCTGATGTCTTCCTGGAGCCTTTTCTTCTCCAGGCTGAACAACCCCAGCTCTCTCAGCCTGTCTCCATAGGAGAGGTGCTACAGCCCTCTGAGCATCCTTGTAGCCTTCTCTGGACTCATTCCAACAGGTCCACATCCTTCTCGTGTTGGGGACTCCAGAGCTCAAAACAGCACTCCGACTGGGGTCTCACAAGAGCAGAATAGTGGGGGGAGAATTGCCTCCCTTGACCTGCTGGCCATACTTCTCTTGATGCAGCTCAGGATTTGGTTGGCTTTCTGGGCTGCAAGCATATGTTGCTGGGCCATGTTGAGCTTTCTGTCCACCAGCACCCCCAAGTCCCGCTCCTCGGGACTGCTCTCAGTCCATTCTTTGCCCAGCTTGTGTTGATGCTGGGGGTTGCCCTGAGCCATGTGCAGGACCTTGCACTGGGCCTTGTTGAGCTAAGTGAGGCTCGCCACAGGCCTGCTTCAAGCCTGTCAAGGTCCATCACTTCTTTTGTCTCCTCTTTCATCCTCAATTGTCCCGAGTTGTACAAACATCATGAATTCAAGAGGAGATAGAGGAGAGCGTGCCTTGAGGGGGTTGGAGGGAAGTCAAGATAAAGAGCTTGAAACCTAGAGCCTTATTGAAAGTGCAATGGTACAATGGAAATAAGACTTGTAGTTTGTGACTTAAAAGAAAGATGATGCGCGTATATGGGAAATATGAGTGAGAATAATTGAAAAAATCAGGGACAAAATGAATAGTATATGAGTAGACAAGAAAAAGTAATCCCTACCTAGCACTTTGAAATGGTAGTGAAATTAATGCCTGTATTAAATGTGCTAATGGTTTCACATACAGAAAAGAAAAATAACGTATGGTAATAAGACAAATTCTGATTTGTCCTTATCTTGTAAAGAAATTATTCTGGAAGTTTATTGTTTGTTTGTGAACAGCTTGAGGTTAACAACTAAAGATTGATTGGCATCTATTTATACCCGTATATCCTGTTGTTAATTTACTTTTTGATTGTTTTACTTGTGGATTTGTTCTTCTTTCTTTTTTTTTTTTTTTTTCCCTTGGTGCTTACTTTCATTTCCCCAGAAAATGCACATAAAATGTATGTTTCAAAGTGAATCTCCCTAACTGCCTAGTTGGTACAGAGATTGAATAGTTTTGCTATGAACTTTTCAATGGAGATGCATGCAATAGTTATCTTGATTAGGTTGATTGAATTATTCAGACTTTTGTTGTGTACTGCTGTCCTTAATCTGAAGGGCTGGAGTCTTTTTTTTTTTGTTGTTAAATTCACAGCTGGAGGCTCTTACTACATGATTTCAAGATCTTTAGGGCCAGAATTTGGTGGAGCAGTGGGACTTTGTTTCTACTTGGGTACAACCTTTGCAGGAGCAATGTACATTCTTGGTACCATTGAAATTTTATTGGTAAGTACTAGTTTCTCTTAAGATTAAATGTATTTGAACTGTTTGGGGAGGTTGTGGAGGAATGTATTTGGCCTAAAATGCATCCTAGTTTGGTGATTTTTAATGTTTTGATACTGTTGTTTCCAGTATGTCAATTTATTCTTACTCTATTTTTGACTGTTAGAAGTCCAACGAATTCTGATCAGCAATACAAAAACAGATAAAGGGCTGTCTGATGTAAGTTTGTTCTACTTAAAGTAGGAACCAAACAGAATTCGGTAACTGATAATTACTAATTTGTGCTAGGTGCAATATATATGTTTTCTCCTCTTCATAACATGTTCAAATAGCAAATGTCCCGTAAATAATGCCTGTGCTACTGCATGCCTACAGAATTGCAAGGAAAACTATTAATTTTAGTAAGGCATGCCTAAAATTCCAAAACTAAAGGTATAGAACTAAACTAGACCTAAAAAACTGGAGATGAAAAATAAATATTTCAGAAGGTTTTGTGGAAAACGACATCAGATCAACAGGTAAAATTTGGAAACGTGTTGAGACAATTTGGTGATTTTGATACTAACTTAAAACTACGACTTTGGTATCAAAAATGACAGTGCCACAAGAATTAATGCAGTCCCACAGTAGGTTGCATGTGAAATTATAGTTGACAGTGCTTGTTTTCAGGGCCTCTGAAATGTCATTTGAGTTTGGTAATGCCAAGTTATTTTAGGTTTGTTTTTTTTTTAAAAATAGTGTGTTTATAAGTGTGAAGGAATTAATTTCTTCTTTAAACATTTACTTGCATGTGTTCACGGTGCACCACAGCAAACTTACAAAAGGTTTGATCCATGTGTTATGCTGCTTTTGTGTTGTATGTCCTCCTCTCTTTCTAAACAAAAATACAGTTGCACATAACGCTTTCTTTAGGTCATCTTAGACTTGGAATTGAAAAGCTAAAGATTCTGTCTTGAGAGTCAGTTTATCTTTTTTCCTTTGGACTCTTCCTTTATTTTGACTCTGAATGAAGTCTTACTCATTTTTCTTCTTTCATCTAACACGAGAGGGTTTTGGTTCCTTTCCTTGTGACTCACAAATTTTAACAAAGGTGTGGATTTCATGGTATTACCCCTCCTTTGTCTTGTCAACAGCTTTTTTCTTTTTTTTTTCTTTTTTGTTTTTTTTTTTGTCTTGCTGTAACTTCTCAACATATATCTTATTTAACTTTTCCCAGGCTGTATACCTCTGAGCCCTGAATCCTGTAACGAGCTCTTCAGGGGAGCTTCCACTTATTTTGTATCTACTGGAATTAATTTTACATTTTACTATTCTGGTTTTCAGATCATGACTGTAAGACTTTAAATCTGGCACCTACTTACAGTAAACAGTCAACACACCTAGTTGGCTCTATGTTTCTATTAAAAGAGCTGTTTACTCTAGGTAATTATAGTGTAAGTCCTTTTTTAAGCCTTTTTTTCTTAAGGTCTAGGACTCCCCTCCTCCTTCCAAATCAAAGTCTGTGGGCCTGGCATCAAGCGGCATTGCCAGGATAACTCACAGGAGCTTTTCAGCTTCTGCAGTGCTCGGCAGTGCCATGTGCACTGGGGAAAGCTTCTGCCCAGCGAAAGGTTATTGAGAACATGAAAGGCACATTTATGAGGCAGGAATTAAGAATCTATTCCTCCTTTTCAGACTACTGGCTGTGAAATTCCATATTCCTGTAAAGGTGCTTGTGGAAGACTGCCTGTACGGCAGTGGCCCAGCTGCTGTGGCTTTGCTTCATCCAGGAGCAGCCAGACAGCTAGTGGTCATCATACCAGAGACTGTGGGTATGCACAGGAGGTACTTCAGGATTCCTCCTTCTTGTTACTTACTATGACCCATGTCATAAATTCAAAAAAGCCTGGATTTGAAATTAAAGAGATACTGCACACTCGCTACCACTAGCTTCTGAGATACGAGCTGCATTAACACCACTAGTACTGTGTCAGGTGGTGAATTGGATTTGGTGCGCTGCTCTCTCTACGTAAATGCTGACTTTACGTATTGCTAATAAACATGTAGGGTGTTCAGCTATGGAATTTGAAGTGAAAAGTCTCCTAGGATGTCATAGCTGGCAGAAGACCTCAGAACAGGCCCCTGTCATAGCCACAAAGCACCAAGTACTGATTTTGATTTTTTTCTCCACTGAAACACGGGTTATTTGGAGGGGCAGAAATCAGTCAACTGCCTGTGACTTTGCTCAGCAAAAGCTGTGAACAGCAGGGCAACAAAGCACATGAGAAAACCTTCTAGAGTACCTCCATACAGAGCCTGATAGTTCTGCAACATTACAATGTAGAATTTTCTATCAATATGGAAATACTCTATCTGTAATCAGGTTTTCATTTTGCTTTTTTTTTTATTTCATGGTGACGTGACAATTTTAATTCCTTCTAGCATTCTAGTAAGTATCAATTTGCTAGATTTAAATTTAATTTACAATTAATTTAATTAAATTTTAAGAAAATTCTGGTAAAGAATTGCCTAAGTCTGTCTTTGTATTTTGGTTCTGGACATATCAGGATAGCTTCCTGCTCAAAGTTTCTTCCTGCCTGTAGAAGTTAGTTTTAAAATGGGTAATTTAACAGTTGTTTTGAAGGAGTGGAGTTGCCTCAAGCCCCAGTACTCCCCTGACAGCTGAGCAGAATAATTTTTTTTTATGTAAAGGTGTTGGTAGAAGCAATAAAGATACCTTTATCATGCAGTGTTGTACACAAACATCTCAGAACTATAGGTCAGAATTTGTCTTTTCATTTGTGTTTATCGGTATAAGTCCTATAAGATGTGCTTCCAACTTTTTTGGGTAGAACCCAGAAAAAAATGACATGAAATTGAGATCTGTAAGTGAATCCTATCTGAAATTACAGTTGCTTAAATTGTCTGTTTTAGCATGGGACTGAGCTTTGTCACATTGATCTTAAATTGTGCTGTTGCAACTTCAGATTAAAAGTTAAAAACACTTATCAAGGTACGATGCTTAAGATATCTTTCTTTGAATTTTATGAAATGTAGTGCAGGGGTGATAGTACTGGAAATGTTTTCAGGTGTTTTTATGGTTTTGATTGACTTCATATTTGGTCTCCATCAATGGAATTATTAATTGGCAAATTCTTCAGATGAATCTGAGGATATATCTGGTTTGAGATAGTGTATATGGTTTATAGTTTTGGCTTTTTCATCCCAATTTTGTTGCTAGTTCCCTAGCCACCCCAACCCATCCCCCTGTCCTTAGTGGTTTTTCCTGCTTAGCAGAGACATGGATTTAAGGAGTGGGAACTTATAAAGAGGAGAGAAGAAGCTGGATCAAAAGCATACCTCATTCTCAAAATACATTTTTCTTCATCTCTGTCTCCCCCTTCCTTTTACTTCTATGTTTTCTAAATGCCCATGGCATCTGGTTGAACTGGTTTGTGAGAGAATAAAACAGATATTGTAACAGAAGTTTAGATTTTGAAGTTCAAGTAAATTGTTCCTTAAAAAGTTTTTGCTATTATATGTGTGATAGTGTGCCATATCTCTTGCAGACCTACATTTCTCCAAGCGCTGCAATATTCAAAGCAGAAGAGGTTGGTGACGAAACAGAGGCTATGCTGAACAACATGAGAGTTTATGGAACGTGTATTATCACTTTGATGGCCATAGTAGTTTTTGTGGGAGTAAAGTATGTCAACAAACTTGCACTGGTATTCCTTGCCTGTGTGATTCTTTCCATCATTGCCATATATGCTGGAGTTATTAAGACTGCTTTTGACCCACCTGACTTTCCGTAAGTGCAGTATCTTTAAGTAGAGTGGGGTATTTAAAAAAAAAAACCCAACAAAAAAAAAAAAAACGGGGGGAAGGGAATAGCTACTGTAATAATTTCATCTTTTAAGCTAAAATTCAACATACAAGCACGTTGGCTTCAGTAGTGGGTTTTATGTGTTTTAGGCAATTATGTGCTCATTTGTTACTTTGAAATACCTATCTGAATCTTTCTTGTGTTGTTCATAAGACATGATACTCTGGAAAATTTTCTTTGGTACTTAGTTACTGGCTGTTATTCCATCCACACCTAAAGAACAGGAAGGTATTTTTTGCTGACAGTAAATATGTCTGCTTTATCTAAAGAATTAAACTAAAAATGTGTAAGGTGAAAACTTCAAGAAAACTGTAGCTATGAACCATAGTTATGAAAGAAATATACTTTCAAACTTTTTGTCATGAGGAAATCTTTGAAACTTCCATTTCTTCCTACTTAAAATGGAGACATTGCAGTGTTAAATTCATTTGTGTTTATGAAGGCTTTCTGCCCTCTTGTTAAATCAAATTTAATTATTTCACACGTGGCATATTGCTTCTCACTGCTTCTAACTCGTACTTGTTTTAGCTCATTATTAGCCCACTAAGAATTATTTCTTTTGCCCAGTTATCAGTATATGGGTTGTTTTTTGTACACCATTTTCTGTTTGGAGAGAAGACAAAATGATACTGCTCAACACATTGGCAGAATAGCCTGGTAACTTTTGTTACGAAGTGCCATCTGTTAATGCAGGACTAAAGCTATCCCTTGCTGTGGGATTGTTACAGATTCCATGTTTGAAGTGTTGCTGATGACATTATGAATTGAGCATTAAAGCAGTATTTGATGACTATACTGTAAAATGATAATAGGTCTTCCATTGGAAAAAATAAAACTATATTCAAAACTGTCATTTTTTCTAAAGAAAACTTGAATTTCTAAGAAACTAACTTCTAGTAGGAAAATACTTGCTTTAGTCACCTGTATAGGTAAAAGAGGGCTTCTCTGGATATGTAGCATGGGTAAGACTACCAAGTTCCTGGCAACCTTATTTATAGCAGCTACTGTGCTGTATTATTGTTTGAGCTAAACAAAAGGTTATTTTCCAATAAAAGTTCACATGTTGACCAGTCTGCCTCAACATGAGAAACTCAGTTGTGGTTTTATATTATGGTAAAGCTGACCTGGTGGTGAGCTGGTCACCAAAAAGACCAGCTTCCACTTAAGTGGTTAGTTAGGTTGGCATCACTAAACCTCCATTAGCTTTGACCATTGTGCAAGTGATAAAATAAGTTTACCTCATGGTCTCCCAGTTGAATCAAACTGGACGAAGTTTCTATGCATTCAATCAATTCACCCTGCTGCTATAGGGTCACCAAATCAATAGCAATTACAAAAGAAAATGAACAAGGCAAGTAGCAAGATGATCTTTTTAGCAGCAGCTTTGTGTTAAATCTGCTCAGCTTCCCTGTGATGCTGTACCCTGAAGCTGTACTGGTGTCCTGGCATCTACTCCTAACTGCTGTCACAAACAGGACATTGTACTAGGTCTGTACTTTGCTTGGCTTGGTATACTTCTAATGCCAGGTGGTATGTTTACTGTTGTTATCAGCTTCTTAACTGAGCTCCTTCAGAATGTCGGATATGTGCTATGCGTTCTTTGACTTACCTGACACAAATGTTGTATTTGCTGTTCAGTCTTTTGTCTTCATAGGTATTCTGTATCATTTCATTATTAAGGAAGCCTGGAATGAATATCTCCTGAACTTTTTTTTTTTTGATGTAGCTTAGTAAAAGTATGTTCCTAGATCCTTAATATTCTTTGCTGTTAGGAATTTGCTTTCTGGAAACTTCTGAGTTTTAGATCTTTTATTTCTGAGTGTTCTAATTGCTTCCAGCTTCATGATTCTTGAATTTGTACTCCAATCAGTGGTTTTAAATTTCCCTGGTTTTAAATCTTGGCTTATTTCCTACCTTTTGGATTTTAGTATTTTTGAGGACCATCTGAAATATTTATGCTAGAGAAAGGCATGACATACTTGCTTAATCTTACTTTTGTATTTTCTTGGTCAGGTTCCTCATTATATTAAATATTACTTAATTTTACTACTTTCTTGTAGGACTGAATGGATCATGATCTCTGTTATTTAGTGGCCAAGCTGCTTGAGTTGATTGTGTTTTCCAAAGATTTAATCAGAAGGCAAAATAGATAGTAATACCTTAAAGTAGAAATGCTTGATTGGTGTTTCAAAGATTATTTATTATTTTATATGCAGAAACTATATAGTGTTTTAGTAAATGCAGTGCAGGGAGTAAGATAAGTACTATAACAGGTTTCTGAAGAAGTTGAATGGACAAAAAATAGTTCAATGCACAGCACTGTATTGAAGGACCGCTGTTTTTATTTTCCTGTTTATAGTATCTGTCTCCTTGGAAACCGTACATTGTCAAAACGCAGCTTTGATGTCTGTGCCAAATTTACTGAAAGCAATAATGAAACAAAGACTACAACTTTGTGGCGCCTATTTTGTGATAGTCCTTTTCTTAATGCTACATGTGACGACTACTTTAGTCTCAATAATGTGACAGAAATTCAAGGAATTCCAGGAATAATGAGTGGAGTTCTAACAGGTAAGTTGGAAAGCACTGTGATTTAAAAATTTTTGGATGTTATTGATTTGGTCTATACTGTTCAGTAATGTACTGGTCTAGCCTGTCACTACTGCTTTAGCTCTAATCTGTTTGTGTGAAAGATTGCTACCTGGAGCATGCTTCCTCCTATAAAGTTTGCATCTGATTTTAGAATTTTAGTATCAAATTTTAATTGGAGTTTTATAGGCACTCTTTCAGAAGCTATTGTTCTATTAAAAAAAAGTGATTTTCACAGCTAATGTGGTGCTGTGTTTTTTTAAAGTGTTTAGCTCTTTTGTATGCCAAAGGCTTATTTCAACCCAAGTGGTTCATAATACGTTCTTAAACTCTCCTGAGGGAGAACTTGTTTCCAATTTACAGGTGGTGTGTTGAGGAATGAGGTCCTGTGGCTTGTTCAGTGTGATACAGCAAGTTAGTGATGTGTTTGGAGAAAAGCAGTCTTTCTAGCTTCCAATCTAGTATTTGGGCAGGAGATACATCTAAAAAATGTATAGATTTACTTCTGTTTACATTTTTGTATGGTTGTGGCAGCTTGGGATTCCAGTTGCATTGGGTAACAAGATTAATTTTGAACATGTAATAGATTGGATTGTATACAAATAAAGAATATTTCTGGGGATGACATGGATGTTCTGATACCTCTTCCCTGCTTCCCCTTAAAATAAGGTTTGATGTATATAAATATGCAACTCTTCATAGGGACACTAGGTAATCACTGCTGCCATAGTAATTAAGTTTAAGACATGAAATATAAAGTCACAAATACTATGTGTTTAGTATTTGTAACTTAGTATTTTAGTATATTAGTATTTCAGTACTTACAAAGGTACTAAATGAAGCATAGGTTTCTGTGAATCTAAACTTGTATGTTTAAAAAACTAACTTAATTTCCGTAATGAAAAACTAATCTTTTTCAATTGAAATGTTTGTAACAAGAAATGTGATTTAGGATTTGTTGTATGCAGGTGCATTTCCCTGTTCTGCTGTCACTGTTGTCCAGGGTTAGTCTGTACAGTGGGTCTCAAAGAAGTCAAGTTATTACTAAGCCGCATTTCTTTTTTGACCTGCTCCTCAAAATATAAGAACAGGAAATAGAAATGTATGCTAAGATTGCCTGAACCTGGAGATAATAGTTTCATTATTTTTTCACAATGCATCCCGATAATACATCTACATGTCTGTGCAGTGTAAGTGGTCATTCTGCAAGTATATTAGAATTTAATTCTATAACTAATTTTTTCTTTAATAAAAGAGAAAACCTTGCATGATGCATACCATATGCTGCTGCACTTCCACTGGCATACAGTGGTAATGCCCACCAGTTACAATTGGTATTGATCATATTGCTGCTGCATTATTGGCTTTATAAGGAAACGTTGGGAATTGTCATGATTTTTGTGTAAGAGAAGCCATCTGATTCATAAGATTATTGCGTTCCCACTACTTAAGTATCCTGAAACGGAGAATGACACTGGCACTTGTTTTTTCTCCCCTTGTAGATAATCTGTGGAGTAGCTATTCAGAAAAAGGATCAATAGTTGAGAAAAAAGATCAGCCATCAGTTGCTGGATCAGAAGAGACAAAAATGAGTGGTCTCCCTTATGTTTTTACAGACATCATGACCTACTTCACAATGCTTGTGGGGATTTATTTCCCATCTGTGACAGGTAGATACAGCTATTTTTCGTGACTGAGTATGTGTAGTTACAGCTGAAAAAAAGATTGTGTGTGTGAATGTTCGTTGCTGACAATGATACTGCTAGTGTTGTCCCAGGGTTTATATACCTGAAAAATTCTGGTGCTACAGACATAGCCGGTGGTTGGTTATTTTAGGGGGTTATAAGACTTAAACAGGGAATAATTTTAAGTGCTATTTTGTTTTCTGGAAAGAAAACAAAAGCTCCACGTGTTATTAAATGCTTATTCAAATTAAGATGCATAACTTTATAATGTTTTAATCTTCAAATGCATGAGAGAACAGTTTAGTATTAAGGTAATGTTTTCAGGTATTCAAGCTGTGAACTGCCTGTGATTTGTTTAAATGTCCAATATTTTTTGCAACAGTAACTAGTCGAGACTTTTGGTTCAAGCTTAAAGGTTAGGTTAGATGTATATAGCTTTCCTCAGGTCACATTTGACTGAAATATCCAGAGAGATTTTCCTTCATAAGTTCCCGGCTCAGTAATTGCAATATCAAGTAACACAACAGAAATCGGGTCAGAAGTTGTTTACTAGTAGGATACCGGGCTGGGGTGTTCCTTTGCATTCTTGTCCCCTGCTGTTCCCATTTCTCTACTTCAGGCTCTTTTTATCAACGTCTCATCGTATCAGAGCCTGTGGTTAGGGTTTCTTGCATTGTGTGGAGTTTGCCCATGCTTTTGCACTGGAATGTCTTGACATTAACTTCCATGTTTTTGCCTCCAACAGTGGTCAGGGCAATTCTAGGAAAGATGGCAGAATAAGTTACTGTATGATTTTTTAATTTTTTTTTTTTTGTCCTTCCTGTCACAGTATGTGCTAGAAAATATTTTTGTTCTCCTGTTAAATTAAACCAGGGATGTGTACATGTGATTTCCTAATCATTCTTCTTGTATTTCCTGCCTACTCTTTTTTTATTATTATTCTCTATTATTTAGTTTATTGATTTGTTTGCATATCTTATTATCTACTGTCTATTTAATAGAAAGTTAGTGCATTTGGTCACGCTGGCTAAAATTGCTAAATCCCCATTAGTTTGTAACATCCATCCCCAACATTTTGCTATTTCTGTGTATTTCCCCATTTCAAAAACAATTCTGAAGTTATACTTGAGAAATATTTTTTTTTTTTATCTGTCTCTTCCCCGAGTTTCTGGAATTTGTTCAGTCAACAAAGGATGGTAACACAGATTTCTGAATGTAGTTATGAATGAAAGTATAGATTGAGGATTTTTGCGGGGTTATAATACATTTCTGTAGCCTGCATTGATAATGATGTTAAATCACACTTTAATAGAATAGGAACATTAAAATTTGTTATTTACAAGGAGTTAGTTTTAATTGGTTTTGACATATAAATTTAATCTCTTTTTAAGGTATTATGGCAGGTTCAAACAGATCTGGAGATCTTAAGGATGCTCAGAAATCTATTCCTACTGGAACAATTTTGGCTATTTCAACGACGTCTTTTATTTGTATCCTTTATGCTGTGACTCCTTTGGTTTTTTTCCCTAGTGTGCATTCTGTAGGTATAATAGCATAGTTTTTTCATTGAGATGTCATTAGTTACCGGAATATAAAATGAATGAAATCTAAACTGAAAATAAATATTTTGTATTTGTCTAAAATACAAATAATACTTATAAATAGTGTTTAAAATCTGATTTTATTTTTATATATAAATATTTATATATACATTTTATATTCCAGCAGTGCTTCAAATTCCAAGATATAGTTGATGTTTTTAGTGATGGGATGTAGCTGTTTTTAGCTTCATGCATCAGCTGGAAGATTGCTTTGTTGTTATGCTCAGCATAACCACTGAAAAAACTTAAAACTACCAGCAATAGAAATTGTTGGTCATTCAATACCTAGAAAACACAAATGCTTATTTGTACGAGAGAAGTATCTGTTCTGTTGCATGATGCATGAACCGGCTGCTTCCAATACTTAACAAATCAATTGTATATCAAATGCAGTTGTAGAGAACATAAACTAAAAAAATTGCAGCAGGGAAGTTTTAAAAAAAACAAACCACAGAACAAACAAAATGACAACCACACACACTAAAAAAAAAAAAAACGTTTGTCATGGACACTTTCATCCCTAGGTGAAAAATTGAATGTTTTCACTCTCTATGTATATGATTATAGTGTAATCTTCCTTCAGTCTCAGTAATAGATCTCTCCTGTATAGTGTTGTTTGGTGCCTGTATAGAAGGTGTGATACTAAGAGATAAGTAAGTTGTATTCAGCTTCTAATTTTACAGGAAAATGTTTATGTTAATAGGACTTTTATTAATGGCTCTTCAAGGAAATATCTGTGAAACATTTTTCTTTCCCTTAGGTTAAAACCTATTTTTTAGGAAAATCTATTTGTGAAACTGAGATGACTACAAAAATGGTCAGGTTATTAGGCTGTATCCCTTCAAGAAGTAGAAACAGAATCTAAGATAAATGTTTGAAGTGGAACTGGCTGTAATAAAACATGCTTAAGAAAGGAAATCATAGTTACTACTTGTGGAGCTGATGGATGGGGGTAAGGGGAGTGGCATTACTTGGTAGAAGTAATATACTACTGAGGAACAAAAACAGAAACAGATTGACACTTACATGACAAGGAAAGTTCATGAGAGAGACTGCAATGCATCATCAGGACTAAGATTTCCACTGGATTTATGACTTCGTTGTAAAGTTTCAGTTGTGGAGTCATGTCAGTTTTCACCCATGTAATATTTGTGGATATTTGAGGTGCAATATGAAGCATGATGGGAATAAATGTAATGGGAGATAAGCATGAACAGAATTTCCTGATCTTGATAAATTACCACCTTGGGAGAAGCTGAGTTGACAAGATGAAGCTGTTGGCAGGTTTCACGTTTGTTTCCCTGCTGGTATCAGGTTCTCTTTTCTACTGAGGCCCAGTTTGCTCTTGGTGATAAAGCAGTGGCATTGAAGTATTGTTTGAAAAGTGATGGAGGTGATGTTGAGACAACTTATTTGAAAACACAGTCTTTTACTCTAGAAGGAAAACCATAAGTTAAAAGCTGGATTCTGATTAAAGCTAATACAAGAAGCAGCGGGGAATAATTTTTACTTTAAAATGGTATTGCTGCATATGGGAAAATCTCAGATTTCCTTTTCTTCAAAGTAAATGCACAAACCAAATCAAACTGATGCTTATAAAATAATAAATGAATTATAAATTGTAAATTAATTCAGAACCAATACCTCATTAACTCACATTTTCCAATGTAACATATTTGAAATTTACTGGGGAGGGGTGGGAGTGGAATTTTGCATGCTCTGAGTGCAGGTGATCTGTCAGTAGAGCAGGATGCAGTGGAGCAAGAGCATTGAATCAGTGTTCTTCCCTTTCTACTTCTGCCAGTTCTGTTAGGTTGGATTTCAGGCAAACAAGTAAAATGTATCTATCTTGGTCTGATTTGAAGACCAGAGGGTTTAGGTTTTTTCTTCTCATTATGGATTGTCACCTCTGCCATGGGAAAAAGTAGGTTGTACATCTTTCTGTCTTTCATCTTTTCAAGTTGGTCCTACCCTCTGTTTAATTAAAACACAGACATTATAATTTTAATTAATTAAGAATCAATGTGCAGCTGTATAAGTGTCGTCATAGAAGCATAGTATGTTTTTTCCCCTACATTTCCAAAGAGTTTGGTTTGCTCTTTTTCTGTTTGTTGAAAACAGCATGTAGTCATGCATCCAAGCTTGGGCATATGCAAAAATTTGAACACTGGCTTATTATATTAACCTGATTTTTAAATTTCTTGACCCTGCTTAAGAGCAGATCTGAACAGTCATAACACATGCAACTTTTCTTAGTCTGTAACCTTCTATTTTCTCTGGGATTTATTTTGAAGAAACTGAAAACACTGCAGGGGGAGAGGCAGGGGGGATCTATGCTATCACAGTGTAGATAGTCTTAAAATAGATTTTTGGCTGCTTACTAATAAAACTAAGATGAACTGCAGGAAGATTACCCGCTTTTAAAATAAACATCAGTTTGAGGGGAAGGCAGAGCGGAGGGGAGAACCTTTTCATAGTTTACCCAAGATGTCCATACATGAGCATGAAGTTAATTACCAAAAAAAAAAAAAAAAAAAAAAGGCAGTGTCATTGGATGGGACATTCAAGACTGTAATTAAAGCACCTTTTCCTGACTTCCATCTGCTTTTTGCCATAGTCATAAAACAGTGCATCACGTAGCTTGACAGTCAGAAGGCAAGTGGATAACCTGAGGTGGTTGTGTCTAGCAGTTTCTCCTTTACAAAAGGAAAGGCTAATACTCTGATTTGCCAGTCTCCTGCTTATGCCCCAGGGTATACCTGTATTACTTGTAGAACAGACTTCTGCAGTCACAAGGATTTAAAGGATGCATGTGTAAATACTTTTGATATTGCTGTTAGTTCTGTAAAGTTTGCCAAGATACCTGTAAACTGTTATGTGTCTACTTAGAAGCAGTACTTATAATGAATCAATTATAGCATGTTTACTTTAAAACAGCACAATAAATAGAAATTGGTTGGGAAGCCCTCTAATGCATACTGTGACATGGTGTTTATTCTTGAAAAGTGCTGCTGTTCAAAAAAAAATGGAAATGTGGGTGTTGAAGCTATATTAAAAGTCATTTTAATGCTTACTGATTATTTTTTTTTTTTTTTTTTTTTTTATTCCTCCCTCTTCCCTAAGGTTTGGAGAAGCAGTTAATGGAAATCTAGTGGTCGGTACATTGGCTTGGCCGTCTCCATGGGTTATTGTAATTGGTTCATTCTTTTCAACGTGTGGTGCTGGTCTCCAGAGTCTCACTGGTGCACCCCGTCTGTTGCAGGCCATTGCAAGAGATGGCATTGTACCATTTATTCAAGTAAGAATTATTTTTTTTCTTTACTGTGCTTCAAATATGGCTTATGTTTTGACAAACACAATGAGGCATTGTTTCTGCTATTCCTGTTGAACTGTGGGGAAAAGATTTGGAGCTCAGTTCTAATTGTGTATAATAATAGATCAAGCTATTGTAGGACAGAGTTGGAATGTGGTTATTTCTGTGCAATGCAATTTAATTATTTTTGTTCTTGCACGTAGAAGGTAGTGGCTCAAAGCTGAGAATATAAGTCTTCTATAAATGGAAATGAATGAAGTAAGAAGCAACTAACTACTGAACTTCTTGACTCCAGGCTGTGTTTACAACTTGTATTTGTGAGCAAAGTTGATTTAATCTCACTATGGAACTCATATCGTAGAGATACAATTCTAATTCTTACTCATTTTTGTAAGCTAAATGAAGTCAACAAAGGTGTAACAATAACGTTCTGTCCCGTGACTCTGAACATTAAGATTGTTCTGACATCCCTGTGCATGTTTTAAAAATAGTTCCTTTGAGAAAAAATTAAGGGAGCTAGCAAACAAAGATGACAAGAGGAGTCTTGTTGGAAGTTATTTAACACAATTTCTGGGCTGCATCTGCAAAAACTAGACAACTAGACTTGAGTAAAAAAAAAAAAAAAAAATTCCAAAAGTTGATAATGTCTAAACAACACTGTGGTTTCAGTGCTGAAGTTTGGCATTTGAAAGCTTATCTCAAACTGCCAAGAATAGCCAACAGTTGCACAGCACAGCGATAACCTGCCAAGAACAGATTCAAATGCAAAGAAAAGGATTATGTCTGAGTAACTATGAGTATTTTGGGAACAGAGTTAGGGGACTGTTGTCAAATTTGGCACACAGAAAGAAATTGACACTGAAGGTAGCTAGGACTGAATTTAGGAGAATAGTGTGTTCTGTGTGGAGAGAGTCCTGAGGAGGATTTGGAGTACTGCTTTGTTTTTGTGTATCTCTTTGGGAGGTTTATATCATTATTTTGATACCTAAGTTATGTGACCAAACCTATAAGTATTCCCTACTTCACCACACTTACCTCTAGAGGCTTGATCAGAAGTGTGCTCTAGGTCACAGTCTGACATCTGAGGTCGGTGTAGTATGTTATGTTAAAATGGGCTATTACTTGGTGCGTAGCTTAAGACTCCATTCAGAGATACCTATAATCTGTCTCCAGTGAGGGCTAGCTATGGAATAGCAGCAGCTTGGTTTGATTCCTGAGTTGCCTACAATGAATCAGCACATTGATGTGTGACTTGAGGAGAAGATTCCTCAGCGAGGACGTGCCTTGGACTATTAGGAATGCTGGATTAGCTGGAGAATTTGAGTGGGGTTGGGGGGAAGCATCAGGGAAGGGGTATGTGCAGAATATGTGGGAATGGGAAAATGATGAGAGGGGACTTGTGAAGAGGGGGAAGGAGTACATAGGGAATGGGTTAGAGGAGATGGTTGGAAAAGTCGAGAAGCAAAGCAAAATGGAAGAGGTAATGCTTTGCAGAGGGGTTGTCTTTTGTGTGTGGTGGATTTTTTGTTGTTTTTTCTAAAGGCAGATCATACTGCTGTTGCCAGCTTTTCTCCTCGGTCTTTAATCACTTGGTTCCATGCCACTGCTTCCCTGGTCTTTCTGCTAGTGCCTAGTCTCGGTAGGGCTGTATCCTTGGTATTTTCTCTTAGGTCTTTTTCCAGTCTTGGGCTGGAGGGCAGAATGGTCACTGGAAACGTGCTAGTATGGCTGCAGGAGCCCAGGAGGGTTAGTGAATCTAGAAGTAGACAAAAAGACAGCAGCTGCTGCTTCTGTAGCCTCTCTGCTGCCTGAATGTTCTGCGAGCAGCACTGTAGCAGTGCTACTGCTAGTGGGAAATGCAACTGCTGCATCCTCAGCTTGACTGGCTGGGGCTGCTCTGCACGTACGGTATTGGCAGCTTGTTCATTGAGAAAGTTCTATCACTGTTCCCTTGGTTTAAGAGCACCTTTTCTACCAGGGGTGGAAAAGATGTTGAGGATGTGCCAGAATATTAAACATGATGATGCTTTGTTTCACAGTTGAGAGCAGTGGCATGTTCTCTGACTTGCAAGATGTATCTGTAACTGGAATACACTAAGTATCCTGGGGTGGGGGGACAGAATCATGATGGAGTTTGACTTGTGAGTGGGAAGGGACTGTAATGCAATAAATTGTAAATGCTGGGTTGTGTTGAGAGAGAAACAAAAAATTTCACTTTTGAAGTAAAAATTTGGTATTTGGTTAAAGGGTGACAGTATGATTCTGTCTTATCGGGGTTAGATCTAAAAGGAGTGAAGAATTGGAAGAAAAAAATTTACATAGTTTGGGAAGTGAGTGACAGGGAATCCAGGATAAGCAGGATGTTTGAAGAAAGATTTGAGACTTGAAAAGTGCTTGCAGTTTTGGAGTGATATAGCTGCTGCATGGTCAGTTAAGAAAATGAATGCAAGGAGATTAATATAGGTGCAAAAGTATGACATGTTTAAGAAAAAAAAACAAAAGATGAAACAGGAGCAGAAAATACGGCATTTTAATGCATTGAAAGGAAGATTGGTGGATAGCAGAAAGCTAAGGGAAGAACACAGTATGGAAAATGAGTGAGGTGAAGAATGCAAGCGTTTGGAAACGAAGCCATTATGGAAAATGGGAGTGAGGGTTTAGTCTTTATAATTGTATGGAGGAGAGTAAATGCAGCTGGAACTTCAGGTGAGGCATTGTGCCATCTATCACCAGTATAGCTGGGTAGAATTCTCCCCAAAGGAAGTTATCACATGCAAAATGATTTTTTGGGTGGGCTCTGTGCAGGATCATGGGCTTACTGAAGTCCTTTTCAAAGATCAATATTTGTGTTTGTAAGTACTGAGTTGAAGCCTGTTTTATGTTGCAAAAAGTACTACCTTCAACTACATTAGCTTTTTATAGACTAAGCATAAGTCTCTGATGCATGTGGATTTCAAGTTACTTAGGATTATTTCAACAGCAGCTTCAATAGAGCTTTAACTTTATGCTTGGTTTATCAAGTATTTTTCATATTGGAAATGTGTGGTTTTGCAGTTTTGTGCTTTTTGTACTATAGTTTACTTCATTATCCTTTGTAACGAATGATTGTTCTTTCCAGTTAAGAGTTTGTTTGCGATCTGCATCACATTTCATAACTGTGTATTGAACAGTTTTCCTTATTCTTACTGTTTACATGAATTAACTAGGTATTTGGTCATGGAAAAGCAAATGGAGAACCAACTTGGGCTCTGCTTCTCACTGCTGGTATTTGTGAAATAGGAATTTTGATAGCCTCATTGGACAGTGTAGCACCAATTCTTTCTATGTAAGTGTGAATGTGGTGGGTTTTGTTCTTTAGTATTTTATTTTTAAAGTAACTAATTATTTCTCTTTTTTAAATAATAAATGCTAGATTTTGTTTTCTAACAAGTTATATTCATTCGATCCTGGAGCTAACATGAAACAACAAAATGTTTTGGCTGGAACCAATTTCTAGGCACAAAAAACTCTTTCCATGACAGAGTTCTCAAATGCTAGTAAAAATATGTTCAACTTGTAAAAACCTGGATTTTAAAATAAAAATTCCTGCTATCTTAGCAGGTGCCATCTAATAGAGACACACAAAACAATGTATTGTTTTAGGGTATGAACTGAACTTTATTTTATTGACTTTGTCTTGCAAGTTTGTCCCGTGTGGTACGGGTTGACCCTGATAGGCAGCTCAGCCCCACACATCTCTCACTCCCCCCTGCCACAGGGCAATGGGGTGAGAATCCAAAGTGCCAAAGTGGGAGAACTCAGGAGTTGAGGTAAAGACATTTTAATAGGTAAGGCAGAAGCTCTGCACACAAGCAAAGAAAAAATAAAGGATTTGTTCACTATCAATACGCAGGTGCTTAGCCATTTCCAGGAAAGTAGGGCTTCACCATGTGTAACTCTTACTTGGGAAAACAAACACTATTACAAATGTCCCCCCTTCTTCCTCATTTCCCCGAGCTCTTACTGCTGAGCATGATGTCAGGCAGTGTTGAATATCCCTTTGATCAGCTGTGTCCTCTCCCCAAGACTATGTGCTGGCAGGGCAGCTGGAAAAACAGAGGTGGCCTTGGTGCTGCGTGAGAACTGCTCAACGAGAGCTACAACATCCCTGTGTTAACAGCACGGGGTTGGTTGCAAATCCAGAACGTAGCACCATATAAGCTAATATGAAGACAACTAACTCTATCCCAGTCAAAACCAGTACACTGTGATTGTCAGTTGTTTGCTATGTTTTCTGTGAAATCTTTGAGGCTTTGTATTATGCTAATGCCATATTTGAGGCCTAATATTCTACAAGTATTAATTTTGTCTATGTCTTGTGTTCTGTTGGCCACTGTGAACGCAGTGTGCAAGTTCCTCCCCTTTTTTGAATTGTGTTCAGCCTTTTATTGCAAATCTGCTAGTTAATTTCCTATTGGAAAGTGTTCTTAGTGTTCTTTTTTCCTCTATTAACAGGTTTTTCCTTATGTGCTATATGTTTGTAAATCTGGCTTGTGCAGTTCAGACGCTTTTACGGACTCCCAACTGGAGACCTCGTTTCAAGTATTACCACTGGTAGGGAATACTCCTTCATTCAGAAGAGTTAAAACTAATTATGCAGCCCTAAATTGTTGATGTTTTATTATTGCAAGAAAAATCTCTCTTTTCTGATTTAAATAAGGTGATTCATTCACTGAATACTCATAACAGCAATGGTTTTTTTCATGTGCTTGGAATAGGGCTAGGAATACCTGTGATCACAAAAACGTGGTGGGTTTGGGAAGGGGCTAGAGGATGACATTTAGTATGGCTTATAAGCCAAGTTCTTCTGAATAGATGAGAATGAAGATGAAAAAACGTATAATCTGTCTTTTATATATTGATAAGGAGAACTGGTGAAAATGTTCAGGAAGGTTCATGTGATTTTCATTTTGGTTTTGTAGATCTTACTGCATAACTAAAACTTGTACAGAAGAAAAATCTTATTTATATACATCATTTGGCTCTTTAATGATACGATCACTGTTTTCAAAATATATCATGCTTTGGACATTGCATTTGATAACTGAAGTAGACAAGTGGATACTTGACAGTCGTTAAAGATCAAATATACAAAAAATGTGTGGGGGGTGTTTTTAATTAGTTTTTTTTTTAAGCGTTCAAACATTTCAAACTAAGATTGGGAAACTTAAATTTTTACCAAATGTTAAAAATTACTTATGTTTGTTTAATTAACGCTAATTCTGTTGAGAGATATTAGTGCTGAAATGCCTTGAAGACTAGAGCCTTTAGGAGGTAAGATGGCCTAATGCTAGGATGTAAGTCGCTTATTATTTTTTTCTTTTAAAGAATTGAGTGAAAATGAAATGTCACTAGTTTAGCCCTAAAAGATCTTTTTGAATCTGCTCGGTAGGCACTTAGTATTTTGGCACATAAACCTTCAAATACCTCAGGGCCTGTCTCCCAATCTATCACTGCAAACACCTAGTAGTGTTTGCAACAGCAGGAAGGAAAATGGGGGACTGCTGTCTTTTGGTGGGTTTTTTTGTTTGGTTGGGTTTTTTTGTTTGTTTGGTAGGGTTTTTTTGTTCCACCTCTCCTGAGCAGTCTGATTGTACCTCCTACTGTACTTCCACAAAGTAGCTTAAAACTTAAGGCAGGTGGATAAAATGGAGGTAGCAAGATATACGGGATGGACCGTGATGAGGAAGAAAAAGCAAAGGGTTGTGGTATGGCAGCAGCAGAGTTTGTAACCGTTAGGCAACAATTCTTTTTTAGCTTATTTTTTTTTCCCCAGATTGATCAGTGAGCCAACGGATGACTCAGTGTGTGACTGTGTAGTCGCTTCTTGCCAAAGCAGGTGTCAGAATGCTTGGCCAGAATTGGGATGGGACTTTGTTTTTTGAGTGGGAGTCTTAGGTTGGCTAGTTCAAGCACGAAAGAGCAGCTGCTGTTCTTTTAGACATTTAGAATGATGTCCTCAGAAATGGTAGAAGGCATTTCTTCGGTTTAAAACTGGACGTGTTTGGACTCAATACTTGGCATGGTACACAAACTCAAGGTACCAGTCAAAAGCTGGGTCTGCCAACACTCTGTCAATACAATGGCAGCTAGCTCTGATTTGGAAATCGGGTGAAAAGACATTTGGGGTGTTACATGTGACAAAAACTATTCACAAAACTGTCTGGTTCTGAGCTGACTTACATCTATCTTGAACAATAGCATAGGCAAACCAGGCACATAAACTTTAATCTGATAATGCTTCTGTAATTTTTTCAGCTCACAATTATTCTTTCTTTATAGTCTTTGAAAGATTGTTTTCTGTGTTATCTTCTACTGTCCTGTGTTCTTTCTGAAGAGATGGGCCACAGTGGAAGTGGAGAATGAGTCAAGTTTAATTACGTAATCAACTGTTTTTGCTGGAAGTAACATAATGTTGTTTACTATTGTTTAAGAATTTAATTTTTTTTTAGCTTAAATTCAAATCGACTCTTAAGTGATAGCAGTGTGTTTTGAAACTGATCTTACTTGGAGGTGCTGATAGAGTTTCAGAACTGACAAGTGCAGTACATCTATTGTTATATCTAGTTCAACTGTATTATTTATGTTACACAAAGTTTGAGAATGTAATTTTCTTGTAAATTAAAATTGGGACGATGTATTTTTATTTATATAGTAGCTATGAAGTGGCCTTTGAGGAAGAAAGGCCTTTCTGGGAGTTAACTTAAATAAGAAATTGACTTTGTAGAACATTCGCATGCCTATTTAAAAAAATGGAAAAAAATGGTTTCTTTTAGGACTCTCTCATTCCTGGGGATGAGTTTATGTCTTGCCTTGATGTTCATTTGCTCTTGGTACTATGCTTTGATTGCCATGCTAATCGCAGGATGTATATACAAATACATAGAATATAGAGGGTAAGACCATATATCTTATTTATTCTATATATAATATCTTTAACATTCAGCAAAAAGCACTTTTGTATAACATAGATAAAACTGAAGTAATAGAATTGAGAGTATTCCTTGAAGCAAGGTAAGATCCCGTCTCTTAAGGGCTGTAAGTTTTCAGGTTCTAATTTGTCTGGAAGCTCTGTTCCAATCTTCTTGACAGCCAGAACTGATCAAAATAAGAACCAATACAGCTGGGAAACTTCCGTCTCAGCAGAGGTTATGGTACTTCAGGAACATCAGCTTGTAATATCAAGCAACAACTATTAAAAACCTGTTACCTTAGAATTAACTTGTGCTAAAGCCCAAAAACTCTACTCTTGTGTGGACTTAAGCACTTTTTAGAATGAATCATACTGAACAATCCTGAGCACCCACTGAAAATTATTTATTTTCTGAAGGCTTAGGTAATCTTTAAACTGCAACGTACTTTTGTATTGTATGCATTTGACAAGGGCTACATACAAAGTCAGACCTGTAAGAAATGCTGTGCAAGTAGGAGACTTAAAGAGCATGCTGGAGTTCATTTAAAAAACAAAACACCACCACCCCACAACTAAACAAGGTATCCAAACACTAAAGGTGGTTATGATCAGTAATGTGTGTGCTTTCCCTTTCTAAGGAAAGATACCAGATGCTGAAAGATTCCAGTCAAGAAAAATAGTAAGGCTTTGGAGAAGGAAATTGAAGCGAGGCCAGCTGTTTTGATGAGTGATTAAGCACAGGTCTTAAGTGGATCAGTTGGTATAAACTGCTCCACCTTGTGGGTTCTCCATCTTTTAATATCTCCATTTCCAGATTAGATGCTTTCCTGGTTTATAACAGTTCCATTTATTGTGTTAATTACAAGGAAATTAACTTGCCTGTTTTAGCCAGGAATTAAGATCAGGTGATAAGTTCTGCTTGTGTGTATGTGTGTAGGATTGCACATACATGAAGTTATATGTACATCTAAATTCATATACAGGCTCTACAAATGTTGGCACATAGCCAGCATGTCTACCCGGGAGAACAAGTTCTTTTTTGCAGTTTTCTGCCTGCCTTTACAAATGCAGGAGCTGATTTGGCAGTGGGCAGAAACTTACCCTGAAATGTTATAAAATCTGTTCTCTGGAGACAACCCCTATTTCTGTTTTAATTTTTGGATAACTAAGTAAAAGAAACTTACATGATTGTGCTGTCTGTCAGGGTACATTTTAATTGCCACATTGTTCTTTAATAGCTTTTAAATTCAGTTTGGCTTATTTCATATAAATTCCAAAAGAAGGCTAGAGGTAACAAAAGTTCAGTAAGCATGCATGAATGGAAAAAAAGAGGGAGGCGGGGCAGGCAAGTGGGATGACCCCTTGCCATAGTAGAATCCCCACAAAGGAAAATAATGTGTTAGCCTAACAGTTTGTTCTTGTTTGGTTGGCCACCTGGTGTATAGCACAGCTTTGTGTTGGGAGAAAGAGGAGTGGAAGAAGTATGGAAATTGAAGGTGGTTGGGAGGGCAGATAAAGCTTTAGGCTCACCCGGGAGAGAAGCTGGGAAGGAAAGGAACTGGAGAAAGCTGTGGTAATGGTGTTTGGGGGGCGGAGATAGGACACAGTAATCCATGTAAAGACAGCACTCATTCTGCTGCTTTAAAAATTATTACTTTTAAGTAGCCCTCACTTGTTCATTCCACTGCTTAAAAGCAACTTAAGTAGCTCTTATGATTACAAAAAAGCTTTTGAGGTACCACCAAAATAGACCATAATGACTATTAAGTACTTAATAAATAGTTCTCTTGATGGGACCTGAGACTGTTTCATCTTGGTTCATCTTCATTCTTGATTTAAATCTGCAAGATGAGGGTTTTTTTTCATGCATTCATGCATATAAGAGCGTTTATTTTTATGTTCGTTGTCCCTTATGTGAGCAAAATTTATTTTATTTGTATAAATAAATGGGACCGTGTTAACTGAATTTCTTCTGCACCCTGAAGAGCGGAAAAAGAATGGGGCGATGGAATCAGAGGGCTGTCTCTGAATGCAGCTCGCTATGCTTTGCTTCGTGTTGAAGATGGTCCTCCTCACACCAAGAACTGGAGGTAGGTTCTACTCCTTCCAGGGTCACACAGGTCTTGAAATATGTAAATCTGTTGGGAGTACTTCTGGTAAAGCTAATGGCCAAAGTGAAATTCACCATTAAAATAGTATTTTAACTTGAGGATGGTGATGATGTCATTGCATTAGTAGCATTTTACTGCAGTAGAATGTGACATATGGTCAGCATGTAATCAACTTGGGTGGGAATATGGGCAAACTAACTTGAACTTAAATCCATGTGGTGTTGACTTAGTTCTCCAAAGTGCAGAAGAATATTAATGTTTAATTATTTATAGATTTTCAGAGGAACAGTTATCAGTCCCGCTATCTCTATAGGAGAAATGCTGCAATTCCATAAGTGGGTGGTTTGGGTTTTTTTGCTTTTATATATGTTCCATCTGAAATAGATTGTTTACAGAGGATCCATTATTTGTTTAAATTAATTTTTTGTGGCAATCTTTTATATATATATATATCTTCATTTAATAGTAGCACTTTCTAAATTGCTTAGATATCATTAAAACAAAAATCTTATGTTGGCTGTCCATTCATATGTAATGGGGTTAGATGTCCACAACTATTTTTGCAATATAATCTTTTTACTTGTTAATGTATCAACTTTCTCAAAGCCAACACAAAAAAATTACCTAGTATTTAAAATGAAAGGATGTTTGCACACTGTCACTTATGATAAGTGTAATGCAAATCAGAACTCTGATCAGTTGAATGCACAAAAATGAGATTGTTGCCAAATGTGATACTTTAATTGTAATTGCTGCTCTGTGATAGTACCCCTGGGTGCATACACATACCATGTGCTGTTGCCCGTCAGTATAATGGCATTATTTTACCATTTGTCAGTGGGACTGATGCACATAGGTAGTTATGGAAAACATGAGCCAGTGCTTTTACCTGTGTCTGAACTGGCATCTCGGAGGCATCGATGTAGTATCTGACAAAGAGCTTTCCTGTGAAATGTCTAATGTTGCTTCGGTTCCAGATGAGTTACCCTTCTGTTGTGTCAACGTATTTCCTAGAACTGGACCTTCTTGTTGTATCTTAAACCACGCTGGTTTTGAAGGAGGAAGTAACGCTCCCAGCTCTTTGTCATTCTTTTGAATTTGTAGTAATGACAGGGAAATTATAAAATGTTGGTTTGGAGAAAGTAAGCAGATTGGATATTGATTAAAGGCAACAGAATGCATCCTCAAGTGTGCAGTTGAAACTGAACTTGGAGCGCTGTCAGTACGGTTAAAGCTGTGACTGTCCTTTTGGAAGGACCTATGCAGGTAGAGGAATGGGTTGACAAGATCATGAAAATCCAGAAGGATATGTGGGAAGTCCAGTACCTGGGACAGGCTTGTCCAGTGCAATGGTACAAGGCTGGGAACCTGCTCTGGTGAATAGGCTCTGTGGTTCCCAGTAGATGGTAAGCCAGCAGTGTGCCTTGGCAGTGACGTGTGTTGGGCTACGTCAACAGGAATATAGCTAGTCCACTGAGAAATAAATATACTGGGAAATAATATTCCTCTTTGCTCAGCGCTCATTAGACTCAATCTAGAATATTTCATGAGTTTTAGGCACCCTAGTGTAGGAAAGACATTGATAAACTGGAGTGAGCTCTGCAGAGGACCATCAAGACGATGGTTGGGCCACAGGAGCATATCTCCTGTGGGGAGAAGCTGAGGGAGCTGTGCTTATTCAGCTTTGAGGAGCCTTAAGAGGAGCCTAAGAGCTGGTATAACTAACTAGTAATTATCCAATACCTAAAAGGTCAATGAGAAGATAGAGTTGGACTGTTTACAGCAGTGTATGGTAGAAGACTGAGAGAACATGGTAAAATGGAGAAAGAAAAAAATCCCACCACTTTTGAGATGATGGTAATTAAGCATTGAAGAGATTATCTAGAGGTGATAATTCTGTCCCTGGAGATCTTAAAAATCCAACTGGATGGAGCTATAAACAATCTGGCATACATTCAATGTTAAACTATTTCGAACAGCAGGTTGCAGTAAGAGGACCTTGGAAGGGCAATAATTTTTTAATTCAGTAACTTTCTTGGTAAAACAATTCTTTAAGGTAGCTTTTCAGAATGATGGTATGGTGGGTACATATTCTATATTTGATGTGTTGTTGCTTTGTTAAATGATGACTTCATTGCTTCATAGTTGAATGTTTTCCATTGAATTAACCACTTAATCTGCATTTTATTAATTGTAAATTATTTTTTGTTTTTTGCAGACCTCAACTTTTGGTCTTGTTAAACTTGGATAGCGAGCAGTTGGTGAAACATCCTAGATTGCTTTCTTTCACCTCTCAGTTGAAGGCTGGTAAAG
This sequence comes from Falco peregrinus, assembly GCF_023634155.1. Classification (NCBI taxonomy): domain Eukaryota; kingdom Metazoa; phylum Chordata; class Aves; order Falconiformes; family Falconidae; genus Falco; species Falco peregrinus. The sequence continues at coordinate 25,671,979 of NC_073725.1, read as the reverse complement.
GGCTGACTATTGTGGGCTCTGTGCTTCAGGGAATCTTCTTGGATAAATGTACAGAAACTCAGAAAGCTGAAGAGGTGTGTAAAAGCTTATAAACACTTGTAACTTCAACTAGTACTTAAATGTTGGATCTGGATAACTCATCTTGAATTAGAACAGACTGCTGTAAAGTATTGAATAAAATGTCAATTTTTTTCTATCAGCACAGTCAATGATTAAATATAGAGAACAGGTTGGTGTGTGTAGCAAAACACTTTATAAAATTTCCCAATAGGATGAGACAAGGCTGATACTTCTTAGCTTTTTATTTTCTTTAATGTTGAGAGCCCTTGGCTCAGAATCAGATCACGTTCATGGCGGGGGGGGGGGGGGGGGGGAAGTAATAGATTTTTAGCAAGTCATCCTATAAAGAAACCAGTTTTATTTAGCAAAAAAATTAACATTTATCTAACAAATGCAGATGTGTTTGATATAATTTCATTCTCTGGATGTATACAGGGTATTATTTTCTACATTGATATAGAAATATGTAGCAGAGCTAGGATTAGGAGCAGTCTTCACCAGAACTCAACATCCTTCTTGAGATCCTTTACTTTCTTTCTATTTTCTTTTCTTTCCTATTTTTCCCATATCTCTAGAGAAGGTAGGATGAGGTAGGAAAAAATAGTAAGTTGCCATGTAATTTAAGGTGACATCTAACTGTGCTACAAACAAAAGTGAACTTAATTTGAATGTTTCTTCCCTTGCCTTGCCCCTCTCCTTCCCTGACAACTTGTCAGTATTTGGCTGTGCTACCTGATTGGAAATATATAGACATTTTTGTGGGAAGCCCTTGAAAATACCTGAACTTAATTTTAAATTGTCCCGTGAAGGAAAAAGAGAAGTTAATAGACTGAGCTGCTGAAGATCCGTTGTTTGTACAGCTTGCACTTTTAATGCAAAGCAAGTTTTACCTTTTTATTTGGTCTTAAATCGTGTGCTTCTTTGTTTAATCCATTATTGGGGTAACTTGGTACAGGTAACTGTATTTGCTTACCTCCACAAACTCTCCAAATTTTACAGAGTGGGGAAACATTTTTAGAATATATCATGTTTCATGTAGTTTATTGAATACCATTAAAAAATCTAATGCCTTTAGAAAATACTACAAAGCCTACTCCAAAAGTAGTCTCTGATTGCCACTAGATCGTCCAAAAATGGTTAATGTCTTCAGTGTTATTGAAAAGAGTATTAGTTGAAATGTCTACTGTTCTGATCCAAATAATCTTAAAAGCTATATAAACACACCTGTGATTTATTCAAATTTGATATCTCTAAAATAGGTGAGCATTTGAAATATGGAAATGGACTTAACAAAGCTAACTGCCCTTTTTCTGCCAGCTTTTCTTTTTTTCTCCCTTTTGGTATTCAGACCTGTCCGTAGTGTTTTTTGAAATAACAAAGTATGAATTCAGATGGCCTAGCTGATAGCACATGAAAAGGCTCCAAGAGACCAATTAGTTTGAAAACGTGGTGGAAAAGTGTAGCAACGGTGTGTTTGGAAGTAATTGTTAATAAGCTGTTGTTATCAGCAAGTGTGAGTAGAAAACAAGATAGAGAATACAACCAAGCCTCTTGAAATAAAATGAAGAAAACCTTTGGACAGAAACTGTTTACCCATGAGAATATGAAATGTTACCTACAGTTGGCTTAACTTGAAGTCAACTATATTTTCCAGAGATGGAACAGAAGTGAATTTAAGGGAGACCTAATTCCTAGGTTCTCTAGACAGTCAGACCTGGTGTTAAGAGTGAGGCAACTATTGCTTTTAAAGTAGAAATGAAGATGAATTTTAGAGGTTTGAGCATCTGGAGGCCTCGCTGGTTTTGGAAAATCTGGACTAGAAAATGTTTCTAGAATATTTGTAGGAAATGAAGTTTTCTCCTGTATTTTACAAGAAAAAAGCATCTTATTAAACTGATACACCCTCACAGATATTGTTTGCACATAGTTGTTAGCTCTGCTACCAAATTCTCTGAAGATTTTCTTTCTCTACTGAACAGAATTTCTGATGTGAAGCCACACTGAGCCAGTGCCAAGTGTTCTGTGGTCAAATCTGTTGGTTTTGATAGGAATTTTGGAGCTTCCAAAATTGCAAATTTTGATGTGCTAGCTCTTCCTTCTGAAACCATGCTGATCTCCTGCACAAGTCATTGATACTGATGGGATTTTTAAAGTCATGCCATCAAAACGTAGTAAATGCCAAAGCTGATGTTCCCTAGCTGACCTTGTACCATTTTGAATACTACTTCTAAATTACTTATGCAATAAATAAATTATGCATCTGTGTGTTTGTTGTTAAATGAAAGGGAGCCATGTTGAAATTAAAGAGGTGTGGGAGATTAAATGTAGTCTGTTTATCTTGTCATTATTCAGCCAGTTATTCCAATTGTCTCCTGCACGTATATATTTCCATGTTGGGAGCCGATAAATACAATGTCAGCCTCTTAATGTCAAATTTGTTTAAGGAGCTTTGGTGGCCTCATCTGCTGAAGTCCTTGGCATCCCATTTTTCCAAACCCTTCCAACTCCAAAAGAAAGGACTTGTCATTCCAAACATACGGTGTTTTGTCAATCAGCAGTTTTGACTTTTCCTGAAGCAGTGTTACTTTATCTATCTTTGTCAATGTGGTTAAACTCATATCTTGTTCATTCTTCCTTAGAAATAAAAGACTGAATAATTAAAGTAATGAAAAACCTGTGTGGTGTCTTTTGGGGAGGTGGTTGTTTTGGGTGTTAGTTGTCATAGAATCATGTTTGCTCTTTTGGAATTAGCGATTTGTTGGTTGTACATTGTAGCTCCTGTTTTGCTGTTACTTAGTGCTGTTACTCCTCATAGTGATTATTACCGTGCTGATGACTGCATTTCCCTGTGTGTGATCCTCTTCCATTTGCAGAACGTTAAATCCTTAATGGGAGTAGAAAAGACTAAAGGATTTTGCCAGATTGTGGTGTCTCCTAATTTCAGAGATGGAATATCCTATTTGATTCAGTCAGCGGGTCTAGGAGGGATGAAGCACAACACAGTCCTGATGGCATGGCCACAGTCATGGAAGCAGACAGAAAATCGTTTCTCATGGAAAAATTTTGTTGGTATGTGTTTATAGTCTTTCTCCTATGCATTTGTAATACCACTATGTAACTACTGTATTTGCTATGTGGAGGAAATGTGATGCTGAACATCCAGTGGACAATTGAGTATTTCATGTGGGGTGGGTTTTCTTAGCCCTGGGTCTCTTCAGCCATAGCTTCTCTTGTTCTTCTCCTAAGCAGGGCAGTCACTAAAGCAAAGATGTTCCTCTTTTTCCTCAGCAGAATCTGGGAAGATTTAAGCTTTTGAATGTAGAAGAAAAGCTGTGAATGGTAACTAGAAGTTCTTGATCAGATGTCTTGCTTTCCCTTGCAGACACTGTACGAGAAACAACAGCAGCTCAGCAAGCACTGTTGGTGGCTAAAAACATTGACTTATTTCCAACAAATCAAGAACGATTTACTGAAGGAAACATAGATGTGTGGTGGATTGTCCATGATGGCGGTATGCTGATGTTACTGCCTTTTCTCCTTCGACAGCACAAGGCAAGGACAACAGAAAACGCCTGGGATTTCATTTTCTAACAATGAATACCTCTATGAGTTTCTAATGAAACACCCTTTCACCTTGATGGAGTTACTCATGGTGATAGCAATCAATTGTGTTAAAAATTTTTATAATGTGTCTTTTTGATAGGTTTGGAGAAAATGCAAAATGCGTATCTTTACTGTGGCTCAAATGGATGATAATAGCATTCAAATGAAGAAGGACCTTCAGATGTTCTTATATCATCTTAGACTGAATGCTGAAGTAGAAGTTGTTGAAATGGTATGTTACTGCATGGTTTTCGGGTTTTTTTAGATGCAATTGAGACTAAATTTGGAAAATGGACTTAACGTTTTTGAAACTAAGAGATGTTAGCCCAAACGTGCAAAGGGAAAGACTGCGGGCCCACCAAGAACAAGAAGTTTTTTAAAGCAATGTTATCTTACGATGTCACAGTGCTAGTGTATGTGGTAGTGAGCTTAATAGTTTTGTCAAGTAGAGTTGAGCCATTTTGGTGTATTAATGCCTGCTTTATTTGCGAGGACTAGTCCATAGGGATAGTTCATTCAGGTAGGAAAAAACTTGGAATTTTAGCAGGCAGTGAAATGGAAGGCTGAATGTGCTTAATCTAATAAGCCATGGCATCCAGCATGAGCAAGGATGAACAAGTCAGTCTCCAGCTGCTGTGTGATTATCTCTCCAGAATAAGGAATCTCCAGGCCCCCATGAGAGTATGTCAGTTGTTTTTTGGTGTTGCCAACTTCTTTGGCACTGGAGAACAAGATAGCAACATATAGCTACAAGTTCCCAAGTCAATTATTGAGAAAATTAATTTTGTAATTTTTTTCCTTTTTTAAATACTGGTCATAAACTGCTAAAGAAAAGGGCTAAAGCCATATTCTGTCTAGACCCGCTTTGTTTGGCAGCTAAGGAAGAACTTCAGGACTCAAAGGTGACTAGCATAGTGTCCAAAGTAAGACAGAAAAACCCCATGAAACTCCCCCAGCCAAAGCAAAACCAAAAACCCACCACCTTTTAAACTCATTTTGAAGTGCGTTGAAGAAGGTGAGTCAGCTGGTTCAAAAGAAAATCCTACCACCAGTTCCTGGAATGAACACAACCTCTCAAAAAGATTTATCATGCTATTCAGGCGTAAAGCAAACTTTATGGAATCATTTAAATTATGAAAAAAATTACTTACAAAAAAATTGGTTAGTATTTTGAACTAGGAAGTAAGAGAAATCCTTTCATTTAATTTTGTTTTTGTTTGCTTAGAGTACTGAATGTAAAAGACTAAATCCTGTGGCACGTGCAGGTGAAAGAAGACAGAGTACCATTAAAAAAAGGCTCAGCCTTGGTTGGGTTTTGAGCAGAAGACAGTATAGGAAGCACAATGAATTCTTATGCAGGTCATATTTAACCCTGAGATTCTTCCAAAAGATCAGAGACATGTTAAGAGTCAGTGACAGCACAGATGACTGCTATAGTTTTTTATGTTTTATTTTAGCTTAGTGCTGATGTGAGAATATATGTTGGAGTTTCTTCATAAATGCTCCTGTTGCTGAACCTTTCTCACTGGTGAAAGGGCAATGTGTTATTTTGTGGCTCTAGACATTTTTTGAGCAAACAAGTATGCACACATGCTCAGGAGGCAGCGATGCAGACCCGTTTTAAATAAGCGCTTTCAACCCTTTCTCACTTCTGCAGCTTAGTCGGAACAGAACGATGGAAAGTCTGTCCCGAGTACCTCACATTTAGATAAAGATAAAAATCACATTGATGTTGGTATAGTAGGATAGTTCATTGTATGAGATTTGCTGTTTGGAGATGAATTTTAAGAATGAGGACAGACAGAATTGATGGGTTATATGCTTGGGATTTCTCTAATGCTGTAAATATGTCCAAGACTGAATGAATGCAGGAATGAAGGTGGTACACTGGCTCAATGTTGTTCTTCTGAGTAGTACTTTTCTTCTGATATTTCTAATGCCAATGTCTTTTGCAGTTTGAAAATGATATTTCTGCGTTCACATATGAGAAGACACTTATGATGGAACAGCGATCTCAGATGCTAAAGCAGATGCAGCTATCAAAGAATGAAAGGGAAAGAGAGGTAGGAACTTTGGCTTGGCAGAGATGTTCTGTGAAAAATCAGAAAGTAGCGTTTCTTGTCTGTGGCTTCTAATCAATTTTTTCTAACTAGTCAAAATCTTTTATAACTGCATTCTGTGTTAGTTTCTCTACAGCAGGTTTCACGTGCAAGGTTATAATAATGTGGGGGAAAAAGAAAATCCTTTTTTATTTGAACAGGTGTTTAGAGTTTTCCTGTTCTTGTTAAGATTAGTGCAAGTATTTACTAGCAAAGCATTTGAGCATCAGTGTGGACTATATCCAGAGCATTTCAAAACCTGATATACATCAGTAGCTAACGTTGATGGTTACTCAGCTGGGCTGATGAGATTTGACTTGTTCTTATTCAATTCACAACAACTGTTTTTTAGTTTCTGCGTTATTCTGAATGGTTTATGTATCAACTAATTATTGTTTCTGGAGCCAACTAACCTATAAAGCTATGCTATCCAGTGGGAAAGCTGTGTGCGCTGCTCCCCTACCCTTACTAGTCCCTGGTGGTATTTTGCACGTTGTAGTGACAAGCTTCACGCAACTGTATTTTCATGAATATTTGTAACTTCAAAATTTTTTTTTGTTTCTCTTTTGGCTTGTGCTTCTACCCCCTCATTTACCTGGTTAACTGTCCCGTTATTATCAACACTTCTTAGTGATGTAAAAGATACTGAATGCTTTGGCTTTGCTATCGCTTACAGTGATTTCCCTCCCATGCCAAGTAAGAGATCTCTACTACGTTTAACTGGTCATTTGTAAAATAACTAGAATTTTTTATTATGGCTTTTTTTCTCTACTGATAATTGTAACACTTTTTATGCCTAAATTTTTCTCGTGTTAATCCTACAAGTCCATGCAGGCTTTTGTTTTTTTTATCTCTCCTTATTTATTCTTATTTCTGTTTTGCAGGATTTTTTTAAAGCTCCTAAAGATGCCTTATATTGCTGCAGCACTGTGCTGCTGTAAATCCTTTCTTCCAATGTGTGTTACAGTAGTTCTCTTTTGATCTGAGCCTGCCTAACACCTTTTCAGTAAAACAAGCTCTTCTGTACTCCTTACTCAGTGTTTTTAAGGTTTTTTCCACATTTTGTTATTGAACACTGGTATTTTTCCAGTGGATTTTGTGTGGCTTAATCTATGGCAGGTTTTTAAGGATTTAACTTTCTCATGAATGCTTTACCAGTAGCCCAAGGACCTAAGGCTCTGTAGTCTATAGCATGTAAATTGTAGCGGAGACAGAATAATTTCTTCTCAGCTCTGTGAGTTGGTCTAAATCTGCACTGCTTCAGAGTGCTGTTTGCTTGCAAATTTTAATTTCTTCCTACCCCACCCCTGGTTTTGTTTTTTTTAATAGTTTTCGTTTGTTTTCTTGTTTGTTTTTTTTTTAATTACTCACTCTTACCTGAACGTAGCCATCACCATTATAGCTTCAGTTTTTTCCTTTGTATCATGCAAGGTAAAACCTGAGATGTTCAAAATACCACTGAATTTATTTCATGGTCTTAAGTAAAATCCTTGCTAATTCCAAGAACATCTAGTACGTACTTCCTGCCTTGTCCAAGAATAAATGCCATATCCATCTGTTGTTTACGATTTCAGTATCTTAATCTACCTTGTTATCTTATACTTCCATCAGAAAATGTCTAGCTATGCTTTCACTTCCTCTGGAGCTGCAAGTTGAATATATGCACTCAGTGTGACAGGTCGTCTTCTCTTAAATGAGCCAAGCCATCCCCTCCAGTTTTATGATGACCTCCAAAGTATTTTTCTCATTAGTATCGCTAGTTCAAATCAGCATTGCTTTTATTCTCATTATCTGTCTCCAGCCATTCAAATATAAACCTGATATTCCAGCTTTGAATGGTGTTTGTTACCATGAAGATCAGTTTTTTTAACTTCACTTTCATGCTTGTACCTCTTCAAACCAGGCTCTGACCTTCCTGAAGGGGAAAATTTGGTTTTGTACAGCATTCTTTTGCTGTTTCCCTTGTAGGCATGCTCTTATCCCTGAGGAATCACCCTTACCCTCCCGTTTTCTGTCAGTTTTTTAAAATGGAACTTTATTTGATCTTGCGCCTGGTTTTTCTTGTGGAACTGAGGCAAAAGAACTCAACAGATTTTTGTTTCCTTTTTTGAGAAAGCTGGTTGATTTGCTTCCATTCAAGTGTAAATATAACACATGCATGCGAAGCAACTTGGGTGCAACTGCCAAACATTTATTTATTTGACTTTGACAATAGAGCTGCAGAAACAAAACGTAGAGCTTTGTTCACTTCCTTGCTGCCCTTCCTGGTGTTCATTGGCTTCCTTCTGTGGCTAGTCCTGAGTAATAACTGTTGGGCTGGGCACTGGTATTGTTGGACCTGTGGGAAGGCAGCCACCCATCCCACTGCTCTTTTGTGCTGGGTTGTGCAGGGAGAAGGCAGCATCCATCCCACCGCTGTTTTATGTTGGGTTGCGCAGCACCAGTGCTGCTGTTAGGTAAGATTGGCAGAAATGTGGGTGCATGTAGGCGAGGCGCACAATTATACTTTGTACATCACTGGGAAATAAATTGGTGCTTAGAGATGGAAAGCAGCTTTCTCATCTGCTTGAATTTTTTTTATGCTATTGATTGTAACAGAATAAAATAAATTCATCTGAATCATCATGTATATGATGGGATGTGACCCTCACAAACAGGGGAATATTAGAAGTTCCCATATAGACTAAAGGATTAAATTCATCTCATGTTTTCACAAGTCTCTGTAAAAAGCAGTAACCAACTGCTAAACATCCAAAACAGCACCCCATAGTATATATAAACAAGTGACGTTTGTGAAAATAAAGCAAGTTTATAACAAGCTGTGATACCGAATCTCATGTATTTAAATGAAGACAACTTTTATTTTGAATGATATGATCATCTGCTTTTTTCTGTAGACTGTTGTGGTTTTTTTGTCCTCGGTAACGTTTTTGTCTCAGATTCAGAGCATCACTGATGAGTCTCGAGGCTCAATCAGAAGAAAAAGCTACTCCAGTCCACAGTCCATTGGCCAAGATGCGCAGGCACTGCTGACTAATGATTATCGAGAGGAGGAGGTAGTTGGACGTAGTACTGACTAGATATACTTTCCCATTGCAACACTTGGAGTGCCACTATTGCAAACTGAACTACAAATGAACAACTTGATCATTCATTGTTACAGAATAGTTCTTCAAAGATTTTAATTTTTACTGTAAATTCATTATCTTACTCTATATTTTTTCCTCTGGATGATGCTTCTGTGACAGGAATTAACATCCTATTTTTCTCACACCTATTTTCCATAGAAGAAACACTTGTGTTTCTGAGAATGCCTGTTTTACTTAAGAGCCAGAAGCAAGGATATTTCTCTGCCTCCTATCTTTTAAAGTCTTAATAGCGTGTGTTTCATTAATAAGCATATTTCATGCTTTCACAAAGCATTGCCTTCCTTTATTATTCCTTTATTGAAGTACTGAAGCTTTTCGGAGACCATATAGATACACTAGGGGGACGTCTATGCTCATTCACAAGCCATTATTAACCCATAAATGTCATTAGTATTTTCTTAGTGGTGAGTTGCAAAGGAAATGAACTAATGTGATTAATGGCTTTAGTGTACACTTGAAGTGTTGCTCATATCTAAAGATGTGTAGCCTAGTTTGTAGAAATGCTGTAATACCTTTGTGTTTCTCTTTCCTCATGAAGTGTGAGAAGAACATGTTGTGTTCCATATAATTAATTTAGTATCAAAACAGCACTAACAAAAATGTGCTTTTGTTGTCTTTGCATTATCATGAATGTGTGCTATAGGTCCATTTTTTCTCTTGGCTCACTGTCTTTCTAAAAATGGCAAACTGTCTTTCACTGAAGCACAGTTGTATTGGACTCATCTTACAGTGGTTATTTCAAAATTTTAGCTCGTTGGATACTGCCATATGGCACGTATGCTATCTGCATGTATTTGTAAGCTTTTTCCATTCTCAGGATAGAACTGTATTCATGGTAACTTCTGATTCATGGTCTTGACTTGTTTAATCTTCTATGGAGATACGAAGGCCATCAAACAAATAGATAGTTACGTGAGCCTCAGAATTGAGCTCTAGGTTTTGGGAATCTACAAGAACAGGGACTTGGAGAAATTAGGAGAAATACAGAAACTTAAGCATTTACGAACAGCTGCAACTGCAGTTTGTGAACCACTAGGGGAATTGCTGTTCAGAGATAGAAAGTAGTTTTCTCATCTGCTTTGATTTTATTAATGCTTTTGGTTGTGACCTGAATGAAATTGCTTCTTTTGAGTCATCACGTATATGGAGGGACGTGACCATCACTAGCGTGATAATTGAGGTTGCCGAATAGAACAGGAGCTTCAACTCATGATGTAACAAGTCTCTGAAGACCCTTCAAAACTGCTAAAGATCTTAAACAAACAAACAAAAAACCCTCCCAAATGCCAGCCCCCTGAAAACAACACACCAAAACACAAAAACAATCCTCCCCCCATACCAATTCACTTATGATTTTAAGTCTAAGGTACTTTGTGTTGCTTTTGATGGGAATACAGAAGTGTAAGGACAAGGTATTATGAGAGAGAGTAAGTAAATAACATACGTTAAATATTTTTCTTTCCTCAAGAGGAGTGAGGGGAATGGGAAATGGAGAACACAGAAGTGCATGTACAAGTGGGAACAACAGTACTGTGTTCCTAAAGTTATGATTTCAGCTTCTGATATTATAAGTGATGAGAGGGCCCCTTCATGGTTAGATTGATTGGCTTTTGTTATGTGATATGCACCTGCATGCATAAAGGAATGTAGCTAGCCTTCAATTTGGCCTGTCCAGCCTTGTGTTACTGGGACCATGAGTCACACTGGTAGTTCAGCTAAAGGCATGTGTAATGGTCAGTGTTCATGACAGTATCTGAGAAAATAGTAATGTCACTGATGAAGCATGAGAGCATGGGCTTTCATGTTTTTCACTAGCAAAAAGCCATGGTGTCAATGAAGTACCCTCTGGCTGGATTCAGCCTCACTTTTATTTAATGACAAAAATAATGTCCAGCCCAGATATAATCCTGCAAATGTAAACAAATAACTACCTTTTAACAAGCAGTTTCCTTTAGTGATGAAGTCAAAACAGTCTGATATTTGCCCACAAAGTAAGGTGAATTTTTCTGTGCCTTCCTTTGTTCCACTGCTGTGAAATTCCTTTTCAAAATTTTAATGAAATATAATCTACAAGTGCTCTTTTTGGCTGAATCTTGGGGTGATTGATTGTTTTGTCACCAGGCTCAGCTGATCCATGATAGAAACACTGCCTCGCACTCAGCTCCAGTGGTCAAAGCAAGTGTGGCTGCTGCTGTGCCAGAAAAAGTGCAAATGACGTGGACTAAAGAAAAATTTGTAGCTGAAAAGCATAAAACCAAAGATTCAAATGTGTCTGGCTTTAAAGATATTTTCAACATGAAGCCGTAAGTATACCTGTGATGTTTGGAGTTTTGTATTTGATTGTGTGTATTGTAGTGGGGTGGGGGTTTTTTGTTGTTGTTCTGGGTTTTGTTTTTTTAAGAGATTAAGATGTGTATTTAAAGTTTAGAGTACAAATATGCTTTTTCCATGCAGTTCACTTAGATGCCATTCTTCTGAAACTAGCATGGACTTGGGTGGAACAACAATGGCTGTAAAGTGTCATTCAAAAGAATGTTGAGTTTACAGCTTAGTCTGCCATATTTAAGCATTTTAACATCTCTGCTTTCTGGTAGAGTTTAGAAGTTGTGAATGAAGCTTAATGGTAACTTCTGTTTTTCTCTCTTCCTGTGGGTAACAAATTGCTGTGTATCATTTCCCTGCCTCATTTACTGTGTTTTGTTGGGGTGGAGAGAGTACCAAAGATGCAGATAAGACTCTTCCAAGACATTTAGCTTATGTGTTAGTTTTCGTTTGTTTTTGAGGGGGGGTGTGTGTGTGTGAGTGTTTGTGAGTTGTTTTTTTTTCTTTTTTTTTTTTTGGAAACAGAAATTCGGCCCTCATCCTGTAAATAAAAGCAATATAAAATTTGTGCTTATAGGTATGTCTTGTTATATTAGTGTTTCCCGTTGAAATATTCTTTAATGTCTTTCTCTTAAATAGAGGTGACTTAATAGATAAGAGATACTACCTATGTCAAGCCTGATGTAGACACAAAACCTGTGACAGAAAGGTGGCAGCTTGTTTGCTTCTGCATGTTGTGATTCAAGCACATACATGCATCTTTTCCAAGTTTTGAAAGAATGTGGTTAAAGCGTGGCCTGGACTATTTTCTGCGTATGCCCAAAGCAAAACTGTGAATGTCAAGGGAAATTTTAATATCTAAAGGAAATCTATCTTAAATCTAGGGCTCGTAGACAGTAGCATTAGAAGGTATGATTAGAATCAGCACCTTCATCCTAAGTTGTTTTGAGGATTTGCTCTGAGCTCTTTAGAAACAGTTTGTCTTCTGCAAACCACAAACATTTATATCGCTCATGCTCTAAAGCACAGTTTTTGTTCTGGGCTGCATTAGATGCTAATTTTTTATTTTATTTTATTTATTTATTTGGGGGGGGGGTAACATCTTGGAAATACTTCCTGTTACTACTTTAGAATTGTGCAAGATACAGACTTAAGATATTATTATTTCAAAACTGCTATGCGTGGTTGGGGGTGGAAATTACAGTTCAGACTTGGTGTGCCTGTACAGTATATTAATATTGTTGAATTTAAAATGTACCTGATGGTGTAAATATTTTTTCCCTGAATATTTGCTTCCCTTCCACATAGAGAATGGGGAAATCTGTAAGTCCAAGTTTCATTTCACTTAAGCAATGTAGGCTGTTCCCTGGTTCTTGTGGTCTTGTATGTTGTATGTGTGTTACATGAGTTGCACTGTGTATATTCCTTTGTGCCTTTGTTTATATACTGTCATGATGCATTTATCACTGAAAAAATATTCTTCATGACTTGTTAATGTTTTCTTCTAAATATTATCAACTTTCCAGTCGAGGTAAGTCACGTAACATGTATTTTAGTTTCTGTAAGTATATAAAATTTGATAGTACTCCTCTGCACCAGTGTAATATTTAGTTTTCTAATTAACTACATTAAAAAGTAAATACATTTCTGTTCTGGAAAAATAGCCCCCATTGCGATATAAATACTTGAACAATAAAGCTGAATTTGTTTACAGAGGGAGCTTTCATACTTTGTCAAATGCCAGTTCTTGCCTCCCTTTCTACTAACCCATGCATGTGTAGGAATAACACAAGGTCGGATATATATTGGATATGACCGCATACAAAAATATGACACTCCATCTCTCTTTGTTCTTGGGTGGAACTGACTCTTGACTGCTCTGCTTTCTTTTCCGGAGCCCACTGTTACCTTCATTTGTCTAACAAATTTAGTTTCTTACGAAAATTTAGCTTATTTTGTATACTATGTGTGATTTCGGTTCTTCCAGTGCTTGAAGGCTAAATGAAGTTAGTCAGCCTGGGTTCACGTTGTACACAATATACCTTTAGTTAATTTGAGCCTTTATTTCAGTGCTTAGTTCTTGCCGCTTCATCACAAATTTATATCCTCCTTATTTCCCTTTGCATTTTATCTTTAGTTTTACAATGTTTCTACTTCAACATTTATACACCTCTTCAACTACACACTATTGCTTCTCCCTTCGTAGTTCTTTGGTCTTCTCAACCCACTGTTCTGCTTCTGAAAAGCTGAGCTTCACGTATTCTTTTGTTCCATGTATAGTTTTTGTACAGTTGGTTCTTAGGACAGATGGCCACTGTGACAGAAAATCCTCCAGGAGGGACTGATAAACTCAATTTTGGAAATGTTGTGGTCTTGGGGGAAAACACCAGGAGTGGGGAGGGGAGTAGAGAGAATCAGCTGAAATGGATGTGTCCGGTCTCCACTGGCTACTAAACTTCAGGCCACATGCTTTTTTTTTTTTGTTTTCCTTCCACTTCCCCCTAATTGTCCCTGCAAAATCAAGGATGAAAATGCAATATGAGACATGCTACACCTGATACTATCCTCTTAATGGCTATTCCCTTCATAGAAAAAAAAAGGGGGGGGGGGCTTAGTAGAACACAAGTATGTATGCTCCCTGCATTCTCCATCTTGGTACCCTGTGTTTAAATGAATCATCTGTATCTGGCTGCTGTTCTCAACTCTATGCTTACTTACATAAACTGAGGGTAGCCTCATATTTCTAGAAGATTCTAGGATTAAGTGTTGGTGTGGTCCCCTGAAGAGACCTCTAGTAGCAGAACAAAGTTGTGCGTTTCCTTTTATGAATTTTGGCTTCCTAAATCTGGGAAAAGAGATCTCTTTAATTTCCATTGTTTACTTGAGCTGAAACAGTGCTGAGGCTTGTGCTGCAATTTTGATTGCTGTCAGTGGAATTCAGAAGATGCCAGACTTGATCAGGCATTTCAGAGGATGCCTTATGTCCTGCCGCTACTAATGTGCCAGTCCTCCCTCTGTAGGACAGTGTGTGAGCCCAGCGGCGCAGGGTGCTGTTGTACTTTTACTGTGAGACCAGTAGTGACAGTGCTAAGAAAACTGCGCCAGGTAGAGTGATCTGAGTGTCTTATACCAGCACACTGGTATCTGTCTCCGTTCTTGAGATGTGCTGTCACCTGGTGCTTCTGAGCTTCCCTTTGAAGTGACTTGTTTCACTTGTAAAGAATCTACTTTTGGGCAGCAGATCTTTTGGATAAATGGGCTTGCTTAGGTAGAGTCTGAATATTTCTTTTGCACTGCAGCATATGACTCATTTTCAGTCTTGGCTAGTTTTACACAGATGGCAGTTTCTCAGGGACTGTGAGGGAACTGTTCTTTTGTTTTGTTCGGAAGAGAACTGAATCATCCAAGGTGGTTCCTAAAATAAGGAAATCTCTGAAGTCCTAGCAATTTTTCCCTTTTGCGCATAAATTTACAAGCAAAGCAGTAGTTAATACTGATAACATAGAGGCAGAGGCTCAGTTGCAGTTCATTGCTTACTGCCTTACTACTGTGGCATGAGAAACTAGTAATTTTTTTCATAAATTTTATACTGTTTCTAAATTTTCTTAACCAGACATAAAATAATCTTGTAACGTTTCCAAAGGAGCATGAGGGAAGTCCTGTACTGTACAACATAAATGCTGCAATCTTTGCATTGCATTGCTGTAATTCCTTTGGGATTTCTTGTACAACTCCAGTTACATTTTTGTGTAATTCAATAAACTGGATTCTCAGTGGTTTTGACTAAATTTAAATAGAAATCAATTTCTATTAAGTTTTTGCATCATCTTAATAAAAGATAACTGAGAATTGGAGGATTTGTGCATTTTGGCAGTCCACTTAGATTTGCTTGTATTTCAGAGTTAGATGTTCTTTTCAAAGGAAAAAAATCTTTTAAACCTAGGTATTGTATTTTCTCAAATGTTTTTTGAATGAGTACAAATACTGGTGTCCATGAAAATAGCTTATTCTGCATTATATATATTAAACTTATACATTCAAATACATAACGTATAATTCAAATGCACAAGTATTGTGACAGTACTAAAAGATGTTTGTTTGCATGCTAGGAATCAGTCAAATGTAAGAAGAATGCACACAGCTGTGAAGCTCAATGGAGTAGTGCTTAATAAATCACAGCATGCTCAGCTAGTTCTCCTGAATATGCCTGGACCTCCTAAAAACAGAAAAGGGGATGAAAACTGTATCCTCTGTTATACTGCTTCTGTATTTCTTGAAATTGGGAGGGGTTTTTTAGTGATTGTGCAGTTGTCCACTTGTTGGGATAAGTATTAGTAATCATGGTAAGCGTAACTTTCACTTTAAGAAAATTACTTTTGATTCCACAGAGTTTTAAGAAATGTTGATAGTGGTTTATTTTTTTTAATTGATGTAAAGCATTCCCCTGTATTGAACTTACTCTGAAATCTCTATATTTTCCATAGGTGAGTAGGTCAGAACTAGGAACTTTTCCCTAAATTAGGCCTTGCTTCCACTTGAGCCAAGCAGGTGGATTAAGCAATGGGACAGTAAAGGGAAACAGGAAAACTCCTTGATCAAATTGTTGAACTTGATTTCTGCATTACATGTCAGGCTTCTTGTGAGATTAATGGCTATTTTGTTTCCTTTCTGAATAAATTCCTTGACTTAATGGTATTTCAGACATGGAGTTCTTGGAAGTTCTGACAGAAGGTCTGGATAGAGTTCTCCTAGTTCGAGGCAGTGGACGTGAAGTGATCACCATTTATTCTTAACCCGTTTGCACATTTTATTCAACAGCCTCCCACACCCCAAATGAGAAAACAAAGTTATTTGCCATAATTTGAGGAGCTTCATTAGGAGTTCTAGTGCATCGAAAATTAGCTTGCAAGCTGAATCTTCTGATGTGTTCTGGTTTTTCTATTAAAGAAGTTATATTTAAATTATATTTTAAGAAGATAGATTTATGTAGATAGAAAACATTTCTGTAGTGCATTAATGAATGGTGGTTGGGTTAGGATATTTATACATAGCATATTCTGACACTTGTTAAACTGTGGTGAAGCACAAGAAAAGAAATAGTAATGCAATAGGTTTTTTTAACCTATAGAAATGTAAGCAATTTTTCATTATTTTAATCTTTGTTCTGTATCTAAATAAAAGGGAAAGGTTTTAGGAGACATTGGCTTCCTCCCTTACCAAAATGCTGCTATATTGCTTCTGTTGGGATTAGGCCTAGTTCAGGAAACTTCATTCAGAAATGTATACAACTACTCAAATTTGTATATTATGTGCATAAAGTTCACCATTTGCCACACATTTTATATAACATTTCTCTAATTAAAATACTTCATCAGATAGCTGAAGCCTCCAGGTGATGGTAACAGTAAATAGACAAGTTTTGTGGGTATTTTTTTTTCCCCCATGAACTACTGGCTGTTAGTGTATTGCATAATTATACCAGTGAAACCTAAGAGCATCCAGCTCCCAGGAAGGCTATGATGCAGTAACTCCACCTGTTTGCAAATATAATTGTAACAATTGATAAACCACAGCAAGTTGGTTAATGAAGTACAGTCTTGTTTTCAAATATGTATATTTTGAAAATGTTGTATGTATGTGCTGCTGTTTAAAATAAAATCTGCTTTTCTGAACTGAACAACTCTTAAGTGTGCTTCATTTGTAATCCTTGAACAGTTTAGCTTGGGTGCTCAATGGAAATGTCTTGCTTCTGTCAGAATTCTGTCCCTTTTCAGACACTGATAGTTCTGTAAGTGTTGTTTTAAGACCTAAAGTGTTCATTGGGTAGCAGGAGATTACTCTAAAAAGAATGGTTTTATTTAAACATATATTGATTGTATTATAATAGTTAATATCTCCGTTCAAACTGGGACAGCAGAGGCTAAATACCTGACTCTGCTCAAGACCAGCACTTTTATCACAGAGTGCTCAGGGAGCAAAACAAAGTTATAAAGAGCTGACAGCGGCTGTTAGCAGGCCCCATTTAATGCACAGCAACAGAGGGAACACAGAAAGATAGTCAGGCGACCCAGTGAACTTCAGATGGAGAGAAGGCAGCTGTAGACCACTGGGCATTGGTATAGATTATTTAGGCTTTGGGGTGGGATTTGAAAATTTGAAAGTGTCTGGCTGCTCCCACAGAGGTGGTGCCAGGAAGGAATTCTCTTGCTGTCCCTCATCTTCACTTTGCAGCCATAGAACTACTGCAACATAACTTGGAATACGAGCCCAGGATTCCCACATATTTTAGGATGAGCTTTGTCACAGCTGCCCCAAGGACTGGGACACACTCACCTCTGCTCTCTAGCATCTCCAAAATCCAGCAGGGATGCAAAATGTAGGGCACAGGTATGCTCAGCCACCTGCTCCCTGTGGGATGGGGATGCTCAGTGCCTGGCACTGTGGCACCCTGTGCTTCGCCCTACCACACCAGGGAGGGGGCCAGGAAGGTGCCCCCCAGTGGGCTATGTCCCTGGCTCCCCTCTGACTGCTGCAGGAGACTCGTGCCCAGTTCTGCTCTTTACCCACAGCCCCAGGGAACCAGCTGTGGCCACAGCAGGTGCCCGTACTTCAAGCACAGGGCACCAGCAGGCAGGAACTGGGCTGCCCCAGCTGCGGGGCTGAATTTTGGCACCTTGTCTCACAGGAGGCACCTGATGCCCCACCAAGCCTGAGGTCAGGCAGAGACCAGGCACAGCTCATCACACATGGCTTCAGTACCATCGAGGCAGAGACCTGGGCTCGATGAGGCAGGGCTGTAAAACCCCACAGCCCTGGGGCAAGCACAGCTGACCCTCCCCAGAACTTCTCGGCTCCCCTGCACTGCCTAGGCACCCCCAGACCCCTGCCTACACCCGGTGAAGAGCTCTTCCTCACTGGTGCAGGGCTCCCCTGCACCCCAGGGGCTGGGTTCCCATGTCCCCAACCTGTGGCTGTGGTGCCATTTGTTCCGGCTTGAGGACAGTATGGGGGCAAACAACCCACCCTGGCTCAAAGTAGCACACCAAAACCCACAGGCTTGTACCCCACAACACCCTACTGCCCTTGGGGAGCGGCCCCCATTCCCCCGTGGAAGGACAGGGCTGTGGCCAGCCCTTGGCAGGGTCAAACCCCCGGGGCAGACACCCTCACACCTGCGCCCAGCACAGCAGGGCAATGCCAACACCCATCTCCCCCTGTGCCACCCCCATAGCTCCCCGATGCACCGGCACCGGGTGCTATTCATGGGCCAGGCACTGGCATGCTGAGGGGGCCGGTCACAGGACACACAGTGGAAATGGGCCAGCAGCTTGCTGGGTGGGGGGGGCGACAACAAAAGGGCTGGCGAGCTGTCGTGGGGGGCATGCAGCCCTACCTACACACAGGCAAGCAGCTTGTGGGCAGCAGCAGGGTGCTGGGCACTTTGCTGTAGTGAGTTACGGCATTTTTTTGGAGAGAACAGTGAGGTTCTGAACCTGCTTTATCCCTCACCACCCCTGCAAGGTCCGACCTACTGGCTGGTTATAAAATAAGTGGGTACAACAGGGGAGAGCCGTTGGCTGTGGGCTCCCACCTGAGAAAAAGCTCCACCTCATATTAAGTGGAGAATCCACAGAGGGGGAGTACCCAAAACCCACCACTGCTGTGGGAAGTACTGCCATGGGCCCCCACAGCACCCCAGCCCCATGGGAACTGATGGTGCTGCCAAGGGCAAAATGGGGGGGTTCCTGTACCTCTTGCTGGGGCAGGATGCACCCAGCCTGGGAGCAAAAGCCAGGCCTGCAGCTTGCAGGAGTCCCACCTTTTTTAGGATAAGTTTTGTCACAGCTGCCCTGAGGACAGGGACATGCTTCCCTCGGCCTCACTGGCACCTCTGAAATCTGGCAGCTGAAACTGAAATCCTTGTCCTTTTGACTACGGCTGCAGTCTCTTCCACTGAGGTCCCTGAGAGGAGACACCGGTTCCTTATAGCCATAATGCCTTGTTGCCTCCTCCCCCCCCCCTCCAGAGAGCCTGGGACAAGTCCTGCCACTGTCCTGCACTTGACAGCACACGCCCCACATCTCACTGCTCCCAGGAAGAGCCCTGAGCATCCTGTGAGGGGAAGGGTCCCCATTCCCAGGCTATGGTTTCAGCACTTGAACACCCTGCTCGATGAAACATATCAAGGGCTTTCAGAGTCACCTGAACATTTGATTACCAACCTGCAAGCAGTGCCTCTCACTGCTACAGCACAAACAATCAGGCTGCAACAAAGCTTTTACCTGCGGCCAGATTCTACCATCCATGCTGTTTCCCCTTCCTCCAGAGGCCAGACCACACTGCTCCTCCTCCATCCAAGCACCTCTCCCACACTCCTCAGGGCTATTGAACTACTTAGCAGGAATGAGCTACAGCTGCATATCACTTGTGTCATCCACCGTCCCTGAAGCAAGCCCATGGCTGTATATTATCAATGTTAATTAACCCACTGCCTTCATTCCTCTACATCTGACTTACTGCTTCACCAGCTCCCAGGGACAGGGACAGGGACCAGGACCTCGTCTCCTCATTCCCTCCAGGTCTCTTCAGTCACGGCTCTCAGTGGAGCCCACTAACACCCTCAGAAACTTGGAGGTTTCCTGCTGACTTTCACTTCTCTCGAGGCCAGGTCAATCTTCTTTCTGCAGCTCAAGAACGTGGCACCAGAGGGCCCACGAGCATGCCCAATGCCCAAGCCAGGCCTCTGGGCATGATTTTCTTGATTGCTCACTTCCTAGGGGATTAATTAGAGAGCCTTCAAAACCGAAAAGATTTTCTTCTGGTTTTTTATTACTGAAATCTTTCTTTTTCCTCAACATTTCTTCATTTTTCTGCTTAGACATTAAGAGTTAACAGTAATTTCCAGATGATAACTGGAACCGAACATTTCCCAAATGGAGTCTGATTATGTAGGGAAGTCAGGAGCCTGTTATGTCAGACACTCCATGGGCAGTGTTTGTCCCTACCTCCAGCCCCACATGTCTCTCATCAGGCACCTAGGACTTGCAGCACCTTTGTTCATGTCTGAGCTTTCTCTGTTATGGTCCCTAGCTACACATTTCAGATACATTCCTTAACTGCCAAAAGCCAAACCCATATGAATGCATGGTTTAATAGAAAATAAAATACATTCCTCTGCTGTATATTAAGTCCATCGTACCTCCTCTGAAGTCCACTATCCACAGTGGATTTTCTTAGACTAAATGAAAACACACTTTTGCGTCAAGCACAGACTCTAAGAACCCCCAAAGACATCTCTGCCCTGGGTTCTGTCCATATGCGCTCACAGGGAGTCATACCCCAGAGTCATGAGCTCCCTGAATCCACAGAGGGAAGCAAAGAGTCAAAATGAATGAAAAGCTCTCTTTTGAATAGCCTGCACTAATCCTAACATACCTGGGTTACGGAAGCATCTCCAGGTAGGCTCTGTCACATCTAGATACACTCATTCCTCATTCTCCTCCAACACCAGGCAGCTCGGGTACAATTGCCCAGGCTTTTCTTTTTACACAAGGGAGAGGAATAAGTTGTCTCAACCAAGATGCTTTGGCTTACCCTGCTTGTCCACCAGTTCCTGCTCCATAAATGTTCCTGTCAGTCCTGGCTTGTATTTCTCAATCACATGTGTGGGCTTCAGCTACTCCCAGGGACATTGGAAGCAACAGCCACCTCTGTATGGGCAACTGCATCAACCCCTGAACAGAGATCTTAGGCAGAGGTTGAAACATACGCAGAAAAGATGCTGCCGTAATGAGCACATAAGAAATCTTCATGTTCAGTGTTATGATGCTGGTCTGTAAATTCTCATAATTTTTTTCATACATCCAGTCCCTTTTGCCTGCTAACCTTTGAGTTCACTCAAGTAGCCCCTGCTTTGATTCCTACTTACCATTGGCCGTTTTCCTCTAGAGTCCTGCCTTGAGGCACTAAGACTGGGAGACCTTGCTGGAGATCACCGACTCAAGGAGAACATGAAATATCACAGATCCATTAACACCTACTCCTATGCAATTTTGCAGTGATCCCGTACTACCTGTGCTGCTGTTTTAACTGTCCCCAAATTAGCAACAGCTCATTACAGAACCCTTGAATTTACTTTCAGATTTTAACTGAGATGTGTTATAGACCACTGCTGAGCTTGGAGGATGCTGTCCTTGAATGTCACAGCACTACCCAAACTAACCAGCTGCAACAAGGCTTTTACCATCACATACCAGCTTAACTTCAATAAGTGGTTCCCGCACCTTGCCCTGGCACAGCCACCAATTCACCACAAGGTTTCACAAGGTCATCTACTCTCCACACCCCTCCTTCATCTAGGGTGCCTCCCTCTGCTTCTTCCAGGTCTCTCTTTTTCCAGAGCTTCTGGTCCTTCAGTCCTCCTCTTCCATACCCCTTAGAGCTATTTAACTACTTAGCGGGAACCAGCCACAGCTGCACATTATCCACATCAGCCAACCCACTGCCCCTGAAGCAAGCCCACAGCTTGTCTAATTTATTTTTTTAAATTTCCTGTAATTATTACTACTTTTGCAAAGATTACTATGTACCCTAAGTTTTTCAGCTTGTAATTTAACCCCCATTCTTGTGTCCTGAGTGCTGTGAATGTACACAAAAGTTTTTCTTTATAGCTACCTTTTAGATGTTTAAGCATCGTTACTTCGCTTTCCCTTTCCACTTTCCAGCTTAAGCAGCTTTTTCTCAACTTATAGGTTGAAGTCAGACTTCTGTAGGTCATGGAGCACCCTCCTGGGCTTCCTGCAGACTCTCACCAGTTATTTTACACTCCTGAAATGCAGTGCATCATCTGGAGGGTTCAACAGCTAATCCGTACCGATATAATGGTTCAGAAATAATAAATGGATGTTGTGACTCAAGTGTGATGTGTGACAAGGAATCACTGGGCCTTTTTAATTAGTGAGAAATGCTACCTAAAAACTAGGTGACAGAAATGGGACATGAGGCTGGCATACAGGTCTGCAAGCTCGCAGTGCAGCTCCATGTGCTGTGGGTGGCTAAAGAAAAGCGTGAGGCACAGGAGAGAACTAATGCTGGATCTTAGTGAAAGATGGTAAATGCTTTGGAGAGAGGTTTTCAGCATGAGAAATGAGTCAAGTGCCCAGTTCAAAACTGCCTGTGAAATCATTGTGCACTTCCCTCGCTTGTGTAACTCTGTTGTATGTTGTCTGGCAGCTTTTATTGCAAAGTCAACAGTTATGCTGGTGTGATGGGTGACGTTATGATTTCATCATACTGGGCATAATCCAAGTCATGGAAAATGTCAGAATTGAAATGGAACCATGATAAATTATTAACAATTCAGACAACTGTCACTTACCATGCCTTCCCTGTTACAGCTGTCTTAATCGTTGATGCTGTTTCCTCAGACCGTGAGCTGTAATATCTGGTTTTTGTTTTGAGGTGTGTTATGAAGCTGCCAATGACACTGCCTTAGCCCTTTGGCTAAAAAGATTAGCAAATGATTTGCTAATCTAACAGCATTCTTTTCAAATCAATGGGCAAGAAAGTTGCACCAGTTTGTCTGGCTTCCCTAATCCCTCAGTGTGGTCTTTCTCACATTTATTAAACCTTTTTATTTTCCTCCTTGTTCAGGGCCAGTTGAGGGTTGGAGCAAACTGTCACATCTTTGGAAACTGCTGGTAACCATGGAAAAGGGATTGGTTGGTGTCCTCATGTGATAAGTAAACACTGTAGAAATTCTAGATTCTCATCTCTAAATAAGAGATAGGAATTAGATAAGAATGTGTTACTGGAAAATAAAATAGAACTGGGCCCCTTGAAATAGAAGTGTGTTGATGAAATCATGTAGTAGTATTAATCAAGACACAGTGAGTGTTTTATCAGCTAACAAAAAGTTCCTATGTTAAAATAAACTTTGTTCCAGGTAATTCTAATCAGTCTCTCAAAGCAATGGCTTTGCTTTGCAAATGAGAAAGTGTGGACCTAGATATCAAAACAGTAAGGGATGTTTTTCTTCTCCATTGCAAAACTGGCATGGAAGAACGTATGTAGTTTTCAAATTAGTAGCAGCTCCTTCACCTGCTCGTCAGTGCACAGAGCTGAATCAGTGCTTTCTTCTCCTGTATGAGTCCTGGGAGAACCTTGGTTGCACTCATTCACTTGTTGGAAAAAAAAAAAAAAAGAGATGTTGATCCAATGCAACTGTAGCAGACACTTTCTTTACTTAAACAATATAAAATTTTCCTGCAGTGGTATTAGAAAAAAACAAAACTTGAAAAAAATTACTTTAAGGATTAAGCTGCAAGACTCCTTTCAGGAAAAAAATAGAATAATGAATAGAACCTAGCTTTAGAGAAAGAAATTTTCATAGCACTTTGAGGTGAGGAAAAATAGCTGTCTTTCCCCGCTGCAGTGTGGGGTCCCTCCCGTGGGAGACTGTCCTTCTCCAACCTCTCCAACATGAGTCCTTTCCATGGGCTGCAGTTCTTCACAAACAGCTACAGCGTGGGTCCTTTCTGTGGTGTTCTGTCCTTCAGGATCAGATTGCTCCAGCATGGGTCCCCTGCAGGGCCACAGATCTTGCCAGAAGCCTGCTCCATGATGGGCTCCTCTCCACAGGGCCACAGCTCCTGCCAGGAGCCTGCTCCATGATGGGATCTCCATGGGGTCACAGCTTCCTTCAGGGCACATCCACCTGCTGTGGCATGGGTTCCTCCATGGGCTGCAGGTGGATGTCTGCCCCACCCTTAACCTCCATGGGCTGCAGGGGGACAAGCTGCATCACCAGCTCATCAGGGACAACCTGTGTCATGAGCCACACATGAACCTGGAGCACCTCATCCCCTCCTCCTTCTTTGCTGACTTCAGTGCCTGCAGAGTTGTTTCTCTCCCATATTCTCATTCCTCTCTCCCACATGCTCTTGTGCACCACTTTTTCAACCTTCTTAAATGTATTATTGTGGAGGCGCCACCACCGTCACTGACTGGCCCAGCTTTGGTCAGTGGCAGGTCCGTCTTGTAGCCACCTGAAACTGGCTCTGAACAACATGGGGTGGCACTGACTGGCATCTTCTCACAGAAGCCACCCCGGCAGCCCCCCTGCTACCATAACCTTGCCCCATAAACCAAATACATTCCACTCCTCACCTCTGTGAATCAAGTGTTTTCAATTAACAGTCATATATGCCCTTCTCAGACAGTCCACAATGCTCACAAACTCCCCCTTACATCAGCAGGCCACAGCCAGGGCACAGGACACTGTGCAGATCGCATCCACAGAAGGATTACTCCATTGCGGTTGGTCATGCTTTTAGAGCATTTTCTTCCATTGGAAACAGATCTGACATCATTGCTACTGTGAACCACCGCAAGCTGGACAGAAGTTGATTGCAAATCAGCAGATAGTAGCAGCTGGGACATCCTGAGTTCTCAGGGTATAAATCAAGGCAATCAGCAGGGGAGTAAGAGAGGTGTAAAGAACCATGGCAGCTCCATCAGTAGGTGGTTTAAATCACCATCAAAAAACCCCAGAACCTCTGGCAGCAGCGCCCTTAGTTTGGACTGTAAAACCTGCATGGATTCTGTACCCGTTTCCTCCATGTCCAAGATCTCCTCGGTCGGGCAGGCAAACCAGGGGGCATGCCAAGGGCCAGGAGCAGCGCTTTGGCGGTGCTGTGGCCAAATGGCTTACTCGTCTGTATGGAGAAATGCCATCCCTCCCTCTTCTACAAGGACCATTGCAGGTGCTATCCTCATTAAGAAGGAACTCCAGCTTGTTACAAGGTTTACTGTGGTTGGGTTAGGAAGTGCAGCTGTGCTGCTGCAGGTGATGGTTCCTTGTAGCACAGCTAGGGAAAAAGGATTTCAGACATGCAAGTGAAATGCCCTGATAAAACATTGCCCTTCAGTCGTGGTCCCTGGCGAGGAGCGACTCCTCTTGGGTCTGCACAGGGAGGCAGGCAGCAGAGGTCCTCCTGCCACATGAGCCAGGCATTGCTGCTGCTCAGCAGGCAGGGGCTGGGGATCTCTTCCACCCCACTAACATAGCCAGGCCCTGTTAGAACAGAAAGTCACAACTGAGACAGCCTGGGGGCAAGCCATTGCTTTGAATCCACAAGGAGAAGTGGTTTCTTGCTGGTACCTTTGTAACGTTGGCTCAGGCACACAATTACAAACTGGCTGCCCCGGCTTCACAGTCCACTTCCAGCCTGCTCCTGCTGCTGTGGGAAGGCCTCCTGCAGAGAGGTGTTTTGCCATAGACCGGGTCAGTACAACGAAAAGAGACCCCTAGTTAAAGAAGTGAGTTTATCTTTACTTACATTTTAAAAAATAGAATAGGAAGTGAAACAAGTAGTAAGTGAAAGGATACAGCAAGAATAAAACAAGGCAATGCACCTAATCACTGCTGCCTATGACAGGCTACAGCGGTTAAGAAAGATACATCACCAATTGCCTTAATACTTTACCGTCATCCGGGTCCACAGCTGCTGGGAGCCCTGGTTACAGTGAGGATTTGGAGAGCCTGTCCCGGCATTTGGGAGGTCCTACACAGGGCATCCACTCATAGGTGAGGTCTCCAAAGTCACTGTCAGAGGGTCCAGCTCTTATAGTGCTGAATAAACAAGATCACCTGATTTCAAATGCAGAGACATCTGGTTTCACACTCCTCACAGATCCCACCAAAGCCTGGCCAGGGCTACCAGGAGGAACCAAGGGAGCCTCCCTTACCTACTTGATTTTAACCACCGGTTTCCATAGAAGGCCATATATCTGGTTTCACAGCCTTGACCACCTGCCTCTAAGCAAGGAAGGATGCACTCCATCTTTGCAAATGATTATATTCTATCTAAGCTACATCTTTCACTAATGATCATGCATATTTTACCAATGATTGGATACTAAATACATACATATATATATATATATAAAACATTTGGTTGGCGTGTTCATCTAGATGTCAAAGTTGGCTCCTGGTCCCAGCCAGTCCCCAGCGAGGCTGGTGCGGCTGCAGGAGCTGACGCAGCTGTGAAAGTTCATGTGCACAGGCTTGAGAGGCAGAGGGGAAAGGTTCAGCCCTTCGTCCTGCCTCAGCTGGGGACTGTGGTGGCAGCTACAGTGCATTACCAGGAGCCCCTGGCAGGTTTGCAGACATTGGAGAGCAGAGGGCAGCCCACCGTCCTTCTGCCACGGCCTCGGCTGAGCAGCAGGACCCTGAAGGCCTTGTGGGAGCGGGGTTGTGAATGGGGGCTGCTGCGCTCGCCAGCTGTTTTCTGCAGTCCCTGCCAGCTGTGTGAGCCAAGGGCCCTGGGTGAGAAGTGGCAGAGGAGCCCTGCTCCAGGAGCAGGAGGCAGTAAAACCGAGCAGCCCTTTGGCTTGCCTGGGGATAGCGGTTCTGGGGCCCAGGGTGGGACAAGCACCTGGCGCCTGTGGCTAATGTGGGCAGGTGAAGGGACACAGGGGGACTGCCTGTACAACGGAGAGCTGTGTGGCAGTGTCCTCCCCCTGCCAGAGTGCGGGAGCGTGCCTGTCCCTGTGCGGCTGGTTTCTGCAGCAGATGCTCTTTACAGAGATGTTTCTCTTCAGGTTCCTGCTCCACGGCCAGAGGGGAAGGGAGAGTGTGCGATGGGTCCTGGGTCCGATGCCAGGAGAAGATCACCAGGGATGCCATTCCCTCTGATGGACGGTACCTACACCACGAGGCTCTGGAGAACGTTCTGGTGGTAGAGGCTGGGGGACAGGTGCAACGAGGCCTGCCTGGAGCAGCAGGGAGAGAGTTTTGCTCCACCCTCTGGGCTGTGGTTTGGAGGCCTCTTTGATCGGGCAGAGGCAGAGGAAGAGGTGAAGTTGCAAGCATCAGGTCCCTCCGGCTGGCAGGTGCCTGCACACCCCGTGAAGGGAGAGCGTGACATGGCCCTGATTGTGCTGGCAGCCCTGGCGGGACTGGCAGCCTTTGGTGAGATGCCACTTCCAGGCTGGGGTGAACGAGGCAAGAGTTTGCGCAGCTGGTGGTGGAAGCACGGAGGTGTCAGTCCTGACGGCCTGGGGGATCAGGGAGTGTTTCTGTAGGGAGAGCCGGGGCTGCAGGTGGGTATGGCAAATAATGTGGGAGATGTCAGGAGTAACGAGCATAAGAGGAAGGACAAGACTTTACCCTGCATTTGCAGGTACCGAGCATTCTTGAGTGTGCTGCTAATACAGTCCAAGCCTGAAAGAGGGAAGACGCTGGGGAACGGAGCTGTGTGGCATCTAGGAGCTTCTCTCCTAGGTGTGCTGGAGAAAAGGTTACCAGCCTCTGCAGGGCTGTCTCTAAACCTCGGGGGACAAACAGAGAAGGCTAACTAGAGTCAAGGAGAGCTGAAATGCTGTACAGGGACAGGGCAAGGGCAGAGGACGTGGTGTGTCATATGGAGGAGCTTCGCTAGCAAGAAGATACAGTCAGAGGTGGGAGAAGGACAGCTCATGGCTGCTGCTGCTGAAGGAGACAGCAGCAGTTAACATAGCTCAGAGGCAGATACGGAGAGAAAGAGTGGCTGGAAAGACATGTGCGCACTGCTGGAAAGCAGGATGATCTGGGCGGTGAGGAGTGGCAAGCAGCTGCAGAAAGAAGGGTGCAGGGACAAGCAGCTCAGCATCTCAGAGCCTGGGAAAAGTGAGATGGAGAGCGGGGACAGTGAGCAAGCCCAGGAAGTGACAGATGGACTGGTGCACAGGCAAGCAAGGCTGAAAGAAGTTTCTGGCTTTACAGGTCATGCCCAAAAGGACTCTGTGCTCCAGTTCCCTGCAGAAATGACCATCCAGACGGGACACAGCACAGCTCTGCGCTGCAATTTCTCCACCAGTTTTACCAATCCCTACATCTTCTGGTACCAGCAGCGCCAGACGCAGTCCCCTCAGATGCTGCTGCAGGGAGTGTACAAATGGAAACCGCAGGTGGATTCAGGGAGGTTCTCGTCTTCACTGTCTGTGGAGACCTCCCAGGTGGTTCTGCATGTGCGGGATGCTGAGCTCCAGGACAGCGCTGCCTATTTCTGTGCACTGAGCCCACAGTGGTGCCCACAGCACGCAGCAGCGCATAGAAACATGGGCGGTGCTGTGAGGGGCACATCCCTCCCTGCCACTGCTTGCCTGGAGCTCTGAGCTCAGCCTACTCAGCAGCAGCACCTGGGGGCTGTGGTGAGGCTGGGCCTCTGCCTCCCCAGCCTGTACTGCTGTGAGGCACAGGCCTGTGTGACTTGTGCAGCTGGTCTGGATCCAGGCTCTTTGATGATGAGAAGTGCTCAAGAAAGCACCGCAGAGTGGACGTTTTCAAGGCCCTTCCAGATATCGAGCTTGTCCACATCTCAAGCCTATGTGTGGAGGATAATGCAAAGCTGGAGAACATCCCCTTTGCTACAGCCACCCAAAGAATTCCCATGGTACCAGGAAAAGAAAGGAAAAGAAACATTAAATCCCTCAGTGGTAGCAGCTCCCGCCTGACCTTGGTGATCTCCTCAGGGGTCTGGGACCAGCCCCTGCCCTTGCAGAGGGAGCCGTTCCACAGTGAAACACTCATAATCCCCTCTCGGTGGAGGACAGGGATGTAGGGATTTCCATCCTTCCACTTGTACACTTTTGTCAAGACGTCGGGATTTTCATGGAGGAAATAGGATATGAGACTGTGGTGGCTGTCAAGAGACACTTCTCCCCACCCGAAGGGATGAGATTTACAGGTAAAGGGAATTCTAGGTATGTTCCCCCAGCACTGCAGCCAATTCCTGAGCAATTCCCCTCCTTGCCTTGCACCTGGGGGTTGGCTGAACCCTGAGCCTGCAATCTCACCCTGTTCAGATGCATGGATCAGCCTTTGGCAGCTTATAGAAAGCGAGGTGGAGCATGAGCCCAGTGCCAAAGCTGACAAACGGATAGATACGGCGGACACGGGGCCAGGCAATGCTGAAATACCTTTCTGGCTTGACAGATCACAGGCAGAAGGAATTTACGCTGCAGTTCCACCAGAAGCGACCATGCAGGTAGGACACACCAGAAGAGGATTGTTCTCCAAAGGCCTGAGCCATGATCGAGCACTTCCTCCGGGGAGAGGCACCTTTCAGCTTCTGGAGGGCGCTGGGACCGTGCTGTAGACACAGGTTGGAGGTCAGGCAGCTGGGGAGGCAGGGGATGCCTGGTGGCCAGTGGCTGCAGGTGAGTCAGCAGTGTGCCCTTGTGGCAAAGCACACCTACTGCGCTCTGAGATGCCAGCGAAAGCGGAGCCAGCACAGGCAGGGAAGTCACCCTTCTCCTCTCTTTGGCACTCCTGAGACCATGCCTGGGCTCCTGCGTTCAGGCTGGGGCTCCTCGGTGTGCAGGCAAGGTACAGGCGTGTTGGAGGGAGTCCAGCGGGAGGCCCCAAGGCAGGCAGGGAGCTTGAGGGCATGATGCACTCAGAGCCTGAGGGAACGAGGCCTTAGCAAAAGAAGGCTCAAAGGGAGACCTTATGGGTGTCTACAGCTACGTGCTCTGAGCACGTGGAGAAGATGAAGCCAGGCTCTTCTCCAAGTGCACGGTGCCGGTAGGCCGAGAGGCCACAGACACAGTTTGGAACCTGCGGAATTCTACTGACGTGTGAGGACCTTATTTTCCAGTTCTTTTTGACCCTGAAAAAGCTCAAGGACTGGAATGCACTGTCCATAAATGTTGTGCAGGCTCTGGCCTTGGACGTTTTCAAGACTCGTCTGGACACAACCCTGACCGGCCCTGTCCAACCTACATCATGCTATGGGAAGAGCAGAAAGAGTTTGGCAGGTTTGTTTGATGGGACTGGAAGTAAGGGGAGGACAGCTGGAGATCCAGCTGGTTTGGAGGAAAGGGAAATTGGCAGGGTTACGGCCATCGGGAAAGGCTGCGTGGTGTTGGGTGAGCTTGGCAGAAGCTGATTTATAAGAGGGGTTGAGCAGCGGGGCACAAAGCTTCCTGTGTTGCTTCCTCGAGTACCGATCTTCTTTTGGATAGAAGGAGAAAGTCCACAGTGCCTGTGGGGCTGAGTGGGACAGTTGGTGTCTGCAGGGCTTGGGGGTGTTGAAGATGATGTTTGTAAGAGCTGCAGCCTTGGGCTGTGCTGACAGGAGCTTGGCGCTAGGCACCGTGAAGGCGCTAGGACAGGCCAACCCCACCAAGGCCTTGTGCTGTGAGAGAGAGGACACAGGCATCAGGGAAGGAGAGACTCCCACGACATTGCATGGGGGGATGTGTCAGAGAGGTTGGTCCCCAGCTGCAGGCCTGTCGCCCCTCCACCCTGGCAAGGCAGAAGCTGCTGAGTGCAGGAGCAACAGGTGCCACTGCTGGAGGAGGCAGGAGCACAGCACAGGCATTTCAGGCATGCTAAGAACAAGAATTCTCTCCTCCCTTTCTCGTTCTGGGTTCCCCTGGCAGAGTCGTTTCTGGCAGCTCTGCTCTCTCAGAGCTCCTGGTGGGGATGCGGGCGGGAAACAAGGGAAACAAGGGAAAGGGAAAAACTCCCGTCCTTGGAAGAACAGCACCACGCACCAGGGCAGCCCGGGGTCACCCATAGAAAGCAGTCCTGTGCAGAGAACAAACTAGGCTTCTGGTAGACACCAAGCTGGCCATGAGCCAGTACTGTGCCCCTGCGCCAAGGAGTTCCAAGGGAATCCTCGGCCGCCTCAGACAAAGCATTGCCAAGAGGCCAAGAGAGGCGATTGCTCCCCTTTTCTCAGCACTGCTGGGCAACAGCTGGAGCGGCATCTTCTCGCACACCTTCTCTATGACCCAAGTGGGCTGCAGAGGCAGCAGAAGGCAGGCTCTGAGGCTGCTCCCCGGCACCCGCAGGGCAGCGGGGGCTGCCGCTTCCAGCCCCGGAGCGGGGAGGCAGCTCTGGAAGCTGCTCCATCTCCCGGGCCGAGGCCCCGCTGCTGCCCCAGGCTGCGGCGAGCCCCCGAGCGGCGCCGGCGCCGGGCTCAGCCCCGGGGCGGAGCTGGCGGCGGCGCGGAGCAGAGGAGGCGGCGGAGAGGAGGCGCCGCGGCCGCCGCCCAGAGCCGGGGCTGGCGCGGGGCAGCGAGGCGCGGGCGGCGGAGCGGCGGCATGC
Source organism: Falco peregrinus (assembly GCF_023634155.1). NCBI lineage: Eukaryota > Metazoa > Chordata > Aves > Falconiformes > Falconidae > Falco > Falco peregrinus. The sequence continues at coordinate 25,640,648 of NC_073725.1, read as the reverse complement.
GGCGGGGCCGGGGCGCAGGGCTGGCGGGGCTGGCCGCGCTGCTGCTGGGTGCGCGGGGCTGGCGGCGGGGGGCGGGCCGGGGCTCGGCCTGCGGGGGCCCCCGCGGGGCTGCCGTCCCCTCGGGCTTCTGCACGGAGCCCTGCCGCCGCGCCGGGCTCGCGTCCCTCCCTCCTCTGCTGCCATCCCGCCTTCCCTGCGGAAACTCGCCGTGCTCTCGCTGTCCAGCCCTGCCCGCTGCCTCCTTCCCTCCGCCTTCTGCCGCGGAGCGCCTGCAGCCGCTCCTTCCCCGCTGCTGCTTCCCCTCGGGCTCCTTCCCCGCTGCTGCTTCCCCGCTGCTGCTTCCCCGCTGCTGCTTCCCCTCGGGCTCCTTCCCCGCTGCTGCTTCCCCTCCGGCTCCTTCCCCGCTGCTGCTTCCCTTTGTCCCTGTTTTTCTCCAGTGACTCCACCTGTCACTCTCGCGTGCGTATGTCTGCCAGCCGTTAACGGACACCTCCGTTAATGCACCGCTAGACATCCTCTGGAAACACTTCTCCCCCCGCCATGCCCGAATGTTCCCGACTGGGATTTGCCATGGCGAACGGCAGGCGGGGCAGGGCACAAAGCAGGTTTTGAGGATTCCCCCTTCTTTTTCTCCTCGGCAGTGGCTGTGGGCAGAGCCCAGGTGCAGCAGGAGCCGTCGGCAGAGACCACCGAGGACACCGGCATCGCCATCAGCTGCTCACACCCCAGCATAGGGACAGGAGACTTCATCTACTGGTACCGCCAGCTCCCGGGCCGAGGCCCCGCATTCATCACGAGCGGTCACAAAGGGTCCAGAGAGGTGCAGGACCCTCCGGGGCGGATGTCGGTGGCGGCAGACCGCCGGTCCAGCGCCCTGTGGCTCGCCCGGCCCCGGCGCAGGGACGCGGCGGTGTATTACTGCGCCGTGGGAGACACGGGGCTCGGAGCCGGGGCTGCGGCCGGGCACGAACCTCGGCGGCCGGCGCCGGGCGTGTGTGTCGGGGGCGGGGGGACAGCCCCGGCCGGGCCCGCCAGGGGGCGCTGCCGCCTCGGCCCGCCCGGCCGCGGGCGCTTCCCGCCACCGCCTGCGGCACCGGCACCGGCACCGGGATCAGCGGGTGCCCCTTGCAGTCGCTGCCCGGGCTCAGCACCTCTCCTCCTCGAGGGCTGCTGCGCATCGGTGCTCCGAGGCAGCAAACAGCCGCGCTTGGGCCGCGCTGCACGGGGAGCCTGAGAGGGTCTGTGCAAGGCAGCGGGGCGCAGCGTGTTTCCCACCACGCGCTCGTGCTTGCCCAGCACGGGGTCAGAGCCTTGCGGGTACCGTGGCGTCCCCTGGCCTGTCTGAAAAGGCCTGCCGGCATTGTCCCGCAACGCCTTCCCAGAGGGGACCGATTCCCATCCAGGCCACCTCAGGCTGCTTCTCCTCTTGCCAAGGATGCTGAGCTCTTCATGACTTTTAGGAAGGCCAAGTGACACCTCTAGGTCCTCCAAGTGCTGCCATGGCACAGGGAGTTCACGATGTCAAGAATAAAGCGAACGCAAATGCTCCAGCACGATGCTCAGCTTAGTGGGTGTCTCACCTTTGCCTGGCTGCCTTGGGCAAACACAGCAGCAGCTTCCACCCGGTAATTTTCCCCATCCCAAGGACGCACACAAAGATCTCAGCTTGGAGTTGTTATTAACACTAACAAGCTCCCTGGGCATTCAAATCAGGCAATTCCCTGCAGATCCTTGTGCATTTCTTCCTGTCAGGCTTTCCTTCCTGGAGATCTGCTGTGTCACCACCATCGTCCCCCAGATGCTGTCCCCAAGATTCCTTGCCAACAGAACAATCCTTTGTGTCTCCTGCTGTTATTTTCCTGCTTCTTCCTGGCTATGCCTGAGTTCCCGATCCTCTCAGCCATGGCCTTCAGTCATGGTGTCACCATATGCAAAGTGCTTGGCAAAAAGCACTGTCATTGTTACCGAAATCTCGGAATTAAGAGCTTATCGACACCAATGTGATGTAGATAAGCAGACACTTCTTTCTTAACGGCCAGGTGCGTGAGCGAGTCCTCTCACGATCAACGCACGCCGGGTCCCAAAATCAGACACCATATATAAAACTTATTCCTACATATTCATTAAGTATTCATGCATAACCATGATATTTCCCCTAAATCATTAACATATTCTCCTCCTATATCCGATTCTGCACAGTAGAGCTTAGAAAGGTCTAGAAATGGGTCTGGGGTACGATTTGGGTGGGTGGTATATGAGTCGGTGGTCGCGATCTCCCCCTGCCGGAATTAAAAGTTCACGATTTCTTGGCAGGTAACTACAAGCTGTTCCAGTCGACTCTCCCCAGTTCCCATTAATCTCATATTCTGACATTTCAATACACCTCTACATACAGAAGACTGGTTAAATACAAAGAAACCCTTCAAACCCTAAAGTTATTACCTAAGTTTTAACAATGGTTCCAGCCCCTTCTTCTAGCCTTGGTACAGGATGTGCAGAAGATCTCATAGCAGCTTTTACTGCGCAACTATAAGTTTCATTAAAAATATTTCTTATCCTTCTATTTTTCAATTTTATAAAATGATTTTATAAAATCAATTAATCAATCAAATAAAGTCAATCAATCTTAACTTATTAACAAATCGATAACATTTCCCCCCTTTGAAGGTGTTGAAAATCATTATTTCAATACTTTCACATTATTCATATATCTTTTGTTTCAACATATTTTGGTGATGGATCATGTCTTGATAAAATAGTTGGTACTTCTCTCATAATCATACGATTGACTGCAATTCTATTGGTAAACTGTTTCTTCAAACATGCATATACTAGCATGCTCATCAAAAAGACAATTAGTAACAGAAACAAAGTTTTAATTATAGATTGTATCCAAGAGCTCAAATTCCATCCCAGTTTGTTAAAAATTTTCCTAAGCCAATCTTCTGACACATCCTTTTGAATTGTTTCAGTTTCTTTTTCAATTTTTCCTAATAGGTCTAGATCATGTTCCACATCCTGAGTGACATTTGGAATGTGGATACAACAGTGGTCCAATTTATCCTCGAGATATCCACATACTCCATGTTCTTTAAGTAGGAGCATATCTAGTGCCATTCTATTTTTTAAAGTCATTCTGGAAGTTGCCTGTAATTGTATATTCAATTCCTTAAACCCTTTTTTGGTAACGTTTGCTAATTTTTCCACTTGACCAGTTAACTGATAGAGCCATGCTCTGTTTCTATATGAAGCTGTAGGATTTAAAAGTGATTTGAGTGCCCAACCAGTTTTCACTCCTGTTTATGGTTCATTCCAAATATCATCATTTATCTCAGATCTCTTTATTCGTTTCAATTCTAAATTCTCTAAGGATCCTTTAAATGGTGATTTCTTCCAAACTGGACACAATGTTGGCATGCCTAAAGTAATTTGTTTCACCTTACCATCTAATGGTAAATGTGTGGTCCAGGTTCCATCACTTAATGCCCAAACTAAATGTCCTGGACTTCAAATAGTAGTTTTACTACAACTAAACAAAGTTCCTTTTCTAACTGTAAAAGTGCTGGTTAAATTGAGAGTGTTCTTAAGACCTCGACAAAAACAACCATATTTTAAATCAGTGGCCTACAGAGGAATTCTTTGGATTACTAAGTTTGCATTACTGCAATCATACACTTTTTCACATTTCCACCATGGCACTATTTTATTTTCCTTCTCTCCCGATGAAATTGATCTATCATTGACCCAGGGTAATACTGAAACAAACTTTTCCATCCCAGGTAAAACACCAAGAAGTTCTTGCCATATACTGAAAATGGGAAAATATGGACATAAACCATATAGAGTCCCATTGTTCTACTAATTGGGTACCTCGGCCAGTTTTGTTATGCTTCCATTTCATGATACTTCTGCTCACATTGGTTTTAAGTTGTTCATCATAAGAACACCATCCTAACTGGAGATTTGGACCCCCAGGAAGAAGAACTCAAGCTATGGCACTAGGTCGGGATCCTGTTATAAAATAATAATTCAATAGTTTGGGTTTGGTTTTGGGGTTTTTTTTACAATCTGTTTCTTTACCTGGTGACTTCCACTGTTTTCTAATAACCTTTACTTGTTCATACCATTGAGTTACTGGCCTTTGTTCACAATAGGTGGTTTCATTTTTATGTTCCAGATTAGTCAGATTCATACTTAAAATTCCCCATGGAATAGATTCACCTACTGCCCTCGGTATTGGCAAACAAGCAGTGATCTGCGTGACATTTTGTAAACTGGCAAATTCTTTAGTCAATCCTACCATCAAATTTTCCTCAGCCATTTGTTTGGGAATTTCAATCACTTGTTCTGTTTCTACTTGTCTTTTGTTCCTGTCCACCAAGCCGGCCCATGATCCCACCAACACTACCGACCAAAATAAAATCCAATATAAAAATTAGACATGTTTCAGTGTCAATTTTAAAGTCTCTGGGTCACAATTGACAATCTTCCATGGAGTAGGTGCTTTCTTCGCTCGAGTATAATGTATCCAAGCATCTGATTCTGCTATCTTGATAGCTGTAAAAGTGGTTAACAGCATCTGGAAAGGTCCTCTCCAGCGCTCCTGCAAAGGTTCAGAGGTCCAGGTCTTCACATAGACATAGTCTCCTGGTTGGAAATCATGCACTGAATTTTCCTGGAATAAAGGTTGTTGGGGCTCTTGCTGTATTGAATGATTATGCTGAACTCTGAAGCAAGTGGAAAAATACTGAAGAAATAAGACGAGGTTACGGCCAGAACAGTGGGATGAAGAAAAAGGAGCAAATTGCAGATGTTTGCTCAAAACCAAGGCCAACGGGACGTGATAAGAGGAGCTGGGAAACCGCAGAAAGGAGCCTACATGCCAGAACAAGCAGAAACAGAAATCTTCCCAGTAAACAATTGTTAACCAATCATATTATTATACGCTTGTAAAATAGCCAACCACATTATTGCACGCTTATAGAATGCCTTATAAAAGTCTACCTGGTTTGTACAATAAACGGATCAGATCTTGAACTCTGTGAGTATTTGAATCTGACTCCCGCTCGCCCGAAATGCCCGCAGCAAAAGGTCTATTCCAAATTACTACACTCCAAATCACAGCCAAAGTTTTCCTTAGAAAAAGCAAATAGTTATACACATCTTGTTTTCCTTTTACATATATGTTTAGATTTGGTTCTAGAGACTCATATGGTTTTCCATATAATAATTCATAAGGACTGACTGAGGTTCCACTCTTTGGCTGTACCCTGATTCATAATAATGCCAATGGAAGCGCCTGAGGCCACTTTAGACTGGTTTCTTGACAAATTTTACTTATTTGTCGTTTCAAAGTTTGATTCATCCTCTCCACTTTTCCACTAAATTGTGGTCTCCAAGACGCATGCAAATCCCAATTAATACCCAATACTTTGCTAACACTTTGGACTACTTCAGCAACAAAGTGTGGACCTCTGTCAGAGGAAATTCCAATAGGAACTCCAAATCTCGGAATTATTTCTTGTAATAACCACTTTACAACCTCTTTTTGCTTGTGTGGTGCGACAGGGAAGGGCTTCTGGCCATCCTGTAAAAGTATCAACCCTTACCAGGATGTACCGGTACCCATTTTGTCTAGGTAACTCTGAAAAATCTACTTGCCAATCAATAATCTCCAGGTTCTGTACCAGATTTCAGTCTACCCATTTGAACCTTTTTCTTAATCACTGGATTATTTTTCAAACATACTTCACACTTTGCAGTTACCATTTTAGCTATTCCCAACATCTTAACTGATATTACTTGCTTTCATAAAGATGTTACTAAGGCTTCTGCTCCCCAGTGACATTCTTGATGTCTCGTTTGAATTATCTCTCTCATCACAAGAGGTGGAATTACTACCTGTCCATTAGGAGTTAACCACCATCCCGCTAAGTTTTTCTTAGCATTTAATAACTGACCTAATCTGTCATCTTCCTCTGAATATCTTGGTTTTTTCCCTAGGAAGGGTTACTGTTTTAGAAGGAATTATTGCCATTTGCAATGCTTGTTTCTTCGCTACCTTTTTTTTTTTTTTTTGCTGTTCTATCAGCTAAATTATTGCCAGCTATTATTTTTGTATTCCCAATCTGGTGTGCCTTACAGTGCATGATTGCTACTTGATCTGGCTTTTGAACTGCTTGCAATAATCGTAAAATTTCTGTTTGATGCTTAATGTTTGATCCTTGAGAGGACAATAACCCCCTCTCTTTCCACAAAGCTCCATGGACATGCACTACCCCAAAGGCATATTTTGAATCAGTCCAGATATTTACTCTCTTGTCTTTGCTTAGTTCTAAGGCTCGAATTAAAGCGATGAGTTCCGCCTTTTGTGCTGATGTGGTACTCGCCAATGCTCCTGCTTCTATAACTGTAGTCTCTGTTGTTCCCGCATATCCGGCGTATCAAACTCCTTGTTCCATAAAGCTGCTTCCATCAGTATACAATTCCCAGTCTGGTCGCTCCAATGGCACATCCTTCAGATCTTCACGACTGGAATAAACATACTCAATGGTAGCCAAGCAATCGTGTTCCAGTCGTCCTTCTTCCTGTATGGAACTTAAAAACACTGCAGGATTTACCAGGTTAGTTGTCTTTAGAATCACATCATCTTGTTCAGTCAATACCACCTGGTATTTCATCATTCGGCTGGGGGACAGCCAATGTCCCCCCTTCTGTTCTAGGACAGTTATCACCATGTGTGGAACATAGACTGTTATTGTTCTTCCCAAAGTCAATTTCCGAGCTTCTTGTATGAGCATCACTGTTGCTGCCACTGCTCGAAGGCAGTTTGGCCACCCTTTACTCACTGTGTCCAGTTGTATAGAGAAATATCCGACCGGTCGTTTCCAGCTTCCTATCCTCTGGGTTAACACGCCCAGTGCGAGGTGTTGTCTTTCATGTACAAACAGCTGGAAATCTTGGGTTAGATCTGGCAGTCCCAAGGCAGGTGCAGACATTAGGGCACGTTTCAACTCTACAAAAGCCTTTTGTTGTTGTGGGCCCCACACAAAGGGAGAGTTCTTTTGGGCCTCGTACAGCGGTTTAGCTATTAGCCCATAGTTCATGATCCAAAGGCGACACCACCCAGTCATTCCCAAAAATGCTCTGAGTTCATGAATATTTCTCGGCTCAGGTATACCACAAAGAGCTTCTTTGTGATTTTTCCCTAATTGTCGTTGTCCTTTTAAAATCTCAAAGCCGAGATATATCACAGTCTGGCAGGCTATTTGGGCTTTCTTCCTGGATACCTTATACCCATTTAGTCCCAGGAAATTCAAAAGGTCAATAGTCACCTGTATACAAATAAATCTTTCTTCTGTAGCAATCAATATATCATCCACATATTGTAAAAGTAAATGTCCAGGTCTTGGTTTGTCCTGCTTCCAGATTTCAAATTCTGCGCAGTAGAGCTTAGAAAGGTCTAGAAATGGGTCTGGGGTACAATTTGGGTGGGTGGTATATGAGTCGGTGGTCGCGATCTCCCCCTGCCGGAATTACCTTTTACTAAAGTTCACGATTTCTTGGCAGGCATCTACAAGCTGTTCCAGTCGACTCTCCCCAGTTCCCATTAATCTCATATTCTGACATTTCAATACACCTCTACATAAAGAAGACTGGTTAAATACAAAGAAACCTTTCAACCCTAAAGTTATTACCTAAGTTTTAACAATGGTTCCAGCCCCTTCTTCTAGCCTTGGCACAAGACGTACAGAAGATCTCATAGCAGCTTTTACTGTGCAACTATAAGTTTCATTAAAATATTTCTTATCCTTCTATTTTTCAATTTTATAAAATGATTTTATAAAATCAATTAATCAATCAAATAAAGTCAATCAATCTTAACTTATTAACAAATCGATAACAATGGCACCCTGCTGGTTGTTTCCTTCATGTGAAGAAATGCCAGCTCTTGACCCTGCTCAGAGCAGCTTTCACATCCTCCTTTCTTAGGGTGTAAACCAAGGTGTTGAGCAGAAGAGGAAGAACCACGCAGAGAACAGCTGCTACTCTGCCTAGTGACCTTTTCGCGGGGGCTCCCGTGTAGGTGAAGACACATGAGGCATAGAACCAGGCCACAGCATTGAAATGAGAAGCGCAGCCTGAGACAGCTCAGTGCCCGTCTTCTGCACAGAAGAGCTGCAGCATGATTTAAATCTCCATTGGAAAGGACAACCGCTGGCAGCAACGCCCTTAGTTTGAGGTCTAAAACTTGGGTGGATCCTGTGCCCCTTTTCTATCTTTCCATGGTCTCCGTTGGGCAAGCAAGCTAGAGGTCGTGCCAAGAGCCAGTAGCAGCGCTCTGGCAGGGCTTTGGCAAAAGGCCTTACTTGCCAGGCACGCAACAGAAACGCCCTTATAATGGTGTTGGCCTTTTCATATTTTTGCTATGCTTGTATGTGCTTCATTAGCCAAAATCCCCTCTCGGTGGAGGACAGGGGTGTAGGGATTTCCATCCTTCCACTTGTACATTTCTGTCAAGACATCGGGGTTTTCATGGAGGAAATAGGATATGAGGCTGTGGTGGCTGCCAAGAGACACTTCTCCCCACCCGAAGGGATGAGATTTACAGGTAAAGGGAATTCTAGGTATGTTCCCCCAGCACTGCAGCCAATTCCTGAGCACAAGGTCTGTGGTGGAGAGGAAGCCTGCACGGCTCTAGTAGCTCACTCAGCTGTTCAGAGTCGACGTTCTTGGGCTTCAGAAGCACAGAGGAAAACCTGGTTTGTGCAGCGGCAGAGGCCCTCGCTGTGAACCGGTGGTAAAGGATCCCTTCTCCAGGCATTCTTTGCATGCGGTTCAAAGCGGCCAGCCAGCACGCTTGCCTCAGCGGTGGTGTCCTGGAGCCCAGGGCAGCACAGGCCGCCAGGGGTTCTCCAGGTGGGTACTTGGAGGGATGGATGAAGCCTGGCTGTAAAGCAGAGGGCAACATGGTGCTGTGGGTTGTGGTTAGGCTGGGCGTGTGCCTCCCCAGCCTCTGTGCCAGTGAGGAAAGCTGTGGAGATTGGTATGGGGGCGACTTTTTCAGCCAAGTCCAAGCCCAGGGGCTTGGAACACAGGAGTGAATCCTCAGCAGAAGGATCCTACTTGTCTTGCTCCTAGGCTCCCCCCAGCATCCACCGAGAGCTGCCGTTGGAGAGAATGGTTCCAGGCAGGAGGCATGATCGTGCTCGTGACTTATTTCCTGGCCAAATGAGCCCAAGGAGGGAAGATCCCCTCCTTGCCTTGCACCTGGGGGTTGGCTGAACCCTGAGCCTGCAATCTCACCCTGTTCAGATGCATGGATCAGCCTTTGGCAGCTTATAGAAAGCGAGGTGGAGCATGAGCCCAGTGCCAAAGCTGACAAACGGATAGATACGGCGGACACGGAGCCAGGCAATGCTGAAATACCTTTCTGGCTTGACAGATCACAGGCAGAAGGAATTTACGCTGCAGTTCCACCAGAAGCGACCATGCAGGTAGGACACACCAGAAGAGGATTGTTCTCCAAAGGCCTGAGCCATGATCGAGCACTTCCTCCGGGGAGAGGCACCTTTCAGCTTCTGGAGGGCGCTGGGACCGTGCTGTAGACACAGGTTGGAGGTCAGGCAGCTGGGGAGGCAGGGGATGCCTGGTGGCCAGTGGCTGCAGGTGAGTCAGCAGTGTGCCCTTGTGGCAAAGCACACCTACTTGCGCTCTGAGATGCCAGCGAAAGCGGAGCCAGCACAGGCAGGGAAGTCATCCTTCTCCTCTCTTTGGCACTCCTGAGACCATGCCTGGGCTCCTGCGTTCAGGCTGGGGCTCCTCGGTGTGCAGGCAAGGTACAGGCGTGTTGGAGGGAGTCCAGCGGGAGGCCCCAAGGCAGGCAGGGAGCTTGAGGGCATGATGCACTCAGAGCCTGAGGGAACGAGGCCTTAGCAAAAGAAGGCTCAAAGGGAGACCTTATGGGTGTCTACAGCTACGTGCTCTGAGCACGTGGAGAAGATGAAGCCAGGCTCTTCTCCAAGTGCACGGTGCCGGTAGGCCGAGAGGCCACAGACACAGTTTGGAACCTGCGGAATTCTACTGACGTGTGAGGACCTTATTTTCCAGTTCTTTTTGACCCTGAAAAAGCTCAAGGACTGGAATGCACTGTCCATAAATGTTGTGCAGGCTCTGGCCTTGGACGTTTTCAAGACTCGTCTGGACACAGCCCTGACCGGCCCTGTCCAACCTACATCATGCTATGGGAAGAGCAGAAACAGTTTGGCAGGTTTGTTTGATGGGACTGGAAGTAAGGGCAGGACAGCTGGAGATCCAGCTGGTTTGGAGGAAAGGGAAATTGGCAGGGTTACGGCCATCGGGAAAGGCTGCGTGGTGTTGGGTGAGCTTGGCAGAAGCTGATTTATAAGAGGGGTTGAGCAGCGGGGCACAAAGCTTCCTGTGTTGCTTCCTCGAGTACCGATCTTCTTTTGGATAGAAGGAGAAAGTCCACAGTGCCTGTGGGGCTGAGTGGGACAGTTGGTGTCTGCAGGGCTTGGGGGTGTTGAAGATGATGTTTGTAAGAGCTGCAGCCCTGGGCTGTGCTGACAGGAGCTTGGCGCTAGGCACCGTGAAGGCGCTAGGACAGGCCAACCCCACCAAGGCCTTGTGCTGTGAGAGAGAGGACACAGGCATCAGGGAAGGAGAGACTCCCACGACATTGCATGGGGGGATGTGTCAGAGAGGTTGGTCCCCAGCTGCAGGCCTGTCGCCCCTCCACCCTGGCAAGGCAGAAGCTGCTGAGCGCAGGAGCAACAGGTGCCACTGCTGGAGGAGGCAGGAGCACAGCACAGGCATTTCAGGCATGCTAAGAACAAGAATTCTCTCCTCCCTTTCTCGTTCTGGGTTCCCCTGGCAGAGTCATTTCTGGCAGCTCTGCTCTCTCAGAGCTCCCGGTGGGGACGCGGGCGGTCTTTGAGTCGCTCTCACACATGCAGGACGATCCATCTCAGCATGGTCCTTGCGTATCTCGTCATCGTTGACTTCCTGAGGCAACCGCCGGGTAAGCCTTGGCTTTGACTGACGGGACGATTCCTCGTCTGCTCTGGTACCAGCAGAAGAAAGGCTAAGCCCCACAGCACGTCTCGTAGCAGGCAGCGGGTAGTCCCAGGCAGAGCGGCCATTTCACCACGTTGCTGAACACCACAGGGAAATAGAGCGTCCTGCAGCCAGCGCAAGTCGAGGTCTCGGCCAGTGCCGTGCACCTCGCTGCTGTGCAAGACACCCTGGCACAGGGAGATGCTCCGGCTGTGCGACGAGCCAGGGGAGGGAGGGGACGTGCCTGTGCAAGGCTGAGCTTGGGGGAAGGGGCCCTCAGGTGTCCCCGGGCAGCGCTCCTTCCCCCGTCCACCCAGAGCTCTGCAGGCCAAGACCCTCTTCCAGGGAGGGCCGGTGTCAGTGGCCTGAGAGGCAGCAGAAGGCGGTGAAAGAATCTGAGGTCCCCGTGCCTTCGCTGTGGCTTACGTGAGTATTCTGCCCAATGGCTCTGCTGAGGTGACAGGCAATGCAGGAGATCAGCGCAGTTTCTGCATTGGTGCCTTGCTGCTGCTCTTTGCTTTCTGGTTTCCCTGCGGCACGTTGCTTCTTCGGGTATTCCTTAGAGCAGCTGCTCGAGGATGCGTCCCTCACAGGTCAGAGCTCAAGGTAAGAGGAAAGGTACATAAGTGACATGCCACGTGGCAATGCTCCTTCCTGGAACGACATGATGACAAGGATTTTGGAAAACCCTCCGGCTGCTGTGTGTTGGGAGCCTGAGGAAGTCTCTTCTCAGTGCGCTCTGTCCGTCCCTGGAGCCTTTCTTATGCCCTACCTTGTGTGCTGCCCTCAGCCCTGCCTCATCTCTTCTGCAGCGGGACCATGCTGTACAAGTCTATCCAAGAGCTGAATGGGGGAGCAGACCAGCAGGCAGAGGTGGGCAACATGTCCTCCAGGAGAAGAGCTGGCCTGGGGGAAAGCTGCTTCCTGCCTGGGGGAAGGCCAGGCAGCACAGAGCAGCTGTGGGGGCTTGGGCACTGGGTGCCGTCGTCTGTGGCCTGGCCAGGCTGATTTCAGCGTCAGCCTGTGAGTCGCCTTAGCCCTGCCCATGCGTGCAACTGCCGTGCTGTGCAGGGAACTGTTTCTGGCATAGAGGGTGTACAGGTCACCTGCCCTTGCTATCCTTGCCCTTGGGTGCAGGCCATGGCCCATCATTATGGGGACAGGTGGGAGGAGGAGGAGGAGGAGAATGTCTTGGGCTCTTGTAAATGCTTTTTCCTCACTCCAGCCCCACTCCTGCTTCCTTTGGAGCCATCTTCTCACTGAGCTTCCTTTTGCAGCACTACGCTACCGAAACCATGAGGAATACCATTCCTCATAGGCCTGAGAGCTGCTGACAGCTCAGGCACGCCAGCAGCACCAGGATCCTCACTGAGGGACAGCCGTGGTTGGGCTGCCCATCTGCAGGACATGCTCTGAGGCCAAGGGGCTGCTCCTGAGCAGAGATGCCAGGATACAGGGTCTGATTGTCACTGACTTGGGAGGAGCTGGCTGTGTCTTCCTCAGCCTGAAAGGGAAGGGGAGGCTGAATCTTTGGCTGCTTCAAAGATGTACTCAGAAGAGTCCCCTGGGATAAGGCCCTAGAGGCAACAGGGGCCCAAGAAAGCTGGTTCCTAGTCAAGAATTGCATTCTCCGGGCTCAAGAGCAGCCCATCCCAACAAGGAAGAAGTCTGGAAAGAACGCCAGGAGGCCTACATGGATGAACAAGGAGCTCCTGGTGGAATTCAAACACAAAAAGGAAGCATACGGAAGGTGGAAGCCACAACAAGTAACCTGGGAGGCGTACAGAGACAACCTCCAATGAGGTTAAGGAAGAGAAAGCCCAGCTGGAAGTCAGTCGAGGGAGGGATGTCAAAGGCAAGAAGGGCTCCTCTAAGGGCATGGGTAACAAAAGGAAGAATACGGCAAATGAAGGAGCATGCTCAATGAGATGAGGGCCCTGGTGGCACAGAATAGGGGAAAAACTGAGGTGCTGAAGGCCGCTTTTGCCTCACTCCTTACTAGCAAGACTGGCCTTCAGGAATCCCAATTGCAGACCTGGGGAAAGTCGGGAGTAAGGGAGACCTGCCCTTGGCAGAAGGAGATCAGGTCAGGGAATACTGAAGCAAACTGCACATAGAAACTGTCCGTGGGCTCTGACAGCATGCACCACAAGAGCTGAGGGAGCTGGCTCATGTCATTGCCAGGTCACTCACGAGTATCTTCAAATGACCACGGTGACTGGAAGACGTGCCTGAGCACTGGAGGAAAGCCAATGTTGCTCCTTCATTCAAGAAAAAAGAAGGAGAATCCAAGGAACCACAGGCTTTTCAGCCTCACCTCAGTCTCTGTGAAGGGGATGGAGCAGGTAATCCCAGAAAGCCTGATTAATGCAGGCATGATAGCGATGAGAAAGCCACCATGAGTAGTCAGTATGGCTTCACCAAAGGGAACTCACGCCTGACCAAGCTGGTAAGCTTCTGCGATGAAGAGGCTGGCTTGGGAGATGATGGGAGAGCAGTGGATCTCATCTGGCTCCACTTGAGCAAGGCCTTTGATGCCGTCCTCATTAAAGAAGCCATTGACATAGAGCGCTGCATGAGCAGACAGTCAGGTGGATTGAAAACTCTCTGAATGTCCAGGCCCAGGGGGGGCCGGTCAGTGGCGCAAAACTGAGTCACAGGCCACTGAGTAGTGGGTGTTCCATGGATCAATAGTGGGCCCTGTTCAACCCCTTCTCTAATGATCTCTATGATGGAACAGAGCGTGCCCGCAGCAGGGTTGCAGAGCACCCCAACCTGGGAGGAGTGGCTGCTGTTCCAGAGGGTCTGGCCACTGGCCACAGGGACCACACCAGGCTGGAGAAATGGGCTGATGGGAACCTCATGCAGTTCAACAAGGGAAAGGGAAAAACTCCCGTCCTTGGAAGAACAGCACCACGCACCAGGGCAGCCCGGGGTCACCCATAGAAAGCAGTCCTGTGCAGAGAACAAACTAGGCTTCTGGTAGACACCAAGCTGGCCATGAGCCAGTACTGTGCCCCTGCGCCAAGGAGTTCCAAGGGAATCCTCGGCCGCCTCAGACAAAGCATTGCCAAGAGGCCAAGAGAGGCGATTGCTCCCCTTTTCTCAGCACTGCTGGGCAACAGCTGGAGCGGCATCTTCTCGCACACCTTCTCTATGACCCAAGTGGGCTGCAGAGGCAGCAGAAGGCAGGCTCTGAGGCTGCTCCCCGGCACCCGCAGGGCAGCGGGGGCTGCCGCTTCCAGCCCCGGAGCGGGGAGGCAGCTCTGGAAGCTGCTCCATCTCCCGGGCCGAGGCCCCGCTGCTGCCCCAGGCTGCGGCGAGCCCCCGAGCGGCGCCGGCGCCGGGCTCAGCCCCGGGGCGGAGCTGGCGGCGGCGCGGAGCAGAGGAGGCGGCGGAGAGGAGGCGCCGCGGCCGCCGCCCAGAGCCGGGGCTGGCGCGGGGCAGCGAGGCGCGGGCGGCGGAGCGGCGGCATGCGGCGGGGCCGGGGCGCAGGGCTGGCGGGGCTGGCCGCGCTGCTGCTGGGTGCGCGGGGCTGGCGGCGGGGGGCGGGCCGGGGCTCGGCCTGCGGGGGCCCCCGCGGGGCTGCCGTCCCCTCGGGCTTCTGCACGGAGCCCTGCCGCCGCGCCGGGCTCGCGTCCCTCCCTCCCTCTGCTGCCATCCCGCCTTCCCTGCGGAAACTCGCCGTGCTCTCGCTGTCCAGCCCTGCCCGCTGCCTCCTTCCCTCCGCCTTCTGCCGCGGAGCGCCTGCAGCCGCTCCTTCCCCGCTGCTGCTTCCCCTCGGGCTCCTTCCCCGCTGCTGCTTCCCCTCGGGCTCCTTCCCCGCTGCTGCTTCCCCGCTGCTGCTTCCCCTCGGGCTCCTTCCCTTTGTCCCTGTTTTTGTCCAGTGACTCCACCTGTCACTCCCGCGTGCGTATGTCTGCCAGCCGTTAACGGACACCTCCGTTAATGCACCTGTAGACATCCTCTGGAAACTCTTCTCCCCCCCCCATGCCCGAACGTTCCTGGCTGGGATTTGCCATGGCGAACGGCAGGCGGGGCAGGGCACAAAGCAGGTTTTGAGGATTCCCCCTTCTTTTTCTCCTCGGCAGTGGCTGTGGGCAGAGCCCAGGTGCAGCAGGAGCCGTCGGCAGAGACCACCGAGGACACCGGCATCGCCATCAGCTGCTCACACCCCAGCATACGGACAGAAGAGTCGATAGTGTGGTACCGCCAGCTCCCGGGCCGAGGTCCCGCATTCATCACGAGCGGTCACAAAGGGTCCAGAGAGGTGCAGGACCCTCCGGGGCGGATGTCGGTGGCGGCAGACCGCCGGTCCAGCGCCCTGTGGCTCGCCCGGCCCCGGCGCAGGGACGCGGCGGTGTATTACTGCGCCGTGGGAGACACGGGGCTCGGAGCCGGGGCTGCGGCCGGGCACGAACCTCGGCGGCCGGGGCCGGGCGTGTGTGTCGGGGGCGGGGGGACAGCCCCGGCCGGGCCCGCCAGGGGGCGCTGCCGCCTCGGCCCGCCCGGCCGCGGGCGCTTCCCGCCACCGCCTGCGGCACCGGCACCGGCACCGGGATCAGCGGGTGCCCCTTGCAGTCGCTGCCCGGGCTCAGCACCTCTCCTCCTCGAGGGCTGCTGCGCATCGGTGCTCCGAGGCAGCAAACAGCCGCGCTTGGGCCGCGCTGCACGGGGAGCCTGAGAGGGTCTGTGCAAGGCAGCGGGGCGCAGCGTGTTTCCCACCACGCGCTCGTGCTTGCCCAGCACGGGGTCAGAGCCTTGCGGGTACCGTGGCGTCCCCTGGCCTGTCTGAAAAGGCCTGCCGGCATTGTCCCGCAACGCCTTCCCAGAGGGGACCGATTCCCATCCAGGCCACCTCAGGCTGCTTCTCCTCTTGCCAAGGATGCTGAGCTCTTCATGACTTTTAGGAAGGCCAAGTGACACCTCTAGGTCCTCCAAGTGCTGCCATGGCACAGGGAGTTCACGATGTCAAGAATAGAGCGAACGCAAATGCTCCAGCACGATGCTCAGCTTAGTGGGTGTCTCACCTTTGCCTGGCTGCCTTGGGCAAACACAGCAGCAGCTTCCACCCGGTAATTTTCCCCATCCCAAGGACGCACACAAAGATCTCAGCTTGGAGTTGTTATTAACACTAACAAGCTCCCTGGGCATTCAAATCAGGCAATTCCCTGCAGATCCTTGTGCATTTCTTCCTGTCAGGCTTTCCTTCTTGGAGATCTGCTGTGTCACCACCATCGTCCCCCAGATGCTGTCCCCAAGATTCCTTGCCAACAGAACAATCCTTTGTGTCTCCTGCTGTTATTTTCCTGCTTCTTCCTGGCTATGCCTGAGTTCCCGATCCTCTCAGCCATGGCCTTCAGTCATGGTGTCACCATATGCAAAGTGCTTGGCAAAAAGCACTGTCATGACAAAGAAGCTCTGCTCCCTGCCAGCGCCGGGAGTGTGGGCAGTGGGCTTTTTGGTCACCTCCTCCCAGGTGGCTCTGCTGCTGCAATGTCCCTTCTGCACCAGGAAGGTTGTTAGACCATTTCTACTGCTGTACTGGGCCAGCATGAGCATGGCGTGTTGGGGTTGGGTTGACCTTGCCTGGCTGCAACGTCTCCCCCACTCTGCTCTATCACTCCCACTACTCACCAGGATGGAAAAATAAGAAGGCTCATGGTTTGTGGCAAGGACAGGGAAATTTTGACCCAGCAGTTGGTGTCACAGGCAAACAGGCTCAGCTTGGAGAAATTAATTTCTTGCCAATCAAATCAGAGTAGGAGAATGAGAAATGAGAATAAATTTTAAAACACCTTCCCTGCAACACTTCCTTATGCCTGGGCTCACCTTCCGTCCTGACGTCCCTACTTCCTCCCCCAGAGGAACACAGGAGGATGTGCAATGGGTGCTGCAGTCAGTTCATAACTCATTCCCTCTGCCGCCTCTTCCTCCTCATGCTCTTTCCCTGCTGCGGTGTGGGGTCCCTCCCGTGGGAGACTGTCCTTCTCCAACACGAGTCCTTTCCGTGGGCTGCAGTTCTTCACAAACTGCTACAGCGTGGATCCCCCGTGGGGCCACAGATCTTGCCAGAAGCCTGCTCCATGATGGGATCTCCATGGGGTCACAGCTTCCTTCAGGGCACATCCACCTGCTGTGGCATGGGTTCCTCCATGGGCTGCAGGTGGATGTCTGCCCCACCCTTAACCTCCATGGGCTGCAGGGGGACAAGCTGCATCACCAGCTCATCAGGGACAACCTGTGTCATGAGCCACACATGAACCTGGAGCACCTCATCCCCTCCTCCTTCTTTGCTGACTTCAGTGCCTGCAGAGTTGTTTCTCTCCCATATTCTCATTCCTCTTCTCCCACATGCTCTTGTGCACCAGTTTTTCAACCTTCTTAAATGTATTATTGTGGAGGCGCCACCACCGTCACTGACTGGCCCAGCTTTGGTCAGTGGCAGGTCCGTCTTGTAGCCACCTGAAACTGGCTCTGAACAACATGGGGCGGCACTGACTGGCATCTTCTCACAGAAGCCACCCCGGCAGCCCCCCTGCTACCATAACCTTGCCCCATAAACCAAATACATTCCACTCCTCACCTCTGTGAATCAAGTGTTTTCAATTAACAGTCATATATGCCCTTCTCAGACAGTCCACAATGCTCACAAACTCCCACTTACATCAGCAGGCCACAGCCAGGGCACAGGACACTGTGCAGATCGCATCCACAGAAGGATTACTCCATTGCGGTTGGTCATGCTTTTAGAGCATTTTCTTCCATTGGAAACAGATCTGACATCATTGCTACTGTGAACCACCGCAAGCTGGACAGAAGTTGATTGCAAATCAGCAGATAGTAGCAGCTGGGACATCCTGAGTTCTCAGGGTATAAATCAAGGCAATCAGCAGGGGAGTAAGAGAGGTGTAAAGAACCATGGCAGCTCCATCAGTAGGTGGTTTAAATCACCACCAAAAAACCCCAGAACCTCTGGCAGCAGCGCCCTTAGTTTGGACTGTAAAACCTGCATGGATTCTGTACCCGTTTCCTCCATGTCCAAGATCTCCTCGGTCGGGCAGGCAAACCAGGGGGCATGCCAAGGGCCAGGAGCAGCGCTTTGGCGGTGCTGTGGCCAAATGGCTTGCTCATCTGTATGGAGAAATGCCATCCCTCCCTCTTCTACAAGGACCATTGCAGGTGCTATCCTCATTAAGAAGGAACTCCAGCTTGTTACAAGGTTTACTGTGGTTGGGTTAGGAAGTGCAGCTGTGCTGCTGCAGGTGATGGTTCCTTGTAGCACAGCTAGGGAAAAAGGATTTCAGACATGCAAGTGAAATGCCCTGATAAAACATTGCCCTTCAGTCGTGGTCCCTGGCGAGGAGCGACTCCTCTTGGGTCTGCACAGGGAGGCAGGCAGCAGAGGTCCTCCTGCCACATGAGCCAGGCATTGCTGCTGCTCAGCAGGCAGGGGCTGGGGATCTCTTCCACCCCACTAACATAGCCAGGCCCTGTTAGAACAGAAAGTCACAACTGAGACAGCCTGGGGGCAAGCCATTGCTTTGAATCCACAAGGAGAAGTGGTTTCTTGCTGGTACCTTTGTAACGTTGGCTCAGGCACACAATTACAAACTGGCTGCCCCGGCTTCACAGTCCACTTCCAGCCTGCTCCTGCTGCTGTGGGAAGGCCTCCTGCAGAGAGGTGTTTTGCCATAGACCGGGTCAGTACAACGAAAAGAGACCCCTAGTTAAAGAAGTGAGTTTATCTTTACTTACATTTTAAAAAATAGAATAGGAAGTGAAACAAGTAGTAAGTGAAAGGATACAGCAAGAATAAAACAAGGCAATGTGCCTAATCACTGCTGCCTATGACAGGCTACAGCGGTTAAGAAAGATACATCACCAATTGCCTTAATACTTTACCGTCATCCGGGTCCACAGATGCTGGGAGCCCTGGTTACAGTGAGGATTTGGAGAGCCTGTCCCGGCATTTGGGAGGTCCTACACAGGGCATCCACTCATAGGTGAGGTCTCCAAAGTCACTGTCAGAGGGTCCAGCTCTTATAGTGTTGAATAAACAAGATCACCTAATTTCAAATGCAGAGACATCTGGTTTCACTCTCCTCTCAGATCCCACCAAAGCCTGGCCCGGGCTACCAGGAGGAACCAAGGGAGCCTCCCTTACCTACTTGATTTTAACCACCGGTTTCCATAGAAGGCCATATATCTGGTTTCACAGCCTTGACCACCTGCCTCCAAGCAAGGAAGGATGCACTCCATCTTTGCAAATGATTATATTCTATCTAAGCTACATCTTTCACTAATGATCATGCATATTTTACCAATGATTGGATACTAAATACATACATATATATATATATATATAAAACATTTGGTTGGCGTGTTCATCTAGATGTCAAAGTTGGCTCCTGGTCCCAGCCAGTCCCCAGCGAGGCCGGTGCGGCTGCAGGAGCTGACGCAGCTGTGAAAGTTCATGTGCACAGGCTTGAGAGGCAGAGGGGAAAGGTTCAGCCCTTCGTCCTGCCTCAGCTGGGGACTGTGGTGGCAGCTACAGTGCATTACCAGGAGCCCCTGGCAGGTTTGCAGACATTGGAGAGCAGAGGGCAGCCCACCGTCCTTCTGCCACGGCCTCGGCTGAGCAGCAGGACCCTGAAGGCCTTGTGGGAGCGGGGTTGTGAATGGGGGCTGCTGCGCTCGCCAGCTGTTTTCTGCAGTCCCTGCCAGCTGTGTGAGCCAAGGGCCCTGGGTGAGAAGTGGCAGAGGAGCCCTGCTCCAGGAGCAGGAGGCAGTAAAACCGAGCAGCCCTTTGGCTTGCCTGGGGATAGCGGTTCTGGGGCCCAGGGTGGGACAAGCACCTGGCGCCTGTGGCTAATGTGGGCAGGTGAAGGGACACAGGGGGACTGCCTGTACAACGGAGAGCTGTGTGGCAGTGTCCTCCCCCTGCCAGAGTGCGGGAGCGTGCCTGTCCCTGTGCGGCTGGTTTCTGCAGCAGATGCTCTTTACAGAGATGTTTCTCTTCAGGTTCCTGCTCCACGGCCAGAGGGGAAGGGAGAGTGTGCGACACCTGGGTCCGATGCCAGGAGAAGATCACCAGGGATGCCATTCCCTCTGATGGACGGTGCCTACGCCACGAGGCTCTGGAGAACGTTCTGGTGGTAGAGGCTGGGGGACAGGTGCAACGAGGCCTGCCTGGAGCAGCAGGGAGAGAGTTTTGCTCCGCCCTCTGGGCTGTGGTTTGGAGGCCTCTTTGATCGGGCAGAGGCAGAGGAAGAGGTGAAGTTGCAAGCATCAGGTCCCTCCGGCTGGCAGGTGCCTGCACACCCCGTGAAGGGAGAGCGTGACATGGCCCTGATTGTGCTGGCAGCCCTGGCGGGACTGGCAGCCTTTGGTGAGATGCCACTTCCAGGCTGGGGTGAACGAGGCAAGAGTTTGCGCAGCTGGTGGTGGAAGCACGGAGGTGTCAGTCCTGACGGCCTGGGGGATCAGGGAGTGTTTCTGTAGGGAGAGCCGGGGCTGCAGGTGGGTATGGCAAATAATGTGGGAGATGTCAGGAGTAACGAGCATAAGAGGAAGGACAAGACTTTACCCTGCATTTGCAGGTACCGAGCATTCTTGAGTGTGCTGCTAATACAGTCCAAGCCTGAAAGAGGGAAGACGCTGGGGAACGGAGCTGTGTGGCATCTAGGAGCTTCTCTCCTAGGTGTGCTGGAGAAAAGGTTACCAGCCTCTGCAGGGCTGTCTCTAAACCTCGGGGGACAAACAGAGAAGGCTAACTAGAGTCAAGGAGAGCTGAAATGCTGTACAGGGACAGGGCAAGGGCAGAGGACGTGGTGTGTCATATGGAGGAGCTTCGCTAGCAAGAAGATACAGTCAGAGGTGGGAGAAGGACAGCTCATGGCTGCCGCTGCTGAAGGAGACAGCAGCAGTTAACATAGCTCAGAGGCAGATACGGAGAGAAAGAGTGGCTGGAAAGACATGTGCGCACTGCTGGAAAGCAGGATGATCTGGGCGGTGAGGAGTGGCAAGCAGCTGCAGAAAGAAGGGTGCAGGGACAAGCAGCTCAGCATCTCAGAGCCTGGGAAAAGTGAGATGGAGAGCGGGGACAGTGAGCAAGCCCAGGAAGTGACAGATGGACTGGTGCACAGGCAAGCAAGGCTGAAAGAAGTTTCTGGCTTTACAGGTCATGCCCAAAAGGACTCTGTGCTCCAGTTCCCTGCAGAAATGACCATCCAGACGGGACACAGCACAGCTCTGCGCTGCAATTTCTCCACCAGTTTTACCAATCCCTACATCTTCTGGTACCAGCAGCGCCAGACGCAGTCCCCTCAGATGCTGCTGCAGGGAGTGTACAAATGGAAACCGCAGGTGGATTCAGGGAGGTTCTCGTCTTCACTGTCTGTGGAGACCTCCCAGGTGGTTCTGCATGTGCGGGATGCTGAGCTCCAGGACAGCGCTGCCTATTTCTGTGCACTGAGCCCACAGTGGTGCCCACAGCACGCAGCAGCGCATAGAAACATGGGCGGTGCTGTGAGGGGCACATCCCTCCCTGCCACTGCTTGCCTGGAGCTCTGAGCTCAGCCTACTCAGCAGCAGCACCTGGGGGCTGTGGTGAGGCTGGGCCTCTGCCTCCCCAGCCTGTACTGCTGTGAGGCACAGGCCTGTGTGACTTGTGCAGCTGGTCTGGATCCAGGCTCTTTGATGATGAGAAGTGCTCAAGAAAGCACCGCAGAGTGGACGTTTTCAAGGCCCTTCCAGATATCGAGCTTGTCCACATCTCAAGCCTATGTGTGGAGGATAATGCAAAGCTGGAGAACATCCCCTTTGCTACAGCCACCCAAAGAATTCCCATGGTACCAGGAAAAGAAAGGAAAAGAAACATTAAATCCCTCAGTGGTAGCAGCTCCCGCCTGACCTTGGTGATCTCCTCAGGGGTCTGGGACCAGCCCCTGCCCTTGCAGAGGGAGCCGTTCCACAGTGAAACACTCATAATCCCCTCTCGGTGGAGGACAGGGATGTAGGGATTTCCATCCTTCCACTTGTACACTTTTGTCAAGACGTCGGGATTTTCATGGAGGAAATAGGATATGAGACTGTGGTGGCTGTCAAGAGACACTTCTCCCCACCCGAAGGGATGAGATTTACAGGTAAAGGGAATTCTAGGTATGTTCCCCCAGCACTGCAGCCAATTCCTGAGCAATTCCCCTCCTTGCCTTGCACCTGGGGGTTGGCTGAACCCTGAGCCTGCAATCTCACCCTGTTCAGATGCATGGATCAGCCTTTGGCAGCTTATAGAAAGCGAGGTGGAGCATGAGCCCAGTGCCAAAGCTGACAAACGGATAGATACGGCGGACACGGGGCCAGGCAATGCTGAAATACCTTTCTGGCTTGACAGATCACAGGCAGAAGGAATTTACGCTGCAGTTCCACCAGAAGCGACCATGCAGGTAGGACACACCAGAAGAGGATTGTTCTCCAAAGGCCTGAGCCATGATCGAGCACTTCCTCCGGGGAGAGGCACCTTTCAGCTTCTGGAGGGCGCTGGGACCGTGCTGTAGACACAGGTTGGAGGTCAGGCAGCTGGGGAGGCAGGGGATGCCTGGTGGCCAGTGGCTGCAGGTGAGTCAGCAGTGTGCCCTTGTGGCAAAGCACACCTACTGCGCTCTGAGATGCCAGCGAAAGCGGAGCCAGCACAGGCAGGGAAGTCATCCTTCTCCTCTCTTTGGCACTCCTGAGACCATGCCTGGGCTCCTGCGTTCAGGCTGGGGCTCCTCGGTGTGCAGGCAAGGTACAGGCGTGTTGGAGGGAGTCCAGCGGGAGGCCCCAAGGCAGGCAGGGAGCTTGAGGGCATGATGCACTCAGAGCCTGAGGGAACGAGGCCTTAGCAAAAGAAGGCTCAAAGGGAGACCTTATGGGTGTCTACAGCTACGTGCTCTGAGCACGTGGAGAAGATGAAGCCAGGCTCTTCTCCAAGTGCACGGTGCCGGTAGGCCGAGAGGCCACAGACACAGTTTGGAACCTGCGGAATTCTACTGACATGTGAGGACCTTATTTTCCAGTTCTTTTTGACCCTGAAAAAGCTCAAGGACTGGAATGCACTGTCCATAAATGTTGTGCAGGCTCTGGCCTTGGACGTTTTCAAGACTCGTCTGGACACAGCCCTGACCGGCCCTGTCCAACCTACATCATGCTATGGGAAGAGCAGAAAGAGTTTGGCAGGTTTGTTTGATGGGACTGGAAGTAAGGGGAGGACAGCTGGAGATCCAGCTGGTTTGGAGGAAAGGGAAATTGGCAGGGTTACGGCCATCGGGAAAGGCTGCGTGGTGTTGGGTGAGCTTGGCAGAAGCTGATTTATAAGAGGGGTTGAGCAGCGGGGCACAAAGCTTCCTGTGTTGCTTCCTCGAGTACCGATCTTCTTTTGGATAGAAGGAGAAAGTCCACAGTGCCTGTGGGGCTGAGTGGGACAGTTGGTGTCTGCAGGGCTTGGGGGTGTTGAAGATGATGTTTGTAAGAGCTGCAGCCCTGGGCTGTGCTGACAGGAGCTTGGCGCTAGGCACCGTGAAGGCGCTAGGACAGGCCAACCCCACCAAGGCCTTGTGCTGTGAGAGAGAGGACACAGGCATCAGGGAAGGAGAGACTCCCACGACATTGCATGGGGGGATGTGTCAGAGAGGTTGGTCCCCAGCTGCAGGCCTGTCGCCCCTCCACCCTGGCAAGGCAGAAGCTGCTGAGTGCAGGAGCAACAGGTGCCACTGCTGGAGGAGGCAGGAGCACAGCACAGGCATTTCAGGCATGCTAAGAACAAGAATTCTCTCCTCCCTTTCTCGTTCTGGGTTCCCCTGGCAGAGTCGTTTCTGGCAGCTCTGCTCTCTCAGAGCTCCCGGTGGGGACGCGGGCGGGAAACAAGGGAAACAAGGGAAAGGGAAAAACTCCCGTCCTTGGAAGAACAGCACCACGCACCAGGGCAGCCCGGGGTCACCCATAGAAAGCAGTCCTGTGCAGAGAACAAACAAGGCTTCTGGTAGACACCAAGCTGGCCATGAGCCAGTACTGTGCCCCTGCGCCAAGGAGTTCCAAGGGAATCCTCGGCCGCCTCAGACAAAGCATTGCCAAGAGGCCAAGAGAGGCGATTGCTCCCCTTTTCTCAGCACTGCTGGGCAACAGCTGGAGCGGCATCTTCTCGCACACCTTCTCTATGACCCAAGTGGGCTGCAGAGGCAGCAGAAGGCAGGCTCTGAGGCTGCTCCCCGGCACCCGCAGGGCAGCGGGGGCTGCCGCTTCCAGCCCCGGAGCGGGGAGGCAGCTCTGGAAGCTGCTCCATCTCCCGGGCCGAGGCCCCGCTGCTGCCCCAGGCTGCGGCGAGCCCCCGAGCGGCGCCGGCGCCGGGCTCAGCCCCGGGGCGGAGCTGGCGGCGGCGCGGAGCAGAGGAGGCGGCGGAGAGGAGGCGCCGCGGCCGCCGCCCAGAGCCGGGGCTGGCGCGGGGCAGCGAGGCGCGGGCGGCGGAGCGGCGGCATGCGGCGGGGCCGGGGCGCAGGGCTGGCGGGGCTGGCCGCGCTGCTGCTGGGTGCGCGGGGCTGGCGGCGGGGGGCGGGCCGGGGCTCGGCCTGCGGGGGCCCCCGCGGGGCTGCCGTCCCCTCGGGCTTCTGCACGGAGCCCTGCCGCCGCGCCGGGCTCGCGTCCCTCCCTCCCTCTGCTGCCATCCCGCCTTCCCTGCGGAAACTCGCCGTGCTCTCGCTGTCCAGCCCTGCCCGCTGCCTCCTTCCCTCCGCCTTCTGCCGCGGAGCGCCTGCAGCCGCTCCTTCCCCGCTGCTGCTTCCCCTCGGGCTCCTTCCCCGCTGCTGCTTCCCCGCTGCTGCTTCCCCTCGGGCTCCTTCCCTTTGTCCCTGGTTTTCTCCAGTGACTCCACCTGTCACTCTCGCGTTCGTATGTCTGCCAGCCGTTAACGGACACCTCCGTTAATGCACCTGTAGACATCCTCTGGAAACTCTTCTCCCCCCCCCCATGCCCGAACGTTCCTGGCTGGGATTTGCCATGGCGAACGGCAGGCGGGGCAGGGCACAAAGCAGGTTTTGAGGATTCCCCCTTCTTTTTCTCCTCGGCAGTGGCTGTGGGCAGAGCCCAGGTGCAGCAGGAGCCGTCGGCAGAGACCACCGAGGACACCGGCA
Source organism: Falco peregrinus (assembly GCF_023634155.1). NCBI lineage: Eukaryota > Metazoa > Chordata > Aves > Falconiformes > Falconidae > Falco > Falco peregrinus. The sequence goes on along the minus strand of NC_073725.1, from coordinate 25,615,407 downwards.
TCGCCATCAGCTGCTCACACCCCAGCATACGGACAGAAGAATCGATAGTGTGGTACCGCCAGCTCCCGGGCCGAGGTCCCGCATTCATCACGAGCGGTCACAAAGGGTCCAGAGAGGTGCAGGACCCTCCGGGGCGGATGTCGGTGGCGGCAGACCGCCGGTCCAGCGCCCTGTGGCTCGCCCGGCCCCGGCGCAGGGACGCGGCGGTGTATTACTGCGCCGTGGGAGACACGGGGCTCGGAGCCGGGGCTGCGGCCGGGCACGAACCTCGGCGGCCGGCGCCGGGCGTGTGTGTCGGGGGCGGGGGGACAGCCCCGGCCGGGCCCGCCAGGGGGCGCTGCCGCCTCGGCCCGCCCGGCCGCGGGCGCTTCCCGCCACCGCCTGCGGCACCGGCACCGGCACCGGGATCAGCGGGTGCCCCTTGCAGTCGCTGCCCGGGCTCAGCACCTCTCCTCCTCGAGGGCTGCTGCGCATCGGTGCTCCGAGGCAGCAAACAGCCGCGCTTGGGCCGCGCTGCACGGGGAGCCTGAAAGGGTCTGTGCAAGGCAGCGGGGCGCAGCGTGTTTCCCACCACGCGCCCGTGCTTGCCCAGCACGGGGTCAGAGCCTTGCGGGTACCGTGGCGTCCCCTGGCCTGTCTGAAAAGGCCTGCCGGCATTGTCCCGCAACGCCTTCCCAGAGGGGACCGATTCCCATCCAGGCCACCTCAGGCTGCTTCTCCTCTTGCCAAGGATGCTGAGCTCTTCATGACTTTTAGGAAGGCCAAGTGACACCTCTAGGTCCTCCAAGTGCTGCCATGGCACAGGGAGTTCACGATGTCAAGAATAAAGCGAACGCAAATGCTCCAGCACGATGCTCAGCTTAGTGGGTGTCTCACCTTTGCCTGGCTGCCTTGGGCAAACACAGCAGCAGCTTCCACCCGGTAATTTTCCCCATCCCAAGGACGCACACAAAGATCTCAGCTTGGAGTTGTTATTAACACTAACAAGCTCCCTGGGCATTCAAATCAGGCAATTCCCTGCAGATCCTTGTGCATTTCTTCCTGTCAGGCTTTCCTTCCTGGAGATCTGCTGTGTCACCACCATCGTCCCCCAGATGCTGTCCCCAAGATTCCTTGCCAACAGAACAATCCTTTGTGTCTCCTGCTGTTATTTTCCTGCTTCTTCCTGGCTATGCCTGAGTTCCCGATCCTCTCAGCCATGGCCTTCAGTCATGGTGTCACCATACGCAAAGTGCTTGGCAAAAAGCACTGTCATGACAAAGAAGCTCTGCTCCCTGCCAGCGCCGGGAGTGTGGGCAGTGGGCTTTTTGGTCACCTCCTCCCAGGTGGCTCTGCTGCTGCAATGTCCCTTCTGCAAAGGGAAGTTTGTTAGCTGTAGAGGAATTATAGAGCAATGAAGTCCTGTTAATTAACATTGATAATACACAGCTGTGGGCTGCCTTCAGGGTCGGTGGGTTGGCTGATGTGGATAATGTGCAGCTGTGGCTGGTTCCTGCTAAGTAGTTAAATAGCTCTAAGGGGTATGGAAGGGGACCACTGGATGAAGAGAGACCTGGAAGAAGCAGAGGGAGGAGAAAGAGTGCACGTGTGTTCTGGATGTATAAAAAAACAAGGAGAGTGCCAGGGAGATGTGTGAAGTAGAAGGTGGGGCTGGATAAGGTAGAGGCTGGCTGCAAGAGGAGCCCTGGGTGAAGAGAGAATCCAGATGCAGCAGAGGAACGCAGCAGGGTGTACTGGCCTGAAGAGGATGAGGAAACAGCATGGACAGTAGATGACCTTGTGAAACCTTGTGAGGGATTGGCAGCTCTGCCGGGGCAAGATGCGGGAGCTACTTATTGAAGTTAAGGGGGTATGTGATGGTAAAAGCCTTGTTGCAGCCGGCTAGTTTGGATACTGCTGTGACAGTTAACTATCTCTACTGCTGTACTGGGCCAGCATGAGCATGGCGTGTTGGGGTTGGGTTGACCTTGCCTGGCTGCAACGTCTCCCCCACTCTGCTCTATCACTCCCACTACTCACCAGGATGGAAAAATAAGAAGGCTCATGGTTTGTGGCAAGGACAGGGAAATTTTGACCCAGCAGTTGGTGTCACAGGCAAACAGGCTCAGCTTGGAGAAATTAATTTCTTGCCAATCAAATCAGAGTAGGAGAATGAGAAATGAGAATAAATTTTAAAACACCTTCCCTGCAACACTTCCTTATGCCTGGGCTCACCTTCCGTCCTGACGTCCCTACTTCCTCCCCCAGAGGAACACAGGAGGATGTGCAATGGGTGCTGCAGTCAGTTCATAACTCATTCCCTCTGCCGCCTCTTCCTCCTCATGCTCTTTCCCTGCTGCGGTGTGGGGTCCCTCCCGTGGGAGACTGTCCTTCTCCAACACGAGTCCTTTCCGTGGGCTGCAGTTCTTCACAAACTGCTACAGCGTGGATCCCCCGTGGGGCCACAGATCTTGCCAGAAGCCTGCTCCATGATGGGATCTCCATGGGGTCACAGCTTCCTTCAGGGCACATCCACCTGCTGTGGCATGGGCTCCTCCATGGGCTGCAGGTGGATGTCTGCCCCACCCTTAACCTCCATGGGCTGCAGGGGGACAAGCTGCATCACCAGCTCATCAGGGACAACCTGTGTCATGAGCCACACATGAACCTGGAGCACCTCATCCCCTCCTCCTTCTTTGCTGACTTCAGTGCCTGCAGAGTTGTTTCTCTCCCATATTCTCATTCCTCTCTCCCACATGCTCTTGTGCACCACTTTTTCAACCTTCTTAAATGTATTATTGTGGAGGCGCCACCACCGTCACTGACTGGCCCAGCTTTGGTCAGTGGCAGGTCCGTCTTGTAGCCACCTGAAACTGGCTCTGAACAACATGGGGCGGCACTGACTGGCACCTTCTCACAGAAGCCACCCCGGCAGCCCCCCTGCTACCATAACCTTGCCCCATAAACCAAATACATTCCACTCCTCACCTCTGTGAATCAAGTGTTTTCAATTAACAGTCATATATGCCCTTCTCAGACAGTCCACAATGCTCACAAACTCCCCCTTACATCAGCAGGCCACAGCCAGGGCACAGGACACTGTGCAGATCGCGTCCACAGAAGGATTACTCCATTGCGGTTGGTCATGCTTTTAGAGCATTTTCTTCCATTGGAAACAGATCTGACATCATTGCTACTGTGAACCACCGCAAGCTGGACAGAAGTTGACTGCAAATCAGCAGATAGTAGCAGCTGGGACATCCTGAGTTCTCAGGGTATAAATCAAGGCAATCAGCAGGGGAGTAAGAGAGGTGTAAAGAACCATGGCAGCTCCATCAGTAGGTGGTTTAAATCACCATCAAAAAACCCCAGAACCTCTGGCAGCAGCGCCCTTAGTTTGGACTGTAAAACCTGCATGGATTCTGTACCCGTTTCCTCCATGTCCAAGATCTCCTCGGTCGGGCAGGCAAACCAGGGGGCATGCCAAGGGCCAGGAGCAGCGCTTTGGCGGTGCTGTGGCCAAATGGCTTGCTCGTCTGTATGGAGAAATGCCATCCCTCCCTCTTCTACAAGGACCATTGCAGGTGCTATCCTCATTAAGAAGGAACTCCAGCTTGTTACAAGGTTTACTGTGGTTGGGTTAGGAAGTGCAGCTGTGCTGCTGCAGGTGATGGTTCCTTGTAGCACAGCTAGGGAAAAAGGATTTCAGACATGCAAGTGAAATGCCCTGATAAAACATTGCCCTTCAGTCGTGGTCCCTGGCGAGGAGCGACTCCTCTTGGGTCTGCACAGGGAGGCAGGCAGCAGAGGTCCTCCTGCCACATGAGCCGGGCATTGCTGCTGCTCAGCAGGCAGGGGCTGGGGATCTCTTCCACCCCACTAACATAGCCAGGCCCTGTTAGAACAGAAAGTCACAACTGAGACAGCCTGGGGGCAAGCCATTGCTTTGAATTCACAAGGAGAAGTGGTTTCTTGCTGGTACCTTTGTAACGTTGGCTCAGGCACACAATTACAAACTGGCTGCCCCGGCTTCACAGTCCACTTCCAGCCTGCTCCTGCTGCTGTGGGAAGGCCTCCTGCAGAGAGGTGTTTTGCCATAGACCGGGTCAGTACAACGAAAAGAGACCCCTAGTTAAAGAAGTGAGTTTATCTTTACTTACATTTTAAAAAATAGAATAGGAAGTGAAACAAGTAGTAAGTGAAAGGATACAGCAAGAATAAAACAAGGCAATGCACCTAATCACTGCTGCCTATGACAGGCTACAGCGGTTAAGAAAGATACATCACCAATTGCCTTAATACTTTACCGTCATCCGGGTCCACAGATGCTGGGAGCCCTGGTTACAGTGAGGATTTGGAGAGCCTGTCCCGGCATTTGGGAGGTCCTACACAGGGCATCCACTCATAGGTGAGGTCTCCAAAGTCACTGTCAGAGGGTCCAGCTCTTATAGTGTTGAATAAACAAGATCACCTGATTTCAAATGCAGAGACATCTGGTTTCACACTCCTCACAGATCCCACCAAAGCCTGGCCAGGGCTACCAGGAGGAACCAAGGGAGCCTCCCTTACCTACTTGATTTTAACCACCGGTTTCCATAGAAGGCCATATATCTGGTTTCACAGCCTTGACCACCTGCCTCTAAGCAAGGAAGGATGCACTCCATCTTTGCAAATGATTATATTCTATCTAAGCTACATCTTTCACTAATGATCATGCATATTTTACCAATGATTGGATACTAAATACATACATATATATATATATATATATATAAAACATTTGGTTGGCGTGTTCATCTAGATGTCAAAGTTGGCTCCTGGTCCCAGCCAGTCCCCAGCGAGGCCGGTGCGGCTGCAGGAGCTGACGCAGCTGTGAAAGTTCATGTGCACAGGCTTGAGAGGCAGAGGGGAAAGGTTCAGCCCTTCGTCCTGCCTCAGCTGGGGACTGTGGTGGCAGCTACAGTGCATTACCAGGAGCCCCTGGCAGGTTTGCAGACATTGGAGAGCAGAGGGCAGCCCACCGTCCTTCTGCCATGGCCTCGGCTGAGCAGCAGGACCCTGAAGGCCTTGTGGGAGCGGGGTTGTGAATGGGGGCTGCTGCACTCGCCAGCTGTTTTCTGCAGTCCCTGCCAGCTGTGTGAGCCAAGGGCCCTGGGTGAGAAGTGGCAGAGGAGCCCTGCTCCAGGAGCAGGAGGCAGTAAAACCGAGCAGCCCTTTGGCTTGCCTGGGGATAGCGGTTCTGGGGCCCAGGGTGGGACAAGCACCTGGCGCCTGTGGCTAATGTGGGCAGGTGAAGGGACACAGGGGGACTGCCTGTACAACGGAGAGCTGTGTGGCAGTGTCCTCCCCCTGCCAGAGTGCGGGAGCGTGCCTGTCCCTGTGCGGCTGGTTTCTGCAGCAGATGCTCTTTACAGAGATGTTTCTCTTCAGGTTCCTGCTCCACGGCCAGAGGGGAAGGGAGAGTGTGTGACACCTGGGTCCGATGCCAGGAGAAGATCACCAGGGATGCCATTCCCTCTGATGGACGGTACCTACACCACGAGGCTCTGGAGAACGTTCTGGTGGTAGAGGCTGGGGGACAGGTGCAACGAGGCCTGCCTGGAGCAGCAGGGAGAGAGTTTTGCTCCGCCCTCTGGGCTGTGGTTTGGAGGCCTCTTTGATCGGGCAGAGGCAGAGGAAGAGGTGAAGTTGCAAGCATCAGGTCCCTCCGGCTGGCAGGTGCCTGCACACCCCGTGAAGGGAGAGCGTGACATGGCCCTGATTGTGCTGGCAGCCCTGGCGGGACTGGCAGCCTTTGGTGAGATGCCACTTCCAGGCTGGGGTGAACGAGGCAAGAGTTTGCGCAGCTGGTGGTGGAAGCACGGAGGTGTCAGTCCTGACGGCCTGGGGGATCAGGGAGTGTTTCTGTAGGGAGAGCCGGGGCTGCAGGTGGGTATGGCAAATAATGTGGGAGATGTCAGGAGTAACGAGCATAAGAGGAAGGACAAGACTTTACCCTGCATTTGCAGGTACCGAGCATTCTTGAGTGTGCTGCTAATACAGTCCAAGCCTGAAAGAGGGAAGACGCTGGGGAACGGAGCTGTGTGGCATCTAGGAGCTTCTCTCCTAGGTGTGCTGGAGAAAAGGTTACCAGCCTCTGCAGGGCTGTCTCTAAACCTCGGGGGACAAACAGAGAAGGCTAACTAGAGTCAAGGAGAGCTGAAATGCTGTACAGGGACAGGGCAAGGGCAGAGGACGTGGTGTGTCATATGGAGGAGCTTCGCTAGCAAGAAGATACAGTCAGAGGTGGGAGAAGGACAGCTCATGGCTGCCGCTGCTGAAGGAGACAGCAGCAGTTAACATAGCTCAGAGGCAGATACGGAGAGAAAGAGTGGCTGGAAAGACATGTGCGCACTGCTGGAAAGCAGGATGATCTGGGCGGTGAGGAGTGGCAAGCAGCTGCAGAAAGAAGGGTGCAGGGACAAGCAGCTCAGCATCTCAGAGCCTGGGAAAAGTGAGATGGAGAGCGGGGACAGTGAGCAAGCCCAGGAAGTGACAGATGGACTGGTGCACAGGCAAGCAAGGCTGAAAGAAGTTTCTGGCTTTACAGGTCATGCCCAAAAGGACTCTGTGCTCCAGTTCCCTGCAGAAATGACCATCCAGAGAGGACACAGCACAGCTCTGCGCTGCAATTTCTCCACCAGTTCTGCCAGTTCCTACATCTTCTGGTACCAGCAGCGCCAGACGCAGTCCCCTCAGATGCTGCTGCAGGGAGTGTACAAATGGAAACCGCAGGTGGATTCAGGGAGGTTCTCGTCTTCACTGTCTGTGGAGACCTCCCAGGTGGTTCTGCATGTGCGGGATGCTGAGCTCCAGGACAGCGCTGCCTATTTCTGTGCACTGAGCCCACAGTGGTGCCCACAGCACGCAGCAGCGCATAGAAACATGGGCGGTGCTGTGAGGGGCACATCCCTCCCTGCCACTGCTTGCCTGGAGCTCTGAGCTCAGCCTACTCAGCAGCAGCACCTGGGGGCTGTGGTGAGGCTGGGCCTCTGCCTCCCCAGCCTGTACTGCTGTGAGGCACAGGCCTGTGTGACTTGTGCAGCTGCGTCTGGATCCAGGCTCTTTGATGATGAGAAGCGCTCAAGAAAGCACCGCAGAGTGGACGTTTTCAAGGCCCTTCCAGATATCGAGCCTGTCCACATCTCAAGCCTATGTGTGGAGGATAATGCAAAGCTGGAGAACATCCCCTTTGCTGCAGCCACCCAAAGAATTCCCATGGTACCAGGAAAAGAAAGGAAAAGAAACATTAAATCCCTCAGTGGTAGCAGCTCCCGCCTGACCTTGGTGATCTCCTCAGGGGTCTGGGACCAGCCCCTGCCCTTGCAGAGGGAGCCGTTCCACAGTGAAACACTCATAATCCCCTCTCGGTGGAGGACAGGGATGTAGGGATTTCCATCCTTCCACTTGTACACTTTTGTCAAGACGTCGGGATTTTCATGGAGGAAATAGGATATGAGACTGTGGTGGCTGCCAAGAGACACTTCTCCCCACCCGAAGGGATGAGATTTACAGGTAAAGGGAATTCTAGGTATGTTCCCCCAGCACTGCAGCCAATTCCTGAGCAATTCCCCTCCTTGCCTTGCACCTGGGGGTTGGCTGAACCCTGAGCCTGCAATCTCACCCTGTTCAGATGCATGGATCAGCCTTTGGCAGCTTATAGAAAGCGAGGTGGAGCATGAGCCCAGTGCCAAAGCTGACAAACGGATAGATACGGCGGACACGGGGCCAGGCAATGCTGAAATACCTTTCTGGCTTGACAGATCACAGGCAGAAGGAATTTACGCTGCAGTTCCACCAGAAGCGACCATGCAGGTAGGACACACCAGAAGAGGATTGTTCTCCAAAGGCCTGAGCCATGATCGAGCACTTCCTCCGGGGAGAGGCACCTTTCAGCTTCTGGAGGGCGCTGGGACCGTGCTGTAGACACAGGTTGGAGGTCAGGCAGCTGGGGAGGCAGGGGATGCCTGGTGGCCAGTGGCTGCAGGTGAGTCAGCAGTGTGCCCTTGTGGCAAAGCACACCTACTGCGCTCTGAGATGCCAGCGAAAGCGGAGCCAGCACAGGCAGGGAAGTCATCCTTCTCCTCTCTTTGGCACTCCTGAGACCATGCCTGGGCTCCTGCGTTCAGGCTGGGGCTCCTCGGTGTGCAGGCAAGGTACAGGCGTGTTGGAGGGAGTCCAGCGGGAGGCCCCAAGGCAGGCAGGGAGCTTGAGGGCATGATGCACTCAGAGCCTGAGGGAACGAGGCCTTAGCAAAAGAAGGCTCAAAGGGAGACCTTATGGGTGTCTACAGCTACGTGCTCTGAGCACGTGGAGAAGATGAAGCCAGGCTCTTCTCCAAGTGCACGGTGCCGGTAGGCCGAGAGGCCACAGACACAGTTTGGAACCTGCGGAATTCTACTGACATGTGAGGACCTTATTTTCCAGTTCTTTTTGACCCTGAAAAAGCTCAAGGACTGGAATGCACTGTCCATAAATGTTGTGCAGGCTCTGGCCTTGGACGTTTTCAAGACTCGTCTGGACACAGCCCTGACCGGCCCTGTCCAACCTACATCATGCTATGGGAAGAGCAGAAACAGTTTGGCAGGTTTGTTTGATGGGACTGGAAGTAAGGGGAGGACAGCTGGAGATCCAGCTGGTTTGGAGGAAAGGGAAATTGGCAGGGTTACGGCCATCGGGAAAGGCTGCGTGGTGTTGGGTGAGCTTGGCAGAAGCTGATTTATAAGAGGGGTTGAGCAGCGGGGCACAAAGCTTCCTGTGTTGCTTCCTCGAGTACCGATCTTCTTTTGGATAGAAGGAGAAAGTCCACAGTGCCTGTGGGGCTGAGTGGGACAGTTGGTGTCTGCAGGGCTTGGGGGTGTTGAAGATGATGTTTGTAAGAGCTGCAGCCCTGGGCTGTGCTGACAGGAGCTTGGCGCTAGGCACCGTGAAGGCGCTAGGACAGGCCAACCCCACCAAGGCCTTGTGCTGTGAGAGAGAGGACACAGGCATCAGGGAAGGAGAGACTCCCACGACATTGCATGGGGGGATGTGTCAGAGAGGTTGGTCCCCAGCTGCAGGCCTGTCGCCCCTCCACCCTGGCAAGGCAGAAGCTGCTGAGTGCAGGAGCAACAGGTGCCACTGCTGGAGGAGGCAGGAGCACAGCACAGGCATTTCAGGCATGCTAAGAACAAGAATTCTCTCCTCCCTTTCTCGTTCTGGGTTCCCCTGGCAGAGTCGTTTCTGGCAGCTCTGCTCTCTCAGAGCTCCCGGTGGGGACGCGGGCGGGAAACAAGGGAAACAAGGGAAAGGGAAAAACTCCCGTCCTTGGAAGAACAGCACCACGCACCAGGGCAGCCCGGGGTCACCCATAGAAAGCAGTCCTGTGCAGAGAACAAACAAGGCTTCTGGTAGACACCAAGCTGGCCATGAGCCAGTACTGTGCCCCTGCGCCAAGGAGTTCCAAGGGAATCCTCGGCCGCCTCAGACAAAGCATTGCCAAGAGGCCAAGAGAGGCGATTGCTCCCCTTTTCTCAGCACTGCTGGGCAACAGCTGGAGCGGCATCTTCTCGCACACCTTCTCTATGACCCAAGTGGGCTGCAGAGGCAGCAGAAGGCAGGCTCTGAGGCTGCTCCCCGGCACCCGCAGGGCAGCGGGGGCTGCCGCTTCCAGCCCCGGAGCGGGGAGGCAGCTCTGGAAGCTGCTCCATCTCCCGGGCCGAGGCCCCGCTGCTGCCCCAGGCTGCGGCGAGCCCCCGAGCGGCGCCGGCGCCGGGCTCAGCCCCGGGGCGGAGCTGGCGGCGGCGCGGAGCAGAGGAGGCGGCGGAGAGGAGGCGCCGCGGCCGCCGCCCAGAGCCGGGGCTGGCGCGGGGCAGCGAGGCGCGGGCGGCGGAGCGGCGGCATGCGGCGGGGCCGGGGCGCAGGGCTGGCGGGGCTGGCCGCGCTGCTGCTGGGTGCGCGGGGCTGGCGGCGGGGGGCGGGCCGGGGCTCGGCCTGCGGGGGCCCCCGCGGGGCTGCCGTCCCCTCGGGCTTCTGCACGGAGCCCTGCCGCCGCGCCGGGCTCGCGTCCCTCCCTCCCTCTGCTGCCATCCCGCCTTCCCTGCGGAAACTCGCCGTGCTCTCGCTGTCCAGCCCTGCCCGCTGCCTCCTTCCCTCCGCCTTCTGCCGCGGAGCGCCTGCAGCCGCTCCTTCCCCGCTGCTGCTTCCCCTCGGGCTCCTTCCCCGCTGCTGCTTCCCCGCTGCTGCTTCCCCTCGGGCTCCTTCCCTTTGTCCCTGGTTTTCTCCAGTGACTCCACCTGTCACTCTCGCGTTCGTATGTCTGCCAGCCGTTAACGGACACCTCCGTTAATGCACCTGTAGACATCCTCTGGAAACTCTTCTCCCCCCCCCCATGCCCGAACGTTCCTGGCTGGGATTTGCCATGGCGAACGGCAGGCGGGGCAGGGCACAAAGCAGGTTTTGAGGATTCCCCCTTCTTTTTCTCCTCGGCAGTGGCTGTGGGCAGAGCCCAGGTGCAGCAGGAGCCGTCGGCAGAGACCACCGAGGACACCGGCATCGCCATCAGCTGCTCACACCCCAGCATACGGACAGAAGAGTCGATAGTGTGGTACCGCCAGCTCCCGGGCCGAGGTCCCGCATTCATCACGAGCGGTCACAAAGGGTCCAGAGAGGTGCAGGACCCTCCGGGGCGGATGTCGGTGGCGGCAGACCGCCGGTCCAGCGCCCTGTGGCTCGCCCGGCCCCGGCGCAGGGACGCGGCGGTGTATTACTGCGCCGTGGGAGACACGGGGCTCGGAGCCGGGGCTGCGGCCGGGCACGAACCTCGGCGGCCGGCGCCGGGCGTGTGTGTCGGGGGCGGGGGGACAGCCCCGGCCGGGCCCGCCAGGGGGCGCTGCCGCCTCGGCCCGCCCGGCCGCGGGCGCTTCCCGCCACCGCCTGCGGCACCGGCACCGGCACCGGGATCAGCGGGTGCCCCTTGCAGTCGCTGCCCGGGCTCAGCACCTCTCCTCCTCGAGGGCTGCTGCGCATCGGTGCTCCGAGGCAGCAAACAGCCGCGCTTGGGCCGCGCTGCACGGGGAGCCTGAAAGGGTCTGTGCAAGGCAGCGGGGCGCAGCGTGTTTCCCACCACGCGCTCGTGCTTGCCCAGCACGGGGTCAGAGCCTTGCGGGTACCGTGGCGTCCCCTGGCCTGTCTGAAAAGGCCTGCCGGCATTGTCCCGCAACGCCTTCCCAGAGGGGACCGATTCCCATCCAGGCCACCTCAGGCTGCTTCTCCTCTTGCCAAGGATGCTGAGCTCTTCATGACTTTTAGGAAGGCCAAGTGACACCTCTAGGTCCTCCAAGTGCTGCCATGGCACAGGGAGTTCACGATGTCAAGAATAAAGCGAACGCAAATGCTCCAGCACGATGCTCAGCTTAGTGGGTGTCTCACCTTTGCCTGGCTGCCTTGGGCAAACACAGCAGCAGCTTCCACCCGGTAATTTTCCCCATCCCAAGGACGCACACAAAGATCTCAGCTTGGAGTTGTTATTAACACTAACAAGCTCCCTGGGCATTCAAATCAGGCAATTCCCTGCAGATCCTTGTGCATTTCTTCCTGTCAGGCTTTCCTTCCTGGAGATCTGCTGTGTCACCACCATCGTCCCCCAGATGCTGTCCCCAAGATTCCTTGCCAACAGAACAATCCTTTGTGTCTCCTGCTGTTATTTTCCTGCTTCTTCCTGGCTATGCCTGAGTTCCCGATCCTCTCAGCCATGGCCTTCAGTCATGGTGTCACCATACGCAAAGTGCTTGGCAAAAAGCACTGTCATGACAAAGAAGCTCTGCTCCCTGCCAGCGCCGGGAGTGTGGGCAGTGGGCTTTTTGGTCACCTCCTCCCAGGTGGCTCTGCTGCTGCAATGTCCCTTCTGCAAAGGGAAGTTTGTTAGCTGTAGAGGAATTATAGAGCAATGAAGTCCTGTTAATTAACATTGATAATACACAGCTGTGGGCTGCCTTCAGGGTCGGTGGGTTGGCTGATGTGGATAATGTGCAGCTGTGGCTGGTTCCTGCTAAGTAGTTAAATAGCTCTAAGGGGTATGGAAGGGGACCACTGGATGAAGAGAGACCTGGAAGAAGCAGAGGGAGGAGAAAGAGTGCACGTGTGTTCTGGATGTATAAAAAAACAAGGAGAGTGCCAGGGAGATGTGTGAAGTAGAAGGTGGGGCTGGATAAGGTAGAGGCTGGCTGCAAGAGGAGCCCTGGGTGAAGAGAGAATCCAGATGCAGCAGAGGAACGCAGCAGGGTGTACTGGCCTGAAGAGGATGAGGAAACAGCATGGACAGTAGATGACCTTGTGAAACCTTGTGAGGGATTGGCAGCTCTGCCGGGGCAAGATGCGGGAGCTACTTATTGAAGTTAAGGGGGTATGTGATGGTAAAAGCCTTGTTGCAGCCGGCTAGTTTGGATACTGCTGTGACAGTTAACTATCTCTACTGCTGTACTGGGCCAGCATGAGCATGGCGTGTTGGGGTTGGGTTGACCTTGCCTGGCTGCAACGTCTCCCCCACTCTGCTCTATCACTCCCACTACTCACCAGGATGGAAAAATAAGAAGGCTCATGGTTTGTGGCAAGGACAGGGAAATTTTGACCCAGCAGTTGGTGTCACAGGCAAACAGGCTCAGCTTGGAGAAATTAATTTCTTGCCAATCAAATCAGAGTAGGAGAATGAGAAATGAGAATAAATTTTAAAACACCTTCCCTGCAACACTTCCTTATGCCTGGGCTCACCTTCCGTCCTGACGTCCCTACTTCCTCCCCCAGAGGAACACAGGAGGATGTGCAATGGGTGCTGCAGTCAGTTCATAACTCATTCCCTCTGCCGCCTCTTCCTCCTCATGCTCTTTCCCTGCTGCGGTGTGGGGTCCCTCCCGTGGGAGACTGTCCTTCTCCAACACGAGTCCTTTCCGTGGGCTGCAGTTCTTCACAAACTGCTACAGCGTGGATCCCCCGTGGGGCCACAGATCTTGCCAGAAGCCTGCTCCATGATGGGATCTCCATGGGGTCACAGCTTCCTTCAGGGCACATCCACCTGCTGTGGCATGGGCTCCTCCATGGGCTGCAGGTGGATGTCTGCCCCACCCTTAACCTCCATGGGCTGCAGGGGGACAAGCTGCATCACCAGCTCATCAGGGACAACCTGTGTCATGAGCCACACATGAACCTGGAGCACCTCATCCCCTCCTCCTTCTTTGCTGACTTCAGTGCCTGCAGAGTTGTTTCTCTCCCATATTCTCATTCCTCTCTCCCACATGCTCTTGTGCACCACTTTTTCAACCTTCTTAAATGTATTATTGTGGAGGCGCCACCACCGTCACTGACTGGCCCAGCTTTGGTCAGTGGCAGGTCCGTCTTGTAGCCACCTGAAACTGGCTCTGAACAACATGGGGCGGCACTGACTGGCACCTTCTCACAGAAGCCACCCCGGCAGCCCCCCTGCTACCATAACCTTGCCCCATAAACCAAATACATTCCACTCCTCACCTCTGTGAATCAAGTGTTTTCAATTAACAGTCATATATGCCCTTCTCAGACAGTCCACAATGCTCACAAACTCCCCCTTACATCAGCAGGCCACAGCCAGGGCACAGGACACTGTGCAGATCGTGTCCACAGAAGGATTACTCCATTGCGGTTGGTCATGCTTTTAGAGCATTTTCTTCCATTGGAAACAGGTCTGACATCATTGCTACTGTGAACCACCGCAAGCTGGACAGAAGTTGACTGCAAATCAGCAGATAGTAGCAGCTGGGACATCCTGAGTTCTCAGGGTATAAATCAAGGCAATCAGCAGGGGAGTAAGAGAGGTGTAAAGAACCATGGCAGCTCCATCAGTAGGTGGTTTAAATCACCATCAAAAAACCCCAGAACCTCTGGCAGCAGCGCCCTTAGTTTGGACTGTAAAACCTGCATGGATTCTGTACCCGTTTCCTCCATGTCCAAGATCTCCTCGGTCGGGCAGGCAAACCAGGGGGCATGCCAAGGGCCAGGAGCAGCGCTTTGGCGGTGCTGTGGCCAAATGGCTTGCTCGTCTGTATGGAGAAATGCCATCCCTCCCTCTTCTACAAGGACCATTGCAGGTGCTATCCTCATTAAGAAGGAACTCCAGCTTGTTACAAGGTTTACTGTGGTTGGGTTAGGAAGTGCAGCTGTGCTGCTGCAGGTGATGGTTCCTTGTAGCACAGCTAGGGAAAAAGGATTTCAGACATGCAAGTGAAATGCCCTGATAAAACATTGCCCTTCAGTCGTGGTCCCTGGCGAGGAGCGACTCCTCTTGGGTCTGCACAGGGAGGCAGGCAGCAGAGGTCCTCCTGCCACATGAGCCGGGCATTGCTGCTGCTCAGCAGGCAGGGGCTGGGGATCTCTTCCACCCCACTAACATAGCCAGGCCCTGTTAGAACAGAAAGTCACAACTGAGACAGCCTGGGGGCAAGCCATTGCTTTGAATTCACAAGGAGAAGTGGTTTCTTGCTGGTACCTTTGTAACGTTGGCTCAGGCACACAATTACAAACTGGCTGCCCCGGCTTCACAGTCCACTTCCAGCCTGCTCCTGCTGCTGTGGGAAGGCCTCCTGCAGAGAGGTGTTTTGCCATAGACCGGGTCAGTACAACGAAAAGAGACCCCTAGTTAAAGAAGTGAGTTTATCTTTACTTACATTTTAAAAAATAGAATAGGAAGTGAAACAAGTAGTAAGTGAAAGGATACAGCAAGAATAAAACAAGGCAATGCACCTAATCACTGCTGCCTATGACAGGCTACAGCGGTTAAGAAAGATACATCACCAATTGCCTTAATACTTTACCGTCATCCGGGTCCACAGATGCTGGGAGCCCTGGTTACAGTGAGGATTTGGAGAGCCTGTCCCGGCATTTGGGAGGTCCTACACAGGGCATCCACTCATAGGTGAGGTCTCCAAAGTCACTGTCAGAGGGTCCAGCTCTTATAGTGTTGAATAAACAAGATCACCTGATTTCAAATGCAGAGACATCTGGTTTCACACTCCTCACAGATCCCACCAAAGCCTGGCCAGGGCTACCAGGAGGAACCAAGGGAGCCTCCCTTACCTACTTGATTTTAACCACCGGTTTCCATAGAAGGCCATATATCTGGTTTCACAGCCTTGACCACCTGCCTCTAAGCAAGGAAGGATGCACTCCATCTTTGCAAATGATTATATTCTATCTAAGCTACATCTTTCACTAATGATCATGCATATTTTACCAATGATTGGATACTAAATACATACATATATATATATATATATATATAAAACATTTGGTTGGCGTGTTCATCTAGATGTCAAAGTTGGCTCCTGGTCCCAGCCAGTCCCCAGCGAGGCCGGTGCGGCTGCAGGAGCTGACGCAGCTGTGAAAGTTCATGTGCACAGGCTTGAGAGGCAGAGGGGAAAGGTTCAGCCCTTCGTCCTGCCTCAGCTGGGGACTGTGGTGGCAGCTACAGTGCATTACCAGGAGCCCCTGGCAGGTTTGCAGACATTGGAGAGCAGAGGGCAGCCCACCGTCCTTCTGCCACGGCCTCGGCTGAGCAGCAGGACCCTGAAGGCCTTGTGGGAGCGGGGTTGTGAATGGGGGCTGCTGCGCTCGCCAGCTGTTTTCTGCAGTCCCTGCCAGCTGTGTGAGCCAAGGGCCCTGGGTGAGAAGTGGCAGAGGAGCCCTGCTCCAGGAGCAGGAGGCAGTAAAACCGAGCAGCCCTTTGGCTTGCCTGGGGATAGCGGTTCTGGGGCCCAGGGTGGGACAAGCACCTGGCGCCTGTGGCTAATGTGGGCAGGTGAAGGGACACAGGGGGACTGCCTGTACAACGGAGAGCTGTGTGGCAGTGTCCTCCCCCTGCCAGAGTGCGGGAGCGTGCCTGTCCCTGTGCGGCTGGTTTCTGCAGCAGATGCTCTTTACAGAGATGTTTCTCTTCAGGTTCCTGCTCCACAGCCAGAGGGGAAGGGAGAGTGTGCGACACCTGGGTCCGATGCCAGGAGAAGATCACCAGGGATGCCATTCCCTCTGATGGACGGTACCTACACCACGAGGCTCTGGAGAACGTTCTGGTGGTAGAGGCTGGGGGACAGGTGCAACGAGGCCTGCCTGGAGCAGCAGGGAGAGAGTTTTGCTCCGCCCTCTGGGCTGTGGTTTGGAGGCCTCTTTGATCGGGCAGAGGCAGAGGAAGAGGTGAAGTTGCAAGCATCAGGTCCCTCCGGCTGGCAGGTGCCTGCACACCCCGTGAAGGGAGAGCGTGACATGGCCCTGATTGTGCTGGCAGCCCTGGCGGGACTGGCAGCCTTTGGTGAGATGCCACTTCCAGGCTGGGGTGAACGAGGCAAGAGTTTGCGCAGCTGGTGGTGGAAGCACGGAGGTGTCAGTCCTGACGGCCTGGGGGATCAGGGAGTGTTTCTGTAGGGAGAGCCGGGGCTGCAGGTGGGTATGGCAAATAATGTGGGAGATGTCAGGAGTAACGAGCATAAGAGGAAGGACAAGACTTTACCCTGCATTTGCAGGTACCGAGCATTCTTGAGTGTGCTGCTAATACAGTCCAAGCCTGAAAGAGGGAAGACGCTGGGGAACGGAGCTGTGTGGCATCTAGGAGCTTCTCTCCTAGGTGTGCTGGAGAAAAGGTTACCAGCCTCTGCAGGGCTGTCTCTAAACCTCGGGGGACAAACAGAGAAGGCTAACTAGAGTCAAGGAGAGCTGAAATGCTGTACAGGGACAGGGCAAGGGCAGAGGACGTGGTGTGTCATATGGAGGAGCTTCGCTAGCAAGAAGATACAGTCAGAGGTGGGAGAAGGACAGCTCATGGCTGCCGCTGCTGAAGGAGACAGCAGCAGTTAACATAGCTCAGAGGCAGATACGGAGAGAAAGAGTGGCTGGAAAGACATGTGCGCACTGCTGGAAAGCAGGATGATCTGGGCGGTGAGGAGTGGCAAGCAGCTGCAGAAAGAAGGGTGCAGGGACAAGCAGCTCAGCATCTCAGAGCCTGGGAAAAGTGAGATGGAGAGCGGGGACAGTGAGCAAGCCCAGGAAGTGACAGATGGACTGGTGCACAGGCAAGCAAGGCTGAAAGAAGTTTCTGGCTTTACAGGTCATGCCCAAAAGGACTCTGTGCTCCAGTTCCCTGCAGAAATGACCATCCAGAGAGGACACAGCACAGCTCTGCGCTGCAATTTCTCCACCAGTTCTGCCAGTTCCTACATCTTCTGGTACCAGCAGCGCCAGACGCAGTCCCCTCAGATGCTGCTGCAGGGAGTGCACAAATGGAAACCGCAGGTGGATTCAGGGAGGTTCTCGTCTTCACTGTCTGTGGAGACCTCCCAGGTGGTTCTGCATGTGCGGGATGCTGAGCTCCAGGACAGCGCTGCCTATTTCTGTGCACTGAGCCCACAGTGGTGCCCACAGCACGCAGCAGCGCATAGAAACATGGGCGGTGCTGTGAGGGGCACATCCCTCCCTGCCACTGCTTGCCTGGAGCTCTGAGCTCAGCCTACTCAGCAGCAGCACCTGGGGGCTGTGGTGAGGCTGGGCCTCTGCCTCCCCAGCCTGTACTGCTGTGAGGCACAGGCCTGTGTGACTTGTGCAGCTGCGTCTGGATCCAGGCTCTTTGATGATGAGAAGCGCTCAAGAAAGCACCGCAGAGTGGACGTTTTCAAGGCCCTTCCAGATATCGAGCCTGTCCACATCTCAAGCCTATGTGTGGAGGATAATGCAAAGCTGGAGAACATCCCCTTTGCTGCAGCCACCCAAAGAATTCCCATGGTACCAGGAAAAGAAAGGAAAAGAAACATTAAATCCCTCAGTGGTAGCAGCTCCCGCCTGACCTTGGTGATCTCCTCAGGGGTCTGGGACCAGCCCCTGCCCTTGCAGAGGGAGCCGTTCCACAGTGACACACTCATGTGGCCGCAGAAGGGGTGTGTCTGGGACAAGCCAGACTCCCCTTGGGCCGCAGCCGCTGAGGCTGGGGCATCAGAAGTGATGTAGCAGTGAGCCTGTCTCTAGGCTCACGTGAAGGCAAATACCCTCTCTTGTAAAGGCAGAGAAAGGCAGGAGCAACATTAATTTACAGAGCAGCTGAGCAAATGGTTTGGCTGCCCTGCGAATGCTCACGCATTCTTGTTATTTTTCCCCTGTTTTAATTGATGTGCTGGCCTTTGCTCTGCTGCTGTTTTGCCTGCAGGTGCGGGTGCGGTAATTGCCCGTAGCAAGAGGGAGCTGCCAGCAGCCTCCTCTGTGCACCTTGAGCTGGCTGGCTTTATCCTGCAGACACAAAACAGGTTTTGCACATAATCACACCAGGGTAATGACAGTGCACGTGTTTCACCTAAGGCTGTGGTAGCGGACGGGCTGCAGGGATGGCTTCTGCGAGAAGCTGCCAGAAGCTGCCCCCATGTCAGAGCCATAGACAGAGCCAATGACAGCCGGCTCCAAGGCGGTCCTGCTGCTGGCCAAAGCAGAGCTAATCAGCAGCGCTGGCAGCGCCTCTCTGATAACATATGCAAGAAGGGGTAAAAGGTGCTGTGCATCACCTGCGAGAGAAGAGTCAGAAAATGTGAGAGAAACAACTTGGCAGGCACCGAGGTCTTTGAGGAAGGAGGGGGAGCCGGTGCCTGAAGTGCCAGAGCAGATACTCCCCTGCAGCCATGGAGAAGACACTGGTGACACAGCTTGTCTTGTGCCAACCCACGGAGGACTATGATGCAGCACATACCCACCCTGCAGCCCACGGAGGACCTCATGCCACAACAGGTGGAGATGCCCTGAAGGAAGCTGCAGAGCATAGAGAACCCTGTGCTGGAGGAGGCTCCTCAGAGAAACTGCGGCCCACAGAGAGGAGCCTACGGAGGAGACATTTTTCTAGCAGGACCTGTACAGCAGGGGGGACCCAGACTGGAACAATCCATTCCTGAAGGACTGCAGACCGTGGAAAGGACTTTATGAAGAATGGCAGTGCATGGGAAGGACCCATTTGGAGAACTTTGTCAAGGACTGCCTCCCAGAGGAGGGAGTAATGTAAGTCTACGAGATACTGCTTTTAATAAAAAGTTCCTCTAGCTTTCAGTGGTGAGTGAACTCACACAACTTGGTAGTTTCCACAGTCAGAGTAGATGAATATGAATTTGTTAATTTCCAACCCTCTAACACTGAGTGGAGGGTAATCTACTTAACGGTTACACAGTCTTACTGGTCAACTACACATGCTCGTTGAGGAAGGGTGTCTTTGTGGGCCGAGGCATCTGGTGTAAGGGCTGTGAGTTATAGTATTATAATGAAGGCAGTTTGCTTAAGGACAAATCTCTTGCTACCTGTGCAACAAGGATGAGGTACAACTTTCCTGGATGTAATTCTTCTGCAGAGTCACCTTGTCCCAAGCAGCAATTGCCTCAGCTAATTATCCTTGATAGTTCTTTGCATGGCACATCCTGAATCAAAAGTATGTGGATGTTCTCTTTCTTCAAGAAGATGTGCAGATTATTAAACAAAACCGTATGTCCATATCGTATTGTTCATTAGCTTATACATTCTGGTTAAAACATTTTGTACCATGCCCAAAAGCCAGGGACCTACAGTCCTACACCAGGACCCAGTCGCTTGCTTTACAGGCCAGCCCGGGTTACTGAAAGGCAAATGCCCCTGCTGGATAACCCCAGGCTCTAGGAGTGTTTGGCTTGGTGGAGACCTGTCAGCAAGCCCTGAAGGCAGCCAGTCCTGCTCTGAGGCTACTGTCCTGGAGGGAGGGGGCTGCATAATGTGGGGTCAAAGTCCTCCCCGCTGTGAGCTGGGTGGATGTGGGAGGAATATTTTCCCCCGCTGGATATGGAAAGCCTTTCCTGCTAAGGGATCGCGGCCTGTGATATGTAGCAGGGCACTCTGGAAGCCCACCCCAACTTGTAAGTAGCTCGTTTCCTCCTGGCTGCAAGGTTAGAAAGACTTTTGGAGACAACTCTTCTGCCTCTGCCCCCAACAGCCCCTTCCCAACTGTGTTACCGGTCATTGCTTTCGTCTTGGGGTGATGGTGCAGATTGCCATGAATTAGGGTTACTTCTGCCCCAGTATCCAGCAGAGCCGTAACACGGTGA
Organism: Falco peregrinus; assembly: GCF_023634155.1. NCBI lineage: Eukaryota > Metazoa > Chordata > Aves > Falconiformes > Falconidae > Falco > Falco peregrinus. The sequence continues at coordinate 25,595,299 of NC_073725.1, read as the reverse complement.
GTGTTGTGCTGGCTCCGCAGTGTCACAAGCAGAACTCAAGGGCTGTGTTCATTCCCGCCCCTGGCCAGCCCTGTCCCTGCCCCAGGGCTGAAGAGGGGACACCCCTTCCCTGGGCTGGTTTGCAGGTGAGGAGGGATGCCACCCCGTGTGCCCCCTGCTCCCACACCACCATGTGCTGCCCAGATGCGTTTGAGCTACCGCGCCTGCATCTCACCTGGGGCTGCTGCTTCAGCTCCGAACATCCCCACGTCCACCTCCAGCACGGATGCCACAACCAACACAGCACAGGTTCTCCTTGCCTTTTCCTTGTGCGGGCCCACGCTGCCTGAAACAAGTTAATTGTTCAGGGGGGCTGGGACATTCCGATAATCCCTCCTCACTTCCCGCTTCACCAGGAAAACCACCTAGGCCACGTGTCCCGTAACAGCCTTCCATGGCTGTGTGCGCGGGCCCAGTCGGGCATTTGCTCTGTCTCTGCTTCACTATTGAATAATGGGCCATATACGATTTATTTAAAGAACATGTGCTCATGTTTGTCTGAGGAGACCCTTATTGTTAACTTGAGGGTGTACTAAATCCTTGAATGGGTGACACAGGGAGGGTGCTAAATTGTCCAGGCATGAGATATCTTAATATTGTTAACTTGAAGATGTACTAAATCCTTGAATGGGTGACAGAGGGAATGTTGTGCTAATTGTCCAGGTGTGAAATATGTTAATGAGTTCATGGAAAGTTAATGAATAGACATGAGTGACTTGTATAAAGAAGGGGCTGAAAGGTTCCCTTGCTGTGCATGACTTTGGTGGAGCGATCCCCCATGCACCCACCGCTGCCAAATAAAGATAACCTGCGCTTGCTCATATATTGCTAGAGTGATTCTTTAAATCACTGTCCTTCCCCTGCAAAGGCATTTCCCACGGGGACCTGCCAGCTGCACCAAACGTTTTGCACCAGGAGCTGCTGGTTTGATTCCCAGTGGAAAGGCACCCAGACTCTGTAAATGGCCATTTCTTATCCCAGAGAATGCCACTGAAGAAAGAGATGGCAGTACAGATAATCCTATGTCCTTCAGACGCTGGGAGCCCTAAGCTACGTGCTGTCAAATAGGTGGCTCCAGTCAGGGCACAGCACACCACGCTCGTCCTGCCCATGAAAAGGTCACCCCTTCTTGGTCAGTCAAACTCTAAGACGATTGTCATGAAATAAAACAGCTCTATTCAGCATTTCTGCTGCGAAACAGAAGCCATGTTCACATGAGACCTTCCTGCTGCACTTCAGATAGAGGCAAGGACACAAGGGCAGTGCAATCACTGGCACCAAGCCGAAGCTGCCTGAAAGCTCGTCAGCTGCAATGGACGGGCTGAGTTTGTCCCCTGGCCAAGGGATCTGTGCAGAACGACACGGGCCTGAAGGCCAGGCTCTGCTTGTAGCAGGGCACAGCAGAGGCCAGGGCCTCCTCAGGATACCTGGATCACCAACTCCCTGACCTACGGTGATGTGGGGGTGAGGGTGATGGCACCCTGCTGGTTGTTTCCCTCATGTGAAGAAATGCCAGCTCTTGACCCTGCTCAGAGCAGCTTTCACATCCTCCTTTCTTAGGGTGTAAACCAAGGTGTTGAGCAGAAGAGGAAGAACCACGCAGAGAACAGCCGCTACTCTGCCTAGTGACCTTTTCGCGGGGCCTCCCGTGTAGGTGAAGACACATGAGGCATAGAACCAGGCCACAGCATTGAAATGAGAAGCGCAGCCTGAGACAGCTCAGTGCCCGTCTTCTGCACAGAAGAGCTGCAGCATGATTTAAATCTCCATTGGAAAGGACAACCGCTGGCAGCAATGCCCTTAGTTTGAGGTCTAAAACTTGGGTGGATCCTGTGCCCCTTTTCTATCTTTCCATGGTCTCCGTTGGGCAAGCAAGCTAGAGGTCGTGCCAAGAGCCAGTAGCAGCGCTCTGGCAGGGCTTTGGCAAAAGGCTTTACTTGCCAGGCATGCAACAGAAACGCCCTTATAATGGTGTTGGCCTTTTCACATTTTTGCTATGCTTGTATGTGCTTCATTAGCCATAATCCCCTCTCGGTGGAGGACAGGGGTGTAGGGATTTCCATCCTTCCACTTGTACATTTCTGTCAAGACATCGGGGTTTTCGTGGAGGAAATAGGATATGAGGCTGTGGTGGCTGCCAAGAGACAATTCCATCTCCCAGAAGGGATGAGATTTACAGGTAAGAGAATCCTCTTCCCCCAGCACTGCAGCCAATTCCTGAGCACAAGGTCTGTGGTGGAGAGGAAGCCTGCACGGCTCTAGTAGCTCACTCAGCTGTTCAGAGTCGACGTTCTTGGGCTTCTGAAGCACAGAGGAAAACCTGGTTTGTGCAGCGGCAGAGGCCCTCGCCGTGAACCGGTGGTAAAGGATCCCTTCTCCAGGCATTCTTTGCATGCGGTTCAAAGCGGCCAGCCAGCACGCTTGCCTCAGCGGTGGTGTCCTGGAGCCCAGGGCAGCACAGGCCGCCAGGGGTTCTCCAGGTGGGTACTTGGAGGGATGGATGAAGCCTGGCTGTAAAGCAGAGGGCAACATGGTGCTGTGGGTTGTGGTTAGGCTGGGCGTGTGCCTCCCCAGCCTCTGTGCCAGTGAGGAAAGCTGTGGAGATTGGTATGGGGGCGACTTTTTCAGCCAAGTCCAAGCCCAGGGGCTTGGAACACAGGAGTGAATCCTCAGCAGAAGGATCCTACTTGTCTTGCTCCTAGGCTCCCCCCAGCATCCACCGAGAGCTGCCGTTGGAGAGAATGGTTCTAGGCAGGAGGCATGATCATGCTCGTGACTTAATTCCTGGCCAAATGAGCCCAAGGAGGGAAGATCCCTCCTTGCCTTGCACCTGGGGGTTGGCTGAACCCTGAGCCTGCAATCTCACCCTGTTCAGATGCATGGATCAGCCTTTGGCAGCTTATAGAAAGCGAGGTGGAGCATGAGCCCAGTGCCAAAGCTGACAAACGGATAGATACGGCGGACACGGGGCCAGGCAATGCTGAAATACCTTTCTGGCTTGACAGATCACAGGCAGAAGGAATTTACGCTGCAGTTCCACCAGAAGCGACCATGCAGGTAGGACACACCAGAAGAGGATTGTTCTCCAAAGGCCTGAGCCATGATCGAGCACTTCCTCCGGGGAGACGCACCTTTCAGCTTCTGGAGGGCGCTGGGACCGTGCTGTAGACACAGGTTGGAGGTCAGGCAGCTGGGGAGGCAGGGGATGCCTGGTGGCCAGTGGCTGCAGGTGAGTCAGCAGTGTGCCCTTGTGGCAAAGCACACCTACTGCGCTCTGAGATGCCAGCGAAAGCGGAGCCAGCACAGGCAGGGAAGTCATCCTTCTCCTCTCTTTGGCACTCCTGAGACCATGCCTGGGCTCCTGCGTTCAGGCTGGGGCTCCTCGGTGTGCAGGCAAGGTACAGGCGTGTTGGAGGGAGTCCAGCGGGAGGCCCCAAGGCAGGCAGGGAGCTTGAGGACATGATGCACTCAGGGCCTGAGGGAACGAGGCCTTAGCAAAAGAAGGCTCAAAGGGAGACCTTATGGGTGTCTACAGCTACGTGCTCTGAGCACGTGGAGAAGATGAAGCCAGGCTCTTCTCCAAGTGCACGGTGCCGGTAGGCCGAGAGGCCACAGACACAGTTTGGAACCTGCGGAATTCTACTGACATGTGAGGACCTTATTTTCCAGTTCTTTTTGACCCTGAAAAAGCTCAAGGACTGGAATGCACTGTCCATAAATGTTGTGCAGGCTCTGGCCTTGGACGTTTTCAAGACTCGTCTGGACACAGCCCTGACCGGCCCTGTCCAACCTACATCATGCTATGGGAAGAGCAGAAAGAGTTTGGCAGGTTTGTTTGATGGGACTGGAAGTAAGGGGAGGACAGCTGGAGATCCAGCTGGTTTGGAGGAAAGGGAAATTGGCAGGGTTACGGCCATCGGGAAAGGCTGCGTGGTGTTGGGTGAGCTTGGCAGAAGCTGATTTATAAGAGGGGTTGAGCAGCGGGGCACAAAGCTTCCTGTGTTGCTTCCTCGAGTACCGATCTTCTTTTGGATAGAAGGAGAAAGTCCACAGTGCCTGTGGGGCTGAGTGGGACAGTTGGTGTCTGCAGGGCTTGGGGGTGTTGAAGATGATGTTTGTAAGAGCTGCAGCCCTGGGCTGTGCTGACAGGAGCTTGGCGCTAGGCACCGTGAAGGCGCTAGGACAGGCCAACCCCACCAAGGCCTTGTGCTGTGAGAGAGAGGACACAGGCATCAGGGAAGGAGAGACTCCCACGACATTGCATGGGGGGATGTGTCAGAGAGGTTGGTCCCCAGCTGCAGGCCTGTCGCCCCTCCACCCTGGCAAGGCAGAAGCTGCTGAGTGCAGGAGCAACAGGTGCCACTGCTGGAGGAGGCAGGAGCACAGCACAGGCATTTCAGGCATGCTAAGAACAAGAATTCTCTCCTCCCTTTCTCGTTCTGGGTTCCCCTGGCAGTCGTTTCTGGCAGCTCTGCTCTCTCAGAGCTCCCGGTGGGGACGCGGGCGGGAAACAAGGGAAACAAGGGAAAGGGAAAAACTCCCGTCCTTGGAAGAACAGCACCACGCACCAGGGCAGCCCGGGGTCACCCATAGAAAGCAGTCCTGTGCAGAGAACAAACAAGGCTTCTGGTAGACACCAAGCTGGCCATGAGCCAGTACTGTGCCCCTGCGCCAAGGAGTTCCAAGGGAATCCTCGGCCGCCTCAGACAAAGCATTGCCAAGAGGCCAAGAGAGGCGATTGCTCCCCTTTTCTCAGCACTGCTGGGCAACAGCTGGAGCGGCATCTTCTCGCACACCTTCTCTATGACCCAAGTGGGCTGCAGAGGCAGCAGAAGGCAGGCTCTGAGGCTGCTCCCCGGCACCCGCAGGGCAGCGGGGGCTGCCGCTTCCAGCCCCGGAGCGGGGAGGCAGCTCTGGAAGCTGCTCCATCTCCCGGGCCGAGGCCCCGCTGCTGCCCCAGGCTGCGGCGAGCCCCCGAGCGGCGCCGGCGCCGGGCTCAGCCCCGGGGCGGAGCTGGCGGCGGCGCGGAGCAGAGGAGGCGGCGGAGAGGAGGCGCCGCGGCCGCCGCCCAGAGCCGGGGCTGGCGCGGGGCAGCGAGGCGCGGGCGGCGGAGCGGCGGCATGCGGCGGGGCCGGGGCGCAGGGCTGGCGGGGCTGGCCGCGCTGCTGCTGGGTGCGCGGGGCTGGCGGCGGGGGGCGGGCCGGGGCTCGGCCTGCGGGGGCCCCCGCGGGGCTGCCGTCCCCTCGGGCTTCTGCACGGAGCCCTGCCGCCGCGCCGGGCTCGCGTCCCTCCCTCCTCTGCTGCCATCCCGCCTTCCCTGCGGAAACTCGCCGTGCTCTCGCTGTCCAGCCCTGCCCGCTGCCTCCTTCCCTCCGCCTTCTGCCGCGGAGCGCCTGCAGCCGCTCCTTCCCCGCTGCTGCTTCCCCTCGGGCTCCTTCCCCGCTGCTGCTTCCCCGCTGCTGCTTCCCCTCGGGCTCCTTCCCTTTGTCCCTGGTTTTCTCCAGTGACTCCACCTGTCACTCTCGCGTTCGTATGTCTGCCAGCCGTTAACGGACACCTCCGTTAATGCACCGCTAGACATCCTCTGGAAACTCTTCTCCCCCCCCCATGCCCGAACGTTCCTGGCTGGGATTTGCCATGGCGAACGGCAGGCGGGGCAGGGCACAAAGCAGGTTTTGAGGATTCCCCCTTCTTTTTCTCCTCGGCAGTGGCTGTGGGCAGAGCCCAGGTGCAGCAGGAGCCGTCGGCAGAGACCACCGAGGACACCGGCATCGCCATCAGCTGCTCACACCCCAGCATACGGACAGAAGAATCGATAGTGTGGTACCGCCAGCTCCCGGGCCGAGGTCCCGCATTCATCACGAGCGGTCACAAAGGGTCCAGAGAGGTGCAGGACCCTCCGGGGCGGATGTCGGTGGCGGCAGACCGCCGGTCCAGCGCCCTGTGGCTCGCCCGGCCCCGGCGCAGGGACGCGGCGGTGTATTACTGCGCCGTGGGAGACACGGGGCTCGGAGCCGGGGCTGCGGCCGGGCACGAACCTCGGCGGCCGGCGCCGGGCGTGTGTGTCGGGGGCGGGGGGGACAGCCCCGGCCGGGCCCGCCAGGGGGCGCTGCCGCCTCGGCCCGCCCGGCCGCGGGCGCTTCCCGCCACCGCCTGCGGCACCGGCACCGGCACCGGGATCAGCGGGTGCCCCTTGCAGTCGCTGCCCGGGCTCAGCACCTCTCCTCCTCGAGGGCTGCTGCGCATCGGTGCTCCGAGGCAGCAAACAGCCGCGCTTGGGCCGTGCTGCACGGGGAGCCTGAAAGGGTCTGTGCAAGGCAGCGGGGCGCAGCGTGTTTCCCACCACGCGCTCGTGCTTGCCCAGCACGGGGTCAGAGCCTTGCGGGTACCGTGGCGTCCCCTGGCCTGTCTGAAAAGGCCTGCCGGCATTGTCCCGCAACGCCTTCCCAGAGGGGACCGATTCCCATCCAGGCCACCTCAGGCTGCTTCTCCTCTTGCCAAGGATGCTGAGCTCTTCATGACTTTTAGGAAGGCCAAGTGACACCTCTAGGTCCTCCAAGTGCTGCCATGGCACAGGGAGTTCACGATGTCAAGAATAAAGCGAACGCAAATGCTCCAGCACGATGCTCAGCTTAGTGGGTGTCTCACCTTTGCCTGGCTGCCTTGGGCAAACACAGCAGCAGCTTCCACCCGGTAATTTTCCCCATCCCAAGGACGCACACAAAGATCTCAGCTTGGAGTTGTTATTAACACTAACAAGCTCCCTGGGCATTCAAATCAGGCAATTCCCTGCAGATCCTTGTGCATTTCTTCCTGTCAGGCTTTCCTTCCTGGAGATCTGCTGTGTCACCACCATCGTCCCCCAGATGCTGTCCCCAAGATTCCTTGCCAACAGAACAATCCTTTGTGTCTCCTGCTGTTATTTTCCTGCTTCTTCCTGGCTATGCCTGAGTTCCCGATCCTCTCAGCCATGGCCTTCAGTCATGGTGTCACCATACGCAAAGTGCTTGGCAAAAAGCACTGTCATGACAAAGAAGCTCTGCTCCCTGCCAGCGCCGGGAGTGTGGGCAGTGGGCTTTTTGGTCACCTCCTCCCAGGTGGCTCTGCTGCTGCAATGTCCCTTCTGCAAAGGGAAGTTTGTTAGCTGTAGAGGAATTATAGAGCAATGAAGTCCTGTTAATTAACATTGATAATACACAGCTGTGGGCTGCCTTCAGGGTCGGTGGGTTGGCTGATGTGGATAATGTGCAGCTGTGGCTGGTTCCTGCTAAGTAGTTAAATAGCTCTAAGGGGTATGGAAGGGGACCACTGGATGAAGAGAGACCTGGAAGAAGCAGAGGGAGGAGAAAGAGTGCACGTGTGTTCTGGATGTATAAAAAAACAAGGAGAGTGCCAGGGAGATGTGTGAAGTAGAAGGTGGGGCTGGATAAGGTAGAGGCTGGCTGCAAGAGGAGCCCTGGGTGAAGAGAGAATCCAGATGCAGCAGAGGAACGCAGCAGGGTGTACTGGCCTGAAGAGGATGAGGAAACAGCATGGACAGTAGATGACCTTGTGAAACCTTGTGAGGGATTGGCAGCTCTGCCGGGGCAAGATGCGGGAGCTACTTATTGAAGTTAAGGGGGTATGTGATGGTAAAAGCCTTGTTGCAGCCGGCTAGTTTGGATACTGCTGTGACAGTTAACTATCTCTACTGCTGTACTGGGCCAGCATGAGCATGGCGTGTTGGGGTTGGGTTGACCTTGCCTGGCTGCAACGTCTCCCCCACTCTGCTCTATCACTCCCACTACTCACCAGGATGGAAAAATAAGAAGGCTCATGGTTTGTGGCAAGGACAGGGAAATTTTGACCCAGCAGTTGGTGTCACAGGCAAACAGGCTCAGCTTGGAGAAATTAATTTCTTGCCAATCAAATCAGAGTAGGAGAATGAGAAATGAGAATAAATTTTAAAACACCTTCCCTGCAACACTTCCTTATGCCTGGGCTCACCTTCCGTCCTGACGTCCCTACTTCCTCCCCCAGAGGAACACAGGAGGATGTGCAATGGGTGCTGCAGTCAGTTCATAACTCATTCCCTCTGCCGCCTCTTCCTCCTCATGCTCTTTCCCTGCTGCGGTGTGGGGTCCCTCCCGTGGGAGACTGTCCTTCTCCAACACGAGTCCTTTCCGTGGGCTGCAGTTCTTCACAAACTGCTACAGCGTGGATCCCCCGTGGGGCCACAGATCTTGCCAGAAGCCTGCTCCATGATGGGATCTCCATGGGGTCACAGCTTCCTTCAGGGCACATCCACCTGCTGTGGCATGGGCTCCTCCATGGGCTGCAGGTGGATGTCTGCCCCACCCTTAACCTCCATGGGCTGCAGGGGGACAAGCTGCATCACCAGCTCATCAGGGACAACCTGTGTCATGAGCCACACATGAACCTGGAGCACCTCATCCCCTCCTCCTTCTTTGCTGACTTCAGTGCCTGCAGAGTTGTTTCTCTCCCATATTCTCATTCCTCTCTCCCACATGCTCTTGTGCACCACTTTTTCAACCTTCTTAAATGTATTATTGTGGAGGCGCCACCACCGTCACTGACTGGCCCAGCTTTGGTCAGTGGCAGGTCCGTCTTGTAGCCACCTGAAACTGGCTCTGAACAACATGGGGCGGCACTGACTGGCACCTTCTCACAGAAGCCACCCCGGCAGCCCCCCTGCTACCATAACCTTGCCCCATAAACCAAATACATTCCACTCCTCACCTCTGTGAATCAAGTGTTTTCAATTAACAGTCATATATGCCCTTCTCAGACAGTCCACAATGCTCACAAACTCCCCCTTACATCAGCAGGCCACAGCCAGGGCACAGGACACTGTGCAGATCGTGTCCACAGAAGGATTACTCCATTGCGGTTGGTCATGCTTTTAGAGCATTTTCTTCCATTGGAAACAGGTCTGACATCATTGCTACTGTGAACCACCGCAAGCTGGACAGAAGTTGACTGCAAATCAGCAGATAGTAGCAGCTGGGACATCCTGAGTTCTCAGGGTATAAATCAAGGCAATCAGCAGGGGAGTAAGAGAGGTGTAAAGAACCATGGCAGCTCCATCAGTAGGTGGTTTAAATCACCATCAAAAAACCCCAGAACCTCTGGCAGCAGCGCCCTTAGTTTGGACTGTAAAACCTGCATGGATTCTGTACCCGTTTCCTCCATGTCCAAGATCTCCTCGGTCGGGCAGGCAAACCAGGGGGCATGCCAAGGGCCAGGAGCAGCGCTTTGGCGGTGCTGTGGCCAAATGGCTTGCTCGTCTGTATGGAGAAATGCCATCCCTCCCTCTTCTACAAGGACCATTGCAGGTGCTATCCTCATTAAGAAGGAACTCCAGCTTGTTACAAGGTTTACTGTGGTTGGGTTAGGAAGTGCAGCTGTGCTGCTGCAGGTGATGGTTCCTTGTAGCACAGCTAGGGAAAAAGGATTTCAGACATGCAAGTGAAATGCCCTGATAAAACATTGCCCTTCAGTCGTGGTCCCTGGCGAGGAGCGACTCCTCTTGGGTCTGCACAGGGAGGCAGGCAGCAGAGGTCCTCCTGCCACATGAGCCGGGCATTGCTGCTGCTCAGCAGGCAGGGGCTGGGGATCTCTTCCACCCCACTAACATAGCCAGGCCCTGTTAGAACAGAAAGTCACAACTGAGACAGCCTGGGGGCAAGCCATTGCTTTGAATTCACAAGGAGAAGTGGTTTCTTGCTGGTACCTTTGTAACGTTGGCTCAGGCACACAATTACAAACTGGCTGCCCCGGCTTCACAGTCCACTTCCAGCCTGCTCCTGCTGCTGTGGGAAGGCCTCCTGCAGAGAGGTGTTTTGCCATAGACCGGGTCAGTACAACGAAAAGAGACCCCTAGTTAAAGAAGTGAGTTTATCTTTACTTACATTTTAAAAAATAGAATAGGAAGTGAAACAAGTAGTAAGTGAAAGGATACAGCAAGAATAAAACAAGGCAATGCACCTAATCACTGCTGCCTATGACAGGCTACAGCGGTTAAGAAAGATACATCACCAATTGCCTTAATACTTTACCGTCATCCGGGTCCACAGATGCTGGGAGCCCTGGTTACAGTGAGGATTTGGAGAGCCTGTCCCGGCATTTGGGAGGTCCTACACAGGGCATCCACTCATAGGTGAGGTCTCCAAAGTCACTGTCAGAGGGTCCAGCTCTTATAGTGTTGAATAAACAAGATCACCTGATTTCAAATGCAGAGACATCTGGTTTCACACTCCTCACAGATCCCACCAAAGCCTGGCCAGGGCTACCAGGAGGAACCAAGGGAGCCTCCCTTACCTACTTGATTTTAACCACCGGTTTCCATAGAAGGCCATATATCTGGTTTCACAGCCTTGACCACCTGCCTCTAAGCAAGGAAGGATGCACTCCATCTTTGCAAATGATTATATTCTATCTAAGCTACATCTTTCACTAATGATCATGCATATTTTACCAATGATTGGATACTAAATACATACATATATATATATATATATATATAAAACATTTGGTTGGCGTGTTCATCTAGATGTCAAAGTTGGCTCCTGGTCCCAGCCAGTCCCCAGCGAGGCCGGTGCGGCTGCAGGAGCTGACGCAGCTGTGAAAGTTCATGTGCACAGGCTTGAGAGGCAGAGGGGAAAGGTTCAGCCCTTCGTCCTGCCTCAGCTGGGGACTGTGGTGGCAGCTACAGTGCATTACCAGGAGCCCCTGGCAGGTTTGCAGACATTGGAGAGCAGAGGGCAGCCCACCGTCCTTCTGCCACGGCCTCGGCTGAGCAGCAGGACCCTGAAGGCCTTGTGGGAGCGGGGTTGTGAATGGGGGCTGCTGCGCTCGCCAGCTGTTTTCTGCAGTCCCTGCCAGCTGTGTGAGCCAAGGGCCCTGGGTGAGAAGTGGCAGAGGAGCCCTGCTCCAGGAGCAGGAGGCAGTAAAACCGAGCAGCCCTTTGGCTTGCCTGGGGATAGCGGTTCTGGGGCCCAGGGTGGGACAAGCACCTGGCGCCTGTGGCTAATGTGGGCAGGTGAAGGGACACAGGGGGACTGCCTGTACAACGGAGAGCTGTGTGGCAGTGTCCTCCCCCTGCCAGAGTGCGGGAGCGTGCCTGTCCCTGTGCGGCTGGTTTCTGCAGCAGATGCTCTTTACAGAGATGTTTCTCTTCAGGTTCCTGCTCCACAGCCAGAGGGGAAGGGAGAGTGTGCGACACCTGGGTCCGATGCCAGGAGAAGATCACCAGGGATGCCATTCCCTCTGATGGACGGTACCTACACCACGAGGCTCTGGAGAACGTTCTGGTGGTAGAGGCTGGGGGACAGGTGCAACGAGGCCTGCCTGGAGCAGCAGGGAGAGAGTTTTGCTCCGCCCTCTGGGCTGTGGTTTGGAGGCCTCTTTGATCGGGCAGAGGCAGAGGAAGAGGTGAAGTTGCAAGCATCAGGTCCCTCCGGCTGGCAGGTGCCTGCACACCCCGTGAAGGGAGAGCGTGACATGGCCCTGATTGTGCTGGCAGCCCTGGCGGGACTGGCAGCCTTTGGTGAGATGCCACTTCCAGGCTGGGGTGAACGAGGCAAGAGTTTGCGCAGCTGGTGGTGGAAGCACGGAGGTGTCAGTCCTGACGGCCTGGGGGATCAGGGAGTGTTTCTGTAGGGAGAGCCGGGGCTGCAGGTGGGTATGGCAAATAATGTGGGAGATGTCAGGAGTAACGAGCATAAGAGGAAGGACAAGACTTTACCCTGCATTTGCAGGTACCGAGCATTCTTGAGTGTGCTGCTAATACAGTCCAAGCCTGAAAGAGGGAAGACGCTGGGGAACGGAGCTGTGTGGCATCTAGGAGCTTCTCTCCTAGGTGTGCTGGAGAAAAGGTTACCAGCCTCTGCAGGGCTGTCTCTAAACCTCGGGGGACAAACAGAGAAGGCTAACTAGAGTCAAGGAGAGCTGAAATGCTGTACAGGGACAGGGCAAGGGCAGAGGACGTGGTGTGTCATATGGAGGAGCTTCGCTAGCAAGAAGATACAGTCAGAGGTGGGAGAAGGACAGCTCATGGCTGCCGCTGCTGAAGGAGACAGCAGCAGTTAACATAGCTCAGAGGCAGATACGGAGAGAAAGAGTGGCTGGAAAGACATGTGCGCACTGCTGGAAAGCAGGATGATCTGGGCGGTGAGGAGTGGCAAGCAGCTGCAGAAAGAAGGGTGCAGGGACAAGCAGCTCAGCATCTCAGAGCCTGGGAAAAGTGAGATGGAGAGCGGGGACAGTGAGCAAGCCCAGGAAGTGACAGATGGACTGGTGCACAGGCAAGCAAGGCTGAAAGAAGTTTCTGGCTTTACAGGTCATGCCCAAAAGGACTCTGTGCTCCAGTTCCCTGCAGAAATGACCATCCAGAGAGGACACAGCACAGCTCTGCGCTGCAATTTCTCCACCAGTTCTGCCAGTTCCTACATCTTCTGGTACCAGCAGCGCCAGACGCAGTCCCCTCAGATGCTGCTGCAGGAAGTGCACAAATGGAAACCGCAGGTGGATTCAGGGAGGTTCTCGTCTTCACTGTCTGTGGAGACCTCCCAGGTGGTTCTGCATGTGCGGGATGCTGAGCTCCAGGACAGCGCTGCCTATTTCTGTGCACTGAGCCCACAGTGGTGCCCACAGCACGCAGCAGCGCATAGAAACATGGGCGGTGCTGTGAGGGGCACATCCCTCCCTGCCACTGCTTGCCTGGAGCTCTGAGCTCAGCCTACTCAGCAGCAGCACCTGGGGGCTGTGGTGAGGCTGGGCCTCTGCCTCCCCAGCCTGTACTGCTGTGAGGCACAGGCCTGTGTGACTTGTGCAGCTGCGTCTGGATCCAGGCTCTTTGATGATGAGAAGCGCTCAAGAAAGCACCGCAGAGTGGACGTTTTCAAGGCCCTTCCAGATATCGAGCCTGTCCACATCTCAAGCCTATGTGTGGAGGATAATGCAAAGCTGGAGAACATCCCCTTTGCTGCAGCCACCCAAAGAATTCCCATGGTACCAGGAAAAGAAAGGAAAAGAAACATTAAATCCCTCAGTGGTAGCAGCTCCCGCCTGACCTTGGTGATCTCCTCAGGGGTCTGGGACCAGCCCCTGCCCTTGCAGAGGGAGCAGTTCCACAGTGACACACTCATGTGGCCGCAGAAGGGGTGTGTCTGGGACAAGCCAGACTCCCCTTGGGCCGCAGCCGCTGAGGCTGGGGCATCAGAAGTGATGTAGCAGTGAGCCTGTCTCTAGGCTCACGTGAAGGCAAATACCCTCTCTTGTAAAGGCAGAGAAAGGCAGGAGCAACATTAATTTACAGAGCAGCTGAGCAAATGGTTTGGCTGCCCTGCGAATGCTCACGCATTCTTGTTATTTTTCCCCTGTTTTAATTGATGTGCTGGCCTTTGCTCTGCTGCTGTTTTGCCTGCAGGTGCGGGTGCGGTAATTGCCCGTAGCAAGAGGGAGCTGCCAGCAGCCTCCTCTGTGCACCTTGAGCTGGCTGGCTTTATCCTGCAGACACAAAACAGGTTTTGCACATAATCACACCAGGGTAATGACAGTGCACGTGTTTCACCTAAGGCTGTGGTAGCGGACGGGCTGCAGGGATGGCTTCTGCGAGAAGCTGCCAGAAGCTGCCCCCATGTCAGAGCCATAGACAGAGCCAATGACAGCCGGCTCCAAGGCGGTCCTGCTGCTGGCCAAAGCAGAGCTAATCAGCAGCGCTGGCAGCGCCTCTCTGATAACATATGCAAGAAGGGGTAAAAGGTGCTGTGCATCACCTGCGAGAGAAGAGTCAGAAAATGTGAGAGAAACAACTTGGCAGGCACCGAGGTCTTTGAGGAAGGAGGGGGAGCCGGTGCCTGAAGTGCCAGAGCAGATACTCCCCTGCAGCCATGGAGAAGACACTGGTGACACAGCTTGTCTTGTGCCAACCCACGGAGGACTATGATGCAGCACATACCCACCCTGCAGCCCACGGAGGACCTCATGCCACAACAGGTGGAGATGCCCTGAAGGAAGCTGCAGAGCATAGAGAACCCTGTGCTGGAGGAGGCTCCTCAGAGAAACTGCGGCCCACAGAGAGGAGCCTACGGAGGAGACATTTTTCTAGCAGGACCTGTACAGCAGGGGGGACCCAGACTGGAACAATCCATTCCTGAAGGACTGCAGACCGTGGAAAGGACTTTATGAAGAATGGCAGTGCATGGGAAGGACCCATTTGGAGAACTTTGTCAAGGACTGCCTCCCAGAGGAGGGAGTAATGTAAGTCTACGAGATACTGCTTTTAATAAAAAGTTCCTCTAGCTTTCAGTGGTGAGTGAACTCACACAACTTGGTAGTTTCCACAGTCAGAGTAGATGAATATGAATTTGTTAATTTCCAACCCTCTAACACTGAGTGGAGGGTAATCTACTTAACGGTTACACAGTCTTACTGGTCAACTACACATGCTCGTTGAGGAAGGGTGTCTTTGTGGGCCGAGGCATCTGGTGTAAGGGCTGTGAGTTATAGTATTATAATGAAGGCAGTTTGCTTAAGGACAAATCTCTTGCTACCTGTGCAACAAGGATGAGGTACAACTTTTCTGGATGTAATTCTTCTGCAGAGTCACCTTGTCCCAAGCAGCAATTGCCTCAGCTAATTATCCTTGATAGTTCTTTGCATGGCACATCCTGAATCAAAAGTATGTGGATGTTCTCTTTCTTCAAGAAGATGTGCAGATTATTAAACAAAACCGTATGTCCATATCGTATTGTTCATTAGCTTATACATTCTGGTTAAAACATTTTGTACCATGCCCAAAAGCCAGGGACCTACAGTCCTACACCAGGACCCAGTCGCTTGCTTTACAGGCCAGCCCGGGTTACTGAAAGGCAAATGCCCCTGCTGGATAACCCCAGGCTCTAGGAGTGTTTGGCTTGGTGGAGACCTGTCAGCAAGCCCTGAAGGCAGCCAGTCCTGCTCTGAGGCTACTGTCCTGGAGGGAGGGGGCTGCATAATGTGGGGTCAAAGTCCTCCCCGCTGTGAGCTGGGTGGATGTGGGAGGAATATTTTCCCCCGCTGGATATGGAAAGCCTTTCCTGCTAAGGGATCGCGGCCTGTGATATGTAGCAGGGCACTCTGGAAGCCCACCCCAACTTGTAAGTAGCTCGTTTCCTCCTGGCTGCAAGGTTAGAAAGACTTTTGGAGACAACTCTTCTGCCTCTGCCCCCAACAGCCCCTTCCCAACTGTGTTACCGGTCATTGCTTTCGTCTTGGGGTGATGGTGCAGATTGCCATGAATTAGGGTTACTTCTGCCCCAGTATCCAGCAGAGCCGTAACACGGTGAGTGTTGTGCTGGCTCCGCAGTGTCACAAGCAGAACTCAAGGGCTGTGTTCATTCCCGCCCCTGGCCAGCCCTGTCCCTGCCCCAGGGCTGAAGAGGGGACACCCCTTCCCTGGGCTGGTTTGCAGGTGAGGAGGGATGCCACCCCGTGTGCCCCCTGCTCCCACACCACCATGTGCTGCCCAGATGCGTTTGAGCTACCGCGCCTGCATCTCACCTGGGGCTGCTGCTTCAGCTCCGAACATCCCCACGTCCACCTCCAGCACGGATGCCACAACCAACACAGCACAGGTTCTCCTTGCCTTTTCCTTGTGCGGGCCCACGCTGCCTGAAACAAGTTAATTGTTCAGGGGGGCTGGGACATTCCGATAATCCCTCCTCACTTCCCGCTTCACCAGGAAAACCACCTAGGCCACGTGTCCCGTAACAGCCTTCCATGGCTGTGTGCGCGGGCCCAGTCGGGCATTTGCTCTGTCTCTGCTTCACTATTGAATAATGGGCCATATACGATTTATTTAAAGAACATGTGCTCATGTTTGTCTGAGGAGACCCTTATTGTTAACTTGAGGGTGTACTAAATCCTTGAATGGGTGACACAGGGAGGGTGCTAAATTGTCCAGGCATGAGATATCTTAATATTGTTAACTTGAAGATGTACTAAATCCTTGAATGGGTGACAGAGGGAATGTTGTGCTAATTGTCCAGGTGTGAAATATGTTAATGAGTTCATGGAAAGTTAATGAATAGACATGAGTGACTTGTATAAAGAAGGGGCTGAAAGGTTCCCTTGCTGTGCATGACTTTGGTGGAGCGATCCCCCATGCACCCACCGCTGCCAAATAAAGATAACCTGCGCTTGCTCATATATTGCTAGAGTGATTCTTTAAATCACTGTCCTTCCCCTGCAAAGGCATTTCCCACGGGGACCTGCCAGCTGCACCAAACGTTTTGCACCAGGAGCTGCTGGTTTGATTCCCAGTGGAAAGGCACCCAGACTCTGTAAATGGCCATTTCTTATCCCAGAGAATGCCACTGAAGAAAGAGATGGCAGTACAGATAATCCTATGTCCTTCAGACGCTGGGAGCCCTAAGCTACGTGCTGTCAAATAGGTGGCTCCAGTCAGGGCACAGCACACCACGCTCGTCCTGCCCATGAAAAGGTCACCCCTTCTTGGTCAGTCAAACTCTAAGACGATTGTCATGAAATAAAACAGCTCTATTCAGCATTTCTGCTGCGAAACAGAAGCCATGTTCACATGAGACCTTCCTGCTGCACTTCAGATAGAGGCAAGGACACAAGGGCAGTGCAATCACTGGCACCAAGCCGAAGCTGCCTGAAAGCTCGTCAGCTGCAATGGACGGGCTGAGTTTGTCCCCTGGCCAAGGGATCTGTGCAGAACGACACGGGCCTGAAGGCCAGGCTCTGCTTGTAGCAGGGCACAGCAGAGGCCAGGGCCTCCTCAGGATACCTGGATCACCAACTCCCTGACCTACGGTGATGTGGGGGTGAGGGTGATGGCACCCTGCTGGTTGTTTCCCTCATGTGAAGAAATGCCAGCTCTTGACCCTGCTCAGAGCAGCTTTCACATCCTCCTTTCTTAGGGTGTAAACCAAGGTGTTGAGCAGAAGAGGAAGAACCACGCAGAGAACAGCCGCTACTCTGCCTAGTGACCTTTTCGCGGGGCCTCCCGTGTAGGTGAAGACACATGAGGCATAGAACCAGGCCACAGCATTGAAATGAGAAGCGCAGCCTGAGACAGCTCAGTGCCCGTCTTCTGCACAGAAGAGCTGCAGCATGATTTAAATCTCCATTGGAAAGGACAACCGCTGGCAGCAATGCCCTTAGTTTGAGGTCTAAAACTTGGGTGGATCCTGTGCCCCTTTTCTATCTTTCCATGGTCTCCGTTGGGCAAGCAAGCTAGAGGTCGTGCCAAGAGCCAGTAGCAGCGCTCTGGCAGGGCTTTGGCAAAAGGCTTTACTTGCCAGGCATGCAACAGAAACGCCCTTATAATGGTGTTGGCCTTTTCACATTTTTGCTATGCTTGTATGTGCTTCATTAGCCATAATCCCCTCTCGGTGGAGGACAGGGGTGTAGGGATTTCCATCCTTCCACTTGTACATTTCTGTCAAGACATCGGGGTTTTCGTGGAGGAAATAGGATATGAGGCTGTGGTGGCTGCCAAGAGACAATTCCATCTCCCAGAAGGGATGAGATTTACAGGTAAGAGAATCCTCTTCCCCCAGCACTGCAGCCAATTCCTGAGCACAAGGTCTGTGGTGGAGAGGAAGCCTGCACGGCTCTAGTAGCTCACTCAGCTGTTCAGAGTCGACGTTCTTGGGCTTCTGAAGCACAGAGGAAAACCTGGTTTGTGCAGCGGCAGAGGCCCTCGCCGTGAACCGGTGGTAAAGGATCCCTTCTCCAGGCATTCTTTGCATGCGGTTCAAAGCGGCCAGCCAGCACGCTTGCCTCAGCGGTGGTGTCCTGGAGCCCAGGGCAGCACAGGCCGCCAGGGGTTCTCCAGGTGGGTACTTGGAGGGATGGATGAAGCCTGGCTGTAAAGCAGAGGGCAACATGGTGCTGTGGGTTGTGGTTAGGCTGGGCGTGTGCCTCCCCAGCCTCTGTGCCAGTGAGGAAAGCTGTGGAGATTGGTATGGGGGCGACTTTTTCAGCCAAGTCCAAGCCCAGGGGCTTGGAACACAGGAGTGAATCCTCAGCAGAAGGATCCTACTTGTCTTGCTCCTAGGCTCCCCCCAGCATCCACCGAGAGCTGCCGTTGGAGAGAATGGTTCTAGGCAGGAGGCATGATCATGCTCGTGACTTAATTCCTGGCCAAATGAGCCCAAGGAGGGAAGATCCCTCCTTGCCTTGCACCTGGGGGTTGGCTGAACCCTGAGCCTGCAATCTCACCCTGTTCAGATGCATGGATCAGCCTTTGGCAGCTTATAGAAAGCGAGGTGGAGCATGAGCCCAGTGCCAAAGCTGACAAACGGATAGATACGGCGGACACGGGGCCAGGCAATGCTGAAATACCTTTCTGGCTTGACAGATCACAGGCAGAAGGAATTTACGCTGCAGTTCCACCAGAAGCGACCATGCAGGTAGGACACACCAGAAGAGGATTGTTCTCCAAAGGCCTGAGCCATGATCGAGCACTTCCTCCGGGGAGACGCACCTTTCAGCTTCTGGAGGGCGCTGGGACCGTGCTGTAGACACAGGTTGGAGGTCAGGCAGCTGGGGAGGCAGGGGATGCCTGGTGGCCAGTGGCTGCAGGTGAGTCAGCAGTGTGCCCTTGTGGCAAAGCACACCTACTGCGCTCTGAGATGCCAGCGAAAGCGGAGCCAGCACAGGCAGGGAAGTCATCCTTCTCCTCTCTTTGGCACTCCTGAGACCATGCCTGGGCTCCTGCGTTCAGGCTGGGGCTCCTCGGTGTGCAGGCAAGGTACAGGCGTGTTGGAGGGAGTCCAGCGGGAGGCCCCAAGGCAGGCAGGGAGCTTGAGGACATGATGCACTCAGGGCCTGAGGGAACGAGGCCTTAGCAAAAGAAGGCTCAAAGGGAGACCTTATGGGTGTCTACAGCTACGTGCTCTGAGCACGTGGAGAAGATGAAGCCAGGCTCTTCTCCAAGTGCACGGTGCCGGTAGGCCGAGAGGCCACAGACACAGTTTGGAACCTGCGGAATTCTACTGACATGTGAGGACCTTATTTTCCAGTTCTTTTTGACCCTGAAAAAGCTCAAGGACTGGAATGCACTGTCCATAAATGTTGTGCAGGCTCTGGCCTTGGACGTTTTCAAGACTCGTCTGGACACAGCCCTGACCGGCCCTGTCCAACCTACATCATGCTATGGGAAGAGCAGAAAGAGTTTGGCAGGTTTGTTTGATGGGACTGGAAGTAAGGGGAGGACAGCTGGAGATCCAGCTGGTTTGGAGGAAAGGGAAATTGGCAGGGTTACGGCCATCGGGAAAGGCTGCGTGGTGTTGGGTGAGCTTGGCAGAAGCTGATTTATAAGAGGGGTTGAGCAGCGGGGCACAAAGCTTCCTGTGTTGCTTCCTCGAGTACCGATCTTCTTTTGGATAGAAGGAGAAAGTCCACAGTGCCTGTGGGGCTGAGTGGGACAGTTGGTGTCTGCAGGGCTTGGGGGTGTTGAAGATGATGTTTGTAAGAGCTGCAGCCCTGGGCTGTGCTGACAGGAGCTTGGCGCTAGGCACCGTGAAGGCGCTAGGACAGGCCAACCCCACCAAGGCCTTGTGCTGTGAGAGAGAGGACACAGGCATCAGGGAAGGAGAGACTCCCACGACATTGCATGGGGGGATGTGTCAGAGAGGTTGGTCCCCAGCTGCAGGCCTGTCGCCCCTCCACCCTGGCAAGGCAGAAGCTGCTGAGTGCAGGAGCAACAGGTGCCACTGCTGGAGGAGGCAGGAGCACAGCACAGGCATTTCAGGCATGCTAAGAACAAGAATTCTCTCCTCCCTTTCTCGTTCTGGGTTCCCCTGGCAGTCGTTTCTGGCAGCTCTGCTCTCTCAGAGCTCCCGGTGGGGACGCGGGCGGGAAACAAGGGAAACAAGGGAAAGGGAAAAACTCCCGTCCTTGGAAGAACAGCACCACGCACCAGGGCAGCCCGGGGTCACCCATAGAAAGCAGTCCTGTGCAGAGAACAAACAAGGCTTCTGGTAGACACCAAGCTGGCCATGAGCCAGTACTGTGCCCCTGCGCCAAGGAGTTCCAAGGGAATCCTCGGCCGCCTCAGACAAAGCATTGCCAAGAGGCCAAGAGAGGCGATTGCTCCCCTTTTCTCAGCACTGCTGGGCAACAGCTGGAGCGGCATCTTCTCGCACACCTTCTCTATGACCCAAGTGGGCTGCAGAGGCAGCAGAAGGCAGGCTCTGAGGCTGCTCCCCGGCACCCGCAGGGCAGCGGGGGCTGCCGCTTCCAGCCCCGGAGCGGGGAGGCAGCTCTGGAAGCTGCTCCATCTCCCGGGCCGAGGCCCCGCTGCTGCCCCAGGCTGCGGCGAGCCCCCGAGCGGCGCCGGCGCCGGGCTCAGCCCCGGGGCGGAGCTGGCGGCGGCGCGGAGCAGAGGAGGCGGCGGAGAGGAGGCGCCGCGGCCGCCGCCCAGAGCCGGGGCTGGCGCGGGGCAGCGAGGCGCGGGCGGCGGAGCGGCGGCATGCGGCGGGGCCGGGGCGCAGGGCTGGCGGGGCTGGCCGCGCTGCTGCTGGGTGCGCGGGGCTGGCGGCGGGGGGCGGGCCGGGGCTCGGCCTGCGGGGGCCCCCGCGGGGCTGCCGTCCCCTCGGGCTTCTGCACGGAGCCCTGCCGCCGCGCCGGGCTCGCGTCCCTCCCTCCCTCTGCTGCCATCCCGCCTTCCCTGCGGAAACTCGCCGTGCTCTCGCTGTCCAGCCCTGCCCGCTGCCTCCTTCCCTCCGCCTTCTGCCGCGGAGCGCCTGCAGCCGCTCCTTCCCCGCTGCTGCTTCCCCTCGGGCTCCTTCCCCGCTGCTGCTTCCCTTTGTCCCTGTTTTTGTCCAGTGATTCCACCTGGCACTCTCGCGTGCGTATGTCTGCCAGCCGTTAACGGACACCTCCGTTAATGCACCGCTAGACATCCTCTGGAAACTCTTCTCCCCCCCCCATGCCCGAACGTTCCCGGCTGGGATTTGCCATGGCGAACGGCAGGCGGGGCAGGGCACAGAGCAGGTTTTGAGGATTCCCCCTTCTTTTTCTCCTCGGCAGTGGCTGTGGGCAGAGCCCAAGTGCAGCAGGAGCCGTCGGCAGAGACCACCGAGGACACCGGCATCGCCATCAACTGCTCACACCCCAGCATATTGACAACAGACTTAATCTACTGGTACCGCCAGCTCCCGGGCCGAGGCCCCGCATTCATCACGAGCGGTCACAAAGGGTCCAGAGAGGTGCAGGACCCTCCGGGGCGGATGTCGGTGGCGGCAGACCGCCGGTCCAGCGCCCTGTGGCTCGCCCGGCCCCGGCGCAGGGACGCGGCGGTGTATTACTGCGCCGTGGGAGACACGGGGCTCGGAGCCGGGGCTGCGGCCGGGCACGAACCTCGGCGGCCGGCGCCGGGCGTGTGTGTCGGGGGCGGGGGGACAGCCCCGGCCGGGCCCGCCAGGGGGCGCTGCCGCCTCGGCCCGCCCGGCCGCGGGCGCTTCCCGCCACCGCCTGCGGCACCGGCACCGGCACCGGGATCAGCGGGTGCCCCTTGCAGTCGCTGCCCGGGCTCAGCACCTCTCCTCCTCGAGGGCTGCTGCGCATCGGTGCTCCGAGGCAGCAAACAGCCGCGCTTGGGCCGCGCTGCACGGGGAGCCTGAGAGGGTCTGTGCAAGGCAGCGGGGCGCAGCGTGTTTCCCACCACGCGCTCGTGCTTGCCCAGCACGGGGTCAGAGCCTTGCGGGTACCGTGGCGTCCCCTGGCCTGTCTGAAAAGGCCTGCCGGCATTGTCCCGCAACGCCTTCCCAGAGGGGACCGATTCCCATCCAGGCCACCTCAGGCTGCTTCTCCTCTTGCCAAGGATGCTGAGCTCTTCATGACTTTTAGGAAGGCCAAGTGACACCTCTAGGTCCTCCAAGTGCTGCCATGGCACAGGGAGTTCACGATGTCAAGAATAAAGCGAACGCAAATGCTCCAGCACGATGCTCAGCTTAGTGGGTGTCTCACCTTTGCCTGGCTGCCTTGGGCAAACACAGCAGCAGCTTCCACCCGGTAATTTTCCCCATCCCAAGGACGCACACAAAGATCTCAGCTTGGAGTTGTTATTAACACTAACAAGCTCCCTGGGCATTCAAATCAGGCAATTCCCTGCAGATCCTTGTGCATTTCTTCCTGTCAGGCTTTCCTTCCTGGAGATCTGCTGTGTCACCACCATCGTCCCCCAGATGCTGTCCCCAAGATTCCTTGCCAACAGAACAATCCTTTGTGTCTCCTGCTGTTATTTTCCTGCTTCTTCCTGGCTATGCCTGAGTTCCCGATCCTCTCAGCCATGGCCTTCAGTCATGGTGTCACCATACGCAAAGTGCTTGGCAAAAAGCACTGTCATGACAAAGAAGCTCTGCTCCCTGCCAGCGCCGGGAGTGTGGGCAGTGGGCTTTTTGGTCACCTCCTCCCAGGTGGCTCTGCTGCTGCAATGTCCCTTCTGCACCAGGAAGGTTGTTAGACCATTTCTACTGCTGTACTGGGCCAGCATGAGCATGGCGTGTTGGGGTTGGGTTGACCTTGCCTGGCTGCAACGTCTCCCCCACTCTGCTCTATCACTCCCACTACTCACCAGGATGGAAAAATAAGAAGGCTCATGGTTTGTGGCAAGGACAGGGAAATTTTGACCCAGCAGTTGGTGTCACAGGCAAACAGGCTCAGCTTGGAGAAATTAATTTCTTGCCAATCAAATCAGAGTAGGAGAATGAGAAATGAGAATAAATTTTAAAACACCTTCCCTGCAACACTTCCTTATGCCTGGGCTCACCTTCCGTCCTGACGTCCCTACTTCCTCCCCCAGAGGAACACAGGAGGATGTGCAATGGGTGCTGCAGTCAGTTCATAACTCATTCCCTCTGCCGCCTCTTCCTCCTCATGCTCTTTCCCTGCTGCGGTGTGGGGTCCCTCCCGTGGGAGACTGTCCTTCTCCAACACGAGTCCTTTCCGTGGGCTGCAGTTCTTCACAAACTGCTACAGCGTGGATCCCCCGTGGGGCCACAGATCTTGCCAGAAGCCTGCTCCATGATGGGATCTCCATGGGGTCACAGCTTCCTTCAGGGCACATCCACCTGCTGTGGCATGGGCTCCTCCATGGGCTGCAGGTGGATGTCTGCCCCACCCTTAACCTCCATGGGCTGCAGGGGGACAAGCTGCATCACCAGCTCATCAGGGACAACCTGTGTCATGAGCCACACATGAACCTGGAGCACCTCATCCCCTCCTCCTTCTTTGCTGACTTCAGTGCCTGCAGAGTTGTTTCTCTCCCATATTCTCATTCCTCTCTCCCACATGCTCTTGTGCACCACTTTTTCAACCTTCTTAAATGTATTATTGTGGAGGCGCCACCACCGTCACTGACTGGCCCAGCTTTGGTCAGTGGCAGGTCCGTCTTGTAGCCACCTGAAACTGGCTCTGAACAACATGGGGCGGCACTGACTGGCACCTTCTCACAGAAGCCACCCCGGCAGCCCCCCTGCTACCATAACCTTGCCCCATAAACCAAATACATTCCACTCCTCACCTCTGTGAATCAAGTGTTTTCAATTAACAGTCATATATGCCCTTCTCAGACAGTCCACAATGCTCACAAACTCCCCCTTACATCAGCAGGCCACAGCCAGGGCACAGGACACTGTGCAGATTGCGTCCACAGAAGGATTACTCCATTGCGGTTGGTCATGCTTTTAGAGCATTTTCTTCCATTGGAAACAGGTCTGACATCATTGCTACTGTGAACCACCGCAAGCTGGACAGAAGTTGACTGCAAATCAGCAGATAGTAGCAGCTGGGACAACCTGAGTTCTCAGGGTATAAATCAAGGCAATCAGCAGGGGAGTAAGAGAGGTGTAAAGAACCATGGCAGCTCCATCAGTAGGTGGTTTAAATCACCATCAAAAAACCCCCAGAACCTCTGGCAGCAGCGCCCTTAGTTTGGACTGTAAAACCTGCATGGATTCTGTACCCGTTTCCTCCATGTCCAAGATCTCCTCGGTCGGGCAGGCAAACCAGGGGGCATGCCAAGGGCCAGGAGCAGCGCTTTGGCGGTGCTGTGGCCAAATGGCTTGCTCATCTGTATGGAGAAATGCCATCCCTCCCTCTTCTACAAGGACCATTGCAGGTGCTATCCTCATTAAGAAGGAACTCCAGCTTGTTACAAGGTTTACTGTGGTTGGGTTAGGAAGTGCAGCTGTGCTGCTGCAGGTGATGGTTCCTTGTAGCACAGCTAGGGAAAAAGGATTTCAGACATGCAAGTGAAATGCCCTGATAAAACATTGCCCTTCAGTCGTGGTCCCTGGCGAGGAGCGACTCCTCTTGGGTCTGCACAGGGAGGCAGGCAGCAGAAGTCCTCCTGCCACATGAGCCAGGCATTGCTGCTGCTCAGCAGGCAGGGGCTGGGGATCTCTTCCACCCCACTAACATAGCCAGGCCCTGTTAGAACAGAAAGTCACAACTGAGACAGCCTGGGGGCAAGCCATTGCTTTGAATCCACAAGGAGAAGTGGTTTCTTGCTGGTACCTTTGTAACGTTGGCTCAGGCACACAATTACAAACTGGCTGCCCCGGCTTCACAGTCCACTTCCAGCCTGCTCCTGCTGCTGTGGGAAGGCCTCCTGCAGAGAGGTGTTTTGCCATAGACCGGGTCAGTACAAAGGAAATAGACCCCTAGTTAAAGAAGTGAGTTTATCTTTACTTACATTTTAAAAAATAGAATAGGAAGTGAAACAAGTAGTAAGTGAAAGGATACAGCAAGAATAAAACAAGGCAATGCACCTAATCACTGCTGCCTATGACAGGCTAAGCGGTTAAGAAAGATACATCACCAATTGCCTTAATACTTTACCGTCATCCGGGTCCACAGCTGCTGGGAGCCCTGGTTACAGTGAGGATTTGGAGAGCCTGTCCCAGCATTTGGGAGGTCCTACACAGGGCATCCACTCATAGGTGAGGTCTCCAAAGTCACTGTCAGAGGGTCCAGCTCTTATAGTGTTGAATAAACAAGATCACCTGATTTCAAATGCAGAGACATCTGGTTTCACTCTCCTCTCAGATCCCACCAAAGCCTGGCCAGGGCTACCAGGAGGAACCAAGGGAGCCTCCCTTACCTACTTGATTTTAACCACCGGTTTCCATAGAAGGCCATATATCTGGTTTCACAGCCTTGACCACCTGCCTCTAAGCAAGGAAGGATGCACTCCATCTTTGCAAATGATTATATTCTATCTAAGCTACATCTTTCACTAATGATCATGCATATTTTACCAATGATTGGATACTAAATACATATATATATATATAAAACATTTGGTTGGCGTGTTCATCTAGATGTCAAAGTTGGCTCCTGGTCCCAGCCAGTCCCCAGCGAGGCCGGTGCGGCTGCAGGAGCTGACGCAGCTGTGAAAGTTCATGTGCACAGGCTTGAGAGGCAGAGGGGAAAGGTTCAGCCCTTCGTCCTGCCTCAGCTGGGGACTGTGGTGGCAGCTACAGTGCATTACCAGGAGCCCCTGGCAGGTTTGCAGACATTGGAGAGCAGAGGGCAGCCCACCGTCCTTCTGCCACGGCCTCGGCTGAGCAGCAGGACCCTGAAGGCCTTGTGGGAGCGGGGTTGTGAATGGGGGCTGCTGCGCTCGCCAGCTGTTTTCTGCAGTCCCTGCCAGCTGTGTGAGCCAAGGGCCCTGGGTGAGAAGTGGCAGAGGAGCCCTGCTCCAGGAGCAGGAGGCAGTAAAACCGAGCAGCCCTTTGGCTTGCCTGGGGATAGCGGTTCTGGGGCCCAGGGTGGGACAAGCACCTGGCGCCTGTGGCTAATGTGGGCAGGTGAAGGGACACAGGGGGACTGCCTGTACAACGGAGAGCTGTGTGGCAGTGTCCTCCCCCTGCCAGAGTGCGGGAGCGTGCCTGTCCCTGTGCGGCTGGTTTCTGCAGCAGATGCTCTTTACAGAGATGTTTCTCTTCAGGTTCCTGCTCCACAGCCAGAGGGGAAGGGAGAGTGTGCGACACCTGGGTCCGATGCCAGGAGAAGATCACCAGGGATGCCATTCCCTCTGATGGACGGTACCTACACCACGAGGCTCTGGAGAACGTTCTGGTGGTAGAGGCTGGGGGACAGGTGCAACGAGGCCTGCCTGGAGCAGCAGGGAGAGAGTTTTGCTCCGCCCTCTGGGCTGTGGTTTGGAGGCCTCTTTGATCGGGCAGAGGCAGAGGAAGAGGTGAAGTTGCAAGCATCAGGTCCCTCCGGCTGGCAGGTGCCTGCACACCCCGTGAAGGGAGAGCGTGACATGGCCCTGATTGTGCTGGCAGCCCTGGCGGGACTGGCAGCCTTTGGTGAGATGCCACTTCCAGGCTGGGGTGAACGAGGCAAGAGTTTGCGCAGCTGGTGGTGGAAGCACGGAGGTGTCAGTCCTGACGGCCTGGGGGATCAGGGAGTGTTTCTGTAGGGAGAGCCGGGGCTGCAGGTGGGTATGGCAAATAATGTGGGAGATGTCAGGAGTAACGAGCATAAGAGGAAGGACAAGACTTTACCCTGCATTTGCAGGTACCGAGCATTCTTGAGTGTGCTGCTAATACAGTCCAAGCCTGAAAGAGGGAAGACGCTGGGGAACGGAGCTGTGTGGCATCTAGGAGCTTCTCTCCTAGGTGTGCTGGAGAAAAGGTTACCAGCCTCTGCAGGGCTGTCTCTAAACCTCGGGGGACAAACAGAAAAGGCTAACTAGAGTCAAGGAGAGCTGAAATGCTGTACAGGGACAGGGCAAGGGCAGAGGACGTGGTGTGTCATATGGAGGAGCTTCGCTAGCAAGAAGATACAGTCAGAGGTGGGAGAAGGACAGCTCATGGCTGCCGCTGCTGAAGGAGACAGCAGCAGTTAACATAGCTCAGAGGCAGATACGGAGAGAAAGAGTGGCTGGAAAGACATGTGCGCACTGCTGGAAAGCAGGATGATCTGGGCGGTGAGGAGTGGCAAGCAGCTGCAGAAAGAAGGGTGCAGGGACAAGCAGCTCAGCATCTCAGAGCCTGGGAAAAGTGAGATGGAGAGCGGGGACAGTGAGCAAGCCCAGGAAGTGACAGATGGACTGGTGCACAGGCAAGCAAGGCTGAAAGAAGTTTCTGGCTTTACAGGTCATGCCCAAAAGGACTCTGTGCTCCAGTTCCCTGCAGAAATGACCATCCAGAGAGGACACAGCACAGCTCTGCGCTGCAATTTCTCCACCAGTTCTGCCAGTTCCTACATCTTCTGGTACCAGCAGCGCCAGACGCAGTCCCCTCAGATGCTGCTGCAGGGAGTGTACAAATGGAAACCACAGGTGGATTCAGGGAGGTTCTCGTCTTCACTGTCTGTGGAGACCTCCCAGGTGGTTCTGCATGTGCGGGATGCTGAGCTCCAGGACAGCGCTGCCTATTTCTGTGCACTGAGCCCACAGTGGTGCCCACAGCACGCAGCAGCGCATAGAAACATGGGCGGTGCTGTGAGGGGCACATCCCTCCCTGCCACTGCTTGCCTGGAGCTCTGAGCTCAGCCTACTCAGCAGCAGCACCTGGGGGCTGTGGTGAGGCTGGGCCTCTGCCTCCCCAGCCTGTACTGCTGTGAGGCACAGGCCTGTGTGACTTGTGCAGCTGCGTCTGGATCCAGGCTCTTTGATGATGAGAAGCGCTCAAGAAAGCACCGCAGAGTGGACGTTTTCAAGGCCCTTCCAGATATCGAGCCTGTCCACATCTCAAGCCTATGTGTGGAGGATAATGCAAAGCTGGAGAACATCCCCTTTGCTGCAGCCACCCAAAGAATTCCCATGGTACCAGGAAAAGAAAGGAAAAGAAACATTAAATCCCTCAGTGGTAGCAGCTCCCGCCTGACCTTGGTGATCTCCTCAGGGGTCTGGGACCAGCCCCTGCCCTTGCAGAGGGAGCAGTTCCACAGTGACACACTCATGTGGCCGCAGAAGGGGTGTGTCTGGGACAAGCCAGACTCCCCTTGGGCCGCAGCCGCTGAGGCTGGGGCATCAGAAGTGATGTAGCAGTGAGCCTGTCTCTAGGCTCACGTGAAGGCAAATACCCTCTCTTGTAAAGGCAGAGAAAGGCAGGAGCAACATTAATTTACAGAGCAGCTGAGCAAATGGTTTGGCTGCCCTGCGAATGCTCACGCATTCTTGTTATTTTTCCCCTGTTTTAATTGATGTGCTGGCCTTTGCTCTGCTGCTGTTTTGCCTGCAGGTGCGGGTGCGGTAATTGCCCGTAGCAAGAGGGAGCTGCCAGCAGCCTCCTCTGTGCACCTTGAGCTGGCTGGCTTTATCCTGCAGACACAAAACAGGTTTTGCACATAATCACACCAGGGTAATGACAGTGCACGTGTTTCACCTAAGGCTGTGGTAGCGGACGGGCTGCAGGGATGGCTTCTGCGAGAAGCTGCCAGAAGCTGCCCCCATGTCAGAGCCATAGACAGAGCCAATGACAGCCGGCTCCAAGGCGGTCCTGCTGCTGGCCAAAGCAGAGCTAATCAGCAGCGCTGGCAGCGCCTCTCTGATAACATATGCAAGAAGGGGTAAAAGGTGCTGTGCATCACCTGCGAGAGAAGAGTCAGAAAATGTGAGAGAAACAACTTGGCAGGCACCGAGGTCTTTGAGGAAGGAGGGGGAGCCGGTGCCTGAAGTGCCAGAGCAGATACTCCCCTGCAGCCATGGAGAAGACACTGGTGACACAGCTTGTCTTGTGCCAACCCACGGAGGACTATGATGCAGCACATACCCACCCTGCAGCCCACGGAGGACCTCATGCCACAACAGGTGGAGATGCCCTGAAGGAAGCTGCAGAGCATAGAGAACCCTGTGCTGGAGGAGGCTCCTCAGAGAAACTGCGGCCCACAGAGAGGAGCCTACGGAGGAGACATTTTTCTAGCAGGACCTGTACAGCAGGGGGGACCCAGACTGGAACAATCCATTCCTGAAGGACTGCAGACCGTGGAAAGGACTTTATGAAGAATGGCAGTGCATGGGAAGGACCCATTTGGAGAACTTTGTCAAGGACTGCCTCCCAGAGGAGGGAGTAATGTAAGTCTACGAGATACTGCTTTTAATAAAAAGTTCCTCTAGCTTTCAGTGGTGAGTGAACTCACACAACTTGGTAGTTTCCACAGTCAGAGTAGATGAATATGAATTTGTTAATTTCCAACCCTCTAACACTGAGTGGAGGGTAATCTACTTAACGGTTACACAGTCTTACTGGTCAACTACACATGCTCGTTGAGGAAGGGTGTCTTTGTGGGCCGAGGCATCTGGTGTAAGGGCTGTGAGTTATAGTATTATAATGAAGGCAGTTTGCTTAAGGACAAATCTCTTGCTACCTGTGCAACAAGGATGAGGTACAACTTTCCTGGATGTAATTCTTCTGCAGAGTCACCTTGTCCCAAGCAGCAATTGCCTCAGCTAATTATCCTTGATAGTTCTTTGCATGGCACATCCTGAATCAAAAGTATGTGGATGTTCTCTTTCTTCAAGAAGATGTGCAGATTATTAAACAAAACCGTATGTCCATATCGTATTGTTCATTAGCTTATACATTCTGGTTAAAACATTTTGTACCATGCCCAAAAGCCAGGGACCTACAGTCCTACACCAGGACCCAGTCGCTTGCTTTACAGGCCAGCCCGGGTTACTGAAAGGCAAATGCCCCTGCTGGATAACCCCAGGCTCTAGGAGTGTTTGGCTTGGTGGAGACCTGTCAGCAAGCCCTGAAGGCAGCCAGTCCTGCTCTGAGGCTACTGTCCTGGAGGGAGGGGGCTGCATAATGTGGGGTCAAAGTCCTCCCCGCTGTGAGCTGGGTGGATGTGGGAGGAATATTTTCCCCCGCTGGATATGGAAAGCCTTTCCTGCTAAGGGATCGCGGCCTGTGATATGTAGCAGGGCACTCTGGAAGCCCACCCCAACTTGTAAGTAGCTCGTTTCCTCCTGGCTGCAAGGTTAGAAAGACTTTTGGAGACAACTCTTCTGCCTCTGCCCCCAACAGCCCCTTCCCAACTGTGTTACCGGTCATTGCTTTCGTCTTGGGGTGATGGTGCAGATTGCCATGAATTAGGGTTACTTCTGCCCCAGTATCCAGCAGAGCCGTAACACGGTGAGTGTTGTGCTGGCTCCGCAGTGTCACAAGCAGAACTCAAGGGCTGTGTTCATTCCCGCCCCTGGCCAGCCCTGTCCCTGCCCCAGGGCTGAAGAGGGGACACCCCTTCCCTGGGCTGGTTTGCAGGTGAGGAGGGATGCCACCCCGTGTGCCCCCTGCTCCCACACCACCATGTGCTGCCCAGATGCGTTTGAGCTACCGCGCCTGCATCTCACCTGGGGCTGCTGCTTCAGCTCCGAACATCCCCACGTCCACCTCCAGCACGGATGCCACAACCAACACAGCACAGGTTCTCCTTGCCTTTTCCTTGTGCGGGCCCACGCTGCCTGAAACAAGTTAATTGTTCAGGGGGGCTGGGACATTCCGATAATCCCTCCTCACTTCCCGCTTCACCAGGAAAACCACCTAGGCCACGTGTCCCGTAACAGCCTTCCATGGCTGTGTGCACGGGCCCAGTCGGGCATTTGCTCTGTCTCTGCTTCACTATTGAATAATGGGCCATATACGATTTATTTAAAGAACATGTGCTCATGTTTGTCTGAGGAGACCCTTATTGTTAACTTGAGGGTGTACTAAATCCTTGAATGGGTGACACAGGGAGGGTGCTAAATTGTCCAGGCATGAGATATCTTAATATTGTTAACTTGAAGATGTACTAAATCCTTGAATGGGTGACAGAGGGAATGTTGTGCTAATTGTCCAGGTGTGAAATATGTTAATGAGTTCATGGAAAGTTAATGAATAGACATGAGTGACTTGTATAAAGAAGGGGCTGAAAGGTTCCCTTGCTGTGCATGACTTTGGTGGAGCGATCCCCCATGCACCCACCGCTGCCAAATAAAGATAACCTGCGCTTGCTCATATATTGCTAGAGTGATTCTTTAAATCACTGTCCTTCCCCTGCAAAGGCATTTCCCACGGGGACCTGCCAGCTGCACCAAACGTTTTGCACCAGGAGCTGCTGGTTTGATTCCCAGTGGAAAGGCACCCAGACTCTGTAAATGGCCATTTCTTATCCCAGAGAATGCCACTGAAGAAAGAGATGGCAGTACAGATAATCCTATGTCCTTCAGACGCTGGGAGCCCTAAGCTACGTGCTGTCAAATAGGTGGCTCCAGTCAGGGCACAGCACACCACGCTCGTCCTGCCCATGAAAAGGTCACCCCTTCTTGGTCAGTCAAACTCTAAGACGATTGTCATGAAATAAAACAGCTCTATTCAGCATTTCTGCTGCGAAACAGAAGCCATGTTCACATGAGACCTTCCTGCTGCACTTCAGATAGAGGCAAGGACACAAGGGCAGCGCAATCACTGGCACCAAGCCGAAGCTGCCTGAAAGCTCGTCAGCTGCAATGGACGGGCTGAGTTTGTCCCCTGGCCAAGGGATCTGTGCAGAACGACACGGGCCTGAAGGCCAGGCTCTGCTTGTAGCAGGGCACAGCAGAGGCCAGGGCCTCCTCAGGATACCTGGATCACCAACTCCCTGACCTACGGTGATGTGGGGGTGAGGGTGATGGCACCCTGCTGGTTGTTTCCCTCATGTGAAGAAATGCCAGCTCTTGACCCTGCTCAGAGCAGCTTTCACATCCTCCTTTCTTAGGGTGTAAACCAAGGTGTTGAGCAGAAGAGGAAGAACCACGCAGAGAACAGCCGCTACTCTGCCTAGTGACCTTTTCGCGGGGCCTCCCGTGTAGGTGAAGACACATGAGGCATAGAACCAGGCCACAGCATTGAAATGAGAAGCGCAGCCTGAGACAGCTCAGTGCCCGTCTTCTGCACAGAAGAGCTGCAGCATGATTTAAATCTCCATTGGAAAGGACAACCGCTGGCAGCAATGCCCTTAGTTTGAGGTCTAAAACTTGGGTGGATCCTGTGCCCCTTTTCTATCTTTCCATGGTCTCCGTTGGGCAAGCAAGCTAGAGGTCGTGCCAAGAGCCAGTAGCAGCGCTCTGGCAGGGCTTTGGCAAAAGGCCTTACTTGCCAGGCACGCAACAGAAACGCCCTTATAATGGTGTTGGCCTTTTCACATTTTTGCTATGCTTGTATGTGCTTCATTAGCCATAATCCCCTCTCGGTGGAGGACAGGGGTGTAGGGATTTCCATCCTTCCACTTGTACATTTCTGTCAAGACATCGGGGTTTTCGTGGAGGAAATAGGATATGAGGCTGTGGTGGCTGCCAAGAGACAATTCCATCTCCCAGAAGGGATGAGATTTACAGGTAAGAGAATCCTCTTCCCCCAGCACTGCAGCCAATTCCTGAGCACAAGGTCTGTGGTGGAGAGGAAGCCTGCACGGCTCTAGTAGCTCACTCAGCTGTTCAGAGTCGACGTTCTTGGGCTTCTGAAGCACAGAGGAAAACCTGGTTTGTGCAGCAGCAGAGGCCCTCGCCGTGAACCGGTGGTAAAGGATCCCTTCTCCAGGCATTCTTTGCATGCGGTTCAAAGCGGCCAGCCAGCACGCTTGCCTCAGCGGTGGTGTCCTGGAGCCCAGGGCAGCACAGGCCGCCAGGGGTTCTCCAGGTGGGTACTTGGAGGGATGGATGAAGCCTGGCTGTAAAGCAGAGGGCAACATGGTGCTGTGGGTTGTGCTTAGGCTGGGCGTGTGCCTCCCCAGCCTCTGTGCCAGTGAGGAAAGCTGTGGAGATTGGTATGGGGGCGACTTTTTCAGCCAAGTCCAAGCCCAGGGGCTTGGAACACAGGAGTGAATCCTCAGCAGAAGGATCCTACTTGTCTTGCTCCTAGGCTCCCCCCAGCATCCACCGAGAGCTGCCGTTGGAGAGAATGGTTCTAGGCAGGAGGCATGATCATGCTCGTGACTTAATTCCTGGCCAAATGAGCCCAAGGAGGGAAGATCCCTCCTTGCCTTGCACCTGGGGGTTGGCTGAACCCTGAGCCTGCAATCTCACCCTGTTCAGATGCATGGATCAGCCTTTGGCAGCTTATAGAAAGCGAGGTGGAGCATGAGCCCAGTGCCAAAGCTGACAAACGGATAGATACGGCGGACACGGGGCCAGGCAATGCTGAAATACCTTTCTGGCTTGACAGATCACAGGCAGAAGGAATTTACGCTGCAGTTCCACCAGAAGCGACCATGCAGGTAGGACACACCAGAAGAGGATTGTTCTCCAAAGGCCTGAGCCATGATCGAGCACTTCCTCCGGGGAGAGGCACCTTTCAGCTTCTGGAGGGCGCTGGGACCGTGCTGTAGACACAGGTTGGAGGTCAGGCAGCTGGGGAGGCAGGGGATGCCTGGTGGCCAGTGGCTGCAGGTGAGTCAGCAGTGTGCCCTTGTGGCAAAGCACACCTACTGCGCTCTGAGATGCCAGCGAAAGCGGAGCCAGCACAGGCAGGGAAGTCATCCTTCTCCTCTCTTTGGCACTCCTGAGACCATGCCTGGGCTCCTGCGTTCAGGCTGGGGCTCCTCGGTGTGCAGGCAAGGTACAGGCGTGTTGGAGGGAGTCCAGCGGGAGGCCCCAAGGCAGGCAGGGAGCTTGAGGGCATGATGCACTCAGAGCCTGAGGGAACGAGGCCTTAGCAAAAGAAGGCTCAAAGGGAGACCTTATGGGTGTCTACAGCTACGTGCTCTGAGCACGTGGAGAAGATGAAGCCAGGCTCTTCTCCAAGTGCACGGTGCCGGTAGGCCGAGAGGCCACAGACACAGTTTGGAACCTGCGGAATTCTACTGACATGTGAGGACCTTATTTTCCAGTTCTTTTTGACCCTGAAAAAGCTCAAGGACTGGAATGCACTGTCCATAAATGTTGTGCAGGCTCTGGCCTTGGACGTTTTCAAGACTCGTCTGGACACAGCCCTGACCGGCCCTGTCCAACCTACATCATGCTATGGGAAGAGCAGAAACAGTTTGGCAGGTTTGTTTGATGGGACTGGAAGTAAGGGCAGGACAGCTGGAGATCCAGCTGGTTTGGAGGAAAGGGAAATTGGCAGGGTTACGGCCATCGGGAAAGGCTGCGTGGTGTTGGGTGAGCTTGGCAGAAGCTGATTTATAAGAGGGGTTGAGCAGCGGGGCACAAAGCTTCCTGTGTTGCTTCCTCGAGTACCGATCTTCTTTTGGATAGAAGGAGAAAGTCCACAGTGCCTGTGGGGCTGAGTGGGACAGTTGGTGTCTGCAGGGCTTGGGGGTGTTGAAGATGATGTTTGTAAGAGCTGCAGCCCTGGGCTGTGCTGACAGGAGCTTGGCGCTAGGCACCGTGAAGGCGCTAGGACAGGCCAACCCCACCAAGGCCTTGTGCTGTGAGAGAGAGGACACAGGCATCAGGGAAGGAGAGACTCCCACGACATTGCATGGGGGGATGTGTCAGAGAGGTTGGTCCCCAGCTGCAGGCCTGTCGCCCCTCCACCCTGGCAAGGCAGAAGCTGCTGAGTGCAGGAGCAACAGGTGCCACTGCTGGAGGAGGCAGGAGCACAGCACAGGCATTTCAGGCATGCTAAGAACAAGAATTCTCTCCTCCCTTTCTCGTTCTGGGTTCCCCTGGCAGAGTCGTTTCTGGCAGCTCTGCTCTCTCAGAGCTCCCGGTGGGGACGCGGGCGGGAAACAAGGGAAACAAGGGAAAGGGAAAAACTCCCGTCCTTGGAAGAACAGCACCACGCACCAGGGCAGCCCGGGGTCACCCATAGAAAGCAGTCCTGTGCAGAGAACAAACAAGGCTTCTGGTAGACACCAAGCTGGCCATGAGCCAGTACTGTGCCCCTGCGCCAAGGAGTTCCAAGGGAATCCTCGGCCGCCTCAGACAAAGCATTGCCAAGAGGCCAAGAGAGGCGATTGCTCCCCTTTTCTCAGCACTGCTGGGCAACAGCTGGAGCGGCATCTTCTCGCACACCTTCTCTATGACCCAAGTGGGCTGCAGAGGCAGCAGAAGGCAGGCTCTGAGGCTGCTCCCCGGCACCCGCAGGGCAGCGGGGGCTGCCGCTTCCAGCCCCGGAGCGGGGAGGCAGCTCTGGAAGCTGCTCCATCTCCCGGGCCGAGGCCCCGCTGCTGCCCCAGGCTGCGGCGAGCCCCCGAGCGGCGCCGGCGCCGGGCTCAGCCCCGGGGCGGAGCTGGCGGCGGCGCGGAGCAGAGGAGGCGGCGGAGAGGAGGCGCCGCGGCCGCCGCCCAGAGCCGGGGCTGGCGCGGGGCAGCGAGGCGCGGGCGGCGGAGCGGCGGCATGCGGCGGGGCCGGGGCGCAGGGCTGGCGGGGCTGGCCGCGCTGCTGCTGGGTGCGCGGGGCTGGCGGCGGGGGGCGGGCCGGGGCTCGGCCTGCGGGGGCCCCCGCGGGGCTGCCGTCCCCTCGGGCTTCTGCACGGAGCCCTGCCGCCGCGCCGGGCTCGCGTCCCTCCCTCCTCTGCTGCCATCCCGCCTTCCCTGCGGAAACTCGCCGTGCTCTCGCTGTCCAGCCCTGCCCGCTGCCTCCTTCCCTCCGCCTTCTGCCGCGGAGCGCCTGCAGCCGCTCCTTCCCCGCTGCTGCTTCCCCTCGGGCTCCTTCCCCGCTGCTGCTTCCCCGCTGCTGCTTCCCCTCGGGCTCCTTCCCTTTGTCCCTGGTTTTCTCCAGTGACTCCACCTGTCACTCTCGCGTTCGTATGTCTGCCAGCCGTTAACGGACACCTCCGTTAATGCACCGCTAGACATCCTCTGGAAACTCTTCTCCCCCCCCCATGCCCGAACGTTCCTGGCTGGGATTTGCCATGGCGAACGGCAGGCGGGGCAGGGCACAAAGCAGGTTTTGAGGATTCCCCCTTCTTTTTCTCCTCGGCAGTGGCTGTGGGCAGAGCCCAGGTGCAGCAGGAGCCGTCGGCAGAGACCACCGAGGACACCGGCATCGCCATCAGCTGCTCACACCCCAG
Organism: Falco peregrinus; assembly: GCF_023634155.1. Taxonomy (NCBI): domain Eukaryota; kingdom Metazoa; phylum Chordata; class Aves; order Falconiformes; family Falconidae; genus Falco; species Falco peregrinus. Next base: position 25,559,303 of record NC_073725.1, on the reverse strand, counting down.
CATACGGACAGAAGAATCGATAGTGTGGTACCGCCAGCTCCCGGGCCGAGGTCCCGCATTCATCACGAGCGGTCACAAAGGGTCCAGAGAGGTGCAGGACCCTCCGGGGCGGATGTCGGTGGCGGCAGACCGCCGGTCCAGCGCCCTGTGGCTCGCCCGGCCCCGGCGCAGGGACGCGGCGGTGTATTACTGCGCCGTGGGAGACACGGGGCTCGGAGCCGGGGCTGCGGCCGGGCACGAACCTCGGCGGCCGGCGCCGGGCGTGTGTGTCGGGGGCGGGGGGACAGCCCCGGCCGGGCCCGCCAGGGGGCGCTGCCGCCTCGGCCCGCCCGGCCGCGGGCGCTTCCCGCCACCGCCTGCGGCACCGGCACCGGCACCGGGATCAGCGGGTGCCCCTTGCAGTCGCTGCCCGGGCTCAGCACCTCTCCTCCTCGAGGGCTGCTGCGCATCGGTGCTCCGAGGCAGCAAACAGCCGCGCTTGGGCCGTGCTGCACGGGGAGCCTGAAAGGGTCTGTGCAAGGCAGCGGGGCGCAGCGTGTTTCCCACCACGCGCTCGTGCTTGCCCAGCACGGGGTCAGAGCCTTGCGGGTACCGTGGCGTCCCCTGGCCTGTCTGAAAAGGCCTGCCGGCATTGTCCCGCAACGCCTTCCCAGAGGGGACCGATTCCCATCCAGGCCACCTCAGGCTGCTTCTCCTCTTGCCAAGGATGCTGAGCTCTTCATGACTTTTAGGAAGGCCAAGTGACACCTCTAGGTCCTCCAAGTGCTGCCATGGCACAGGGAGTTCACGATGTCAAGAATAAAGCGAACGCAAATGCTCCAGCACGATGCTCAGCTTAGTGGGTGTCTCACCTTTGCCTGGCTGCCTTGGGCAAACACAGCAGCAGCTTCCACCCGGTAATTTTCCCCATCCCAAGGACGCACACAAAGATCTCAGCTTGGAGTTGTTATTAACACTAACAAGCTCCCTGGGCATTCAAATCAGGCAATTCCCTGCAGATCCTTGTGCATTTCTTCCTGTCAGGCTTTCCTTCCTGGAGATCTGCTGTGTCACCACCATCGTCCCCCAGATGCTGTCCCCAAGATTCCTTGCCAACAGAACAATCCTTTGTGTCTCCTGCTGTTATTTTCCTGCTTCTTCCTGGCTATGCCTGAGTTCCCGATCCTCTCAGCCATGGCCTTCAGTCATGGTGTCACCATACGCAAAGTGCTTGGCAAAAAGCACTGTCATGACAAAGAAGCTCTGCTCCCTGCCAGCGCCGGGAGTGTGGGCAGTGGGCTTTTTGGTCACCTCCTCCCAGGTGGCTCTGCTGCTGCAATGTCCCTTCTGCAAAGGGAAGTTTGTTAGCTGTAGAGGAATTATAGAGCAATGAAGTCCTGTTAATTAACATTGATAATACACAGCTGTGGGCTGCCTTCAGGGTCGGTGGGTTGGCTGATGTGGATAATGTGCAGCTGTGGCTGGTTCCTGCTAAGTAGTTAAATAGCTCTAAGGGGTATGGAAGGGGACCACTGGATGAAGAGAGACCTGGAAGAAGCAGAGGGAGGAGAAAGAGTGCACGTGTGTTCTGGATGTATAAAAAAACAAGGAGAGTGCCAGGGAGATGTGTGAAGTAGAAGGTGGGGCTGGATAAGGTAGAGGCTGGCTGCAAGAGGAGCCCTGGGTGAAGAGAGAATCCAGATGCAGCAGAGGAACGCAGCAGGGTGTACTGGCCTGAAGAGGATGAGGAAACAGCATGGACAGTAGATGACCTTGTGAAACCTTGTGAGGGATTGGCAGCTCTGCCGGGGCAAGATGCGGGAGCTACTTATTGAAGTTAAGGGGGTATGTGATGGTAAAAGCCTTGTTGCAGCCGGCTAGTTTGGATACTGCTGTGACAGTTAACTATCTCTACTGCTGTACTGGGCCAGCATGAGCATGGCGTGTTGGGGTTGGGTTGACCTTGCCTGGCTGCAACGTCTCCCCCACTCTGCTCTATCACTCCCACTACTCACCAGGATGGAAAAATAAGAAGGCTCATGGTTTGTGGCAAGGACAGGGAAATTTTGACCCAGCAGTTGGTGTCACAGGCAAACAGGCTCAGCTTGGAGAAATTAATTTCTTGCCAATCAAATCAGAGTAGGAGAATGAGAAATGAGAATAAATTTTAAAACACCTTCCCTGCAACACTTCCTTATGCCTGGGCTCACCTTCCGTCCTGACGTCCCTACTTCCTCCCCCAGAGGAACACAGGAGGATGTGCAATGGGTGCTGCAGTCAGTTCATAACTCATTCCCTCTGCCGCCTCTTCCTCCTCATGCTCTTTCCCTGCTGCGGTGTGGGGTCCCTCCCGTGGGAGACTGTCCTTCTCCAACACGAGTCCTTTCCGTGGGCTGCAGTTCTTCACAAACTGCTACAGCGTGGATCCCCCGTGGGGCCACAGATCTTGCCAGAAGCCTGCTCCATGATGGGATCTCCATGGGGTCACAGCTTCCTTCAGGGCACATCCACCTGCTGTGGCATGGGCTCCTCCATGGGCTGCAGGTGGATGTCTGCCCCACCCTTAACCTCCATGGGCTGCAGGGGGACAAGCTGCATCACCAGCTCATCAGGGACAACCTGTGTCATGAGCCACACATGAACCTGGAGCACCTCATCCCCTCCTCCTTCTTTGCTGACTTCAGTGCCTGCAGAGTTGTTTCTCTCCCATATTCTCATTCCTCTCTCCCACATGCTCTTGTGCACCACTTTTTCAACCTTCTTAAATGTATTATTGTGGAGGCGCCACCACCGTCACTGACTGGCCCAGCTTTGGTCAGTGGCAGGTCCGTCTTGTAGCCACCTGAAACTGGCTCTGAACAACATGGGGCGGCACTGACTGGCACCTTCTCACAGAAGCCACCCCGGCAGCCCCCCTGCTACCATAACCTTGCCCCATAAACCAAATACATTCCACTCCTCACCTCTGTGAATCAAGTGTTTTCAATTAACAGTCATATATGCCCTTCTCAGACAGTCCACAATGCTCACAAACTCCCCCTTACATCAGCAGGCCACAGCCAGGGCACAGGACACTGTGCAGATCGTGTCCACAGAAGGATTACTCCATTGCGGTTGGTCATGCTTTTAGAGCATTTTCTTCCATTGGAAACAGGTCTGACATCATTGCTACTGTGAACCACCGCAAGCTGGACAGAAGTTGACTGCAAATCAGCAGATAGTAGCAGCTGGGACATCCTGAGTTCTCAGGGTATAAATCAAGGCAATCAGCAGGGGAGTAAGAGAGGTGTAAAGAACCATGGCAGCTCCATCAGTAGGTGGTTTAAATCACCATCAAAAAACCCCAGAACCTCTGGCAGCAGCGCCCTTAGTTTGGACTGTAAAACCTGCATGGATTCTGTACCCGTTTCCTCCATGTCCAAGATCTCCTCGGTCGGGCAGGCAAACCAGGGGGCATGCCAAGGGCCAGGAGCAGCGCTTTGGCGGTGCTGTGGCCAAATGGCTTGCTCGTCTGTATGGAGAAATGCCATCCCTCCCTCTTCTACAAGGACCATTGCAGGTGCTATCCTCATTAAGAAGGAACTCCAGCTTGTTACAAGGTTTACTGTGGTTGGGTTAGGAAGTGCAGCTGTGCTGCTGCAGGTGATGGTTCCTTGTAGCACAGCTAGGGAAAAAGGATTTCAGACATGCAAGTGAAATGCCCTGATAAAACATTGCCCTTCAGTCGTGGTCCCTGGCGAGGAGCGACTCCTCTTGGGTCTGCACAGGGAGGCAGGCAGCAGAGGTCCTCCTGCCACATGAGCCGGGCATTGCTGCTGCTCAGCAGGCAGGGGCTGGGGATCTCTTCCACCCCACTAACATAGCCAGGCCCTGTTAGAACAGAAAGTCACAACTGAGACAGCCTGGGGGCAAGCCATTGCTTTGAATTCACAAGGAGAAGTGGTTTCTTGCTGGTACCTTTGTAACGTTGGCTCAGGCACACAATTACAAACTGGCTGCCCCGGCTTCACAGTCCACTTCCAGCCTGCTCCTGCTGCTGTGGGAAGGCCTCCTGCAGAGAGGTGTTTTGCCATAGACCGGGTCAGTACAACGAAAAGAGACCCCTAGTTAAAGAAGTGAGTTTATCTTTACTTACATTTTAAAAAATAGAATAGGAAGTGAAACAAGTAGTAAGTGAAAGGATACAGCAAGAATAAAACAAGGCAATGCACCTAATCACTGCTGCCTATGACAGGCTACAGCGGTTAAGAAAGATACATCACCAATTGCCTTAATACTTTACCGTCATCCGGGTCCACAGATGCTGGGAGCCCTGGTTACAGTGAGGATTTGGAGAGCCTGTCCCGGCATTTGGGAGGTCCTACACAGGGCATCCACTCATAGGTGAGGTCTCCAAAGTCACTGTCAGAGGGTCCAGCTCTTATAGTGTTGAATAAACAAGATCACCTGATTTCAAATGCAGAGACATCTGGTTTCACACTCCTCACAGATCCCACCAAAGCCTGGCCAGGGCTACCAGGAGGAACCAAGGGAGCCTCCCTTACCTACTTGATTTTAACCACCGGTTTCCATAGAAGGCCATATATCTGGTTTCACAGCCTTGACCACCTGCCTCCAAGCAAGGAAGGATGCACTCCATCTTTGCAAATGATTATATTCTATCTAAGCTACATCTTTCACTAATGATCATGCATATTTTACCAATGATTGGATACTAAATACATACATATATATATAAAACATTTGGTTGGCGTGTTCATCTAGATGTCAAAGTTGGCTCCTGGTCCCAGCCAGTCCCCAGCGAGGCCGGTGCGGCTGCAGGAGCTGACGCAGCTGTGAAAGTTCATGTGCACAGGCTTGAGAGGCAGAGGGGAAAGGTTCAGCCCTTCGTCCTGCCTCAGCTGGGGACTGTGGTGGCAGCTACAGTGCATTACCAGGAGCCCCTGGCAGGTTTGCAGACATTGGAGAGCAGAGGGCAGCCCACCGTCCTTCTGCCACGGCCTCGGCTGAGCAGCAGGACCCTGAAGGCCTTGTGGGAGCGGGGTTGTGAATGGGGGCTGCTGCGCTCGCCAGCTGTTTTCTGCAGTCCCTGCCAGCTGTGTGAGCCAAGGGCCCTGGGTGAGAAGTGGCAGAGGAGCCCTGCTCCAGGAGCAGGAGGCAGTAAAACCGAGCAGCCCTTTGGCTTGCCTGGGGATAGCGGTTCTGGGGCCCAGGGTGGGACAAGCACCTGGCGCCTGTGGCTAATGTGGGCAGGTGAAGGGACACAGGGGGACTGCCTGTACAACGGAGAGCTGTGTGGCAGTGTCCTCCCCCTGCCAGAGTGCGGGAGCGTGCCTGTCCCTGTGCGGCTGGTTTCTGCAGCAGATGCTCTTTACAGAGATGTTTCTCTTCAGGTTCCTGCTCCACAGCCAGAGGGGAAGGGAGAGTGTGCGACACCTGGGTCCGATGCCAGGAGAAGATCACCAGGGATGCCATTCCCTCTGATGGACGGTACCTACACCACGAGGCTCTGGAGAACGTTCTGGTGGTAGAGGCTGGGGGACAGGTGCAACGAGGCCTGCCTGGAGCAGCAGGGAGAGAGTTTTGCTCCGCCCTCTGGGCTGTGGTTTGGAGGCCTCTTTGATCGGGCAGAGGCAGAGGAAGAGGTGAAGTTGCAAGCATCAGGTCCCTCCGGCTGGCAGGTGCCTGCACACCCCGTGAAGGGAGAGCGTGACATGGCCCTGATTGTGCTGGCAGCCCTGGCGGGACTGGCAGCCTTTGGTGAGATGCCACTTCCAGGCTGGGGTGAACGAGGCAAGAGTTTGCGCAGCTGGTGGTGGAAGCACGGAGGTGTCAGTCCTGACGGCCTGGGGGATCAGGGAGTGTTTCTGTAGGGAGAGCCGGGGCTGCAGGTGGGTATGGCAAATAATGTGGGAGATGTCAGGAGTAACGAGCATAAGAGGAAGGACAAGACTTTACCCTGCATTTGCAGGTACCGAGCATTCTTGAGTGTGCTGCTAATACAGTCCAAGCCTGAAAGAGGGAAGACGCTGGGGAACGGAGCTGTGTGGCATCTAGGAGCTTCTCTCCTAGGTGTGCTGGAGAAAAGGTTACCAGCCTCTGCAGGGCTGTCTCTAAACCTCGGGGGACAAACAGAAAAGGCTAACTAGAGTCAAGGAGAGCTGAAATGCTGTACAGGGACAGGGCAAGGGCAGAGGACGTGGTGTGTCATATGGAGGAGCTTCGCTAGCAAGAAGATACAGTCAGAGGTGGGAGAAGGACAGCTCATGGCTGCCGCTGCTGAAGGAGACAGCAGCAGTTAACATAGCTCAGAGGCAGATACGGAGAGAAAGAGTGGCTGGAAAGACATGTGCGCACTGCTGGAAAGCAGGATGATCTGGGCGGTGAGGAGTGGCAAGCAGCTGCAGAAAGAAGGGTGCAGGGACAAGCAGCTCAGCATCTCAGAGCCTGGGAAAAGTGAGATGGAGAGCGGGGACAGTGAGCAAGCCCAGGAAGTGACAGATGGACTGGTGCACAGGCAAGCAAGGCTGAAAGAAGTTTCTGGCTTTACAGGTCATGCCCAAAAGGACTCTGTGCTCCAGTTCCCTGCAGAAATGACCATCCAGAGAGGACACAGCACAGCTCTGCGCTGCAATTTCTCCACCAGTTCTGCCAGTTCCTACATCTTCTGGTACCAGCAGCGCCAGACGCAGTCCCCTCAGATGCTGCTGCAGGGAGTGTACAAATGGAAACCGCAGGTGGATTCAGGGAGGTTCTCGTCTTCACTGTCTGTGGAGACCTCCCAGGTGGTTCTGCATGTGCGGGATGCTGAGCTCCAGGACAGCGCTGCCTATTTCTGTGCACTGAGCCCACAGTGGTGCCCACAGCACGCAGCAGCGCATAGAAACATGGGCGGTGCTGTGAGGGGCACATCCCTCCCTGCCACTGCTTGCCTGGAGCTCTGAGCTCAGCCTACTCAGCAGCAGCACCTGGGGGCTGTGGTGAGGCTGGGCCTCTGCCTCCCCAGCCTGTACTGCTGTGAGGCACAGGCCTGTGTGACTTGTGCAGCTGCGTCTGGATCCAGGCTCTTTGATGATGAGAAGCGCTCAAGAAAGCACCGCAGAGTGGACGTTTTCAAGGCCCTTCCAGATATCGAGCCTGTCCACATCTCAAGCCTATGTGTGGAGGATAATGCAAAGCTGGAGAACATCCCCTTTGCTGCAGCCACCCAAAGAATTCCCATGGTACCAGGAAAAGAAAGGAAAAGAAACATTAAATCCCTCAGTGGTAGCAGCTCCCGCCTGACCTTGGTGATCTCCTCAGGGGTCTGGGACCAGCCCCTGCCCTTGCAGAGGGAGCAGTTCCACAGTGACACACTCATGTGGCCGCAGAAGGGGTGTGTCTGGGACAAGCCAGACTCCCCTTGGGCCGCAGCCGCTGAGGCTGGGGCATCAGAAGTGATGTAGCAGTGAGCCTGTCTCTAGGCTCACGTGAAGGCAAATACCCTCTCTTGTAAAGGCAGAGAAAGGCAGGAGCAACATTAATTTACAGAGCAGCTGAGCAAATGGTTTGGCTGCCCTGCGAATGCTCACGCATTCTTGTTATTTTTCCCCTGTTTTAATTGATGTGCTGGCCTTTGCTCTGCTGCTGTTTTGCCTGCAGGTGCGGGTGCGGTAATTGCCCGTAGCAAGAGGGAGCTGCCAGCAGCCTCCTCTGTGCACCTTGAGCTGGCTGGCTTTATCCTGCAGACACAAAACAGGTTTTGCACATAATCACACCAGGGTAATGACAGTGCACGTGTTTCACCTAAGGCTGTGGTAGCGGACGGGCTGCAGGGATGGCTTCTGCGAGAAGCTGCCAGAAGCTGCCCCCATGTCAGAGCCATAGACAGAGCCAATGACAGCCGGCTCCAAGGCGGTCCTGCTGCTGGCCAAAGCAGAGCTAATCAGCAGCGCTGGCAGCGCCTCTCTGATAACATATGCAAGAAGGGGTAAAAGGTGCTGTGCATCACCTGCGAGAGAAGAGTCAGAAAATGTGAGAGAAACAACTTGGCAGGCACCGAGGTCTTTGAGGAAGGAGGGGGAGCCGGTGCCTGAAGTGCCAGAGCAGATACTCCCCTGCAGCCATGGAGAAGACACTGGTGACACAGCTTGTCTTGTGCCAACCCACGGAGGACTATGATGCAGCACATACCCACCCTGCAGCCCACGGAGGACCTCATGCCACAACAGGTGGAGATGCCCTGAAGGAAGCTGCAGAGCATAGAGAACCCTGTGCTGGAGGAGGCTCCTCAGAGAAACTGCGGCCCACAGAGAGGAGCCTACGGAGGAGACATTTTTCTAGCAGGACCTGTACAGCAGGGGGGACCCAGACTGGAACAATCCATTCCTGAAGGACTGCAGACCGTGGAAAGGACTTTATGAAGAATGGCAGTGCATGGGAAGGACCCATTTGGAGAACTTTGTCAAGGACTGCCTCCCAGAGGAGGGAGTAATGTAAGTCTACGAGATACTGCTTTTAATAAAAAGTTCCTCTAGCTTTCAGTGGTGAGTGAACTCACACAACTTGGTAGTTTCCACAGTCAGAGTAGATGAATATGAATTTGTTAATTTCCAACCCTCTAACACTGAGTGGAGGGTAATCTACTTAACGGTTACACAGTCTTACTGGTCAACTACACATGCTCGTTGAGGAAGGGTGTCTTTGTGGGCCGAGGCATCTGGTGTAAGGGCTGTGAGTTATAGTATTATAATGAAGGCAGTTTGCTTAAGGACAAATCTCTTGCTACCTGTGCAACAAGGATGAGGTACAACTTTCCTGGATGTAATTCTTCTGCAGAGTCACCTTGTCCCAAGCAGCAATTGCCTCAGCTAATTATCCTTGATAGTTCTTTGCATGGCACATCCTGAATCAAAAGTATGTGGATGTTCTCTTTCTTCAAGAAGATGTGCAGATTATTAAACAAAACCGTATGTCCATATCGTATTGTTCATTAGCTTATACATTCTGGTTAAAACATTTTGTACCATGCCCAAAAGCCAGGGACCTACAGTCCTACACCAGGACCCAGTCGCTTGCTTTACAGGCCAGCCCGGGTTACTGAAAGGCAAATGCCCCTGCTGGATAACCCCAGGCTCTAGGAGTGTTTGGCTTGGTGGAGACCTGTCAGCAAGCCCTGAAGGCAGCCAGTCCTGCTCTGAGGCTACTGTCCTGGAGGGAGGGGGCTGCATAATGTGGGGTCAAAGTCCTCCCCGCTGTGAGCTGGGTGGATGTGGGAGGAATATTTTCCCCCGCTGGATATGGAAAGCCTTTCCTGCTAAGGGATCGCGGCCTGTGATATGTAGCAGGGCACTCTGGAAGCCCACCCCAACTTGTAAGTAGCTCGTTTCCTCCTGGCTGCAAGGTTAGAAAGACTTTTGGAGACAACTCTTCTGCCTCTGCCCCCAACAGCCCCTTCCCAACTGTGTTACCGGTCATTGCTTTCGTCTTGGGGTGATGGTGCAGATTGCCATGAATTAGGGTTACTTCTGCCCCAGTATCCAGCAGAGCCGTAACACGGTGAGTGTTGTGCTGGCTCCGCAGTGTCACAAGCAGAACTCAAGGGCTGTGTTCATTCCCGCCCCTGGCCAGCCCTGTCCCTGCCCCAGGGCTGAAGAGGGGACACCCCTTCCCTGGGCTGGTTTGCAGGTGAGGAGGGATGCCACCCCGTGTGCCCCCTGCTCCCACACCACCATGTGCTGCCCAGATGCGTTTGAGCTACCGCGCCTGCATCTCACCTGGGGCTGCTGCTTCAGCTCCGAACATCCCCACGTCCACCTCCAGCACGGATGCCACAACCAACACAGCACAGGTTCTCCTTGCCTTTTCCTTGTGCGGGCCCACGCTGCCTGAAACAAGTTAATTGTTCAGGGGGGCTGGGACATTCCGATAATCCCTCCTCACTTCCCGCTTCACCAGGAAAACCACCTAGGCCACGTGTCCCGTAACAGCCTTCCATGGCTGTGTGCGCGGGCCCAGTCGGGCATTTGCTCTGTCTCTGCTTCACTATTGAATAATGGGCCATATACGATTTATTTAAAGAACATGTGCTCATGTTTGTCTGAGGAGACCCTTATTGTTAACTTGAGGGTGTACTAAATCCTTGAATGGGTGACACAGGGAGGGTGCTAAATTGTCCAGGCATGAGATATCTTAATATTGTTAACTTGAAGATGTACTAAATCCTTGAATGGGTGACAGAGGGAATGTTGTGCTAATTGTCCAGGTGTGAAATATGTTAATGAGTTCATGGAAAGTTAATGAATAGACATGAGTGACTTGTATAAAGAAGGGGCTGAAAGGTTCCCTTGCTGTGCATGACTTTGGTGGAGCGATCCCCCATGCACCCACCGCTGCCAAATAAAGATAACCTGCGCTTGCTCATATATTGCTAGAGTGATTCTTTAAATCACTGTCCTTCCCCTGCAAAGGCATTTCCCACGGGGACCTGCCAGCTGCACCAAACGTTTTGCACCAGGAGCTGCTGGTTTGATTCCCAGTGGAAAGGCACCCAGACTCTGTAAATGGCCATTTCTTATCCCAGAGAATGCCACTGAAGAAAGAGATGGCAGTACAGATAATCCTATGTCCTTCAGACGCTGGGAGCCCTAAGCTACGTGCTGTCAAATAGGTGGCTCCAGTCAGGGCACAGCACACCACGCTCGTCCTGCCCATGAAAAGGTCACCCCTTCTTGGTCAGTCAAACTCTAAGACGATTGTCATGAAATAAAACAGCTCTATTCAGCATTTCTGCTGCGAAACAGAAGCCATGTTCACATGAGACCTTCCTGCTGCACTTCAGATAGAGGCAAGGACACAAGGGCAGCGCAATCACTGGCACCAAGCCGAAGCTGCCTGAAAGCTCGTCAGCTGCAATGGACGGGCTGAGTTTGTCCCCTGGCCAAGGGATCTGTGCAGAACGACACGGGCCTGAAGGCCAGGCTCTGCTTGTAGCAGGGCACAGCAGAGGCCAGGGCCTCCTCAGGATACCTGGATCACCAACTCCCTGACCTACGGTGATGTGGGGGTGAGGGTGATGGCACCCTGCTGGTTGTTTCCCTCATGTGAAGAAATGCCAGCTCTTGACCCTGCTCAGAGCAGCTTTCACATCCTCCTTTCTTAGGGTGTAAACCAAGGTGTTGAGCAGAAGAGGAAGAACCACGCAGAGAACAGCCGCTACTCTGCCTAGTGACCTTTTCGCGGGGCCTCCCGTGTAGGTGAAGACACATGAGGCATAGAACCAGGCCACAGCATTGAAATGAGAAGCGCAGCCTGAGACAGCTCAGTGCCCGTCTTCTGCACAGAAGAGCTGCAGCATGATTTAAATCTCCATTGGAAAGGACAACCGCTGGCAGCAATGCCCTTAGTTTGAGGTCTAAAACTTGGGTGGATCCTGTGCCCCTTTTCTATCTTTCCATGGTCTCCGTTGGGCAAGCAAGCTAGAGGTCGTGCCAAGAGCCAGTAGCAGCGCTCTGGCAGGGCTTTGGCAAAAGGCTTTACTTGCCAGGCATGCAACAGAAACGCCCTTATAATGGTGTTGGCCTTTTCACATTTTTGCTATGCTTGTATGTGCTTCATTAGCCATAATCCCCTCTCGGTGGAGGACAGGGGTGTAGGGATTTCCATCCTTCCACTTGTACATTTCTGTCAAGACATCGGGGTTTTCGTGGAGGAAATAGGATATGAGGCTGTGGTGGCTGCCAAGAGACAATTCCATCTCCCAGAAGGGATGAGATTTACAGGTAAGAGAATCCTCTTCCCCCAGCACTGCAGCCAATTCCTGAGCACAAGGTCTGTGGTGGAGAGGAAGCCTGCACGGCTCTAGTAGCTCACTCAGCTGTTCAGAGTCGACGTTCTTGGGCTTCTGAAGCACAGAGGAAAACCTGGTTTGTGCAGCGGCAGAGGCCCTCGCCGTGAACCGGTGGTAAAGGATCCCTTCTCCAGGCATTCTTTGCATGCGGTTCAAAGCGGCCAGCCAGCACGCTTGCCTCAGCGGTGGTGTCCTGGAGCCCAGGGCAGCACAGGCCGCCAGGGGTTCTCCAGGTGGGTACTTGGAGGGATGGATGAAGCCTGGCTGTAAAGCAGAGGGCAACATGGTGCTGTGGGTTGTGCTTAGGCTGGGCGTGTGCCTCCCCAGCCTCTGTGCCAGTGAGGAAAGCTGTGGAGATTGGTATGGGGGCGACTTTTTCAGCCAAGTCCAAGCCCAGGGGCTTGGAACACAGGAGTGAATCCTCAGCAGAAGGATCCTACTTGTCTTGCTCCTAGGCTCCCCCCAGCATCCACCGAGAGCTGCCGTTGGAGAGAATGGTTCTAGGCAGGAGGCATGATCATGCTCGTGACTTAATTCCTGGCCAAATGAGCCCAAGGAGGGAAGATCCCTCCTTGCCTTGCACCTGGGGGTTGGCTGAACCCTGAGCCTGCAATCTCACCCTGTTCAGATGCATGGATCAGCCTTTGGCAGCTTATAGAAAGCGAGGTGGAGCATGAGCCCAGTGCCAAAGCTGACAAACGGATAGATACGGCGGACACGGGGCCAGGCAATGCTGAAATACCTTTCTGGCTTGACAGATCACAGGCAGAAGGAATTTACGCTGCAGTTCCACCAGAAGCGACCATGCAGGTAGGACACACCAGAAGAGGATTGTTCTCCAAAGGCCTGAGCCATGATCGAGCACTTCCTCCGGGGAGAGGCACCTTTCAGCTTCTGGAGGGCGCTGGGACCGTGCTGTAGACACAGGTTGGAGGTCAGGCAGCTGGGGAGGCAGGGGATGCCTGGTGGCCAGTGGCTGCAGGTGAGTCAGCAGTGTGCCCTTGTGGCAAAGCACACCTACTGCGCTCTGAGATGCCAGCGAAAGCGGAGCCAGCACAGGCAGGGAAGTCATCCTTCTCCTCTCTTTGGCACTCCTGAGACCATGCCTGGGCTCCTGCGTTCAGGCTGGGGCTCCTCGGTGTGCAGGCAAGGTACAGGCGTGTTGGAGGGAGTCCAGCGGGAGGCCCCAAGGCAGGCAGGGAGCTTGAGGGCATGATGCACTCAGAGCCTGAGGGAACGAGGCCTTAGCAAAAGAAGGCTCAAAGGGAGACCTTATGGGTGTCTACAGCTACGTGCTCTGAGCACGTGGAGAAGATGAAGCCAGGCTCTTCTCCAAGTGCACGGTGCCGGTAGGCCGAGAGGCCACAGACACAGTTTGGAACCTGCGGAATTCTACTGACATGTGAGGACCTTATTTTCCAGTTCTTTTTGACCCTGAAAAAGCTCAAGGACTGGAATGCACTGTCCATAAATGTTGTGCAGGCTCTGGCCTTGGACGTTTTCAAGACTCGTCTGGACACAGCCCTGACCGGCCCTGTCCAACCTACATCATGCTATGGGAAGAGCAGAAACAGTTTGGCAGGTTTGTTTGATGGGACTGGAAGTAAGGGGAGGACAGCTGGAGATCCAGCTGGTTTGGAGGAAAGGGAAATTGGCAGGGTTACGGCCATCGGGAAAGGCTGCGTGGTGTTGGGTGAGCTTGGCAGAAGCTGATTTATAAGAGGGGTTGAGCAGCGGGGCACAAAGCTTCCTGTGTTGCTTCCTCGAGTACCGATCTTCTTTTGGATAGAAGGAGAAAGTCCACAGTGCCTGTGGGGCTGAGTGGGACAGTTGGTGTCTGCAGGGCTTGGGGGTGTTGAAGATGATGTTTGTAAGAGCTGCAGCCCTGGGCTGTGCTGACAGGAGCTTGGCGCTAGGCACCGTGAAGGCGCTAGGACAGGCCAACCCCACCAAGGCCTTGTGCTGTGAGAGAGAGGACACAGGCATCAGGGAAGGAGAGACTCCCACGACATTGCATGGGGGGATGTGTCAGAGAGGTTGGTCCCCAGCTGCAGGCCTGTCGCCCCTCCACCCTGGCAAGGCAGAAGCTGCTGAGTGCAGGAGCAACAGGTGCCACTGCTGGAGGAGGCAGGAGCACAGCACAGGCATTTCAGGCATGCTAAGAACAAGAATTCTCTCCTCCCTTTCTCGTTCTGGGTTCCCCTGGCAGAGTCGTTTCTGGCAGCTCTGCTCTCTCAGAGCTCCCGGTGGGGACGCGGGCGGGAAACAAGGGAAACAAGGGAAAGGGAAAAACTCCCGTCCTTGGAAGAACAGCACCACGCACCAGGGCAGCCCGGGGTCACCCATAGAAAGCAGTCCTGTGCAGAGAACAAACAAGGCTTCTGGTAGACACCAAGCTGGCCATGAGCCAGTACTGTGCCCCTGCGCCAAGGAGTTCCAAGGGAATCCTCGGCCGCCTCAGACAAAGCATTGCCAAGAGGCCAAGAGAGGCGATTGCTCCCCTTTTCTCAGCACTGCTGGGCAACAGCTGGAGCGGCATCTTCTCGCACACCTTCTCTATGACCCAAGTGGGCTGCAGAGGCAGCAGAAGGCAGGCTCTGAGGCTGCTCCCCGGCACCCGCAGGGCAGCGGGGGCTGCCGCTTCCAGCCCCGGAGCGGGGAGGCAGCTCTGGAAGCTGCTCCATCTCCCGGGCCGAGGCCCCGCTGCTGCCCCAGGCTGCGGCGAGCCCCCGAGCGGCGCCGGCGCCGGGCTCAGCCCCGGGGCGGAGCTGGCGGCGGCGCGGAGCAGAGGAGGCGGCGGAGAGGAGGCGCCGCGGCCGCCGCCCAGAGCCGGGGCTGGCGCGGGGCAGCGAGGCGCGGGCGGCGGAGCGGCGGCATGCGGCGGGGCCGGGGCGCAGGGCTGGCGGGGCTGGCCGCGCTGCTGCTGGGTGCGCGGGGCTGGCGGCGGGGGGCGGGCCGGGGCTCGGCCTGCGGGGGCCCCCGCGGGGCTGCCGTCCCCTCGGGCTTCTGCACGGAGCCCTGCCGCCGCGCCGGGCTCGCGTCCCTCCCTCCTCTGCTGCCATCCCGCCTTCCCTGCGGAAACTCGCCGTGCTCTCGCTGTCCAGCCCTGCCCGCTGCCTCCTTCCCTCCGCCTTCTGCCGCGGAGCGCCTGCAGCCGCTCCTTCCCCGCTGCTGCTTCCCCTCGGGCTCCTTCCCCGCTGCTGCTTCCCCGCTGCTGCTTCCCCTCGGGCTCCTTCCCTTTGTCCCTGGTTTTCTCCAGTGACTCCACCTGTCACTCTCGCGTTCGTATGTCTGCCAGCCGTTAACGGACACCTCCGTTAATGCACCGCTAGACATCCTCTGGAAACTCTTCTCCCCCCCCCATGCCCGAACGTTCCTGGCTGGGATTTGCCATGGCGAACGGCAGGCGGGGCAGGGCACAAAGCAGGTTTTGAGGATTCCCCCTTCTTTTTCTCCTCGGCAGTGGCTGTGGGCAGAGCCCAGGTGCAGCAGGAGCCGTCGGCAGAGACCACCGAGGACACCGGCATCGCCATCAGCTGCTCACACCCCAGCATACGGACAGAAGAATCGATAGTGTGGTACCGCCAGCTCCCGGGCCGAGGTCCCGCATTCATCACGAGCGGTCACAAAGGGTCCAGAGAGGTGCAGGACCCTCCGGGGCGGATGTCGGTGGCGGCAGACCGCCGGTCCAGCGCCCTGTGGCTCGCCCGGCCCCGGCGCAGGGACGCGGCGGTGTATTACTGCGCCGTGGGAGACACGGGGCTCGGAGCCGGGGCTGCGGCCGGGCACGAACCTCGGCGGCCGGCGCCGGGCGTGTGTGTCGGGGGCGGGGGGACAGCCCCGGCCGGGCCCGCCAGGGGGCGCTGCCGCCTCGGCCCGCCCGGCCGCGGGCGCTTCCCGCCACCGCCTGCGGCACCGGCACCGGCACCGGGATCAGCGGGTGCCCCTTGCAGTCGCTGCCCGGGCTCAGCACCTCTCCTCCTCGAGGGCTGCTGCGCATCGGTGCTCCGAGGCAGCAAACAGCCGCGCTTGGGCCGTGCTGCACGGGGAGCCTGAAAGGGTCTGTGCAAGGCAGCGGGGCGCAGCGTGTTTCCCACCACGCGCTCGTGCTTGCCCAGCACGGGGTCAGAGCCTTGCGGGTACCGTGGCGTCCCCTGGCCTGTCTGAAAAGGCCTGCCGGCATTGTCCCGCAACGCCTTCCCAGAGGGGACCGATTCCCATCCAGGCCACCTCAGGCTGCTTCTCCTCTTGCCAAGGATGCTGAGCTCTTCATGACTTTTAGGAAGGCCAAGTGACACCTCTAGGTCCTCCAAGTGCTGCCATGGCACAGGGAGTTCACGATGTCAAGAATAAAGCGAACGCAAATGCTCCAGCACGATGCTCAGCTTAGTGGGTGTCTCACCTTTGCCTGGCTGCCTTGGGCAAACACAGCAGCAGCTTCCACCCGGTAATTTTCCCCATCCCAAGGACGCACACAAAGATCTCAGCTTGGAGTTGTTATTAACACTAACAAGCTCCCTGGGCATTCAAATCAGGCAATTCCCTGCAGATCCTTGTGCATTTCTTCCTGTCAGGCTTTCCTTCCTGGAGATCTGCTGTGTCACCACCATCGTCCCCCAGATGCTGTCCCCAAGATTCCTTGCCAACAGAACAATCCTTTGTGTCTCCTGCTGTTATTTTCCTGCTTCTTCCTGGCTATGCCTGAGTTCCCGATCCTCTCAGCCATGGCCTTCAGTCATGGTGTCACCATACGCAAAGTGCTTGGCAAAAAGCACTGTCATGACAAAGAAGCTCTGCTCCCTGCCAGCGCCGGGAGTGTGGGCAGTGGGCTTTTTGGTCACCTCCTCCCAGGTGGCTCTGCTGCTGCAATGTCCCTTCTGCAAAGGGAAGTTTGTTAGCTGTAGAGGAATTATAGAGCAATGAAGTCCTGTTAATTAACATTGATAATACACAGCTGTGGGCTGCCTTCAGGGTCGGTGGGTTGGCTGATGTGGATAATGTGCAGCTGTGGCTGGTTCCTGCTAAGTAGTTAAATAGCTCTAAGGGGTATGGAAGGGGACCACTGGATGAAGAGAGACCTGGAAGAAGCAGAGGGAGGAGAAAGAGTGCACGTGTGTTCTGGATGTATAAAAAAACAAGGAGAGTGCCAGGGAGATGTGTGAAGTAGAAGGTGGGGCTGGATAAGGTAGAGGCTGGCTGCAAGAGGAGCCCTGGGTGAAGAGAGAATCCAGATGCAGCAGAGGAACGCAGCAGGGTGTACTGGCCTGAAGAGGATGAGGAAACAGCATGGACAGTAGATGACCTTGTGAAACCTTGTGAGGGATTGGCAGCTCTGCCGGGGCAAGATGCGGGAGCTACTTATTGAAGTTAAGGGGGTATGTGATGGTAAAAGCCTTGTTGCAGCCGGCTAGTTTGGATACTGCTGTGACAGTTAACTATCTCTACTGCTGTACTGGGCCAGCATGAGCATGGCGTGTTGGGGTTGGGTTGACCTTGCCTGGCTGCAACGTCTCCCCCACTCTGCTCTATCACTCCCACTACTCACCAGGATGGAAAAATAAGAAGGCTCATGGTTTGTGGCAAGGACAGGGAAATTTTGACCCAGCAGTTGGTGTCACAGGCAAACAGGCTCAGCTTGGAGAAATTAATTTCTTGCCAATCAAATCAGAGTAGGAGAATGAGAAATGAGAATAAATTTTAAAACACCTTCCCTGCAACACTTCCTTATGCCTGGGCTCACCTTCCGTCCTGACGTCCCTACTTCCTCCCCCAGAGGAACACAGGAGGATGTGCAATGGGTGCTGCAGTCAGTTCATAACTCATTCCCTCTGCCGCCTCTTCCTCCTCATGCTCTTTCCCTGCTGCGGTGTGGGGTCCCTCCCGTGGGAGACTGTCCTTCTCCAACACGAGTCCTTTCCGTGGGCTGCAGTTCTTCACAAACTGCTACAGCGTGGATCCCCCGTGGGGCCACAGATCTTGCCAGAAGCCTGCTCCATGATGGGATCTCCATGGGGTCACAGCTTCCTTCAGGGCACATCCACCTGCTGTGGCATGGGCTCCTCCATGGGCTGCAGGTGGATGTCTGCCCCACCCTTAACCTCCATGGGCTGCAGGGGGACAAGCTGCATCACCAGCTCATCAGGGACAACCTGTGTCATGAGCCACACATGAACCTGGAGCACCTCATCCCCTCCTCCTTCTTTGCTGACTTCAGTGCCTGCAGAGTTGTTTCTCTCCCATATTCTCATTCCTCTCTCCCACATGCTCTTGTGCACCACTTTTTCAACCTTCTTAAATGTATTATTGTGGAGGCGCCACCACCGTCACTGACTGGCCCAGCTTTGGTCAGTGGCAGGTCCGTCTTGTAGCCACCTGAAACTGGCTCTGAACAACATGGGGCGGCACTGACTGGCACCTTCTCACAGAAGCCACCCCGGCAGCCCCCCTGCTACCATAACCTTGCCCCATAAACCAAATACATTCCACTCCTCACCTCTGTGAATCAAGTGTTTTCAATTAACAGTCATATATGCCCTTCTCAGACAGTCCACAATGCTCACAAACTCCCCCTTACATCAGCAGGCCACAGCCAGGGCACAGGACACTGTGCAGATCGTGTCCACAGAAGGATTACTCCATTGCGGTTGGTCATGCTTTTAGAGCATTTTCTTCCATTGGAAACAGGTCTGACATCATTGCTACTGTGAACCACCGCAAGCTGGACAGAAGTTGACTGCAAATCAGCAGATAGTAGCAGCTGGGACATCCTGAGTTCTCAGGGTATAAATCAAGGCAATCAGCAGGGGAGTAAGAGAGCTGTAAAGAACCATGGCAGCTCCATCAGTAGGTGGTTTAAATCACCATCAAAAAACCCCAGAACCTCTGGCAGCAGCGCCCTTAGTTTGGACTGTAAAACCTGCATGGATTCTGTACCCGTTTCCTCCATGTCCAAGATCTCCTCGGTCGGGCAGGCAAACCAGGGGGCATGCCAAGGGCCAGGAGCAGCGCTTTGGCGGTGCTGTGGCCAAATGGCTTGCTCGTCTGTATGGAGAAATGCCATCCCTCCCTCTTCTACAAGGACCATTGCAGGTGCTATCCTCATTAAGAAGGAACTCCAGCTTGTTACAAGGTTTACTGTGGTTGGGTTAGGAAGTGCAGCTGTGCTGCTGCAGGTGATGGTTCCTTGTAGCACAGCTAGGGAAAAAGGATTTCAGACATGCAAGTGAAATGCCCTGATAAAACATTGCCCTTCAGTCGTGGTCCCTGGCGAGGAGCGACTCCTCTTGGGTCTGCACAGGGAGGCAGGCAGCAGAGGTCCTCCTGCCACATGAGCCGGGCATTGCTGCTGCTCAGCAGGCAGGGGCTGGGGATCTCTTCCACCCCACTAACATAGCCAGGCCCTGTTAGAACAGAAAGTCACAACTGAGACAGCCTGGGGGCAAGCCATTGCTTTGAATTCACAAGGAGAAGTGGTTTCTTGCTGGTACCTTTGTAACGTTGGCTCAGGCACACAATTACAAACTGGCTGCCCCGGCTTCACAGTCCACTTCCAGCCTGCTCCTGCTGCTGTGGGAAGGCCTCCTGCAGAGAGGTGTTTTGCCATAGACCGGGTCAGTACAACGAAAAGAGACCCCTAGTTAAAGAAGTGAGTTTATCTTTACTTACATTTTAAAAAATAGAATAGGAAGTGAAACAAGTAGTAAGTGAAAGGATACAGCAAGAATAAAACAAGGCAATGCACCTAATCACTGCTGCCTATGACAGGCTACAGCGGTTAAGAAAGATACATCACCAATTGCCTTAATACTTTACCGTCATCCGGGTCCACAGCTGCTGGGAGCCCTGGTTACAGTGAGGATTTGGAGAGCCTGTCCCGGCATTTGGGAGGTCCTACACAGGGCATCCACTCATAGGTGAGGTCTCCAAAGTCACTGTCAGAGGGTCCAGCTCTTATAGTGTTGAATAAACAAGATCACCTGATTTCAAATGCAGAGACATCTGGTTTCACTCTCCTCTCAGATCCCACCAAAGCCTGGCCCGGGCTACCAGGAGGAACCAAGGGAGCCTCCCTTACCTACTTGATTTTAACCACCGGTTTCCATAGAAGGCCATATATCTGGTTTCACAGCATTGGCCACCTGCCTCTAAGCAAGGAAGGATGCACTCCATCTTTGCAAATGATTATATTCTATCTAAGCTACATCTTTCACTAATGATCATGCATATTTTACCAATGATTGGATACTAAATACATACATATATATATATATATATATATAAAACATTTGGTTGGCGTGTTCATCTAGATGTCAAAGTTGGCTCCTGGTCCCAGCCAGTCCCCAGCGAGGCCGGTGCGGCTGCAGGAGCTGACGCAGCTGTGAAAGTTCATGTGCACAGGCTTGAGAGGCAGAGGGGAAAGGTTCAGCCCTTCGTCCTGCCTCAGCTGGGGACTGTGGTGGCAGCTACAGTGCATTACCAGGAGCCCCTGGCAGGTTTGCAGACATTGGAGAGCAGAGGGCAGCCCACCGTCCTTCTGCCACGGCCTCGGCTGAGCAGCAGGACCCTGAAGGCCTTGTGGGAGCGGGGTTGTGAATGGGGGCTGCTGCGCTCGCCAGCTGTTTTCTGCAGTCCCTGCCAGCTGTGTGAGCCAAGGGCCCTGGGTGAGAAGTGGCAGAGGAGCCCTGCTCCAGGAGCAGGAGGCAGTAAAACCGAGCAGCCCTTTGGCTTGCCTGGGGATAGCGGTTCTGGGGCCCAGGGTGGGACAAGCACCTGGCGCCTGTGGCTAATGTGGGCAGGTGAAGGGACACAGGGGGACTGCCTGTACAACGGAGAGCTGTGTGGCAGTGTCCTCCCCCTGCCAGAGTGCGGGAGCGTGCCTGTCCCTGTGCGGCTGGTTTCTGCAGCAGATGCTCTTTACAGAGATGTTTCTCTTCAGGTTCCTGCTCCACAGCCAGAGGGGAAGGGAGAGTGTGCGACACCTGGGTCCGATGCCAGGAGAAGATCACCAGGGATGCCATTCCCTCTGATGGACGGTACCTACACCACGAGGCTCTGGAGAACGTTCTGGTGGTAGAGGCTGGGGGACAGGTGCAACGAGGCCTGCCTGGAGCAGCAGGGAGAGAGTTTTGCTCCGCCCTCTGGGCTGTGGTTTGGAGGCCTCTTTGATCGGGCAGAGGCAGAGGAAGAGGTGAAGTTGCAAGCATCAGGTCCCTCCGGCTGGCAGGTGCCTGCACACCCCGTGAAGGGAGAGCGTGACATGGCCCTGATTGTGCTGGCAGCCCTGGCGGGACTGGCAGCCTTTGGTGAGATGCCACTTCCAGGCTGGGGTGAACGAGGCAAGAGTTTGCGCAGCTGGTGGTGGAAGCACGGAGGTGTCAGTCCTGACGGCCTGGGGGATCAGGGAGTGTTTCTGTAGGGAGAGCCGGGGCTGCAGGTGGGTATGGCAAATAATGTGGGAGATGTCAGGAGTAACGAGCATAAGAGGAAGGACAAGACTTTACCCTGCATTTGCAGGTACCGAGCATTCTTGAGTGTGCTGCTAATACAGTCCAAGCCTGAAAGAGGGAAGACGCTGGGGAACGGAGCTGTGTGGCATCTAGGAGCTTCTCTCCTAGGTGTGCTGGAGAAAAGGTTACCAGCCTCTGCAGGGCTGTCTCTAAACCTCGGGGGACAAACAGAGAAGGCTAACTAGAGTCAAGGAGAGCTGAAATGCTGTACAGGGACAGGGCAAGGGCAGAGGACGTGGTGTGTCATATGGAGGAGCTTCGCTAGCAAGAAGATACAGTCAGAGGTGGGAGAAGGACAGCTCATGGCTGCCGCTGCTGAAGGAGACAGCAGCAGTTAACATAGCTCAGAGGCAGATACGGAGAGAAAGAGTGGCTGGAAAGACATGTGCGCACTGCTGGAAAGCAGGATGATCTGGGCGGTGAGGAGTGGCAAGCAGCTGCAGAAAGAAGGGTGCAGGGACAAGCAGCTCAGCATCTCAGAGCCTGGGAAAAGTGAGATGGAGAGCGGGGACAGTGAGCAAGCCCAGGAAGTGACAGATGGACTGGTGCACAGGCAAGCAAGGCTGAAAGAAGTTTCTGGCTTTACAGGTCATGCCCAAAAGGACTCTGTGCTCCAGTTCCCTGCAGAAATGACCATCCAGAGAGGACACAGCACAGCTCTGCGCTGCAATTTCTCCACCAGTTCTGCCAGTTCCTACATCTTCTGGTACCAGCAGCGCCAGACGCAGTCCCCTCAGATGCTGCTGCAGGAAGTGCACAAATGGAAACCGCAGGTGGATTCAGGGAGGTTCTCGTCTTCACTGTCTGTGGAGACCTCCCAGGTGGTTCTGCATGTGCGGGATGCTGAGCTCCAGGACAGCGCTGCCTATTTCTGTGCACTGAGCCCACAGTGGTGCCCACAGCACGCAGCAGCGCATAGAAACATGGGCGGTGCTGTGAGGGGCACATCCCTCCCTGCCACTGCTTGCCTGGAGCTCTGAGCTCAGCCTACTCAGCAGCAGCACCTGGGGGCTGTGGTGAGGCTGGGCCTCTGCCTCCCCAGCCTGTACTGCTGTGAGGCACAGGCCTGTGTGACTTGTGCAGCTGCGTCTGGATCCAGGCTCTTTGATGATGAGAAGCGCTCAAGAAAGCACCGCAGAGTGGACGTTTTCAAGGCCCTTCCAGATATCGAGCCTGTCCACATCTCAAACCTATGTGTGGAGGATAATGTAAAGCTGGAGAACATCCCCTTTGCTGCAGCCACCCAAAGAATTCCCATGGTACCAGGAAAAGAAAGGAAAAGAAACATTAAATCCCTCAGTGGTAGCAGCTCCCGCCTGACCTTGGTGATCTCCTCAGGGGTCTGGGACCAGCCCCTGCCCTTGCAGAGGGAGCAGTTCCACAGTGACACACTCATAATCCCCTCTCGGTGGAGGACAGGGATGTAGGGATTTCCATCCTTCCACTTGTACACTTTTGTCAAGACGTCGGGATTTTCATGGAGGAAATAGGATATGAGACTGTGGTGGCTGCCAAGAGACACTTCTCCCCACCCGAAGGGATGAGATTTACAGGTAAAGGGAATTCTAGGTATGTTCCCCCAGCACTGCAGCCAATTCCTGAGCAATTCCCCTCCTTGCCTTGCACCTGGGGGTTGGCTGAACCCTGAGCCTGCAATCTCACCCTGTTCAGATGCATGGATCAGCCTTTGGCAGCTTATAGAAAGCGAGGTGGAGCATGAGCCCAGTGCCAAAGCTGACAAACGGATAGATACGGCGGACACGGAGCCAGGCAATGCTGAAATACCTTTCTGGCTTGACAGATCACAGGCAGAAGGAATTTACGCTGCAGTTCCACCAGAAGCGACCATGCAGGTAGGACACACCAGAAGAGGATTGTTCTCCAAAGGCCTGAGCCATGATCGAGCACTTCCTCCGGGGAGAGGCACCTTTCAGCTTCTGGAGGGCGCTGGGACCGTGCTGTAGACACAGGTTGGAGGTCAGGCAGCTGGGGAGGCAGGGGATGCCTGGTGGCCAGTGGCTGCAGGTGAGTCAGCAGTGTGCCCTTGTGGCAAAGCACACCTACTGCGGTCTGAGATGCCAGCGAAAGCGGAGCCAGCACAGGCAGGGAAGTCATCCTTCTCCTCTCTTTGGCACTCCTGAGACCATGCCTGGGCTCCTGCGTTCAGGCTGGGGCTCCTCGGTGTGCAGGCAAGGTACAGGCGTGTTGGAGGGAGTCCAGCGGGAGGCCCCAAGGCAGGCAGGGAGCTTGAGGACATGATGCACTCAGGGCCTGAGGGAACGAGGCCTTAGCAAAAGAAGGCTCAAAGGGAGACCTTATGGGTGTCTACAGCTACGTGCTCTGAGCACGTGGAGAAGATGAAGCCAGGCTCTTCTCCAAGTGCACGGTGCCGGTAGGCCGAGAGGCCACAGACACAGTTTGGAACCTGCGGAATTCTACTGACATGTGAGGACCTTATTTTCCAGTTCTTTTTGACCCTGAAAAAGCTCAAGGACTGGAATGCACTGTCCATAAATGTTGTGCAGGCTCTGGCCTTGGACGTTTTCAAGACTCGTCTGGACACAACCCTGACCGGCCCTGTCCAACCTACATCATGCTATGGGAAGAGCAGAAACAGTTTGGCAGGTTTGTTTGATGGGACTGGAAGTAAGGGGAGGACAGCTGGAGATCCAGCTGGTTTGGAGGAAAGGGAAATTGGCAGGGTTACGGCCATCGGGAAAGGCTGTGTGGTGTTGGGTGAGCTTGGCAGAAGCTGATTTATAAGAGGGGTTGAGCAGCGGGGCACAAAGCTTCCTGTGTTGCTTCCTCGAGTACCGATCTTCTTTTGGATAGAAGGAGAAAGTCCACAGTGCCTGTGGGGCTGAGTGGGACAGTTGGTGTCTGCAGGGCTTGGGGGTGTTGAAGATGATGTTTGTAAGAGCTGCAGCCCTGGGCTGTGCTGACAGGAGCTTGGCGCTAGGCACCGTGAAGGCGCTAGGACAGGCCAACCCCACCAAGGCCTTGTGCTGTGAGAGAGAGGACACAGGCATCAGGGAAGGAGAGACTCCCACGACATTGCATGGGGGGATGTGTCAGAGAGGTTGGTCCCCAGCTGCAGGCCTGTCGCCCCTCCACCCTGGCAAGGCAGAAGCTGCTGAGTGCAGGAGCAACAGGTGCCACTGCTGGAGGAGGCAGGAGCACAGCACAGGCATTTCAGGCATGCTAAGAACAAGAATTCTCTCCTCCCTTTCTCGTTCTGGGTTCCCCTGGCAGAGTCGTTTCTGGCAGCTCTGCTCTCTCAGAGCTCCCGGTGGGGACGCGGGCGGGAAACAAGGGAAACAAGGGAAAGGGAAAAACTCCCGTCCTTGGAAGAACAGCACCACGCACCAGGGCAGCCCGGGGTCACCCATAGAAAGCAGTCCTGTGCAGAGAACAAACAAGGCTTCTGGTAGACACCAAGCTGGCCATGAGCCAGTACTGTGCCCCTGCGCCAAGGAGTTCCAAGGGAATCCTCGGCCGCCTCAGACAAAGCATTGCCAAGAGGCCAAGAGAGGCGATTGCTCCCCTTTTCTCAGCACTGCTGGGCAACAGCTGGAGCGGCATCTTCTCGCACACCTTCTCTATGACCCAAGTGGGCTGCAGAGGCAGCAGAAGGCAGGCTCTGAGGCTGCTCCCCGGCACCCGCAGGGCAGCGGGGGCTGCCGCTTCCAGCCCCGGAGCGGGGAGGCAGCTCTGGAAGCTGCTCCATCTCCCGGGCCGAGGCCCCGCTGCTGCCCCAGGCTGCGGCGAGCCCCCGAGCGGCGCCGGCGCCGGGCTCAGCCCCGGGGCGGAGCTGGCGGCGGCGCGGAGCAGAGGAGGCGGCGGAGAGGAGGCGCCGCGGCCGCCGCCCAGAGCCGGGGCTGGCGCGGGGCAGCGAGGCGCGGGCGGCGGAGCGGCGGCATGCGGCGGGGCCGGGGCGCAGGGCTGGCGGGGCTGGCCGCGCTGCTGCTGGGTGCGCGGGGCTGGCGGCGGGGGGCGGGCCGGGGCTCGGCCTGCGGGGGCCCCCGCGGGGCTGCCGTCCCCTCGGGCTTCTGCACGGAGCCCTGCCGCCGCGCCGGGCTCGCGTCCCTCCCTCCCTCTGCTGCCATCCCGCCTTCCCTGCGGAAACTCGCCGTGCTCTCGCTGTCCAGCCCTGCCCGCTGCCTCCTTCCCTCCGCCTTCTGCCGCGGAGCGCCTGCAGCCGCTCCTTCCCCGCTGCTGCTTCCCCTCGGGCTCCTTCCCCGCTGCTGCTTCCCCTCGGGCTCCTTCCCCGCTGCTGCTTCCCCGCTGCTGCTTCCCCTCGGGCTCCTTCCCTTTGTCCCTGGTTTTGTCCAGTGACTCCACCTGTCACTCTCGCGTTCGTATGTCTGCCAGCCGTTAACGGACACCTCCGTTAATGCACCGCTAGACATCCTCTGGAAACTCTTCTCCCCCCCCCCCCATGCCCGAACGTTCCTGGCTGGGATTTGCCATGGCGAACGGCAGGCGGGGCAGGGCACAAAGCAGGTTTTGAGGATTCCCCCTTCTTTTTCTCCTCGGCAGTGGCTGTGGGCAGAGCCCAGGTGCAGCAGGAGCCGTCGGCAGAGACCACCGAGGACACCGGCATCGCCATCAGCTGCTCACATCCCAGCATAGGGACAGGAGACTTCATCCAGTGGTACCGCCAGCTCCCGGGCCGAGGCCCCGCATTCATCACGAGCGGTCACAAAGGGTCCAGAGAGGTGCAGGACCCTCCGGGGCGGATGTCGGTGGCGGCAGACCGCCGGTCCAGCGCCCTGTGGCTCGCCCGGCCCCGGCGCAGGGACGCGGCGGTGTATTACTGCGCCGTGGGAGACACGGGGCTCGGAGCCGGGGCTGCGGCCGGGCACGAACCTCGGCGGCCGGCGCCGGGCGTGTGTGTCGGGGGCGGGGGGACAGCCCCGGCCGGGCCCGCCAGGGGGCGCTGCCGCCTCGCCCCGCCCGGCCGCGGGCGCTTCCCGCCACCGCCTGCGGCACCGGCACCGGCACCGGGATCAGCGGGTGCCCCTTGCAGTCGCTGCCCGGGCTCAGCACCTCTCCTCCTCGAGGGCTGCTGCGCATCGGTGCTCCGAGGCAGCAAACAGCCGCGCTTGGGCCGCGCTGCACGGGGAGCCTGAGAGGGTCTGTGCAAGGCAGCGGGGCGCAGCGTGTTTCCCACCACGCGCTCGTGCTTGCCCAGCACGGGGTCAGAGCCTTGCGGGTACCGTGGCGTCCCCTGGCCTGTCTGAAAAGGCCTGCCGGCATTGTCCCGCAACGCCTTCCCAGAGGGGACCGATTCCCATCCAGGCCACCTCAGGCTGCTTCTCCTCTTGCCAAGGATGCTGAGCTCTTCATGACTTTTAGGAAGGCCAAGTGACACCTCTAGGTCCTCCAAGTGCTGCCATGGCACAGGGAGTTCACGATGTCAAGAATAAAGCGAACGCAAATGCTCCAGCACGATGCTCAGCTTAGTGGGTGTCTCACCTTTGCCTGGCTGCCTTGGGCAAACACAGCAGCAGCTTCCACCCGGTAATTTTCCCCATCCCAAGGACGCACACAAAGATCTCAGCTTGGAGTTGTTATTAACACTAACAAGCTCCCTGGGCATTCAAATCAGGCAATTCCCTGCAGATCCTTGTGCATTTCTTCCTGTCAGGCTTTCCTTCCTGGAGATCTGCTGTGTCACCACCATCGTCCCCCAGATGCTGTCCCCAAGATTCCTTGCCAACAGAACAATCCTTTGTGTCTCCTGCTGTTATTTTCCTGCTTCTTCCTGGCTATGCCTGAGTTCCCGATCCTCTCAGCCATGGCCTTCAGTCATGGTGTCACCATATGCAAAGTGCTTGGCAAAAAGCACTGTCATTGTTACCGAAATCTCGGAATTAAGAGCTTATCGACACCAATGTGATGTAGATAAGCAGACACTTCTTTCTTAACGGCCAGGTGCGTGAGCGAGTCCTCTCACGATCAACGCACGCCGGGTCCCAAAATCAGACACCATATATAAAACTTATTCCTACATATTCATTAAGTATTCATGCATAACCATGATATTTCCCCTAAATCATTAACATATTCTCCTCCTATATCCGATTCTGCACAGTAGAGCTTAGAAAGGTCTAGAAATGGGTCTGGGGTACGATTTGGGTGGGTGGTATATGAGTCGGTGGTCGCGATCTCCCCCTGCCGGAATTAAAAGTTCACGATTTCTTGGCAGGTAACTACAAGCTGTTCCAGTCGACTCTCCCCAGTTCCCATTAATCTCATATTCTGACATTTCAATACACCTCTACATACAGAAGACTGGTTAAATACAAAGAAACCCTTCAAACCCTAAAGTTATTACCTAAGTTTTAACAATGGTTCCAGCCCCTTCTTCTAGCCTTGGTACAGGATGTGCAGAAGATCTCATAGCAGCTTTTACTGCGCAACTATAAGTTTCATTAAAAATATTTCTTATCCTTCTATTTTTCAATTTTATAAAATGATTTTATAAAATCAATTAATCAATCAAATAAAGTCAATCAATCTTAACTTATTAACAAATCGATAACATTTCCCCCCTTTGAAAGTGTTGAAAATCATTATTTCAATACTTTCACATTATTCATATATCTTTTGTTTCAACATATTTTGGTGATGGATCATGTCTTGATAAAATAGTTGGTACTTCTCTCATAATCATACGATTGACTGCAATTCTATTGGTAAACTGTTTCTTCAAACATGCATATACTAGCATGCTCATCAAAAAGACAATTAGTAACAGAAACAAAGTTTTAATTATAGATTGTATCCAAGAGCTCAAATTCCATCCCAGTTTGTTAAAAATTTTCCTAAGCCAATCTTCTGACACATCCTTTTGAATTGTTTCAGTTTCTTTTTCAATTTTTCCTAATAGGTCTAGATCATGTTCCACATCCTGAGTGACATTTGGAATGTGGATACAACAGTGGTCCAATTTATCCTCGAGATATCCACATACTCCATGTTCTTTAAGTAGGAGCATATCTAGTGCCATTCTATTTTTTAAAGTCATTCTGGAAGTTGCCTGTAATTGTATATTCAATTCCTTAAACCCTTTTTTGGTAACGTTTGCTAATTTTTCCACTTGACCAGTTAACTGATAGAGCCATGCTCTGTTTCTATATGAAGCTGTAGGATTTAAAAGTGATTTGAGTGCCCAACCAGTTTTCACTCCTGTTTATGGTTCATTCCAAATATCATCATTTATCTCAGATCTCTTTATTCGTTTCAATTCTAAATTCTCTAAGGATCCTTTAAATGGTGATTTCTTCCAAACTGGACACAATGTTGGCATGCCTAAAGTAATTTGTTTCACCTTACCATCTAATGGTAAATGTGTGGTCCAGGTTCCATCACTTAATGCCCAAACTAAATGTCCTGGACTTCAAATAGTAGTTTTACTACAACTAAACAAAGTTCCTTTTCTAACTGTAAAAGTGCTGGTTAAATTGAGAGTGTTCTTAAGACCTCGACAAAAACAACCATATTTTAAATCAGTGGCCTACAGAGGAATTCTTTGGATTACTAAGTTTGCATTACTGCAATCATACACTTTTTCACATTTCCACCATGGCACTATTTTATTTTCCTTCTCTCCCGATGAAATTGATCTATCATTGACCCAGGGTAATACTGAAACAAACTTTTCCATCCCAGGTAAAACACCAAGAAGTTCTTGCCATATACTGAAAATGGGAAAATATGGACATAAACCATATAGAGTCCCATTGTTCTACTAATTGGGTACCTCGGCCAGTTTTGTTACGCTTCCATTTCATGATACTTCTGCTCACATTGGTTTTAAGTTGTTCATCATAAGAACACCATCCTAACTGGAGATTTGGACCCCCAGGAAGAAGAACTCAAGCTATGGCACTAGGTCGGGATCCTGTTATAAAATAATAATTCAATAGTTTGGGTTTGGTTTTGGGTTTTTTTTTACAATCTGTTTCTTTACCTGGTGACTTCCACTGTTTTCTAATAACCTTTACTTGTTCATACCATTGAGTTACTGGCCTTTGTTCACAATAGGTGGTTTCATTTTTATGTTCCAGATTAGTCAGATTCATACTTAAAATTCCCCATGGAATAGATTCACCTACTGCCCTCGGTATTGGCAAACAAGCAGTGATCTGCGTGACATTTTGTAAACTGGCAAATTCTTTAGTCAATCCTACCATCAAATTTTCCTCAGCCATTTGTTTGGGAATTTCAATCACTTGTTCTGTTTCTACTTGTCTTTTGTTCCTGTCCACCAAGCCGGCCCATGATCCCACCAACACTACCGACCAAAATAAAATCCAATATAAAAATTAGACATGTTTCAGTGTCAATTTTAAAGTCTCTGGGTCACAATTGACAATCTTCCATGGAGTAGGTGCTTTCTTCGCTCGAGTATAATGTATCCAAGCATCTGATTCTGCTATCTTGATAGCTGTAAAAGTGGTTAACAGCATCTGGAAAGGTCCTCTCCAGCGCTCCTGCAAAGGTTCAGAGGTCCAGGTCTTCACATAGACATAGTCTCCTGGTTGGAAATCATGCACTGAATTTTCCTGGAATAAAGGTCTATTCCAAATTACTACACTCCAAATCACAGCCAAAGTTTTCCTTAGAAAAAGCAAATAGTTATACACATCTTGTTTTCCTTTTACATATATGTTTAGATTTGGTTCTAGAGACTCATATGGTTTTCCATATAATAATTCATAAGGACTGACTGAGGTTCCACTCTTTGGCTGTACCCTGATTCATAATAATGCCAATGGAAGCGCCTGAGGCCACTTTAGACTGGTTTCTTGACAAATTTTACTTATTTGTCGTTTCAAAGTTTGATTCATCCTCTCCACTTTTCCACTAAATTGTGGTCTCCAAGACGCATGCAAATCCCAATTAATACCCAATACTTTGCTAACACTTTGGACTACTTCAGCAACAAAGTGTGGACCTCTGTCAGAGGAAATTCCAATAGGAACTCCAAATCTCGGAATTATTTCTTGTAATAACCACTTTACAACCTCTTTTTGCTTGTGTGGTGCGACAGGGAAGGGCTTCTGGCCATCCTGTAAAAGTATCAACCCTTACCAGGATGTACCGGTACCCATTTTGTCTAGGTAACTCTGAAAAATCTACTTGCCAATCAATAATCTCCAGGTTCTGTACCAGATTTCAGTCTACCCATTTGAACCTTTTTCTTAATCACTGGATTATTTTTCAAACATACTTCACACTTTGCAGTTACCATTTTAGCTATTCCCAACATCTTAACTGATATTACTTGCTTTCATAAAGATGTTACTAAGGCTTCTGCTCCCCAGTGACATTCTTGATGTCTCGTTTGAATTATCTCTCTCATCACAAGAGGTGGAATTACTACCTGTCCATTAGGAGTTAACCACCATCCCGCTAAGTTTTTCTTAGCATTTAATAACTGACCTAATCTGTCATCTTCCTCTGAATATCTTGTTTTTTTCCCTAGGAAGGGTTACTGTTTTAGAAGGAATTATTGCCATTTGCAATGCTTGTTTCTTCGCTACCTTTTTTTTTTTTTTTTTGCTGTTCTATCAGCTAAATTATTGCCAGCTATTATTTTTGTATTCCCAATCTGGTGTGCCTTACAGTGCATGATTGCTACTTGATCTGGCTTTTGAACTGCTTGCAATAATCGTAAAATTTCTGTTTGATGCTTAATGTTTGATCCTTGAGAGGACAATAACCCCCTCTCTTTCCACAAAGCTCCATGGACATGCACTACCCCAAAGGCATATTTTGAATCAGTCCAGATATTTACTCTCTTGTCTTTGCTTAGTTCTAAGGCTCGAATTAAAGCGATGAGTTCCGCCTTTTGTGCTGATGTGGTACTCGCCAATGCTCCTGCTTCTATAACTGTAGTCTCTGTTGTTCCCGCATATCCGGCGTATCAAACTCCTTGTTCCATAAAGCTGCTTCCATCAGTATACAATTCCCAGTCTGGTCGCTCCAATGGCACATCCTTCAGATCTTCACGACTGGAATAAACATACTCAATGGTAGCCAAGCAATCGTGTTCCAGTCGTCCTTCTTCCTGTATGGAACTTAAAAACACTGCAGGATTTACCAGGTTAGTTGTCTTTAGAATCACATCATCTTGTTCAGTCAATACCACCTGGTATTTCATCATTCGGCTGGGGGACAGCCAATGTCCCCCCTTCTGTTCTAGGACAGTTATCACCATGTGTGGAACATAGACTGTTATTGTTCTTCCCAAAGTCAATTTCCGAGCTTCTTGTATGAGCATCACTGTTGCTGCCACTGCTCGAAGGCAGTTTGGCCACCCTTTACTCACTGTGTCCAGTTGTATAGAGAAATATCCGACCGGTCGTTTCCAGCTTCCTATCCTCTGGGTTAACACGCCCAGTGCGAGGTGTTGTCTTTCATGTACAAACAGCTGGAAATCTTGGGTTAGATCTGGCAGTCCCAAGGCAGGTGCAGACATTAGGGCACGTTTCAACTCTACAAAAGCCTTTTGTTGTTGTGGGCCCCACACAAAGGGAGAGTTCTTTTGGGCCTCGTACAGCGGTTTAGCTATTAGCCCATAGTTCATGATCCAAAGGCGACACCACCCAGTCATTCCCAAAAATGCTCTGAGTTCATGAATATTTCTCGGCTCAGGTATACCACAAAGAGCTTCTTTGTGATTTTTCCCTAATTGTCGTTGTCCTTTTAAAATCTCAAAGCCGAGATATATCACAGTCTGGCAGGCTATTTGGGCTTTCTTCCTGGATACCTTATACCCATTTAGTCCCAGGAAATTCAAAAGGTCAATAGTCACCTGTATACAAATAGATCTTTCTTCTGTAGCAATCAATATATCATCCACATATTGTAAAAGTAAATGTCCAGGTCTTGGTTTGTCCTGCTTCCAGATTTCAAATTCTGCGCAGTAGAGCTTAGAAAGGTCTAGAAATGGGTCTGGGGTACAATTTGGGTGGGTGGTATATGAGTCGGTGGTCGCGATCTCCCCCTGCCGGAATTACCTTTTACTAAAGTTCACGATTTCTTGGCAGGCATCTACAAGCTGTTCCAGTCGACTCTCCCCAGTTCCCATTAATCTCATATTCTGACATTTCAATACACCTCTACATAAAGAAGACTGGTTAAATACAAAGAAACCTTTCAACCCTAAAGTTATTACCTAAGTTTTAACAATGGTTCCAGCCCCTTCTTCTAGCCTTGGCACAAGACGTACAGAAGATCTCATAGCAGCTTTTACTGTGCAACGATAAGTTTCATTAAAATATTTCTTATCCTTCTATTTTTCAATTTTATAAAATGATTTTATAAAATCAATTAATCAATCAAATAAAGTCAATCAATCTTAACTTATTAACAAATCGATAACAATGGCACCCTGCTGGTTGTTTCCCTCATGTGAAGAAATGCCAGCTCTTGACCCTGCTCAGAGCAGCTTTCACATCCTCCTTTCTTAGGGTGTAAACCAAGGTGTTGAGCAGAAGAGGAAGAACCACGCAGAGAACAGCCGCTACTCTGCCTAGTGACCTTTTCTCGGGGGCTCCCGTGTAGGTGAAGACACATGAGGCATAGAACCAGGCCACAGCATTGAAATGAGAAGCGCAGCCTGAGACAGCTCAGTGCCCGTCTTCTGCACAGAAGAGCTGCAGCATGATTTAAATCTCCATTGGAAAGGACAACCGCTGGCAGCAACGCCCTTAGTTTGAGGTCTAAAACTTGGGTGGATCCTGTGCCCCTTTTCTATCTTTCCATGGTCTCCGTTGGGCAAGCAAGCTAGAGGTCGTGCCAAGAGCCAGTAGCAGCGCTCTGGCAGGGCTTTGGCAAAAGGCCTTACTTGCCAGGCACGCAACAGAAACGCCCTTATAATGGTGTTGGCCTTTTCATATTTTTGCTATGCTTGTATGTGCTTCATTAGCCATAATCCCCTCTCGGTGGAGGACAGGGGTGTAGGGATTTCCATCCTTCCACTTGTACATTTCTGTCAAGACATCGGGGTTTTCATGGAGGAAATAGGATATGAGGCTGTGGTGGCTGCCAAGAGACACTTCTCCCCACCCGAAGGGATGAGATTTACAGGTAAAGGGAATTCTAGGTATGTTCCCCCAGCACTGCAGCCAATTCCTGAGCACAAGGTCTGTGGTGGAGAGGAAGCCTGCACGGCTCTAGTAGCTCACTCAGCTGTTCAGAGTCGACGTTCTTGGGCTTCAGAAGCACAGAGGAAAACCTGGTTTGTGCAGCGGCAGAGGCCCTCGCTGTGAACCGGTGGTAAAGGATCCCTTCTCCAGGCATTCTTTGCATGCGGTTCAAAGCGGCCAGCCAGCACGCTTGCCTCAGCGGTGGTGTCCTGGAGCCCAGGGCAGCACAGGCCGCCAGGGGTTCTCCAGGTGGGTACTTGGAGGGATGGATGAAGCCTGGCTGTAAAGCAGAGGGCAACATGGTGCTGTGGGTTGTGGTTAGGCTGGGCGTGTGCCTCCCCAGCCTCTGTGCCAGTGAGGAAAGCTGTGGAGATTGGTATGGGGGCAACTTTTTCAGCCAAGTCCAAGCCCAGGGGCTTGGAACACAGGAGTGAATCCTCAGCAGAAGGATCCTACTTGTCTTGCTCCTAGGCTCCCCCCAGCATCCACCGAGAGCTGCCGTTGGAGAGAATGGTTCCAGGCAGGAGGCATGATCGTGCTCGTGACTTATTTCCTGGCCAAATGAGCCCAAGGAGGGAAGATCCCCTCCTTGCCTTGCACCTGGGGGTTGGCTGAACCCTGAGCCTGCAATCTCACCCTGTTCAGATGCATGGATCAGCCTTTGGCAGCTTATAGAAAGCGAGGTGGAGCATGAGCCCAGTGCCAAAGCTGACAAACGGATAGATACGGCGGACACGGAGCCAGGCAATGCTGAAATACCTTTCTGGCTTGACAGATCACAGGCAGAAGGAATTTACGCTGCAGTTCCACCAGAAGCGACCATGCAGGTAGGACACACCAGAAGAGGATTGTTCTCCAAAGGCCTGAGCCATGATCGAGCACTTCCTCCGGGGAGAGGCACCTTTCAGCTTCTGGAGGGCGCTGGGACCGTGCTGTAGACACAGGTTGGAGGTCAGGCAGCTGGGGAGGCAGGGGATGCCTGGTGGCCAGTGGCTGCAGGTGAGTCAGCAGTGTGCCCTTGTGGCAAAGCACACCTACTGCGCTCTGAGATGCCAGCGAAAGCGGAGCCAGCACAGGCAGGGAAGTCATCCTTCTCCTCTCTTTGGCACTCCTGAGACCATGCCTGGGCTCCTGCGTTCAGGCTGGGGCTCCTCGGTGTGCAGGCAAGGTACAGGCGTGTTGGAGGGAGTCCAGCAGGAGGCCCCAAGGCAGGCAGGGAGCTTGAGGGCATGATGCACTCAGAGCCTGAGGGAACGAGGCCTTAGCAAAAGAAGGCTCAAAGGGAGACCTTATGGGTGTCTACAGCTACGTGCTCTGAGCACGTGGAGAAGATGAAGCCAGGCTCTTCTCCAAGTGCACGGTGCCGGTAGGCCGAGAGGCCACAGACACAGTTTGGAACCTGCGGAATTCTACTGACATGTGAGGACCTTATTTTCCAGTTCTTTTTGACCCTGAAAAAGCTCAAGGACTGGAATGCACTGTCCATAAATGTTGTGCAGGCTCTGGCCTTGGACGTTTTCAAGACTCGTCTGGACACAGCCCTGACCGGCCCTGTCCAACCTACATCATGCTATGGGAAGAGCAGAAACAGTTTGGCAGGTTTGTTTGATGGGACTGGAAGTAAGGGCAGGACAGCTGGAGATCCAGCTGGTTTGGAGGAAAGGGAAATTGGCAGGGTTACGGCCATCGGGAAAGGCTGCGTGGTGTTGGGTGAGCTTGGCAGAAGCTGATTTATAAGAGGGGTTGAGCAGCGGGGCACAAAGCTTCCTGTGTTGCTTCCTCGAGTACCGATCTTCTTTTGGATAGAAGGAGAAAGTCCACAGTGCCTGTGGGGCTGAGTGGGACAGTTGGTGTCTGCAGGGCTTGGGGGTGTTGAAGATGATGTTTGTAAGAGCTGCAGCCCTGGGCTGTGCTGACAGGAGCTTGGCGCTAGGCACCGTGAAGGCGCTAGGACAGGCCAACCCCACCAAGGCCTTGTGCTGTGAGAGAGAGGACACAGGCATCAGGGAAGGAGAGACTCCCACGACATTGCATGGGGGGATGTGTCAGAGAGGTTGGTCCCCAGCTGCAGGCCTGTCGCCCCTCCACCCTGGCAAGGCAGAAGCTGCTGAGTGCAGGAGCAACAGGTGCCACTGCTGGAGGAGGCAGGAGCACAGCACAGGCATTTCAGGCATGCTAAGAACAAGAATTCTCTCCTCCCTTTCTCGTTCTGGGTTCCCCTGGCAGAGTCGTTTCTGGCAGCTCTGCTCTCTCAGAGCTCCCGGTGGGGACGCGGGCGGGAAACAAGGGAAACAAGGGAAAGGGAAAAACTCCCGTCCTTGGAAGAACAGCACCACGCACCAGGGCAGCCCGGGGTCACCCATAGAAAGCAGTCCTGTGCAGAGAACAAACAAGGCTTCTGGTAGACACCAAGCTGGCCATGAGCCAGTACTGTGCCCCTGCGCCAAGGAGTTCCAAGGGAATCCTCGGCCGCCTCAGACAAAGCATTGCCAAGAGGCCAAGAGAGGCGATTGCTCCCCTTTTCTCAGCACTGCTGGGCAACAGCTGGAGCGGCATCTTCTCGCACACCTTCTCTATGACCCAAGTGGGCTGCAGAGGCAGCAGAAGGCAGGCTCTGAGGCTGCTCCCCGGCACCCGCAGGGCAGCGGGGGCTGCCGCTTCCAGCCCCGGAGCGGGGAGGCAGCTCTGGAAGCTGCTCCATCTCCCGGGCCGAGGCCCCGCTGCTGCCCCAGGCTGCGGCGAGCCCCCGAGCGGCGCCGGCGCCGGGCTCAGCCCCGGGGCGGAGCTGGCGGCGGCGCGGAGCAGAGGAGGCGGCGGAGAGGAGGCGCCGCGGCCGCCGCCCAGAGCCGGGGCTGGCGCGGGGCAGCGAGGCGCGGGCGG
The DNA here is from genome assembly GCF_023634155.1 of Falco peregrinus. Lineage (NCBI taxonomy): Eukaryota > Metazoa > Chordata > Aves > Falconiformes > Falconidae > Falco > Falco peregrinus. The sequence continues at coordinate 25,522,947 of NC_073725.1, read as the reverse complement.
CGGAGCGGCGGCATGCGGCGGGGCCGGGGCGCAGGGCTGGCGGGGCTGGCCGCGCTGCTGCTGGGTGCGCGGGGCTGGCGGCGGGGGGCGGGCCGGGGCTCGGCCTGCGGGGGCCCCCGCGGGGCTGCCGTCCCCTCGGGCTTCTGCACGGAGCCCTGCCGCCGCGCCGGGCTCGCGTCCCTCCCTCCTCTGCTGCCATCCCGCCTTCCCTGCGGAAACTCGCCGTGCTCTCGCTGTCCAGCCCTGCCCGCTGCCTCCTTCCCTCCGCCTTCTGCCGCGGAGCGCCTGCAGCCGCTCCTTCCCCGCTGCTGCTTCCCCTCGGGCTCCTTCCCCGCTGCTGCTTCCCCTCGGGCTCCTTCCCCGCTGCTGCTTCCCCTCGGGCTCCTTCCCTTTGTCCCTGTTTTTGTCCAGTGACTCCACCTGTCACTCTCGCGTGCGTATGTCTGCCAGCCGTTAACGGACACCTCCGTTAATGCACCTGTAGACATCCTCTGGAAACTCTTCTCCCCCCGCCATGCCCGAATGTTCCCGACTGGGATTTGCCATGGCGAACGGCAGGCGGGGCAGGGCACAAAGCAGGTTTTGAGGATTCCCCCTTCTTTTTCTCCTCGGCAGTGGCTGTGGGCAGAGCCCAGGTGCAGCAGGAGCCGTCGGCAGAGACCACCGAGGACACCGGCATCGCCATCAGCTGCTCACACCCCAGCATAGGGACAGGAGACTTAATCCACTGGTACCGCCAGCTCCCGGGCCGAGGCCCCGCACTCATCACGAGCGGTCACAAAGGGTCCAGAGAGGTGCAGGACCCTCCGGGGCGGATGTCGGTGGCGGCAGACCGCCGGTCCAGCGCCCTGTGGCTCGCCCGGCCCCGGCGCAGGGACGCGGCGGTGTATTACTGCGCCGTGGGAGACACGGGGCTCGGAGCCGGGGCTGCGGCCGGGCACGAACCTCGGCGGCCGGCGCCGGGCGTGTGTGTCGGGGGCGGGGGGACAGCCCCGGCCGGGCCCGCCAGGGGGCGCTGCCGCCTCGCCCCGCCCGGCCGCGGGCGCTTCCCGCCACCGCCTGCGGCACCGGCACCGGCACCGGGATCAGCGGGTGCCCCTTGCAGTCGCTGCCCGGGCTCAGCACCTCTCCTCCTCGAGGGCTGCTGCGCATCGGTGCTCCGAGGCAGCAAACAGCCGCGCTTGGGCCGCGCTGCACGGGGAGCCTGAGAGGGTCTGTGCAAGGCAGCGGGGCGCAGCGTGTTTCCCACCACGCGCTCGTGCTTGCCCAGCACGGGGTCAGAGCCTTGCGGGTACCGTGGCGTCCCCTGGCCTGTCTGAAAAGGCCTGCCGGCATTGTCCCGCAACGCCTTCCCAGAGGGGACCGATTCCCATCCAGGCCACCTCAGGCTGCTTCTCCTCTTGCCAAGGATGCTGAGCTCTTCATGACTTTTAGGAAGGCCAAGTGACACCTCTAGGTCCTCCAAGTGCTGCCATGGCACAGGGAGTTCACGATGTCAAGAATAAAGCGAACGCAAATGCTCCAGCACGATGCTCAGCTTAGTGGGTGTCTCACCTTTGCCTGGCTGCCTTGGGCAAACACAGCAGCAGCTTCCACCCGGTAATTTTCCCCATCCCAAGGACGCACACAAAGATCTCAGCTTGGAGTTGTTATTAACACTAACAAGCTCCCTGGGCATTCAAATCAGGCAATTCCCTGCAGATCCTTGTGCATTTCTTCCTGTCAGGCTTTCCTTCCTGGAGATCTGCTGTGTCACCACCATCGTCCCCCAGATGCTGTCCCCAAGATTCCTTGCCAACAGAACAATCCTTTGTGTCTCCTGCTGTTATTTTCCTGCTTCTTCCTGGCTATGCCTGAGTTCCCGATCCTCTCAGCCATGGCCTTCAGTCATGGTGTCACCATACGCAAAGTGCTTGGCAAAAAGCACTGTCATGACAAAGAAGCTCTGCTCCCTGCCAGCGCCGGGAGTGTGGGCAGTGGGCTTTTTGGTCACCTCCTCCCAGGTGGCTCTGCTGCTGCAATGTCCCTTCTGCACCAGGAAGGTTGTTAGCTGTAGAGGAATTATAGAGCAATGAAGTCCTGTTAATTAACATTGATAATACACAGCTGTGGGCTGCCTTCAGGGTCGGTGGGTTGGCTGATGTGGATAATGTGCAGCTGTGGCTGGTTCCTGCTAAGTAGTTAAATAGCTCTAAGGGGTATGGAAGGGGACCACTGGATGAAGAGAGACCTGGAAGAAGCAGAGGGAGGAGAAAGAGTGCACGTGTGTTCTGGATGTATAAAAAACCAAGGAGAGTGCCAGGGAGATGTGTGAAGTAGAAGGGGGGGCTGGATAAGGTAGAGGCTGGCTGCAAGAGGAGCCCTGGGTGAAGAGAGAATCCAGATGCAGCAGAGGAACGCAGCAGGGTGTACTGGCCTGAAGAGGATGAGGAAACAGCATGGACAGTAGATGACCTTGTGAAACCTTGTGAGGGATTGGCAGCTCTGCCGGGGCAAGATGCGGGAGCTACTTATTGAAGTTAAGGGGGTATGTGATGGTAAAAGCCTTGTTGCAGCCGGCTAGTTTGGATACTGCTGTGACAGTTAACTATCTCTACTGCTGTACTGGGCCAGCATGAGCATGGCGTGTTGGGGTTGGGTTGACCTTGCCTGGCTGCAACGTCTCCCCCACTCTGCTCTATCACTCCCACTACTCACCAGGATGGAAAAATAAGAAGGCTCATGGTTTGTGGCAAGGACAGGGAAATTTTGACCCAGCAGTTGGTGTCACAGGCAAACAGGCTCAGCTTGGAGAAATTAATTTCTTGCCAATCAAATCAGAGTAGGAGAATGAGAAATGAGAATAAATTTTAAAACACCTTCCCTGCAACACTTCCTTATGCCTGGGCTCACCTTCCGTCCTGACGTCCCTACTTCCTCCCCCAGAGGAACACAGGAGGATGTGCAATGGGTGCTGCAGTCAGTTCATAACTCATTCCCTCTGCCGCCTCTTCCTCCTCATGCTCTTTCCCTGCTGCGGTGTGGGGTCCCTCCCGTGGGAGACTGTCCTTCTCCAACACGAGTCCTTTCCGTGGGCTGCAGTTCTTCACAAACTGCTACAGCGTGGATCCCCCGTGGGGCCACAGATCTTGCCAGAAGCCTGCTCCATGATGGGATCTCCATGGGGTCACAGCTTCCTTCAGGGCACATCCACCTGCTGTGGCATGGGCTCCTCCATGGGCTGCAGGTGGATGTCTGCCCCACCCTTAACCTCCATGGGCTGCAGGGGGACAAGCTGCATCACCAGCTCATCAGGGACAACCTGTGTCATGAGCCACACATGAACCTGGAGCACCTCATCCCCTCCTCCTTCTTTGCTGACTTCAGTGCCTGCAGAGTTGTTTCTCTCCCATATTCTCATTCCTCTCTCCCACATGCTCTTGTGCACCACTTTTTCAACCTTCTTAAATGTATTATTGTGGAGGCGCCACCACCGTCACTGACTGGCCCAGCTTTGGTCAGTGGCAGGTCCGTCTTGTAGCCACCTGAAACTGGCTCTGAACAACATGGGGCGGCACTGACTGGCACCTTCTCACAGAAGCCACCCCGGCAGCCCCCCTGCTACCATAACCTTGCCCCATAAACCAAATACATTCCACTCCTCACCTCTGTGAATCAAGTGTTTTCAATTAACAGTCATATATGCCCTTCTCAGACAGTCCACAATGCTCACAAACTCCCCCTTACATCAGCAGGCCACAGCCAGGGCACAGGACACTGTGCAGATCGCGTCCACAGAAGGATTACTCCATTGCGGTTGGTCATGCTTTTAGAGCATTTTCTTCCATTGGAAACAGGTCTGACATCATTGCTACTGTGAACCACCGCAAGCTGGACAGAAGTTGACTGCAAATCAGCAGATAGTAGCAGCTGGGACATCCTGAGTTCTCAGGGTATAAATCAAGGCAATCAGCAGGGGAGTAAGAGAGCTGTAAAGAACCATGGCAGCTCCATCAGTAGGTGGTTTAAATCACCATCAAAAAACCCCAGAACCTCTGGCAGCAGCGCCCTTAGTTTGGACTGTAAAACCTGCATGGATTCTGTACCCGTTTCCTCCATGTCCAAGATCTCCTCGGTCGGGCAGGCAAACCAGGGGGCATGCCAAGGGCCAGGAGCAGCGCTTTGGCGGTGCTGTGGCCAAATGGCTTGCTCGTCTGTATGGAGAAATGCCATCCCTCCCTCTTCTACAAGGACCATTGCAGGTGCTATCCTCATTAAGAAGGAACTCCAGCTTGTTACAAGGTTTACTGTGGTTGGGTTAGGAAGTGCAGCTGTGCTGCTGCAGGTGATGGTTCCTTGTAGCACAGCTAGGGAAAAAGGATTTCAGACATGCAAGTGAAATGCCCTGATAAAACATTGCCCTTCAGTCGTGGTCCCTGGCGAGGAGCGACTCCTCTTGGGTCTGCACAGGGAGGCAGGCAGCAGAGGTCCTCCTGCCACATGAGCCGGGCATTGCTGCTGCTCAGCAGGCAGGGGCTGGGGATCTCTTCCACCCCACTAACATAGCCAGGCCCTGTTAGAACAGAAAGTCACAACTGAGACAGCCTGGGGGCAAGCCATTGCTTTGAATTCACAAGGAGAAGTGGTTTCTTGCTGGTACCTTTGTAACGTTGGCTCAGGCACACAATTACAAACTGGCTGCCCCGGCTTCACAGTCCACTTCCAGCCTGCTCCTGCTGCTGTGGGAAGGCCTCCTGCAGAGAGGTGTTTTGCCATAGACCGGGTCAGTACAACGAAAAGAGACCCCTAGTTAAAGAAGTGAGTTTATCTTTACTTACATTTTAAAAAATAGAATAGGAAGTGAAACAAGTAGTAAGTGAAAGGATACAGCAAGAATAAAACAAGGCAATGCACCTAATCACTGCTGCCTATGACAGGCTACAGCGGTTAAGAAAGATACATCACCAATTGCCTTAATACTTTACCGTCATCCGGGTCCACAGATGCTGGGAGCCCTGGTTACAGTGAGGATTTGGAGAGCCTGTCCCGGCATTTGGGAGGTCCTACACAGGGCATCCACTCATAGGTGAGGTCTCCAAAGTCACTGTCAGAGGGTCCAGCTCTTATAGTGTTGAATAAACAAGATCACCTGATTTCAAATGCAGAGACATCTGGTTTCACACTCCTCACAGATCCCACCAAAGCCTGGCCAGGGCTACCAGGAGGAACCAAGGGAGCCTCCCTTACCTACTTGATTTTAACCACCGGTTTCCATAGAAGGCCATATATCTGGTTTCACAGCCTTGACCACCTGCCTCTAAGCAAGGAAGGATGCACTCCATCTTTGCAAATGATTATATTCTATCTAAGCTACATCTTTCACTAATGATCATGCATATTTTACCAATGATTGGATACTAAATACATATATATATATATAAAACATTTGGTTGGCGTGTTCATCTAGATGTCAAAGTTGGCTCCTGGTCCCAGCCAGTCCCCAGCGAGGCCGGTGCAGCTGCAGGAGCTGACACAGCTGTGAAAGTTCATGTGCACAGGCTTGAGAGGCAGAGGGGAAAGGTTCAGCCCTTCGTCCTGCCTCAGCTGGGGACTGTGGTGGCAGCTACAGTGCATTACCAGGAGCCCCTGGCAGGTTTGCAGACATTGGAGAGCAGAGGGCAGCCCACCGTCCTTCTGCCACGGCCTCGGCTGAGCAGCAGGACCCTGAAGGCCTTGTGGGAGCGGGGTTGTGAATGGGGGCTGCTGCGCTCGCCAGCTGTTTTCTGCAGTCCCTGCCAGCTGTGTGAGCCAAGGGCCCTGGGTGAGAAGTGGCAGAGGAGCCCTGCTCCAGGAGCAGGAGGCAGTAAAACCGAGCAGCCCTTTGGCTTGCCTGGGGATAGCGGTTCTGGGGCCCAGGGTGGGACAAGCACCTGGCGCCTGTGGCTAATGTGGGCAGGTGAAGGGACACAGGGGGACTGCCTGTACAACGGAGAGCTGTGTGGCAGTGTCCTCCCCCTGCCAGAGTGCGGGAGCGTGCCTGTCCCTGTGCGGCTGGTTTCTGCAGCAGATGCTCTTTACAGAGATGTTTCTCTTCAGGTTCCTGCTCCACGGCCAGAGGGGAAGGGAGAGTGTGCGACACCTGGGTCCGATGCCAGGAGAAGATCACCAGGGATGCCATTCCCTCTGATGGACGGTACCTACGCCACGAGGCTCTGGAGAACGTTCTGGTGGTAGAGGCTGGGGGACAGGTGCAACGAGGCCTGCCTGGAGCAGCAGGGAGAGAGTTTTGCTCCGCCCTCTGGGCTGTGGTTTGGAGGCCTCTTTGATCGGGCAGAGGCAGAGGAAGAGGTGAAGTTGCAAGCATCAGGTCCCTCCGGCTGGCAGGTGCCTGCACACCCCGTGAAGGGAGAGCGTGACATGGCCCTGATTGTGCTGGCAGCCCTGGCGGGACTGGCAGCCTTTGGTGAGATGCCACTTCCAGGCTGGGGTGAACGAGGCAAGAGTTTGCGCAGCTGGTGGTGGAAGCACGGAGGTGTCAGTCCTGACGGCCTGGGGGATCAGGGAGTGTTTCTGTAGGGAGAGCCGGGGCTGCAGGTGGGTATGGCAAATAATGTGGGAGATGTCAGGAGTAACGAGCATAAGAGGAAGGACAAGACTTTACCCTGCATTTGCAGGTACCGAGCATTCTTGAGTGTGCTGCTAATACAGTCCAAGCCTGAAAGAGGGAAGACGCTGGGGAACGGAGCTGTGTGGCATCTAGGAGCTTCTCTCCTAGGTGTGCTGGAGAAAAGGTTACCAGCCTCTGCAGGGCTGTCTCTAAACCTCGGGGGACAAACAGAGAAGGCTAACTAGAGTCAAGGAGAGCTGAAATGCTGTACAGGGACAGGGCAAGGGCAGAGGACGTGGTGTGTCATATGGAGGAGCTTCGCTAGCAAGAAGATACAGTCAGAGGTGGGAGAAGGACAGCTCATGGCTGCCGCTGCTGAAGGAGACAGCAGCAGTTAACATAGCTCAGAGGCAGATACGGAGAGAAAGAGTGGCTGGAAAGACATGTGCGCACTGCTGGAAAGCAGGATGATCTGGGCGGTGAGGAGTGGCAAGCAGCTGCAGAAAGAAGGGTGCAGGGACAAGCAGCTCAGCATCTCAGAGCCTGGGAAAAGTGAGATGGAGAGCGGGGACAGTGAGCAAGCCCAGGAAGTGACAGATGGACTGGTGCACAGGCAAGCAAGGCTGAAAGAAGTTTCTGGCTTTACAGGTCATGCCCAAAAGGACTCTGTGCTCCAGTTCCCTGCAGAAATGACCATCCAGAGAGGACACAGCACAGCTCTGCGCTGCAATTTCTCCACCAGTTCTGCCAGTTCCTACATCTTCTGGTACCAGCAGCGCCAGACGCAGTCCCCTCAGATGCTGCTGCAGGGAGTGTACAAATGGAAACCGCAGGTGGATTCAGGGAGGTTCTCGTCTTCACTGTCTGTGGAGACCTCCCAGGTGGTTCTGCATGTGCGGGATGCTGAGCTCCAGGACAGCGCTGCCTATTTCTGTGCACTGAGCCCACAGTGGTGCCCACAGCACGCAGCAGCGCATAGAAACATGGGCGGTGCTGTGAGGGGCACATCCCTCCCTGCCACTGCTTGCCTGGAGCTCTGAGCTCAGCCTACTCAGCAGCAGCACCTGGGGGCTGTGGTGAGGCTGGGCCTCTGCCTCCCCAGCCTGTACTGCTGTGAGGCACAGGCCTGTGTGACTTGTGCAGCTGCGTCTGGATCCAGGCTCTTTGATGATGAGAAGCGCTCGAGAAAGCACCGCAGAGTGGACGTTTTCAAGGCCCTTCCAGATATCGAGCCTGTCCACATCTCAAGCCTATGTGTGGAGGATAATGCAAAGCTGGAGAACATCCCCTTTGCTGCAGCCACCCAAAGAATTCCCATGGTACCAGGAAAAGAAAGGAAAAGAAACATTAAATCCCTCAGTGGTAGCAGCTCCCGCCTGACCTTGGTGATCTCCTCAGGGGTCTGGGACCAGCCCCTGCCCTTGCAGAGGGAGCAGTTCCACAGTGACACACTCATGTGGCCGCAGAAGGGGTGTGTCTGGGACAAGCCAGACTCCCCTTGGGCCGCAGCCGCTGAGGCTGGGGCATCAGAAGTGATGTAGCAGTGAGCCTGTCTCTAGGCTCACGTGAAGGCAAATACCCTCTCTTGTAAAGGCAGAGAAAGGCAGGAGCAACATTAATTTACAGAGCAGCTGAGCAAATGGTTTGGCTGCCCTGCGAATGCTCACGCATTCTTGTTATTTTTCCCCTGTTTTAATTGATGTGCTGGCCTTTGCTCTGCTGCTGTTTTGCCTGCAGGTGCGGGTGCGGTAATTGCCCGTAGCAAGAGGGAGCTGCCAGCAGCCTCCTCTGTGCACCTTGAGCTGGCTGGCTTTATCCTGCAGACACAAAACAGGTTTTGCACATAATCACACCAGGGTAATGACAGTGCACGTGTTTCACCTAAGGCTGTGGTAGCGGACGGGCTGCAGGGATGGCTTCTGCGAGAAGCTGCCAGAAGCTGCCCCCATGTCAGAGCCATAGACAGAGCCAATGACAGCCGGCTCCAAGGCGGTCCTGCTGCTGGCCAAAGCAGAGCTAATCAGCAGCGCTGGCAGCGCCTCTCTGATAACATATGCAAGAAGGGGTAAAAGGTGCTGTGCATCACCTGCGAGAGAAGAGTCAGAAAATGTGAGAGAAACAACTTGGCAGGCACCGAGGTCTTTGAGGAAGGAGGGGGAGCCGGTGCCTGAAGTGCCAGAGCAGATACTCCCCTGCAGCCATGGAGAAGACACTGGTGACACAGCTTGTCTTGTGCCAACCCACGGAGGACTATGATGCAGCACATACCCACCCTGCAGCCCACGGAGGACCTCATGCCACAACAGGTGGAGATGCCCTGAAGGAAGCTGCAGAGCATAGAGAACCCTGTGCTGGAGGAGGCTCCTCAGAGAAACTGCGGCCCACAGAGAGGAGCCTACGGAGGAGACATTTTTCTAGCAGGACCTGTACAGCAGGGGGGACCCAGACTGGAACAATCCATTCCTGAAGGACTGCAGACCGTGGAAAGGACTTTATGAAGAATGGCAGTGCATGGGAAGGACCCATTTGGAGAACTTTGTCAAGGACTGCCTCCCAGAGGAGGGAGTAATGTAAGTCTACGAGATACTGCTTTTAATAAAAAGTTCCTCTAGCTTTCAGTGGTGAGTGAACTCACACAACTTGGTAGTTTCCACAGTCAGAGTAGATGAATATGAATTTGTTAATTTCCAACCCTCTAACACTGAGTGGAGGGTAATCTACTTAACGGTTACACAGTCTTACTGGTCAACTACACATGCTCGTTGAGGAAGGGTGTCTTTGTGGGCCGAGGCATCTGGTGTAAGGGCTGTGAGTTATAGTATTATAATGAAGGCAGTTTGCTTAAGGACAAATCTCTTGCTACCTGTGCAACAAGGATGAGGTACAACTTTCCTGGATGTAATTCTTCTGCAGAGTCACCTTGTCCCAAGCAGCAATTGCCTCAGCTAATTATCCTTGATAGTTCTTTGCATGGCACATCCTGAATCAAAAGTATGTGGATGTTCTCTTTCTTCAAGAAGATGTGCAGATTATTAAACAAAACCGTATGTCCATATCGTATTGTTCATTAGCTTATACATTCTGGTTAAAACATTTTGTACCATGCCCAAAAGCCAGGGACCTACAGTCCTACACCAGGACCCAGTCGCTTGCTTTACAGGCCAGCCCGGGTTACTGAAAGGCAAATGCCCCTGCTGGATAACCCCAGGCTCTAGGAGTGTTTGGCTTGGTGGAGACCTGTCAGCAAGCCCTGAAGGCAGCCAGTCCTGCTCTGAGGCTACTGTCCTGGAGGGAGGGGGCTGCATAATGTGGGGTCAAAGTCCTCCCCGCTGTGAGCTGGGTGGATGTGGGAGGAATATTTTCCCCCGCTGGATATGGAAAGCCTTTCCTGCTAAGGGATCGCGGCCTGTGATATGTAGCAGGGCACTCTGGAAGCCCACCCCAACTTGTAAGTAGCTCGTTTCCTCCTGGCTGCAAGGTTAGAAAGACTTTTGGAGACAACTCTTCTGCCTCTGCCCCCAACAGCCCCTTCCCAACTGTGTTACCGGTCATTGCTTTCGTCTTGGGGTGATGGTGCAGATTGCCATGAATTAGGGTTACTTCTGCCCCAGTATCCAGCAGAGCCGTAACACGGTGAGTGTTGTGCTGGCTCCGCAGTGTCACAAGCAGAACTCAAGGGCTGTGTTCATTCCCGCCCCTGGCCAGCCCTGTCCCTGCCCCAGGGCTGAAGAGGGGACACCCCTTCCCTGGGCTGGTTTGCAGGTGAGGAGGGATGCCACCCCGTGTGCCCCCTGCTCCCACACCACCATGTGCTGCCCAGATGCGTTTGAGCTACCGCGCCTGCATCTCACCTGGGGCTGCTGCTTCAGCTCCGAACATCCCCACGTCCACCTCCAGCACGGATGCCACAACCAACACAGCACAGGTTCTCCTTGCCTTTTCCTTGTGCGGGCCCACGCTGCCTGAAACAAGTTAATTGTTCAGGGGGGCTGGGACATTCCGATAATCCCTCCTCACTTCCCGCTTCACCAGGAAAACCACCTAGGCCACGTGTCCCGTAACAGCCTTCCATGGCTGTGTGCGCGGGCCCAGTCGGGCATTTGCTCTGTCTCTGCTTCACTATTGAATAATGGGCCATATACGATTTATTTAAAGAACATGTGCTCATGTTTGTCTGAGGAGACCCTTATTGTTAACTTGAGGGTGTACTAAATCCTTGAATGGGTGACACAGGGAGGGTGCTAAATTGTCCAGGCATGAGATATCTTAATATTGTTAACTTGAAGATGTACTAAATCCTTGAATGGGTGACAGAGGGAATGTTGTGCTAATTGTCCAGGTGTGAAATATGTTAATGAGTTCATGGAAAGTTAATGAATAGACATGAGTGACTTGTATAAAGAAGGGGCTGAAAGGTTCCCTTGCTGTGCATGACTTTGGTGGAGCGATCCCCCATGCACCCACCGCTGCCAAATAAAGATAACCTGCGCTTGCTCATATATTGCTAGAGTGATTCTTTAAATCACTGTCCTTCCCCTGCAAAGGCATTTCCCACGGGGACCTGCCAGCTGCACCAAACGTTTTGCACCAGGAGCTGCTGGTTTGATTCCCAGTGGAAAGGCACCCAGACTCTGTAAATGGCCATTTCTTATCCCAGAGAATGCCACTGAAGAAAGAGATGGCAGTACAGATAATCCTATGTCCTTCAGACGCTGGGAGCCCTAAGCTACGTGCTGTCAAATAGGTGGCTCCAGTCAGGGCACAGCACACCACGCTCGTCCTGCCCATGAAAAGGTCACCCCTTCTTGGTCAGTCAAACTCTAAGACGATTGTCATGAAATAAAACAGCTCTATTCAGCATTTCTGCTGCGAAACAGAAGCCATGTTCACATGAGACCTTCCTGCTGCACTTCAGATAGAGGCAAGGACACAAGGGCAGCGCAATCACTGGCACCAAGCCGAAGCTGCCTGAAAGCTCGTCAGCTGCAATGGACGGGCTGAGTTTGTCCCCTGGCCAAGGGATCTGTGCAGAACGACACGGGCCTGAAGGCCAGGCTCTGCTTGTAGCAGGGCACAGCAGAGGCCAGGGCCTCCTCAGGATACCTGGATCACCAACTCCCTGACCTACGGTGATGTGGGGGTGAGGGTGATGGCACCCTGCTGGTTGTTTCCCTCATGTGAAGAAATGCCAGCTCTTGACCCTGCTCAGAGCAGCTTTCACATCCTCCTTTCTTAGGGTGTAAACCAAGGTGTTGAGCAGAAGAGGAAGAACCACGCAGAGAACAGCCGCTACTCTGCCTAGTGACCTTTTCTCGGGGGCTCCCGTGTAGGTGAAGACACATGAGGCATAGAACCAGGCCACAGCATTGAAATGAGAAGCGCAGCCTGAGACAGCTCAGTGCCCGTCTTCTGCACAGAAGAGCTGCAGCATGATTTAAATCTCCATTGGAAAGGACAACCGCTGGCAGCAATGCCCTTAGTTTGAGGTCTAAAACTTGGGTGGATCCTGTGCCCCTTTTCTATCTTTCCATGGTCTCCGTTGGGCAAGCAAGCTAGAGGTCGTGCCAAGAGCCAGTAGCAGCGCTCTGGCAGGGCTTTGGCAAAAGGCCTTACTTGCCAGGCATGCAACAGAAACGCCCTTATAATGGTGTTGGCCTTTTCACATTTTTGCTATGCTTGTATGTGCTTCATTAGCCATAATCCCCTCTCGGTGGAGGACAGGGGTGTAGGGATTTCCATCCTTCCACTTGTACATTTCTGTCAAGACATCGGGGTTTTCGTGGAGGAAATAGGATATGAGGCTGTGGTGGCTGCCAAGAGACAATTCCATCTCCCAGAAGGGATGAGATTTACAGGTAAGAGAATCCTCTTCCCCCAGCACTGCAGCCAATTCCTGAGCACAAGGTCTGTGGTGGAGAGGAAGCCTGCACGGCTCTAGTAGCTCACTCAGCTGTTCAGAGTCGACGTTCTTGGGCTTCTGAAGCACAGAGGAAAACCTGGTTTGTGCAGCGGCAGAGGCCCTCGCCGTGAACCGGTGGTAAAGGATCCCTTCTCCAGGCATTCTTTGCATGCGGTTCAAAGCGGCCAGCCAGCACGCTTGCCTCAGCGGTGGTGTCCTGGAGCCCAGGGCAGCACAGGCCGCCAGGGGTTCTCCAGGTGGGTACTTGGAGGGATGGATGAAGCCTGGCTGTAAAGCAGAGGGCAACATGGTGCTGTGGGTTGTGCTTAGGCTGGGCGTGTGCCTCCCCAGCCTCTGTGCCAGTGAGGAAAGCTGTGGAGATTGGTATGGGGGCGACTTTTTCAGCCAAGTCCAAGCCCAGGGGCTTGGAACACAGGAGTGAATCCTCAGCAGAAGGATCCTACTTGTCTTGCTCCTAGGCTCCCCCCAGCATCCACCGAGAGCTGCCGTTGGAGAGAATGGTTCTAGGCAGGAGGCATGATCATGCTCGTGACTTAATTCCTGGCCAAATGAGCCCAAGGAGGGAAGATCCCTCCTTGCCTTGCACCTGGGGGTTGGCTGAACCCTGAGCCTGCAATCTCACCCTGTTCAGATGCATGGATCAGCCTTTGGCAGCTTATAGAAAGCGAGGTGGAGCATGAGCCCAGTGCCAAAGCTGACAAACGGATAGATACGGCGGACACGGGGCCAGGCAATGCTGAAATACCTTTCTGGCTTGACAGATCACAGGCAGAAGGAATTTACGCTGCAGTTCCACCAGAAGCGACCATGCAGGTAGGACACACCAGAAGAGGATTGTTCTCCAAAGGCCTGAGCCATGATCGAGCACTTCCTCCGGGGAGAGGCACCTTTCAGCTTCTGGAGGGCGCTGGGACCGTGCTGTAGACACAGGTTGGAGGTCAGGCAGCTGGGGAGGCAGGGGATGCCTGGTGGCCAGTGGCTGCAGGTGAGTCAGCAGTGTGCCCTTGTGGCAAAGCACACCTACTGCGCTCTGAGATGCCAGCGAAAGCGGAGCCAGCACAGGCAGGGAAGTCATCCTTCTCCTCTCTTTGGCACTCCTGAGACCATGCCTGGGCTCCTGCGTTCAGGCTGGGGCTCCTCGGTGTGCAGGCAAGGTACAGGCGTGTTGGAGGGAGTCCAGCGGGAGGCCCCAAGGCAGGCAGGGAGCTTGAGGACATGATGCACTCAGGGCCTGAGGGAACGAGGCCTTAGCAAAAGAAGGCTCAAAGGGAGACCTTATGGGTGTCTACAGCTACGTGCTCTGAGCACGTGGAGAAGATGAAGCCAGGCTCTTCTCCAAGTGCACGGTGCCGGTAGGCCGAGAGGCCACAGACACAGTTTGGAACCTGCGGAATTCTACTGACGTGTGAGGACCTTATTTTCCAGTTCTTTTTGACCCTGAAAAAGCTCAAGGACTGGAATGCACTGTCCATAAATGTTGTGCAGGCTCTGGCCTTGGACGTTTTCAAGACTCGTCTGGACACAGCCCTGACCGGCCCTGTCCAACCTACATCATGCTATGGGAAGAGCAGAAAGAGTTTGGCAGGTTTGTTTGATGGGACTGGAAGTAAGGGCAGGACAGCTGGAGATCCAGCTGGTTTGGAGGAAAGGGAAATTGGCAGGGTTACGGCCATCGGGAAAGGCTGCGTGGTGTTGGGTGAGCTTGGCAGAAGCTGATTTATAAGAGGGGTTGAGCAGCGGGGCACAAAGCTTCCTGTGTTGCTTCCTCGAGTACCGATCTTCTTTTGGATAGAAGGAGAAAGTCCACAGTGCCTGTGGGGCTGAGTGGGACAGTTGGTGTCTGCAGGGCTTGGGGGTGTTGAAGATGATGTTTGTAAGAGCTGCAGCCCTGGGCTGTGCTGACAGGAGCTTGGCGCTAGGCACCGTGAAGGCGCTAGGACAGGCCAACCCCACCAAGGCCTTGTGCTGTGAGAGAGAGGACACAGGCATCAGGGAAGGAGAGACTCCCACGACATTGCATGGGGGGATGTGTCAGAGAGGTTGGTCCCCAGCTGCAGGCCTGTCGCCCCTCCACCCTGGCAAGGCAGAAGCTGCTGAGTGCAGGAGCAACAGGTGCCACTGCTGGAGGAGGCAGGAGCACAGCACAGGCATTTCAGGCATGCTAAGAACAAGAATTCTCTCCTCCCTTTCTCGTTCTGGGTTCCCCTGGCAGAGTCGTTTCTGGCAGCTCTGCTCTCTCAGAGCTCCCGGTGGGGACGCGGGCGGGAAACAAGGGAAACAAGGGAAAGGGAAAAACTCCCGTCCTTGGAAGAACAGCACCACGCACCAGGGCAGCCCGGGGTCACCCATAGAAAGCAGTCCTGTGCAGAGAACAAACAAGGCTTCTGGTAGACACCAAGCTGGCCATGAGCCAGTACTGTGCCCCTGCGCCAAGGAGTTCCAAGGGAATCCTCGGCCGCCTCAGACAAAGCATTGCCAAGAGGCCAAGAGAGGCGATTGCTCCCCTTTTCTCAGCACTGCTGGGCAACAGCTGGAGCGGCATCTTCTCGCACACCTTCTCTATGACCCAAGTGGGCTGCAGAGGCAGCAGAAGGCAGGCTCTGAGGCTGCTCCCCGGCACCCGCAGGGCAGCGGGGGCTGCCGCTTCCAGCCCCGGAGCGGGGAGGCAGCTCTGGAAGCTGCTCCATCTCCCGGGCCGAGGCCCCGCTGCTGCCCCAGGCTGCGGCGAGCCCCCGAGCGGCGCCGGCGCCGGGCTCAGCCCCGGGGCGGAGCTGGCGGCGGCGCGGAGCAGAGGAGGCGGCGGAGAGGAGGCGCCGCGGCCGCCGCCCAGAGCCGGGGCTGGCGCGGGGCAGCGAGGCGCGGGCGGCGGAGCGGCGGCATGCGGCGGGGCCGGGGCGCAGGGCTGGCGGGGCTGGCCGCGCTGCTGCTGGGTGCGCGGGGCTGGCGGCGGGGGGCGGGCCGGGGCTCGGCCTGCGGGGGCCCCCGCGGGGCTGCCGTCCCCTCGGGCTTCTGCACGGAGCCCTGCCGCCGCGCCGGGCTCGCGTCCCTCCCTCCCTCTGCTGCCATCCCGCCTTCCCTGCGGAAACTCGCCGTGCTCTCGCTGTCCAGCCCTGCCCGCTGCCTCCTTCCCTCCGCCTTCTGCCGCGGAGCGCCTGCAGCCGCTCCTTCCCCGCTGCTGCTTCCCCTCGGGCTCCTTCCCCGCTGCTGCTTCCCCGCTGCTGCTTCCCCTCGGGCTCCTTCCCTTTGTCCCTGGTTTTCTCCAGTGACTCCACCTGTCACTCTCGCGTTCGTATGTCTGCCAGCCGTTAACGGACACCTCCGTTAATGCACCTGTAGACATCCTCTGGAAACTCTTCTCCCCCCCCCCATGCCCGAACGTTCCTGGCTGGGATTTGCCATGGCGAACGGCAGGCGGGGCAGGGCACAAAGCAGGTTTTGAGGATTCCCCCTTCTTTTTCTCCTCGGCAGTGGCTGTGGGCAGAGCCCAGGTGCAGCAGGAGCCGTCGGCAGAGACCACCGAGGACACCGGCATCGCCATCAGCTGCTCACACCCCAGCATACGGACAGAAGAATCGATAGTGTGGTACCGCCAGCTCCCGGGCCGAGGTCCCGCATTCATCACGAGCGGTCACAAAGGGTCCAGAGAGGTGCAGGACCCTCCGGGGCGGATGTCGGTGGCGGCAGACCGCCGGTCCAGCGCCCTGTGGCTCGCCCGGCCCCGGCGCAGGGACGCGGCGGTGTATTACTGCGCCGTGGGAGACACGGGGCTCGGAGCCGGGGCTGCGGCCGGGCACGAACCTCGGCGGCCGGCGCCGGGCGTGTGTGTCGGGGGCGGGGGGACAGCCCCGGCCGGGCCCGCCAGGGGGCGCTGCCGCCTCGGCCCGCCCGGCCGCGGGCGCTTCCCGCCACCGCCTGCGGCACCGGCACCGGCACCGGGATCAGCGGGTGCCCCTTGCAGTCGCTGCCCGGGCTCAGCACCTCTCCTCCTCGAGGGCTGCTGCGCATCGGTGCTCCGAGGCAGCAAACAGCCGCGCTTGGGCCGCGCTGCACGGGGAGCCTGAAAGGGTCTGTGCAAGGCAGCGGGGCGCAGCGTGTTTCCCACCACGCGCTCGTGCTTGCCCAGCACGGGGTCAGAGCCTTGCGGGTACCGTGGCGTCCCCTGGCCTGTCTGAAAAGGCCTGCCGGCATTGTCCCGCAACGCCTTCCCAGAGGGGACCGATTCCCATCCAGGCCACCTCAGGCTGCTTCTCCTCTTGCCAAGGATGCTGAGCTCTTCATGACTTTTAGGAAGGCCAAGTGACACCTCTAGGTCCTCCAAGTGCTGCCATGGCACAGGGAGTTCACGATGTCAAGAATAAAGCGAACGCAAATGCTCCAGCACGATGCTCAGCTTAGTGGGTGTCTCACCTTTGCCTGGCTGCCTTGGGCAAACACAGCAGCAGCTTCCACCCGGTAATTTTCCCCATCCCAAGGACGCACACAAAGATCTCAGCTTGGAGTTGTTATTAACACTAACAAGCTCCCTGGGCATTCAAATCAGGCAATTCCCTGCAGATCCTTGTGCATTTCTTCCTGTCAGGCTTTCCTTCCTGGAGATCTGCTGTGTCACCACCATCGTCCCCCAGATGCTGTCCCCAAGATTCCTTGCCAACAGAACAATCCTTTGTGTCTCCTGCTGTTATTTTCCTGCTTCTTCCTGGCTATGCCTGAGTTCCCGATCCTCTCAGCCATGGCCTTCAGTCATGGTGTCACCATACGCAAAGTGCTTGGCAAAAAGCACTGTCATGACAAAGAAGCTCTGCTCCCTGCCAGCGCCGGGAGTGTGGGCAGTGGGCTTTTTGGTCACCTCCTCCCAGGTGGCTCTGCTGCTGCAATGTCCCTTCTGCAAAGGGAAGTTTGTTAGCTGTAGAGGAATTATAGAGCAATGAAGTCCTGTTAATTAACATTGATAATACACAGCTGTGGGCTGCCTTCAGGGTCGGTGGGTTGGCTGATGTGGATAATGTGCAGCTGTGGCTGGTTCCTGCTAAGTAGTTAAATAGCTCTAAGGGGTATGGAAGGGGACCACTGGATGAAGAGAGACCTGGAAGAAGCAGAGGGAGGAGAAAGAGTGCACGTGTGTTCTGGATGTATAAAAAACCAAGGAGAGTGCCAGGGAGATGTGTGAAGTAGAAGGGGGGGCTGGATAAGGTAGAGGCTGGCTGCAAGAGGAGCCCTGGGTGAAGAGAGAATCCAGATGCAGCAGAGGAACGCAGCAGGGTGTACTGGCCTGAAGAGGATGAGGAAACAGCATGGACAGTAGATGACCTTGTGAAACCTTGTGAGGGATTGGCAGCTCTGCCGGGGCAAGATGCGGGAGCTACTTATTGAAGTTAAGGGGGTATGTGATGGTAAAAGCCTTGTTGCAGCCGGCTAGTTTGGATACTGCTGTGACAGTTAACTATCTCTACTGCTGTACTGGGCCAGCATGAGCATGGCGTGTTGGGGTTGGGTTGACCTTGCCTGGCTGCAACGTCTCCCCCACTCTGCTCTATCACTCCCACTACTCACCAGGATGGAAAAATAAGAAGGCTCATGGTTTGTGGCAAGGACAGGGAAATTTTGACCCAGCAGTTGGTGTCACAGGCAAACAGGCTCAGCTTGGAGAAATTAATTTCTTGCCAATCAAATCAGAGTAGGAGAATGAGAAATGAGAATAAATTTTAAAACACCTTCCCTGCAACACTTCCTTATGCCTGGGCTCACCTTCCGTCCTGACGTCCCTACTTCCTCCCCCAGAGGAACACAGGAGGATGTGCAATGGGTGCTGCAGTCAGTTCATAACTCATTCCCTCTGCCGCCTCTTCCTCCTCATGCTCTTTCCCTGCTGCGGTGTGGGGTCCCTCCCGTGGGAGACTGTCCTTCTCCAACACGAGTCCTTTCCGTGGGCTGCAGTTCTTCACAAACTGCTACAGCGTGGATCCCCCGTGGGGCCACAGATCTTGCCAGAAGCCTGCTCCATGATGGGATCTCCATGGGGTCACAGCTTCCTTCAGGGCACATCCACCTGCTGTGGCATGGGCTCCTCCATGGGCTGCAGGTGGATGTCTGCCCCACCCTTAACCTCCATGGGCTGCAGGGGGACAAGCTGCATCACCAGCTCATCAGGGACAACCTGTGTCATGAGCCACACATGAACCTGGAGCACCTCATCCCCTCCTCCTTCTTTGCTGACTTCAGTGCCTGCAGAGTTGTTTCTCTCCCATATTCTCATTCCTCTCTCCCACATGCTCTTGTGCACCACTTTTTCAACCTTCTTAAATGTATTATTGTGGAGGCGCCACCACCGTCACTGACTGGCCCAGCTTTGGTCAGTGGCAGGTCCGTCTTGTAGCCACCTGAAACTGGCTCTGAACAACATGGGGCGGCACTGACTGGCACCTTCTCACAGAAGCCACCCCGGCAGCCCCCCTGCTACCATAACCTTGCCCCATAAACCAAATACATTCCACTCCTCACCTCTGTGAATCAAGTGTTTTCAATTAACAGTCATATATGCCCTTCTCAGACAGTCCACAATGCTCACAAACTCCCCCTTACATCAGCAGGCCACAGCCAGGGCACAGGACACTGTGCAGATTGCGTCCACAGAAGGATTACTCCATTGCGGTTGGTCATGCTTTTAGAGCATTTTCTTCCATTGGAAACAGGTCTGACATCATTGCTACTGTGAACCACCGCAAGCTGGACAGAAGTTGACTGCAAATCAGCAGATAGTAGCAGCTGGGACAACCTGAGTTCTCAGGGTATAAATCAAGGCAATCAGCAGGGGAGTAAGAGAGGTGTAAAGAACCATGGCAGCTCCATCAGTAGGTGGTTTAAATCACCATCAAAAAACCCCCAGAACCTCTGGCAGCAGCGCCCTTAGTTTGGACTGTAAAACCTGCATGGATTCTGTACCCGTTTCCTCCATGTCCAAGATCTCCTCGGTCGGGCAGGCAAACCAGGGGGCATGCCAAGGGCCAGGAGCAGCGCTTTGGCGGTGCTGTGGCCAAATGGCTTGCTCGTCTGTATGGAGAAATGCCATCCCTCCCTCTTCTACAAGGACCATTGCAGGTGCTATCCTCATTAAGAAGGAACTCCAGCTTGTTACAAGGTTTACTGTGGTTGGGTTAGGAAGTGCAGCTGTGCTGCTGCAGGTGATGGTTCCTTGTAGCACAGCTAGGGAAAAAGGATTTCAGACATGCAAGTGAAATGCCCTGATAAAACATTGCCCTTCAGTCGTGGTCCCTGGCGAGGAGCGACTCCTCTTGGGTCTGCACAGGGAGGCAGGCAGCAGAAGTCCTCCTGCCACATGAGCCAGGCATTGCTGCTGCTCAGCAGGCAGGGGCTGGGGATCTCTTCCACCCCACTAACATAGCCAGGCCCTGTTAGAACAGAAAGTCACAACTGAGACAGCCTGGGGGCAAGCCATTGCTTTGAATCCACAAGGAGAAGTGGTTTCTTGCTGGTACCTTTGTAACGTTGGCTCAGGCACACAATTACAAACTGGCTGCCCCGGCTTCACAGTCCACTTCCAGCCTGCTCCTGCTGCTGTGGGAAGGCCTCCTGCAGAGAGGTGTTTTGCCATAGACCGGGTCAGTACAAAGGAAATAGACCCCTAGTTAAAGAAGTGAGTTTATCTTTACTTACATTTTAAAAAATAGAATAGGAAGTGAAACAAGTAGTAAGTGAAAGGATACAGCAAGAATAAAACAAGGCAATGCACCTAATCACTGCTGCCTATGACAGGCTAAGCGGTTAAGAAAGATACATCACCAATTGCCTTAATACTTTACCGTCATCCGGGTCCACAGCTGCTGGGAGCCCTGGTTACAGTGAGGATTTGGAGAGCCTGTCCCAGCATTTGGGAGGTCCTACACAGGGCATCCACTCATAGGTGAGGTCTCCAAAGTCACTGTCAGAGGGTCCAGCTCTTATAGTGTTGAATAAACAAGATCACCTGATTTCAAATGCAGAGACATCTGGTTTCACTCTCCTCTCAGATCCCACCAAAGCCTGGCCCGGGCTACCAGGAGGAACCAAGGGAGCCTCCCTTACCTACTTGATTTTAACCACCGGTTTCCATAGAAGGCCATATATCTGGTTTCACAGCCTTGACCACCTGCCTCTAAGCAAGGAAGGATGCACTCCATCTTTGCAAATGATTATATTCTATCTAAGCTACATCTTTCACTAATGATCATGCATATTTTACCAATGATTGGATACTAAATACATATATATATATATATAAAACATTTGGTTGGCGTGTTCATCTAGATGTCAAAGTTGGCTCCTGGTCCCAGCCAGTCCCCAGCGAGGCCGGTGCGGCTGCAGGAGCTGACGCAGCTGTGAAAGTTCATGTGCACAGGCTTGAGAGGCAGAGGGGAAAGGTTCAGCCCTTCGTCCTGCCTCAGCTGGGGACTGTGGTGGCAGCTACAGTGCATTACCAGGAGCCCCTGGCAGGTTTGCAGACATTGGAG
Organism: Falco peregrinus; assembly: GCF_023634155.1. Taxonomy (NCBI): domain Eukaryota; kingdom Metazoa; phylum Chordata; class Aves; order Falconiformes; family Falconidae; genus Falco; species Falco peregrinus. The sequence continues at coordinate 25,501,937 of NC_073725.1, read as the reverse complement.
AGCAGAGGGCAGCCCACCGTCCTTCTGCCACGGCCTCGGCTGAGCAGCAGGACCCTGAAGGCCTTGTGGGAGCGGGGTTGTGAATGGGGGCTGCTGCGCTCGCCAGCTGTTTTCTGCAGTCCCTGCCAGCTGTGTGAGCCAAGGGCCCTGGGTGAGAAGTGGCAGAGGAGCCCTGCTCCAGGAGCAGGAGGCAGTAAAACCGAGCAGCCCTTTGGCTTGCCTGGGGATAGCGGTTCTGGGGCCCAGGGTGGGACAAGCACCTGGCGCCTGTGGCTAATGTGGGCAGGTGAAGGGACACAGGGGGACTGCCTGTACAACGGAGAGCTGTGTGGCAGTGTCCTCCCCCTGCCAGAGTGCGGGAGCGTGCCTGTCCCTGTGCGGCTGGTTTCTGCAGCAGATGCTCTTTACAGAGATGTTTCTCTTCAGGTTCCTGCTCCACAGCCAGAGGGGAAGGGAGAGTGTGCGACACCTGGGTCCGATGCCAGGAGAAGATCACCAGGGATGCCATTCCCTCTGATGGACGGTACCTACACCACGAGGCTCTGGAGAACGTTCTGGTGGTAGAGGCTGGGGGACAGGTGCAACGAGGCCTGCCTGGAGCAGCAGGGAGAGAGTTTTGCTCCGCCCTCTGGGCTGTGGTTTGGAGGCCTCTTTGATCGGGCAGAGGCAGAGGAAGAGGTGAAGTTGCAAGCATCAGGTCCCTCCGGCTGGCAGGTGCCTGCACACCCCGTGAAGGGAGAGCGTGACATGGCCCTGATTGTGCTGGCAGCCCTGGCGGGACTGGCAGCCTTTGGTGAGATGCCACTTCCAGGCTGGGGTGAACGAGGCAAGAGTTTGCGCAGCTGGTGGTGGAAGCACGGAGGTGTCAGTCCTGACGGCCTGGGGGATCAGGGAGTGTTTCTGTAGGGAGAGCCGGGGCTGCAGGTGGGTATGGCAAATAATGTGGGAGATGTCAGGAGTAACGAGCATAAGAGGAAGGACAAGACTTTACCCTGCATTTGCAGGTACCGAGCATTCTTGAGTGTGCTGCTAATACAGTCCAAGCCTGAAAGAGGGAAGACGCTGGGGAACGGAGCTGTGTGGCATCTAGGAGCTTCTCTCCTAGGTGTGCTGGAGAAAAGGTTACCAGCCTCTGCAGGGCTGTCTCTAAACCTCGGGGGACAAACAGAAAAGGCTAACTAGAGTCAAGGAGAGCTGAAATGCTGTACAGGGACAGGGCAAGGGCAGAGGACGTGGTGTGTCATATGGAGGAGCTTCGCTAGCAAGAAGATACAGTCAGAGGTGGGAGAAGGACAGCTCATGGCTGCCGCTGCTGAAGGAGACAGCAGCAGTTAACATAGCTCAGAGGCAGATACGGAGAGAAAGAGTGGCTGGAAAGACATGTGCGCACTGCTGGAAAGCAGGATGATCTGGGCGGTGAGGAGTGGCAAGCAGCTGCAGAAAGAAGGGTGCAGGGACAAGCAGCTCAGCATCTCAGAGCCTGGGAAAAGTGAGATGGAGAGCGGGGACAGTGAGCAAGCCCAGGAAGTGACAGATGGACTGGTGCACAGGCAAGCAAGGCTGAAAGAAGTTTCTGGCTTTACAGGTCATGCCCAAAAGGACTCTGTGCTCCAGTTCCCTGCAGAAATGACCATCCAGAGAGGACACAGCACAGCTCTGCGCTGCAATTTCTCCACCAGTTCTGCCAGTTCCTACATCTTCTGGTACCAGCAGCGCCAGACGCAGTCCCCTCAGATGCTGCTGCAGGGAGTGTACAAATGGAAACCGCAGGTGGATTCAGGGAGGTTCTCGTCTTCACTGTCTGTGGAGACCTCCCAGGTGGTTCTGCATGTGCGGGATGCTGAGCTCCAGGACAGCGCTGCCTATTTCTGTGCACTGAGCCCACAGTGGTGCCCACAGCACGCAGCAGCGCATAGAAACATGGGCGGTGCTGTGAGGGGCACATCCCTCCCTGCCACTGCTTGCCTGGAGCTCTGAGCTCAGCCTACTCAGCAGCAGCACCTGGGGGCTGTGGTGAGGCTGGGCCTCTGCCTCCCCAGCCTGTACTGCTGTGAGGCACAGGCCTGTGTGACTTGTGCAGCTGCGTCTGGATCCAGGCTCTTTGATGATGAGAAGCGCTCAAGAAAGCACCGCAGAGTGGACGTTTTCAAGGCCCTTCCAGATATCGAGCCTGTCCACATCTCAAGCCTATGTGTGGAGGATAATGCAAAGCTGGAGAACATCCCCTTTGCTGCAGCCACCCAAAGAATTCCCATGGTACCAGGAAAAGAAAGGAAAAGAAACATTAAATCCCTCAGTGGTAGCAGCTCCCGCCTGACCTTGGTGATCTCCTCAGGGGTCTGGGACCAGCCCCTGCCCTTGCAGAGGGAGCAGTTCCACAGTGACACACTCATGTGGCCGCAGAAGGGGTGTGTCTGGGACAAGCCAGACTCCCCTTGGGCCGCAGCCGCTGAGGCTGGGGCATCAGAAGTGATGTAGCAGTGAGCCTGTCTCTAGGCTCACGTGAAGGCAAATACCCTCTCTTGTAAAGGCAGAGAAAGGCAGGAGCAACATTAATTTACAGAGCAGCTGAGCAAATGGTTTGGCTGCCCTGCGAATGCTCACGCATTCTTGTTATTTTTCCCCTGTTTTAATTGATGTGCTGGCCTTTGCTCTGCTGCTGTTTTGCCTGCAGGTGCGGGTGCGGTAATTGCCCGTAGCAAGAGGGAGCTGCCAGCAGCCTCCTCTGTGCACCTTGAGCTGGCTGGCTTTATCCTGCAGACACAAAACAGGTTTTGCACATAATCACACCAGGGTAATGACAGTGCACGTGTTTCACCTAAGGCTGTGGTAGCGGACGGGCTGCAGGGATGGCTTCTGCGAGAAGCTGCCAGAAGCTGCCCCCATGTCAGAGCCATAGACAGAGCCAATGACAGCCGGCTCCAAGGCGGTCCTGCTGCTGGCCAAAGCAGAGCTAATCAGCAGCGCTGGCAGCGCCTCTCTGATAACATATGCAAGAAGGGGTAAAAGGTGCTGTGCATCACCTGCGAGAGAAGAGTCAGAAAATGTGAGAGAAACAACTTGGCAGGCACCGAGGTCTTTGAGGAAGGAGGGGGAGCCGGTGCCTGAAGTGCCAGAGCAGATACTCCCCTGCAGCCATGGAGAAGACACTGGTGACACAGCTTGTCTTGTGCCAACCCACGGAGGACTATGATGCAGCACATACCCACCCTGCAGCCCACGGAGGACCTCATGCCACAACAGGTGGAGATGCCCTGAAGGAAGCTGCAGAGCATAGAGAACCCTGTGCTGGAGGAGGCTCCTCAGAGAAACTGCGGCCCACAGAGAGGAGCCTACGGAGGAGACATTTTTCTAGCAGGACCTGTACAGCAGGGGGGACCCAGACTGGAACAATCCATTCCTGAAGGACTGCAGACCGTGGAAAGGACTTTATGAAGAATGGCAGTGCATGGGAAGGACCCATTTGGAGAACTTTGTCAAGGACTGCCTCCCAGAGGAGGGAGTAATGTAAGTCTACGAGATACTGCTTTTAATAAAAAGTTCCTCTAGCTTTCAGTGGTGAGTGAACTCACACAACTTGGTAGTTTCCACAGTCAGAGTAGATGAATATGAATTTGTTAATTTCCAACCCTCTAACACTGAGTGGAGGGTAATCTACTTAACGGTTACACAATCTTACTGGTCAACTACACATGCTCGTTGAGGAAGGGTGTCTTTGTGGGCCGAGGCATCTGGTGTAAGGGCTGTGAGTTATAGTATTATAATGAAGGCAGTTTGCTTAAGGACAAATCTCTTGCTACCTGTGCAACAAGGATGAGGTACAACTTTCCTGGATGTAATTCTTCTGCAGAGTCACCTTGTCCCAAGCAGCAATTGCCTCAGCTAATTATCCTTGATAGTTCTTTGCATGGCACATCCTGAATCAAAAGTATGTGGATGTTCTCTTTCTTCAAGAAGATGTGCAGATTATTAAACAAAACCGTATGTCCATATCGTATTGTTCATTAGCTTATACATTCTGGTTAAAACATTTTGTACCATGCCCAAAAGCCAGGGACCTACAGTCCTACACCAGGACCCAGTCGCTTGCTTTACAGGCCAGCCCGGGTTACTGAAAGGCAAATGCCCCTGCTGGATAACCCCAGGCTCTAGGAGTGTTTGGCTTGGTGGAGACCTGTCAGCAAGCCCTGAAGGCAGCCAGTCCTGCTCTGAGGCTACTGTCCTGGAGGGAGGGGGCTGCATAATGTGGGGTCAAAGTCCTCCCCGCTGTGAGCTGGGTGGATGTGGGAGGAATATTTTCCCCCGCTGGATATGGAAAGCCTTTCCTGCTAAGGGATCGCGGCCTGTGATATGTAGCAGGGCACTCTGGAAGCCCACCCCAACTTGTAAGTAGCTCGTTTCCTCCTGGCTGCAAGGTTAGAAAGACTTTTGGAGACAACTCTTCTGCCTCTGCCCCCAACAGCCCCTTCCCAACTGTGTTACCGGTCATTGCTTTCGTCTTGGGGTGATGGTGCAGATTGCCATGAATTAGGGTTACTTCTGCCCCAGTATCCAGCAGAGCCGTAACACGGTGAGTGTTGTGCTGGCTCCGCAGTGTCACAAGCAGAACTCAAGGGCTGTGTTCATTCCCGCCCCTGGCCAGCCCTGTCCCTGCCCCAGGGCTGAAGAGGGGACACCCCTTCCCTGGGCTGGTTTGCAGGTGAGGAGGGATGCCACCCCGTGTGCCCCCTGCTCCCACACCACCATGTGCTGCCCAGATGCGTTTGAGCTACCGCGCCTGCATCTCACCTGGGGCTGCTGCTTCAGCTCCGAACATCCCCACGTCCACCTCCAGCACGGATGCCACAACCAACACAGCACAGGTTCTCCTTGCCTTTTCCTTGTGCGGGCCCACGCTGCCTGAAACAAGTTAATTGTTCAGGGGGGCTGGGACATTCCGATAATCCCTCCTCACTTCCCGCTTCACCAGGAAAACCACCTAGGCCACGTGTCCCGTAACAGCCTTCCATGGCTGTGTGCACGGGCCCAGTCGGGCATTTGCTCTGTCTCTGCTTCACTATTGAATAATGGGCCATATACGATTTATTTAAAGAACATGTGCTCATGTTTGTCTGAGGAGACCCTTATTGTTAACTTGAGGGTGTACTAAATCCTTGAATGGGTGACACAGGGAGGGTGCTAAATTGTCCAGGCATGAGATATCTTAATATTGTTAACTTGAAGATGTACTAAATCCTTGAATGGGTGACAGAGGGAATGTTGTGCTAATTGTCCAGGTGTGAAATATGTTAATGAGTTCATGGAAAGTTAATGAATAGACATGAGTGACTTGTATAAAGAAGGGGCTGAAAGGTTCCCTTGCTGTGCATGACTTTGGTGGAGCGATCCCCCATGCACCCACCGCTGCCAAATAAAGATAACCTGCGCTTGCTCATATATTGCTAGAGTGATTCTTTAAATCACTGTCCTTCCCCTGCAAAGGCATTTCCCACGGGGACCTGCCAGCTGCACCAAACGTTTTGCACCAGGAGCTGCTGGTTTGATTCCCAGTGGAAAGGCACCCAGACTCTGTAAATGGCCATTTCTTATCCCAGAGAATGCCACTGAAGAAAGAGATGGCAGTACAGATAATCCTATGTCCTTCAGACGCTGGGAGCCCTAAGCTACGTGCTGTCAAATAGGTGGCTCCAGTCAGGGCACAGCACACCACGCTCGTCCTGCCCATGAAAAGGTCACCCCTTCTTGGTCAGTCAAACTCTAAGACGATTGTCATGAAATAAAACAGCTCTATTCAGCATTTCTGCTGCGAAACAGAAGCCATGTTCACATGAGACCTTCCTGCTGCACTTCAGATAGAGGCAAGGACACAAGGGCAGCGCAATCACTGGCACCAAGCCGAAGCTGCCTGAAAGCTCATCGGCTGCAATGGACGGGCTGAGTTTGTCCCCTGGCCAAGGGATCTGTGCAGAACGACACGGGCCTGAAGGCCAGGCTCTGCTTGTAGCAGGGCACAGCAGAGGCCAGGGCCTCCTCAGGATACCTGGATCACCAACTCCCTGACCTACGGTGATGTGGGGGTGAGGGTGATGGCACCCTGCTGGTTGTTTCCCTCATGTGAAGAAATGCCAGCTCTTGACCCTGCTCAGAGCAGCTTTCACATCCTCCTTTCTTAGGGTGTAAACCAAGGTGTTGAGCAGAAGAGGAAGAACCACGCAGAGAACAGCCGCTACTCTGCCTAGTGACCTTTTCTCGGGGGCTCCCGTGTAGGTGAAGACACATGAGGCATAGAACCAGGCCACAGCATTGAAATGAGAAGCGCAGCCTGAGACAGCTCAGTGCCCGTCTTCTGCACAGAAGAGCTGCAGCATGATTTAAATCTCCATTGGAAAGGACAACCGCTGGCAGCAATGCCCTTAGTTTGAGGTCTAAAACTTGGGTGGATCCTGTGCCCCTTTTCTATCTTTCCATGGTCTCCGTTGGGCAAGCAAGCTAGAGGTTGTGCCAAGAGCCAGTAGCAGCGCTCTGGCAGGGCTTTGGCAAAAGGCCTTACTTGCCAGGCACGCAACAGAAACGCCCTTATAATGGTGTTGGCCTTTTCACATTTTTGCTATGCTTGTATGTGCTTCATTAGCCATAATCCCCTCTCGGTGGAGGACAGGGGTGTAGGGATTTCCATCCTTCCACTTGTACATTTCTGTCAAGACATCGGGGTTTTCGTGGAGGAAATAGGATATGAGGCTGTGGTGGCTGCCAAGAGACAATTCCATCTCCCAGAAGGGATGAGATTTACAGGTAAGAGAATCCTCTTCCCCCAGCACTGCAGCCAATTCCTGAGCACAAGGTCTGTGGTGGAGAGGAAGCCTGCACGGCTCTAGTAGCTCACTCAGCTGTTCAGAGTCGACGTTCTTGGGCTTCTGAAGCACAGAGGAAAACCTGGTTTGTGCAGCGGCAGAGGCCCTCGCCGTGAACCGGTGGTAAAGGATCCCTTCTCCAGGCATTCTTTGCATGCGGTTCAAAGCGGCCAGCCAGCACGCTTGCCTCAGCGGTGGTGTCCTGGAGCCCAGGGCAGCACAGGCCGCCAGGGGTTCTCCAGGTGGGTACTTGGAGGGATGGATGAAGCCTGGCTGTAAAGCAGAGGGCAACATGGTGCTGTGGGTTGTGCTTAGGCTGGGCGTGTGCCTCCCCAGCCTCTGTGCCAGTGAGGAAAGCTGTGGAGATTGGTATGGGGGCGACTTTTTCAGCCAAGTCCAAGCCCAGGGGCTTGGAACACAGGAGTGAATCCTCAGCAGAAGGATCCTACTTGTCTTGCTCCTAGGCTCCCCCCAGCATCCACCGAGAGCTGCCGTTGGAGAGAATGGTTCTAGGCAGGAGGCATGATCATGCTCGTGACTTAATTCCTGGCCAAATGAGCCCAAGGAGGGAAGATCCCTCCTTGCCTTGCACCTGGGGGTTGGCTGAACCCTGAGCCTGCAATCTCACCCTGTTCAGATGCATGGATCAGCCTTTGGCAGCTTATAGAAAGCGAGGTGGAGCATGAGCCCAGTGCCAAAGCTGACAAACGGATAGATACGGCGGACACGGGGCCAGGCAATGCTGAAATACCTTTCTGGCTTGACAGATCACAGGCAGAAGGAATTTACGCTGCAGTTCCACCAGAAGCGACCATGCAGGTAGGACACACCAGAAGAGGATTGTTCTCCAAAGGCCTGAGCCATGATCGAGCACTTCCTCCGGGGAGAGGCACCTTTCAGCTTCTGGAGGGCGCTGGGACCGTGCTGTAGACACAGGTTGGAGGTCAGGCAGCTGGGGAGGCAGGGGATGCCTGGTGGCCAGTGGCTGCAGGTGAGTCAGCAGTGTGCCCTTGTGGCAAAGCACACCTACTGCGCTCTGAGATGCCAGCGAAAGCGGAGCCAGCACAGGCAGGGAAGTCATCCTTCTCCTCTCTTTGGCACTCCTGAGACCATGCCTGGGCTCCTGCGTTCAGGCTGGGGCTCCTCGGTGTGCAGGCAAGGTACAGGCGTGTTGGAGGGAGTCCAGCGGGAGGCCCCAAGGCAGGCAGGGAGCTTGAGGGCATGATGCACTCAGAGCCTGAGGGAACGAGGCCTTAGCAAAAGAAGGCTCAAAGGGAGACCTTATGGGTGTCTACAGCTACGTGCTCTGAGCACGTGGAGAAGATGAAGCCAGGCTCTTCTCCAAGTGCACGGTGCCGGTAGGCCGAGAGGCCACAGACACAGTTTGGAACCTGCGGAATTCTACTGACATGTGAGGACCTTATTTTCCAGTTCTTTTTGACCCTGAAAAAGCTCAAGGACTGGAATGCACTGTCCATAAATGTTGTGCAGGCTCTGGCCTTGGACGTTTTCAAGACTCGTCTGGACACAGCCCTGACCGGCCCTGTCCAACCTACATCATGCTATGGGAAGAGCAGAAACAGTTTGGCAGGTTTGTTTGATGGGACTGGAAGTAAGGGCAGGACAGCTGGAGATCCAGCTGGTTTGGAGGAAAGGGAAATTGGCAGGGTTACGGCCATCGGGAAAGGCTGCGTGGTGTTGGGTGAGCTTGGCAGAAGCTGATTTATAAGAGGGGTTGAGCAGCGGGGCACAAAGCTTCCTGTGTTGCTTCCTCGAGTACCGATCTTCTTTTGGATAGAAGGAGAAAGTCCACAGTGCCTGTGGGGCTGAGTGGGACAGTTGGTGTCTGCAGGGCTTGGGGGTGTTGAAGATGATGTTTGTAAGAGCTGCAGCCCTGGGCTGTGCTGACAGGAGCTTGGCGCTAGGCACCGTGAAGGCGCTAGGACAGGCCAACCCCACCAAGGCCTTGTGCTGTGAGAGAGAGGACACAGGCATCAGGGAAGGAGAGACTCCCACGACATTGCATGGGGGGATGTGTCAGAGAGGTTGGTCCCCAGCTGCAGGCCTGTCGCCCCTCCACCCTGGCAAGGCAGAAGCTGCTGAGTGCAGGAGCAACAGGTGCCACTGCTGGAGGAGGCAGGAGCACAGCACAGGCATTTCAGGCATGCTAAGAACAAGAATTCTCTCCTCCCTTTCTCGTTCTGGGTTCCCCTGGCAGAGTCGTTTCTGGCAGCTCTGCTCTCTCAGAGCTCCCGGTGGGGACGCGGGCGGGAAACAAGGGAAACAAGGGAAAGGGAAAAACTCCCGTCCTTGGAAGAACAGCACCACGCACCAGGGCAGCCCGGGGTCACCCATAGAAAGCAGTCCTGTGCAGAGAACAAACAAGGCTTCTGGTAGACACCAAGCTGGCCATGAGCCAGTACTGTGCCCCTGCGCCAAGGAGTTCCAAGGGAATCCTCGGCCGCCTCAGACAAAGCATTGCCAAGAGGCCAAGAGAGGCGATTGCTCCCCTTTTCTCAGCACTGCTGGGCAACAGCTGGAGCGGCATCTTCTCGCACACCTTCTCTATGACCCAAGTGGGCTGCAGAGGCAGCAGAAGGCAGGCTCTGAGGCTGCTCCCCGGCACCCGCAGGGCAGCGGGGGCTGCCGCTTCCAGCCCCGGAGCGGGGAGGCAGCTCTGGAAGCTGCTCCATCTCCCGGGCCGAGGCCCCGCTGCTGCCCCAGGCTGCGGCGAGCCCCCGAGCGGCGCCGGCGCCGGGCTCAGCCCCGGGGCGGAGCTGGCGGCGGCGCGGAGCAGAGGAGGCGGCGGAGAGGAGGCGCCGCGGCCGCCGCCCAGAGCCGGGGCTGGCGCGGGGCAGCGAGGCGCGGGCGGCGGAGCGGCGGCATGCGGCGGGGCCGGGGCGCAGGGCTGGCGGGGCTGGCCGCGCTGCTGCTGGGTGCGCGGGGCTGGCGGCGGGGGGCGGGCCGGGGCTCGGCCTGCGGGGGCCCCCGCGGGGCTGCCGTCCCCTCGGGCTTCTGCACGGAGCCCTGCCGCCGCGCCGGGCTCGCGTCCCTCCCTCCCTCTGCTGCCATCCCGCCTTCCCTGCGGAAACTCGCCGTGCTCTCGCTGTCCAGCCCTGCCCGCTGCCTCCTTCCCTCCGCCTTCTGCCGCGGAGCGCCTGCAGCCGCTCCTTCCCCGCTGCTGCTTCCCCTCGGGCTCCTTCCCCGCTGCTGCTTCCCCGCTGCTGCTTCCCCTCGGGCTCCTTCCCTTTGTCCCTGGTTTTCTCCAGTGACTCCACCTGTCACTCTCGCGTTCGTATGTCTGCCAGCCGTTAACGGACACCTCCGTTAATGCACCTGTAGACATCCTCTGGAAACTCTTCTCCCCCCCCCCATGCCCGAACGTTCCTGGCTGGGATTTGCCATGGCGAACGGCAGGCGGGGCAGGGCACAAAGCAGGTTTTGAGGATTCCCCCTTCTTTTTCTCCTCGGCAGTGGCTGTGGGCAGAGCCCAGGTGCAGCAGGAGCCGTCGGCAGAGACCACCGAGGACACCGGCATCGCCATCAGCTGCTCACACCCCAGCATACGGACAGAAGAATCGATAGTGTGGTACCGCCAGCTCCCGGGCCGAGGTCCCGCATTCATCACGAGCGGTCACAAAGGGTCCAGAGAGGTGCAGGACCCTCCGGGGCGGATGTCGGTGGCGGCAGACCGCCGGTCCAGCGCCCTGTGGCTCGCCCGGCCCCGGCGCAGGGACGCGGCGGTGTATTACTGCGCCGTGGGAGACACGGGGCTCGGAGCCGGGGCTGCGGCCGGGCACGAACCTCGGCGGCCGGCGCCGGGCGTGTGTGTCGGGGGCGGGGGGACAGCCCCGGCCGGGCCCGCCAGGGGGCGCTGCCGCCTCGGCCCGCCCGGCCGCGGGCGCTTCCCGCCACCGCCTGCGGCACCGGCACCGGCACCGGGATCAGCGGGTGCCCCTTGCAGTCGCTGCCCGGGCTCAGCACCTCTCCTCCTCGAGGGCTGCTGCGCATCGGTGCTCCGAGGCAGCAAACAGCCGCGCTTGGGCCGCGCTGCACGGGGAGCCTGAAAGGGTCTGTGCAAGGCAGCGGGGCGCAGCGTGTTTCCCACCACGCGCTCGTGCTTGCCCAGCACGGGGTCAGAGCCTTGCGGGTACCGTGGCGTCCCCTGGCCTGTCTGAAAAGGCCTGCCGGCATTGTCCCGCAACGCCTTCCCAGAGGGGACCGATTCCCATCCAGGCCACCTCAGGCTGCTTCTCCTCTTGCCAAGGATGCTGAGCTCTTCATGACTTTTAGGAAGGCCAAGTGACACCTCTAGGTCCTCCAAGTGCTGCCATGGCACAGGGAGTTCACGATGTCAAGAATAAAGCGAACGCAAATGCTCCAGCACGATGCTCAGCTTAGTGGGTGTCTCACCTTTGCCTGGCTGCCTTGGGCAAACACAGCAGCAGCTTCCACCCGGTAATTTTCCCCATCCCAAGGACGCACACAAAGATCTCAGCTTGGAGTTGTTATTAACACTAACAAGCTCCCTGGGCATTCAAATCAGGCAATTCCCTGCAGATCCTTGTGCATTTCTTCCTGTCAGGCTTTCCTTCCTGGAGATCTGCTGTGTCACCACCATCGTCCCCCAGATGCTGTCCCCAAGATTCCTTGCCAACAGAACAATCCTTTGTGTCTCCTGCTGTTATTTTCCTGCTTCTTCCTGGCTATGCCTGAGTTCCCGATCCTCTCAGCCATGGCCTTCAGTCATGGTGTCACCATACGCAAAGTGCTTGGCAAAAAGCACTGTCATGACAAAGAAGCTCTGCTCCCTGCCAGCGCCGGGAGTGTGGGCAGTGGGCTTTTTGGTCACCTCCTCCCAGGTGGCTCTGCTGCTGCAATGTCCCTTCTGCAAAGGGAAGTTTGTTAGCTGTAGAGGAATTATAGAGCAATGAAGTCCTGTTAATTAACATTGATAATACACAGCTGTGGGCTGCCTTCAGGGTCGGTGGGTTGGCTGATGTGGATAATGTGCAGCTGTGGCTGGTTCCTGCTAAGTAGTTAAATAGCTCTAAGGGGTATGGAAGGGGACCACTGGATGAAGAGAGACCTGGAAGAAGCAGAGGGAGGAGAAAGAGTGCACGTGTGTTCTGGATGTATAAAAAACCAAGGAGAGTGCCAGGGAGATGTGTGAAGTAGAAGGGGGGGCTGGATAAGGTAGAGGCTGGCTGCAAGAGGAGCCCTGGGTGAAGAGAGAATCCAGATGCAGCAGAGGAACGCAGCAGGGTGTACTGGCCTGAAGAGGATGAGGAAACAGCATGGACAGTAGATGACCTTGTGAAACCTTGTGAGGGATTGGCAGCTCTGCCGGGGCAAGATGCGGGAGCTACTTATTGAAGTTAAGGGGGTATGTGATGGTAAAAGCCTTGTTGCAGCCGGCTAGTTTGGATACTGCTGTGACAGTTAACTATCTCTACTGCTGTACTGGGCCAGCATGAGCATGGCGTGTTGGGGTTGGGTTGACCTTGCCTGGCTGCAACGTCTCCCCCACTCTGCTCTATCACTCCCACTACTCACCAGGATGGAAAAATAAGAAGGCTCATGGTTTGTGGCAAGGACAGGGAAATTTTGACCCAGCAGTTGGTGTCACAGGCAAACAGGCTCAGCTTGGAGAAATTAATTTCTTGCCAATCAAATCAGAGTAGGAGAATGAGAAATGAGAATAAATTTTAAAACACCTTCCCTGCAACACTTCCTTATGCCTGGGCTCACCTTCCGTCCTGACGTCCCTACTTCCTCCCCCAGAGGAACACAGGAGGATGTGCAATGGGTGCTGCAGTCAGTTCATAACTCATTCCCTCTGCCGCCTCTTCCTCCTCATGCTCTTTCCCTGCTGCGGTGTGGGGTCCCTCCCGTGGGAGACTGTCCTTCTCCAACACGAGTCCTTTCCGTGGGCTGCAGTTCTTCACAAACTGCTACAGCGTGGATCCCCCGTGGGGCCACAGATCTTGCCAGAAGCCTGCTCCATGATGGGATCTCCATGGGGTCACAGCTTCCTTCAGGGCACATCCACCTGCTGTGGCATGGGCTCCTCCATGGGCTGCAGGTGGATGTCTGCCCCACCCTTAACCTCCATGGGCTGCAGGGGGACAAGCTGCATCACCAGCTCATCAGGGACAACCTGTGTCATGAGCCACACATGAACCTGGAGCACCTCATCCCCTCCTCCTTCTTTGCTGACTTCAGTGCCTGCAGAGTTGTTTCTCTCCCATATTCTCATTCCTCTCTCCCACATGCTCTTGTGCACCACTTTTTCAACCTTCTTAAATGTATTATTGTGGAGGCGCCACCACCGTCACTGACTGGCCCAGCTTTGGTCAGTGGCAGGTCCGTCTTGTAGCCACCTGAAACTGGCTCTGAACAACATGGGGCGGCACTGACTGGCACCTTCTCACAGAAGCCACCCCGGCAGCCCCCCTGCTACCATAACCTTGCCCCATAAACCAAATACATTCCACTCCTCACCTCTGTGAATCAAGTGTTTTCAATTAACAGTCATATATGCCCTTCTCAGACAGTCCACAATGCTCACAAACTCCCCCTTACATCAGCAGGCCACAGCCAGGGCACAGGACACTGTGCAGATTGCGTCCACAGAAGGATTACTCCATTGCGGTTGGTCATGCTTTTAGAGCATTTTCTTCCATTGGAAACAGGTCTGACATCATTGCTACTGTGAACCACCGCAAGCTGGACAGAAGTTGACTGCAAATCAGCAGATAGTAGCAGCTGGGACAACCTGAGTTCTCAGGGTATAAATCAAGGCAATCAGCAGGGGAGTAAGAGAGGTGTAAAGAACCATGGCAGCTCCATCAGTAGGTGGTTTAAATCACCATCAAAAAACCCCCAGAACCTCTGGCAGCAGCGCCCTTAGTTTGGACTGTAAAACCTGCATGGATTCTGTACCCGTTTCCTCCATGTCCAAGATCTCCTCGGTCGGGCAGGCAAACCAGGGGGCATGCCAAGGGCCAGGAGCAGCGCTTTGGCGGTGCTGTGGCCAAATGGCTTGCTCGTCTGTATGGAGAAATGCCATCCCTCCCTCTTCTACAAGGACCATTGCAGGTGCTATCCTCATTAAGAAGGAACTCCAGCTTGTTACAAGGTTTACTGTGGTTGGGTTAGGAAGTGCAGCTGTGCTGCTGCAGGTGATGGTTCCTTGTAGCACAGCTAGGGAAAAAGGATTTCAGACATGCAAGTGAAATGCCCTGATAAAACATTGCCCTTCAGTCGTGGTCCCTGGCGAGGAGCGACTCCTCTTGGGTCTGCACAGGGAGGCAGGCAGCAGAAGTCCTCCTGCCACATGAGCCAGGCATTGCTGCTGCTCAGCAGGCAGGGGCTGGGGATCTCTTCCACCCCACTAACATAGCCAGGCCCTGTTAGAACAGAAAGTCACAACTGAGACAGCCTGGGGGCAAGCCATTGCTTTGAATCCACAAGGAGAAGTGGTTTCTTGCTGGTACCTTTGTAACGTTGGCTCAGGCACACAATTACAAACTGGCTGCCCCGGCTTCACAGTCCACTTCCAGCCTGCTCCTGCTGCTGTGGGAAGGCCTCCTGCAGAGAGGTGTTTTGCCATAGACCGGGTCAGTACAAAGGAAATAGACCCCTAGTTAAAGAAGTGAGTTTATCTTTACTTACATTTTAAAAAATAGAATAGGAAGTGAAACAAGTAGTAAGTGAAAGGATACAGCAAGAATAAAACAAGGCAATGCACCTAATCACTGCTGCCTATGACAGGCTAAGCGGTTAAGAAAGATACATCACCAATTGCCTTAATACTTTACCGTCATCCGGGTCCACAGCTGCTGGGAGCCCTGGTTACAGTGAGGATTTGGAGAGCCTGTCCCAGCATTTGGGAGGTCCTACACAGGGCATCCACTCATAGGTGAGGTCTCCAAAGTCACTGTCAGAGGGTCCAGCTCTTATAGTGTTGAATAAACAAGATCACCTGATTTCAAATGCAGAGACATCTGGTTTCACTCTCCTCTCAGATCCCACCAAAGCCTGGCCCGGGCTACCAGGAGGAACCAAGGGAGCCTCCCTTACCTACTTGATTTTAACCACCGGTTTCCATAGAAGGCCATATATCTGGTTTCACAGCCTTGACCACCTGCCTCTAAGCAAGGAAGGATGCACTCCATCTTTGCAAATGATTATATTCTATCTAAGCTACATCTTTCACTAATGATCATGCATATTTTACCAATGATTGGATACTAAATACATATATATATATATATAAAACATTTGGTTGGCGTGTTCATCTAGATGTCAAAGTTGGCTCCTGGTCCCAGCCAGTCCCCAGCGAGGCCGGTGCGGCTGCAGGAGCTGACGCAGCTGTGAAAGTTCATGTGCACAGGCTTGAGAGGCAGAGGGGAAAGGTTCAGCCCTTCGTCCTGCCTCAGCTGGGGACTGTGGTGGCAGCTACAGTGCATTACCAGGAGCCCCTGGCAGGTTTGCAGACATTGGAGAGCAGAGGGCAGCCCACCGTCCTTCTGCCACGGCCTCGGCTGAGCAGCAGGACCCTGAAGGCCTTGTGGGAGCGGGGTTGTGAATGGGGGCTGCTGCGCTCGCCAGCTGTTTTCTGCAGTCCCTGCCAGCTGTGTGAGCCAAGGGCCCTGGGTGAGAAGTGGCAGAGGAGCCCTGCTCCAGGAGCAGGAGGCAGTAAAACCGAGCAGCCCTTTGGCTTGCCTGGGGATAGCGGTTCTGGGGCCCAGGGTGGGACAAGCACCTGGCGCCTGTGGCTAATGTGGGCAGGTGAAGGGACACAGGGGGACTGCCTGTACAACGGAGAGCTGTGTGGCAGTGTCCTCCCCCTGCCAGAGTGCGGGAGCGTGCCTGTCCCTGTGCGGCTGGTTTCTGCAGCAGATGCTCTTTACAGAGATGTTTCTCTTCAGGTTCCTGCTCCACAGCCAGAGGGGAAGGGAGAGTGTGCGACACCTGGGTCCGATGCCAGGAGAAGATCACCAGGGATGCCATTCCCTCTGATGGACGGTACCTACACCACGAGGCTCTGGAGAACGTTCTGGTGGTAGAGGCTGGGGGACAGGTGCAACGAGGCCTGCCTGGAGCAGCAGGGAGAGAGTTTTGCTCCGCCCTCTGGGCTGTGGTTTGGAGGCCTCTTTGATCGGGCAGAGGCAGAGGAAGAGGTGAAGTTGCAAGCATCAGGTCCCTCCGGCTGGCAGGTGCCTGCACACCCCGTGAAGGGAGAGCGTGACATGGCCCTGATTGTGCTGGCAGCCCTGGCGGGACTGGCAGCCTTTGGTGAGATGCCACTTCCAGGCTGGGGTGAACGAGGCAAGAGTTTGCGCAGCTGGTGGTGGAAGCACGGAGGTGTCAGTCCTGACGGCCTGGGGGATCAGGGAGTGTTTCTGTAGGGAGAGCCGGGGCTGCAGGTGGGTATGGCAAATAATGTGGGAGATGTCAGGAGTAACGAGCATAAGAGGAAGGACAAGACTTTACCCTGCATTTGCAGGTACCGAGCATTCTTGAGTGTGCTGCTAATACAGTCCAAGCCTGAAAGAGGGAAGACGCTGGGGAACGGAGCTGTGTGGCATCTAGGAGCTTCTCTCCTAGGTGTGCTGGAGAAAAGGTTACCAGCCTCTGCAGGGCTGTCTCTAAACCTCGGGGGACAAACAGAAAAGGCTAACTAGAGTCAAGGAGAGCTGAAATGCTGTACAGGGACAGGGCAAGGGCAGAGGACGTGGTGTGTCATATGGAGGAGCTTCGCTAGCAAGAAGATACAGTCAGAGGTGGGAGAAGGACAGCTCATGGCTGCCGCTGCTGAAGGAGACAGCAGCAGTTAACATAGCTCAGAGGCAGATACGGAGAGAAAGAGTGGCTGGAAAGACATGTGCGCACTGCTGGAAAGCAGGATGATCTGGGCGGTGAGGAGTGGCAAGCAGCTGCAGAAAGAAGGGTGCAGGGACAAGCAGCTCAGCATCTCAGAGCCTGGGAAAAGTGAGATGGAGAGCGGGGACAGTGAGCAAGCCCAGGAAGTGACAGATGGACTGGTGCACAGGCAAGCAAGGCTGAAAGAAGTTTCTGGCTTTACAGGTCATGCCCAAAAGGACTCTGTGCTCCAGTTCCCTGCAGAAATGACCATCCAGAGAGGACACAGCACAGCTCTGCGCTGCAATTTCTCCACCAGTTCTGCCAGTTCCTACATCTTCTGGTACCAGCAGCGCCAGACGCAGTCCCCTCAGATGCTGCTGCAGGGAGTGTACAAATGGAAACCGCAGGTGGATTCAGGGAGGTTCTCGTCTTCACTGTCTGTGGAGACCTCCCAGGTGGTTCTGCATGTGCGGGATGCTGAGCTCCAGGACAGCGCTGCCTATTTCTGTGCACTGAGCCCACAGTGGTGCCCACAGCACGCAGCAGCGCATAGAAACATGGGCGGTGCTGTGAGGGGCACATCCCTCCCTGCCACTGCTTGCCTGGAGCTCTGAGCTCAGCCTACTCAGCAGCAGCACCTGGGGGCTGTGGTGAGGCTGGGCCTCTGCCTCCCCAGCCTGTACTGCTGTGAGGCACAGGCCTGTGTGACTTGTGCAGCTGCGTCTGGATCCAGGCTCTTTGATGATGAGAAGCGCTCAAGAAAGCACCGCAGAGTGGACGTTTTCAAGGCCCTTCCAGATATCGAGCCTGTCCACATCTCAAGCCTATGTGTGGAGGATAATGCAAAGCTGGAGAACATCCCCTTTGCTGCAGCCACCCAAAGAATTCCCATGGTACCAGGAAAAGAAAGGAAAAGAAACATTAAATCCCTCAGTGGTAGCAGCTCCCGCCTGACCTTGGTGATCTCCTCAGGGGTCTGGGACCAGCCCCTGCCCTTGCAGAGGGAGCAGTTCCACAGTGACACACTCATGTGGCCGCAGAAGGGGTGTGTCTGGGACAAGCCAGACTCCCCTTGGGCCGCAGCCGCTGAGGCTGGGGCATCAGAAGTGATGTAGCAGTGAGCCTGTCTCTAGGCTCACGTGAAGGCAAATACCCTCTCTTGTAAAGGCAGAGAAAGGCAGGAGCAACATTAATTTACAGAGCAGCTGAGCAAATGGTTTGGCTGCCCTGCGAATGCTCACGCATTCTTGTTATTTTTCCCCTGTTTTAATTGATGTGCTGGCCTTTGCTCTGCTGCTGTTTTGCCTGCAGGTGCGGGTGCGGTAATTGCCCGTAGCAAGAGGGAGCTGCCAGCAGCCTCCTCTGTGCACCTTGAGCTGGCTGGCTTTATCCTGCAGACACAAAACAGGTTTTGCACATAATCACACCAGGGTAATGACAGTGCACGTGTTTCACCTAAGGCTGTGGTAGCGGACGGGCTGCAGGGATGGCTTCTGCGAGAAGCTGCCAGAAGCTGCCCCCATGTCAGAGCCATAGACAGAGCCAATGACAGCCGGCTCCAAGGCGGTCCTGCTGCTGGCCAAAGCAGAGCTAATCAGCAGCGCTGGCAGCGCCTCTCTGATAACATATGCAAGAAGGGGTAAAAGGTGCTGTGCATCACCTGCGAGAGAAGAGTCAGAAAATGTGAGAGAAACAACTTGGCAGGCACCGAGGTCTTTGAGGAAGGAGGGGGAGCCGGTGCCTGAAGTGCCAGAGCAGATACTCCCCTGCAGCCATGGAGAAGACACTGGTGACACAGCTTGTCTTGTGCCAACCCACGGAGGACTATGATGCAGCACATACCCACCCTGCAGCCCACGGAGGACCTCATGCCACAACAGGTGGAGATGCCCTGAAGGAAGCTGCAGAGCATAGAGAACCCTGTGCTGGAGGAGGCTCCTCAGAGAAACTGCGGCCCACAGAGAGGAGCCTACGGAGGAGACATTTTTCTAGCAGGACCTGTACAGCAGGGGGGACCCAGACTGGAACAATCCATTCCTGAAGGACTGCAGACCGTGGAAAGGACTTTATGAAGAATGGCAGTGCATGGGAAGGACCCATTTGGAGAACTTTGTCAAGGACTGCCTCCCAGAGGAGGGAGTAATGTAAGTCTACGAGATACTGCTTTTAATAAAAAGTTCCTCTAGCTTTCAGTGGTGAGTGAACTCACACAACTTGGTAGTTTCCACAGTCAGAGTAGATGAATATGAATTTGTTAATTTCCAACCCTCTAACACTGAGTGGAGGGTAATCTACTTAACGGTTACACAGTCTTACTGGTCAACTACACATGCTCGTTGAGGAAGGGTGTCTTTGTGGGCCGAGGCATCTGGTGTAAGGGCTGTGAGTTATAGTATTATAATGAAGGCAGTTTGCTTAAGGACAAATCTCTTGCTACCTGTGCAACAAGGATGAGGTACAACTTTCCTGGATGTAATTCTTCTGCAGAGTCACCTTGTCCCAAGCAGCAATTGCCTCAGCTAATTATCCTTGATAGTTCTTTGCATGGCACATCCTGAATCAAAAGTATGTGGATGTTCTCTTTCTTCAAGAAGATGTGCAGATTATTAAACAAAACCGTATGTCCATATCGTATTGTTCATTAGCTTATACATTCTGGTTAAAACATTTTGTACCATGCCCAAAAGCCAGGGACCTACAGTCCTACACCAGGACCCAGTCGCTTGCTTTACAGGCCAGCCCGGGTTACTGAAAGGCAAATGCCCCTGCTGGATAACCCCAGGCTCTAGGAGTGTTTGGCTTGGTGGAGACCTGTCAGCAAGCCCTGAAGGCAGCCAGTCCTGCTCTGAGGCTACTGTCCTGGAGGGAGGGGGCTGCATAATGTGGGGTCAAAGTCCTCCCCGCTGTGAGCTGGGTGGATGTGGGAGGAATATTTTCCCCCGCTGGATATGGAAAGCCTTTCCTGCTAAGGGATCGCGGCCTGTGATATGTAGCAGGGCACTCTGGAAGCCCACCCCAACTTGTAAGTAGCTCGTTTCCTCCTGGCTGCAAGGTTAGAAAGACTTTTGGAGACAACTCTTCTGCCTCTGCCCCCAACAGCCCCTTCCCAACTGTGTTACCGGTCATTGCTTTCGTCTTGGGGTGATGGTGCAGATTGCCATGAATTAGGGTTACTTCTGCCCCAGTATCCAGCAGAGCCGTAACACGGTGAGTGTTGTGCTGGCTCCGCAGTGTCACAAGCAGAACTCAAGGGCTGTGTTCATTCCCGCCCCTGGCCAGCCCTGTCCCTGCCCCAGGGCTGAAGAGGGGACACCCCTTCCCTGGGCTGGTTTGCAGGTGAGGAGGGATGCCACCCCGTGTGCCCCCTGCTCCCACACCACCATGTGCTGCCCAGATGCGTTTGAGCTACCGCGCCTGCATCTCACCTGGGGCTGCTGCTTCAGCTCCGAACATCCCCACGTCCACCTCCAGCACGGATGCCACAACCAACACAGCACAGGTTCTCCTTGCCTTTTCCTTGTGCGGGCCCACGCTGCCTGAAACAAGTTAATTGTTCAGGGGGGCTGGGACATTCCGATAATCCCTCCTCACTTCCCGCTTCACCAGGAAAACCACCTAGGCCACGTGTCCCGTAACAGCCTTCCATGGCTGTGTGCACGGGCCCAGTCGGGCATTTGCTCTGTCTCTGCTTCACTATTGAATAATGGGCCATATACGATTTATTTAAAGAACATGTGCTCATGTTTGTCTGAGGAGACCCTTATTGTTAACTTGAGGGTGTACTAAATCCTTGAATGGGTGACACAGGGAGGGTGCTAAATTGTCCAGGCATGAGATATCTTAATATTGTTAACTTGAAGATGTACTAAATCCTTGAATGGGTGACAGAGGGAATGTTGTGCTAATTGTCCAGGTGTGAAATATGTTAATGAGTTCATGGAAAGTTAATGAATAGACATGAGTGACTTGTATAAAGAAGGGGCTGAAAGGTTCCCTTGCTGTGCATGACTTTGGTGGAGCGATCCCCCATGCACCCACCGCTGCCAAATAAAGATAACCTGCGCTTGCTCATATATTGCTAGAGTGATTCTTTAAATCACTGTCCTTCCCCTGCAAAGGCATTTCCCACGGGGACCTGCCAGCTGCACCAAACGTTTTGCACCAGGAGCTGCTGGTTTGATTCCCAGTGGAAAGGCACCCAGACTCTGTAAATGGCCATTTCTTATCCCAGAGAATGCCACTGAAGAAAGAGATGGCAGTACAGATAATCCTATGTCCTTCAGACGCTGGGAGCCCTAAGCTACGTGCTGTCAAATAGGTGGCTCCAGTCAGGGCACAGCACACCACGCTCGTCCTGCCCATGAAAAGGTCACCCCTTCTTGGTCAGTCAAACTCTAAGACGATTGTCATGAAATAAAACAGCTCTATTCAGCATTTCTGCTGCGAAACAGAAGCCATGTTCACATGAGACCTTCCTGCTGCACTTCAGATAGAGGCAAGGACACAAGGGCAGCGCAATCACTGGCACCAAGCCGAAGCTGCCTGAAAGCTCATCGGCTGCAATGGACGGGCTGAGTTTGTCCCCTGGCCAAGGGATCTGTGCAGAACGACACGGGCCTGAAGGCCAGGCTCTGCTTGTAGCAGGGCACAGCAGAGGCCAGGGCCTCCTCAGGATACCTGGATCACCAACTCCCTGACCTACGGTGATGTGGGGGTGAGGGTGATGGCACCCTGCTGGTTGTTTCCCTCATGTGAAGAAATGCCAGCTCTTGACCCTGCTCAGAGCAGCTTTCACATCCTCCTTTCTTAGGGTGTAAACCAAGGTGTTGAGCAGAAGAGGAAGAACCACGCAGAGAACAGCCGCTACTCTGCCTAGTGACCTTTTCTCGGGGGCTCCCGTGTAGGTGAAGACACATGAGGCATAGAACCAGGCCACAGCATTGAAA
Source organism: Falco peregrinus (assembly GCF_023634155.1). Classification (NCBI taxonomy): domain Eukaryota; kingdom Metazoa; phylum Chordata; class Aves; order Falconiformes; family Falconidae; genus Falco; species Falco peregrinus. The sequence goes on along the minus strand of NC_073725.1, from coordinate 25,480,267 downwards.
TGAGAAGCGCAGCCTGAGACAGCTCAGTGCCCGTCTTCTGCACAGAAGAGCTGCAGCATGATTTAAATCTCCATTGGAAAGGACAACCGCTGGCAGCAATGCCCTTAGTTTGAGGTCTAAAACTTGGGTGGATCCTGTGCCCCTTTTCTATCTTTCCATGGTCTCCGTTGGGCAAGCAAGCTAGAGGTCGTGCCAAGAGCCAGTAGCAGCGCTCTGGCAGGGCTTTGGCAAAAGGCCTTACTTGCCAGGCACGCAACAGAAACGCCCTTATAATGGTGTTGGCCTTTTCACATTTTTGCTATGCTTGTATGTGCTTCATTAGCCATAATCCCCTCTCGGTGGAGGACAGGGGTGTAGGGATTTCCATCCTTCCACTTGTACATTTCTGTCAAGACATCGGGGTTTTCGTGGAGGAAATAGGATATGAGGCTGTGGTGGCTGCCAAGAGACAATTCCATCTCCCAGAAGGGATGAGATTTACAGGTAAGAGAATCCTCTTCCCCCAGCACTGCAGCCAATTCCTGAGCACAAGGTCTGTGGTGGAGAGGAAGCCTGCACGGCTCTAGTAGCTCACTCAGCTGTTCAGAGTCGACGTTCTTGGGCTTCTGAAGCACAGAGGAAAACCTGGTTTGTGCAGCGGCAGAGGCCCTCGCCGTGAACCGGTGGTAAAGGATCCCTTCTCCAGGCATTCTTTGCATGCGGTTCAAAGCGGCCAGCCAGCACGCTTGCCTCAGCGGTGGTGTCCTGGAGCCCAGGGCAGCACAGGCCGCCAGGGGTTCTCCAGGTGGGTACTTGGAGGGATGGATGAAGCCTGGCTGTAAAGCAGAGGGCAACATGGTGCTGTGGGTTGTGCTTAGGCTGGGCGTGTGCCTCCCCAGCCTCTGTGCCAGTGAGGAAAGCTGTGGAGATTGGTATGGGGGCGACTTTTTCAGCCAAGTCCAAGCCCAGGGGCTTGGAACACAGGAGTGAATCCTCAGCAGAAGGATCCTACTTGTCTTGCTCCTAGGCTCCCCCCAGCATCCACCGAGAGCTGCCGTTGGAGAGAATGGTTCTAGGCAGGAGGCATGATCATGCTCGTGACTTAATTCCTGGCCAAATGAGCCCAAGGAGGGAAGATCCCTCCTTGCCTTGCACCTGGGGGTTGGCTGAACCCTGAGCCTGCAATCTCACCCTGTTCAGATGCATGGATCAGCCTTTGGCAGCTTATAGAAAGCGAGGTGGAGCATGAGCCCAGTGCCAAAGCTGACAAACGGATAGATACGGCGGACACGGGGCCAGGCAATGCTGAAATACCTTTCTGGCTTGACAGATCACAGGCAGAAGGAATTTACGCTGCAGTTCCACCAGAAGCGACCATGCAGGTAGGACACACCAGAAGAGGATTGTTCTCCAAAGGCCTGAGCCATGATCGAGCACTTCCTCCGGGGAGAGGCACCTTTCAGCTTCTGGAGGGCGCTGGGACCGTGCTGTAGACACAGGTTGGAGGTCAGGCAGCTGGGGAGGCAGGGGATGCCTGGTGGCCAGTGGCTGCAGGTGAGTCAGCAGTGTGCCCTTGTGGCAAAGCACACCTACTGCGCTCTGAGATGCCAGCGAAAGCGGAGCCAGCACAGGCAGGGAAGTCATCCTTCTCCTCTCTTTGGCACTCCTGAGACCATGCCTGGGCTCCTGCGTTCAGGCTGGGGCTCCTCGGTGTGCAGGCAAGGTACAGGCGTGTTGGAGGGAGTCCAGCGGGAGGCCCCAAGGCAGGCAGGGAGCTTGAGGGCATGATGCACTCAGAGCCTGAGGGAACGAGGCCTTAGCAAAAGAAGGCTCAAAGGGAGACCTTATGGGTGTCTACAGCTACGTGCTCTGAGCACGTGGAGAAGATGAAGCCAGGCTCTTCTCCAAGTGCACGGTGCCGGTAGGCCGAGAGGCCACAGACACAGTTTGGAACCTGCGGAATTCTACTGACATGTGAGGACCTTATTTTCCAGTTCTTTTTGACCCTGAAAAAGCTCAAGGACTGGAATGCACTGTCCATAAATGTTGTGCAGGCTCTGGCCTTGGACGTTTTCAAGACTCGTCTGGACACAGCCCTGACCGGCCCTGTCCAACCTACATCATGCTATGGGAAGAGCAGAAACAGTTTGGCAGGTTTGTTTGATGGGACTGGAAGTAAGGGCAGGACAGCTGGAGATCCAGCTGGTTTGGAGGAAAGGGAAATTGGCAGGGTTACGGCCATCGGGAAAGGCTGCGTGGTGTTGGGTGAGCTTGGCAGAAGCTGATTTATAAGAGGGGTTGAGCAGCGGGGCACAAAGCTTCCTGTGTTGCTTCCTCGAGTACCGATCTTCTTTTGGATAGAAGGAGAAAGTCCACAGTGCCTGTGGGGCTGAGTGGGACAGTTGGTGTCTGCAGGGCTTGGGGGTGTTGAAGATGATGTTTGTAAGAGCTGCAGCCCTGGGCTGTGCTGACAGGAGCTTGGCGCTAGGCACCGTGAAGGCGCTAGGACAGGCCAACCCCACCAAGGCCTTGTGCTGTGAGAGAGAGGACACAGGCATCAGGGAAGGAGAGACTCCCACGACATTGCATGGGGGGATGTGTCAGAGAGGTTGGTCCCCAGCTGCAGGCCTGTCGCCCCTCCACCCTGGCAAGGCAGAAGCTGCTGAGTGCAGGAGCAACAGGTGCCACTGCTGGAGGAGGCAGGAGCACAGCACAGGCATTTCAGGCATGCTAAGAACAAGAATTCTCTCCTCCCTTTCTCGTTCTGGGTTCCCCTGGCAGAGTCGTTTCTGGCAGCTCTGCTCTCTCAGAGCTCCCGGTGGGGACGCGGGCGGGAAACAAGGGAAACAAGGGAAAGGGAAAAACTCCCGTCCTTGGAAGAACAGCACCACGCACCAGGGCAGCCCGGGGTCACCCATAGAAAGCAGTCCTGTGCAGAGAACAAACAAGGCTTCTGGTAGACACCAAGCTGGCCATGAGCCAGTACTGTGCCCCTGCGCCAAGGAGTTCCAAGGGAATCCTCGGCCGCCTCAGACAAAGCATTGCCAAGAGGCCAAGAGAGGCGATTGCTCCCCTTTTCTCAGCACTGCTGGGCAACAGCTGGAGCGGCATCTTCTCGCACACCTTCTCTATGACCCAAGTGGGCTGCAGAGGCAGCAGAAGGCAGGCTCTGAGGCTGCTCCCCGGCACCCGCAGGGCAGCGGGGGCTGCCGCTTCCAGCCCCGGAGCGGGGAGGCAGCTCTGGAAGCTGCTCCATCTCCCGGGCCGAGGCCCCGCTGCTGCCCCAGGCTGCGGCGAGCCCCCGAGCGGCGCCGGCGCCGGGCTCAGCCCCGGGGCGGAGCTGGCGGCGGCGCGGAGCAGAGGAGGCGGCGGAGAGGAGGCGCCGCGGCCGCCGCCCAGAGCCGGGGCTGGCGCGGGGCAGCGAGGCGCGGGCGGCGGAGCGGCGGCATGCGGCGGGGCCGGGGCGCGGGGCTGGCGGGGCTGGCCGCGCTGCTGCTGGGTGCGCGGGGCTGGCGGCGGGGGGCGGGCCGGGGCTCGGCCTGCGGGGGCCCCCGCGGGGCTGCCGTCCCCTCGGGCTTCTGCACGGAGCCCTGCCGCCGCGCCGGGCTCGCGTCCCTCCCTCCCTCTGCTGCCATCCCGCCTTCCCTGCGGAAACTCGCCGTGCTCTCGCTGTCCAGCCCTGCCCGCTGCCTCCTTCCCTCCGCCTTCTGCCGCGGAGCGCCTGCAGCCGCTCCTTCCCCGCTGCTGCTTCCCCTCGGGCTCCTTCCCCGCTGCTGCTTCCCCGCTGCTGCTTCCCCTCGGGCTCCTTCCCTTTGTCCCTGGTTTTCTCCAGTGACTCCACCTGTCACTCTCGCGTTCGTATGTCTGCCAGCCGTTAACGGACACCTCCGTTAATGCACCTGTAGACATCCTCTGGAAACTCTTCTCCCCCCCCCCATGCCCGAACGTTCCTGGCTGGGATTTGCCATGGCGAACGGCAGGCGGGGCAGGGCACAAAGCAGGTTTTGAGGATTCCCCCTTCTTTTTCTCCTCGGCAGTGGCTGTGGGCAGAGCCCAGGTGCAGCAGGAGCCGTCGGCAGAGACCACCGAGGACACCGGCATCGCCATCAGCTGCTCACACCCCAGCATACGGACAGAAGAATCGATAGTGTGGTACCGCCAGCTCCCGGGCCGAGGTCCCGCATTCATCACGAGCGGTCACAAAGGGTCCAGAGAGGTGCAGGACCCTCCGGGGCGGATGTCGGTGGCGGCAGACCGCCGGTCCAGCGCCCTGTGGCTCGCCCGGCCCCGGCGCAGGGACGCGGCGGTGTATTACTGCGCCGTGGGAGACACGGGGCTCGGAGCCGGGGCTGCGGCCGGGCACGAACCTCGGCGGCCGGCGCCGGGCGTGTGTGTCGGGGGCGGGGGGACAGCCCCGGCCGGGCCCGCCAGGGGGCGCTGCCGCCTCGGCCCGCCCGGCCGCGGGCGCTTCCCGCCACCGCCTGCGGCACCGGCACCGGCACCGGGATCAGCGGGTGCCCCTTGCAGTCGCTGCCCGGGCTCAGCACCTCTCCTCCTCGAGGGCTGCTGCGCATCGGTGCTCCGAGGCAGCAAACAGCCGCGCTTGGGCCGCGCTGCACGGGGAGCCTGAGAGGGTCTGTGCAAGGCAGCGGGGCGCAGCGTGTTTCCCACCACGCGCTCGTGCTTGCCCAGCACGGGGTCAGAGCCTTGCGGGTACCGTGGCGTCCCCTGGCCTGTCTGAAAAGGCCTGCCGGCATTGTCCCGCAACGCCTTCCCAGAGGGGACCGATTCCCATCCAGGCCACCTCAGGCTGCTTCTCCTCTTGCCAAGGATGCTGAGCTCTTCATGACTTTTAGGAAGGCCAAGTGACACCTCTAGGTCCTCCAAGTGCTGCCATGGCACAGGGAGTTCACGATGTCAAGAATAAAGCGAACGCAAATGCTCCAGCACGATGCTCAGCTTAGTGGGTGTCTCACCTTTGCCTGGCTGCCTTGGGCAAACACAGCAGCAGCTTCCACCCGGTAATTTTCCCCATCCCAAGGACGCACACAAAGATCTCAGCTTGGAGTTGTTATTAACACTAACAAGCTCCCTGGGCATTCAAATCAGGCAATTCCCTGCAGATCCTTGTGCATTTCTTCCTGTCAGGCTTTCCTTCCTGGAGATCTGCTGTGTCACCACCATCGTCCCCCAGATGCTGTCCCCAAGATTCCTTGCCAACAGAACAATCCTTTGTGTCTCCTGCTGTTATTTTCCTGCTTCTTCCTGGCTATGCCTGAGTTCCCGATCCTCTCAGCCATGGCCTTCAGTCATGGTGTCACCATACGCAAAGTGCTTGGCAAAAAGCACTGTCATGACAAAGAAGCTCTGCTCCCTGCCAGCGCCGGGAGTGTGGGCAGTGGGCTTTTTGGTCACCTCCTCCCAGGTGGCTCTGCTGCTGCAATGTCCCTTCTGCAAAGGGAAGTTTGTTAGCTGTAGAGGAATTATAGAGCAATGAAGTCCTGTTAATTAACATTGATAATACACAGCTGTGGGCTGCCTTCAGGGTCGGTGGGTTGGCTGATGTGGATAATGTGCAGCTGTGGCTGGTTCCTGCTAAGTAGTTAAATAGCTCTAAGGGGTATGGAAGGGGACCACTGGATGAAGAGAGACCTGGAAGAAGCAGAGGGAGGAGAAAGAGTGCACGTGTGTTCTGGATGTATAAAAAACCAAGGAGAGTGCCAGGGAGATGTGTGAAGTAGAAGGGGGGGCTGGATAAGGTAGAGGCTGGCTGCAAGAGGAGCCCTGGGTGAAGAGAGAATCCAGATGCAGCAGAGGAACGCAGCAGGGTGTACTGGCCTGAAGAGGATGAGGAAACAGCATGGACAGTAGATGACCTTGTGAAACCTTGTGAGGGATTGGCAGCTCTGCCGGGGCAAGATGCGGGAGCTACTTATTGAAGTTAAGGGGGTATGTGATGGTAAAAGCCTTGTTGCAGCCGGCTAGTTTGGATACTGCTGTGACAGTTAACTATCTCTACTGCTGTACTGGGCCAGCATGAGCATGGCGTGTTGGGGTTGGGTTGACCTTGCCTGGCTGCAACGTCTCCCCCACTCTGCTCTATCACTCCCACTACTCACCAGGATGGAAAAATAAGAAGGCTCATGGTTTGTGGCAAGGACAGGGAAATTTTGACCCAGCAGTTGGTGTCACAGGCAAACAGGCTCAGCTTGGAGAAATTAATTTCTTGCCAATCAAATCAGAGTAGGAGAATGAGAAATGAGAATAAATTTTAAAACACCTTCCCTGCAACACTTCCTTATGCCTGGGCTCACCTTCCGTCCTGACGTCCCTACTTCCTCCCCCAGAGGAACACAGGAGGATGTGCAATGGGTGCTGCAGTCAGTTCATAACTCATTCCCTCTGCCGCCTCTTCCTCCTCATGCTCTTTCCCTGCTGCGGTGTGGGGTCCCTCCCGTGGGAGACTGTCCTTCTCCAACACGAGTCCTTTCCGTGGGCTGCAGTTCTTCACAAACTGCTACAGCGTGGATCCCCCGTGGGGCCACAGATCTTGCCAGAAGCCTGCTCCATGATGGGATCTCCATGGGGTCACAGCTTCCTTCAGGGCACATCCACCTGCTGTGGCATGGGCTCCTCCATGGGCTGCAGGTGGATGTCTGCCCCACCCTTAACCTCCATGGGCTGCAGGGGGACAAGCTGCATCACCAGCTCATCAGGGACAACCTGTGTCATGAGCCACACATGAACCTGGAGCACCTCATCCCCTCCTCCTTCTTTGCTGACTTCAGTGCCTGCAGAGTTGTTTCTCTCCCATATTCTCATTCCTCTCTCCCACATGCTCTTGTGCACCACTTTTTCAACCTTCTTAAATGTATTATTGTGGAGGCGCCACCACCGTCACTGACTGGCCCAGCTTTGGTCAGTGGCAGGTCCGTCTTGTAGCCACCTGAAACTGGCTCTGAACAACATGGGGCGGCACTGACTGGCACCTTCTCACAGAAGCCACCCCGGCAGCCCCCCTGCTACCATAACCTTGCCCCATAAACCAAATACATTCCACTCCTCACCTCTGTGAATCAAGTGTTTTCAATTAACAGTCATATATGCCCTTCTCAGACAGTCCACAATGCTCACAAACTCCCCCTTACATCAGCAGGCCACAGCCAGGGCACAGGACACTGTGCAGATCGTGTCCACAGAAGGATTACTCCATTGCGGTTGGTCATGCTTTTAGAGCATTTTCTTCCATTGGAAACAGGTCTGACATCATTGCTACTGTGAACCACCGCAAGCTGGACAGAAGTTGACTGCAAATCAGCAGATAGTAGCAGCTGGGACAACCTGAGTTCTCAGGGTATAAATCAAGGCAATCAGCAGGGGAGTAAGAGAGGTGTAAAGAACCATGGCAGCTCCATCAGTAGGTGGTTTAAATCACCATCAAAAAACCCCCAGAACCTCTGGCAGCAGCGCCCTTAGTTTGGACTGTAAAACCTGCATGGATTCTGTACCCGTTTCCTCCATGTCCAAGATCTCCTCGGTCGGGCAGGCAAACCAGGGGGCATGCCAAGGGCCAGGAGCAGCGCTTTGGCGGTGCTGTGGCCAAATGGCTTGCTCATCTGTATGGAGAAATGCCATCCCTCCCTCTTCTACAAGGACCATTGCAGGTGCTATCCTCATTAAGAAGGAACTCCAGCTTGTTACAAGGTTTACTGTGGTTGGGTTAGGAAGTGCAGCTGTGCTGCTGCAGGTGATGGTTCCTTGTAGCACAGCTAGGGAAAAAGGATTTCAGACATGCAAGTGAAATGCCCTGATAAAACATTGCCCTTCAGTCGTGGTCCCTGGCGAGGAGCGACTCCTCTTGGGTCTGCACAGGGAGGCAGGCAGCAGAAGTCCTCCTGCCACATGAGCCAGGCATTGCTGCTGCTCAGCAGGCAGGGGCTGGGGATCTCTTCCACCCCACTAACATAGCCAGGCCCTGTTAGAACAGAAAGTCACAACTGAGACAGCCTGGGGGCAAGCCATTGCTTTGAATCCACAAGGAGAAGTGGTTTCTTGCTGGTACCTTTGTAACGTTGGCTCAGGCACACAATTACAAACTGGCTGCCCCGGCTTCACAGTCCACTTCCAGCCTGCTCCTGCTGCTGTGGGAAGGCCTCCTGCAGAGAGGTGTTTTGCCATAGACCGGGTCAGTACAAAGGAAATAGACCCCTAGTTAAAGAAGTGAGTTTATCTTTACTTACATTTTAAAAAATAGAATAGGAAGTGAAACAAGTAGTAAGTGAAAGGATACAGCAAGAATAAAACAAGGCAATGCACCTAATCACTGCTGCCTATGACAGGCTAAGCGGTTAAGAAAGATACATCACCAATTGCCTTAATACTTTACCGTCATCCGGGTCCACAGCTGCTGGGAGCCCTGGTTACAGTGAGGATTTGGAGAGCCTGTCCCAGCATTTGGGAGGTCCTACACAGGGCATCCACTCATAGGTGAGGTCTCCAAAGTCACTGTCAGAGGGTCCAGCTCTTATAGTGTTGAATAAACAAGATCACCTGATTTCAAATGCAGAGACATCTGGTTTCACTCTCCTCTCAGATCCCACCAAAGCCTGGCCCGGGCTACCAGGAGGAACCAAGGGAGCCTCCCTTACCTACTTGATTTTAACCACCGGTTTCCATAGAAGGCCATATATCTGGTTTCACAGCCTTGACCACCTGCCTCTAAGCAAGGAAGGATGCACTCCATCTTTGCAAATGATTATATTCTATCTAAGCTACATCTTTCACTAATGATCATGCATATTTTACCAATGATTGGATACTAAATACATATATATATATATAAAACATTTGGTTGGCGTGTTCATCTAGATGTCAAAGTTGGCTCCTGGTCCCAGCCAGTCCCCAGCGAGGCCGGTGCGGCTGCAGGAGCTGACGCAGCTGTGAAAGTTCATGTGCACAGGCTTGAGAGGCAGAGGGGAAAGGTTCAGCCCTTCGTCCTGCCTCAGCTGGGGACTGTGGTGGCAGCTACAGTGCATTACCAGGAGCCCCTGGCAGGTTTGCAGACATTGGAGAGCAGAGGGCAGCCCACCGTCCTTCTGCCACGGCCTCGGCTGAGCAGCAGGACCCTGAAGGCCTTGTGGGAGCGGGGTTGTGAATGGGGGCTGCTGCGCTCGCCAGCTGTTTTCTGCAGTCCCTGCCAGCTGTGTGAGCCAAGGGCCCTGGGTGAGAAGTGGCAGAGGAGCCCTGCTCCAGGAGCAGGAGGCAGTAAAACCGAGCAGCCCTTTGGCTTGCCTGGGGATAGCGGTTCTGGGGCCCAGGGTGGGACAAGCACCTGGCGCCTGTGGCTAATGTGGGCAGGTGAAGGGACACAGGGGGACTGCCTGTACAACGGAGAGCTGTGTGGCAGTGTCCTCCCCCTGCCAGAGTGCGGGAGCGTGCCTGTCCCTGTGCGGCTGGTTTCTGCAGCAGATGCTCTTTACAGAGATGTTTCTCTTCAGGTTCCTGCTCCACAGCCAGAGGGGAAGGGAGAGTGTGCGACACCTGGGTCCGATGCCAGGAGAAGATCACCAGGGATGCCATTCCCTCTGATGGACGGTACCTACACCACGAGGCTCTGGAGAACGTTCTGGTGGTAGAGGCTGGGGGACAGGTGCAACGAGGCCTGCCTGGAGCAGCAGGGAGAGAGTTTTGCTCCGCCCTCTGGGCTGTGGTTTGGAGGCCTCTTTGATCGGGCAGAGGCAGAGGAAGAGGTGAAGTTGCAAGCATCAGGTCCCTCCGGCTGGCAGGTGCCTGCACACCCCGTGAAGGGAGAGCGTGACATGGCCCTGATTGTGCTGGCAGCCCTGGCGGGACTGGCAGCCTTTGGTGAGATGCCACTTCCAGGCTGGGGTGAACGAGGCAAGAGTTTGCGCAGCTGGTGGTGGAAGCACGGAGGTGTCAGTCCTGACGGCCTGGGGGATCAGGGAGTGTTTCTGTAGGGAGAGCCGGGGCTGCAGGTGGGTATGGCAAATAATGTGGGAGATGTCAGGAGTAACGAGCATAAGAGGAAGGACAAGACTTTACCCTGCATTTGCAGGTACCGAGCATTCTTGAGTGTGCTGCTAATACAGTCCAAGCCTGAAAGAGGGAAGACGCTGGGGAACGGAGCTGTGTGGCATCTAGGAGCTTCTCTCCTAGGTGTGCTGGAGAAAAGGTTACCAGCCTCTGCAGGGCTGTCTCTAAACCTCGGGGGACAAACAGAAAAGGCTAACTAGAGTCAAGGAGAGCTGAAATGCTGTACAGGGACAGGGCAAGGGCAGAGGACGTGGTGTGTCATATGGAGGAGCTTCGCTAGCAAGAAGATACAGTCAGAGGTGGGAGAAGGACAGCTCATGGCTGCCGCTGCTGAAGGAGACAGCAGCAGTTAACATAGCTCAGAGGCAGATACGGAGAGAAAGAGTGGCTGGAAAGACATGTGCGCACTGCTGGAAAGCAGGATGATCTGGGCGGTGAGGAGTGGCAAGCAGCTGCAGAAAGAAGGGTGCAGGGACAAGCAGCTCAGCATCTCAGAGCCTGGGAAAAGTGAGATGGAGAGCGGGGACAGTGAGCAAGCCCAGGAAGTGACAGATGGACTGGTGCACAGGCAAGCAAGGCTGAAAGAAGTTTCTGGCTTTACAGGTCATGCCCAAAAGGACTCTGTGCTCCAGTTCCCTGCAGAAATGACCATCCAGAGAGGACACAGCACAGCTCTGCGCTGCAATTTCTCCACCAGTTCTGCCAGTTCCTACATCTTCTGGTACCAGCAGCGCCAGACGCAGTCCCCTCAGATGCTGCTGCAGGGAGTGTACAAATGGAAACCGCAGGTGGATTCAGGGAGGTTCTCGTCTTCACTGTCTGTGGAGACCTCCCAGGTGGTTCTGCATGTGCGGGATGCTGAGCTCCAGGACAGCGCTGCCTATTTCTGTGCACTGAGCCCACAGTGGTGCCCACAGCACGCAGCAGCGCATAGAAACATGGGCGGTGCTGTGAGGGGCACATCCCTCCCTGCCACTGCTTGCCTGGAGCTCTGAGCTCAGCCTACTCAGCAGCAGCACCTGGGGGCTGTGGTGAGGCTGGGCCTCTGCCTCCCCAGCCTGTACTGCTGTGAGGCACAGGCCTGTGTGACTTGTGCAGCTGCGTCTGGATCCAGGCTCTTTGATGATGAGAAGCGCTCAAGAAAGCACCGCAGAGTGGACGTTTTCAAGGCCCTTCCAGATATCGAGCCTGTCCACATCTCAAGCCTATGTGTGGAGGATAATGCAAAGCTGGAGAACATCCCCTTTGCTGCAGCCACCCAAAGAATTCCCATGGTACCAGGAAAAGAAAGGAAAAGAAACATTAAATCCCTCAGTGGTAGCAGCTCCCGCCTGACCTTGGTGATCTCCTCAGGGGTCTGGGACCAGCCCCTGCCCTTGCAGAGGGAGCAGTTCCACAGTGACACACTCATGTGGCCGCAGAAGGGGTGTGTCTGGGACAAGCCAGACTCCCCTTGGGCCGCAGCCGCTGAGGCTGGGGCATCAGAAGTGATGTAGCAGTGAGCCTGTCTCTAGGCTCACGTGAAGGCAAATACCCTCTCTTGTAAAGGCAGAGAAAGGCAGGAGCAACATTAATTTACAGAGCAGCTGAGCAAATGGTTTGGCTGCCCTGCGAATGCTCACGCATTCTTGTTATTTTTCCCCTGTTTTAATTGATGTGCTGGCCTTTGCTCTGCTGCTGTTTTGCCTGCAGGTGCGGGTGCGGTAATTGCCCGTAGCAAGAGGGAGCTGCCAGCAGCCTCCTCTGTGCACCTTGAGCTGGCTGGCTTTATCCTGCAGACACAAAACAGGTTTTGCACATAATCACACCAGGGTAATGACAGTGCACGTGTTTCACCTAAGGCTGTGGTAGCGGACGGGCTGCAGGGATGGCTTCTGCGAGAAGCTGCCAGAAGCTGCCCCCATGTCAGAGCCATAGACAGAGCCAATGACAGCCGGCTCCAAGGCGGTCCTGCTGCTGGCCAAAGCAGAGCTAATCAGCAGCGCTGGCAGCGCCTCTCTGATAACATATGCAAGAAGGGGTAAAAGGTGCTGTGCATCACCTGCGAGAGAAGAGTCAGAAAATGTGAGAGAAACAACTTGGCAGGCACCGAGGTCTTTGAGGAAGGAGGGGGAGCCGGTGCCTGAAGTGCCAGAGCAGATACTCCCCTGCAGCCATGGAGAAGACACTGGTGACACAGCTTGTCTTGTGCCAACCCACGGAGGACTATGATGCAGCACATACCCACCCTGCAGCCCACGGAGGACCTCATGCCACAACAGGTGGAGATGCCCTGAAGGAAGCTGCAGAGCATAGAGAACCCTGTGCTGGAGGAGGCTCCTCAGAGAAACTGCGGCCCACAGAGAGGAGCCTACGGAGGAGACATTTTTCTAGCAGGACCTGTACAGCAGGGGGGACCCAGACTGGAACAATCCATTCCTGAAGGACTGCAGACCGTGGAAAGGACTTTATGAAGAATGGCAGTGCATGGGAAGGACCCATTTGGAGAACTTTGTCAAGGACTGCCTCCCAGAGGAGGGAGTAATGTAAGTCTACGAGATACTGCTTTTAATAAAAAGTTCCTCTAGCTTTCAGTGGTGAGTGAACTCACACAACTTGGTAGTTTCCACAGTCAGAGTAGATGAATATGAATTTGTTAATTTCCAACCCTCTAACACTGAGTGGAGGGTAATCTACTTAACGGTTACACAATCTTACTGGTCAACTACACATGCTCGTTGAGGAAGGGTGTCTTTGTGGGCCGAGGCATCTGGTGTAAGGGCTGTGAGTTATAGTATTATAATGAAGGCAGTTTGCTTAAGGACAAATCTCTTGCTACCTGTGCAACAAGGATGAGGTACAACTTTCCTGGATGTAATTCTTCTGCAGAGTCACCTTGTCCCAAGCAGCAATTGCCTCAGCTAATTATCCTTGATAGTTCTTTGCATGGCACATCCTGAATCAAAAGTATGTGGATGTTCTCTTTCTTCAAGAAGATGTGCAGATTATTAAACAAAACCGTATGTCCATATCGTATTGTTCATTAGCTTATACATTCTGGTTAAAACATTTTGTACCATGCCCAAAAGCCAGGGACCTACAGTCCTACACCAGGACCCAGTCGCTTGCTTTACAGGCCAGCCCGGGTTACTGAAAGGCAAATGCCCCTGCTGGATAACCCCAGGCTCTAGGAGTGTTTGGCTTGGTGGAGACCTGTCAGCAAGCCCTGAAGGCAGCCAGTCCTGCTCTGAGGCTACTGTCCTGGAGGGAGGGGGCTGCATAATGTGGGGTCAAAGTCCTCCCCGCTGTGAGCTGGGTGGATGTGGGAGGAATATTTTCCCCCGCTGGATATGGAAAGCCTTTCCTGCTAAGGGATCGCGGCCTGTGATATGTAGCAGGGCACTCTGGAAGCCCACCCCAACTTGTAAGTAGCTCGTTTCCTCCTGGCTGCAAGGTTAGAAAGACTTTTGGAGACAACTCTTCTGCCTCTGCCCCCAACAGCCCCTTCCCAACTGTGTTACCGGTCATTGCTTTCGTCTTGGGGTGATGGTGCAGATTGCCATGAATTAGGGTTACTTCTGCCCCAGTATCCAGCAGAGCCGTAACACGGTGAGTGTTGTGCTGGCTCCGCAGTGTCACAAGCAGAACTCAAGGGCTGTGTTCATTCCCGCCCCTGGCCAGCCCTGTCCCTGCCCCAGGGCTGAAGAGGGGACACCCCTTCCCTGGGCTGGTTTGCAGGTGAGGAGGGATGCCACCCCGTGTGCCCCCTGCTCCCACACCACCATGTGCTGCCCAGATGCGTTTGAGCTACCGCGCCTGCATCTCACCTGGGGCTGCTGCTTCAGCTCCGAACATCCCCACGTCCACCTCCAGCACGGATGCCACAACCAACACAGCACAGGTTCTCCTTGCCTTTTCCTTGTGCGGGCCCACGCTGCCTGAAACAAGTTAATTGTTCAGGGGGGCTGGGACATTCCGATAATCCCTCCTCACTTCCCGCTTCACCAGGAAAACCACCTAGGCCACGTGTCCCGTAACAGCCTTCCATGGCTGTGTGCACGGGCCCAGTCGGGCATTTGCTCTGTCTCTGCTTCACTATTGAATAATGGGCCATATACGATTTATTTAAAGAACATGTGCTCATGTTTGTCTGAGGAGACCCTTATTGTTAACTTGAGGGTGTACTAAATCCTTGAATGGGTGACACAGGGAGGGTGCTAAATTGTCCAGGCATGAGATATCTTAATATTGTTAACTTGAAGATGTACTAAATCCTTGAATGGGTGACAGAGGGAATGTTGTGCTAATTGTCCAGGTGTGAAATATGTTAATGAGTTCATGGAAAGTTAATGAATAGACATGAGTGACTTGTATAAAGAAGGGGCTGAAAGGTTCCCTTGCTGTGCATGACTTTGGTGGAGCGATCCCCCATGCACCCACCGCTGCCAAATAAAGATAACCTGCGCTTGCTCATATATTGCTAGAGTGATTCTTTAAATCACTGTCCTTCCCCTGCAAAGGCATTTCCCACGGGGACCTGCCAGCTGCACCAAACGTTTTGCACCAGGAGCTGCTGGTTTGATTCCCAGTGGAAAGGCACCCAGACTCTGTAAATGGCCATTTCTTATCCCAGAGAATGCCACTGAAGAAAGAGATGGCAGTACAGATAATCCTATGTCCTTCAGACGCTGGGAGCCCTAAGCTACGTGCTGTCAAATAGGTGGCTCCAGTCAGGGCACAGCACACCACGCTCGTCCTGCCCATGAAAAGGTCACCCCTTCTTGGTCAGTCAAACTCTAAGACGATTGTCATGAAATAAAACAGCTCTATTCAGCATTTCTGCTGCGAAACAGAAGCCATGTTCACATGAGACCTTCCTGCTGCACTTCAGATAGAGGCAAGGACACAAGGGCAGCGCAATCACTGGCACCAAGCCGAAGCTGCCTGAAAGCTCATCGGCTGCAATGGACGGGCTGAGTTTGTCCCCTGGCCAAGGGATCTGTGCAGAACGACACGGGCCTGAAGGCCAGGCTCTGCTTGTAGCAGGGCACAGCAGAGGCCAGGGCCTCCTCAGGATACCTGGATCACCAACTCCCTGACCTACGGTGATGTGGGGGTGAGGGTGATGGCACCCTGCTGGTTGTTTCCCTCATGTGAAGAAATGCCAGCTCTTGACCCTGCTCAGAGCAGCTTTCACATCCTCCTTTCTTAGGGTGTAAACCAAGGTGTTGAGCAGAAGAGGAAGAACCACGCAGAGAACAGCCGCTACTCTGCCTAGTGACCTTTTCTCGGGGGCTCCCGTGTAGGTGAAGACACATGAGGCATAGAACCAGGCCACAGCATTGAAATGAGAAGCGCAGCCTGAGACAGCTCAGTGCCCGTCTTCTGCACAGAAGAGCTGCAGCATGATTTAAATCTCCATTGGAAAGGACAACCGCTGGCAGCAATGCCCTTAGTTTGAGGTCTAAAACTTGGGTGGATCCTGTGCCCCTTTTCTATCTTTCCATGGTCTCCGTTGGGCAAGCAAGCTAGAGGTTGTGCCAAGAGCCAGTAGCAGCGCTCTGGCAGGGCTTTGGCAAAAGGCCTTACTTGCCAGGCACGCAACAGAAACGCCCTTATAATGGTGTTGGCCTTTTCACATTTTTGCTATGCTTGTATGTGCTTCATTAGCCATAATCCCCTCTCGGTGGAGGACAGGGGTGTAGGGATTTCCATCCTTCCACTTGTACATTTCTGTCAAGACATCGGGGTTTTCGTGGAGGAAATAGGATATGAGGCTGTGGTGGCTGCCAAGAGACAATTCCATCTCCCAGAAGGGATGAGATTTACAGGTAAGAGAATCCTCTTCCCCCAGCACTGCAGCCAATTCCTGAGCACAAGGTCTGTGGTGGAGAGGAAGCCTGCACGGCTCTAGTAGCTCACTCAGCTGTTCAGAGTCGACGTTCTTGGGCTTCTGAAGCACAGAGGAAAACCTGGTTTGTGCAGCGGCAGAGGCCCTCGCCGTGAACCGGTGGTAAAGGATCCCTTCTCCAGGCATTCTTTGCATGCGGTTCAAAGCGGCCAGCCAGCACGCTTGCCTCAGCGGTGGTGTCCTGGAGCCCAGGGCAGCACAGGCCGCCAGGGGTTCTCCAGGTGGGTACTTGGAGGGATGGATGAAGCCTGGCTGTAAAGCAGAGGGCAACATGGTGCTGTGGGTTGTGCTTAGGCTGGGCGTGTGCCTCCCCAGCCTCTGTGCCAGTGAGGAAAGCTGTGGAGATTGGTATGGGGGCGACTTTTTCAGCCAAGTCCAAGCCCAGGGGCTTGGAACACAGGAGTGAATCCTCAGCAGAAGGATCCTACTTGTCTTGCTCCTAGGCTCCCCCCAGCATCCACCGAGAGCTGCCGTTGGAGAGAATGGTTCTAGGCAGGAGGCATGATCATGCTCGTGACTTAATTCCTGGCCAAATGAGCCCAAGGAGGGAAGATCCCTCCTTGCCTTGCACCTGGGGGTTGGCTGAACCCTGAGCCTGCAATCTCACCCTGTTCAGATGCATGGATCAGCCTTTGGCAGCTTATAGAAAGCGAGGTGGAGCATGAGCCCAGTGCCAAAGCTGACAAACGGATAGATACGGCGGACACGGGGCCAGGCAATGCTGAAATACCTTTCTGGCTTGACAGATCACAGGCAGAAGGAATTTACGCTGCAGTTCCACCAGAAGCGACCATGCAGGTAGGACACACCAGAAGAGGATTGTTCTCCAAAGGCCTGAGCCATGATCGAGCACTTCCTCCGGGGAGAGGCACCTTTCAGCTTCTGGAGGGCGCTGGGACCGTGCTGTAGACACAGGTTGGAGGTCAGGCAGCTGGGGAGGCAGGGGATGCCTGGTGGCCAGTGGCTGCAGGTGAGTCAGCAGTGTGCCCTTGTGGCAAAGCACACCTACTGCGCTCTGAGATGCCAGCGAAAGCGGAGCCAGCACAGGCAGGGAAGTCATCCTTCTCCTCTCTTTGGCACTCCTGAGACCATGCCTGGGCTCCTGCGTTCAGGCTGGGGCTCCTCGGTGTGCAGGCAAGGTACAGGCGTGTTGGAGGGAGTCCAGCGGGAGGCCCCAAGGCAGGCAGGGAGCTTGAGGGCATGATGCACTCAGAGCCTGAGGGAACGAGGCCTTAGCAAAAGAAGGCTCAAAGGGAGACCTTATGGGTGTCTACAGCTACGTGCTCTGAGCACGTGGAGAAGATGAAGCCAGGCTCTTCTCCAAGTGCACGGTGCCGGTAGGCCGAGAGGCCACAGACACAGTTTGGAACCTGCGGAATTCTACTGACATGTGAGGACCTTATTTTCCAGTTCTTTTTGACCCTGAAAAAGCTCAAGGACTGGAATGCACTGTCCATAAATGTTGTGCAGGCTCTGGCCTTGGACGTTTTCAAGACTCGTCTGGACACAGCCCTGACCGGCCCTGTCCAACCTACATCATGCTATGGGAAGAGCAGAAACAGTTTGGCAGGTTTGTTTGATGGGACTGGAAGTAAGGGCAGGACAGCTGGAGATCCAGCTGGTTTGGAGGAAAGGGAAATTGGCAGGGTTACGGCCATCGGGAAAGGCTGCGTGGTGTTGGGTGAGCTTGGCAGAAGCTGATTTATAAGAGGGGTTGAGCAGCGGGGCACAAAGCTTCCTGTGTTGCTTCCTCGAGTACCGATCTTCTTTTGGATAGAAGGAGAAAGTCCACAGTGCCTGTGGGGCTGAGTGGGACAGTTGGTGTCTGCAGGGCTTGGGGGTGTTGAAGATGATGTTTGTAAGAGCTGCAGCCCTGGGCTGTGCTGACAGGAGCTTGGCGCTAGGCACCGTGAAGGCGCTAGGACAGGCCAACCCCACCAAGGCCTTGTGCTGTGAGAGAGAGGACACAGGCATCAGGGAAGGAGAGACTCCCACGACATTGCATGGGGGGATGTGTCAGAGAGGTTGGTCCCCAGCTGCAGGCCTGTCGCCCCTCCACCCTGGCAAGGCAGAAGCTGCTGAGTGCAGGAGCAACAGGTGCCACTGCTGGAGGAGGCAGGAGCACAGCACAGGCATTTCAGGCATGCTAAGAACAAGAATTCTCTCCTCCCTTTCTCGTTCTGGGTTCCCCTGGCAGAGTCGTTTCTGGCAGCTCTGCTCTCTCAGAGCTCCCGGTGGGGACGCGGGCGGGAAACAAGGGAAACAAGGGAAAGGGAAAAACTCCCGTCCTTGGAAGAACAGCACCACGCACCAGGGCAGCCCGGGGTCACCCATAGAAAGCAGTCCTGTGCAGAGAACAAACAAGGCTTCTGGTAGACACCAAGCTGGCCATGAGCCAGTACTGTGCCCCTGCGCCAAGGAGTTCCAAGGGAATCCTCGGCCGCCTCAGACAAAGCATTGCCAAGAGGCCAAGAGAGGCGATTGCTCCCCTTTTCTCAGCACTGCTGGGCAACAGCTGGAGCGGCATCTTCTCGCACACCTTCTCTATGACCCAAGTGGGCTGCAGAGGCAGCAGAAGGCAGGCTCTGAGGCTGCTCCCCGGCACCCGCAGGGCAGCGGGGGCTGCCGCTTCCAGCCCCGGAGCGGGGAGGCAGCTCTGGAAGCTGCTCCATCTCCCGGGCCGAGGCCCCGCTGCTGCCCCAGGCTGCGGCGAGCCCCCGAGCGGCGCCGGCGCCGGGCTCAGCCCCGGGGCGGAGCTGGCGGCGGCGCGGAGCAGAGGAGGCGGCGGAGAGGAGGCGCCGCGGCCGCCGCCCAGAGCCGGGGCTGGCGCGGGGCAGCGAGGCGCGGGCGGCGGAGCGGCGGCATGCGGCGGGGCCGGGGCGCAGGGCTGGCGGGGCTGGCCGCGCTGCTGCTGGGTGCGCGGGGCTGGCGGCGGGGGGCGGGCCGGGGCTCGGCCTGCGGGGGCCCCCGCGGGGCTGCCGTCCCCTCGGGCTTCTGCACGGAGCCCTGCCGCCGCGCCGGGCTCGCGTCCCTCCCTCCCTCTGCTGCCATCCCGCCTTCCCTGCGGAAACTCGCCGTGCTCTCGCTGTCCAGCCCTGCCCGCTGCCTCCTTCCCTCCGCCTTCTGCCGCGGAGCGCCTGCAGCCGCTCCTTCCCCGCTGCTGCTTCCCCTCGGGCTCCTTCCCCGCTGCTGCTTCCCCGCTGCTGCTTCCCCTCGGGCTCCTTCCCTTTGTCCCTGGTTTTCTCCAGTGACTCCACCTGTCACTCTCGCGTTCGTATGTCTGCCAGCCGTTAACGGACACCTCCGTTAATGCACCTGTAGACATCCTCTGGAAACTCTTCTCCCCCCCCCCATGCCCGAACGTTCCTGGCTGGGATTTGCCATGGCGAACGGCAGGCGGGGCAGGGCACAAAGCAGGTTTTGAGGATTCCCCCTTCTTTTTCTCCTCGGCAGTGGCTGTGGGCAGAGCCCAGGTGCAGCAGGAGCCGTCGGCAGAGACCACCGAGGACACCGGCATCGCCATCAGCTGCTCACACCCCAGCATACGGACAGAAGAATCGATAGTGTGGTACCGCCAGCTCCCGGGCCGAGGTCCCGCATTCATCACGAGCGGTCACAAAGGGTCCAGAGAGGTGCAGGACCCTCCGGGGCGGATGTCGGTGGCGGCAGACCGCCGGTCCAGCGCCCTGTGGCTCGCCCGGCCCCGGCGCAGGGACGCGGCGGTGTATTACTGCGCCGTGGGAGACACGGGGCTCGGAGCCGGGGCTGCGGCCGGGCACGAACCTCGGCGGCCGGCGCCGGGCGTGTGTGTCGGGGGCGGGGGGACAGCCCCGGCCGGGCCCGCCAGGGGGCGCTGCCGCCTCGGCCCGCCCGGCCGCGGGCGCTTCCCGCCACCGCCTGCGGCACCGGCACCGGCACCGGGATCAGCGGGTGCCCCTTGCAGTCGCTGCCCGGGCTCAGCACCTCTCCTCCTCGAGGGCTGCTGCGCATCGGTGCTCCGAGGCAGCAAACAGCCGCGCTTGGGCCGCGCTGCACGGGGAGCCTGAAAGGGTCTGTGCAAGGCAGCGGGGCGCAGCGTGTTTCCCACCACGCGCTCGTGCTTGCCCAGCACGGGGTCAGAGCCTTGCGGGTACCGTGGCGTCCCCTGGCCTGTCTGAAAAGGCCTGCCGGCATTGTCCCGCAACGCCTTCCCAGAGGGGACCGATTCCCATCCAGGCCACCTCAGGCTGCTTCTCCTCTTGCCAAGGATGCTGAGCTCTTCATGACTTTTAGGAAGGCCAAGTGACACCTCTAGGTCCTCCAAGTGCTGCCATGGCACAGGGAGTTCACGATGTCAAGAATAAAGCGAACGCAAATGCTCCAGCACGATGCTCAGCTTAGTGGGTGTCTCACCTTTGCCTGGCTGCCTTGGGCAAACACAGCAGCAGCTTCCACCCGGTAATTTTCCCCATCCCAAGGACGCACACAAAGATCTCAGCTTGGAGTTGTTATTAACACTAACAAGCTCCCTGGGCATTCAAATCAGGCAATTCCCTGCAGATCCTTGTGCATTTCTTCCTGTCAGGCTTTCCTTCCTGGAGATCTGCTGTGTCACCACCATCGTCCCCCAGATGCTGTCCCCAAGATTCCTTGCCAACAGAACAATCCTTTGTGTCTCCTGCTGTTATTTTCCTGCTTCTTCCTGGCTATGCCTGAGTTCCCGATCCTCTCAGCCATGGCCTTCAGTCATGGTGTCACCATACGCAAAGTGCTTGGCAAAAAGCACTGTCATGACAAAGAAGCTCTGCTCCCTGCCAGCGCCGGGAGTGTGGGCAGTGGGCTTTTTGGTCACCTCCTCCCAGGTGGCTCTGCTGCTGCAATGTCCCTTCTGCAAAGGGAAGTTTGTTAGCTGTAGAGGAATTATAGAGCAATGAAGTCCTGTTAATTAACATTGATAATACACAGCTGTGGGCTGCCTTCAGGGTCGGTGGGTTGGCTGATGTGGATAATGTGCAGCTGTGGCTGGTTCCTGCTAAGTAGTTAAATAGCTCTAAGGGGTATGGAAGGGGACCACTGGATGAAGAGAGACCTGGAAGAAGCAGAGGGAGGAGAAAGAGTGCACGTGTGTTCTGGATGTATAAAAAACCAAGGAGAGTGCCAGGGAGATGTGTGAAGTAGAAGGGGGGGCTGGATAAGGTAGAGGCTGGCTGCAAGAGGAGCCCTGGGTGAAGAGAGAATCCAGATGCAGCAGAGGAACGCAGCAGGGTGTACTGGCCTGAAGAGGATGAGGAAACAGCATGGACAGTAGATGACCTTGTGAAACCTTGTGAGGGATTGGCAGCTCTGCCGGGGCAAGATGCGGGAGCTACTTATTGAAGTTAAGGGGGTATGTGATGGTAAAAGCCTTGTTGCAGCCGGCTAGTTTGGATACTGCTGTGACAGTTAACTATCTCTACTGCTGTACTGGGCCAGCATGAGCATGGCGTGTTGGGGTTGGGTTGACCTTGCCTGGCTGCAACGTCTCCCCCACTCTGCTCTATCACTCCCACTACTCACCAGGATGGAAAAATAAGAAGGCTCATGGTTTGTGGCAAGGACAGGGAAATTTTGACCCAGCAGTTGGTGTCACAGGCAAACAGGCTCAGCTTGGAGAAATTAATTTCTTGCCAATCAAATCAGAGTAGGAGAATGAGAAATGAGAATAAATTTTAAAACACCTTCCCTGCAACACTTCCTTATGCCTGGGCTCACCTTCCGTCCTGACGTCCCTACTTCCTCCCCCAGAGGAACACAGGAGGATGTGCAATGGGTGCTGCAGTCAGTTCATAACTCATTCCCTCTGCCGCCTCTTCCTCCTCATGCTCTTTCCCTGCTGCGGTGTGGGGTCCCTCCCGTGGGAGACTGTCCTTCTCCAACACGAGTCCTTTCCGTGGGCTGCAGTTCTTCACAAACTGCTACAGCGTGGATCCCCCGTGGGGCCACAGATCTTGCCAGAAGCCTGCTCCATGATGGGATCTCCATGGGGTCACAGCTTCCTTCAGGGCACATCCACCTGCTGTGGCATGGGCTCCTCCATGGGCTGCAGGTGGATGTCTGCCCCACCCTTAACCTCCATGGGCTGCAGGGGGACAAGCTGCATCACCAGCTCATCAGGGACAACCTGTGTCATGAGCCACACATGAACCTGGAGCACCTCATCCCCTCCTCCTTCTTTGCTGACTTCAGTGCCTGCAGAGTTGTTTCTCTCCCATATTCTCATTCCTCTCTCCCACATGCTCTTGTGCACCACTTTTTCAACCTTCTTAAATGTATTATTGTGGAGGCGCCACCACCGTCACTGACTGGCCCAGCTTTGGTCAGTGGCAGGTCCGTCTTGTAGCCACCTGAAACTGGCTCTGAACAACATGGGGCGGCACTGACTGGCACCTTCTCACAGAAGCCACCCCGGCAGCCCCCCTGCTACCATAACCTTGCCCCATAAACCAAATACATTCCACTCCTCACCTCTGTGAATCAAGTGTTTTCAATTAACAGTCATATATGCCCTTCTCAGACAGTCCACAATGCTCACAAACTCCCCCTTACATCAGCAGGCCACAGCCAGGGCACAGGACACTGTGCAGATCGTGTCCACAGAAGGATTACTCCATTGCGGTTGGTCATGCTTTTAGAGCATTTTCTTCCATTGGAAACAGGTCTGACATCATTGCTACTGTGAACCACCGCAAGCTGGACAGAAGTTGACTGCAAATCAGCAGATAGTAGCAGCTGGGACAACCTGAGTTCTCAGGGTATAAATCAAGGCAATCAGCAGGGGAGTAAGAGAGGTGTAAAGAACCATGGCAGCTCCATCAGTAGGTGGTTTAAATCACCATCAAAAAACCCCCAGAACCTCTGGCAGCAGCGCCCTTAGTTTGGACTGTAAAACCTGCATGGATTCTGTACCCGTTTCCTCCATGTCCAAGATCTCCTCGGTCGGGCAGGCAAACCAGGGGGCATGCCAAGGGCCAGGAGCAGCGCTTTGGCGGTGCTGTGGCCAAATGGCTTGCTCGTCTGTATGGAGAAATGCCATCCCTCCCTCTTCTACAAGGACCATTGCAGGTGCTATCCTCATTAAGAAGGAACTCCAGCTTGTTACAAGGTTTACTGTGGTTGGGTTAGGAAGTGCAGCTGTGCTGCTGCAGGTGATGGTTCCTTGTAGCACAGCTAGGGAAAAAGGATTTCAGACATGCAAGTGAAATGCCCTGATAAAACATTGCCCTTCAGTCGTGGTCCCTGGCGAGGAGCGACTCCTCTTGGGTCTGCACAGGGAGGCAGGCAGCAGAAGTCCTCCTGCCACATGAGCCAGGCATTGCTGCTGCTCAGCAGGCAGGGGCTGGGGATCTCTTCCACCCCACTAACATAGCCAGGCCCTGTTAGAACAGAAAGTCACAACTGAGACAGCCTGGGGGCAAGCCATTGCTTTGAATCCACAAGGAGAAGTGGTTTCTTGCTGGTACCTTTGTAACGTTGGCTCAGGCACACAATTACAAACTGGCTGCCCCGGCTTCACAGTCCACTTCCAGCCTGCTCCTGCTGCTGTGGGAAGGCCTCCTGCAGAGAGGTGTTTTGCCATAGACCGGGTCAGTACAAAGGAAATAGACCCCTAGTTAAAGAAGTGAGTTTATCTTTACTTACATTTTAAAAAATAGAATAGGAAGTGAAACAAGTAGTAAGTGAAAGGATACAGCAAGAATAAAACAAGGCAATGCACCTAATCACTGCTGCCTATGACAGGCTAAGCGGTTAAGAAAGATACATCACCAATTGCCTTAATACTTTACCGTCATCCGGGTCCACAGCTGCTGGGAGCCCTGGTTACAGTGAGGATTTGGAGAGCCTGTCCCAGCATTTGGGAGGTCCTACACAGGGCATCCACTCATAGGTGAGGTCTCCAAAGTCACTGTCAGAGGGTCCAGCTCTTATAGTGTTGAATAAACAAGATCACCTGATTTCAAATGCAGAGACATCTGGTTTCACTCTCCTCTCAGATCCCACCAAAGCCTGGCCCGGGCTACCAGGAGGAACCAAGGGAGCCTCCCTTACCTACTTGATTTTAACCACCGGTTTCCATAGAAGGCCATATATCTGGTTTCACAGCCTTGACCACCTGCCTCTAAGCAAGGAAGGATGCACTCCATCTTTGCAAATGATTATATTCTATCTAAGCTACATCTTTCACTAATGATCATGCATATTTTACCAATGATTGGATACTAAATACATATATATATATATAAAACATTTGGTTGGCGTGTTCATCTAGATGTCAAAGTTGGCTCCTGGTCCCAGCCAGTCCCCAGCGAGGCCGGTGCGGCTGCAGGAGCTGACGCAGCTGTGAAAGTTCATGTGCACAGGCTTGAGAGGCAGAGGGGAAAGGTTCAGCCCTTCGTCCTGCCTCAGCTGGGGACTGTGGTGGCAGCTACAGTGCATTACCAGGAGCCCCTGGCAGGTTTGCAGACATTGGAGAGCAGAGGGCAGCCCACCGTCCTTCTGCCACGGCCTCGGCTGAGCAGCAGGACCCTGAAGGCCTTGTGGGAGCGGGGTTGTGAATGGGGGCTGCTGCGCTCGCCAGCTGTTTTCTGCAGTCCCTGCCAGCTGTGTGAGCCAAGGGCCCTGGGTGAGAAGTGGCAGAGGAGCCCTGCTCCAGGAGCAGGAGGCAGTAAAACCGAGCAGCCCTTTGGCTTGCCTGGGGATAGCGGTTCTGGGGCCCAGGGTGGGACAAGCACCTGGCGCCTGTGGCTAATGTGGGCAGGTGAAGGGACACAGGGGGACTGCCTGTACAACGGAGAGCTGTGTGGCAGTGTCCTCCCCCTGCCAGAGTGCGGGAGCGTGCCTGTCCCTGTGCGGCTGGTTTCTGCAGCAGATGCTCTTTACAGAGATGTTTCTCTTCAGGTTCCTGCTCCACAGCCAGAGGGGAAGGGAGAGTGTGCGACACCTGGGTCCGATGCCAGGAGAAGATCACCAGGGATGCCATTCCCTCTGATGGACGGTACCTACACCACGAGGCTCTGGAGAACGTTCTGGTGGTAGAGGCTGGGGGACAGGTGCAACGAGGCCTGCCTGGAGCAGCAGGGAGAGAGTTTTGCTCCGCCCTCTGGGCTGTGGTTTGGAGGCCTCTTTGATCGGGCAGAGGCAGAGGAAGAGGTGAAGTTGCAAGCATCAGGTCCCTCTGGCTGGCAGGTGCCTGCACACCCCGTGAAGGGAGAGCGTGACATGGCCCTGATTGTGCTGGCAGCCCTGGCGGGACTGGCAGCCTTTGGTGAGATGCCACTTCCAGGCTGGGGTGAACGAGGCAAGAGTTTGCGCAGCTGGTGGTGGAAGCACGGAGGTGTCAGTCCTGACGGCCTGGGGGATCAGGGAGTGTTTCTGTAGGGAGAGCCGGGGCTGCAGGTGGGTATGGCAAATAATGTGGGAGATGTCAGGAGTAACGAGCATAAGAGGAAGGACAAGACTTTACCCTGCATTTGCAGGTACCGAGCATTCTTGAGTGTGCTGCTAATACAGTCCAAGCCTGAAAGAGGGAAGACGCTGGGGAACGGAGCTGTGTGGCATCTAGGAGCTTCTCTCCTAGGTGTGCTGGAGAAAAGGTTACCAGCCTCTGCAGGGCTGTCTCTAAACCTCGGGGGACAAACAGAAAAGGCTAACTAGAGTCAAGGAGAGCTGAAATGCTGTACAGGGACAGGGCAAGGGCAGAGGACGTGGTGTGTCATATGGAGGAGCTTCGCTAGCAAGAAGATACAGTCAGAGGTGGGAGAAGGACAGCTCATGGCTGCCGCTGCTGAAGGAGACAGCAGCAGTTAACATAGCTCAGAGGCAGATACGGAGAGAAAGAGTGGCTGGAAAGACATGTGCGCACTGCTGGAAAGCAGGATGATCTGGGCGGTGAGGAGTGGCAAGCAGCTGCAGAAAGAAGGGTGCAGGGACAAGCAGCTCAGCATCTCAGAGCCTGGGAAAAGTGAGATGGAGAGCGGGGACAGTGAGCAAGCCCAGGAAGTGACAGATGGACTGGTGCACAGGCAAGCAAGGCTGAAAGAAGTTTCTGGCTTTACAGGTCATGCCCAAAAGGACTCTGTGCTCCAGTTCCCTGCAGAAATGACCATCCAGAGAGGACACAGCACAGCTCTGCGCTGCAATTTCTCCACCAGTTCTGCCAGTTCCTACATCTTCTGGTACCAGCAGCGCCAGACGCAGTCCCCTCAGATGCTGCTGCAGGGAGTGTACAAATGGAAACCGCAGGTGGATTCAGGGAGGTTCTCGTCTTCACTGTCTGTGGAGACCTCCCAGGTGGTTCTGCATGTGCGGGATGCTGAGCTCCAGGACAGCGCTGCCTATTTCTGTGCACTGAGCCCACAGTGGTGCCCACAGCACGCAGCAGCGCATAGAAACATGGGCGGTGCTGTGAGGGGCACATCCCTCCCTGCCACTGCTTGCCTGGAGCTCTGAGCTCAGCCTACTCAGCAGCAGCACCTGGGGGCTGTGGTGAGGCTGGGCCTCTGCCTCCCCAGCCTGTACTGCTGTGAGGCACAGGCCTGTGTGACTTGTGCAGCTGCGTCTGGATCCAGGCTCTTTGATGATGAGAAGCGCTCAAGAAAGCACCGCAGAGTGGACGTTTTCAAGGCCCTTCCAGATATCGAGCCTGTCCACATCTCAAGCCTATGTGTGGAGGATAATGCAAAGCTGGAGAACATCCCCTTTGCTGCAGCCACCCAAAGAATTCCCATGGTACCAGGAAAAGAAAGGAAAAGAAACATTAAATCCCTCAGTGGTAGCAGCTCCCGCCTGACCTTGGTGATCTCCTCAGGGGTCTGGGACCAGCCCCTGCCCTTGCAGAGGGAGCAGTTCCACAGTGACACACTCATGTGGCCGCAGAAGGGGTGTGTCTGGGACAAGCCAGACTCCCCTTGGGCCGCAGCCGCTGAGGCTGGGGCATCAGAAGTGATGTAGCAGTGAGCCTGTCTCTAGGCTCACGTGAAGGCAAATACCCTCTCTTGTAAAGGCAGAGAAAGGCAGGAGCAACATTAATTTACAGAGCAGCTGAGCAAATGGTTTGGCTGCCCTGCGAATGCTCACGCATTCTTGTTATTTTTCCCCTGTTTTAATTGATGTGCTGGCCTTTGCTCTGCTGCTGTTTTGCCTGCAGGTGCGGGTGCGGTAATTGCCCGTAGCAAGAGGGAGCTGCCAGCAGCCTCCTCTGTGCACCTTGAGCTGGCTGGCTTTATCCTGCAGACACAAAACAGGTTTTGCACATAATCACACCAGGGTAATGACAGTGCACGTGTTTCACCTAAGGCTGTGGTAGCGGACGGGCTGCAGGGATGGCTTCTGCGAGAAGCTGCCAGAAGCTGCCCCCATGTCAGAGCCATAGACAGAGCCAATGACAGCCGGCTCCAAGGCGGTCCTGCTGCTGGCCAAAGCAGAGCTAATCAGCAGCGCTGGCAGCGCCTCTCTGATAACATATGCAAGAAGGGGTAAAAGGTGCTGTGCATCACCTGCGAGAGAAGAGTCAGAAAATGTGAGAGAAACAACTTGGCAGGCACCGAGGTCTTTGAGGAAGGAGGGGGAGCCGGTGCCTGAAGTGCCAGAGCAGATACTCCCCTGCAGCCATGGAGAAGACACTGGTGACACAGCTTGTCTTGTGCCAACCCACGGAGGACTATGATGCAGCACATACCCACCCTGCAGCCCACGGAGGACCTCATGCCACAACAGGTGGAGATGCCCTGAAGGAAGCTGCAGAGCATAGAGAACCCTGTGCTGGAGGAGGCTCCTCAGAGAAACTGCGGCCCACAGAGAGGAGCCTACGGAGGAGACATTTTTCTAGCAGGACCTGTACAGCAGGGGGGACCCAGACTGGAACAATCCATTCCTGAAGGACTGCAGACCGTGGAAAGGACTTTATGAAGAATGGCAGTGCATGGGAAGGACCCATTTGGAGAACTTTGTCAAGGACTGCCTCCCAGAGGAGGGAGTAATGTAAGTCTACGAGATACTGCTTTTAATAAAAAGTTCCTCTAGCTTTCAGTGGTGAGTGAACTCACACAACTTGGTAGTTTCCACAGTCAGAGTAGATGAATATGAATTTGTTAATTTCCAACCCTCTAACACTGAGTGGAGGGTAATCTACTTAACGGTTACACAATCTTACTGGTCAACTACACATGCTCGTTGAGGAAGGGTGTCTTTGTGGGCCGAGGCATCTGGTGTAAGGGCTGTGAGTTATAGTATTATAATGAAGGCAGTTTGCTTAAGGACAAATCTCTTGCTACCTGTGCAACAAGGATGAGGTACAACTTTCCTGGATGTAATTCTTCTGCAGAGTCACCTTGTCCCAAGCAGCAATTGCCTCAGCTAATTATCCTTGATAGTTCTTTGCATGGCACATCCTGAATCAAAAGTATGTGGATGTTCTCTTTCTTCAAGAAGATGTGCAGATTATTAAACAAAACCGTATGTCCATATCGTATTGTTCATTAGCTTATACATTCTGGTTAAAACATTTTGTACCATGCCCAAAAGCCAGGGACCTACAGTCCTACACCAGGACCCAGTCGCTTGCTTTACAGGCCAGCCCGGGTTACTGAAAGGCAAATGCCCCTGCTGGATAACCCCAGGCTCTAGGAGTGTTTGGCTTGGTGGAGACCTGTCAGCAAGCCCTGAAGGCAGCCAGTCCTGCTCTGAGGCTACTGTCCTGGAGGGAGGGGGCTGCATAATGTGGGGTCAAAGTCCTCCCCGCTGTGAGCTGGGTGGATGTGGGAGGAATATTTTCCCCCGCTGGATATGGAAAGCCTTTCCTGCTAAGGGATCGCGGCCTGTGATATGTAGCAGGGCACTCTGGAAGCCCACCCCAACTTGTAAGTAGCTCGTTTCCTCCTGGCTGCAAGGTTAGAAAGACTTTTGGAGACAACTCTTCTGCCTCTGCCCCCAACAGCCCCTTCCCAACTGTGTTACCGGTCATTGCTTTCGTCTTGGGGTGATGGTGCAGATTGCCATGAATTAGGGTTACTTCTGCCCCAGTATCCAGCAGAGCCGTAACACGGTGAGTGTTGTGCTGGCTCCGCAGTGTCACAAGCAGAACTCAAGGGCTGTGTTCATTCCCGCCCCTGGCCAGCCCTGTCCCTGCCCCAGGGCTGAAGAGGGGACACCCCTTCCCTGGGCTGGTTTGCAGGTGAGGAGGGATGCCACCCCGTGTGCCCCCTGCTCCCACACCACCATGTGCTGCCCAGATGCGTTTGAGCTACCGCGCCTGCATCTCACCTGGGGCTGCTGCTTCAGCTCCGAACATCCCCACGTCCACCTCCAGCACGGATGCCACAACCAACACAGCACAGGTTCTCCTTGCCTTTTCCTTGTGCGGGCCCACGCTGCCTGAAACAAGTTAATTGTTCAGGGGGGCTGGGACATTCCGATAATCCCTCCTCACTTCCCGCTTCACCAGGAAAACCACCTAGGCCACGTGTCCCGTAACAGCCTTCCATGGCTGTGTGCACGGGCCCAGTCGGGCATTTGCTCTGTCTCTGCTTCACTATTGAATAATGGGCCATATACGATTTATTTAAAGAACATGTGCTCATGTTTGTCTGAGGAGACCCTTATTGTTAACTTGAGGGTGTACTAAATCCTTGAATGGGTGACACAGGGAGGGTGCTAAATTGTCCAGGCATGAGATATCTTAATATTGTTAACTTGAAGATGTACTAAATCCTTGAATGGGTGACAGAGGGAATGTTGTGCTAATTGTCCAGGTGTGAAATATGTTAATGAGTTCATGGAAAGTTAATGAATAGACATGAGTGACTTGTATAAAGAAGGGGCTGAAAGGTTCCCTTGCTGTGCATGACTTTGGTGGAGCGATCCCCCATGCACCCACCGCTGCCAAATAAAGATAACCTGCGCTTGCTCATATATTGCTAGAGTGATTCTTTAAATCACTGTCCTTCCCCTGCAAAGGCATTTCCCACGGGGACCTGCCAGCTGCACCAAACGTTTTGCACCAGGAGCTGCTGGTTTGATTCCCAGTGGAAAGGCACCCAGACTCTGTAAATGGCCATTTCTTATCCCAGAGAATGCCACTGAAGAAAGAGATGGCAGTACAGATAATCCTATGTCCTTCAGACGCTGGGAGCCCTAAGCTACGTGCTGTCAAATAGGTGGCTCCAGTCAGGGCACAGCACACCACGCTCGTCCTGCCCATGAAAAGGTCACCCCTTCTTGGTCAGTCAAACTCTAAGACGATTGTCATGAAATAAAACAGCTCTATTCAGCATTTCTGCTGCGAAACAGAAGCCATGTTCACATGAGACCTTCCTGCTGCACTTCAGATAGAGGCAAGGACACAAGGGCAGCGCAATCACTGGCACCAAGCCGAAGCTGCCTGAAAGCTCATCGGCTGCAATGGACGGGCTGAGTTTGTCCCCTGGCCAAGGGATCTGTGCAGAACGACACGGGCCTGAAGGCCAGGCTCTGCTTGTAGCAGGGCACAGCAGAGGCCAGGGCCTCCTCAGGATACCTGGATCACCAACTCCCTGACCTACGGTGATGTGGGGGTGAGGGTGATGGCACCCTGCTGGTTGTTTCCCTCATGTGAAGAAATGCCAGCTCTTGACCCTGCTCAGAGCAGCTTTCACATCCTCCTTTCTTAGGGTGTAAACCAAGGTGTTGAGCAGAAGAGGAAGAACCACGCAGAGAACAGCCGCTACTCTGCCTAGTGACCTTTTCTCGGGGGCTCCCGTGTAGGTGAAGACACATGAGGCATAGAACCAGGCCACAGCATTGAAATGAGAAGCGCAGCCTGAGACAGCTCAGTGCCCGTCTTCTGCACAGAAGAGCTGCAGCATGATTTAAATCTCCATTGGAAAGGACAACCGCTGGCAGCAATGCCCTTAGTTTGAGGTCTAAAACTTGGGTGGATCCTGTGCCCCTTTTCTATCTTTCCATGGTCTCCGTTGGGCAAGCAAGCTAGAGGTCGTGCCAAGAGCCAGTAGCAGCGCTCTGGCAGGGCTTTGGCAAAAGGCCTTACTTGCCAGGCACGCAACAGAAACGCCCTTATAATGGTGTTGGCCTTTTCACATTTTTGCTATGCTTGTATGTGCTTCATTAGCCATAATCCCCTCTCGGTGGAGGACAGGGGTGTAGGGATTTCCATCCTTCCACTTGTACATTTCTGTCAAGACATCGGGGTTTTCGTGGAGGAAATAGGATATGAGGCTGTGGTGGCTGCCAAGAGACAATTCCATCTCCCAGAAGGGATGAGATTTACAGGTAAGAGAATCCTCTTCCCCCAGCACTGCAGCCAATTCCTGAGCACAAGGTCTGTGGTGGAGAGGAAGCCTGCACGGCTCTAGTAGCTCACTCAGCTGTTCAGAGTCGACGTTCTTGGGCTTCTGAAGCACAGAGGAAAACCTGGTTTGTGCAGCGGCAGAGGCCCTCGCCGTGAACCGGTGGTAAAGGATCCCTTCTCCAGGCATTCTTTGCATGCGGTTCAAAGCGGCCAGCCAGCACGCTTGCCTCAGCGGTGGTGTCCTGGAGCCCAGGGCAGCACAGGCCGCCAGGGGTTCTCCAGGTGGGTACTTGGAGGGATGGATGAAGCCTGGCTGTAAAGCAGAGGGCAACATGGTGCTGTGGGTTGTGCTTAGGCTGGGCGTGTGCCTCCCCAGCCTCTGTGCCAGTGAGGAAAGCTGTGGAGATTGGTATGGGGGCGACTTTTTCAGCCAAGTCCAAGCCCAGGGGCTTGGAACACAGGAGTGAATCCTCAGCAGAAGGATCCTACTTGTCTTGCTCCTAGGCTCCCCCCAGCATCCACCGAGAGCTGCCGTTGGAGAGAATGGTTCTAGGCAGGAGGCATGATCATGCTCGTGACTTAATTCCTGGCCAAATGAGCCCAAGGAGGGAAGATCCCTCCTTGCCTTGCACCTGGGGGTTGGCTGAACCCTGAGCCTGCAATCTCACCCTGTTCAGATGCATGGATCAGCCTTTGGCAGCTTATAGAAAGCGAGGTGGAGCATGAGCCCAGTGCCAAAGCTGACAAACGGATAGATACGGCGGACACGGGGCCAGGCAATGCTGAAATACCTTTCTGGCTTGACAGATCACAGGCAGAAGGAATTTACGCTGCAGTTCCACCAGAAGCGACCATGCAGGTAGGACACACCAGAAGAGGATTGTTCTCCAAAGGCCTGAGCCATGATCGAGCACTTCCTCCGGGGAGAGGCACCTTTCAGCTTCTGGAGGGCGCTGGGACCGTGCTGTAGACACAGGTTGGAGGTCAGGCAGCTGGGGAGGCAGGGGATGCCTGGTGGCCAGTGGCTGCAGGTGAGTCAGCAGTGTGCCCTTGTGGCAAAGCACACCTACTGCGCTCTGAGATGCCAGCGAAAGCGGAGCCAGCACAGGCAGGGAAGTCATCCTTCTCCTCTCTTTGGCACTCCTGAGACCATGCCTGGGCTCCTGCGTTCAGGCTGGGGCTCCTCGGTGTGCAGGCAAGGTACAGGCGTGTTGGAGGGAGTCCAGCGGGAGGCCCCAAGGCAGGCAGGGAGCTTGAGGGCATGATGCACTCAGAGCCTGAGGGAACGAGGCCTTAGCAAAAGAAGGCTCAAAGGGAGACCTTATGGGTGTCTACAGCTACGTGCTCTGAGCACGTGGAGAAGATGAAGCCAGGCTCTTCTCCAAGTGCACGGTGCCGGTAGGCCGAGAGGCCACAGACACAGTTTGGAACCTGCGGAATTCTACTGACATGTGAGGACCTTATTTTCCAGTTCTTTTTGACCCTGAAAAAGCTCAAGGACTGGAATGCACTGTCCATAAATGTTGTGCAGGCTCTGGCCTTGGACGTTTTCAAGACTCGTCTGGACACAGCCCTGACCGGCCCTGTCCAACCTACATCATGCTATGGGAAGAGCAGAAACAGTTTGGCAGGTTTGTTTGATGGGACTGGAAGTAAGGGCAGGACAGCTGGAGATCCAGCTGGTTTGGAGGAAAGGGAAATTGGCAGGGTTACGGCCATCGGGAAAGGCTGCGTGGTGTTGGGTGAGCTTGGCAGAAGCTGATTTATAAGAGGGGTTGAGCAGCGGGGCACAAAGCTTCCTGTGTTGCTTCCTCGAGTACCGATCTTCTTTTGGATAGAAGGAGAAAGTCCACAGTGCCTGTGGGGCTGAGTGGGACAGTTGGTGTCTGCAGGGCTTGGGGGTGTTGAAGATGATGTTTGTAAGAGCTGCAGCCCTGGGCTGTGCTGACAGGAGCTTGGCGCTAGGCACCGTGAAGGCGCTAGGACAGGCCAACCCCACCAAGGCCTTGTGCTGTGAGAGAGAGGACACAGGCATCAGGGAAGGAGAGACTCCCACGACATTGCATGGGGGGATGTGTCAGAGAGGTTGGTCCCCAGCTGCAGGCCTGTCGCCCCTCCACCCTGGCAAGGCAGAAGCTGCTGAGTGCAGGAGCAACAGGTGCCACTGCTGGAGGAGGCAGGAGCACAGCACAGGCATTTCAGGCATGCTAAGAACAAGAATTCTCTCCTCCCTTTCTCGTTCTGGGTTCCCCTGGCAGAGTCGTTTCTGGCAGCTCTGCTCTCTCAGAGCTCCCGGTGGGGACGCGGGCGGGAAACAAGGGAAACAAGGGAAAGGGAAAAACTCCCGTCCTTGGAAGAACAGCACCACGCACCAGGGCAGCCCGGGGTCACCCATAGAAAGCAGTCCTGTGCAGAGAACAAACAAGGCTTCTGGTAGACACCAAGCTGGCCATGAGCCAGTACTGTGCCCCTGCGCCAAGGAGTTCCAAGGCAATCCTCGGCCGCCTCAGACAAAGCATTGCCAAGAGGCCAAGAGAGGCGATTGCTCCCCTTTTCTCAGCACTGCTGGGCAACAGCTGGAGCGGCATCTTCTCGCACACCTTCTCTATGACCCAAGTGGGCTGCAGAGGCAGCAGAAGGCAGGCTCTGAGGCTGCTCCCCGGCACCCGCAGGGCAGCGGGGGCTGCCGCTTCCAGCCCCGGAGCGGGGAGGCAGCTCTGGAAGCTGCTCCATCTCCCGGGCCGAGGCCCCGCTGCTGCCCCAGGCTGCGGCGAGCCCCCGAGCGGCGCCGGCGCCGGGCTCAGCCCCGGGGCGGAGCTGGCGGCGGCGCGGAGCAGAGGAGGCGGCGGAGAGGAGGCGCCGCGGCCGCCGCCCAGAGCCGGGGCTGGCGCGGGGCAGCGAGGCGCGGGCGGCGGAGCGGCGGCATGCGGCGGGGCCGGGGCGCAGGGCTGGCGGGGCTGGCCGCGCTGCTGCTGGGTGCGCGGGGCTGGCGGCGGGGGGCGGGCCGGGGCTCGGCCTGCGGGGGCCCCCGCGGGGCTGCCGTCCCCTCGGGCTTCTGCACGGAGCCCTGCCGCCGCGCCGGGCTCGCGTCCCTCCCTCCCTCTGCTGCCATCCCGCCTTCCCTGCGGAAACTCGCCGTGCTCTCGCTGTCCAGCCCTGCCCGCTGCCTCCTTCCCTCCGCCTTCTGCCGCGGAGCGCCTGCAGCCGCTCCTTCCCCGCTGCTGCTTCCCCTCGGGCTCCTTCCCCGCTGCTGCTTCCCCGCTGCTGCTTCCCCTCGGGCTCCTTCCCTTTGTCCCTGGTTTTCTCCAGTGACTCCACCTGTCACTCTCGCGTTCGTATGTCTGCCAGCCGTTAACGGACACCTCCGTTAATGCACCTGTAGACATCCTCTGGAAACTCTTCTCCCCCCCCCCATGCCCGAACGTTCCTGGCTGGGATTTGCCATGGCGAACGGCAGGCGGGGCAGGGCACAAAGCAGGTTTTGAGGATTCCCCCTTCTTTTTCTCCTCGGCAGTGGCTGTGGGCAGAGCCCAGGTGCAGCAGGAGCCGTCGGCAGAGACCACCGAGGACACCGGCATCGCCATCAGCTGCTCACACCCCAGCATACGGACAGAAGAATCGATAGTGTGGTACCGCCAGCTCCCGGGCCGAGGTCCCGCATTCATCACGAGCGGTCACAAAGGGTCCAGAGAGGTGCAGGACCCTCCGGGGCGGATGTCGGTGGCGGCAGACCGCCGGTCCAGCGCCCTGTGGCTCGCCCGGCCCCGGCGCAGGGACGCGGCGGTGTATTACTGCGCCGTGGGAGACACGGGGCTCGGAGCCGGGGCTGCGGCCGGGCACGAACCTCGGCGGCCGGCGCCGGGCGTGTGTGTCGGGGGCGGGGGGACAGCCCCGGCCGGGCCCGCCAGGGGGCGCTGCCGCCTCGGCCCGCCCGGCCGCGGGCGCTTCCCGCCACCGCCTGCGGCACCGGCACCGGCACCGGGATCAGCGGGTGCCCCTTGCAGTCGCTGCCCGGGCTCAGCACCTCTCCTCCTCGAGGGCTGCTGCGCATCGGTGCTCCGAGGCAGCAAACAGCCGCGCTTGGGCCGCGCTGCACGGGGAGCCTGAGAGGGTCTGTGCAAGGCAGCGGGGCGCAGCGTGTTTCCCACCACGCGCTCGTGCTTGCCCAGCACGGGGTCAGAGCCTTGCGGGTACCGTGGCGTCCCCTGGCCTGTCTGAAAAGGCCTGCCGGCATTGTCCCGCAACGCCTTCCCAGAGGGGACCGATTCCCATCCAGGCCACCTCAGGCTGCTTCTCCTCTTGCCAAGGATGCTGAGCTCTTCATGACTTTTAGGAAGGCCAAGTGACACCTCTAGGTCCTCCAAGTGCTGCCATGGCACAGGGAGTTCACGATGTCAAGAATAAAGCGAACGCAAATGCTCCAGCACGATGCTCAGCTTAGTGGGTGTCTCACCTTTGCCTGGCTGCCTTGGGCAAACACAGCAGCAGCTTCCACCCGGTAATTTTCCCCATCCCAAGGACGCACACAAAGATCTCAGCTTGGAGTTGTTATTAACACTAACAAGCTCCCTGGGCATTCAAATCAGGCAATTCCCTGCAGATCCTTGTGCATTTCTTCCTGTCAGGCTTTCCTTCCTGGAGATCTGCTGTGTCACCACCATCGTCCCCCAGATGCTGTCCCCAAGATTCCTTGCCAACAGAACAATCCTTTGTGTCTCCTGCTGTTATTTTCCTGCTTCTTCCTGGCTATGCCTGAGTTCCCGATCCTCTCAGCCATGGCCTTCAGTCATGGTGTCACCATACGCAAAGTGCTTGGCAAAAAGCACTGTCATGACAAAGAAGCTCTGCTCCCTGCCAGCGCCGGGAGTGTGGGCAGTGGGCTTTTTGGTCACCTCCTCCCAGGTGGCTCTGCTGCTGCAATGTCCCTTCTGCAAAGGGAAGTTTGTTAGCTGTAGAGGAATTATAGAGCAATGAAGTCCTGTTAATTAACATTGATAATACACAGCTGTGGGCTGCCTTCAGGGTCGGTGGGTTGGCTGATGTGGATAATGTGCAGCTGTGGCTGGTTCCTGCTAAGTAGTTAAATAGCTCTAAGGGGTATGGAAGGGGACCACTGGATGAAGAGAGACCTGGAAGAAGCAGAGGGAGGAGAAAGAGTGCACGTGTGTTCTGGATGTATAAAAAAACAAGGAGAGTGCCAGGGAGATGTGTGAAGTAGAAGGGGGGGCTGGATAAGGTAGAGGCTGGCTGCAAGAGGAGCCCTGGGTGAAGAGAGAATCCAGATGCAGCAGAGGAACGCAGCAGGGTGTACTGGCCTGAAGAGGATGAGGAAACAGCATGGACAGTAGATGACCTTGTGAAACCTTGTGAGGGATTGGCAGCTCTGCCGGGGCAAGATGCGGGAGCTACTTATTGAAGTTAAGGGGGTATGTGATGGTAAAAGCCTTGTTGCAGCCGGCTAGTTTGGATACTGCTGTGACAGTTAACTATCTCTACTGCTGTACTGGGCCAGCATGAGCATGGCGTGTTGGGGTTGGGTTGACCTTGCCTGGCTGCAACGTCTCCCCCACTCTGCTCTATCACTCCCACTACTCACCAGGATGGAAAAATAAGAAGGCTCATGGTTTGTGGCAAGGACAGGGAAATTTTGACCCAGCAGTTGGTGTCACAGGCAAACAGGCTCAGCTTGGAGAAATTAATTTCTTGCCAATCAAATCAGAGTAGGAGAATGAGAAATGAGAATAAATTTTAAAACACCTTCCCTGCAACACTTCCTTATGCCTGGGCTCACCTTCCGTCCTGACGTCCCTACTTCCTCCCCCAGAGGAACACAGGAGGATGTGCAATGGGTGCTGCAGTCAGTTCATAACTCATTCCCTCTGCCGCCTCTTCCTCCTCATGCTCTTTCCCTGCTGCGGTGTGGGGTCCCTCCCGTGGGAGACTGTCCTTCTCCAACACGAGTCCTTTCCGTGGGCTGCAGTTCTTCACAAACTGCTACAGCGTGGATCCCCCGTGGGGCCACAGATCTTGCCAGAAGCCTGCTCCATGATGGGATCTCCATGGGGTCACAGCTTCCTTCAGGGCACATCCACCTGCTGTGGCATGGGCTCCTCCATGGGCTGCAGGTGGATGTCTGCCCCACCCTTAACCTCCATGGGCTGCAGGGGGACAAGCTGCATCACCAGCTCATCAGGGACAACCTGTGTCATGAGCCACACATGAACCTGGAGCACCTCATCCCCTCCTCCTTCTTTGCTGACTTCAGTGCCTGCAGAGTTGTTTCTCTCCCATATTCTCATTCCTCTCTCCCACATGCTCTTGTGCACCACTTTTTCAACCTTCTTAAATGTATTATTGTGGAGGCGCCACCACCGTCACTGACTGGCCCAGCTTTGGTCAGTGGCAGGTCCGTCTTGTAGCCACCTGAAACTGGCTCTGAACAACATGGGGCGGCACTGACTGGCACCTTCTCACAGAAGCCACCCCGGCAGCCCCCCTGCTACCATAACCTTGCCCCATAAACCAAATACATTCCACTCCTCACCTCTGTGAATCAAGTGTTTTCAATTAACAGTCATATATGCCCTTCTCAGACAGTCCACAATGCTCACAAACTCCCCCTTACATCAGCAGGCCACAGCCAGGGCACAGGACACTGTGCAGATCGTGTCCACAGAAGGATTACTCCATTGCGGTTGGTCATGCTTTTAGAGCATTTTCTTCCATTGGAAACAGGTCTGACATCATTGCTACTGTGAACCACCGCAAGCTGGACAGAAGTTGACTGCAAATCAGCAGATAGTAGCAGCTGGGACATCCTGAGTTCTCAGGGTATAAATCAAGGCAATCAGCAGGGGAGTAAGAGAGCTGTAAAGAACCATGGCAGCTCCATCAGTAGGTGGTTTAAATCACCATCAAAAAACCCCAGAACCTCTGGCAGCAGCGCCCTTAGTTTGGACTGTAAAACCTGCATGGATTCTGTACCCGTTTCCTCCATGTCCAAGATCTCCTCGGTCGGGCAGGCAAACCAGGGGGCATGCCAAGGGCCAGGAGCAGCGCTTTGGCGGTGCTGTGGCCAAATGGCTTGCTCGTCTGTATGGAGAAATGCCATCCCTCCCTCTTCTACAAGGACCATTGCAGGTGCTATCCTCATTAAGAAGGAACTCCAGCTTGTTACAAGGTTTACTGTGGTTGGGTTAGGAAGTGCAGCTGTGCTGCTGCAGGTGATGGTTCCTTGTAGCACAGCTAGGGAAAAAGGATTTCAGACATGCAAGTGAAATGCCCTGATAAAACATTGCCCTTCAGTCGTGGTCCCTGGCGAGGAGCGACTCCTCTTGGGTCTGCACAGGGAGGCAGGCAGCAGAGGTCCTCCTGCCACATGAGCCGGGCATTGCTGCTGCTCAGCAGGCAGGGGCTGGGGATCTCTTCCACCCCACTAACATAGCCAGGCCCTGTTAGAACAGAAAGTCACAACTGAGACAGCCTGGGGGCAAGCCATTGCTTTGAATTCACAAGGAGAAGTGGTTTCTTGCTGGTACCTTTGTAACGTTGGCTCAGGCACACAATTACAAACTGGCTGCCCCGGCTTCACAGTCCACTTCCAGCCTGCTCCTGCTGCTGTGGGAAGGCCTCCTGCAGAGAGGTGTTTTGCCATAGACCGGGTCAGTACAACGAAAAGAGACCCCTAGTTAAAGAAGTGAGTTTATCTTTACTTACATTTTAAAAAATAGAATAGGAAGTGAAACAAGTAGTAAGTGAAAGGATACAGCAAGAATAAAACAAGGCAATGCACCTAATCACTGCTGCCTATGACAGGCTACAGCGGTTAAGAAAGATACATCACCAATTGCCTTAATACTTTACCGTCATCCGGGTCCACAGATGCTGGGAGCCCTGGTTACAGTGAGGATTTGGAGAGCCTGTCCCGGCATTTGGGAGGTCCTACACAGGGCATCCACTCATAGGTGAGGTCTCCAAAGTCACTGTCAGAGGGTCCAGCTCTTATAGTGTTGAATAAACAAGATCACCTGATTTCAAATGCAGAGACATCTGGTTTCACACTCCTCACAGATCCCACCAAAGCCTGGCCAGGGCTACCAGGAGGAACCAAGGGAGCCTCCCTTACCTACTTGATTTTAACCACCGGTTTCCATAGAAGGCCATATATCTGGTTTCACAGCCTTGACCACCTGCCTCTAAGCAAGGAAGGATGCACTCCATCTTTGCAAATGATTATATTCTATCTAAGCTACATCTTTCACTAATGATCATGCATATTTTACCAATGATTGGATACTAAATACATACATATATATATAAAACATTTGGTTGGCGTGTTCATCTAGATGTCAAAGTTGGCTCCTGGTCCCAGCCAGTCCCCAGCGAGGCCGGTGCGGCTGCAGGAGCTGACGCAGCTGTGAAAGTTCATGTGCACAGGCTTGAGAGGCAGAGGGGAAAGGTTCAGCCCTTCGTCCTGCCTCAGCTGGGGACTGTGGTGGCAGCTACAGTGCATTACCAGGAGCCCCTGGCAGGTTTGCAGACATTGGAGAGCAGAGGGCAGCCCACCGTCCTTCTGCCACGGCCTCGGCTGAGCAGCAGGACCCTGAAGGCCTTGTGGGAGCGGGGTTGTGAATGGGGGCTGCTGCGCTCGCCAGCTGTTTTCTGCAGTCCCTGCCAGCTGTGTGAGCCAAGGGCCCTGGGTGAGAAGTGGCAGAGGAGCCCTGCTCCAGGAGCAGGAGGCAGTAAAACCGAGCAGCCCTTTGGCTTGCCTGGGGATAGCGGTTCTGGGGCCCAGGGTGGGACAAGCACCTGGCGCCTGTGGCTAATGTGGGCAGGTGAAGGGACACAGGGGGACTGCCTGTACAACGGAGAGCTGTGTGGCAGTGTCCTCCCCCTGCCAGAGTGCGGGAGCGTGCCTGTCCCTGTGCAGCTGGTTTCTGCAGCAGATGCTCTTTACAGAGATGTTTCTCTTCAGGTTCCTGCTCCACGGCCAGAGGGGAAGGGAGAGTGTGCGACACCTGGGTCCGATGCCAGGAGAAGATCACCAGGGATGCCATTCCCTCTGATGGACGGTACCTACACCACGAGGCTCTGGAGAACGTTCTGGTGGTAGAGGCTGGGGGACAGGTGCAACGAGGCCTGCCTGGAGCAGCAGGGAGAGAGTTTTGCTCCGCCCTCTGGGCTGTGGTTTGGAGGCCTCTTTGATCGGGCAGAGGCAGAGGAAGAGGTGAAGTTGCAAGCATCAGGTCCCTCCGGCTGGCAGGTGCCTGCACACCCCGTGAAGGGAGAGCGTGACATGGCCCTGATTGTGCTGGCAGCCCTGGCGGGACTGGCAGCCTTTGGTGAGATGCCACTTCCAGGCTGGGGTGAACGAGGCAAGAGTTTGCGCAGCTGGTGGTGGAAGCACGGAGGTGTCAGTCCTGACGGCCTGGGGGATCAGGGAGTGTTTCTGTAGGGAGAGCCGGGGCTGCAGGTGGGTATGGCAAATAATGTGGGAGATGTCAGGAGTAACGAGCATAAGAGGAAGGACAAGACTTTACCCTGCATTTGCAGGTACCGAGCATTCTTGAGTGTGCTGCTAATACAGTCCAAGCCTGAAAGAGGGAAGACGCTGGGGAACGGAGCTGTGTGGCATCTAGGAGCTTCTCTCCTAGGTGTGCTGGAGAAAAGGTTACCAGCCTCTGCAGGGCTGTCTCTAAACCTCGGGGGACAAACAGAAAAGGCTAACTAGAGTCAAGGAGAGCTGAAATGCTGTACAGGGACAGGGCAAGGGCAGAGGACGTGGTGTGTCATATGGAGGAGCTTCGCTAGCAAGAAGATACAGTCAGAGGTGGGAGAAGGACAGCTCATGGCTGCCGCTGCTGAAGGAGACAGCAGCAGTTAACATAGCTCAGAGGCAGATACGGAGAGAAAGAGTGGCTGGAAAGACATGTGCGCACTGCTGGAAAGCAGGATGATCTGGGCGGTGAGGAGTGGCAAGCAGCTGCAGAAAGAAGGGTGCAGGGACAAGCAGCTCAGCATCTCAGAGCCTGGGAAAAGTGAGATGGAGAGCGGGGACAGTGAGCAAGCCCAGGAAGTGACAGATGGACTGGTGCACAGGCAAGCAAGGCTGAAAGAAGTTTCTGGCTTTACAGGTCATGCCCAAAAGGACTCTGTGCTCCAGTTCCCTGCAGAAATGACCATCCAGAGAGGACACAGCACAGCTCTGCGCTGCAATTTCTCCACCAGTTCTGCCAGTTCCTACATCTTCTGGTACCAGCAGCGCCAGACGCAGTCCCCTCAGATGCTGCTGCAGGGAGTGTACAAATGGAAACCGCA
Organism: Falco peregrinus; assembly: GCF_023634155.1. Lineage (NCBI taxonomy): Eukaryota > Metazoa > Chordata > Aves > Falconiformes > Falconidae > Falco > Falco peregrinus. The sequence goes on along the minus strand of NC_073725.1, from coordinate 25,438,730 downwards.
GGTGGATTCAGGGAGGTTCTCGTCTTCACTGTCTGTGGAGACCTCCCAGGTGGTTCTGCATGTGCGGGATGCTGAGCTCCAGGACAGCGCTGCCTATTTCTGTGCACTGAGCCCACAGTGGTGCCCACAGCACGCAGCAGCGCATAGAAACATGGGCGGTGCTGTGAGGGGCACATCCCTCCCTGCCACTGCTTGCCTGGAGCTCTGAGCTCAGCCTACTCAGCAGCAGCACCTGGGGGCTGTGGTGAGGCTGGGCCTCTGCCTCCCCAGCCTGTACTGCTGTGAGGCACAGGCCTGTGTGACTTGTGCAGCTGCGTCTGGATCCAGGCTCTTTGATGATGAGAAGCGCTCAAGAAAGCACCGCAGAGTGGACGTTTTCAAGGCCCTTCCAGATATCGAGCCTGTCCACATCTCAAGCCTATGTGTGGAGGATAATGCAAAGCTGGAGAACATCCCCTTTGCTGCAGCCACCCAAAGAATTCCCATGGTACCAGGAAAAGAAAGGAAAAGAAACATTAAATCCCTCAGTGGTAGCAGCTCCCGCCTGACCTTGGTGATCTCCTCAGGGGTCTGGGACCAGCCCCTGCCCTTGCAGAGGGAGCAGTTCCACAGTGACACACTCATGTGGCCGCAGAAGGGGTGTGTCTGGGACAAGCCAGACTCCCCTTGGGCCGCAGCCGCTGAGGCTGGGGCATCAGAAGTGATGTAGCAGTGAGCCTGTCTCTAGGCTCACGTGAAGGCAAATACCCTCTCTTGTAAAGGCAGAGAAAGGCAGGAGCAACATTAATTTACAGAGCAGCTGAGCAAATGGTTTGGCTGCCCTGCGAATGCTCACGCATTCTTGTTATTTTTCCCCTGTTTTAATTGATGTGCTGGCCTTTGCTCTGCTGCTGTTTTGCCTGCAGGTGCGGGTGCGGTAATTGCCCGTAGCAAGAGGGAGCTGCCAGCAGCCTCCTCTGTGCACCTTGAGCTGGCTGGCTTTATCCTGCAGACACAAAACAGGTTTTGCACATAATCACACCAGGGTAATGACAGTGCACGTGTTTCACCTAAGGCTGTGGTAGCGGACGGGCTGCAGGGATGGCTTCTGCGAGAAGCTGCCAGAAGCTGCCCCCATGTCAGAGCCATAGACAGAGCCAATGACAGCCGGCTCCAAGGCGGTCCTGCTGCTGGCCAAAGCAGAGCTAATCAGCAGCGCTGGCAGCGCCTCTCTGATAACATATGCAAGAAGGGGTAAAAGGTGCTGTGCATCACCTGCGAGAGAAGAGTCAGAAAATGTGAGAGAAACAACTTGGCAGGCACCGAGGTCTTTGAGGAAGGAGGGGGAGCCGGTGCCTGAAGTGCCAGAGCAGATACTCCCCTGCAGCCATGGAGAAGACACTGGTGACACAGCTTGTCTTGTGCCAACCCACGGAGGACTATGATGCAGCACATACCCACCCTGCAGCCCACGGAGGACCTCATGCCACAACAGGTGGAGATGCCCTGAAGGAAGCTGCAGAGCATAGAGAACCCTGTGCTGGAGGAGGCTCCTCAGAGAAACTGCGGCCCACAGAGAGGAGCCTACGGAGGAGACATTTTTCTAGCAGGACCTGTACAGCAGGGGGGACCCAGACTGGAACAATCCATTCCTGAAGGACTGCAGACCGTGGAAAGGACTTTATGAAGAATGGCAGTGCATGGGAAGGACCCATTTGGAGAACTTTGTCAAGGACTGCCTCCCAGAGGAGGGAGTAATGTAAGTCTACGAGATACTGCTTTTAATAAAAAGTTCCTCTAGCTTTCAGTGGTGAGTGAACTCACACAACTTGGTAGTTTCCACAGTCAGAGTAGATGAATATGAATTTGTTAATTTCCAACCCTCTAACACTGAGTGGAGGGTAATCTACTTAACGGTTACACAATCTTACTGGTCAACTACACATGCTCGTTGAGGAAGGGTGTCTTTGTGGGCCGAGGCATCTGGTGTAAGGGCTGTGAGTTATAGTATTATAATGAAGGCAGTTTGCTTAAGGACAAATCTCTTGCTACCTGTGCAACAAGGATGAGGTACAACTTTCCTGGATGTAATTCTTCTGCAGAGTCACCTTGTCCCAAGCAGCAATTGCCTCAGCTAATTATCCTTGATAGTTCTTTGCATGGCACATCCTGAATCAAAAGTATGTGGATGTTCTCTTTCTTCAAGAAGATGTGCAGATTATTAAACAAAACCGTATGTCCATATCGTATTGTTCATTAGCTTATACATTCTGGTTAAAACATTTTGTACCATGCCCAAAAGCCAGGGACCTACAGTCCTACACCAGGACCCAGTCGCTTGCTTTACAGGCCAGCCCGGGTTACTGAAAGGCAAATGCCCCTGCTGGATAACCCCAGGCTCTAGGAGTGTTTGGCTTGGTGGAGACCTGTCAGCAAGCCCTGAAGGCAGCCAGTCCTGCTCTGAGGCTACTGTCCTGGAGGGAGGGGGCTGCATAATGTGGGGTCAAAGTCCTCCCCGCTGTGAGCTGGGTGGATGTGGGAGGAATATTTTCCCCCGCTGGATATGGAAAGCCTTTCCTGCTAAGGGATCGCGGCCTGTGATATGTAGCAGGGCACTCTGGAAGCCCACCCCAACTTGTAAGTAGCTCGTTTCCTCCTGGCTGCAAGGTTAGAAAGACTTTTGGAGACAACTCTTCTGCCTCTGCCCCCAACAGCCCCTTCCCAACTGTGTTACCGGTCATTGCTTTCGTCTTGGGGTGATGGTGCAGATTGCCATGAATTAGGGTTACTTCTGCCCCAGTATCCAGCAGAGCCGTAACACGGTGAGTGTTGTGCTGGCTCCGCAGTGTCACAAGCAGAACTCAAGGGCTGTGTTCATTCCCGCCCCTGGCCAGCCCTGTCCCTGCCCCAGGGCTGAAGAGGGGACACCCCTTCCCTGGGCTGGTTTGCAGGTGAGGAGGGATGCCACCCCGTGTGCCCCCTGCTCCCACACCACCATGTGCTGCCCAGATGCGTTTGAGCTACCGCGCCTGCATCTCACCTGGGGCTGCTGCTTCAGCTCCGAACATCCCCACGTCCACCTCCAGCACGGATGCCACAACCAACACAGCACAGGTTCTCCTTGCCTTTTCCTTGTGCGGGCCCACGCTGCCTGAAACAAGTTAATTGTTCAGGGGGGCTGGGACATTCCGATAATCCCTCCTCACTTCCCGCTTCACCAGGAAAACCACCTAGGCCACGTGTCCCGTAACAGCCTTCCATGGCTGTGTGCGCGGGCCCAGTCGGGCATTTGCTCTGTCTCTGCTTCACTATTGAATAATGGGCCATATACGATTTATTTAAAGAACATGTGCTCATGTTTGTCTGAGGAGACCCTTATTGTTAACTTGAGGGTGTACTAAATCCTTGAATGGGTGACACAGGGAGGGTGCTAAATTGTCCAGGCATGAGATATCTTAATATTGTTAACTTGAAGATGTACTAAATCCTTGAATGGGTGACAGAGGGAATGTTGTGCTAATTGTCCAGGTGTGAAATATGTTAATGAGTTCATGGAAAGTTAATGAATAGACATGAGTGACTTGTATAAAGAAGGGGCTGAAAGGTTCCCTTGCTGTGCATGACTTTGGTGGAGCGATCCCCCATGCACCCACCGCTGCCAAATAAAGATAACCTGCGCTTGCTCATATATTGCTAGAGTGATTCTTTAAATCACTGTCCTTCCCCTGCAAAGGCATTTCCCACGGGGACCTGCCAGCTGCACCAAACGTTTTGCACCAGGAGCTGCTGGTTTGATTCCCAGTGGAAAGGCACCCAGACTCTGTAAATGGCCATTTCTTATCCCAGAGAATGCCACTGAAGAAAGAGATGGCAGTACAGATAATCCTATGTCCTTCAGACGCTGGGAGCCCTAAGCTACGTGCTGTCAAATAGGTGGCTCCAGTCAGGGCACAGCACACCACGCTCGTCCTGCCCATGAAAAGGTCACCCCTTCTTGGTCAGTCAAACTCTAAGACGATTGTCATGAAATAAAACAGCTCTATTCAGCATTTCTGCTGCGAAACAGAAGCCATGTTCACATGAGACCTTCCTGCTGCACTTCAGATAGAGGCAAGGACACAAGGGCAGCGCAATCACTGGCACCAAGCCGAAGCTGCCTGAAAGCTCGTCAGCTGCAATGGACGGGCTGAGTTTGTCCCCTGGCCAAGGGATCTGTGCAGAACGACACGGGCCTGAAGGCCAGGCTCTGCTTGTAGCAGGGCACAGCAGAGGCCAGGGCCTCCTCAGGATACCTGGATCACCAACTCCCTGACCTACGGTGATGTGGGGGTGAGGGTGATGGCACCCTGCTGGTTGTTTCCCTCATGTGAAGAAATGCCAGCTCTTGACCCTGCTCAGAGCAGCTTTCACATCCTCCTTTCTTAGGGTGTAAACCAAGGTGTTGAGCAGAAGAGGAAGAACCACGCAGAGAACAGCCGCTACTCTGCCTAGTGACCTTTTCGCGGGGCCTCCCGTGTAGGTGAAGACACATGAGGCATAGAACCAGGCCACAGCATTGAAATGAGAAGCGCAGCCTGAGACAGCTCAGTGCCCGTCTTCTGCACAGAAGAGCTGCAGCATGATTTAAATCTCCATTGGAAAGGACAACCGCTGGCAGCAATGCCCTTAGTTTGAGGTCTAAAACTTGGGTGGATCCTGTGCCCCTTTTCTATCTTTCCATGGTCTCCGTTGGGCAAGCAAGCTAGAGGTTGTGCCAAGAGCCAGTAGCAGCGCTCTGGCAGGGCTTTGGCAAAAGGCCTTACTTGCCAGGCATGCAACAGAAACGCCCTTATAATGGTGTTGGCCTTTTCACATTTTTGCTATGCTTGTATGTGCTTCATTAGCCATAATCCCCTCTCGGTGGAGGACAGGGGTGTAGGGATTTCCATCCTTCCACTTGTACATTTCTGTCAAGACATCGGGGTTTTCGTGGAGGAAATAGGATATGAGGCTGTGGTGGCTGCCAAGAGACAATTCCATCTCCCAGAAGGGATGAGATTTACAGGTAAGAGAATCCTCTTCCCCCAGCACTGCAGCCAATTCCTGAGCACAAGGTCTGTGGTGGAGAGGAAGCCTGCACGGCTCTAGTAGCTCACTCAGCTGTTCAGAGTCGACGTTCTTGGGCTTCTGAAGCACAGAGGAAAACCTGGTTTGTGCAGCGGCAGAGGCCCTCGCCGTGAACCGGTGGTAAAGGATCCCTTCTCCAGGCATTCTTTGCATGCGGTTCAAAGCGGCCAGCCAGCACGCTTGCCTCAGCGGTGGTGTCCTGGAGCCCAGGGCAGCACAGGCCGCCAGGGGTTCTCCAGGTGGGTACTTGGAGGGATGGATGAAGCCTGGCTGTAAAGCAGAGGGCAACATGGTGCTGTGGGTTGTGCTTAGGCTGGGCGTGTGCCTCCCCAGCCTCTGTGCCAGTGAGGAAAGCTGTGGAGATTGGTATGGGGGCGACTTTTTCAGCCAAGTCCAAGCCCAGGGGCTTGGAACACAGGAGTGAATCCTCAGCAGAAGGATCCTACTTGTCTTGCTCCTAGGCTCCCCCCAGCATCCACCGAGAGCTGCCGTTGGAGAGAATGGTTCTAGGCAGGAGGCATGATCATGCTCGTGACTTAATTCCTGGCCAAATGAGCCCAAGGAGGGAAGATCCCTCCTTGCCTTGCACCTGGGGGTTGGCTGAACCCTGAGCCTGCAATCTCACCCTGTTCAGATGCATGGATCAGCCTTTGGCAGCTTATAGAAAGCGAGGTGGAGCATGAGCCCAGTGCCAAAGCTGACAAACGGATAGATACGGTGGACACGGAGCCAGGCAATGCTGAAATACCTTTCTGGCTTGACAGATCACAGGCAGAAGGAATTTACGCTGCAGTTCCACCAGAAGCGACCATGCAGGTAGGACACACCAGAAGAGGATTGTTCTCCAAAGGCCTGAGCCATGATCGAGCACTTCCTCCGGGGAGAGGCACCTTTCAGCTTCTGGAGGGCGCTGGGACCGTGCTGTAGACACAGGTTGGAGGTCAGGCAGCTGGGGAGGCAGGGGATGCCTGGTGGCCAGTGGCTGCAGGTGAGTCAGCAGTGTGCCCTTGTGGCAAAGCACACCTACTGCGCTCTGAGATGCCAGCGAAAGCGGAGCCAGCACAGGCAGGGAAGTCATCCTTCTCCTCTCTTTGGCACTCCTGAGACCATGCCTGGGCTCCTGCGTTCAGGCTGGGGCTCCTCGGTGTGCAGGCAAGGTACAGGCGTGTTGGAGGGAGTCCAGCGGGAGGCCCCAAGGCAGGCAGGGAGCTTGAGGACATGATGCACTCAGGGCCTGAGGGAACGAGGCCTTAGCAAAAGAAGGCTCAAAGGGAGACCTTATGGGTGTCTACAGCTACGTGCTCTGAGCACGTGGAGAAGATGAAGCCAGGCTCTTCTCCAAGTGCACGGTGCCGGTAGGCCGAGAGGCCACAGACACAGTTTGGAACCTGCGGAATTCTACTGACGTGTGAGAACCTTATTTTCCAGTTCTTTTTGACCCTGAAAAAGCTCAAGGACTGGAATGCACTGTCCATAAATGTTGTGCAGGCTCTGGCCTTGGACGTTTTCAAGACTCGTCTGGACACAGCCCTGACCGGCCCTGTCCAACCTACATCATGCTATGGGAAGAGCAGAAACAGTTTGGCAGGTTTGTTTGATGGGACTGGAAGTAAGGGCAGGACAGCTGGAGATCCAGCTGGTTTGGAGGAAAGGGAAATTGGCAGGGTTACGGCCATCGGGAAAGGCTGCGTGGTGTTGGGTGAGCTTGGCAGAAGCTGATTTATAAGAGGGGTTGAGCAGCGGGGCACAAAGCTTCCTGTGTTGCTTCCTCGAGTACCGATCTTCTTTTGGATAGAAGGAGAAAGTCCACAGTGCCTGTGGGGCTGAGTGGGACAGTTGGTGTCTGCAGGGCTTGGGGGTGTTGAAGATGATGTTTGTAAGAGCTGCAGCCCTGGGCTGTGCTGACAGGAGCTTGGCGCTAGGCACCGTGAAGGCGCTAGGACAGGCCAACCCCACCAAGGCCTTGTGCTGTGAGAGAGAGGACACAGGCATCAGGGAAGGAGAGACTCCCACGACATTGCATGGGGGGATGTGTCAGAGAGGTTGGTCCCCAGCTGCAGGCCTGTCGCCCCTCCACCCTGGCAAGGCAGAAGCTGCTGAGTGCAGGAGCAACAGGTGCCACTGCTGGAGGAGGCAGGAGCACAGCACAGGCATTTCAGGCATGCTAAGAACAAGAATTCTCTCCTCCCTTTCTCGTTCTGGGTTCCCCTGGCAGAGTCGTTTCTGGCAGCTCTGCTCTCTCAGAGCTCCCGGTGGGGACGCGGGCGGGAAACAAGGGAAACAAGGGAAAGGGAAAAACTCCCGTCCTTGGAAGAACAGCACCACGCACCAGGGCAGCCCGGGGTCACCCATAGAAAGCAGTCCTGTGCAGAGAACAAACAAGGCTTCTGGTAGACACCAAGCTGGCCATGAGCCAGTACTGTGCCCCTGCGCCAAGGAGTTCCAAGGGAATCCTCGGCCGCCTCAGACAAAGCATTGCCAAGAGGCCAAGAGAGGCGATTGCTCCCCTTTTCTCAGCACTGCTGGGCAACAGCTGGAGCGGCATCTTCTCGCACACCTTCTCTATGACCCAAGTGGGCTGCAGAGGCAGCAGAAGGCAGGCTCTGAGGCTGCTCCCCGGCACCCGCAGGGCAGCGGGGGCTGCCGCTTCCAGCCCCGGAGCGGGGAGGCAGCTCTGGAAGCTGCTCCATCTCCCGGGCCGAGGCCCCGCTGCTGCCCCAGGCTGCGGCGAGCCCCCGAGCGGCGCCGGCGCCGGGCTCAGCCCCGGGGCGGAGCTGGCGGCGGCGCGGAGCAGAGGAGGCGGCGGAGAGGAGGCGCCGCGGCCGCCGCCCAGAGCCGGGGCTGGCGCGGGGCAGCGAGGCGCGGGCGGCGGAGCGGCGGCATGCGGCGGGGCCGGGGCGCAGGGCTGGCGGGGCTGGCCGCGCTGCTGCTGGGTGCGCGGGGCTGGCGGCGGGGGGCGGGCCGGGGCTCGGCCTGCGGGGGCCCCCGCGGGGCTGCCGTCCCCTCGGGCTTCTGCACGGAGCCCTGCCGCCGCGCCGGGCTCGCGTCCCTCCCTCCCTCTGCTGCCATCCCGCCTTCCCTGCGGAAACTCGCCGTGCTCTCGCTGTCCAGCCCTGCCCGCTGCCTCCTTCCCTCCGCCTTCTGCCGCGGAGCGCCTGCAGCCGCTCCTTCCCCGCTGCTGCTTCCCCTCGGGCTCCTTCCCCGCTGCTGCTTCCCTTTGTCCCTGTTTTTGTCCAGTGATTCCACCTGGCACTCTCGCGTGCGTATGTCTGCCAGCCGTTAACGGACACCTCCGTTAATGCACCGCTAGACATCCTCTGGAAACTCTTCTCCCCCCCCCATGCCCGAACGTTCCCGGCTGGGATTTGCCATGGCGAACGGCAGGCGGGGCAGGGCACAGAGCAGGTTTTGAGGATTCCCCCTTCTTTTTCTCCTCGGCAGTGGCTGTGGGCAGAGCCCAAGTGCAGCAGGAGCCGTCGGCAGAGACCACCGAGGACACCGGCATCGCCATCAACTGCTCACACCCCAGCATATTGACAACAGACTTAATCTACTGGTACCGCCAGCTCCCGGGCCGAGGCCCCGCATTCATCACGAGCGGTCACAAAGGGTCCAGAGAGGTGCAGGACCCTCCGGGGCGGATGTCGGTGGCGGCAGACCGCCGGTCCAGCGCCCTGTGGCTCGCCCGGCCCCGGCGCAGGGACGCGGCGGTGTATTACTGCGCCGTGGGAGACACGGGGCTCGGAGCCGGGGCTGCGGCCGGGCACGAACCTCGGCGGCCGGCGCCGGGCGTGTGTGTCGGGGGCGGGGGACAGCCCCGGCCGGGCCCGCCAGGGGGCGCTGCCGCCTCGGCCCGCCCGGCCGCGGGCGCTTCCCGCCACCGCCTGCGGCACCGGCACCGGCACCGGGATCAGCGGGTGCCCCTTGCAGTCGCTGCCCGGGCTCAGCACCTCTCCTCCTCGAGGGCTGCTGCGCATCGGTGCTCCGAGGCAGCAAACAGCCGCGCTTGGGCCGCGCTGCACGGGGAGCCTGAGAGGGTCTGTGCAAGGCAGCGGGGCGCAGCGTGTTTCCCACCACGCGCTCGTGCTTGCCCAGCACGGGGTCAGAGCCTTGCGGGTACCGTGGCGTCCCCTGGCCTGTCTGAAAAGGCCTGCCGGCATTGTCCCGCAACGCCTTCCCAGAGGGGACCGATTCCCATCCAGGCCACCTCAGGCTGCTTCTCCTCTTGCCAAGGATGCTGAGCTCTTCATGACTTTTAGGAAGGCCAAGTGACACCTCTAGGTCCTCCAAGTGCTGCCATGGCACAGGGAGTTCACGATGTCAAGAATAAAGCGAACGCAAATGCTCCAGCACGATGCTCAGCTTAGTGGGTGTCTCACCTTTGCCTGGCTGCCTTGGGCAAACACAGCAGCAGCTTCCACCCGGTAATTTTCCCCATCCCAAGGACGCACACAAAGATCTCAGCTTGGAGTTGTTATTAACACTAACAAGCTCCCTGGGCATTCAAATCAGGCAATTCCCTGCAGATCCTTGTGCATTTCTTCCTGTCAGCCTTTCCTTCCTGGAGATCTGCTGTGTCACCACCATCGTCCCCCAGATGCTGTCCCCAAGATTCCTTGCCAACAGAACAATCCTTTGTGTCTCCTGCTGTTATTTTCCTGCTTCTTCCTGGCTATGCCTGAGTTCCCGATCCTCTCAGCCATGGCCTTCAGTCATGGTGTCACCATACGCAAAGTGCTTGGCAAAAAGCACTGTCATGACAAAGAAGCTCTGCTCCCTGCCAGCGCCGGGAGTGTGGGCAGTGGGCTTTTTGGTCACCTCCTCCCAGGTGGCTCTGCTGCTGCAATGTCCCTTCTGCACCAGGAAGGTTGTTAGACCATTTCTACTGCTGTACTGGGCCAGCATGAGCATGGCGTGTTGGGGTTGGGTTGACCTTGCCTGGCTGCAACGTCTCCCCCACTCTGCTCTATCACTCCCACTACTCACCAGGATGGAAAAATAAGAAGGCTCATGGTTTGTGGCAAGGACAGGGAAATTTTGACCCAGCAGTTGGTGTCACAGGCAAACAGGCTCAGCTTGGAGAAATTAATTTCTTGCCAATCAAATCAGAGTAGGAGAATGAGAAATGAGAATAAATTTTAAAACACCTTCCCTGCAACACTTCCTTATGCCTGGGCTCACCTTCCGTCCTGACGTCCCTACTTCCTCCCCCAGAGGAACACAGGAGGATGTGCAATGGGTGCTGCAGTCAGTTCATAACTCATTCCCTCTGCCGCCTCTTCCTCCTCATGCTCTTTCCCTGCTGCGGTGTGGGGTCCCTCCCGTGGGAGACTGTCCTTCTCCAACACGAGTCCTTTCCGTGGGCTGCAGTTCTTCACAAACTGCTACAGCGTGGATCCCCCGTGGGGCCACAGATCTTGCCAGAAGCCTGCTCCATGATGGGATCTCCATGGGGTCACAGCTTCCTTCAGGGCACATCCACCTGCTGTGGCATGGGCTCCTCCATGGGCTGCAGGTGGATGTCTGCCCCACCCTTAACCTCCATGGGCTGCAGGGGGACAAGCTGCATCACCAGCTCATCAGGGACAACCTGTGTCATGAGCCACACATGAACCTGGAGCACCTCATCCCCTCCTCCTTCTTTGCTGACTTCAGTGCCTGCAGAGTTGTTTCTCTCCCATATTCTCATTCCTCTCTCCCACATGCTCTTGTGCACCACTTTTTCAACCTTCTTAAATGTATTATTGTGGAGGCGCCACCACCGTCACTGACTGGCCCAGCTTTGGTCAGTGGCAGGTCCGTCTTGTAGCCACCTGAAACTGGCTCTGAACAACATGGGGCGGCACTGACTGGCACCTTCTCACAGAAGCCACCCCGGCAGCCCCCCTGCTACCATAACCTTGCCCCATAAACCAAATACATTCCACTCCTCACCTCTGTGAATCAAGTGTTTTCAATTAACAGTCATATATGCCCTTCTCAGACAGTCCACAATGCTCACAAACTCCCCCTTACATCAGCAGGCCACAGCCAGGGCACAGGACACTGTGCAGATTGCGTCCACAGAAGGATTACTCCATTGCGGTTGGTCATGCTTTTAGAGCATTTTCTTCCATTGGAAACAGGTCTGACATCATTGCTACTGTGAACCACCGCAAGCTGGACAGAAGTTGACTGCAAATCAGCAGATAGTAGCAGCTGGGACAACCTGAGTTCTCAGGGTATAAATCAAGGCAATCAGCAGGGGAGTAAGAGAGGTGTAAAGAACCATGGCAGCTCCATCAGTAGGTGGTTTAAATCACCATCAAAAAACCCCCAGAACCTCTGGCAGCAGCGCCCTTAGTTTGGACTGTAAAACCTGCATGGATTCTGTACCCGTTTCCTCCATGTCCAAGATCTCCTCGGTCGGGCAGGCAAACCAGGGGGCATGCCAAGGGCCAGGAGCAGCGCTTTGGCGGTGCTGTGGCCAAATGGCTTGCTCATCTGTATGGAGAAATGCCATCCCTCCCTCTTCTACAAGGACCATTGCAGGTGCTATCCTCATTAAGAAGGAACTCCAGCTTGTTACAAGGTTTACTGTGGTTGGGTTAGGAAGTGCAGCTGTGCTGCTGCAGGTGATGGTTCCTTGTAGCACAGCTAGGGAAAAAGGATTTCAGACATGCAAGTGAAATGCCCTGATAAAACATTGCCCTTCAGTCGTGGTCCCTGGCGAGGAGCGACTCCTCTTGGGTCTGCACAGGGAGGCAGGCAGCAGAAGTCCTCCTGCCACATGAGCCAGGCATTGCTGCTGCTCAGCAGGCAGGGGCTGGGGATCTCTTCCACCCCACTAACATAGCCAGGCCCTGTTAGAACAGAAAGTCACAACTGAGACAGCCTGGGGGCAAGCCATTGCTTTGAATCCACAAGGAGAAGTGGTTTCTTGCTGGTACCTTTGTAACGTTGGCTCAGGCACACAATTACAAACTGGCTGCCCCGGCTTCACAGTCCACTTCCAGCCTGCTCCTGCTGCTGTGGGAAGGCCTCCTGCAGAGAGGTGTTTTGCCATAGACCGGGTCAGTACAAAGGAAATAGACCCCTAGTTAAAGAAGTGAGTTTATCTTTACTTACATTTTAAAAAATAGAATAGGAAGTGAAACAAGTAGTAAGTGAAAGGATACAGCAAGAATAAAACAAGGCAATGCACCTAATCACTGCTGCCTATGACAGGCTAAGCGGTTAAGAAAGATACATCACCAATTGCCTTAATACTTTACCGTCATCCGGGTCCACAGCTGCTGGGAGCCCTGGTTACAGTGAGGATTTGGAGAGCCTGTCCCAGCATTTGGGAGGTCCTACACAGGGCATCCACTCGTAGGTGAGGTCTCCAAAGTCACTGTCAGAGGGTCCAGCTCTTATAGTGTTGAATAAACAAGATCACCTGATTTCAAATGCAGAGACATCTGGTTTCACTCTCCTCTCAGATCCCACCAAAGCCTGGCCCGGGCTACCAGGAGGAACCAAGGGAGCCTCCCTTACCTACTTGATTTTAACCACCGGTTTCCATAGAAGGCCATATATCTGGTTTCACAGCCTTGACCACCTGCCTCTAAGCAAGGAAGGATGCACTCCATCTTTGCAAATGATTATATTCTATCTAAGCTACATCTTTCACTAATGATCATGCATATTTTACCAATGATTGGATACTAAATACATATATATATATATAAAACATTTGGTTGGCGTGTTCATCTAGATGTCAAAGTTGGCTCCTGGTCCCAGCCAGTCCCCAGCGAGGCCGGTGCGGCTGCAGGAGCTGACGCAGCTGTGAAAGTTCATGTGCACAGGCTTGAGAGGCAGAGGGGAAAGGTTCAGCCCTTCGTCCTGCCTCAGCTGGGGACTGTGGTGGCAGCTACAGTGCATTACCAGGAGCCCCTGGCAGGTTTGCAGACATTGGAGAGCAGAGGGCAGCCCACCGTCCTTCTGCCACGGCCTCGGCTGAGCAGCAGGACCCTGAAGGCCTTGTGGGAGCGGGGTTGTGAATGGGGGCTGCTGCGCTCGCCAGCTGTTTTCTGCAGTCCCTGCCAGCTGTGTGAGCCAAGGGCCCTGGGTGAGAAGTGGCAGAGGAGCCCTGCTCCAGGAGCAGGAGGCAGTAAAACCGAGCAGCCCTTTGGCTTGCCTGGGGATAGCGGTTCTGGGGCCCAGGGTGGGACAAGCACCTGGCGCCTGTGGCTAATGTGGGCAGGTGAAGGGACACAGGGGGACTGCCTGTACAACGGAGAGCTGTGTGGCAGTGTCCTCCCCCTGCCAGAGTGCGGGAGCGTGCCTGTCCCTGTGCGGCTGGTTTCTGCAGCAGATGCTCTTTACAGAGATGTTTCTCTTCAGGTTCCTGCTCCACAGCCAGAGGGGAAGGGAGAGTGTGCGACACCTGGGTCCGATGCCAGGAGAAGATCACCAGGGATGCCATTCCCTCTGATGGACGGTACCTACACCACGAGGCTCTGGAGAACGTTCTGGTGGTAGAGGCTGGGGGACAGGTGCAACGAGGCCTGCCTGGAGCAGCAGGGAGAGAGTTTTGCTCCGCCCTCTGGGCTGTGGTTTGGAGGCCTCTTTGATCGGGCAGAGGCAGAGGAAGAGGTGAAGTTGCAAGCATCAGGTCCCTCCGGCTGGCAGGTGCCTGCACACCCCGTGAAGGGAGAGCGTGACATGGCCCTGATTGTGCTGGCAGCCCTGGCGGGACTGGCAGCCTTTGGTGAGATGCCACTTCCAGGCTGGGGTGAACGAGGCAAGAGTTTGCGCAGCTGGTGGTGGAAGCACGGAGGTGTCAGTCCTGATGGCCTGGGGGATCAGGGAGTGTTTCTGTAGGGAGAGCCGGGGCTGCAGGTGGGTATGGCAAATAATGTGGGAGATGTCAGGAGTAACGAGCATAAGAGGAAGGACAAGACTTTACCCTGCATTTGCAGGTACCGAGCATTCTTGAGTGTGCTGCTAATACAGTCCAAGCCTGAAAGAGGGAAGACGCTGGGGAACGGAGCTGTGTGGCATCTAGGAGCTTCTCTCCTAGGTGTGCTGGAGAAAAGGTTACCAGCCTCTGCAGGGCTGTCTCTAAACCTCGGGGGACAAACAGAAAAGGCTAACTAGAGTCAAGGAGAGCTGAAATGCTGTACAGGGACAGGGCAAGGGCAGAGGACGTGGTGTGTCATATGGAGGAGCTTCGCTAGCAAGAAGATACAGTCAGAGGTGGGAGAAGGACAGCTCATGGCTGCCGCTGCTGAAGGAGACAGCAGCAGTTAACATAGCTCAGAGGCAGATACGGAGAGAAAGAGTGGCTGGAAAGACATGTGCGCACTGCTGGAAAGCAGGATGATCTGGGCGGTGAGGAGTGGCAAGCAGCTGCAGAAAGAAGGGTGCAGGGACAAGCAGCTCAGCATCTCAGAGCCTGGGAAAAGTGAGATGGAGAGCGGGGACAGTGAGCAAGCCCAGGAAGTGACAGATGGACTGGTGCACAGGCAAGCAAGGCTGAAAGAAGTTTCTGGCTTTACAGGTCATGCCCAAAAGGACTCTGTGCTCCAGTTCCCTGCAGAAATGACCATCCAGAGAGGACACAGCACAGCTCTGCGCTGCAATTTCTCCACCAGTTCTGCCAGTTCCTACATCTTCTGGTACCAGCAGCGCCAGACGCAGTCCCCTCAGATGCTGCTGCAGGGAGTGTACAAATGGAAACCGCAGGTGGATTCAGGGAGGTTCTCGTCTTCACTGTCTGTGGAGACCTCCCAGGTGGTTCTGCATGTGCGGGATGCTGAGCTCCAGGACAGCGCTGCCTATTTCTGTGCACTGAGCCCACAGTGGTGCCCACAGCACGCAGCAGCGCATAGAAACATGGGCGGTGCTGTGAGGGGCACATCCCTCCCTGCCACTGCTTGCCTGGAGCTCTGAGCTCAGCCTACTCAGCAGCAGCACCTGGGGGCTGTGGTGAGGCTGGGCCTCTGCCTCCCCAGCCTGTACTGCTGTGAGGCACAGGCCTGTGTGACTTGTGCAGCTGCGTCTGGATCCAGGCTCTTTGATGATGAGAAGCGCTCAAGAAAGCACCGCAGAGTGGACGTTTTCAAGGCCCTTCCAGATATCGAGCCTGTCCACATCTCAAGCCTATGTGTGGAGGATAATGCAAAGCTGGAGAACATCCCCTTTGCTGCAGCCACCCAAAGAATTCCCATGGTACCAGGAAAAGAAAGGAAAAGAAACATTAAATCCCTCAGTGGTAGCAGCTCCCGCCTGACCTTGGTGATCTCCTCAGGGGTCTGGGACCAGCCCCTGCCCTTGCAGAGGGAGCAGTTCCACAGTGACACACTCATGTGGCCGCAGAAGGGGTGTGTCTGGGACAAGCCAGACTCCCCTTGGGCCGCAGCCGCTGAGGCTGGGGCATCAGAAGTGATGTAGCAGTGAGCCTGTCTCTAGGCTCACGTGAAGGCAAATACCCTCTCTTGTAAAGGCAGAGAAAGGCAGGAGCAACATTAATTTACAGAGCAGCTGAGCAAATGGTTTGGCTGCCCTGCGAATGCTCACGCATTCTTGTTATTTTTCCCCTGTTTTAATTGATGTGCTGGCCTTTGCTCTGCTGCTGTTTTGCCTGCAGGTGCGGGTGCGGTAATTGCCCGTAGCAAGAGGGAGCTGCCAGCAGCCTCCTCTGTGCACCTTGAGCTGGCTGGCTTTATCCTGCAGACACAAAACAGGTTTTGCACATAATCACACCAGGGTAATGACAGTGCACGTGTTTCACCTAAGGCTGTGGTAGCGGACGGGCTGCAGGGATGGCTTCTGCGAGAAGCTGCCAGAAGCTGCCCCCATGTCAGAGCCATAGACAGAGCCAATGACAGCCGGCTCCAAGGCGGTCCTGCTGCTGGCCAAAGCAGAGCTAATCAGCAGCGCTGGCAGCGCCTCTCTGATAACATATGCAAGAAGGGGTAAAAGGTGCTGTGCATCACCTGCGAGAGAAGAGTCAGAAAATGTGAGAGAAACAACTTGGCAGGCACCGAGGTCTTTGAGGAAGGAGGGGGAGCCGGTGCCTGAAGTGCCAGAGCAGATACTCCCCTGCAGCCATGGAGAAGACACTGGTGACACAGCTTGTCTTGTGCCAACCCACGGAGGACTATGATGCAGCACATACCCACCCTGCAGCCCACGGAGGACCTCATGCCACAACAGGTGGAGATGCCCTGAAGGAAGCTGCAGAGCATAGAGAACCCTGTGCTGGAGGAGGCTCCTCAGAGAAACTGCGGCCCACAGAGAGGAGCCTACGGAGGAGACATTTTTCTAGCAGGACCTGTACAGCAGGGGGGACCCAGACTGGAACAATCCATTCCTGAAGGACTGCAGACCGTGGAAAGGACTTTATGAAGAATGGCAGTGCATGGGAAGGACCCATTTGGAGAACTTTGTCAAGGACTGCCTCCCAGAGGAGGGAGTAATGTAAGTCTACGAGATACTGCTTTTAATAAAAAGTTCCTCTAGCTTTCAGTGGTGAGTGAACTCACACAACTTGGTAGTTTCCACAGTCAGAGTAGATGAATATGAATTTGTTAATTTCCAACCCTCTAACACTGAGTGGAGGGTAATCTACTTAACGGTTACACAGTCTTACTGGTCAACTACACATGCTCGTTGAGGAAGGGTGTCTTTGTGGGCCGAGGCATCTGGTGTAAGGGCTGTGAGTTATAGTATTATAATGAAGGCAGTTTGCTTAAGGACAAATCTCTTGCTACCTGTGCAACAAGGATGAGGTACAACTTTCCTGGATGTAATTCTTCTGCAGAGTCACCTTGTCCCAAGCAGCAATTGCCTCAGCTAATTATCCTTGATAGTTCTTTGCATGGCACATCCTGAATCAAAAGTATGTGGATGTTCTCTTTCTTCAAGAAGATGTGCAGATTATTAAACAAAACCGTATGTCCATATCGTATTGTTCATTAGCTTATACATTCTGGTTAAAACATTTTGTACCATGCCCAAAAGCCAGGGACCTACAGTCCTACACCAGGACCCAGTCGCTTGCTTTACAGGCCAGCCCGGGTTACTGAAAGGCAAATGCCCCTGCTGGATAACCCCAGGCTCTAGGAGTGTTTGGCTTGGTGGAGACCTGTCAGCAAGCCCTGAAGGCAGCCAGTCCTGCTCTGAGGCTACTGTCCTGGAGGGAGGGGGCTGCATAATGTGGGGTCAAAGTCCTCCCCGCTGTGAGCTGGGTGGATGTGGGAGGAATATTTTCCCCCGCTGGATATGGAAAGCCTTTCCTGCTAAGGGATCGCGGCCTGTGATATGTAGCAGGGCACTCTGGAAGCCCACCCCAACTTGTAAGTAGCTCGTTTCCTCCTGGCTGCAAGGTTAGAAAGACTTTTGGAGACAACTCTTCTGCCTCTGCCCCCAACAGCCCCTTCCCAACTGTGTTACCGGTCATTGCTTTCGTCTTGGGGTGATGGTGCAGATTGCCATGAATTAGGGTTACTTCTGCCCCAGTATCCAGCAGAGCCGTAACACGGTGAGTGTTGTGCTGGCTCCGCAGTGTCACAAGCAGAACTCAAGGGCTGTGTTCATTCCCGCCCCTGGCCAGCCCTGTCCCTGCCCCAGGGCTGAAGAGGGGACACCCCTTCCCTGGGCTGGTTTGCAGGTGAGGAGGGATGCCACCCCGTGTGCCCCCTGCTCCCACACCACCATGTGCTGCCCAGATGCGTTTGAGCTACCGCGCCTGCATCTCACCTGGGGCTGCTGCTTCAGCTCCGAACATCCCCACGTCCACCTCCAGCACGGATGCCACAACCAACACAGCACAGGTTCTCCTTGCCTTTTCCTTGTGCGGGCCCACGCTGCCTGAAACAAGTTAATTGTTCAGGGGGGCTGGGACATTCCGATAATCCCTCCTCACTTCCCGCTTCACCAGGAAAACCACCTAGGCCACGTGTCCCGTAACAGCCTTCCATGGCTGTGTGCGCGGGGCCCAGTCGGGCATTTGCTCTGTCTCTGCTTCACTATTGAATAATGGGCCATATACGATTTATTTAAAGAACATGTGCTCATGTTTGTCTGAGGAGACCCTTATTGTTAACTTGAGGGTGTACTAAATCCTTGAATGGGTGACACAGGGAGGGTGCTAAATTGTCCAGGCATGAGATATCTTAATATTGTTAACTTGAAGATGTACTAAATCCTTGAATGGGTGACAGAGGGAATGTTGTGCTAATTGTCCAGGTGTGAAATATGTTAATGAGTTCATGGAAAGTTAATGAATAGACATGAGTGACTTGTATAAAGAAGGGGCTGAAAGGTTCCCTTGCTGTGCATGACTTTGGTGGAGCGATCCCCCATGCACCCACCGCTGCCAAATAAAGATAACCTGCGCTTGCTCATATATTGCTAGAGTGATTCTTTAAATCACTGTCCTTCCCCTGCAAAGGCATTTCCCACGGGGACCTGCCAGCTGCACCAAACGTTTTGCACCAGGAGCTGCTGGTTTGATTCCCAGTGGAAAGGCACCCAGACTCTGTAAATGGCCATTTCTTATCCCAGAGAATGCCACTGAAGAAAGAGATGGCAGTACAGATAATCCTATGTCCTTCAGACGCTGGGAGCCCTAAGCTACGTGCTGTCAAATAGGTGGCTCCAGTCAGGGCACAGCACACCACGCTCGTCCTGCCCATGAAAAGGTCACCCCTTCTTGGTCAGTCAAACTCTAAGACGATTGTCATGAAATAAAACAGCTCTATTCAGCATTTCTGCTGCGAAACAGAAGCCATGTTCACATGAGACCTTCCTGCTGCACTTCAGATAGAGGCAAGGACACAAGGGCAGCGCAATCACTGGCACCAAGCCGAAGCTGCCTGAAAGCTCGTCAGCTGCAATGGACGGGCTGAGTTTGTCCCCTGGCCAAGGGATCTGTGCAGAACGACACGGGCCTGAAGGCCAGGCTCTGCTTGTAGCAGGGCACAGCAGAGGCCAGGGCCTCCTCAGGATACCTGGATCACCAACTCCCTGACCTACGGTGATGTGGGGGTGAGGGTGATGGCACCCTGCTGGTTGTTTCCCTCATGTGAAGAAATGCCAGCTCTTGACCCTGCTCAGAGCAGCTTTCACATCCTCCTTTCTTAGGGTGTAAACCAAGGTGTTGAGCAGAAGAGGAAGAACCACGCAGAGAACAGCCGCTACTCTGCCTAGTGACCTTTTCGCGGGGCCTCCCGTGTAGGTGAAGACACATGAGGCATAGAACCAGGCCACAGCATTGAAATGAGAAGCGCAGCCTGAGACAGCTCAGTGCCCGTCTTCTGCACAGAAGAGCTGCAGCATGATTTAAATCTCCATTGGAAAGGACAACCGCTGGCAGCAATGCCCTTAGTTTGAGGTCTAAAACTTGGGTGGATCCTGTGCCCCTTTTCTATCTTTCCATGGTCTCCGTTGGGCAAGCAAGCTAGAGGTTGTGCCAAGAGCCAGTAGCAGCGCTCTGGCAGGGCTTTGGCAAAAGGCCTTACTTGCCAGGCATGCAACAGAAACGCCCTTATAATGGTGTTGGCCTTTTCACATTTTTGCTATGCTTGTATGTGCTTCATTAGCCATAATCCCCTCTCGGTGGAGGACAGGGGTGTAGGGATTTCCATCCTTCCACTTGTACATTTCTGTCAAGACATCGGGGTTTTCGTGGAGGAAATAGGATATGAGGCTGTGGTGGCTGCCAAGAGACAATTCCATCTCCCAGAAGGGATGAGATTTACAGGTAAGAGAATCCTCTTCCCCCAGCACTGCAGCCAATTCCTGAGCACAAGGTCTGTGGTGGAGAGGAAGCCTGCACGGCTCTAGTAGCTCACTCAGCTGTTCAGAGTCGACGTTCTTGGGCTTCTGAAGCACAGAGGAAAACCTGGTTTGTGCAGCGGCAGAGGCCCTCGCCGTGAACCGGTGGTAAAGGATCCCTTCTCCAGGCATTCTTTGCATGCGGTTCAAAGCGGCCAGCCAGCACGCTTGCCTCAGCGGTGGTGTCCTGGAGCCCAGGGCAGCACAGGCCGCCAGGGGTTCTCCAGGTGGGTACTTGGAGGGATGGATGAAGCCTGGCTGTAAAGCAGAGGGCAACATGGTGCTGTGGGTTGTGGTTAGGCTGGGCGTGTGCCTCCCCAGCCTCTGTGCCAGTGAGGAAAGCTGTGGAGATTGGTATGGGGGCGACTTTTTCAGCCAAGTCCAAGCCCAGGGGCTTGGAACACAGGAGTGAATCCTCAGCAGAAGGATCCTACTTGTCTTGCTCCTAGGCTCCCCCCAGCATCCACCGAGAGCTGCCGTTGGAGAGAATGGTTCTAGGCAGGAGGCATGATCATGCTCGTGACTTAATTCCTGGCCAAATGAGCCCAAGGAGGGAAGATCCCTCCTTGCCTTGCACCTGGGGGTTGGCTGAACCCTGAGCCTGCAATCTCACCCTGTTCAGATGCATGGATCAGCCTTTGGCAGCTTATAGAAAGCGAGGTGGAGCATGAGCCCAGTGCCAAAGCTGACAAACGGATAGATACGGTGGACACGGAGCCAGGCAATGCTGAAATACCTTTCTGGCTTGACAGATCACAGGCAGAAGGAATTTACGCTGCAGTTCCACCAGAAGCGACCATGCAGGTAGGACACACCAGAAGAGGATTGTTCTCCAAAGGCCTGAGCCATGATCGAGCACTTCCTCCGGGGAGAGGCACCTTTCAGCTTCTGGAGGGCGCTGGGACCGTGCTGTAGACACAGGTTGGAGGTCAGGCAGCTGGGGAGGCAGGGGATGCCTGGTGGCCAGTGGCTGCAGGTGAGTCAGCAGTGTGCCCTTGTGGCAAAGCACACCTACTGCGCTCTGAGATGCCAGCGAAAGCGGAGCCAGCACAGGCAGGGAAGTCATCCTTCTCCTCTCTTTGGCACTCCTGAGACCATGCCTGGGCTCCTGCGTTCAGGCTGGGGCTCCTCGGTGTGCAGGCAAGGTACAGGCGTGTTGGAGGGAGTCCAGCGGGAGGCCCCAAGGCAGGCAGGGAGCTTGAGGACATGATGCACTCAGGGCCTGAGGGAACGAGGCCTTAGCAAAAGAAGGCTCAAAGGGAGACCTTATGGGTGTCTACAGCTACGTGCTCTGAGCACGTGGAGAAGATGAAGCCAGGCTCTTCTCCAAGTGCACGGTGCCGGTAGGCCGAGAGGCCACAGACACAGTTTGGAACCTGCGGAATTCTACTGACGTGTGAGAACCTTATTTTCCAGTTCTTTTTGACCCTGAAAAAGCTCAAGGACTGGAATGCACTGTCCATAAATGTTGTGCAGGCTCTGGCCTTGGACGTTTTCAAGACTCGTCTGGACACAGCCCTGACCGGCCCTGTCCAACCTACATCATGCTATGGGAAGAGCAGAAACAGTTTGGCAGGTTTGTTTGATGGGACTGGAAGTAAGGGCAGGACAGCTGGAGATCCAGCTGGTTTGGAGGAAAGGGAAATTGGCAGGGTTACGGCCATCGGGAAAGGCTGCGTGGTGTTGGGTGAGCTTGGCAGAAGCTGATTTATAAGAGGGGTTGAGCAGCGGGGCACAAAGCTTCCTGTGTTGCTTCCTCGAGTACCGATCTTCTTTTGGATAGAAGGAGAAAGTCCACAGTGCCTGTGGGGCTGAGTGGGACAGTTGGTGTCTGCAGGGCTTGGGGGTGTTGAAGATGATGTTTGTAAGAGCTGCAGCCCTGGGCTGTGCTGACAGGAGCTTGGCGCTAGGCACCGTGAAGGCGCTAGGACAGGCCAACCCCACCAAGGCCTTGTGCTGTGAGAGAGAGGACACAGGCATCAGGGAAGGAGAGACTCCCACGACATTGCATGGGGGGATGTGTCAGAGAGGTTGGTCCCCAGCTGCAGGCCTGTCGCCCCTCCACCCTGGCAAGGCAGAAGCTGCTGAGTGCAGGAGCAACAGGTGCCACTGCTGGAGGAGGCAGGAGCACAGCACAGGCATTTCAGGCATGCTAAGAACAAGAATTCTCTCCTCCCTTTCTCGTTCTGGGTTCCCCTGGCAGAGTCGTTTCTGGCAGCTCTGCTCTCTCAGAGCTCCCGGTGGGGACGCGGGCGGGAAACAAGGGAAACAAGGGAAAGGGAAAAACTCCCGTCCTTGGAAGAACAGCACCACGCACCAGGGCAGCCCGGGGTCACCCATAGAAAGCAGTCCTGTGCAGAGAACAAACAAGGCTTCTGGTAGACACCAAGCTGGCCATGAGCCAGTACTGTGCCCCTGCGCCAAGGAGTTCCAAGGGAATCCTCGGCCGCCTCAGACAAAGCATTGCCAAGAGAGGCGATTGCTCCCCTTTTCTCAGCACTGCTGGGCAACAGCTGGAGCGGCATCTTCTCGCACACCTTCTCTATGACCCAAGTGGGCTGCAGAGGCAGCAGAAGGCAGGCTCTGAGGCTGCTCCCCGGCACCCGCAGGGCAGCGGGGGCTGCCGCTTCCAGCCCCGGAGCGGGGAGGCAGCTCTGGAAGCTGCTCCATCTCCCGGGCCGAGGCCCCGCTGCTGCCCCAGGCTGCGGCGAGCCCCCGAGCGGCGCCGGCGCCGGGCTCAGCCCCGGGGCGGAGCTGGCGGCGGCGCGGAGCAGAGGAGGCGGCGGAGAGGAGGCGCCGCGGCCGCCGCCCAGAGCCGGGGCTGGCGCGGGGCAGCGAGGCGCGGGCGGCGGAGCGGCGGCATGCGGCGGGGCCGGGGCGCAGGGCTGGCGGGGCTGGCCGCGCTGCTGCTGGGTGCGCGGGGCTGGCGGCGGGGGGCGGGCCGGGGCTCGGCCTGCGGGGGCCCCCGCGGGGCTGCCGTCCCCTCGGGCTTCTGCACGGAGCCCTGCCGCCGCGCCGGGCTCGCGTCCCTCCCTCCCTCTGCTGCCATCCCGCCTTCCCTGCGGAAACTCGCCGTGCTCTCGCTGTCCAGCCCTGCCCGCTGCCTCCTTCCCTCCGCCTTCTGCCGCGGAGCGCCTGCAGCCGCTCCTTCCCCGCTGCTGCTTCCCCTCGGGCTCCTTCCCCGCTGCTGCTTCCCCGCTGCTGCTTCCCCTCGGGCTCCTTCCCCGCTGCTGCTTCCCCTCGGGCTCCTTCCCCGCTGCTGCTTCCCCTCGGGCTCCTTCCCCGCTGCTGCTTCCTCGGGCTCCTTCCCTTTGTCCCTGTTTTTCTCCAGTGACTCCACCTGTCACTCTCGCGTGCGTATGTCTGCCAGCCGTTAACGGACACCTCCGTTAATGCACCGCTAGACATCCTCTGGAAACTCTTCTCCCCCCGCCATGCCCGAATGTTCCCGACTGGGATTTGCCATGGCGAACGGCAGGCGGGGCAGGGCACAAAGCAGGTTTTGAGGATTCCCCCTTCTTTTTCTCCTCGGCAGTGGCTGTGGGCAGAGCCCAGGTGCAGCAGGAGCCGTCGGCAGAGACCACCGAGGACACCGGCATCGCCATCAGCTGCTCACACCCCAGCATACAGAACTATGACTTCATCCAGTGGTACCGCCAGCTCCCGGGCCGAGGCCCCGCATTCATCACGAGCGGTCACAAAGGGTCCAGAGAGGTGCAGGACCCTCCGGGGCGGATGTCGGTGGCGGCAGACCGCCGGTCCAGCGCCCTGTGGCTCGCCCGGCCCCGGCGCAGGGACGCGGCGGTGTATTACTGCGCCGTGGGAGACACGGGGCTCGGAGCCGGGGCTGCGGCCGGGCACGAACCTCGGCGGCCGGCGCCGGGCGTGTGTGTCGGGGGCGGGGGGACAGCCCCGGCCGGGCCCGCCAGGGGGCGCTGCCGCCTCGGCCCGCCCGGCCGCGGGCGCTTCCCGCCACCGCCTGCGGCACCGGCACCGGGATCGGGTCCGTTGAGTCTCTGCCTCTCCCGCATAGCCTTGATCCTTCCTTTTCCTTGTCTCTGCTACTTCCCCTAAACCTCTCATGTCTTGCAGAATCCCCAAATATTTTTTTTTACTGCATCCATAAGGAGTCTGCTCCTCATGGAGGCAGGATCACTTCTGAGTTTATAAGATGATCACCTAACCCTTGTAGGAGATGTTATCCCCAGAGCAGAAGTCATAATACCCTCAGGGTTGGTGAGAATATTTTGGTAAACAGGTTGTGCTGAATGTCTTCCTGCCAGAGAGTAGCAGTGGGAAAAGGGAGTCACACTCCTGCCCAACAGAAAACGGCTGGTGGCTGCATTTCGAGGATGTGCATTTCTGGGATCAGTTTTGTCCCTCTGTGCACTCATCTCTTCTTACACAAAGTCGGTTTTGGAAAGCAATGACTGGCCTTGGAGGTGGGAGTCTGTGGGGAAAGCTGAAAAAAGCAACTACGGTAGCAGGCCAACAGGGTCTAATTACTGGAGTGAGTCAGCTCATCAGGCCATGACAGTGGCTGTTTATATGGTGCCTTCCGAGGTGACAAAGTAAGCTCATTCTCTGCTCCCGGAGGAAAATATGTTTATGGAATATCTTTACTGGAAGGCATATGAGAAGCCTGAGAAGCCCCATTGCCACCTGAATGGGGTAGGAATAATAGGATTTGGATGTCACCCTGGGGTAGAATTCAGGTCTGTGTTCATGCTCAGCTGTACACACAAACGTCTGTTAGGGTGTATTCAGGATCTTGGAAGAAATGCAGGACATCTTGGAAGGCAAACTGTAAATATGTTGTGATATGGTGATGCTAACTAACTCTCTCCAGACTGACATTTCACATGACCTGAGTGCATTTTTACACCCACGTTACATTTGGAACTGATTGCTTATTTGGCCAATCTTCCTATTTTTCTTCATGTTTGGAACATCTCAGGCTTCCTGGAAAGTGAGTGCTGTGGCTTAGCACTGCTGCAGGTGTTGCAGGGCGACACTTTAAGAACTGAGCTCAACATGATGTTTGCCCCCAGAGCCTTGGCTCAAAAGATCCAGTTTTCTCAGGAGACAGAAGCCTTTCAGCATCCTGAGGGACAAGCATGCCTGAGCATTTTCATCAGAGGCCACTGTAAGGGCATGTGGAAGGTGGGAGGGGCTGATTCACTAAAGCTGTCTAATCAAGTCCCTTTTCCTTTCAAAGGGAAGAACAGGTAAAAGGGAAAGTGATAAAGCACACAGTGACACAGGTCTCTAAGGGAGTGATAAGGGAGACAAAGGGGGAGACCAGAGCTCTTCAGCTGCTGATTGATGGGCCATTAGGAAAGTAAGGGTGTGGGTTTGAAGTGCATCAGTCTGAGCTTTATAAGTGACAAGTGACAGGAGGAACATCATTATGGATGTTTGAGGGTTCCTGGGGGACTAGGGAACAATTATTGAGGAGTACTTAGGGGAGGGATCAAAGGCGGGGGGGTGGGGGGGAAGGGGGACTGCGAAGGAACAAGGGGAGGCAACAGAGGGGAGGAAGGAAAAAAGGAGGCACCTGCACATAAGCAAAGGCTGGTGAATGCACTTGATGGCATGAGCCCTGTGCTTGATCACCACAGTCCCCTCTGCCTTCTCAGAAAATCATTTCTTAACCATCCTTCTGTGTATCTTCCCTCCCTTTCCTATGTGCGAGCGCTGCAAGATCTGTGTGCCAGCAACTGGAGAGACTGTTGTGAAAGAGATCTGAGTGCCAGTAACTGGGCAACCAACTAATAACTATAGGAATTTCAGGCCTGGGTGCCAGCAACTGGATGGGCTGGAGTGTATGCTGCAAGGTCGAAGTGCCAGCAACTGAGGAAGGGGTCACTGGTTACAGGACCTGTCAGTCTCTGTGCCAGATGCTGGAGGGGCTGGAGTGTAAGCAAACTCTGGGTACAAGCAACTGGAAAAGGAAGAATGTGGCAAAGGGGTCATATATCTTGCTGTCAGCAACTGGAGGGACTATGATGCATGTATAATGATTGACAAGTCTAAGAACTTAGTGAATTGAACCTGATGTGCATGGGAGTGTATGTGGAATTTTTTGGCATATTTCAAGCTGGTCTAGGTCAGTTGAGTGGGAGGAAAATCTCTATCTGAAGTCTGACACAGAGGTGGGTAAGGGAGCCCAGGGCCCACTCGTGAGCATTAAGCAGGCTGATATCATCAGCCCATGGTAGTGTTTCAGGGTCCAAGAGTGTGGGGGTGATTGTGAGAGGAATGGGTGAATTCACACAACTGTTTGCTAGTGAACATCAGACTGGCCTGGCTAGAGAGGAGGAGATCCAAGTACCAGGTAAGAGAGCCCAGGCTCCAGGCAGGGCTATTAGATGGGCTGAGGGCTCATGCTGATTTTTGAGGGATTCAGAATTGCGAGTGTGCTTGTGATTGCTGAGGGTGAGGGTGTGCATATTTTGACTAGGGTACTGTATGCTACAGGCATACTGGAGACACTCAGGTGAGGAATCATTTAGGCGATGAAGAGTCTGGAGCGTGCCTCTTATGGTTATCCCAGCTGAGAGCACTGGGACTGTTCAGTACAAAGAAGAGACCTCTCGGGGCAAATCTCATCAATGTGTAAAGGTATCAGAAGCAAGGGTGTGAAGAAGGTGGAGCCAGGCTCTTCTCCATGGTGCCCAGTGACAGAACAAAAGGCATTTGGGACATTGTGACATAGGGGGCCTTGTCTAAACATCAGGAAACTATGTTTGGCAGTGAGGATGAGGAAGCATTGGCACAGGATGTCCAGAGAGGCTGTGGAGTCTCCATCCTTGGAGGCATTTATAAGCCATCTGGACATGGTCTAGGCAAGCCAGCTGTAGGTGAGCCTTCATGAGCAGGGGGAGGGACCAAGTAACCCCCAGAGGTGCCTTCTAAATTTAGCAATTATTTCTTTCATGTTTCTGTAACATGAGAGATGAGGAGAGGCTGAGAAAGATGAGCTTCTTCAGCCTTCAAATGAAAAGCTAAAGGGACATTTTTTTAAACTTCTAAAGCTTGACTGGAGCATGAAGAGGATGGAGTCTCTGGAGCCAAACTTGGAGGATGACCAGAGGAAGCCAGAGGGAGATAAACTCTTCTTGCACACAGTGATAGAAAGGCAGGCAATGGACACAGTCTAGAACAGGGAAAATTTGTACTGGAAGTTAGGAATTTATTTTGTTTTTACCCATGAGGTTGGAGCATGGCTGTACATGGATCCCAGTAAGAATGGTACTCCAGCTCCATAAGATGCCAGTTAAAATACTGTTAATTGGAGATAACACAAGAAGGAAAAGAGGGATAGCACAGGTAACCTTATGCCCCTTCAGATCCTGGCAAATCCTAGTTATAGATCACAAAATGGACCTCGACTCACAGTTTGTCACATGGTGCAAATCCTGCTCATTCTGAGATCCATTGACATTTTCAGATATTTCATGGGATTTTCTTAGAAATAGACAACTCTATTCATCACTTCTACTGTTAAGCAAATTAACATTTGTATGAATACATGGTGTTTCACTCCTAGATAAAGACAAGGACATGCTTATGGCAGCATTGCCAGGTGCCAAGTGATATATTCAGCACAGTACACATCTGTGCCTACTCAAGCCAGCTGCCATGAGGATCCCTAACATCTCCATGGACATTCATCTTCTGGATACTATGGGCCACTACAGGCAGGCAGGTGGATACACTGATTCCTGAAGTAGTTTTATTTAGCTAGAAGGAGAATGCTGATACTGCCTGGAGGGTTTGAAAGAGACAGAGTCTGCAGGACTCGGAGTGTCACTGCTCAGGTACCTGAGAGCTATATCCCAGAGGTGTGGGGGCAGATACTGTGATGAAGCCAGGTGCAGCCAAGCCAAAGTATTAGGGATGTTGAGAGAGGAGACACAAGCACCGAGAGACTCTCAGTGATGTGGTCCTGGGGTCAGCAAGGATCTTTGCAGGTTGAAAGCTTCGGCTTAATTTCTCTTCTCGGTAGAAATGTAGAATCCTCAACTTCATGTACATGTCTTATGTCTGCTGTGAAGCCTAGGAAAGCAGATCCATCTCAGGAGCCTGATAAAGGGTAAGCTTCAGCCTGCTATTACACCTGGGAAAGCCCATGTTGGCCTCAGAACACTCCACTTTTCTAGAAACTTCCTTTTACAGCATAAGGAGGTGGAGCACTTCCATAAGAATCTTATTATTGCCATTATCATTACCTGGATCATTATTCATCTGCTTATGGAGGTTTTCTGGAGCAACACCCATATGAGACAACCAAAATGAACTGTGTTCTCTTTGCTGTAAGTCATTCTGGAGTTGATCTGGAAAGGGAATAGGGGTCTCCACCTGTCAACCCCCATCCCTTCACATGTTTTTTCAGCTCTGGGATGAAGGGCTAGTCCAGCCCCACCTCTCACAGTGCAGCACTCCAATGGGTGCCCTAAGCATTCCTTGGGTGTATGTGTGGGTGACCCACTGATCCCTCATCCTGTTCCTTGCTGACCCTTCCCCCCTTCTCTTGTTGAATAAGTTGTCCTCATCACCTCTGGGTTTGCAGCATCCAACAGCCTCACTGGAGGCAGGTTCCTCCATTAGACTATAGCTTACATCACCAGAGCAGGACACAGAGACAGAGGACACAGCAGGGTTCAGCTCCTGTTTCTGGAGACATGAGGAAGAGGTTGTGTTCCCAGGAAGCTGAGGAAAGAAATGGCAGAAACAGAAGAGACTTCTGTCCCCAAAGAAATAGTAACATCTCTAGAGAGGCAAGGACCCCAGCAGAGATGTGAAATGCCTGGCCTAACCCAGCAATCGGTGTGCAGAAAGGCAGCCAATTCCAGCTGGGGAGGTGAGGGCTCCACTGCAAGCTGACTGGGAACAGCCCCTTCCCACAACTGGCGCACCCAGAGCCGCCAGGGACCCTCATTGTGGAATGAGAGGAGTGCAGAGGAGAGCAGGTCCTCCAGATGCTAAGACACAGCCGTGCAGCAGCTTGTAGTTTTCTGACAAGTTCATTTTGAATGCAAAACATCCCAGCTAATGCTGTGGGCTGTGGTTTGGCTTCCTGAATTGCTGCCTTTTCATTTCCTGGGCACATTCCCCAGTTAAGGCAGCTTTTGCATGACAGGATGACAGGCCCAAGCAAAACATATCAGCATGGGCAGAGAACTCCACTCATATGCTGGAGTCATCAAATAACTGCCGCATACCAGTCCAAGACTAGAGCGAGGTTCTGCTTGTATTCTCAGGACTCAAAACAGAGTCAAGGAACTTTATTTGCCTGAGAACAGGTTTGCAAATGTGAAGGAGAGAGTGAGAGATAGAGAAAAGAAGGAAAGAAAGAGGGAAAGAATGAAAAAGTTCACAGCAATAGCTACTACACTGGAGCTGCAGCATCCCAACAGTTCGATTTGTTTCCAAGTCCAGTGGGGGAACGTTTCATCTGATGTTGGTTGCTTCCATTCTTTTATAGTGTTGTCATGAGCTGTTAACTACACCTTCCACCCAGCGGTGGTGTGTGGGCCCAATACGACCAAGTGGTCCCTAGGGGTCTCCAGGCCCCTTGATATCCCAACCCCGGGTCTGGGTGCATGCACAGGGGTTTGGTTAAGTTTCCCAGGATTAGGTCCCCTCATTGCTCCATGGTGTCAGTCAGTGGGTTTCCTGCCTTAACAATGTTGAAATAAACCTTTGCTGTGGTGATGGTGTGAGTTTCCTGCCATAGCAATGCTGAGACAAACATCTGCTGTGGCGATGGTGGTTCTCACTGATGCAGTCTCTTCTAATATCTGATGTCAGTCTGGGTTACACTTTTGGGTCTTTTTGTGGTCCTGTTGCCAAGAAGTGGCCTGGCTCCTGGGTTTGACCATATCCTACCTAACACTACTCCTGGGAAAAGTCTGCTGGTCTGTTTTATCTCCTCCTGTTCTGTACCAGGGAGGAAGGTATCGGTCAAGATGTGGTGCAAGCTCTTTTCCATATCTCAGAAAGAAAGGGCTGACAAGAAATGGTATAATAAAATGTCTGATTTAGAAAGATAGAATAAAAAGAGGAATACAGATACTGATAAACTTTACATTCCTTCAAATGCAGAGAACCCTGGCTTCATGCAGCATTGTACAGACCCAGGTGGATTTTCCCAAGACATGCCGTACAGATCCCATCTAGAAAGAGATTCTAGTTTGCTCCCATGTTGTGTGCCTTTAAAAAGAAAAGGAAAAAAAGCCACAACTTCTCTTGACACACTGGAAGGTTATTTCTGCCATAACACACACCAGCGTGCAGCACAGGCTGGCAGAGGGCACTCCAGCAGATTCCCTTGCGGCAGCTACTCATGCTAACATACGGGCTTCTCAAGCCTGTAGTGCAAGGCCCCATAGAGCAGATATGTCTTGCCCAAGAATACTGGCTCCTTGAATGCAATGTTTTCTTCAGAGCTTCCAATACAATGTCCCTCTGTGCCGTCTCCCTGGGTACTCAAGCAACATCATTAGCACGTGTAGAGTCTTGTCCTTCCTCAGAATGCTCCCCAGAATCCCTGCTGGGGCTGTCCCCAGGATGTCCCCAGCCGAGTGCAAAGTTGCTCATGTTTATGCATGTGTTCTCTTGTCTACACTTATCTGCACGCTGGATTTGTGCAAGTGTTTTTGTGAGTGCAAATTTTTGCATGATTCTATACTGGTGTGCATGAGCATGTGCGTGTTTATGTGTCATTGGGTGTCACTCATCACGAGGGCATCTGCCAGTCATAGCAGAGGCAGTCTCCACTACTCTGATCATGAGGTCCACAGAACAGCCAGAGCCAGAAGGATCCTGAGTGCAGCTGAACAGCAACAGAACCAACCTGGCAAAGAACTGTCCATAGCACAGGCACTGAAATGCAACCTTTGGCATGTTCAGCCCTCCTTTTTCTGCCTGCCCCTGCAAAGCTCACACTCCACCACTGCTACTTCAGGCCCCAGCAAGGATGGTTTGACACTAGTTTGGATTCTTATTTTAATTCAATATGGAGATATTTGGAGTGCCTCAGCATAGCTGGAAATGACCTCTCTCACCAGTTCCCTGCCAGCCCAAGACACAGTGGTTGTCCCAGGTACTAGAGTACAAAAGAATGGGGTTTGCTTTATGAGAATCTTGTTTGAGACCAGGAAACATTGCTGACTCATTGTCAAGTTGGTGTCCAGTAGGACCACCCAGGTCATTTTCTGCAAGGTTGTTTTACAACTGGGTGGTCCTCAGCACATACTGATGCATGGGGTTGCTCCTCCCCAGATGCAGAACTTTGCACTTTTGTCCAAAGAGGGAAGCACGGATACCTTGTTACCCTCCCATAGGCACTGCACCAAACCAGATCCTTCCCATTGCACTTCTCAAGTTGCTCACATCAGCTAGGTAGTTTGTCACAGTCACCTGCACCACCACCTCCTTGGACTGAAATCCCTCCTTCTTCTGGTACTGGTCATCAGGAGCAGTAAGCCCAGATACCTTCTGGGCTCTGCTGGGTCCTCCAAGAACAGTGACTGCTTTGTCCAGGTGATGTTCACCACCTGGGAAGATTTCAGCTGAAGGTCTGTGATTTACAGGGCCATCCTCACCTTGCAGCCTTGACTGACAGAGGAGTGCCTTACTGCAGAATTAGATGCACAGCAGTGAAAGTTCCCCTCTCCATTGTATGCAGAGTACCCATCAAAATGAGAAACGCAGCAAAGGCTGCAGATCTGACAGGAAGCTGGAAAGAGGGAAAGGTGCTGCCCAGAAGCAGTTGTTCCCAGTGCCAGGGCTGCTCCTATTACTTCTCTGCTCACCGGCTCCAAACACCAGAACTTTGCCTCCCACCCCTGTCCCAGTCTTGGTCCCTTTCCTTTTCAGTGTGCCAGCAGCTGCTGGGGGTGGGCAAGTCCTGCCCTTATGCCTTGTGCAGGTGTAGAGCTGCACTGGGGTTGGGGCTGCAGATCCTCAGACTCCACCACCCCACCAACCTGCCCTGCCCCAGCAAGCATTGACCCAACCCATCGGAATCAGGACTTCATCTGCCTATTCTAGGAATTTATATGTTCATCCATTAAAATACGGGGGTTTTTCCCCTTTATCACCCCTTCCCCCCCCCTTTCTTTTTATATACCTTTTTTCCCCTGTCTCTGAGTCCTCATGTGTGGAGAAATACTGAACATCTGCTTCCAAAATAACAGAGGTTAAACTAAGAGAAATCTGAAACTTTTTGAAAAAAACACTACACCTGTGTTTCCCAGAGCCCTGAACGTTATGAGGAGCAGCTGTGCTTTCAAAAGCCCTCCCACCAACAAAAAGCACACAAAACCAGATACACTCTACGGCAAGGAAGAAATGTTCCCATGCAGCATAAATCTTACAGAGGGAGAGGGAAACCCAGGGAAAAGTTCAGGAAGCCACTGTGACTGTCCAGTCTGCTGTGAAGACAAGCAAAGGCAAAAGGTGAATGGACCTCATTCTTGCCCTCCTCAGCCTAGAGGTGTGACTATGTCATACACGCTCTGGCATACTCTGCAGGATGCAGCCATTTCATTGTGCTGCCAAGAGTGCCTTGTTCTGTAGTGTGCTGAGAGTCTCCGGAGGTACAGGGATACTGCAGCCAGGAAAAATGATCTTCACCGTGGCTGTGCCAGCTTGTGTCCTGCTAATCCAGTCAGGTGGGTGTATTCATGTACTTCTTATTGTCTCCAACAGTTTTTAGTACATTACATGGAGGTCTGTGCCGGCAAGATGATGAGGTCAGGGAGAAATGCAGAGGGGCAATGGAAGTAGATCTCTGAACTTTCCTTTTCTTTGCAAAGACAGAAGGGTTTGGTGCAAACACAGCCTTAAACCTAGGGCAAATGAGAGAAGGAAGCAAGCTGCCCCACAGACACATTTCTGCCTGTGTTGCAGGTCTTGTTGGAGGTGACCCCCAGAAGCAATTCTTCTCCGAGGTGTCAGTCGCAGTTGGGCAGCGAGTGGTTCTGCCCTGCCAGTCCACCATAGAGGACAGTGACAGCAATTTGAATTTCTTCTGGTACCGCCATCTCCCAGGGGAAACCTTGACATTTCTCCTGCAAGCATTTAAAGCTTCAGGGAATGACAAGTTCCGCAATGGCCGATTCTCTGTGGTGGTCTACGAAAACAAAACAGCCCCCTTAGAAATAGCAACTGTCTCTTTCCAGGACACTGCAATTTATTACTGTGCTGTGAAACACCACGTAAAGCTAAGCCTCATTTCCGCTCGTGCAAAATCTGCATCACCAAGAACAGCACAGGAGTGGCGAGGCTTTCTCTGCATCTTCCAATCTTGGTAATGCTTTTGCCCTTGAAATGATTCTTTCCTCTTACATCAACCTTTACATCTCTCATCCCCAGCTTCTCCCTACCTTTCTCAAAGACCCCATCTATGCAGAGGTATTCAGATCAGGGACTTAGAAACGCAGGACCATGCGACTGTTTGCAGATGAGCTGAGACACTCAGCTTTCCTTGCTTTCTCACACAGAAACTAACACCGCTCAAGGAAATGATCAACAATCCCAGACATAACCTCCAGATGCAGCATCAATTTCTACCTGCTCTTGGTTCCTCCAGAAGCTGCCAGAAGAACCCAGTGGTGCTGGGGTTACAGCATCCTGCCTGAGGTCTTGACCCAGCTGTAGGCAGAGCCAGGGGATTCATGTCTCTGCTTTGCTCTTGGCCAGCCCTAGCCCTCAACACAGCTGCCTGATGGACCACAGACCCTCATCTTGCTCCTCTTTGCCGAGCCACCAAGGAGCAGGAAAGCAGCTTTTACCTTAATACTGCAGCACTGGGCAGGGTAATCCTTCTTTTGCTGCATATGGTTAAATGATGAGATCTCCCCACACCCCAGGCAGCATAAAGTCACATTCTGTGGAAAATACTAATAAAAAGAAAAGCTAAAGAAAGTGTAGTAAAACTAAGAAACACCTAAGCAACCAATACCATTGCAGCTTATGAGGCAAGAGGCTCTACGTATTAATAAAAGGTACTCCCTAACACTTCCCTGAGATAATCAAATAATAACTGATGAAGATGATCATGCGATGATGATGGGGTTCCCTAGGGTGTGCTCTGCTCACTGCTTGGTAGCACTAGGGACCCAAAGGCAATTTGGTTTGAGCAGCCCAGAGCCCAGGCAGGATTCGGCTTGGTATGTTCTCCCCACAGAACAGGCCAGGGAGCCTCCTACAACAGGTTTTCCAAACAGAACAATCATGACTGCAGTACACTGGATGTCACCACACTGGATCTGAAGGACACCGTCTTGTGTCCTGACAGGAATGACAGGAAAATACACCCAAAAGTGTCCTGGCAGTTCCTACTTTACCACTGTGCAGCTTCTAAGTTGCTTCTGGCACAGGCCAGACCAGCACCAAGGCAGTTACAGGGCTCTGACTGAAGCATAGAGTGGGGTGAAGGTGGGGCAGGCAGGGGGGAAAAGGGCACAGGCAGGGCAAATATGGTGAAAGATGAGGGTTGCTAAGGTGGAGCAGTTCTGACTATGCAGTCTCCCATGTCCCCAGGATTGTTTCCCAGGGAAGGATGACATAAAGACTTGGATCCTGAGGACCCGAGCAGGTCCCTGCAGCCCCAGAGTCCCCCACAGCCAGCTTCTGCTTTTTCCTGAAGATGGTAGGCAAGGCACACAAAGCCTGATGTCACTGCTAACCCACAGGACAGCTGTACAGCCCAGCAGAAAACAAGGGCAAAAACAGGTTGAAAAAGGTGGGATTAACGGTCCGGCTCCGGCAGGGCTGCAGTGGCGGTGAGGAATGGGGAACAACGCGGTGTAGAAAGGAAGAGCGCGGAACAAGGCGAAGGAGTGCGGGGATCACCTCGCACCGTATGCCTTGGTCCCCGCGGGCAGGGGAAGGCCGTGTGGGCGGGGCGGGCTGGGGGTGCGGGGCACGGGGAGGGCGCTGCGAGGGGCCGCTGCGGGCCGGCGTGCCGTCCCTGGGGCTGGGGCGGGGGCTGAGGAGGGGTCTGGGTCCGGCCCCAGGCGCGGGCGGCCGAGGCGCCGACCCCGTTCGGCAGGGCCCGGAGGGCGCCGAGCCGGGAGGGCGCCGTGAGCCGCGGGCCGGGAGCGTTCGTGTGCCGGGGCCCCGCGCCCCTGCTGCTGTGCCCGGGGCCCTGCCCCGCAGCCCTCCCCGCGCCCCCCTTCTCCTGGGCGGCAGGGGCCGCGGGCGCGGGGGGCCGGGCCGGGCCGGGCCTGGCGGGGGCGGCGGCGCTGCGCCGGCGGGGGGGCCTCGGCGTCGGGGCGGGCAGGGCCGGGCCCGCGCGTGGCTCCGCTGGGCTCCGCTGGGCTCCGCCGGCCCCGGCGCGGCAGGGCGGGATGGCGGTCGGGCTGGGGCCGTGGCTGCTGGCCTTGGCCTGGGCCGCGGGGCCGGCAGGTGAGAGCCGGGCGGGGAGGGCAGCGAGCCCCGGGCCGGGGAAGGGGAGGAGGGGGAGAGGGGGGTGATTGGGAGAAGGAGAGGGAGGGCAGGGAGAGTGATGGGGAGAGGCAGAGGGGGAGGGAGGGGGAGGGGAGTGGGAGCGAAGGTAGAGGAGGGAGAAGGAGAGGGAGGGAGAAGGAGAAAAGGGAAGGCAGGAGGGGAGGGGAGGGGAGACAGAGTGGAGAGGGAAAGACAGGAGAGGGAGGGGGAGAGAGAGAGGCAGAGGGTGAGGAGGCAGAGGGTGAGGAGGCAGAGGGATGCTTTCGGGCAGCGGCCGTGCCGGAGCGCGGGGAGCAGGCGCGGCTCAGCGCCGGGCAGCGCAGGCGGGGCATTGCCCCGGGCCTGGGGCTTTGCCGGGCCCGGGAGGGGCAGCGGCCGCCGTGGCGGGGCGAGGGGCGGCGGGCGGCGGGGAGCGTCCTGGGGCCGTGGTTGCCCGGCTGCCTGTGCTCTCTGTCCGCAGGGGTGTGGGCGCAGCCGAGGCTGGTGGAGGCCGGTGGGGGGCTGCGACCGTCCGGGGGCTCCGTGCAGCTCTCCTGCCGCGGATCCGGATTCCAGTTCAAGGGTCTTGATGTTTGGTGGTACCGACAGACACCTGGTGGCGGACTCGAGTGGGTGTCCGTTATCTGGAAGGATTCCTCAGTCACTAAATTCGGGCCAGGAGTGGAGGGTCGAGCCGCCGTGTCCCGGAACAATTCCCAGTCTGTGTTATATCTCGCTCTGCGTGCCCTGCGCCCCCAGGACTCTGCCCGCTACTTCTGCTCAGTCGACACGGTGGCAGGAAATCCAGCAGAGCTCTAACAGAAACCTGCTGGAGTCTGGCCCAGACGGTGGGACTGTTGGGGAGTGGAGTGCTAGGGCAGCTCTGGAGTGTTCCCAGGGAGGGAGAGAGCATCGCTGTGCATGGTGGGTGGTCCAGCTTTTCAGCAAGAGCTGCTTTCCCTGCACTGTCCCTTTCCTTCTGCTGAGTCCCAAAAGCAGTGCTTTATTTTGCAGAGAACACCCAGTATATTCCTTGTCACTTGCCAACATAAATAATTTTATGCTTTCTTGGGACACCCAAAGCACTTGGGCTTTGGCAGCATCATTCCCTGCTTTCTTCAATCTCCATGGGCATTAATGTGTGCCAGTGAGAGCAAAGCAGTAGTTCACTCCTGTATCATATGTGTTTCAGTGTGATCTAAGTGACAAGGTTTTCAGCATGGTGGCGAGCTGAGATACTTGGGGACCTTGCAAGGCACTTGCAGATCCAATGCCTCCTGTATTTATGTGGCCTGGTATCGGCAGCGTCCTGGTGGACCCCTGCAGTACTTGCTGCAGAGCAAGGGCCGCGGAGGCTCCTACAGCCACACAGCCCCTTTTGCCCGCAAGAGGTTTTCCTGCCAGGCTGACAAGAACTCCGGCACCCTGGTCATCACCGAGCTGGAGGTGGGGGACAGCGCGCTCTATTACTGCACCCTTCAGGAACCACAGTGAGGGACGCTTGGGGCATGCCTGAACAACAATGCTTCCTCCCCCTCCTGCTCTCTCTTCCTGCATGTTCATGGGGGTCACAGCCCACCTCAGGGGTGAGTCGATGAATGGGCTGTGCCTGGGGTCAGAGGGTGGGGGGTCTGATCGTGGCTAGGTGCTGTCAGTGGTCAGCACCTCCTATAAGGAAACAGAGCAGGATAGGACAGAGCAGAACAGGACAGGATAGGATAGAATAGAATAGAATAGGACAGAGCAGGACAGGATAGGATAGGAGAGACTCTTTCAATTGGAAGTCGTCTTCTAGTCCAGCTGCCTGACCAGTTCAGCATGTTATTAAGGGCGTTGCCTGAGTGCCTCTTAAACACCGAGAGACTTGGGGCATTGACCAGCTCTCTAGGAAGCCTGTTGCAGTGTTTGGCCACCCTAGCAATAAAGAAATGCTTCCTAATGTCCAGTCTAAACCTCCCCTGGCGCAGCTTTGAACGATTCCCACGCGTTCTATCGCTGGATACCAGGGAGAAGAGATCAGAACCTCCTTCTCTCCTTCCCCACCTCAGGAAGCTGTAGAGAGCAATGAGGTTGCCCTTCAGCCTTCTTTTCCCCAAACTAGACAAACGCAAAGTTCTTAGCTGCTCCTTATATGACATTACTTTCATCCCTTAGGGTGGGAACCCTGATGTGGGAAACGTGAGCAGAGCAGACATGTGGTTCACCATTGTCTTCTCCATAGGCTGCAAAAGAATCTCTGCTCTGGCCCCGGGACCACCTCCTCCCCCTCCTTGTTCACTGACCTTGGTGTCTGCAGGGGGGTTTATCTCACAGTTTTTGTTTCTTTTTTTACCTTGTTGTAAATATGTTACCACAGAGGCACCAGCAGCTTAGCGGGTTGGCTTTGTCTTGGCCACCAGTGGGTCATTTTGGAGCTGGCTGGAATCAGCCATGTCTGACATGGGGGCAGCCCTGGTCTCCTAGCACAGAGGCTGCCCATGCAGCCCGCCCTGCTTCCAAAATATTGCTGCATAAACCCTGTAGCGCCACAAGGTCACGCTGCTGGACACGTTCAACTCGGTGTCCTGAAGGAGCCTGACGGCTTTTGGGCCTTTCCAGTTGGACAACCCCCAGCACACACTGGTATATGGGTTTGTTCTTCCCCGGGTGCAGGACTTTGCGCTTTCCCTTGTGTTGTGGTTTAACCCCCATAGGTAACTAAGTATCACACAGCCGCTCACTCTCTGCCTCCTCAGCAGGAGGGGGGACAGAATTGGAAGTATAAAAGAGAGCAAACTCGTAGGTTAAGATCAAGGCAGTTCAGCAGGTGGAAAAAAAAAGCTGGGTGCACAAGCCAAGCCAAGTGAAGAATGAATTCCCTACTTGCATTGGCAGGCAGGTGTTTAGCCGTTTCCAGGAAAGCAGGCCTCCCTCACGCACAGGGATTGCTTGGGAAGGGAAATGCCATGACTCCAGATGTCCCAATTTCTCTCCTTCTTTCCTGGAGTTTTATTGCTGAGCCCGATGTCATATGGTATTGAATAGTCCTTTGTCAGTTGGCGTGAGCGTTCCTGGCTGTGTCCCATCCCAGCTTATCGCCCACCATTAGCTTGCTCGCTTGGGGCAGCAAGCAAATCAGAAAAGGCCTTGATGCTGTGTGAGCACTGGCCAGCAAGAGGTTAACCACCCCTGTGTCATCAATACTGTTTTGTTCATAAATACGATACATAGGACCGTATGAGCTCATTTGAAGAAAACTAACTGTATCCGAGCCAGAGCGAGCACACCTTGTTGGACTGCCTGAGGTTCCTCTCAGCCCGTTCCTCTCAGCCTGTCAAGGTCCCTCCGCATGGCAGCACAAGCCTGTGGAGTAGCAGCCCCTCCTCCCAGTTTTGTTTCACCAAGTCGTGTGTTGGGGGTGCTCTTTATTCCATCCTCCAGACCACGGCTGAAGATGAAGTGGGTCTGGGCGACCCCCGGTATCAATACAGACTGGGCAGAAAATGGATTGAGAGCAGCCCAGAGGAGAAGGACTTGGAGGTGCCGGTGGACGGAAAGCTCAGCATGCCCCGCCAGTGTGCACTTGCAGCCCAGAAAGCCAGCTGAATCTGGGGCTGCATTAAAAGAAGCGTGTCCACCAAGTCGAGGGAGGTGATTCTCCCCCATCTGCCCTCGTGAGATGCCCCGTGGAGTACTGTACTCAGGTCTGGAGCCCCCAACATAAAAAGGACATGGACCCGTTGGAGTGGGTCCAGAGGAGGGCCACAAAGATGATCAGAGGGCTGGAGCGCCTCTCCTATGAGGAAAGGTTGTGTTGGCGTTGTTTAGCCTGGAGAAGAGAACGCACTGGGGAGACTTGAGTATGAAGGCACAGACTCTGGTTGTGGTGCAACCAGAGACACTGTATTGTGCAGAGAAGCTCGTATTTACATCTCTGAGCCTGGATACAAATTCCAGCTGTATGTACCACCAGGCTCAGGACAGCAACCATTCCTGCAGTTACATAGCTATATATCACTAACAAGCATGGAGACACCTTTTTGCTACTAGATAACCGTGTTTATCTTTCTTACTTCACAATACCCAGCTGTTCTCTCATCTCCTGCCAGGTCACACATTCTTCATCCCCCTCTCATATATCTCTCTTCAGACATTCTCTATCCTCCGCTCTCACATCTCCCCCTTTTTCGCTTGTTAATTGTGACAAGACAAGGGTTGTGTGTAGCTGGGCGAACATGACCTGATGTATGTTATGGTTAACTAAAGCTGAATACAGGAAGAGGCATGGGAGAGATAAGGAAAATATCAATAAGGTGGTTAAGGCAATTATGATAAATCCTGCAATAGTTTTGATCCAAAGCCCAAAGTTTCCCAGCCATGAGAAGAGATCAAAGGCATCCCACCCCTAGCTCTGCTGCAGATCTTTAAGGCTTTTAAATTTTTTATGCTTTTGTGAATTGATTCAGAGCAGTCACAGATTCATGCAACACATCCCATCAAAGTCTTCACACCCATGTCCTTGTGCTAACAATAAAATATTAATAGCACCTCGGTTCTGTAGTGACACATGATGGACAGAATCAACATCTTCTAATAAGCCAAAAACCCCAGTGTTTTTAGTATCACTTTCTTTAGCAAGCTAGCAGGCTAATCTATTAAGCAATTTAAGAGCATGTACTATTCCTACAGAAGAAATCAGAGAATCAAAAATGCATTGTGCTGCATTCCAGAACTCAACCTGAGAGTTACAGTCTGCTGTGAGGACTGTGTTATAAACATTTGACGCCTGGTGGGGTTGCGATTTTGCCAAGGCTGCAATGCCCACTTGCAATCATCTTTGGCGTTATTGTAGCTAGTTGTTTTAAAAGCAACCCTCAAGTTTCCTCATGCTTGAATTGTCGTTGTAAAATATTCTGAAACCGATCAGTAAAGGTAGTATATGACTCTCTAGGACCCTGCAAGACTATAGCGAACGACTCACTAGAGGCTCGCCCAGACTCGGTATCTTTCTGGACTGCCTTAATAGCCATCTCCTTCATTTGCAAGTAGTCGTCCCTGGGATACCTTGTCTGAGTCATGGAAGCAGCAGAATTATTTTCCCCAGGCAACTGCTCATAGTTAACAGCAATTCCCTGATTAAGGTTTTTAATTGAGGCCAGTACACATAGCTCATGAAAATCAGGTAACCATACTATATACTGTGTCGGAGTTAGTACCATGCGAAGCAATGACTTCCAATCATGCCATGCGAGTATATAAGGCTCTGCCATTGCTTCAAGAAGGCACATAGCAAATGTGCTATGAATCTCCCCTTCCCACACTGTTTTTCTTCACTCTTTAACAGCCTCATATTGCACAGGCTGCCACTCTGGAGGCTGGTTTGGCCAATACAGTACTGGACATGCCATAGCGACTCTCAAATCCCCTTGACTAAGTGCTTCCCGCTTGCATTCCTGCCACTGATCCCCTGGGCCCCCTTTCACCCTCCCCGAAAACACAGTCAAGTCATTGCGGGGGGGAAGGAAAAAAGTCTGGTTCCTTTTCTGGATCTACAGGGCTTGGATCAAAAGGTTTCTCAGTGTCAATGGAATCATTGTCTGAGTTGTCCTCTTCCCGCACTTGGTCCTGTGCTGTGAGGGTCACTGCAACTGGTGACAGGAGCTTTGAGGGCAGAGGAGGTACAGACAGAGTCATCATCGTTGATGGTGTGTTGAGAATGGTTGCGCTGTCAGTGGAATTTACAGACTGCCCTGGTTTAGTGCTCATGCTGTTGGTGCAATTTAAAGCCTGCCCTGGTTTAGCACTGTTAGTAGAATTAGTCAACACTTGGCGAAGGGTATTCAGAATTTGCTACGAAGGTGCTAAATGCATTCCCGCCCTGGAGTCCCTCTCCTCGGCAGCATCATACAATTGTCTGCCAACCCCTCAGCAGGCAGGAATTTACAAAGAGCCATTAGGTGGAAAGTCCGGCACTTTGTCATGGATCCATTCTAACTAGCTGCGGAGCTGTCACAGCTCGTTGCTGAGCTGCAAGCAGCTGTCGCAATAAGTCCAGGCTGCGCTGTTGATTTCCAGATAATTTCTCTTCCATCATTCCTGATTGCTCGGCTTTTTTTGTAGGTGATGGGTGCACAAAATTTTCTATGAAGCCTGGTTCACTCAGGCTATGCCACCAGTTTGGGCTCTGTGAGTCTCCTACTTAAGTCCCACGTTGGGTGCCATTCTGTGGCGTATGAAGGCATGGGCTCCGGTTGTGGTACAGTCAGAGAGACACTATTCTGCAGAGAAGCTCATATTTACATCTCTGAGCCTGGATACAAATTCCAGCTGTATGTACCACCAGGCTCAGGACAGCAACCATTCCTGCAGTTACATAGCTATATATCACTAACAAGCATGGAGACACCTTTTTGCTACTAGATAACCGTGTTTATCTTTCTTACTTCACAATACCCAGCTGTTCTCTCATCTCCTGCCAGGTCACACATTCTTCATCCTCCTCTCCCACACTGCATTCTTTCAAAATACAAAGAGATCTTCTAAGAAATATGTGGATGATTTTTAAATAGGGTCTGTAGCAACAGGACAAGGGGTGATGGTTTTAAGCTAAGAGAGGGTAGATCTAGATTGGATACTAGGAAGAAGCTCTGTACTATGAAGGTGGTGAGACACTGGAACAAAATGCAAATGCCCCGTCCCTGGAAGCGTTCAAGGCCAGGTTGCATGGGGCTTTGATCAACCTGGTCTAGTGGAAGGGGCGTTTGGAGTTAGGTGGTCTTTAAGGTCACTTCCAACCCAAAGCATTCGATGATTCTGAGTTAAACAGGACTGTACCCAGCACTGACCTCTGTGGTACACTGCTAGATACTGGTGTCCAGCTAGACTTCACGCTACTGGTCATCACACTTGGGAACTGGCTATGTGTCCAGTGCTCGGTGTGGAAGAAAAAGAAGGCACCAAGAAACAGCAGGGATGACGAGGGACTTGCGAGGGTGCAGTGACGGTGGAGAGGACGGAGCTCTGCGATGCGTGAAGTAGGAGTACGGGGCAAGGGGGAAGGCGCAGGGAGTCTTTTCTCCACGTGTATCTTGGTGGTCCCCGCGGGCAGGGGAAGGCCGTGTGGGCGGGGCGGGCTGGGGGTGCGGGGCACGGGGAGGGCGCTGCGAGGGGCCGCTGCGGGCCGGCGTGCCGTCCCTGGGGCTGGGGCGGGGGCTGAGGAGGGGTCTGGGTCCGGCCCCAGGCGCGGGCGGCCGAGGCGCCGACCCCGTTCGGCAGGGCCCGGAGGGC
The DNA here is from genome assembly GCF_023634155.1 of Falco peregrinus. Classification (NCBI taxonomy): domain Eukaryota; kingdom Metazoa; phylum Chordata; class Aves; order Falconiformes; family Falconidae; genus Falco; species Falco peregrinus. Next base: position 25,396,130 of record NC_073725.1, on the reverse strand, counting down.
GCCGAGCCGGGAGGGCGCCGTGAGCCGCGGGCCGGGAGCGTTCGTGTGCCGGGGCCCCGCGCCCCTGCTGCTGTGCCCGGGGCCCTGCCCCGCAGCCCTCCCCGCGCCCCCCTTCTCCTGGGCGGCAGGGGCCGCGGGCGCGGGGGGCCGGGCCGGGCCGGGCCTGGCGGGGGCGGGCGGGGGCGGCGGCGCTGCGCCGGCGGGGGGGCCTCGGCGTCGGGGCGGGCAGGGCCGGGCCCGCGCGTGGCTCCGCTGGGCTCCGCTGGGCTCCGCCGGCCCCGGCGCGGCAGGGCGGGATGGCGGTCGGGCTGGGGCCGTGGCTGCTGGCCTTGGCCTGGGCCGCGGGGCCGGCAGGTGAGAGCCGGGCGGGGAGGGCAGCGAGCCCCGGGCCGGGGAAGGGGAGGAGGGGGAGAGGGGGTGATTGGGAGAAGGAGAGGGAGGGCAGGGAGAGTGATGGGGAGAGGCAGAGGGGGAGGGAGGGGGAGGGGAGTGGGAGCGAAGGTAGAGGAGGGAGAAGGAGAGGGAGGGAGAAGGAGAAAAGGGAAGGCAGGAGGGGAGGGGAGGGGAGACAGAGTGGAGAGGGAAAGACAGGAGAGGGAGGGGGAGAGAGAGAGGCAGAGGGTGAGGAGGCAGAGGGTGAGGAGGCAGAGGGATGCTTTCGGGCAGCGGCCGTGCCGGAGCGCGGGGAGCAGGCGCGGCTCAGCGCCGGGCAGCGCAGGCGGGGCATTGCCCCGGGCCTGGGGCTTTGCCGGGCCCGGGAGGGGCAGCGGCCGCCGTGGCGGGGCGAGGGGCGGCGGGCGGCGGGGAGCGTCCTGGGGCCGTGGTTGCCCGGCTGCCTGTGCTCTCTGTCCGCAGGGGTGTGGGCGCAGCCGAGGCTGGTGGAGGCCGGTGGGGGGCTGCGACCGTCCGGGGGCTCCGTGCAGCTCTCCTGCCGAGCATCTGGCTTCCCATTCAGGAATTTAAACCTTTGCTACTACCAGCAGGCATCCGGTGGTAGACCCAAAACTGTTGCTTGGATCACCATGTCAAATATGACACTGAATTGCAGGGTCAAGCCACAGTGTCCTGGGACATTTCCCAGTCTGAGGCACCTGTCTCCTTGCGTGGCCTTAACGCTGGGGCACAGCCTGCTGTTCCTCAGCTTTTTGCAGAGAGACAAGAAATCAAGCCAAGCTTTAACGCAAACCTGCTGTGGCCCGGTCATGGGTGCACAAGGTTTGGAGCTGGCAAGTGCGTAGATGTCTCAGGAGTGTTCCCAGGGAGGGAGGGGCCATCAGTGCACACTGCATGTGGTCCTGACCTTTCTGCAGGACTTCTTTCCTGGCACTACCAGTTTTCAGCTCCTGAGTTCGGAATGCAGTGGTTTATCTGTGGAGGTGATTCAGTGTGTTTCAGTCAGCTAGCCAGGCTTGCCACTCTGCATGCCTGTAGCCCCTCTCTGCCTTCCCTTGTTCCCCTTTTTCCTAGGGCCACACAAAGCACTTAGGCATTAGTGACACATTTGCCTGCTTCCATTGCCCCCTTGTGAGCCATCTGCTTGCATCAGCAAGAGCAAAGCAGTGCGGGAATCTCTCTCGTTTTGTTTCAGCTGCTTATCAGGGTGATGAGATCAAACCAGCAACATCTGCAGTGTGGTGGCGAGAAGGAGGCTCGGGTACTTTGCGATGCACTTACAGCTCCAATGCCTCCTATATTTATGTGGCCTGGTATCGGCAGCGTCCTGGTGGACCCCTGCAGTACTTGCTGCAGAGCAAGGGCCGCGGAGGCTCCTACAGCCACACAGCCCCTTTTGCCCGCAAGAGGTTTTCCTGCCAGGCTGACAAGAACTCCGGCACCCTGGTCATCACCGAGCTGGAGGTGGGGGACAGCGCGCTCTATTACTGCACCCTTCAGGAACCACAGTGAGGGACGCTTGGGGCATGCCTGAACAACAATGCTTCCTCCCCCTCCTGCTCTCTCTTCCTGCATGTTCATGGGGGTCACAGCCCACCTCAGGGGTGAGTCGATGAATGGGCTGTGCCTGGGGTCAGAGGGTGGGGGGTCTGATCGTGGCTAGGTGCTGTCAGTGGTCAGCACCTCCTATAAGGAAACAGAACAGAACAGGATAGGATAGAATAGAATAGGACAGAGCAGAACAGGACAGGATAGGATAGAATAGAATAGAATAGGACAGAGCAGGACAGGATAGGATAGGAGAGACTCTTTCAATTGGAAGTCGTCTTCTAGTCCAGCTGCCTGACCAGTTCAGCATGTTATTAAGGGCGTTGCCTGAGTGCCTCTTAAACACCGAGAGACTTGGGGCATTGACCAGCTCTCTAGGAAGCCTGTTGCAGTGTTTGGCCACCCTAGCAATAAAGAAATGCTTCCTAATGTCCAGTCTAAACCTCCCCTGGCGCAGCTTTGAACGATTCCCACGCGTTCTATCGCTGGATACCAGGGAGAAGAGATCAGAACCTCCTTCTCTCCTTCCCCACCTCAGGAAGCTGTAGAGAGCAATGAGGTTGCCCTTCAGCCTTCTTTTCCCCAAACTAGACAAACGCAAAGTTCTTAGCTGCTCCTTATATGACATTACTTTCATCCCTTAGGGTGGGAACCCTGATGTGGGAAACGTGAGCAGAGCAGACATGTGGTTCACCATTGTCTTCTCCATAGGCTGCAAAAGAATCTCTGCTCTGGCCCCGGGACCACCTCCTCCCCCTCCTTGTTCACTGACCTTGGTGTCTGCAGGGGGGTTTATCTCACAGTTTTTGTTCCTTTTTTTACCTTGTTGTAAATATGTTACCACAGAGGCACCAGCAGCTTAGCGGGTTGGCTTTGTCTTGGCCACCAGTGGGTCATTTTGGAGCTGGCTGGAATCAGCCATGTCTGACATGGGGGCAGCCCTGGTCTCCTAGCCCAGAGGCTGCCCATGCAGCCCGCCCTGCTTCCAAAATATTGCTGCATAAACCCTGTAGCGCCACAAGGTCACGCTGCTGGACACGTTCAACTCGGTGTCCTGAAGGAGCCTGACGGCTTTTGGGCCTTTCCAGTTGGACAACCCCCAGCACACACTGGTATATGGGTTTGTTCTTCCCCGGGTGCAGGACTTTGCGCTTTCCCTTGTGTTGTGGTTTAACCCCCATAGGTAACTAAGTATCACACAGCGCTCACTCTCTGCCTCCTCAGCAGGAGGGGGGACAGAATTGGAAGTATAAAAGAGAGCAAACTCGTAGGTTAAGATCAAGGCAGTTCAGCAGGTGGAAAAAAAAAGCTGGGTGCACAAGCCAAGCCAAGTGAAGAATGAATTCCCTACTTGCATTGGCAGGCAGGTGTTTAGCCGTTTCCAGGAAAGCAGGCCTCCCTCACGCACAGGGATTGCTTGGGAAGGGAAATGCCATGACTCCAGATGTCCCAATTTCTCTCCTTCTTTCCTGGAGTTTTATTGCTGAGCCCGATGTCATATGGTATTGAATAGTCCTTTGTCAGTTGGCGTGAGCGTTCCTGGCTGTGTCCCATCCCAGCTTATCGCCCACCATTAGCTTGCTCACTTGGGGCAGCAAGCAAATCAGAAAAGGCCTTGATGCTGTGTGAGCACTGGCCAGCAAGAGGTTAACCACCCCTGTGTCATCAATACTGTTTTGTTCATAAATACGATACATAGGACCGTACGAGCTCATTTGAAGAAAACTAACTGTATCCGAGCCAGAGCGAGCACACCTTGTTGGACTGCCTGAGGTTCCTCTCAGCCCGTTCCTCTCAGCCTGTCAAGGTCCCTCCGCATGGCAGCACAAGCCTGTGGAGTAGCAGCCCCTCCTCCCAGTTTTGTTTCACCAAGTCGTGTGTTGGGGGTGCTCTTTATTCCATCCTCCAGACCACGGCTGAAGATGAAGTGGGTCTGGGCGACCCCCGGTATCAATACAGACTGGGCAGAAAATGGATTGAGAGCAGCCCAGAGGAGAAGGACTTGGAGGTGCCGGTGGACGGAAAGCTCAGCATGCCCCGCCAGTGTGCACTTGCAGCCCAGAAAGCCAGCTGAATCTGGGGCTGCATTAAAAGAAGCGTGTCCACCAAGTCGAGGGAGGTGATTCTCCCCCATCTGCCCTCGTGAGATGCCCCGTGGAGTACTGTACTCAGGTCTGGAGCCCCCAACATAAAAAGGACATGGACCCGTTGGAGTGGGTCCAGAGGAGGGCCACAAAGATGATCAGAGGGCTGGAGCGCCTCTCCTATGAGGAAAGGTTGTGTTGGCGTTGTTTAGCCTGGAGAAGAGAACGCACCGGGGAGACTTGAGTATGAAGGCACAGACTCTGGTTGTGGTGCAACCAGAGACACTGTATTGTGCAGAGAAGCTCGTATTTACATCTCTGAGCCTGGATACAAATTCCAGCTGTATGTACCACCAGGCTCAGGACAGCAACCATTCCTGCAGTTGCATAGCTATATATCACTAACAAGCATGGAGACACCTTTTTGCTACTAGATAACCGTGTTTATCTTTCTTACTTCACAATACCCAGCTGTTCTCTCATCTCCTGCCAGGTCACACATTCTTCATCCTCCTCTCCCACACTGCATTCTTTCAAAATACAAAGAGATCTTCTAAGAAATATGTGGATGATTTTTAAATAGGGTCTGTAGCAACAGGACAAGGGGTGATGGTTTTAAGCTAAGAGAGGGTAGATCTAGATTGGATACTAGGAAGAAGCTCTGTACTATGAAGGTGGTGAGACACTGGAACAAAATGCAAATGCCCCGTCCCTGGAAGCGTTCAAGGCCAGGTTGCATGGGGCTTTGATCAACCTGGTCTAGTGGAAGGGGCGTTTGGAGTTAGGTGGTCTTTAAGGTCACTTCCAACCCAAAGCATTCGATGATTCTGAGTTAAACAGGACTGTACCCAGCACTGACCTCTGTGGTACACTGCTAGATACTGGTGTCCAGCTAGACTTCACGCTACTGGTCATCACACTTGGGAACTGGCTATGTGTCCAGTGCTCGGTGTGGAAGAAAAAGAAGGCACCAAGAAACAGCAGGGATGACGAGGGACTTGCGAGGGTGCAGTGACGGTGGAGAGGACGGAGCTCTGCGATGCGTGAAGTAGGAGTACGGGGCAAGGGGGAAGGCGCAGGGAGTCTTTTCTCCACGTGTATCTTGGTGGTCCCCGCGGGCAGGGGAAGGCCGTGTGGGCGGGGCGGGCTGGGGGTGCGGGGCACGGGGAGGGCGCTGCGAGGGGCCGCTGCGGGCCGGCGTGCCGTCCCTGGGGCTGGGGCGGGGGCTGAGGAGGGGTCTGGGTCCGGCCCCAGGCGCGGGCGGCCGAGGCGCCGACCCCGTTCGGCAGGGCCCGGAGGGCGCCGAGCCGGGAGGGCGCCGTGAGCCGCGGGCCGGGAGCGTTCGTGTGCCGGGGCCCCGCGCCCCTGCTGCTGTGCCCGGGGCCCTGCCCCGCAGCCCTCCCCGCGCCCCCCTTCTCCTGGGCGGCAGGGGCCGCGGGCGCGGGGGGCCGGGCCGGGCTGGGCCTGGCGGGGGCGGGCGGGGGCGGCGGCGCTGCGCCGGCGGGGGGGCCTCGGCGTCGGGGCGGGCAGGGCCGGGCCCGCGCGTGGCTCCGCTGGGCTCCGCTGGGCTCCGCCGGCCCCGGCGCGGCAGGGCGGGATGGCGGTCGGGCTGGGGCCGTGGCTGCTGGCCTTGGCCTGGGCCGCGGGGCCGGCAGGTGAGAGCCGGGCGGGGAGGGCAGCGAGCCCCGGGCCGGGGAAGGGGAGGAGGGGGAGAGGGGGTGATTGGGAGAAGGAGAGGGAGGGCAGGGAGAGTGATGGGGAGAGGCAGAGGGGGAGGGAGGGGGAGGGGAGTGGGAGCGAAGGTAGAGGAGGGAGAAGGAGAGGGAGGGAGAAGGAGAAAAGGGAAGGCAGGAGAGGAGGGGAGGGGAGACAGAGTGGAGAGGGAGAGGGAAAGACAGGAGAGGGAGGGGGAGAGAGAGAGGCAGAGGGTGAGGAGGCAGAGGGTGAGGAGGCAGAGGGATGCTTTCGGGCAGCGGCCGTGCCGGAGCGCGGGGAGCAGGCGCGGCTCAGCGCCGGGCAGCGCAGGCGGGGCATTGCCCCGGGCCTGGGGCTTTGCCGGGCCCGGGAGGGGCAGCGGCCGCCGTGGCGGGGCGAGGGGCGGCGGGCGGCGGGGAGCGTCCTGGGGCCGTGGTTGCCCGGCTGCCTGTGCTCTCTGTCCGCAGGGGTGTGGGCGCAGCCGAGGCTGGTGGAGGCCGGTGGGGGGCTGCGACCGTCCGGGGGCTCCGTGCAGCTCTCCTGCCGCGGATCCGGATTCCACTTCGGGCATTTCGGAATTTGGTGGTACCGTCAGGGCCCCAGTGGCGGACTGGAGTGGGTGTCCTGGATAAGCCATAGTTCATTAGTGATTCACATTGGGCCAGGAGTGGAGGGTCGAGCCGCCGTGTCCCGGGACAACTCCCAGTCTGAGACATATCTCAGCCTGCACCTTCTTCATCATGGGGACTCTGCGCGCTACTTCTGTGCAGTGTTCACACAGAGACAGGAAATCCAGCTTAGCTTTAACACGAACTACCCACCAGGATCCCGGCTGCACTCCTTGGAGCTTGAGGGGAGGTGTGTAACATTGATGTTCACGGTTGTTCCTGGAGAGTTGTGTAGTTACAGCATACAGTCTTCAAACGTTGGATTATGAAAGGGACATGCTACCTTTTGCTGTCCCCAAATGAGACTTTGGATGAATGCATCCACTCCTGGGCTCCCCAGCACAGGAAAGACAAGGACATACCAAAGTAAATGTAATGAAGGGCCACAAAGATGAGGAGGGAGCATCTGACATACAGGGAGAGACTAAGAGAACTGTTATGATGTAGTGTAGAGAAGAAAATTCTAGAGGGGAATTCATCACTGTATGTAAATACTTGAGGTTGTGTAGTCTCCATTCTTAGAGATATTCAAAACTGAACTGGACAAAATTGTGGACAGCCTACTATCCCTAACCCCAGTAGGCAGCTAAGCACCACCCAGCTGCTAGCTCAGTCACCGGCAGTTGGGTGGGTGGGAGAAATGGAAGAGAAAAAGTCAGAAAACCTGTGTGTTGAGATAAAGGTAGTTTAAGAAGTAATGCAAAAGCTGCACACAAATCAGTCACAATAACGAATTCTTTCCCTGATTCCCACTGGCAGACAGATATTCAGCCATTTCCCAGAAAGCAGGCCTTTATCATGCATAACAGTTACTTGGGAAAGATAAATGCCATAACTCCAAATATTACCGTTTCTTCCTCCTTTCCCCCCAGATTTTTTGCTTCACATAACATCATGCTATACACATTATCCCTTTGGCTGGTTCTGGTCAGCTGTACAATTGGTGGGCAACATGAGAAATGGAGAAGGCCCTGATGCTGTGTAAGCACTATTAAGCAATAGCTAAAACATCAGTGCATTATCAACATGGTTTTGGTCACAAATTATCACAGCTGCCCACGCAAGCTGCTATGAAGAAAATTAACTCCATCACAGCCTCATGCAGTATACCCACTCGACACCAGTTGACCTGCTTTAAGCAGGAGAGTTAAACTAGACCTTTTCCAGAGGTCCATGGTAGCCTCAACTCTTCTAACCATCCTGTGACCAAAACTGGCTTCTCTTCTGCTCCTGTTTTCTTGTTTTCTGGGAACTTGAATAGACAGCATCAGGCCTGATGGCCAGCCAGAGCTTTTAAGAGAGCTTTGGGGTCTGGAAATACTTTGGGAGTACTCTTGCATCCTTGGGTTTCTGACTGGGAGGACAACCTCTAATGTCTCCTCCTCATGTGCCGCCAACTTGCTGCCTGTACCCCCTGCAGTCCTCCACCAGTGGCCTTCAGGTGGCTGTGAGTGGAAAAGGGAGAGCCTCTACCAATCATTTCCTGATCTAATTGTCTCCACTCTTTCCATGAACCCTGCCTCCAGCAACACACTGTGGCCAGCAGTAGGCCTCTCAGGCTCTGGAAAGCAGCCAGTCAACCAGTCAAATACACGTGGATCCATGTTATTCCCCTTCATGGTGGGCTGGTCTTGGCTGGACACCAGGTGCCCACCAAGCTGCTCTATCACTCCCCTCCTCAGCAGAACAGGGGAGGGAGAAAATAAGATGAAAAAAACCCTTGTGGGTCAAGATAAAAGCAGTTTAATGAAACAGTAGCAGAAGTTGCTTGTGCAGAAGCAAAGGGAAACAAAAGATGTTATTTTCTACTTCCCATCAGCAGGCGATGTTTGGCCACTTCCCAGAAAGCAGCATTTCCATACACATAGAGGTTGCTCTAGAAGACAAACTCTGTAAAAACCCAGTGCCCCCCTCCCCCTTCCTCCTCCATTCTTGTAGCTTTTATATCTGAGCAGATGTCATATAGTATGGAATATCCTGTAGGGTCAGTTTGGGTCAGCTGTCCTGGCTATGTTCCCCCCCAAGATCTTGCCCACCCCCAGCCTACTAGTGGGGAGGACGGGGTGCTGGAGAGACAGCCTTGCTGCTGTGCAAACACTGCTCAGCAGTAGCCATAACATGGGTGTGTTATCACCACTCTTCTAGCTACCGATACAAAGGACAGCACGATGAGGGCTGCTATGGGGCTCAGCCAGACCCAATCCACCAATCTTCACCAAAACTGTGTCATACAGGCAGGATATGGTAAATAGCAACAGGGACTGAAATCCTTCCAATAAGCGGGCTCTGGAAAATCCATCATTTCATGAAGAGTCCACTCCTCCACTAACTGAATCACGCTGACTGGAAGGCCATTAGCTGCAAATGTTTCTTTGTGCTCTTTTTTTTTTTTTTTTCTTGTGCTCTTTCTGGGGAACCTGAAAGGACAGCATTAGGCCTGATGGCTCACCAGAGCTTTTAAGAGACAGCTTTGAGGTCTGGGAATTCTTTGGGAGTACTCTTGCATCTTTGGGTTTCTGACTGGGGGAAAGACCTCTAGTCTTTCCTCCTGACCTCGTGTGCTGCCAACATGACGCCATGTACCCACTTTATTCTCTCCATGAACCCTGCCTCCAGCAACACACTGTGGCCAGCAGTAGGCCTCTCAGGCTCTGGGAAGCAGCCATTCAACCAGTCAAATACACGTGGATCCATGTTATTACCCATCCTTTCAAAGCTAGGCTCTGTGTTGTGTACCTAGTTTGTACAACCTCATCACATGCGTTTGCATCTGTCTCTGCAACTTCACAAAAGAACAACACACCACTATCTAACAGAAGACCACACACCATAAAAAATAGCAGACATCAGAAACACAGCTAACATAAGCATACTGAATAGCTCCTCTGTATGCTACTTTTTTACCCACCCATATTACTTTGTATCACTTGCATATTTATCTCTGGAGTGCCATATTTGAAACTTGAAGCCAAAAGAGGAAAGCAAATTTTCCTAAACACCCCTATAAAAAGCTATTTCCAGAAGTCATCAGGGGAGTAGCTGTGAAAGGCAAGATGCTAATTGCAATACCACTTGCTTAGAAGAATGGAAACTATCTGAGACTATGAGCTTTTACCTCAAGGTCAATGTGACCTGAAGATCCAACCAAAGCCAGCCAGCTCTTCCTGACTCAGAATACCCCATACTGATGACAAAACAATAGAAGATTAACCCTTTAATGAAATCAGGCATATAAGCATGGCCAGAAGTGCAATCAGCCAGAATTCAGGATAACCACCACCTGCACTGGACATGGGTTTAGAGGAGTGAAGATTCATACAGCACTTGCCATACATCTGTACCACCTATGCAGGACAAGTGTGTACTGATCCAGTGTAGGACAAGTACATTCTGATTATGCAAACAATAGTCACTAATCAGCCACATATAAAGACTCTGCTTTCCTCTATATCAAGCAAAGGCACAGCAATGAGCATAGCTAAAATACAAAAGAATAAGTTCCTTTGATAATTCTATGATAAGCACCCTTGCGCCTCTCCTCAAATGGCAAAGAACTGACTTTACATAGCAGTTAGACTTTCAGTTTTCCCCTTTTCCCTGGCACATATCACCTGCAAGGATGTGAATGAGCCTGTGAGTCTTTCACAGAATCACAGGAAGGTTGAATTTGGGAGGCACCTCAGGGGGTCATCTGGTCCAAGCCCCCCTACTCAAGCAGGGCCACCTACAGCCAATTGCCCAGGACTGTCTCCAGACAGCTTGTGAATACCTCCAAGCACGGAGACCCAGCAACCTCTTTGGGCAACCTGTGCTTGGTCACCTTGACAGTGAGAAAGTGTTTCCTGAAGTTCAGAAGGAGCGCTCTTTGTTTCAGTTTGTGCACACTGCCTCTTGACCTGTCACTGAGCTCTACTGAAAAGGCCCTGGCCCTGTCTTCTTTGAACCTTCCTTCAGATGTCACAACTGGAGGCAGCCTGGGCTGTAGTGATCATCCTGGTGGAATTTGCAGTCCTGAGGGATATGGGACAGGTAAAAAATATAGTTGGGATCCTGAATTTTAGGAAAGCAAAATTCCAGCTGTTCAAGGAGTTAGTCAATGGGACCTCTTGGGAAAAATCCCTCAGGGATAAGGGAGCAGAACAGAGCTGGCAGATCTTTAAGGTTGCTTTCCATAGAGCACAAGAACTCTTGATCCCTAGATGTAAGAAATCAGGAAAGGAAAGCAAGAGACTCGCATGGCTCAGTCAAGACATCCTGGTCAAACTAAAGGGCATGAAGGAAAAGCACATGCAGTAGAAGCAGGGACAAGTATCTTGGGAAGACTATAGGGATGCTGCCCAGTTGTGTAAGGATGGGGTCAGGAAGGCCAAGGGGCAGCTGGAGCTGAACTCGGCAAGGGACATGAAGAATAATTAGAAGGAGTTCTATAGGTACATCAGCAAAAAAAGGAAGGTCAAAGAGAGTGCACACGCCCCCGTACACCTCCCAATGAACTCGACTGGAAAACTGGTAACAATGGCTGAGGAGAAGGCTGAGATAAACAAATCTTGCCTCACTCTTCACTAGCAATCTCTCTTCCTACACCTCTCAAGTGGATGGACCACAAGACAGGGACTAGGGGAGCAAAATCCCTTCCCCTGTAAGAGATGATCTGGTTTGAGACCACCTGAGGAATGAACCTGAACATACATAAGTCTCTGTACCTGACAGGATGCATCCCAGATTCTGAGGGAATTGGCTGATGTAGTTTCCAAGCCACTCTCCATGATACTTGAAAAGTCATGGTAGTCAGGTGAAGTCCCCAGTGACTGGGAAAAAGGAAAGCATTGCACTCATTTTTAAAAAGGGTAGAAAAGATGACCCTGGGAACTACTGACCTCAGCCTCACTTCTGTGCCTGAGAAGATCATGGAAGAGATCCTCCTAGAAGCTATGGTCAGGTACACGGAGGACAGGGAGGTGATCCAGGACAGCCAGCACGGCTTCCCAAGGGCAAATCTTGCCTGACCAACTGAATGGCCTTCTATGATTGAGTGGCTGCATCAGTGGACAAGGCAAGAGCTACGGATGTCATCTGTCTGGACTTCTGTAAGGACTTTGATGTGGTCCTTCACAATATCCTTCTCTCTAAGTTGGAGATAGGTGAATTTGTTGGATGGACTATTTGGTGGATAAGGAATAGGTTGGATGGTCACATCCAGAGAGCAGTGGTCAACAGCTCAATGTCTGGATGGAGATCAGTGGCAAAAGGTGTCCCACAGAGGTCTGTATTGGGACCACTACTGATTAATAGCTTCATCAATGGCATAGACAGTGGGATTGAGTGCACCCTCAGCAAATTTGCAGACAACACGAAGCTGAGTAGGGCAGCTGACATACCTGAGGGACAGGATGCCATTCAGAGGGACTTAAACAAGCTTGAGAAGTGGGCTCCTGTGAACCTCATGAGGTTCAACAAGGCCAAACCCAACGTCCTGCACCTGGGTCAGGGCAACCCCCATATCAATACAGGATTGAGAGAAGCCCTATCTGAGAGATAAGGACTTGGGGGTACTGGTGGATGAAAAACTGGACATGAGCCAGCAATGTGTGCTTGCAGCCCAGAAAGCCAACCACATCCTGGGGTACATCAAAAGAAGCATGGCCAGCAGGTCAAGAGAGGTAACTCTGCCCTTCCACTCCATGCTGGTGAGACCCCAACTGGAGTACTGCATCCAGCTTTGGAGTCCTCAGCACAGGAAAGACATGGACCTGTTTGAATGGGAGAGGAGGGCCACAAAGATGATCAGAGAGCTGGAACACCTCTCCTATGAGTAAAACTTAAGAGAGTTGGTGGTGTTTAGCCTGGAGAAAAGAAAGCTCTAGGGAGACATTGCTGCAGCTTTTCAAAGTATAAAGGGAGCTTTATATATGTACATATTTATTTATATACATAAAAAAATATGGGGATGACTTTTTTATAGGGCCTAAAGCGATAGGAAAAGGGGTAAATGGTTTTAAACTAAAAAAGGGTCGATTCATACTAGATATAAAGATGACATTGTTTACAGTGAGGGCAATGAAACAACAGTTTGCCCAGAGATAATGTAGACTCTCCATCCCTGGACACATTTAAGGTCAGATTGGATGGGGCTCTGAGTGACCTGATCTAGCTGAAGATATCCCTGCTCATTGCAGGAGGGTTGGACAAGGTGATCTTTAAAGGTAATTTCTAACCCAAATGATTCCATGATTCTGAAGTTCTATATGTTTCTATGCGTTGATAAGACACTACCCCCAAGCCTTCTCTTTTCCATAGTAAACAGTCACAGGTCTTTCAGCCTTTCCTCAGGTAAGAGGCAGTTCAGTCCCACAACCGTCATCGTGGTCCTTCACTGGCCACTCTCCAGTATATCCAACTCTCTGTTGCACTGGGAAGCCAAGAAGTGGATGTAATACTCCAGGTATGACCTCATCTATGCTTGAGTAGAGAGAAAGGATCCCATCCTTGACTTGCTGGAAGCACTCCTCCCCGTGCAGGCCAGGGTACTATTCGCCCTCCTTGAGGCAAGGGCATTTTGCTGTTTCATGGTCAGCTTGTCCCGCAGAAGCCTTGGGTCCTTTTCAGAGAATGTTATTTCAAGTAGAACAGCCCCAGCCTGCCCTGAGCATGGCGTTGTTCCTCCCCAAGTAGAGGACTTCACTGGTTCCCCGTGTTGAGCTGCAAGTGGCTCCCATCACCCCATTTCTCCAGCCTGTTGAGGCTCCTGTATCACAGCGCTCTGTGCAGTTTGGTCCCCGCGGGCAGGGGAAGGCCGTGTGGGCGGGGCGGGCTGGGGGTGCGGGGCACGGGGGAGGGCGCTGCGAGGGGCCGCTGCGGGCCGGCGTGCCGTCCCTGGGGCTGGGGCGGGGGCTGAGGAGGGGTCTGGGTCCGGCCCCAGGCGCGGGCGGCCGAGGCGCCGACCCCGTTCGGCAGGGCCCGGAGGGCGCCGAGCCGGGAGGGCGCCGTGAGCCGCGGGCCGGGAGCGTTCGTGTGCCGGGGCCCCGCGCCCCTGCTGCTGTGCCCGGGGCCCTGCCCCGCAGCCCTCCCCGCGCCCCCCTTCTCCTGGGCGGCAGGGGCCGCGGGCGCGGGGGGCCGGGCCGGGCCGGGCCGGGCCTGGCGGGGGCGGGCGGGGGCGGCGGCGCTGCGCCGGCGGGGGGGCCTCGGCGTCGGGGCGGGCAGGGCCGGGCCCGCGCGTGGCTCCGCTGGGCTCCGCTGGGCTCCGCCGGCCCCGGCGCGGCAGGGCGGGATGGCGGTCGGGCTGGGGCCGTGGCTGCTGGCCTTGGCCTGGGCCGCGGGGCCGGCAGGTGAGAGCCGGGCGGGGAGGGCAGCGAGCCCCGGGCCGGGGAAGGGGAGGAGGGGGAGAGGGGGTGATTGGGAGAAGGAGAGGGAGGGCAGGGAGAGTGATGGGGAGAGGCGGAGGGGGAGGGAGGGGGAGGGGAGTGGGAGCGAAGGTAGAGGAGGGAGAAGGAGAGGGAGGGAGAAGGAGAAAAGGGAAGGCAGGAGAGGAGGGGAGGGGAGACAGAGTGGAGAGGGAGAGGGAAAGACAGGAGAGGGAGGGGGAGAGAGAGAGGCAGAGGGTGAGGAGGCAGAGGGTGAGGAGGCAGAGGGATGCTTTCGGGCAGCGGCCGTGCCGGAGCGCGGGGAGCAGGCGCGGCTCAGCGCCGGGCAGCGCAGGCGGGGCATTGCCCCGGGCCTGGGGCTTTGCCGGGCCCGGGAGGGGCAGCGGCCGCCGTGGCGGGGCGAGGGGCGGCGGGCGGCGGGGAGCGTCCTGGGGCCGTGGTTGCCCGGCTGCCTGTGCTCTCTGTCCGCAGGGGTGTGGGCGCAGCCGAGGCTGGTGGAGGCCGGTGGGGGGCTGCGACCGTCCGGGGGCTCCGTGCAGCTCTCCTGCCGCGCCTTCACCTTGCCATTCAGCTTTCGTCATGCTTACTGGTACCGTCAAGCATTCGGTGGTGGACTGGAGTGGGTGTCTACCATCTCGCATGACTCCTCAGTCACTAAATTCGGGCCAGGAGTGGAGGGTCGAGCCGCCGTGTCCCGGGACAATTCCCAGTCTTTGTTATATCTCGCTCTGCGTGCCCTGCGCCCCCAGGACTCTGCCCGCTGCTTCTGCTTAATCGACACGGTGGCAGGGAATCCAGCAGAGCTCTCACAGAAACCTGCTGGAGTCTGGCCCAGACGGTGGGACTATTGGGGAGTGGAGTGCTAGGGCAGCTCTGGAGTGTTCCCAGGGAGGGAGAGAGCATCGCTGTGCATGGTGGGTGGTCCAGCTTTTCAGCAAGAGCTGCTTTCCCTGCACTGTCCCTTTCCTTCTGCTGAGTCCCAAAAGCAGTGTTCTATTTTGCAGAGGATGTCCAGTATATTCCTTGTCACACAGCCAGCCTGGCTACTTTAGCTGTCTGCAGCACTTCTCTGCCTTGCCTTGATCCCCATCCTGGGTGCTCATAGCGTGGATGGGCATACTCTCTTCTGAGTTAAAAACTGAGTGGATGGCCAGACCCAAAGAGTGCTCTCCTGCCGCGGATCCGGATTCCAGTTCAAGGGTCTTGATGTTTGGTGGTACCGTCAAGCATTCGGTGGCGGACTCGAGTGGGTGTCCGCCTGCTGGTCATTTGGTGCTATAAATTGTGGAGCATCAGTGGAGGGTCGAGCCACGGCGTTCCGGGACAGTTCCCTTTCTGAGTCATCTCTGTCTCTCTGTGCCCTGCACCCCCAAGACTCTGCTCGCTACTTCTGTGTTGTTTCCACGGGGCAGGAATCCTGTCTGAGCTTTTACACATATTTCCTGCCAGGTTTCCCTCTCTAGGCGTCCTGTTCCCACAGTTGTTCAGTGCTGCTCCCTGAGAGTTGTAGAGTTACAGCATACAGTTTTCAAATGTTTGATTCTGACCAAGATGTTGTAATTGGTTGTGTCCCCTTCTGTTATACCCTTTTTGCCTGCCGTCTTCCCACATCTCTTGTCAGTCTTCACTCCTCTCACTCCAAAACCTCTTCACCTTTGAAAACAAGTGTTCCTGTTTCTGTCAGTTCCCAGCAGTACAGGTACCCCGTCGTGGCTTAGCTGGTGAGATGTGTGAATAGCCCTGCTCTAGTTTTGGGCTCAGGTCGACTTAGTGTGGCCATGAGTGTTTCTTCCTGAGGAACGAGCAGAGGAAATGGTAAAGTACGGAGGGTCATTTAACAGCACCGTGGAGAAAGAGGAAGTCCGTGCTTCTCTCCCAGAACTGAGACTATAACAGGAGCAAGAACTTGTGAGCATGTGTATTTGGAGCTACTAGTTCCTAGACATGACAAGCAGAAGCCTAGGGAAGTGGTAGAGTAGATGAAGCAGTTGATTGAGCTGTTCCTGCCTGTTCATCCTTTTCTCCCAAAGTTGCAGGTGCCCTTTCTGAGGTCCAAATAGGGACCTCTGGCCCCATGGTAGGGAATGTCTCAGGGTCTGTCACACTTATGTGCCACATCTGTGGTGTACCCATCACTGACAGCAGCTACGCTTGGGACTGGATCTGGCAGACTGCTGGCAGGGACCTGCAGCATATAGCGCTGAAATTGCTTTTTATGGGACTCCAGCACATGGCATCATGCTTCCAGACCCGAGTCACCAGATCTGCAAACCCCTCCAGGAACCAGCTGTCACTGGAAGTGCTCTTGCCATCAGCTGCAGACAACAGCCACCTATTCCTGCCACACCAGAGAGCTGGAAAAGGGCACAGTGCTTGAAACACAGTCAGGGCTGGGGCAGAACTGGAAGAAGGGCTTTAAATCCAGCCAGGCCTCTTGTGGTTGTTTCGGGGCAAGGTTGTTCCTAGATTTTTGAGACTAGTCTGGGCTGACTTTCCTGGAAAGGGGCAGAGAGGCGCTGCAGCAGCAGCAGACTCTTTCTTGAGCACACATGAAAACCATGAACATGCTGTTACCTTCTTGCTTCCCTCTCAGTCTCTCCCATAGGCAGAAAGAGACAGGAAAAGATGGTTTGAGGTTCTTTTGGGAAGAATGTGCTGGTTTTGGCTAGGGTAGAGTTAATTTTCTTCATCGTGACTAATATGGGTCACTGTTTGAATTAGTGAGCAAAACAGTGTTGATAATTCAAGGCTTTTTTTGTTATCGCTGAGCCATGCTTACACAGCCTCAAGGCCTTTTTTGCTTCTCCTACCACCTTGCCAGTGAGTTGACTGGTGGTGCACAAAAAGCTGGGAAAAGACACAGCCAGGACAGCTGACCCCAACTGATCAAAGGGATATTCCATACCATATGACATCATTCTCAGTATAGAAAGTAGGGGAAAGAAGAAGGATGGGGGGAGAATAATGGCATTTGTCTTTCCATGCGATGAAGCCTTGCTTTCCTGGAGATGGCTGAATACCTGCCTCCCAATGGGGAGTAGTGAATAACTTCCTTATTTTGCTTTGCTTGTGCACATGGCTTGTGCTTAACGTATTAAAATCTCTTTATCTCAACTCATGAGTTCTCACTTTTACCCTTCTGATTCTTTCCCTGATCTCACCAAGGGCAATAAGCAAGTGGCTGTGTGGGTCTTAAGTGCTGGCTGGGGTTAAACCATGACAAAGAAACACGATGAGCATTGAAGGAATTAAAATTTTAACATGGAAATGCAGAACTCATTTGTATATCTCATATTGTTTAGGGAGTCTCAGGGTAATGTGCAGGAATATAATGATAGTCAACTATATCTGAGAAGAGAGTGGCACTGTACCAGGAACTGCACTGCCAAGATGATTTTTCCCAGGATATAATGCAAAATTTCATCTCTGCACTCCTAGCTTTGTCTCCATGTAAATAAACACACATGTTCTTATTCTGAGTACTGACCATTCGTTTCTTTATTTGGAAGTGTAGAATTTCATGGAAGACATACAGAGACGTATGCAGATGCATCCATATGCTTGTGTGCATGGACTCATTACCCTATACAAGAGTTAAAGATACATGGGAGGTCAGTTATCCCCAGACTATCCTGATTACTCTGTTTGGCTCTATGGAAGCATTGCTGCAGTGGATTAGGTTAAGAGTCATGCAACACAGTAGACTGCCTGTCAGGCCAGTGTCAGATGTCTTGCAATGGCTATAAATACAAAGCAAATGCTACTTTATTTCTTCTGTTAACCACTCTCCTTTGTTGTAGGTTTCAGCAGCTTAGGGACTTCCCCAAGCAGGTATTATAGATCTGTTTTTAAATCACTACTTCTAGCTGTCCTCTCCAGAGTGAAGTTTGTGAACTACTGTTGGGTCTTAAATATCTAGTTTCCTAAGCTCATCGATAGTGTCTCCAAGGAATTAATGGCCAGTAATATTTCTGTCTTGGAAGAAACGTTGAATGGGGTAACTGAATCCCATGAAACAGAAGAACATAATGCCCACTGCATCCTTTAAGAGAAAAGTCACCTTCTTGAGAGATGTCTTCCAGAAGCCGCTCTCCTTACCAGTAAAAGTCATGGACACAGTCTCCTATAAACATGTGATGAAATCAGCTAGCCATGCTGGGAGCTAGGCTCAGGGTGAGGTGTTCTCAAAAAAAGGAAATTGTGTTAAAATACAAATGGAGGTTTTGAGGGGGGATCAAGAAGAATTATGCTGGAAGGGCTGGGGTAGTTTCTTCTGGAAAGAAGCAGGGTAGGCCTTTCAGCAAGAGCTGAAGGAATACAACCAAGCATGTGTGCCCAAACTACCTGCTAGTTCCCCTCCAAAGCCTATCTTCATCTGCCTAGGACAGCTTTCTGCAGGGAAGGGGGACTCCCTCTGTTCTCATTTCCTCTGAAGCAGAACTCCAGAAGGTCTTCAGTATCACCTCATGGAACACAGCCTAAACATGCTCTCTAACATGTCACTGGCACTATTGGAGCATGTCCTGCAATTTTTTTGAGGGCATGCACCAGGACAGAGAAAGGAAAAACAAAGGCAGAACTCAACTTTTAAACCAAACAGATCCAAGCATGTGGCTTGCAGGAGGCTGTTGAAGGCAGGTGTTTCTGTGGCCACCCAAATGGAAAAGACTGTTTAACTGCATCTGAGATCTTGGTGACAGTGACAAGCAGGGTGTGGTCTCACTGCTCTGAGAAGATTTGGCAGCAAGCAAAGGGTGTAGGGGGGCACCTGTATGTACCCAGGCCTGTTGCAGGAGGTATTTAGAGCTTGTTCTCTTTGTCCTGCCAATGGTTTGGGAGACTGAAAGTATCATGCCAGCCAACTGGACAGCTTTCCTGGAGAAGGGAGGCAGTAAGGTGGAGAATACATATAATAAATACATCAGAAAATATAGCAGCACTGGTGTTAAAACAGTGATTAAAAATGAGAAATAGGCCTTTGCACTTGGTAACAATAATGCAAGTAAATATTGAGTACTACAGTATGGAACCATGCAGATTTGTGAACAGGATGAAATAACACTATTTCCTTTTGTGTCTTAGAACTGGATTTGAGGATTCAGAAACTGCCTTACAATGCCAGGTAACCATTAATCAAATCATTAACATAAGATAAAAATAAAATTAAAAGCCAACTTTAGTCAGCCATAACTAGATGTTCCCCACTTTCAAACTCAGCTAAAGGCACATATAAATAAATCAAAAGTCCAAAGCATGGCCAAGTCAGTGGTCAAATAATCTACCTCACAAGATCAAAGAAACTGAGAAAAAAATTGGTGCATATAATCAGGAAAAAACTCCCAAGACCCTTATAAAAATGGCACTCTAACAATAAATATTAAAAATCAAATACCTGAGTAAATAAGCAACTTTAGCACATCAAACCACTATCAGCTAAACCAGAATAACTTTTGAACAATTCATAAACATGTTCTATTTTTTTATTTGCATGAAAACAGGCCTTGAGAACATAACTACTTGAAGGTCCAGCAAGACTTATAAAATGTAGAAAGAAACTCAACTGAAAATTCATAAGACTGGGGCAGGTGGTCCCCAGATAGTCTTTAAAATATTTCACCCAAACTGTCTTGATGTTTCTCAAAAGACCAAATGGTGATCAAGTCATTTAAGTGAGAACAGCTCTAACAACTCAAAAGGAACAATATCCCTTTTTGACAAGTATGGGCAATATTTTAGTGAGAATATTAATACTACCCTATCTGCTAAAAAAGGCAATGCTGATAATAGTTTTAGTGTATAGCAACTTCTGGAATAGTATTAGATTGTTCAGAAGTAGAAAAGTGTAGAGGAAGAGGAAAATAAAATCTAGCTCTTCAAAGGACATGAAAGAGAACACATCACCTGGCACTGAAAAAAGCAGTTGTTTTTGTACAACTGTCTACCACTGTGTGAACTACGTACCACAGTGATTGAAAAAGACTGAACATCTACACATAAATTATCTCACTCACTGACTGCTTTTGAAGGTGGGAACATGGTGCCCTATATAGTCTCTTTTTCCTCACACCACTGTATGCACATACACAAATTTGATTTCCAGAATTACTTAGACAGCAGAAAGACCTTTCTATGCAAGAACAGTTTCCTCAACATTCAGCATCAGATCTTGAGTCTTGCAAGCATGTCATTTTAGACATCTGATAGTCAGCTCAAGTTGAGCAAGTGGGCATTAACCTACTGTACTTAGATGTTTCCATTTAAGCTTAGCATTATGTTCTATTTTTACCAGAGCACAGAGTAGGTAAGACTTGTTCACACTTTTTGGAAAGAACAAAGATCCCTTCAACTTCATATCCAACAGTGTCCAGAAGCAGATGCATGAAAAACAAGAACAGGAGACCAGAAGCAATCTCCCAGCTACTAGACATCAGAAGAAGGACTTGAATCATGTATGGTTCCTTTGTATTAAATATTTATGAGTTTATTCAGGAGCCTCTTGTTCATAATTCTGGCCTTCTGTCACCTTTGTCTGACATTGCTTTGTCAAGATGAATGATTCTTGAGCCTGAAGGAGCTAATCTCTGAAAATCAAGCAGCTGTCCTAAACCTCTTCTCTGTCCAGAACCATAAGCCATGGCACTCTTCCAGGAAGATCACTGAAGAGCTCAAATTCTGCTCTCCTGAAGTCCAGGGCTGCAGTCCTGTTTCGTGCATGGCTTCCTGTTCTCTGGATCCTGAGCTCAAAACACTGCATGATCATTGCAGCCAAGGCTGCCCCTCACCTTCACATCTACCACCAATTCTTCCTTGTTTGCAAGTAGGAGGTCAGGCTCACCAGTCACTTGTGTCAGGAAATTTTCATCGCTCCGCTCCAGAAAACTACTTGATTGAGCCCTGCTGTGCTGTCCTGCCAACAGGTGTTTGGAATGGTTCAAGTACTCCATGAGGACCAGGGCCAGTGAATGTGAAGCTTCTTTCAGTGGTCTGAAGGAGGCCTTGTCTACTTCTTCCTGATCATGTGATCTCTAGTAGTCATCCATCACAGTGTCACCTGTGCCGATCTGCCCTCTAATTCTGACATATATGCTATCAGCTGGCTCATTGTACAACCCAAATGTATATGCATCCTAGCTGCTTCCTCACAGACAGGGCATTTCCTCCTCCTCACCTTCCCAGCCTGTCTTTCCTGTTCAGCCTGGCTCCATTCACTACAGTAAGCTCTCCCACTACACCTCCCTGATCCCATAGCTCTGCAACCAGGCTGCGGAGGAAAAACTGGGTCATGCTGGAGAGGAACCCAGGCAATGTACGCTAACTTGCACTTCGCCATGCATTTCAGTTCTTGGGTCGTGTGAGCTCTCCCACCACATCTCTATGTTATCAATGAGATCATAGCCCTGCAACTACTAGCAGAGCTCTAATTTCTCTTGTTTGCTCCCCATACTGCATGTGTTTCTACACAGGCTCTTTAAAGAGGCACCCAGCCATGCTAATTTCCCAGAAACAGTATGAGGCCTTTTTTTCCCCATATATACTTATTTATGTACACACACTTGGAAGTGCATCCCTTTCAGCTCTTTTGTTAAAATTTTTTATTATGAAGTCTGTCTTGTTCATATCACTCCTCATATGTTTTGTACCAATCCTTCCCACCACTTTCTCACTTGATTATTGATCATTCTTCTCCTCCCCTGTTGTTCCTAGTTACCCTTCTTACCAGGCTGGCAAAGACGATTTTGTCTCATTTAGTCAGGATCCAGCAGGATCCATCCACTCCTTCTCACTACCCTCCACCTCACCAGTAGGATCAAAGAGGAAACCCACCTGGGTCCACATGCCCTTGACCATCACCCCCAGAGCCTGCTTGCTACTTTCCAGGACTCCCCTAGCAGTATCATACCCACATGGAAGAGCAGCAGGAGGTAATAGCAGGTAGGTGTAGTAAGTTTTGCAAGACTTTTAACAATGTCCCGAATCCAAGTCCATGGCAAGGAGTAAACCTCCCTAGATGACAGGCCCAGTTGTCAGAGGGGGGTTCTGTTCCGTGCAGCAGGGAGCCTTCATTGCTAACACTCACCACTTTTTTTGGTGCTCCTGTGTGGCTCATGGGCTCAGACTCCTCATTTGACAGAGCTCCCAGCTCCTCATTTGCTATGTTCTGTTGCTGCAAAACTTAAGGTGAAGCAAGACCATTCCTCTTGGTGTCAGAAGTCATAAGCTCCCAGCCTTTATCATAATGGGAATCTCCATTCCCCATCCTGATGGGCACAGACTCAATATGCCTCTCCTTTGCTAGAAGAGGAAGGAGTGGACTCTTGAAGCCACAGTGTCTCTGAGATTGAGTCCATTTCTTGCTATCAAGGTCTAGACAGTGCTAACAATGCAGAAACTGATATTCAGGAAGGATTTGATAAATATGCAAAAACTCCTTTACTCTTTAGTAGATACTTCCATGAGTACAGTGCCCCTACCTAACAAAGAACAATCATTTTGCCTACTTTCTCATCTTAAAAAGGCATGAAGACTTTCTAAGGCACCAAATAACCCCCAAACACCAATTCTAAAAGCCCAGATGAGGCACATTCCTCATACTCCTGAGCACTGAAACAAAATTCAAGGTAAAAAAGCAGCTTCCGGCAGCCCAGAAGAATTTTCATAAAATGCTCTGAAAAATGCTCTGAGATAGCACTAAAATTACTGATTTTTTTTTTCCTGCTTTCTATCCAGCTTAACTCCATGAGACTTTTCAGAGGTGTCATGTAATCCCCAAGTTTCCACTTACAATTCTACTTTTCTGGTATTATTTTAGACCCTTCTTTGAAAACTTCTTTGAAAGTTTCTTCATGTGGTATTTTGTGTTAAAAACCACTCGAGAAGTCATGTGACTGCCTGTGTAATCCAAAAGTCTGTATAGTGAAAAAGAAGGAAGAGAGAGTTTTTGTAATGAAATGTATCACTGTGTCTAGGGGCTGGAGTTCCACAATGATATAAACAACGTAGGGCCCTGTACAAAAACCTAAAGAAGGAAAAAGGCAATATATTTTCAGGAAGAAAGAAGATGGGTGACTGAAATGATTAAGGAGATAAATATAGCATTCTTTTCATGTTTCTATTTGTCCTGGAAATACAGACCTCACAGGGTTTCTAAAAGCTGGAGGAAAGGGAGAACTTGGAAATTCTGTACTCAATCAAGTTATTTGCAATTATTGAACTATTCAAGTACTGTTTTTCCCTTTCTGGTTTTGGAAGAAAGTGTGGCTCTGGGTACCCTCATGGAGTTGCATATGTTGATAGTTAGGACAAATATCTGGCTTTTCATCTCCTGTTTTTACAACACTTTTGAAAACCATGAAGAAAGAGCTGTTTATTGGAGTAAGTATTAGCAGTGTGAGTGCAGAAAAGCTTTTATTTGGAAGTGGGACCACTCTCACAGTTGAACCAAGTAAGTACCATTACTTTATTTTTTTGAAATGATGTTAAAATTAAGGAGGGGGATGACAAAGGAATCTAATGGTTTGAGTTCACTGTAAGAATTTTCTGCTGCAGTAATCCCTAGAATGTATTCTCTTTGGCTAGGGTTTCAAGCTGAATCCTCAGCTTGTATCTGCTTAAGAAAGCTTAACAGGAACAACTGAGCTAACTCTATATATCACCGTTACTCCATGATCCCCAGCCTGGTGTGTACTGCTTAAGTTTAACATGTCATAATTATTTCCAGTCTGGATAGGACTGTGGCACAAATTTACTGTGAAGTGCCCTATCCTCCAGGGTTCACTGCCTCATTTTGAGCAGGAATGCACAGTTCAGTGAAGAGCTGACAGTGGAGAGAAGTTTTGAGACAGATCTTTGGCTCTTGGTGTGAGAAGTTAGGTTTTGACACTGCCAGTACACTCATAGTATCACCAGGTAAGTAATTCCACTGTCATGGAGACAGAGGAAGAAGGAGGTTAACTATCCTTGGGCTTGAATTTTCACAACTGCCTCATATCCAAGACCACTTAGAATTAATGAAAGTTGGCTACCAAGTTGCCTAGATTTTGAAAATGCAGATGTGGTTAGCAGGGATTATGAAAAGCCTTAGTTATTTCTGTCTTTATTTGGAATTTCGCAATGTACAAAAAGGGTGGACGTGACCCCAAGATTTTCTGTGGGAGTGTGAATGTTGGGGCAGCAGGGGAGTTTGTTAGGTTGATTTGTATTATATTAAGCATCCAGGTGCATACCTTAAGACTTGTTGCAATGTTTTCAGAGGTCTGCATGTCTTTACAGTACTGCAAAAATGTCCCATGTAATTTTACATAGCTAAAACATCCTGCTCTCATTCCAGAAGGGCAAGTGGCTCCCTTAGGTAATGCCTAATATCTGTCCAGGTCTGTAGGTTATTTTGTGTGGGAATAAATGTCTATTTTGGAACAATTTAAGTCCACTTCCAATTCCAAAGGGACAAAGGAATACAAAGTTATAATTCTGAAGAAAGATCTGTTCTTTCCAACCAGCAGGTCCTGTCGTAAATGTAGGACCATAAGAAACTGCCAGATGCAATTATTTTAACATCGGTCTACATTGGTTTGAATATGACATAGAGAATAGTAGAATTTGGCAAGAAAAAAAACAAACAACAAGATTGAGGAATGGTATTGCCATGTTAGACATCTACAGAAATGCTGACATGATACTCCTTTCTCACATTAAGGGTCTTATACGTCTTTTTAAAAAAAGTTTAGTGTGTTGGTTCTGCTGACAAGAAAATATTTGTTCCTTATCAGCTGAAGGTAGCATGTGGCTCACACATGTTGTGAGTGCAACAGGTATTCTTGGTGTAAGGAAAAATTTTCAGTACATTACTCAAAATTCTAAACCATCTTCATTAAGTTTCCCAAAACTTGGGTTAGAGAACAATTCATTTCACAAAAGAAAGGTATTAGCCTTGTCTCCTCCTGTGCCTGAATGCTTTAAATTATTCTTTCTCTGCTTTTCCTGCTTATCTATCCTCTCTGACATCCTAATGCAAAATTATATGACACTTCAGCTGAGTGAAGTTTCCATGCTGTTAAATGATTTCTCTTTTCTAGCTAAGGATAGGATGACATTTTCAAATCTGCACAAAGACTTTATGATTATATTTGACATTAAGAGATAAAAGGCCTTAAGCATCTAAGTCACTTAGTCTCTGTTGAAATAATTAACAAGTTGAAAACAAAATTTTCAGAATTTGAGCAACCTGACCCTTTTGTTGTTAAGTCTGGATTTCTTTGGGAGATACTAATATGCATTTTAAGATGCTAAGAACAGACATACTTTATTACCCAAATCTTCTGAGAATCCCCAAAACCAAAATGACATAGGAAAATGTGCATTAGCAGTCACTATAAGATATTCAAGACACATTCTCTTGAGGACTCGGTTGTTTATTCTAGATAAAACTTTTATTAAGAATACTAAGGGCTACAACATTTGGAATATATAGTTCTTCCATGACCTTGTATGACTGAAGGGAAAAAGAAGTACAACTTTTTGTACTAATGAAATGCCACTGACAGAATGTAAAACACAAATCCCTAATCCCTCCCAAAAATAAGCAGTGGTAGGAATTCATGGGTCTCTTTTCAGGTAATGCAAAACAACGGGACTCAGTTGAGGCTTCAGGGGTCTGATAAAGAAGTAATTCTGTTTTATTAACTACATTGCACTGAGTGAGTTATGCCAGAGAAGCAGCTTGCTGGTATACTGGTTATTTGGAAATACTGGAGATCAGAAAACTAGAAAAGCCTTTAAATATCTCAGGTAACAAAGAATGCACAGGACTAACAGGTTCTGACAAAACCATGCAACAGTACCGGGAAAGGAAATGTATGTAGGAGGAACAGCGAAATAAGCCTTTTTTGATTTACGCTTTTCAACTGTGTGTAAATGCTGCTCTTGTTTTTGGGAATGGGACTCAACTGAGTGTGGAGCCAAGTAGGTATTATTTATATATTAATCTTTTCTGAGTTGTTGTTATTTGGATTTTCACTTTTTTCCTTTTCTTCCTCCTAAAATTCAGGCTGTATAGTAAGGCAGTCCCCCATGCCTTGAAGTTACTGGTTAGACTTTACGTTTTCTATGTATAGCATTTTTATATATAATTAGACAATTTAAGTATAAAAAACACGCTGAACCCAATTCTGAGGACTCGCCAAAGAATCTGGGGTCCACAAGAGCAAGTCCTGTCTGCTGTCTTGCTGAATTTCTTTGGTACCTAATGTCTGTCGACTTACTCAGGCATCTTAATAAGCTTTTTGTAGTAATTGTTAGGTTTTAAAATCACACTTGGGCAGTCTAAAGAGATATAAAGTTTCTGTGGAGGTTGACATTTGAGTTCCTAAGACTCTATTCTGTCAGAGTTTGAAGGACAGCACTGAGAAAAGGGAAGAATAATGTACAAAAGCATTAAATGGAATCTTATCCAAGATCTCTGTACTGGTTTAATTTCACTAAATTGTTCAGAGTTTGGGTTAAATTGAATAGGTCAAATGAAGTCAAGGAATGTTTAATTCCTGTTTGGCATCTGTTTGCTGTAGGTGTTGACAAGCATGGAGTTGTGCCTGGTTTATTAGTAGAGCCAACCCATGAAGTTATGGCAGAGTACCATTTTACTTTCAACTCAGTTCCTCAGTACTAGGGTATGGGTGGTGGGGAAAGAGAGTAAAATCAGAGCCCTTTGATCAAACCTTGAAAAAACATCCTGTGATGAACAAAATTTTAGACCTGAGGGATCTCTTGACCAGACTGCAAGGCAGATGCCATGCAAAATTCAAAGCCTAATGCACCTCTCTAGCAGAGATCCATCAGGATGCTGCTGTCAAATTGGACATGTAAATCTTTTTTGATATGCCTCATAGCCTTTTATAAGATGAGCCCTTTTTGATAAGGAAGCATGCTAGATGATTCCTTTCAGTTTCATTTTTTTATTATAATTCATATTGCTAATATTGTCCTGGCATTGTATGTGGAATCACCCTAGTTTCTCCACCTATGACCTGAGGGCAAAGATATTATGTTTTTTTTAAAAAAAATCATGATATCATAATGATTTTCTGGCTAGTAAACTATTTTGAGACCAACTCTTTCTTTAAAAGACATCTTCAAGTTTAAGCAATCTTTTTTCATTACTTGTATGTCTTATAAGAAATTCCCGGAAAAGACTACTGCTATATAGTTTCAATTCAGGCTTTTGCAGTTGTCAAGCCTTTTTCATTCATTTATATTGCTTGGAATTGGGAATTCAACTCTAGAATTCTTTCCAAAATGAAAAAAATACATCTGCAAGTTTCATAGTAACTCTCCTAAAAGATGCGTGAGAGAGCAGAGATCCCAGATCCCACAAAAATTTGTCAGCATCTTTTAGATTCTTTCAGAACTCCAGTTATAAGGCACGTTTTTCATCCCTTGATGTTTATGGGTATCTTAATGCTAAAGGACTGTTGCTGAAGGTTATTACACTAAACTAAGGCAGATTGTAAGATTTGTCCATGGACATCGAGTTCATAGGCCTCAAGGTGTCTTTCCCTTCAAATCAGTTTATTATACAAATTCTGCAAATTCTAACTGCCCCTGGTGCTGTGGGACTAACAATATGGCACAGCATATGAATGAGAAAGGTCATGGTTTTTGGAACAGGCACAAGACCTTTTGTTGAACCAAGTACCAATCCTATTCTCTTTTCATTGTCTCCAGACTGCACTGGAATCTCTTACATCTTGTGCAATGTCTAGTGGGGAAAACCTCTCCCACAATTGAAAGTTCTTGACCTCATCAGAAACTCCTGGAGGAGTGGAGAGATGGAATTCACAAACTTCTGGTTGCTTCTCTCCTACTTTCCCATCTTCAAGACAAAAATCCTTCTTTCATTTGAGCATGTTATTGAAAAGATCAACCTTGTACCCCACTCCAGCAGCAGTACTTCATTTCTGCAAGTAATGCCATTCAATGGAGTAATTGTACCACAGTGAAGCAACAAACTGACTTCTCTTTGCCCTACTGCTCTTGCTATGGTTAGACCTTTTAACCACATCAGAAGAAGATTCGAGGGAGGGAAGGGAGAGCAAAGAAAGAAGTTATTCCTTCATGTCTCATCAATATACAAGACAGTCCTTGATAGAAGTGTTATTTTTAGGAATTAAATTGTTGAGAAAGCAGAATAATTTGACTCTTGGAGTGGCATGCATAAAAGTTCTCTCCTCATTTGCAGGTCCCTTATAAAATAAAGAATTCACATATAGGCACAATCTTTGGCAACAGGAAGTTTAGAATCCTGTGGAATTAAAGCTGCTATAAAAAACCTACTTTCACACACGCTTTCTGTCTTTGGTGTGATCTTTGGAAGCAGCAGCAAGAAATAATGACAAAAAAAGGAAGTTAGTCATTGATAATGTTAGAAATCAGTCATGGCTGGAGTATATATGAGCTTTAAGTGACTCAGCACTCAAGCAAACTTGCAATAAGATTAAATCATGACAATACAATGCTTGTTTTTACAGATGATGAAAAAAGTTCTGTCCCACAAGTCATTGTGATGAAATCGAAGAAAGTAGAAGATGACAGCATTGGGAAAGCAGCTTGTTTGGCAAGGAATTTCTATCCAAAGAACATCAGCTTGGAGATGACCTCTAATGAGGTTGTATATGAACAGAGTACATCCATTTTGACATCAGAAGGGTTGTATGATACTATTAAGGTGGTCAACGTGGCAAAAGACACAGGGGTGACCTGCATGGCCAAATTCAACAGCAGCACTATTACAGCCAATGCAACATTGCCAGGTACAATTTTGTGGTACAGCTGCAACTTATTTCTGGAGGCAGTGTCTTCTAGCACTTGCTATTTCTCCTGCTAGTAAGCATTGCCCTGGGTAACCAGCAGAAAAGGGAAAGACATCTGGTACTCAAGTAGATAGAGCTGAAAGATATTTAAAAGCATCTAAGATAAATGATCTTAACTGTAACAACTAGAAGCTACTTCTTTTTTTGGGAAAAAAGACACAATCTTTTTTTAAAATGTACATTTACTTATGACTAAATACTTCACCACATATCAGCAAACCTGCTAGAGCACAACCTGAAATAGCCTTTCTAAAAACAACAAAATGTTGAAGTAGTGGTGTGTCGGGTTTTTTTCCTAAACCACTTTTGATACTTTGGGGGAATGTTTTTGTCATCATGAAGCTCATTCAAATAGTAAACCCAAAACAATTCAGGAATTCTTTTGTTTCCTGCAGTTGCATGAAGAAATTTTCTCCTCAAATTAATGTTAGAATTAGTGACTAGTCATCTAAGCCTCAGACTGTACTGCCCACATGTTCCTAAGGAAAGGAGATACATATATATATATACACACATTTTGTTTAATCCTTTTTAAAATTTGGATATAGTTTAT
The DNA here is from genome assembly GCF_023634155.1 of Falco peregrinus. Taxonomy (NCBI): domain Eukaryota; kingdom Metazoa; phylum Chordata; class Aves; order Falconiformes; family Falconidae; genus Falco; species Falco peregrinus. Next base: position 25,366,967 of record NC_073725.1, on the reverse strand, counting down.
AATGCCTTTTCTTTATCATGCTACAGAAAAGGAGACTGAAGAACCAGTAACAGGGAACGTTTGCAACACCTCTGCTCAAGGTTAGTTACCTAAATAGATTGTGAAGTTACATCACTATGTTGGGGATATCTTCATGGAAATGTACTTTCTCAGGGGTAGAGGAATCAGAATACAGTGTATCATCAAACACAATCTGCCTTTCCAAGGTAGCTAGTTTAGCAACAGGCAAGCAACAGAAAGCAAAAATCCAGTCTAGACAGACATCATCTCCCCTGTTGTTGCCATGTTTATCATCTTTTCCTTTGCTGCTGTTTCTTTTCCTGAAACTATTACCTGTGGGTTTTTTTCTGCCAATATCACAATATCCAAATCTAGACCATGATCTCTCCCATCTTTTCTCTATCACTACACAGATACCAAAGTGGAGAAAGCGAACATGCTGTCTATGGCTGTGTTGGGTTTGAGAGTCCTGTTGGCAAAAAGTATTGCCTTCAATACACTCATGAGTATCAAGTTGTTTCTTTTCTGAGGTAAGGAAGCACGTAGCTTGATCTGTAGAAATACTGGAAGCACATGCCAGGAATGACCACCTGTCTTTGTATAATTCTCTAACCCCACAAGCAGTGATACCTGTTCATCTGACTCTGTTTCCTTTAAATAACTCTTGCAGGTTTCTGGGGAAAAAAACAATGATGACCAACAAAACCCACAAAACCCCCAACAAACACCAAAAAACAACTAATAAACCTCCCACCCTCTCTCCCAAATCACAAAGAAAACAGCCCCTTTCTGTATCAAAACCTCAGTTCTTGGTGGCTGTTTCCCAAATTTCTTTTGCAGCAAACTTGCTTTGCCAGAGCAACTCAGGTATTACCAGAAGTGCCCAAGAGATATCTCATTGACTATTTGAAGTGGCAGAGCACAAAGGCTGGAGAAAAATCAAGACAAATAAGGATTCAAAAAGCAAGGCTGCCAAAACACAAACGTGAAGTAGTGGGAGGAAAGAGAGGAGGGGGGAGGATTTTTAAATTAAGGTATCCAAAGAGGCACAACAGATAGCGCAACCTAAGTTTTGTGAGCCTACCTCTGTCTTGATCTGACAGCTATTGAACAGTGGCACATAGACCAAATTGCATTACATGTAGTTTAAAACACACTTTGCTCTTCCAGACAGTGGGGAAGAAAGGCAACAGCAATCTGAAGAACAGCAGGAGAGAGCATGTACCAGCAGTACAACAGGTTGAACAGCTAACATCAAATCTGCTGACGATAACCATCCAGAAAACAAGGCACCTTCCTTTTAAGCCATTTTATACTGCTGAATCCTGCATAGCTAGTTTATATAGTTTTAAGAGTTGTAACTGCTTTTGCTATTTCTTTTTCTCTGTGAACTGAGGAGAGTGTATTCTTCCTCATCCCCCTGCTAAACAGAAATAGATCTCCCCGCTTTTCTAGCCTTTGCAGATAATTATCCAACCTACTTCAACAGTTTTGAAAAATCCAATCCTCACTGCAGATATGTGACCCTTTTAAAACACCTTTTGAAGGCATGTTGCATTGCTATCTGTAGAATTGATGTATTACTGATTGGAGAATTAAGGCACAGTAGATGCTAATTATAGCTTTAATGTTTTTTAGATAGCTTTAATAACAATAAGTTTCTAGTGTAGATGAGAAGACCTGTATTGGATCTGAAGTGATTCAATTCAACCAGACAATGTTCAACCATAGAAGCATTTCTTTATTAAACCTGTATTTCTTTTGCAAAGCGTACAGCACATGAGTTTTGGGTTACTGTAGTAATAAGCAAAATAAAGTTTTACTTGAGCCAAAATACTGTGGTTTGTTCCATGCTTTTACTTCTGAATTTGAGATGGACATTGCTGAAATCCAACTGTTCTAATGACCACTGGGATTAGAAATGCAGCTTTGATAACCTAAATTTCCTGTTGGCTGAATTTGTCTTTTCTAGACTTTGTACAGGGAAGTGGAGATTCTTTTCGGCACATTAAAAAGCTTCAGTAGGGCCATGAATTCTAGACTTAGGGGATTTGAATGAGGTCTGATCCTTCAGATCACTTTGAAGAGACCCCAGCAAGATATTTTGCATCATGGCAAAAAGACACACATGTCCAAGGAGAAATCAGTCAAGAGCTCAATATGAGCAGGAGGAAGGAAACTACACACATCAGAAGAGAAGAAAACATGGTTTTTTCCACTCACTGATACTAGGAAGAGGCCAACAGGAAATTGTGTTTGATGGAGTGATAGTTTCCACAGCAGCTTGGTTATTAGTTAAAAAGACCCCAACACACACATTCCCCAGCTCATCTTTCTCTCACAAGCAACAAGCAGGATGCTGTGGTCAACATTCATGACTAAGTTACACCATGTAAGATTACATTGTTTTGAGAAACAAGTTAACCACATCCTGAAGGGGAAATAAGGTTTTTCACATGCTGACTGAGTTACTGCTGGCTTTAAGACAGCATCTACAGAATGCATAGTAAGGTCTGTTTAATTAAGCTTTGTCAGGTTAGTCCCTCAGACCCTGCAGACACCTAGAGGAAGACCCTCACCCTATGCAGAAGATAAGTGAAATTTGCATGACAAATCTAAAAACAGTAAAATGCTTATTTAGTGCATTCTACCACCATAATCTAAATCAGAGGGAGGGGTTCACTAGTATTTTTATCCTGATTTTCTGATGACACCCTGAACCCTTTTGTCTTGCACTCCACACATTTTCCCAGTCTCTCAGACAAAATGCAGATTTCAAGTACCATTTCTGTGTCTTTATGCAATCAAGGAGTGACATCTTCCTAAGCAGTCCTTTGTTATGCCTGAGAGCTTTGGCAGAATTAAAATCTGCAACACTGCACAAGCAAAAAGAGGGATCTACAAATGTGTGACTACTGAGGTGTAGCATTGACTCATATAGAAATTTATTAGCCAGGTAACGACTTCAGTCTCTATTGTTCCTAAGCATAGGGCACCAGAGCCCTCATTTCCATCACAAAAATATTCATGATCTAAGTGATACCTCCATGGTCAGGTTTTTCAGACCTCTCTGTGTATCACTGGGAAAACTATCAGTGTGGCAACATCTGTGTCCTCACTAACTCCCTAAAATGTCAGTCACCCAAGTCTGTTATCTAGGTCTCAGTCAAAAAAAGAGAATCTGGTGCCTTTGAGAAGGTGGTTCGAAGCCTTCAGCTCTGTGGATCATGAGAAGCAGGGAATACCCATCGATCAGTCTCTTACCACAGTCCATCACCCACCAACAGTGATCAAAGTTAGTCCTCACTGGAGTGGGATAGCCTGATGGTCAGGCCTGTGGCTCCCCTAAGACTTTATTTCAGGTCAGAGTATATGAAAGAAGAGGGCTGTGTCACAGCTGGCCAAAATAATGTTTCTGAGACATGATGTCAAGGTTGGATACTGAAGACAGTCCAGGCATCCTCATACTGTAGCCAAAGCTGACACAGCCTGTTTTTCTCACTTTACCTGGAGAAAATCATTTAGTTGGCTGTGTCTGGCCTTATTCTGGAAGGAAAGGATTAGTTTCCCAGGGCAAGAAACAACCTATGCTAGCTTAGACTAACTGGAGATGAGAGAGGAAGAGGGAACAAAGTGCATAAGTATGCCCTTGGGGAGAAGAGAGGTATTTGTACCCAGTGAGGAATCCTGGCACCTCTAGGCTGCTCATGTCTAGAGAAGGGATGTCAATGGGACAGGCAGTATGGTACTAGGCCACAAGATCCAGCTAAAAGAAGCAGATACCTGTGCAGACACACAATCCCTTTCCAGCTCTTAAACTTCTAGGCCGAGTCTGCTGGATTTTTTATTTGAACCATTCCCCCTGTTAGGAAGGATCTGTCTAGATCTAATTATTCCAGTTTGAGTTAAGAAAGAGCCTCTTTCCTACTTTCTGTCACTATGACTTCCTGGTTGCCTCCCACTAGCAGTGACTTTTCACTTTACAGTTGCCAATCTGTAATTTTGAGCCAATGCAGAACATGCAGCTTAAGAAAACAGGAGAAAATCTTTGTTTGCAGAAGAAAATCCATAACAGGGAGCTTTTGTACAGCCCAATAGCTAGGCTGTGTTGGTGTGACTAATTCCACAGAAGACGGTAGACTCTGTAGGTTTCCCAGCTGATATGAGCTAAGAGAAAGTTTTTGTAGAGATATTCTGCTCCACAGTAAAATATCCTCTGTTAAAATCAGCACCTTGGAATTTAGAATTATCCCTAAACAGGAAAAAACATATTGTCCTGTAAGAGATCCAATGATATTGGAATAAATTAAGATGATGATAAGAAGAACTCCTGAGTAAAAAACATTTTAATAGTACTATTCATATTATCCTACAGATTTAATTGTGTCCATATTTGATTATGTTCAGATAGCCTTTGAATATCTCCAGAGGCGGAGTCACTACCCCTGGAGATATTCAAAAGCTTTCTGTACATGGTCCTCGGCAAACAGCTCTAGGCAGTCCTACTTGAGCAGGGAAGACCAGATGACCTCCAGAGGTCCCTTCCATCCTCAAGCATTCTGGATTTCTGTAATAATTTTGTCATACACAGAACATTTGCCTAGAAATTTCAAATAAGAAAGCCCAGGTTAAGAGTGTAGTTGTTTGGACAGGAAAAACAAATTGCACATTTACAGTGCAATTCATTACAGAAAAAAAAATGCAGCTTATCTTCCTTTATACTGTAGAGTGATCAGGAGCACTAACACAGCCAAATAATGCTCAAGAAGGTAACTCATGAGATATTTAACAAAAGAGAAAAATGCAGTATGGGACTTGAGAAAACAGTGATAGCAGTGATACTTAGCATCAGGGCTTGAATGCTTTTCTTTGCCATGTCTCACAATGAGAGATGGAGGAAAACTGAGCCTCACACTGTTTCAATATTGCCTGGTGGGAGCTGAGGCCCACAGGTCATGAATAAAGTGTGTTCTGAGCAAGCCCAGGGGAGACATGGCAGACAAGCCATCAGAAATTCAGCTAATGCAGCAACTTAAGGTTACTGAGCCTGAACATAATCTGAAATTTCTCAAAGACAACGTCAGGTGAGCAATGTCTTATGAGAAAGACAAACAGGTGTGGTACCTTTGAAGCGTACAAAAATATTCAGGCTTTAAGGTCTCTTGACATGGTTACAAAAAGCAGTACCACTACTACTACACCAAGGGCACTGTTATTATACCATATCACCTCTGTAATCCAACAACTTCATTTTCTCATGGTTGTGCATACATGGAAATAAGATCTGTCCAGTTTAGGTCTAATAGTTATTCAAAGGTATAAATGAGCATTTTTACAGCTCAGAAAATTATTTTAAAATCACTAGTAATGACTGTAGTTTGACCTTTCCCCCTGTCCTTTTGACTACACTGTTTTTGTGTAAGGGAGTAGTTTTCAAACTGAAGTCCAGCCTAGGGTTAAGAAACTGCTCCCAACAATGTTGCTGTTTTCAGAATGAGAACAACCTCCAAAGATCCATTCACCCGAAGTAGAAGCTTCTTCTTAAAGTTCTCCAAACAGTACTCTCCCTCCACCCAGTGTTAGAGCCTGGAAACAGCTGATGTGAACATCTGTCTCCATATGCAAGCATGCACATCCAAGATGCAATTTGTGGACTTCTATCTTTCTTTCCTTGATGTTAATAATGCTCATGGTTTGTGACAATGATGCATTCCTCTCTGTTCTCACCTCTGGTCTTAAGGATCTATCAAGCAGTCTGGGTCACACAAAGTCACACAACAAATGTACCTGCCTCAGGGGGCTAGAAAATTTTCATCTTTGTAGGTAAAGGTCACGAGTGTGTCTCAGACTAGAGTTCTGAGTGCCTTGAAGTGGTTCATTGTGAGTATCTCCTCATCTCTCCTGTGCAGTTGCTGTTGCGTGGTGCAGTTTTATTTGTTTTCAGTTTCTGATTCACACTCTTTCCCCTTTTAACGCAGGCCTAAGAAACTCACATCATATGCCCTGCTTTCAGCTGGGATAGAGGTAATTTTCTTCTTAGTATCTGGTGCAGTGCTGTGTTTTGGATTTGGTGTGAGAACAATGTTGATAGCACACATGTTTTTAGTTGTTGCTGGGCAATGTTTACAATAAATCAAGAACTTTTCTGTTCCTTGGGCCCTGCCAGTGAGAGGGCTGGAGGGGCACAGGAAACTGGGAGGGGACACAGCCAGGACAGGTGACCCAAACTAGCCAAAAGGGTATTCCATACCATGGTGTTGCAGCACTATCAAAACTAACTATCTGCAACAAGGCTTTTACCATCCCATACCAGGTTGACTTCAATAAGTAGGTCCCGTGCCTTGCCCTGGCATGGACACCTATCCCCCACAAGGTTTCACAAGTTCATTGACTGACTGTGCTGTTGCTTCATTTTCTTCAAGCCAGACCGTCCTGCTTCTTGCCTCTGCTGCATCTGGATTCTTCCTCTTCCAAGGTTCTCTTCCAGCCAGCCTCTCTCCCTCTGCTTCTTCCAAGTCTCTCTTCATCCAGAGTTTCTCTTCCTTCAGTCCTCCCCTTCCATACCCCTTAGAGCTATTTAACTACTTAGTGGGAACCAGCCACAGCTGCACATTATCCATCTCAGCCAACCCAACACCCCTGAAGCCAGCCCACAGCTGTATATTATCAATATTAATTAACCTGCCTCCATCCCTCTATAACTGCTTTACACCATGGGATGTCATGCTGAGTATATAAACTGGGGGAAGAAGAAGGAAGGGGATGGACATTCAGCATTATGGCGTTTGTCTTTCCAAGTAACTGTTATGTATGATGGGGCCCTGCTTTCCTAGAGATGGCCAAATACGTGCATGCCAAGGGGAAGTAGTGAATGAATTCCTTGTTTTGCTTGCATGTGTGGCTTTTGCTTTACCTATTAAATTGTTCTTATCTCAATGTTTGAGATCTACATTCTTTTCTGATTCTTCTCCCCATCCGTCTTGGTGAGGGGGAGTGAGCAAGTGGCTGTGTGGTGCTTGCTTGCTCGTAGGGGTTAAACCACAACTTTATAAAAGATGTTCATTTGGTACATACTAGTCAAGAGCAAACCCATAACCCCTAAAGCTATACTTGAAATCTACTAGAAGTTATAGACATCTATTGCAGTGAAAATGACAAAATGCATGGCTTCCTAGGTAAATTTAAAAGTACTTGGGAAGGATCCCATTACTATATCATCAAAGGTGATCACCCAAGCAATAAGAATTAACAAGGCAGGTCCTTTGCTAGTGAAATTCTGCACTATTTGCTCAGAATGACTGCTCAGTCTGCCACTGAAAGGAATGTCTTCCCTCCTCTGCTGTGTATCAGCAAGAGATTTTTGCTTCCTGTTCCTGTTGCATTGCTTTATGAAACCTCTGTTCCCATCTGCAGAAAAAGTTGCAGCTTTTATCTCTAGCAAAATTTAGAAAAAAATCTGATGTTCATGTGCTTATTGTTCTTATCTAAAGCAAGCTGGTTGCCTGCTCTTCTCCCTCTGCCTCCTACTTTCCAATACTGAGACAGGACAGTACTTTTAGAAAACAGCCAAAATTTCAACGTAGAAAGTCCCCAGGAGTGCAAAACAGATGCAAAGAGAAGATATAACAGATGAGTCGCAGCATTTCTGGGGGACTGTGCCCTTCTAGCATTGCAGCTGGTGCTGTAGGATTGCTGCAGATGTCGAGAGTAATACAGAAGACATACAGTGTCTGTATATAGTTTGGCATCTTGGAAGAGGCATTACCTGAAGAGTTTTCTTCCTTCTGCATACCTTGTTGATCCTAGATGTTAATCTGTAAGATATCAAAAAGAGTGAAGAGTTTAAAATGCCCTTGAGGTCTAGTGTAATGGGGCAGCTAAAGTTCTTGGTAGGATTTAAGTTTGTTTGTATCCCCATGAAGTCCAGTATCAAAATCAGCGCAAAAAATTTTGGGAATGCTTTATTTTGGGAATAATTCAGCTCTTTTCTTTAAAGGATCCCAGCAAGTAAGTCAGGTGGTTCAGGGTGGGGAGAGCATATAATGCACCCTTCCCTTTACTAAGTATAGAAGTATGTGGAAGAAAATGTGGCTTTTTTTACTAACACAATTTTATTGCTTTAGTTTTCCTGAGTATTTCTAAGTCTTACTGCACCTACTGCAATACAATCCTATTTTGAATGAAGAGCTTAAGGAACCAATTTCACCAGCAGAACTTCTATTTACACAGAATGGCAATATTTACAATGCTAAATCAAATTATGTCATGAGACAACTTTCTGTAAATTTAAGCCAACTAGTTGCAGGTTTCAAATGGTTGTATAGGCTTGTATTGTATTTTTTATTATATTTCAAGGACTTTCATTTTTGTCTAGGCATCATCACAGTCATTTCTATGTAAGATTTATTTTGACTGTAGAATAACTACTACTAGAAAGCTACTTTGTTTTTCTGTGGAAGAGTTCATTAAAATGATGATGATGTCTAGATTTCAAATGAAAATCTAAACTACTCTGCTAACTCCTGATACTCTCTTCCTCTGGATACTACTTAAAGAGAATATAATGTTTTAGATAAGATGAGCTGGTTTACATTCCTTTCCCAATAGTTCTTACAGTACTGTTCAATTTTGTTGATATTAGGAAATTTTAGAATTCTATTTCTGCTCCATATACGGCTGTTTTTCTCTGAATTATTTTCTTTTTTGTTTTTCCTTATTTTAACTTAATAAGGTACAGATGCTATGCTGCCATTGTTTTACCTGTTGGCAGTCCTTAGCTCACACCTGGGTCAGGGAACCATCAGGTGTTTTTTAACTGTATGAAGCATTAAATCCTTATTGCTAACAATGTCTTATCCCAGTTTAAGCATGCAATTCTTTTCTGGCTGCTACTGAGCCTCATGGGTATTCTCTAGCAAAAGTTTACAGCTCAGTGCGTGCAAAATTTGCCTCTTCACTTTTCTGTTGGGAATCTGCTGCTTGTCATAGCTTCTCCTCTAAGTTGCAAACGCTTCTAAGCAGCCAGTTTAACTTCATGCTATAGGCATGATGGAAATGCAGAGAAGTTCACAGAGCCCCATATGACTCAGAAGATGCACCATCTGCATTTCTACTAACTAGTGATACCTGCAATCATTAAAATACGATTAAAAAATAAAACCTTATAAATAAAAAAATAAACTCATCACTGTAATAGAAAGCAGATTTCTGCCTGATAAAAGTAAGGTGTTGCATGCCATGCATTTTTGCAGGCTCTTCTAGTTTTAAAAGGGGTGAAACTACTGTAGCAACCAGGAGCTTTGAGACTTGACTGTCAAAAGATTCAACCTCCAAACAGCTTCTTAGATCTTTTGCTGCCAGCAAGTCAGAGCATGGTATGTTTTGTGGCTTCTCATTATAAAAGGGCACATGCTATCCACAATATGAACACATAAATAAAACCTTTTAAGTACTTTCAGGCACTTGTTCACCTCCAGCACATGAAATTTAATCTTACTTTCCCTTGGTGGGCCTGACAGAAATAACATGCTAACACCTGTGTGTGGCTTCTTGATGAGCAAGTCAAAACGATGATAGCTCTCTCCTGTGGCAGAGAACATTAAAAGCACCCAAAGTGAATAAACACCTTTCCAAAAGGTTAAATGGAAAAGTGACATGAAGGACAAGGAAAACTGAATAGCAGGAAGAATATTTTGCATTTTCTTTCATGTTTTTATTTATATATGGGGAGAGGAGTGTTTGTGCTTCCAGCCTAAACCTTTCTTGCTTCTGCAGAAATATATGGCAATTCCCCAAGCAAGATTAAATATCTCTAAGGTTTCAGTGCCCAGCCTCCAAGCCAGAAAGGATGGTAAGCTATAGCCAGAAAGGCTCTGGCAGCACAAGGCAGGACTCCCAGTTTCATTCCCGTAGTGTCTTGGCTTTCTTAGAACCAGTAAGTATGTCACAGAAAGTAAGAAGTTCAGGGATAGTATTAATGTCTCTGTATGTAGACTGCCAGAGAAAAGTGCTTATACCAACCTAAAATGATACACAAGATTTTGTATCCTCTGGCAAATTGTTTCAACACAAATAAATATTTACTCCAACCATATGCAAAAAAGAAAAGAAACACCTATCTGAACTTCTTTCCAACTCAATTCCATGAATATGCACATATCGAAGCCTCAACCTGACCCTTGTAGAAAAGCTTTTTTCTTACTTTTCTTCATGTGATGCCCCAGGGTCTTCTAGGGCTAGAATACTTCCTCACCCTCGAAGGTTTAAGCTGCTTACTTGCACAGCATATTAACCAGACTTGGGGTTTATTTAGTACTTTCTTGCCAAAGGAGAGTAAGGAGGTTTTCTTAAGTTGCTCTTAAAATAAGTCTGAATGCAACATGGCTAACAATGCTTGTTTATTACTACTGGAAAACCCAGCTGGGTGTAAGAGCTATGTCTGTCTGTGATTATAATTGCATGTGCTTTTATCCTCTTGTGCAAGGGTTGCATTTGGAATGAAGAGCATACATATACTTGAAAGGATACTCAAAGCAAAACACAAAATTTCTAGGATTTTTAACTTGTTAAAAGTAATTAAAATACATGAAATGAGGTAAAAAAAAAATCCTTTTTTTTGGTCAACTCCCATCAGTATATTCTTTCCAATTTAAACTTTGTAGTTGAGATGATAAACCAGGCTTTATTTTATTTTCTTGCCATATAACCTTTTATAGATATTTTTAAGAAGATAAACTGATTGTTTTCATGTTATTACTTCAAACAATACCAAACTTCATGAGAATGGTAAATATTAAATAGCTTTTTGTACAGCTGAATGCTTCTGTTGTCTTATACAGCATTAAAAATACATAATAATAAAGATAGTACTTCACTCTGGTGGTGCATAATCTGACTTGTCCTGTTTCCCCAAAATAATAAAAAAAATACTGATAAAATTAAATATATTAATTTAAACTGAATTTCTTTCCTTGACCTCTCCTGCTACCTGCTGGTCAAAGTTTATTGTTCTCACATTTTCAGTTTGATGAAATCCAGTAAATAGGTCAAATGGAAAAAAACCCAAACCCCATAATATGTTTCTCTGCACATGGCACAAATTAAACTCCTTTGCTCTTTGCATTCTTGCCTTGCCAGCAGGTGCAAATGAAAACCCTTCCTATGTGATACAGAAGCTTTAGAAAGTCCACAGTCAGAAATGCACAGGTGAAAGGAGATGAATAGCTGAACTGAGATTCAAAGAAGGTTTGTTTGAAGATCCATGCTAAAAGTTGTACAGTTGTAAGTGATTTGTAACAGAAGAAACACAGTAACCATGGGAAACGTAGCACTGTTTTTGAAATTATTGGTACTTAGAAGGGAGGTTAAACTGTAAGTTGTTCAAGAAACTCATTGGTCTAATGTCCTAGGCTGGAGGAAAGATGTCTTGCTGGGATTAAGGGATGTGTTTGTGCCCTGAAAAGCTGTTTTGTCTAAAGCAGGCCAGGAGGCTAGTGTCTTCCAATGGCATGGATGTCTTTCTAAACAAGGAGGAAGTCTGAAACAGCAGGGAATGCAGTACAAACTTTCTGGCTTCCAGCAATGAAGAGGCTGATAAAAAGATGGATGAATACAAGTGCCAAAGCGTCTGGTGCCCTGTGTTAAAGAAAAGGGCAAGTTGTTGCATCTAGGAAGGCTACAGATGAGATACGCTCAGGAGCTGTGTTCTGGTAAGGCTCTCTGCTCTTTTGAACTGAAGTTTTCTGCAGGGGGGTTTCTCACTATAGAAGGACCAAGCCACATCAGTTCTATCAACTTCTGCCAATTGGATCTGGCTGTTTCTGGAAACAGGTAAGTCTGCTGTTGGCCAGGAATTCTGCATGCCACAAACATGTGTATATAATACTTCTTTAATTTTATTGAACTTTGGATTCAGGGTACCATACATTGGAATCCTTCTCTTCATTAGATGTCCTACAGTCACAACAATGAGGATACTGAGGGATGTGGTCTTGAACAGACATGAATAGGCTTAGTGGTGCAGTCAATCAAGGGGAGGGTGGGTGTCAAAGGACTGGCCTTGGAGATGATCACTTGCTATAGGACTCTGGTAAAATGACTTATCTTTTGGTGTCTACTATGTGTGAAAAAGGAGAGAGAAACTAAATTACTTAATACTTCTTATGCACCTAAATGCTGCAGGGACCTGGAGGAAGATGGAATTACTTAAACAGAAAGACAAAATTGCTCTGTTCTTGCTTTTAATTCTGTTCCATTTATATATTCTATAGTAACATCATTGGGAGAGTTTCCATTTGTTGAATAGATTTGTGTATTTGGGACTCTGTGTGAGATGTTCAAAACTGTTGAGTGATTTGATCTGCTGCTTTTCATCCTTTAATGAAAATCACAGTTTTGCTTCCCCACATTTCAGCCAACTCTTAGTTAAAAAACCTTGACTTTAGTAACAATTGCACGTACAGAGCAGCCTGGAAAGCCAACAGTCTTATATAGAAATAATTTTTGCATGGGCAGACAGAGAGGTTTCCCACCACTAAATGTAAAATTTGAACAATAGTAATTCCTCCCTCCGTCCCTCCCTTTGTCCCTTCTTTACTTCCTATGTTGTACAGTACTTTTGGAAACTGGGAATAGCACTCAATTTAGAATTCCAAATCCAAATTGTGCTATGGTTGACTTACAAATGAAAATTGATCTGGACCTCTTAAGAAAGGATTTTTTTGTGAAGTGGTGTTATACTGTGCTGCTAGGAGTTGGAACCACAGATACTCTTCAATTCAGCCACTACAACTCTGAGTCAAAACATAATCCCTTCTGTGCTTGCTACCCAAGAAAATATCTGATCAGCTTCTGGTCCTACCTACTTTCTGCTTTTATTCACTGCAAGTAAATGTACTTGAGACTGCTTGACTGGAGCAGCACTGATTGGCAAAGCTATTCTGGAAGAGATGCCCAAATTTTTTTTTCAGTTGTTCCTGAATATGCATTCAGAATGCTTTTCTTCTGCATGGAGTGTGACACAGACAGAAAGATCGCAGTCATGAGTAAAGTAAAGGTTATAGAATAAATGCTCTTTTTGCTCTAAAGAAAATCTGCACATATTCAGTTATTTTAGAAGAGTTACTGCAGAATTATTTACTTCATCACAATTATGCCAGTTACCTTCTCCCAGCAGATGAAGTTATGGCTGGATTTTGAGATGTTCATTTTAGTGGATTTTTCATGGTTTTGAATATTTAATCTCTGCATATAATTGTCAAGTTGCTTTAAAATAAAATTTACCAATACTTCTATGTGATAAGGGATAGTTAAAATTAATAATGTAGAATGAAAACATCCTAAATTTCAGGAGAGGACGGATGTAAAGTTTTTGTAAAGGGCGGAGCTGGTGTGGGCGTAATCATTGAGACATTCATATTTGTGCGTGGAATACGGCTAACAGTGCATTCAGGTAAGCTGCTGATTTTTTGTTAGAGGAACATGAGGATGCTATTTCCAAGGGCTTTGCTCCCGTTTAAAATTTGCAAACATGAAAAAAATTGACAGGAGCACAAATTACTTCCCTGCTGCCAATGATAGCAGCCAGTTTTGTAAAAGGAAGATAAGCAGTAAAACCCTGTTTACAGTAGATTCATTCAAAGGTGTTGTCTAATATAGTGATAAAGCAGCTTCCCAAAGTGAACGTTCAGAACACAAAGTGCAGCCAGGTAAGAAAGACTGGAAAAGAAGACTGCACATAGATGGATATAAGCAAAATAGATCATATTATTTCCCATGCATTTAAATAAACTTAAATTAAAATTAAATTAAATTAGCCAGCTGTGTGTATCAACAGAGATCTTTGCCATTAAATCATTTTTTTTCAGTTCAAAGTCATTCTGTAAATTCAGGCCTGCTTTCTGACTAGACTGAGTGCCATTGTCTGTTCAGTCTTACATTAGAAAGGGCTTGAAAGCTACTACTGCCTGTTTGTAGACAGAAATACAATGTAGGATGGTTTGTCCTCTGGGGAAGGATTTTAAGTTATATTTGAGGAAGAAAAAATTGGGATTAAAAATCTTAACAATGCTTCTTTCCTGTACATCAGCAATTTGAAAAAAAGCCAAACCTCGTGCATGAGATTAAAAAATAATTAGATGTTTCAGTCTGCTGCCTTTTTTGGTTTTTTTAATTCAAATGAGTTTTTGCAGAGCTTTCTATAGTAGCAAAGGCACTTGTGACACAACTTTTGTCGAGGGGGTATATCTGATACTATATCCCACTGGGTGTAAGAATTTCTGAATTCTTTTTTCCTGGGTTTTTTTTTGTTTGTTTGTTTGGTTGGTTCTGGTTTTTTTATTATTATTATTTTTATTTTTTTCTTCCTAAAGGATAGGTTATTTCTACTGGAATATGAGAAATACTTATAACTCTATAGGCTCAAATATGTAAATCCATCTTTTCTGGCATACTCATCTTAAACTGCATCTTGAAGATAACTATACAGATACCTATATTTTGTAGTCTAGAAACACTAATGTATTTCTTATGTACTGGGTTTTTGTCCTTATTTATTATATCTGACATTATCATATGCTTCTTGGATATCTTATAAAATAAACTTCTCAAAACCTGAGCTTGATGATGCTGTGATGAGCTTTGGCATGTAGGGACTTAAAGATAATTTCTTCCCTTAATTTGAAACTTGCCACTATCTGTGTTTCCACAAGCAGTGGATGTGTCACATTTCAGAAAAAGAAGTGAATACTCATCTTGAAATTGTCAGACTTGTGAGTCCAGATTTACTCCCTTTAATAAACAGCATTCAAGGTCAAATCTGCTAGCCCAAGATGATTTTGCTTCTATCTCCATCACCAGTTTTTGAGGTGTTTTTTTAGGGTTAATATCTTCAAGAGGAGAACTGTGCTTGAAAAATGCCTGAATTTTTCCAGTCATTGTAGAGAGACATTAGGACACCTGTACTAAGTTTAGTTAACTCACATGTGTAGGATGTCTCTCTGGTCTGTCTCAAGACATCTAACATGTAGTCCAGAGTGTCAGTATCCTTGCACCATGTGAAGACTTAAAAAAACCCACCCTGACTTTTCAAATGAAGATTTTTACTAGTTTCACAGTTAGAAATGGAAAGACCATTAATAAGTAGGGGGAAAGCCTGCCATGGATCAAAACCTTCCATGTCCAGGATTTTGTAAAGCTCTGCTGTGATGTGACTTTGGAGAGTGCAAACAAGAGCTTAAATGCCAAAGAAAAATGCACCTACAAGTAAAGCTAGGTAAGCCTGAAAAAATGTGCAAGGCTTTAGAAAATAAGTACCTGTGTTCCTGAGGATTGCATGCATACAGATTTGGGCCACAGCTATCCAATACTGGTTCCCCATAGAGTTTAACTGATGGTTTGGGTTGTTGTTTTATTCTAAGTTTCCAGAATGGAAATGGAGAATGACACATGGGTCGTTACATTTCAATATTCCAAGAGATTTACCTTTCAATTTATATATAATTTAGGATTTAACAGCACTGGAATATCACATGTTGTTAAGAATTTATGAATGTCATTGCTGTCCCTGATCACTGAAATCTATGGATGAAAAATATTTTTGGGTGTCTTTAGCTTCCAACAATTATTTCTTTCAGTGTTTTGGCAACCAGCAATTTTAGTGTTCAGAAAATATCAGCATGCATAGATTTTTGTCCCAAGGCAGACAATCAGAATTTTAATAGGAGTAGGTAAGAAGTTAGTGTTTTCTAGAAGTATGTACTTTCATTTATTTCTACACATTTCCAACAAGTCAGGCAAAAAGTAGGTTTCATCTCACACATAGTAGCTCAATACATTGGATGAGACCATGGCTGCTCGTGTGATTGGATATGACACAATCCTTAAACAGAAGCAGAAACAATAGGCTGCAGCATTCTTTGGCAATGTTCACAGGGAGCAACTACCTCTGGAATTGAAGCCAGAGCTGATCATATGTTTACCAGCAAACAAGGTACTATTAGAAATTAATTTCATTAAAGCTTTTGTTACTGCATATATCATTGTTCTGAATTCTCCCTGCAACTGGTAATTCACCTTCAGGAATGGAATTAAACTGTAAAAACAGGTATTTTTTCCTAATGGAGAATTGCCTTGTAAATGGTTTTATGGTTGAAAAGCAGATGTATAGATAAGATGGAGTGATAATTACTTTTTGGTGGAAGAAACCAGTTTCCAATTTGAAGTGGAAATATAAGAAAGGGACACATACGTATGTTACAGGATGACGGTAATGTTAAGCCATGAGTCTTATTCAGTAATAAGCTTATGGATATCATAATTTAATACATCCAGTTGCATTTATTTAACTTCTATTCTACGAAAGAAGGAGTTAAGAAGGCAAATATATTTCTCTGGATGTTTTTTGTAAAGCATTTGCTGGCTGTGTGAATACAGGAAGCTTTGGGAAAATAACATTTGGACAAGGGACAAGAATTTTTGTAATACCAAGTAAGTGAGAAGTGAAGAATTTGATATATAAACACTAACAACCAAACTTCCATTTCCAAGGTTCAGCTTTTCATATCAACCCAATTTCACGAATTAAACTTCCATGTGCTTTTTTTTAAAGCATTTGATTTATTTGTAGATTTAGGAACTCTTGTCTCTGTTGCGCTGACTATCCATGAGACTGAAAAATAATGAGTTTTCTTATGCCAATCCCTTGGCTTTCTCAAATGTACTGTGCCACAAGGGCAGCGGTGTGGAATGATTCAGAAAAATCTCCTATATTCTTTTAAAATTAATATATTGGCACAATAATGGCTGCAGAGAAATCTTGCAATGCTAAATACTGTCCTCTTTTTGTATTCATGCTTCATCTGAAATATCTTAAATAGAAAAAAACAGTGAAATGTAAAACGACTTTGCTTTTACAGACCCAGAATATGTACTGAAGTGGACAGTGAAGAATTAAATTGATGCCATTTGTAATAAGATTTGGTTTAGCAAAATTTTAACCAACAAAAGTAAATTTCTGTGGATACAGTCATCAGTACAGCAAGATATTTTGCTTCTAAAGATTTTGGAAAGGCAATATTTAACTCTGTCATTCAGTGGTGATTTGGAATCTGTTAAATTCTTGCTGTA
The DNA here is from genome assembly GCF_023634155.1 of Falco peregrinus. Taxonomy (NCBI): domain Eukaryota; kingdom Metazoa; phylum Chordata; class Aves; order Falconiformes; family Falconidae; genus Falco; species Falco peregrinus. The sequence continues at coordinate 25,349,843 of NC_073725.1, read as the reverse complement.
ATGGTTTATATAAAGTGCCTTGTCACAGTGTGACTGGTGGTTATGGAAAGTTCACTTTTGGTGGAGGAACTCATCTGTTTGTGTTTCCAAGTAAGTCTTTCAGTAAAACCAGTGATCTTAGATCATAGTGTTTCAGAACATCCCAGATCCAGTGACAGTACATTCAGTGCAACTTCTGTGTCCTCAGCAGAGCTGAATGAAGAAATGTGCTTGTGCTTTGGTCATAGATATCTTCTCCCAGAGGTTCAGGTGGAGTGATGAATTGACATTCATCCTAGAAGTGTGCAGCAGTATAAATCAGACAGGATAACTTCCAGTTTCTGTTTAATTCTGTTCTGGCCTTACGATTTCAGTGAAGTACCTTTATAAAGGAGTTTGTATTCAAGGTCTTCAGCATCAGGTTTTCATTTCCAAGCTAATATCTGATAAAATACATAGATGTTCTCAGGGGCTACGAGACAAGTAGCTACTAATTTCCTACCTAATTCGAGACTTCAGCAATGCTAATTCAAAACTGTTGCATTGTCCTTGAAAGCTAAGCGATTAAGAAGTAATTGGAAGTTTAATGGGCCTCCCTTTTATCTTAGATATTTAAGCTACTTAAAATGTTATCTTGTTCTACTAGGTTGATTGACTTAACTGTGTATTGAATGCTGGTGATAAAACGGTCACTTGTGCTGTTGCTGAGAGGCATATACCAGAGAAACAGAAATCAGTAAAGTAAAATGAACTTTCTTTTCACTTCATAGAAAGAAATAAGAACAAACTCATTAATAGGAAACAAATTTCCAGTTTGCACTTTTAGTTTAAAAAAAATGCCTGAGGAAGAAAAATAGTCTAGATAGCACTTCCCATAAAATATTTATATGTATGTGACAGGTTTATTTTTTCATTTTGTTTTGTGAAAGACACAACTTTTTCTCTATATTCAGGTCCTGGGACTCACTAGGATGCTTTTAGCCAAGAAATTCTTAATTTCAAATTTCAGAATTTATTTTTGTAGAAGACTCTCATGCAGTGCAACTGTAGAAGGAAGAAAGAGATATTTGAACAGAGGGTATGGTGTTATGACACCAAGTAAGTGTAGTCTAGTTAACAAAACTCAGCATTTTTACCCATTTCTCTCTCCATACTCTTCAAGGCATGGAGATCTATCTGGCTTTGAAGTTAAAAGAAAAGCTAAGGGGGAAGAGAAATTGAAATCCAAATGTAAACCATAAGACAAGTACTCAGTGGTATCAAGCAGTTTATTCTAGCGAGTGTATGTTTTCACACAAGAAATAAAAATTCTGGATGCTGGTCAAAGGCCAGGGGGCCTAAATTCAGTAAGGTAAGGTGATCACATTTACTGCAGGATGCAAAAATACAGTTTGAAGGGCCAGTTTCACTTTCTCTGCATGAAAGCAAAACATACCTATCTGAAGTTTTCCAAAGCTATTTTGGAAATGCACCCAGCTCCAGTTATTGGTCCATAATGCTAGTAGAGTGGCAGTAGAGTATCATTATACTTCTGTTGTGACAACCCTGAATACTGTAGGAATCTTACACTTGGTTCTCCTGCTTGTGATATGTAGATGTCAGGCTAAATAATCTTAGTAAGTCCTGATTCTTGATCTGTGATCAGAATGTTATTTCTGTTAGATTCTGCCTTAGATTCATAGATGAGAAATTGTGGTTCTGCTGAATCCTGTGATAAGCATTCCTCTTTTCCATATTTTCCAATTATGCGTATCTATCACAGAAATTTCTTAGGGGTATGGTTAATTATTTGACCGCAAGGACAGGTTCTCTTTCTTTCTCTCCCTTATGTTTCAGTCTGCATATAAGATCTGAATTTTTAGTGAGGAACAAAGAACAAAGGTTTGTAGTCAGAGTGCAAGCATTTTCCTGTCCAGTTAGCTTACAGAATGGAAATGTGTTAATGGGTTTTCAAATATATGCCTAGATTTTCTTGACCAAGTTGAGTTAAGTCTGGGCTGGGATCATTTTGATTCGTTCCTGTCCAGATATCATCACAGATGAGGCGTTTCCCTGTTTTGTGTACAACTGCAGAGCAGGAAAGGTTTTTTCAAAGCAGTTAAATGATGTGTGAATTCAGGAGCAAATTACAAGTTGCAGTTTGGCAAAGGAACAAGACTCATCATTAAGCCGAGTAAGTGCATGAACAAAAGTATCTTGGGAAGTATTGGAGACTCATGCTGGGAATTGATCCTGGGAAGGGAATCTCCTTCCATATCTACTGCTTCTAGGGCTGAAATAACACGGTGGGTGGAATATTCAATATAAGGATAGCAGCAAGAAAAAGTCTGGATTTTTTGTAAGGTCTAATAGTAATAGCTTATGGAGAGTTCTTCCTACAGTAATTACAGTGCTATGTTTCCAGTCAGACAAAGGAAGCAAGGCCTAGATTCCCAGCAAAATGAAAACAGTGTAAATCAGCATAGAGTGCCAGAGAGCTGTGACAAATCTTGCCCCAAACTACAAAATTGTCTCATTTCTCAAGCTGCTTAAGCTTCATGGTATTCCTTGGTAGAAAGAGACATTGCAGACAGTATAAAAGAATGGACTTTCATTGTGCTTTTCACATCCCTTCTGAAGAGAACCTCAAGGGCTATCCGTGTGTGGAATCACTTGAGCAAGAAACAGAGAGAGGAGAAGGTGGCAGAAAATTGAGGAGTCTCTGCCCTACAAAAAAAAAAAAAAAAAAAAAAAAAGAGTGATTTAATATGCATTAACAGAGATAGAAGAGCCTGCAGAAGTTCTGCTCCTGTGAAATACTGGACCAGCTGTCCCAGCCAGATATTCTGACTGCTCAGTTACATCTTTCTCTGCAAAACTGTTCAGGACCAGGGAGGGAAGTGCTTCTAGTAATGTTTCTCTCTCCTTTACCAAGGCACAGATTTGAAAATAAGTGTTAACTAGGATTTCTGTAGAGATGTTCTTAGTTTATTCCTGGCTATGTCAAAGCATACCATGCTCTGGGCACTTAATCTTTCTTGATCTGTAAAAAGCATTGACATGAAACCTGCTAGGAAATAGAGAAGCTAGCCTTCATTTTGTGGGAATATCTAACAGGTATTTTGCAGACATAGTTTTATTTTGATGACTGGAGTTTCCTGCTGTGGAACCTGAAATGTGCAGAAGAGCATGGGTTTTCTTGTAAAGGAGCTTTTGACAGTGTGTATTCAGGAAATGCAGACAGACTAATCTTTGGAAGAGGAACCAGGCTGCTGATAAAGGCCTGTAGGTATCTCTTCACCAATATGGTTAGGAAAGACCGAGTACTTTAGGTCTTTTGTCAGATCTTCCTTAAAATACAGAGGGAAGAGCTTCTTTAAAATATGAAGTAAAGGGCACGGGGAAGAAGAGCACACACTAAACGGTTTGCTTTTGACTTCTCTGCCATGTTGATGTGAGTGGAACAGGTCAGGAATCACTGTTGTTCTAAAATCAGCGAAAGACCTTTGTGTTTTACAAATGCCATGTTAGTCAGAAAAACCCTGCACGGGAATATGTTTGAGATTAGTGTTCATGCACAAATCTTGCTTGCTCAAAAGATTAGGTGAAACCGGCTTCTGGGACTTAGGTTTGGATCCCTTATTTGGTTCATTGCCAACTGAACAAACAAGAAAAATTAGGCCCTTGAATTGGTGTTGTCTGGGAATTTACTTCTATTTATTTTTTTCTTGGCTTCTTTTGCTTATGGGTATGGTCCCTGGCTTAGCTTCTGAGATTGACTAGCTGGCTGATCTGTCTAAACTCTTTCTGTAGACCATGAGAAGTTTTAGAAACATCTATGTTAGTTGTTTTAAAAAATGGTGGAAATTTCATCTCACTTTGCTTAACAGTGTGTTCTGGATTTTAAAGGCTGAGGCTTCTTTCCTTTATAGTTTTTCTATAGAAACTTATTACTGTGGAACAATTAAGTTTTCCAGGAAATGACCTTTGGGAAAGGCACAAAACTAATTATGAAATCAGGTAATCTTGAAACAAATAGTTGTTTCACATTATAAATGTGAGGCTGAGATTCTAACCATGGCAAAAATGGTTGTACTTAAAAACTGTCCAAGGAGGTTTAACTGCATTATGCTGACAGGGCAATGGGCTTGATTTTCTACTTCACGTATTTCAGAGTTGTTTCTGTCTTCATTTATATGGAAAAATCAGAGGCATACAACTAGAAAGACATCTTAATTTGCGGTCAAAGCTATGTGACAAGGATGACATCTGTTTTCCCCTTTGATCTATTTTGAAAAACGCATATACTTGTCTGGGCCAAAAGTTGTGTGCAGTTTTTGTTAGTTGGTGTGTCACTGTGTGAATTCAGCATCCAACTGGAAAGTCACCTTTGGAAGTGGGACGCTACTGGTGGTGAAACCTGGTAGGTAGAAACCCTGAAGGAGTAAGGATAGGAAAGCCTATTTCCCTTTTCTATGAAACAGCCATTAAAATTCCATTGTTCTTCTGTGGACAATCAAAGGACAAGGTTGATCTTGCATGAGGGGAAAAAAAAAATTGTTATAAAGCTAAATACCTATTTGGAGAACTGGTCTCTCCTGTATATGTCATTAAGAGATACAACATTTGTGAATGTTCAAAATGAGTTTAATTCAGGTTCTGGAGCAATTACTACAATAATAATTTTCTGGGCAGCTTCTATTGATGTCAGTTGTCCTTCTGAGAGACAGAGAGAGATCATCCATCCCAGTGGACTGTATGCTGCATGTTTCTTTTACTCCAAAAAGAGTATGCAAATCTCTCAGTTATAGCTTTCTACACCTGGAGAGAGGAGTCCTACCACAAATACTCCTTTTCTTCACTACTGTGTGTTCCCAGAAATCTCCCAGACCTGCAGGGACACTCACTGTCCTTTCATTTCAGTTGCCCAGAACCTTTTCCTCATTTATGCTCATAAGCTGGAGTTCTTGTCTCTGCTGGAAAAACTGTCTTACCTTTTGCTCTGATGTTCCTGGTAGGTTTCCATCCAGGTTTTTACTTCTTTACAAAAAAAGTTTGCCTGTCTTGGAAAGCGATCTGAATAAGCAAGGTGTTGTTTGTTTGGGGAATCAGGAAAGGTATTTTTAAGATTTGCACTATGTGCACAAAGGTCCAGGGGGGGAGATCTCTGCTTCTAATGCTGATCTAATTCTGCCAGAGGAATTTTGCTGTTAATCCTTGTAGCATTTTTTCGTATGAATGAAGGATAAAACTTGCAGTCAATGGCCATCTCTGTAAAAACTGAAAAAGATCACCAACTAGGAAAATCTTTAAAGGAAATCTAAGTTTAAGTTCCCAATGAATTTACTTGAGCAGACTAAAAGAAATAACAAGCAGGAAATAGTGAGCTACTGAAGGAGAAAAAAGGCTTTTCATTTTGAAGACAAATACTGTGTGAATAGCATCATGCTCCTAATATATTGTCTGAGTTGAAGAAAGGTGTACTAAGGTACGCCCTCAATAATTCAACTCTGTCAGTAACCTACTTCCTTCCAGAGAAGCAGAGTGAGGTCCTAAAAACATTTGCTGAGGGACAGACATTTTGTGCCATGGCCATGTGAGTATGGGTTGACTTTCTCTCTAAGATTGTGGATGAGCTTGTGTTCCTGTTGAGCTGAAAACCCCTGAGTGAATGATGGCAAGGTCACACTTGGCAAAGGGACAAGACTTCAGGTATTGCCAAGTAGAGGCTGCCACCTTCTTGTAGCATCCTTTCATATGGGTAAAGCTAACACTATCCAGCAGGATTTCCAGCATCTCTCTTCACGGGCTTGTGGCTCATTGGCTTTGGGGTTACACGCTGCCTGCTCTCCATCAGGGCAGGCTTTGTCTCAGGGTAGAAGCAGCAGTCCTCACAAATGCGGTTTGTAGCCACAGGTCCAATAGAGCTCTTAGTTCCACAGACAGACTGGGGTGGGGGTTCTTCACTGCAGGATGTACCTGACAGTGAGTGAAATTCAGTACTGTTTAGTTAATCTGATAGTGCCCAGCTTTGCCAAGTTGTTGGGAAGGTTTTTGTTGAGAGAGGAAATGCTGTGTGACCACAGGAGCTGGTGCATATAAACTTGTCTTTGGATCCGGAACGAGAGTCACTGTTAGGCCGTGTAAGTCCAACACTGCTCCTCTGCTTTCTGCCTTCTTTGAGACCTTTCTTGGGGTGGCTGAGAGCAGCAGTGTGGCTGGGTGCTTGGTCAGTTATGTGTGACCATATTTAGTGACAGGTTTTGTTTGAAGGGAATGTGCCGGATTGGCCCAAACCCACCCTTCTTGCTCTCAGTTTGGCTGGGACAGTCAAAGTGGCCACACGCCTGTTCCCAAAAGTCCCTGCTGTCCCGTGGGGAGGTTATCCTACGCCACTGCTTCCAGCGGGGTTTGTGTTGAGGTGGGAAGCACAGTCGCCCTGCTGCTGCCCCTCTGAGCATTGGCAGGGTGTGCAAAGGCTTGTGGAGAGGTGCTGCTTCTCAAATGGCTTGCTGGGCTTTTTGTTATGGAAGGAAATGCTGTGTGACTATAGCTCTGGCTCTGACAAGCTGACCTTTGGCTCGGGGACCAGGCTGTCCATCCAACCCAGTGAGTGTGCAGCTTTCTTGTGTGTCCTTTGTCAAAAGTGCTTGAGTGTCCACTGGAGCACCCTGTAGATATCCTTGTTGTATCTGGGTCACCTTTCACAGGGGAAGGAGAACACAGGTGCTATTTCAAGGTGCTCTCATGCTAGAAAGTGTTTCCAGGTGGAGGATTTCTGATATTTGGGGAAATGTGTCCTGAGCATGGTGCTCCAGGCTGCTTTCAGCCTAGGTGAGGTGTGGACAGTGAAAGAAGGAACCTCATGTGGCTGAGCAGATAGCCAGAAGGAGGAGGACCCTGAAAAAAGCCAAGAAAGTGCAATTACACTGCATTGAACAACTCTGCAGAAATGTAGCAGGTTTTCACTTTAGTGAGTGTCCTACTTGCCCAGGGTATAAGTGAAACTGCTGCCAGTACCGGTCAACTAGTGGAGGTGTCACCAGCTGGGAAGTAACCCTCTGGGAATCTGTAAAGTGCTCTGCTGTCCTGTCAATGGCTTCAGATTCACTTTTGGCTCAGGTACTAAAGTCACCGTCTTGGCAAGTAAGTGAGTTAATGCCTACATATTGCCATCTCACCCAAATATTCTGTCTTAAGGCTGTGCTCCAGCAACAGCACAGGGCAAGCATATAGGAAAGGAAAGGTAAACTGAACTCTCTGGGGAAGCTTAGGTTATTGATAAACCAGAAAGCCAAGAGCAAGAGTGTCCTTTTCCTCCTTTGCACAACAAACCAAGACCAAGCTGTTTTGGCAGTCTGTCCAGAAAAGTCACTGTGCCAGTGAATGACTGGTATTGCCCAAGCAGCCTAAGAAAGTCATCCCTCGGTTTTTATCTTTCCCTCCTCTCTGTGTTGTGGTTCCCAAAGCCAATGCTGTCTCCCATCCGAGGAGTTTGTCCCACCCCTTGCAAAAGGAAATTGCGGGATGGTAGAAGAGTAGGCTGAGCCTTGGGTTCTTGTTAGGTTGTGTAGCACTGTGTGACCAGCAATGTAGGAAAACTGCAGTTTGGGCCAGGGACGAAGCTACACGTTCTGCCAAGTATGTTTTCTTCTCCTGCTTCTCCGCTTTATGCTGTCTCCTCTTCCTGCATTCCTACTTTTAGCCAGCTCAAGGCCAAAAAGAGAATTCAAAGGCATAAGGGAAAGAAGACACAGAGGATTTGTTTTTCCTAGCCTTGGCATGGCTGGGCAAAGGCTTGTGGAGAGGTGCTGCTTCTGCAGCGGCTTGCTGAACTTTTTGTTATGGAAGGAAATGCTGTGTGATTATGGTTCTGGCACTGGCAAGCTGACCTTTGGCTCAGGGACCAGGCTGTCCATCCAGACCAGTGAGTGTGCAGCTTGCCATTGTTCTTCCATATGCCTCTTGCAAACAGGGTGTTTTTATATTCTTCCTTTTGTGTTAACTTTGCACACCTGAAATGCCTTCTCTCCCATCACAGGCTCTGAGAATGCTTTCAGATGTAGTCTTTAATGAGGTTGTGGCTGGACAGAGGAAATCTCAGCCTGAGGTCTTCACAATTTTTGGAGAAGTGTCAGCTGTGCCTTTCTGGAAAGGTCCTTGTCAGCCAGACTAATGGCTGTAGCAATGTAGCAGAAATTTAGTGAAAACCTCTTACTTGCCTAGGGTTTAAGTGAAACTGGTGCCAGTACAGCTAGTGGAGGTGTCACCAGCTGGGAAGTAACCCTCTGGGAATCTGTAAAGTGCTCTGCTGTCCTGTCAATGGCTTCAGATTCACTTTTGGCTCAGGTACTAAAGTCACCGTCTTGCCAAGTAAGTGGGTTAATGTCTGCATATTGCAATCTCATCCGAATGCTATGTTCTAAGGCTGTGCTGTGTCTTGGTGATAAAAAGAAAAGGCTAGTTGAAATGTGTAGTACTGATTGAAATACTCTTGTAGTTCTTGCACTGGAGAAAAAACCTACCTGTATATAGAAATCTGGACTGATAGGAAGGTGGGCTTCATCAGTTACTCACACCCTAGAATGTGTTCCTGTTTTTATTCCCATTTCTTTTTGCCATTCCAGTACAACAGTGGCTTGGGGCAGGGATCATAAAGGAGTAAGTTCTTCTCATCTTTGATACATGACATGACTATAATCCTGCTAGTTATTCCCATGTATTTGAACATGGGAAAAAGTATTTGGCAAAAAGAGGCTAGAGGAGATCTGTGGAAACCTATATGAGTATTTAAAGCTTCTTGCAGAGCCGGATCCATGACTGACTTTATCCAAGCCCTCCAACACACACTGAGGTTGCTGGATGAAAAGGACCATTTTGTAATGTCCTGTCACATAGTGCTATTACTGGAGGACAAAGAAAACTCACATGGGGAATTGGAACCAAATTTCATGTTACTCCAGGTGAGCTGTCTCTTCTCTGAATCAAGCTGGACTTAGTATAGATGGTATTGTACTCTAGCTTCAAAAGTAAGTGTAGTGGCTTTGTGGAGCAATTTGGGATTTTTTTAGTATTCCCTGGAAAGAAGTGGTAGATTTCCTATTTGACCAATGTGTACCAGCAAAGTGTCCATCCTGCAGAAAGGAAGCAATTGGAAAGTGAAAAAAAAGTGAAATACAAGAACAGAGATGTGTGTGTATGGGGAAAATATCTAGTGGTCTTTAGTGAATGGTGCCAGTTTGGATTTGTCAAGGATGGAGGTGGAAAGGGAATTGCCTTGTGACCCTTCCTTGTGGTATTACTGAGACTGATGTGCAGAGAGGAAAAAGAATAAGCAATGGATGTGGAGGTTAGACGTAGTGCATTGCAAGCCTGTGCATGCAGAATTGTGGGATTTCCTTGAGGAATGTTATTCAGGTGCATTGGGGTGGATAGGAGTGTACAAAGGTTTTTGCTATGGCAAACAACACAGTGTCTATGAATGCCTACCAACTTACGTTTGGACGTGGAACGAGGCTCACAGTAAAACCAAGTAAGATTTCTGAGATTTGGGACAATGAGCTGTTCAGTGGAAAATTCAATCCACCCAAAGTTAATATTTGCTGGGAGAGTAGCAAAATGCAGTTCAGAAGCAGGCTGTTACTAAAAAATGGCAACAGTGATCTCTTGGTTACTATAGTATCTGCTGGGTATTGTAGAACAGGAGAGAGGGTCTACAGAGCAATGATGGAAATTAAACATGCTGTGGAGAGAAGACATAAAAATTGATAACTTCAGTAGGTGCATGCAACTGGGTTTCCTATTATGAGTAGCTTCATGCTTGCAGCATTGTCTATGCAAGCTCAGTGTTCTCTTTTCCTTCCACAAGTTTTAATAAACTTGTTTGGAGTAGGAACTAATCTTATTTCTCCAGACCTGTGAATTTTGCAAGTTAGGTAAAGGCCTAACTATTGGTTAGATACACTCAGGCTTGAAAAATAGTCACAGAAAACTCTGTAGTTTATATCTTCCCTTCATCTGGAATAAAATTATGAATAAGAAAATCGGTCCCTAACTTTAAAGGGGGGGGCCGGTTCTGATAGCTGCTTGGATTTGGAGATAAACAATCCAACAACTGAAGGAAAGAAAATAAAATCCTTTGAAAATTGTGAGTATAATCTTTCCTAAGAAAGATTATTCCTAAGAATTCCTAAGAAACTTTCATGAGAATTTGAATCAGAAACCTCAAGCAAAAATTTTCACTACTTCAGTAATAAAATTTTCAGCCAGAATTGTAGATTCTTCAGAAGATTTTTTGCTTTCAAAAAACCCAATAGTTAAGAAAATAAAAGACTCTTAGAAGACTGCCAGAATAATTTTTTCCCCCATTGGAAGAGAGTGAAAGGAATTGTAAATGCTTCCCCTGTGGCTTAGATGTTGTGTCTGCTTTCCCAGAAATTAAATCCCATTTTCTTTTTGTGACGGACAGCAAACTGAATTGTGGTCTAGGTTTTGCAGAAAGAATGGGAGAGAGGTGTCACTGGTGCTTGGATATTTTTTGCTCATTAACTAATGAATTAACTATGGTCTTGTCTTCCTTTTAATTTACAAACTCTTCAGGGACAGCAGTCTTTTATGGTAGACTTAAAGGAAGGATGCTGGGCTTTACAGTAACCAGTGGGTGAGGTTTTGATGCACTGTGCCCAAATCTCTGTTTTTCTATGAATGCATTTTCCCATTATGTATGACATGCTTTACAGAACATTCCACAGGCTAAGCTAGTTTTTATCATGCAAAACTAGCTACTGCAGACTGGGACATTTGTACACTCCTGGCTCAATTAACCAAGTTTGGCTACAACTGGTTTCTCTTTGTGGTTTGGTGGTGTGGGTTTTTTGGTGGGATTTTTCTTCTTGTTTTTCCATTTACTAGCTCAGATGCAAAATTCTCTGAATGCATGGCCTCAATTCAGGTTCTGATATTTGATATTTCTTCATTATTTTTTTCAGCCTTTCTCACAATAACCATACTATTCAGGTCCTTCTGGTATCTAAGGCAACTCAGGTTCTCTGTGGCTCTGGATAATCAAAAACGGACTATATAGTGCACTTACAGAGTCCTTGCTTTTGTGTGTGTAACTGTATAAACATTAGTGATGAACTTGTGTTGCTGTAGAAGACCTAGTTCTGGAGAAAGATGGAAGGGAGATTTCTGTTGTGTTCTAAAGCACTGTGCAGACTTTGGAGCATGTGACAAGCTCATATTTGGTAGTGGCATCCCTCCACAAAGTGGACCTAGCAAGAATTAATGCAGCATGAAGTGCAGCCTGCAAAGGAGGGTGGACATTCCAAGAGAATAGAGCAGAAAGGTAACACAGACTGGTGAGATGCAACAGCAGCAGTCAGAAAGCTTCTAAACACTGTCTGAAAAGTTGTGTATGTGCACACTGATTGACAGATGCTGCTATTGTGTGGAGACAGAGGAAAGAATCAACAGAGTACTAACTAGGTGGTGGACAATAGCTAGACTAGTGAGTATCAGGAATTATGAAGCAAGCAATGGAATGTGGCTGAAGGAAGTGGTTTTTTTCACTATATGTGCTGTGGAGGTAGCCAAAAATGTTGGTTAGATTATTCCAATAAGAACCTTGCATTGCCATGTTCTCAAGTCTTAATCCAGTACATGGGCACACCAGTGCACCATTTTGCAAAGCATAGTGTCACAGTGTAAAACTGTGGGTTATGGCAAGCTTACATTTGGAGCTGGAACCAAACTCACGGTTTCTCCAGGTATGTCTGACTTCTTAAATGAGATTCCTCTTGGAACTGTTTCTTTCACTTTGCAAGTTATTTTGCCTATTTCACCACTCCACAATATGTTAGGGATAGGACTATAAATTTTCAACTAATATAAGAGCAAGTGATTTCCATGGCTGCATATGTATTTTCCCCTCCCTGTTTCTGATGATGAACTAGCCATAGCAGAAGTGTTACATCTGCAAGAGGATTTTTCTTGGAAGGTTCACAGGAATTGGGCTCCTAAATCAGAAACCTTCATGTAGAGGAGAAGGAAAGGGAAATCGGGAAAGCCAGCATGGGCCAGCAAAATGCAGAGTGATGAGACTAGTCTCATAAAGCTGTAGCAGGTAAAAAGGACTTTTCGTGAATCTTACGTGACTGCTAATATTTTAATATAAAAAGACTCTTAATTGTATGCAGATGCAAAATATAAGCTTGTATTGGGTCTTTGGACTCCTCAGTAAAGTTATAATGATGGGGGGGGGGGGGGGGGGTTCCGTTGTATTATGAGGCATTATATACATACTGGAATCTCAGGAAGCAAGCTTATCCTTGAGAATGATCACAGAATCACAAGTTTGTGAACACAGCCAGCTAGTGCTGAGGAGTGTGAAATTATCTTCCCTTCAACATCTATGTGAAGCTTGGAGCACATTAGAAGTGAAGCTCTGAAATTGTTGGAGAACAGTGTGACAAGTCTTAAAATCTAGGGGTGGAATAAATACCCAGACAGAGGGGAAAGAGGTAGAGAAGTAAAGTTCATTACTGAAGGACTTCTGTGGAAAGATGGAAAGGTGACCCTGACCACAAAATAATTTTCTTTGAATGAAAAAGCATGAAAAAAATGTGTGATTTGACAGTTACTGCCACAAGTGTTTGAAAAAAAAAAATCCCCCCAAACCCCCATGACTCTTCCCCTTGGAAAAGGGAAAGAAAGTAAGGCAGATCCTGAAATACCGATGTTTTTTTGTAAATATATCAATTTTTCTGAATTTCTTAAGAATAATTTCAGAAGCATTAATACCTAAATGCTTTGGGTTTACTTTTGAAAAATAATGTTTCCATTTCTTAAAATGGCAATGATTGTTAAAATAATTTCAAAATAATTGCATACTGAAAGTTAAAAAACACAGCAATATAAAGAAACTATTCATTCTGAATACCTCTGAGGAAATTCCTCATATTTCAAATGAGCCTCCTGGCCCTGTTCAAAAGCATCTGAGAAAAAGAAGAATCTCAGATTTATAAGAAGCTGTCAACAAGCCAAAGGAGCTATAAATCAAGGCTCTGCCTAAGTTCATTTACATGTCCCTAAATTTACTATTATGGTAATGTCTGTATTCGGCAGCTCCAGATCTCACTTTGGCCACACTGTAGAACCTAAGAGCTTCCTGAATGTATACGGAAAACTTACTGTTTAATGGCAGAACAAGCAATGGTCTTCCTCCCTCAAAGAAATTGCATACCAAAAAGTGTGCTTTCTACTTAAAAGCAGAACGGCAAATTTGTTCTGGAATCACTCTTGACTAATTCAGATGGCAAATCCAAGACAGTGGGACGATGGAGTTTGTATTATGCTATTGATCACTAGGTGAGCTGTGAAGTTATAGTAAATAAACTGATTTTTGAGAGAGGAAACTGACTGGCAGACTAAATAAACAAGGAATGAGGTGAAGAATAGAACTTGTGATGTGGCTTTCTGGAAGCAATGGGATAAATATGATGGAGGAGAATATTAAGGAACAGTTGTTTGGAAGTTTGAAAGATGCAAAAAAACACATGAAAAGAAAGTTAGTTGGAAGAAAAATCCTAGATAGATGGATCTGTCTAATCTAGAGATAAATAGGATTTCTTTTGGTGGAGTTTTTCACTGTTGAAGGCTCCATTCAATAACACTCTGGAAATTGTAGAGGCCTGTGTTATTGTGTGGCTTTGGAGGTAGTTACAAACTCACATTTGGATCTGGGACGAGACTTCTGGTTTCTCCAGGTACATTTATCCTGATTTTTTACCTAATTTGCGAGATTGGTGTGGATACACACCAAGATATGGGAAATGGCAGCTGTCAAAGTCATAGTAGCCTGACATCTCATCTTAACCAATGGAATTTTTTCCATGGCAGCTGTCCAAGCAGTCTTCCTTGAGGTAGCTGCTGGTAAGCATGTGCTTTCAGTGCTTTTCCATCAACTGCATTCCTGTGATAAACTAAGACAAAGCCCGGTTTTGCTTTTCTGTCAAGTAAGTAATGTGGAATTGTTTTCTCCTAGGGGTAAATGCATGCCACTTCCATTGGACTCAAGCAAAGAAATGCATGATATAAATGAAAAAGCATTGAAATACCAGAATGGCTATGTCCTGGTTTCAGCTGGGATAGAGTTAATTTTCTACTTAGTAGCTGGTACACTGCTGTTTTGGATATAAGATGAGAACGATGTTGATAACACACTGATGTTTTAGTTGTTGATAAGCAGTGCTTGCTCTGAATCAAGGACTTTTCAAGTTTCCCATGCTCTGCCAGTGAGCAGGTGGACAAGAAGGTCGAAGGGAGCACAGCCAGGACAGCTGACTCAAGCTAGCCGAAGGGATATCCGTAACACAGAACATCATGCTCAGCATCTAAACTGGGTGGGGTGGGGTGGGGGGTGTGTTGGTTAGGAGCCGCTGATTGCTGCTCAGGGACTAGCTGGGCATTGGTCAGCAGGTGGTGAGATATTGTACTATGCATCACTTGTGTTTCTTCAGTTTTCTTCTCTTTTTGTTATCTCCCTTTTCATCAGAAGGAGGAGCAGGAGTAGTAGTATGTTTAACTTTTTCAGTTATTAAGCTGTTTTTATCTCAACTCATGGGTTTTACCTTTTTCTGATTCTTTTCCCGATGACATCAGGATGGGAAGTGAGTGAGTGGCTGCATGGTACTTTGCTGGCTGGAGTAAAACCATTACAGGCTATATATAATATATTGCTGGACATGAGCCATCAATGTGCACTCACAGCCCAGAAAGCCAACTGTATCCTGGGCTGCATCAAAAGAAGCATGGCCAGCAGGTTGAAGGAGGCATTTCTGCCCCTCCACTCAGTTCAGGTGAGGTGTCCAGCTCTGGAGTCCTCAGCACAGAAAAGACATGGACCTGTTCAAACAAGTCCAAAGGAGGTCCAGGAAGATAATCAGAGGGATGGAACACCTCTCCTATGAGGAAAGACTGAGGGAGTTGTTGCTGTTTAGCCTGGAGAAGAGAAGGCTCTGGGGAGACATTACTGCAGCGTTTCCATACTCAAAGGGAGCTTGTAAGAAAAATGGGGACAGACTTTTCTGTCTGTTGCAATAGGACAAGGAGTAATGGTTTTAAAATAAAAGAGGATAGATTCAGATTAGATATTAGAAAGATTTTTTTTATGATGAGGGTGGCGATGCACTGGAACAGGTTGCCCAGAGAGGCGGTAGAAACCCCATCCCTGGAAACATTCAAAGTCAGGTTGGACAGGGCTGTGAGCAACCTGATCTAGTTGAAGTTGTCCCTGCTTATTACATGGGGATTGGTATAAATGACCTTTAAAGGCCTTTTCCAACCTAAATCATTCTATGATTTTGAAAATACCCACTTATGGTGATTATCACCATTTTAGCTGGTTTTTTGCTTGTAGCAGAATCCCACCAAGGAACAGTATGCTTCGTTTTGGTATTAGTGTTGGAATGGGAGTTGGCTGCCTTTTATCTGGTTTGTCTGATGTACAGATACTATATTATCCACAATATTGCAAGTGGATTCTGTTCACGACTGGGACTTGAATCCAGAGTTACTGCGCTGTCGTAGCTGCAAGGCCATACTTAATGCTTACTTCTGCTACTGCATATCTACGTAAGTGAGGGTATAGGAATCCTGACAGAGTTAGAAGGCTCAGATTGTCTTTGCAACTGCCTGAGAAGCTCTAAGATCTAGAGAGGATTACAATGTGCCAGTGAAACGTGTAAGGAGATAACTGTAACCAAGATCAAAGGGGTTCTTGCAAAGTTTTCCTGGGTCATGTGAATTATGGGGGTGGAAAAGGATACAAGCTGGCATTAGGAAAAGGAACCTTAATGGTGGTCAAGCCAGGTGAGTAGTAAATGGTGAAACATTGAGGAGGAAACTTGCACTGGAAGGCAGCGGCCCTAACTACACAGTACAGTGAACAAGAATTTTAGGTGATGTTGCAGATGGAAAAGCAGATTGTTCCTAGGACTGCCCTGCAAGGTGTAATACACAGTTGTAACCAGTGAATGAATGAACATTCTGTTCCTGATAATTTTCTAGTAGAGTTCTTTGGTACTTTGATGGTGACTTAAATCAATGTGTTTTGTCAATGCTGCCTTAAGTTATTCCCTGCTCTGGAATGTCTGTTGACCTGGTTGTCATGCATTGCAATAACCTGTCTACATTTTTGTAGAGACTGACACCAGTGTGTCAGTCAGGGTTATACGAAACTCGCATTTGGAACTGGGACGCAACTTCTTGTTACTCCAAGTACGTTTGAGCTTTCTGTTTGGTATTAAGACTAGGACTTGCAAATAATTTTTTCCTTGGGTAGATGGACTAGGGATTTTTGTGGAAGGCTGTTTCAACTTCTTTTCAGCTTCCTTTAACAAAAACCAGTTGGAATAGAGATGCTGTCTTGTAATCCAAGTAGTGCTTGGCTATGGTGTGGCAGTGACGCATTGCAGGAAAGAACTGCTAGAAAAAATGGTAATGTTCACACAGGCTTAACAGTCATGGCATGGTGCAGTTACAGTCATGGCATGGTGCAGTTACAGTCATGGCATGGTGCAGTCACACATAGAATGCTGCAAACAGTTCACACATGGTTGAATGCTACACAAACAGTTTAGCACTTTCATAGAGTTTCTGTCTTTTAAAGTTTTCGGACTTGATTTTTGCATGTTTAAATGCCATAGAGAGTGGATTTTTAAACTCAGCCTAAGAGCATATGTCATGATATTTTGGTTCATAAATCCAGAAATGAAGTCCCCTACTATATCTATAAAAACTGATGTTACAGGGTGAGCAGTCAGGAACTAGAAAAATTGTATTTGGAAGGGGAGCTACAATTGTGATGTATGGTAACTCCTTTCCTTTCCTCAGTTATATTTTAAAATACTTTAGAAACTTGAAAAGATGAAATGAAATTTCAAATATCTTTGTGTGTCATCCTCTGGTAGACAGCTTTCTCACATATTTTGGATGAGGAGCCATTGGAATATGCAGCTGGTAGGCAGGAATTTATTGCAATGGCTTCTTGTTGAGCGGGAAGCCGAAAGATACAGTACATCTGTGTTTGGAAGAGGGACTAGATTTAACGTCAACCCAGGTGAATAAGATTTGGAGCAGGATGGGCTATGAAGGTATGAGAGCAGGAAGAGTGTCCACTGGTTAGTCTTTCTGAATAGGTCTACCTTTAGGGAGAATGAACATAAACACTAGATGATGAGTGGAGGAGTTAAGGCTGAAAGAAAATGAACCCAGGATTATTTATCAGCAGAGTGCTTGTGAAGATGGAGCAAGGAGATTTGGAATAGTGGGAAATGAGACAGCATCATTGACACTTAGGTTCATGATGCTGGCATATCAACTTCTGAGTCTTGGTGGACAGTAGTAGTGTTTTGCCTTAAATTGAGGGGGGGGGGGGGGCGAAATTCAGAGATACCTCTGGTTCATGGTTAAGTCTTAGTTTCACACTGCATTGTGAAGAAATTTTCCAGGTGGCTTAGACTAAAGTATTTGCATGATTCAGACTGAGGTGAGTGGGAATCTGGAGCTAGGAGAGTAATTTTTGGAAATGGCACAAATCCCAAATAAGTAATCTAATTAAATATACCCATTAAATAGACTGATCAGGAAAGAATATGATTTTGCTGTGAAACAGACATCTACATCTGAGGCAATTCCTCAACTGTAAGATCAAAAGTTCTTCTGCCTTTTTGCTATCAACATAAAAATTACCTTCCACTTTTTTTTTTTTAGACTAGGATTTTAGATTGATTCTTTTGAATGCTTTTTTTCTTACTCATTAAACAAATGTGGCTGTTGTGGGGTTTTTTTTGTTTGTTTGTTTGTTTTTTTGGCTGGTGCTACATGAATAGCTAATCTCTAATTCAGAAAGTTTCTTCTTTTTTAGTTCACATTGTTTGAATTGAGGGTTGGACTAAATGACTTTTAAAGTCCCTTCCAACTCAAACCATTCTAAGAGTTTATAAATTTTTTCCTAGAAACTAAAACTGTGGCATATAAAATTGAAAACTTGTTCTGGAAATGTAAAACCCACTCTGATTCTGGAAGAAAAAGCATGCAAAGGTATTTTGTGAAAGTGACAGAGGTTCTCAGGAGGTTCATGAGCAACCATTTCAAGTCTTTTTGTTTCCAGACAATGGTTAGATAAATGGATTAAGCCATCTCATTCACCTGTGAGCTTTAAAGGGTGGATTAGATAAGCAGAATTGTTCATTCTGATCCCCCAAAATCTTTCTTTAACATTGTTGACAGGAGCAGCAAAGGAAATCATAGTAAATCTTTCCTGCAGTTTAGGTGATGCATGAGTAAATCTCTGCATGAACACAAATAAGGCATTGTTTCCCACTATGAAATGTAAGGAAACTTAATCTCAACTTTTCCTTAATGTGGACACATGCTATAAGCTCAGAATTTATCTTGTTTTGATACTAGAGAACTATTTAGTCCATTGAACACTTAATTTCTCCTTATATACTGGGTATTTTCCTCTACTAATTCAGCTTTAGTCTTGGTTCAGCTAGAAATCTTCCTCTTTAAAGGTTTGTGAGAAAGGCCTTGGATGGTTTTTGTGGTTTGACTTCCTCAAGTGTAATTACAGAGGCAACAACAAACATATTTTTGGGATGGAGACCAGAATGATGCTTGAACCCTGTAAGTGAAGCAATATACTCACATTTGCAAATATTGAATCTCTGTGCAGTCTTTGTACTTCAGATGACTTAGCTGATGCTGCACTAGGATCTGGCGTCTTTTATCTGAATGCCTCCAGACACAAGCACTGGAAGTCTTGAGAAAGGTTCAGATACCAAATGTGGACATCTAGCCTTGCGGCTGACATCCTATCATCCATGCAGGGCCAGCAGATTTCACAAAAGACCTCTGGTAGACCTTTTGGAACCTCCATTGGAGGACAGCTGGAAGACATCACTAAAGTGCTTGTTAAGTCATTAGAGTTGCTCCTTTATGGTCAGGATTAGCCTGTATGAGTATGTGAGGGGGCATATATTTCCTCTGAGTTGGGCCATAGCTCCAGATTTACTCTAGCCATGGAATACTGTGTCTCAGGTTGAGGAATGGTAAAAGGATCAAAGACCCCTATCACACCAATTCCAGTCTGACCAGAGATTCAGAGTTTGCTTTGGCAGGAATGGAGAATGAGAGAAATCTCTGTGTAATACAAGCTGTTAAACCACTTCAGGATTACTACTGCAGCTTGTTTGGAAAAAAAGCCGTATGTCTCAGTCTGATGTTGGAACAGACTTCTACTGCTGTCTCCCTGAAATCAGACTCTGGAATTGGCTTCCTCTGTAGACTGGTCAGGAATAGCATTTCAACAGCTCCTGTTCTTCATCTGGAAGATATCCTTCAGTAAAGATGAAATTAGGCAGGGTGGACAGCTAGGAGTATCATGATTTACTTCTCAGTCTTTCCTGCAAATACCTATCTTTTTTTTTTCTTTCTTTCCTGCAAATACATAGTCATAAATATCTATACAGTATCTCCAACACATCCGCCAACTCATTGAGACAGAATAATAGGAAACATAGGTCACAATGCTGTGGTTGTAATAGCTGATATTTACCAAGACTATCTGCAGACTTTCAAAACAGTGTGCAAATATGCAAAGGAATTTACCAGAAAAAGACTCTAGTACCAGAACAAAGCCAGCAGCCACTCTGAGCAAGAATGAGAAATGAGTATTTTGCAAAACAGATGGTGCTGAAGCTGCCTGAAAAACACAGAACTTGTATTTTTATCTGCTCAAGATACAAGCACTGCACAGATTGAAAGGGAGAAAAACACCTTAATTTGGAGAAAGGTAGATAGGTAGCTTCTCAGAAAGCATCATACTCATTATGAGAGAGAAGCAGAACAGCTCTATCAGTTCCTCCTCTTCTGTTTCATATCCATGTACTCCACGACAACGATGTACCCTGGTTTATCTGTACTTTATACAGGGATCTACCATCAAGCTTTTAATCTGCTCCTATCTTCCTCTCTCTAACAGACAATCACTGAAATCTATTTCTAAAACAGTAACTGGGAGTATGGGACGTGAGGAGTGGGATTGAGGGAGTCAGAACGTACATTAGGCCATATCCTGTGTAGTTTAGAAAAAGACAATCTCATCAGGTTTTTCAAAGCCAGGACAAAGCTGGGATTGGTGAACTGCAATTCAGAAGGGCCAGAGAATGAACCATTAGGCTTTGTGGATTAGTTTTTTTCTGAGATCATACTAATAAAGAAGTATGGCTATTTCTCTGAGGTGCTGACAACTGGCAACTGAGCAGATGAAAAGCACTTACCTCAGTAATAGAAATAGGATCTTCACTTGTATAAGATATTGAGACACTTTCTAAAAGCCAAGATTTAGTCCAAACTGTCTGCATGGGAAGAAATTCAAATTTCTTCTTCTGAGAGATATGCGGTCTTTAGTATTTCTAAAATATAATAATTTCTACAAAATAATAAAATACAATTTTAGTATTTCTACAAGACCCTATACAATACGCTACAATACACTACTTCTCAGTGCGGTGTGTGAACAGGGACAAAGCAAATATTAATCTAAACTCTCAATCCTACATGATAACACTTTGTTAGTTTATAAATGTGAACTGAAGCTCCGGTTCAAACCTGTGATTGTGAAGTCAAATGGAAAATGCAGCCAGAGGGGTGCTGAGAGCCCCAAATCTGCATCTTGACTACAGTATGTTTTTAATGATATTTCATCTGTTCGTTGTTAGAGCACTGCAATGCACATGCCATTTTACTATTACACATGAACAAAGATTTAGGAAAGCACCTTTTCAAAGAATAAGACTTCAAGAGCTGGACAAGATGAAATGTATGCTTAAAGTATAAGTTTACAAAGCTAAATGCGCATAAAAGAATTTAACCACAGGTAGCGTTTTGATATGTGTGGAAAATCCTAGTCTGACTTGCTAGCAGATTTGAAGCAAGAAAACAGAAATAGATGCCAGGTGTCATATCTGCAGCCTTTAGTTCCCCAAACACCTCTTTTACAAGGTAAAATCTAGTAAAAAAAAATCTTGCACCACTGTCAGATGGTGGAACATAATGAAACATTAATCTGTTTTGTCTTTCTTTCCCTAAATACAACCATGTGTTCTTTGCAGTGGCTTTCCTAGCTTTCTCCCATAGGAACAAAATTAGCTAAACTGCTGGTAAATGTGGACATCCTTAAGACTTAGTAGTTTATCCACAGTCCCGCAGGACAGGCAAAAGAAGTGGAAATTTGAATGTCAGTGGTGGATTTGACTACACATTTGCAGAAAAGGCAGAATGTCCCTGAGCTGCTCAGTTCTTTCCAGACACATTACATGTCATTGTAGCAGTGAAGCAAGAGTGCTCTCTGCCCATTACACACAAGTCCTGGATGCACCCCAGACAAGATCCAAAAGGAAGCCAAGGCTGCAGAGCAAAGTGGACTGAGCTGTTACAGAGAGGGATGACTAGGTTAGATATGGACATCTAGAGTGTGGGTGCCCACGTGAGTATCATTTGAGATGTTCTAGGGATCTTGCCTGATGACTTTCTCTGTCTCACAATATAAATCAACATAAGTCTCATGTAGCTCTTGCATCATCTGCTGTGGATGCCTTGGTTCTCTAAAGGTGTCCTAGTACAAGATCCCTATGACCAGGCAACTTCCCACCGGAATCATGCAAAAACCTCACATAAGTGTCTGTATATTAAATTGAAGTAACTATGACTGTGTACTCTCATCTAATGCCTCTTCTCCATTTTCAGATGTTACACCATCTCCTTCAGTATACAAGCTGATCTCTAAAGATGATGAGGATTTGGAAATGTGCCTTATCACAGATTACTCCCCTGGAAAGCTTAAAGGGACTGATAAGCAGACAAGTGCTGTTGTGGAGGTGACAACATCTGAGAGCAAACCAGAAGCGAGCTACCTGTCAACGTACTGGGCCAAGAAAGATAAAATGTGGTGTGGTGCAAATCATGAGGGCTTTGGAGAACTGGAGGCTGAGGATCCTGAAAGTGGTAATGGCATTGTTGGATGTGTGTACATGGCTAAAGTACTCTGGTGTCTGTGCTATTAGTATGAGCATGACTTGTTCACGTCTCCCAATCCTGCAAGCAATGCTGAATTATGCTTCCACACTCCAGAGGAATCTTGCCTTGTTGCTCTCTTTTGCCTTCCTCCTTGATGGAAACAAGATTAAGGGTCAAGTAGACTGTCACAGCAGAGAGATCTTAAAATCACACTATGGGGATTAAAAAGCTTGAAATTCCTTTGTCTGATGAGACACCAAAGTTTAATTAGAACATATGTTATGCTTGTCCTGAAAACAGCAGAAATGGGTGTTTATGGGAGGGTTTACTGGCCAGAAACTCTAATCCAGCCCTTCTAAGTAGAGGTAGCTCTATGAACTTATGAAGAAGTACCTTTCTGTTATTAATTAAATTTATTGTTACTATCTGCAGGTGCCAGCACTGTCTGCGTTACAGGGATATCTCTACACTTCAGGACAGGTATGTACACAGCATTTTAGGAGTAAACTTGACCTGATTAGAGGAAATGTCTCCCCAGGTTTTTGCTAATGTTCCTTGTTTGCAGAATTCCTGTTGGAGCAAAAAAATCAGACTGGAAATTTCCAAAAGGGCCCAACAGGCTTTAAACATCAAGGCTGAAAGTCATTGGGTTAATGTAGTCTTCCGGATCTGAGCTGGTAGTTTTATGTGACCAGTGTAAGCCAGTGCCTACCTGCTTATGCTAGGACCAGCCAAACAACTACACCCCATCACATAATGATTTAAGGTACTGATATGAGTCAGCCTTGCTGGATGTTTGTCTGCATTTCACACTTCAAAAGCATTGTTTTTATTTTTGGTTGTACAAGCACCTAATAAACAAGGTGGTTTCTCCAGTGTGTGCTCAGAAGCAGGGTTGCAGTAAAGATACTGTGCACCTCAGCAAGCTTTGCTGCAGCTCATGGCTGTGGGAGTATACTAGCCAGTGCTGGAGCCTAAGCAATTGCGGTTCCTGCTAGTTCAAAGGAGCTGAGCCTGCCTTTGCACTTGCCCTGTTTGCATAATAGCTGTACTTTTGCAAACATGCAGCCTTGCTGAGAAGGAAACAGCCAAATGTTCACAAAATACCACTTCAGAAAAATACTCATCAGTAATTTGGCTGATTTGATCAGTCATTTCAGACAATTTGTCAAAAAGAAACATAAAGTGACTTTTTGATGACATCTCCCTTCTTCCCCAACATAGATAAATGTATTTTCAAATGAAAATGGCTTTGCAATTTAAGATTAATAGAAAAACCAAATAGACTTCGTGTTCTTTGAATAAAATGTTGAATAACTTGTTTTCTCCTTGCCCATCTTAAAAAATTTTAGGGAGACGGAGGAGGGATGCCTCTAGCATCCTGGGTTCATAATACTCTGTAATTAGATCAGCTAGATGTTGGCAGACTTGCATATTGGATAATTAAGTGGCTATTGAATGAAAACCTGGCCCTTGAAACATGAGCTGGAAGAAATTAAAGTCTATCAGTCAGAGAGTCCTGCTCACTGTCTCATTAGCCTTCCCACTAGCTGACTCAATCATGCAAAATGGAACAGCTTCATTAAGAAGTGCTTTTAAATCTGTCTGGAAGTGAGGATATCTCAGTGAGGCTGTCCTGTGACTTTCATTCTTTATTACTTTTACAGATGAAAATCTGAACATGTTGTCCTTATCACATCTGAGCCTGAAAATAATTTCAATGAAAGTAATAATTTTTAATGTGCTGATGACGATGCTTATGCGGAAAAAAAAGTGAGTATGCACGGGGATGGTAAGACCTCTGACAGAAAACATCTCGATCACTTCATTAGCTATGATGTTTCTTCTCTCTGTAGTAACTGTTTGTGCAGTCTATCCATACACCTTATGTCTACCAACAGTAAGATGCCTCTGCTCCTTTGGCCATATCACTGGTTTTGCACCCCCCTCAAGTCTGTATACTTTTCCTTATCCACCTGCAAATTTAACTTTTTTCTTCTTTCTAGACATCTCTTTCATCTATTTCTACATCCACCTCTTCCCTTGTCTGCATTCATCCATCAGGTTCATCCCCTGACATCAGGGAGTTTGATGTTTATTGACTTTAAGACCTCAGACCTAATATATTAGTTTTAGTGCAGTGTCTCTTTCTCCTCTTTCTATTGTGTAGACACTTCAGGTCCACAACTGTGTAGCTGCGACTGTATCCCAAATAATGACTTTAAAATACTTTTATTTTTTTAACAGGAATGAAAGTAACCAGATGGTGCAGTCCTGAGGTACCAAAAATACCTGCTAAAAAATCCTTACCAGAGCATCGTGTGCAAGAGGGAACACAGGCATTCCTGTTGCAAGGGATATCACTTGCTTTTTCTGTGTATCTTGCCAGCCATTGTAGTCTAAATCACTTTATTTGCTTTGTTATAAAACTACTCAAAAATAAGCTTTAAATGTTCAGCATTCTGCTCCCCTAGATGCCTGACTGGTTTAGCATGACAATACCTCTTTTTGCATGAAGCATAGTTTGCTGTAACTATAAATTGCCAAACATTATTACTTGCATTAAAATTACACATGATTTCTGCTCGGGACGGTGTTGTTTATTGAAAACTGCAAGCTAAATATCACTTGAATGTGAATTTTTCAACTCTTGGTAGCTTGCAGGTATGCAGGTATTAGTGTAGCCCCACAGACACCATTTCAGTTGCAAATGAAACACTCTGAAAAGCAAAGGGAGGCTTGAGGGGCTAGGAACCATGTCCTGCTATCTTTTGCTAGATCGGAGCAAGGTATCCTCCCGCAACCCCCACCCGGCAAGATATGCTACTAGGTCTCCAGAAGTCCTGAATTTCCTGAATTCAGTGAAATTCTCATTTCATTATCACCAAACAAAATAACGTTTTAAAGTATTTTTTAAAGTTTATCTGGCCTTAAGATTTTCTGAATTTAAACCAGCTTAAGATTTGGCTTTGGTTTAGTAAAAACGCAAACTACTTTTATTCTTTTTGTTTAACAACCTTAGATTTCCCAATTTCTTTTCATACTCATTGCATAAAACTATACTGAAATATCTACCTGTTCATGCGTACACATCTTGGAAATAGTGCATGCATATGAAATTTGTACATTGTTAATTCTTGAATTGTACTAGCAACCACACTGATGTCTTGGCATTTCTTTAGGCCTTTGGCTGTGATCAAACAATTCTTATAAAAAATAAGAAACTTATTTGTCTTTTCCATCTGTAGTTTGAGGAACTTGTTTTACCCTTCAGATGAGCTTTAGGAATGAGACTGGCTTTTGGGGTGAAGGAGGGAAGGGGCATCCAGACACTGCTCTTCAGCATGACTTGGACCCCAGCACTGGATCCACTGCTGGGACAGGGACAAAGTCCCTTTCCATGACATCCTTGCTGTGTCTGGGTGATAATAGCACGGCTGGCTTGGAGAGAGGTGAATGGAGCAGAGAACTTCTCCAAGAGTAGACTCTGTGCTATGTGAAGATAATGGTAAAATATGGCTTCCCCACAGTAGGAGAACTAGTAAGTGGTCCAGGTTCTTGAAGGCAGATGTCTACTGCTATGAAGAACACAGGAGCTTGAAGCTCCCTGCCTGTATATGTCCCCCACTCCCAAGCACTGCTAGAGAACACGGTACCTGCTTTGCATTAACGACACCAACTGACCGGATTGTGTCTCCAGGTTCTGTCTCACTGGCAAGACTGATAATCAAATTTTCTCCTTTTGGGACATCGATTGGCCATCGATTTCTCTGTCTTCTTCTGAAGCACCAGAGATTGCTCTGGAAAGAAACACATCCTCCCTGCAAAGCTTGAACCTTGCTTGTACCTCACACCAGTGCCCAAACTGAGTGGCAGGGAAAGCCTTACCAGACTGATGGGGGTGATTCCCCCTCATGGGATATTTCTCACCCTGCTAGATTCACAGCCGTTGCAAGGAACTCTGATTTTGGAAAGGCTTACGCTTCAGATACTTTTAGTCAAAAGCCCTGGTGCTTCATGGGGGAGAGGGTTTCTATCTGAAGACCATGCCAGCATCCCTGCCACAGGATCTGACTGAGCAGCAACACAAAAAAGTCTCCCTGGTCTCTGCTATGGTGCTGCCACCTGATCATTTAGCAGATGGTCTGTCACAGGGTGGCAAGTTACTGACCCCCTCCTGCCAAGGAACAACTTCAAACTGTCTGGGTCTATTACCCTGATTATTTGATAGTACAGATGTTCAGGGATTCATTCTCTTGCCTTTCCCTTGACACATCAATCTCTAATTTCTCTCTAGCTGTAGAAAGCCCACAGCCCTTTAAACGCTAAATTCCAGGCAGATTTTGAAGCTTACAGTTTCATTCATAATGAGGTCTACCAGTCACAAGACAGCTTGATGAAGCTGCCTAAACCATATTTGAATTACAAAACAAGTCATTGCATTTGACAGATTTCCAACTGATTAACCTCATTCCAGAAACCTTCAGAGATGTGGAAGAAAAGTTCCCACACTCATTTACCTTTAGCATCACTTTTTAAAATTAATATCCATGTTAAATTTTTTGTGTTGCATTTCAAACACATTCTCAGCCATATATATGGTCAAAGAGGAAGGACAGTGTGCTGCTTTTGTTTCCACATCTCAGTCTTTTCTCCTCCAGGTTGAACCACCTAAGTGATAAGATCTGCCAAGTGGCAAGATGAGTGTACAGGTAAAGACTTTTTACTAAAGTAACTCTTTGCCTGTGATCGGCAAAACACTGAATTTGTAGGTCTAGTTCAAAGATACTTTCAGATATTAGGTTTTCAATCTCCCACCACTGCAATGTGCTCTCCCCCCTTGTCCCCCACCCCCCTGACCCAACTTTGTGCTTTCTTGTTTATTTCAAGAAAGAAAAACCACAGTGCAAAGCAAAGGCAGGAAATAACACAGTAGGACAGGACGTGGAAGGGGTCTCATGGCCCAGGTGGGGCAGGAAGGGGATGCACCACCAGTTCCATGACGCCACAGTCGAGATCTGGGTCACCTTTTGATTCTACTCTACGCCCTACCGCAGAAACCACTTCCTCTGGAAAGTGGAGCACAAACAAGGGGTGGGGGGAGCAGGGCTGGTGTGACATGTGGCACGGAGGAGGAAAAGCATGTGGAAAAGAACAGCAGCCGTTAGACCACAAGCCACAGTCAAATGAGATTAAGGTACCCTCCCTTTCTGTCCCCTCACCGCAGCCTACGCTTTGGTCTGGGAGGAGTTGTTTTGGGTACAGCAGAAAAGATTGAGCTATGTATAGCATAGGCAGAAGAAAGAAGGAGAGAAAATACATTATAAAGTGTGGTGGGGAGAGACCTTAGAAGTGTGTATGATTTCTGAATTTGCTGATAGGCTTCTGCACCCTGTGATACAGGCTGTTAATCTGTGCAGAAAAATCTTTTCGCTTCTCCTTACCCAAAACAGAAAGGAGGAAGGTGGAGCAGGTCAGAGAGTCCTCTCACATTTACAGGAAAAGAGATGTTGCCATAGTCCATCTCTATCACCCTTTCCCCTATGACAGCTCCTGCCCCTGATACCCACCCACCTGTGAGTGAGAGATGAATTTGCATCTTTTCTGAGGGTTTTATTGAAGGAAGAACCCTCCTTGACATTTTTCATCTCTCAAACATAGTTCTGTACATGAAACAGCCGCTCTTCTTGCCCTCTTCCATAGTGTGAGTAGGGACCCAAGCACGGTTGTTATAAGCAAGGCACAGCGTTTGAAGGTATCTATAGAACTGTTGAAGCTTATTCAGATATGGGAGTAGCTCTAATAGGACCTGAACTCTAGTGCTGAGTTTATGGCAACTAAAGGCTTTGCAAGCCGGTAAAAAACAGGTGGGGTGGGGACAGCCCCCCCAAACCCCCCGTTTGTTCCTTTTCTGCAGACTCCCGTGCAGTTCTTAGACGTGGCCACAGGAGGGTCCCAGCCTGGAGCTCTCTCTAAAGCCAAACCGTGGGGAGACCGAGTCACACAAACCTGCAGGGAGGCACTCGCAGCTTGCAACAGCAGCAAAGGGGACAGCCTGAGCTGCTCCTCTTCCTGCAAACATACTGGGTGCCTGCCATGGGTCTGCCTCGGAGAGGGCCCTTCTTATGGGAAAGAAGGTCTCGGTGGGTCATTTACAATCTCTACATGCTGTCGAGTCCCCTGCCTGCTCCCCAGCGGTACAATGCTGGTACCATTATAAACAAACCCAGCTTAATGTCTGGGGCTGGAGGAAGGTGACGAGGTCAGAGCTGACCTTAATTCTGTTCCTACCACAGACCCAGACAGCATCCTTTAAGACAGTAAAGACCCTGCTCCCTCATACCTCGCTCTTCAGAGCCTGTATTAGGCTAAGAGACTTAGGAGTCCCAGGTTTCACACTTTAAACCAGGGGTCCTCAAACTTTTAAACCAGGGGGCCGGCATCTGTGGCTGCTTGGTCTCCCCCCCCAACCCCCGGCGGGGGGGTCTGTAAATACCGGGGGCTGGATTGAGGACCCTGGGGGGCCATATCCGGCCCGTGGGCCGTAGTTTGAGGACCCCTGATTTAAAGGGTTTATTGTCGGCGGCACAGCTGAAAATGCTAAAAGGAAAATGGTGTAAACAGAAGCCATATCCAATGCTGGGAGGGTGAAGCTATCAGACCCCATGTTTTACCTCCTGAGTGCCAGCAGACAAGCATTTCTTTGTCACATAGCCTTAATGCACAATTTACCTATCCAGTGTTTCAGCTGCAGGGCAAACCAAACAAGCCCGAGGCAGGATCAGTGTCAAGGATGGAGCCTCTTGCACGAAGGTAACCCCAGTAAATTCTACAGCCAAAGGTGTGGAGGGGCTAGCTGGGGTTAGTATCTTGTTCTGTGCCCATAAGCTGATCCTCACAGGGCTCTCATTTTCCATCAGGACAAAGAAGCACTTGACCTAAACGCAGGAGCTAGCCTGGGCTCAGGCAACAGTCAAGAGCCAAAGCCATTGTGTTTAAGCATTTCACAGTGCTTTAAGAGGGGAAAGGATTTTCAACGAAGTTAAGTCTGAAGGGTGAGCTTCTCCATGGACCCAGAACAGCTCAGGTGCAGCCCTGTTTGAGGCACTGATACAGCTAGGCAGCCCCTTCCAACATCCTCAGGTTTATCAGCCCACCGAACTGAACACTGTGGTAGGGTGGCTGTATCACTACCAGACCTTAATCAGCTAGTAAGTCCAGCTGGGACATCCAGCTGTGCCCCACATACCAGTGAGATACATGGGAAGGCCTGCGGGAAGACAGGTGTACCTGGGGATGTGCTGAAGGACACCCTCCACTTCCTCCCATTCATGACTGCTAACCACAGCCTAACCCAAATCTTCCACAGCCTTGAAGCTGAAACAGGGAGATGAAAAGGGTAGGGAACAAATGAGTTGCCACGATGACTGACTGACTTCCTGTTTTCCTCCAAAACTCGGGCACAGAAAAAAGTCTGCTGGGTAGAAAGGGTGGGAGGTGGGTAAAAACAGGGAGTCATGCCTGAGGTAACTTGGGTGTCAGAAGAACCTTTGTATTTGACACCAATAGGAAAAAGACTGCAGTACTATAAAGGGTTTTTATTGATGGAAAGGATTACAGTAACTGTAATGAGGCAGCAGACCCCTCCATAGGGTAGTCTGTGGGGAAAATCTTGAGCCCTGTGTCTCCTCCCTCCACCAAGGAAGCAGTTAAATGTCTGCTGTGGAATAGCACTGCCCAATGCCAGGCTTTGGCATCAGAGCTCAAGAGCAATTCAAGACCTGGAAAGAGAGAAAGGCAACATGAGCAACATTTCTGCAAAGGAAGAGGACATACCCCACAAGCTCCAATGATCTTGTGGCCCCTGGCAACAGTGACAGGGCATGTCCTCCACTTCCCAGCACCAAACTCTCCCTGTCCTAAACTCCCTGTTTTACGTGCTGAGAAACTCATACTCAGACACGAGCCATACCACGGCCTCCAAACAGGACAACCCTCACAGAGCTCAGGAGTTCCAGCTCCCAAAGTCCCTTGTGCAAAGAATGGCATATTTCTCTCATAAGAGAGACATGTGGGTAGGTTTCTGTAATGCTCCTGGTTAAACTGCCTTTTAAATGATAAAAGCCAAAAAATACACGCACAGAACCAGAAAGCTGTAAATCCTAATCCTGTATCAACCTAGAGGACCACAGCTTAACAGTGCTTGGCCAAGACAAAGCTGGGAGCTAGGACTCCTGGATTCATTATCTTTCTAGTTTATAAAAGTATCAAAGTTGCATGAGCTGTGGTTGACCCTTTTGCGACCCCACTGATCAGTACCTCACAGTCTCTTCTAGAGCTCAGCCAACAAAATTGATGACGACAAGATGGAGGATGGTGTTTGCAAAGAGGAAATCAGCAAACGCCCGCTCTGGTGAAATGCCTTGGAACTCGCCTTTGTTCTGGGGATTGATCTGGATCCGGAGGCAAACTGCAAGGCAGAGAAAGAAAGTGAGATTAGCAATCACACAAGGAAGCCATGATGGGAAGCACAGTTTTCCTGGGGCAGTCCATCCCAGTCTGGGTCACTGTTCCACCAGGGTACCACAGGAGAAGGTAACTCCTATCTTTATTATAACATGAGCGGAACACTGGCATAGCACTACACTATTAGGGGCGGCCAAGTCCTGAGGTGAACAGGCTTATAACAGGATGGGACTTGCATAGGAATGTGGGTATTTCTATGTCCTCCATTGGGTGTGCTGGGGAGGACTGTACAGGAACAAGGTGGTTTTGGAGGGTATTACAGAAGAGCAACACCCTGAAGTAATCATTACTATGATTGGGGTTTCACCATGGGATGGTTGCTAAAGGACAGCAATGCGAGACAGTAAAAGTGAAGGCTCCTTGATTGTCAGGGAGAAGCAAGGACACCCTGGAGCTGATAAGGAGCCAGGCTCTGTGGCGCACGCCGGCAGGACCACCACAGGCTCGAAGCTGCTGTGGAGCAGGCTGGCCGAGGAGCCTGGGAGTTCTGGGAGCAGACCTGGGTGTTACAGGGGAAGGGAGGGGGTGCTGGGGATTGCTATGGGGACTCCCTGCCTGCCAGGGTACGTTTGAGGGCTGCAGTGGGTGGCTCTC
This sequence comes from Falco peregrinus, assembly GCF_023634155.1. Classification (NCBI taxonomy): domain Eukaryota; kingdom Metazoa; phylum Chordata; class Aves; order Falconiformes; family Falconidae; genus Falco; species Falco peregrinus. The sequence continues at coordinate 25,318,682 of NC_073725.1, read as the reverse complement.
TTGGGCTGCTGGGGAATGCCTGTGGCTCCTAAGAGAATCCTGCGGTTACTACAAGAGATCTCGGCATTTCTAAAGCAACTCTCTGATGTCCAGGGGCCTCTGGATGTTGCTGGGGGTTCCGCGATCGTTGTGGGAGGCTCAGGTTTTGTTATGGAGAGTGCGCGGTTGTGAACAGGATTCCAGGGAAAACCGCGCGGGGGCTGAGCAGGCGTGGCGGGGAACTGACCGCCGAGGATGAAGCTGCCGACCGCGGAGATGAAGCCGCTGAGGAAGGAGTTGAAGGGGAAGGTGCCGACGCCGAGGCAGTAGCCGAACTGGAGCGCCCCGGTGAGCAGCACGTAGAGAAGGTAGGCGTCCAGCACCTTGAGCCGGCTCGGCGTGCCGCTGCCGTACTCCACCAGGAAGCGCCGCACCACCGAGCCCACCGAGCCCGCGGAACCCGCGCCCGACCCCGCCGCGCCCGACATGGTCCCTCCGCCCCGGCTGAGGTGGCCGGACGCAGCCCCAGGAAGCGCTTCCGGGGCGCTGCGGGCGGCGCAGGCCCAGCCCGCCGCCGGGGCAGGAGCCCAGCACGCCGGCGCGGCTCTTCCCCCCGACGGGGCGGAGCAGGGGGCGCTGCCGGCGGCGCTGCGCCTGCGTACGTGTCGGGCAGCGAGCGGCGGGCCGCCGCGTCCCGTGGCGCATGCGCCGAAGGCTTACTGGGGCCGCGTCCCCGGGCTTGTCCGAGAGCCGTCGGGGGGTTCGAGAGCGGCTGCCCGGGCCCGTGGTCGGCCCTCGGTAGCGCTGGCATCTGCGCTGCAGAGGCTTGGGGGTCTCTGGTTGCAGGACGCCCTGTCGCAGTACGGGGGGGCGCTGCGGGGGGCTGCGGCCCCGGCCGGCTCTGCCCGCGGGCACTTTCGCCGCCCCGGTGGGCGGGACTGGGGCCGGTCCCCCCGCAGAGCCGGGGCAGCTTTGCCCGCGGGGGGCAGGCGCGGCCCGTGCCGGCCTGTCACACCCGAGTGCGGGGCCGGCCTGGCCGAAGAGGGTCCGTCCCGGGTAACCGCGGCCGCTGGCAGCGGGGGATCCTGCTGGGGGCGCCCTGGCCTGAGGCGGCTCCGCTGCGCGGGAGGGGGGAGCTCGGGGCGTGCGTGCACGTGTGCGCCTGCTGACTGCCTGAGGAAAGGCCGTCGAATTTCTCCGAGGAGGGCGGTGGAAGCTTGAATTTTGTGGCCCCCTTCTCAGAGCTGGGAAAAGGCAGACTGTTGCTTTCCCTCGTTTTGATTAAAAACTCACGACGGTGAGCCCGACTTGAGAGCACAATGACTCTGCTGTTTTTAGGTTTTCTGGGGGCGGGAAGACTTTTCAAGACACCAGAAGCAGAGCTTTTCTACCCAACTTCTGTTTAAGTAGTTCTAGCTTTTCTGCCTCTCCCACAGCAGGGACGGTCTCTATTTGGACAGCTGATACTCCTGAACATGCTTTGAAATGAATGTGGGGCATTTTTCTATCCCCTGCCCTCTGACAGAAGTGGTGTTTGTGTGCTGCTTGAACTACATCATGTCATCAGTCCTTGTAGCCTGAATCTTTGGAGACCTTGTCCTTCCTAACTTGTGTACTTGCTCCCTGTGGATGTCCTCTTACCTGTGCTTGGGACAGGGATAGATGTACCCACAAGAAATAACACTTGTGTTTATATGGTAGGGAATGCACCCATCGGGGGGCTGGGCAGGTGAAGTATGGACACGTTCCCTTCTTTGGCTTCAACTTCTGCAGCATGTTTCCCCTTCGAAAGCCAAGTCTGTAAATGGTAGGGCTGAGCTGGGATGTTTGCAGATGCCCCATCCTCTGATCATGCCTCCAGTGCCTTGTGAAGGAGCCTCATCCTGTAGGAGACACCTACATTTCTGAGCTTATTTGTGGCTAGGAGATGGGATTAACAACATATTTTTGCTAGGACACAGTCTGGGAGGTTACCTGTGTTCCTTCTATAGCCTCTGGTATCCTGATGTGTTTCACTGGTTGTGGAGGAAACTGGGACCTGAGTATGCATATTCCCCCAGGGTGTCTATGCAGTGCCTGTAAGAGGACTGGGACCTTTTTCCCTTGGTCCTTGCCTATTTTTTGGGTATTTCTGGGAATAATCATTTGCCTGTGTCCAGCACAGGAGCAAAGGCATGTATGGGAATGGGTTCCACAGCCATGTCCCTTGCTTCTTCCCCCAAATGCTAGCAACTGCTGCTCTTGTGGGGGTCCTCTGCATATTCACATCTACAATCATCAGGAACTGTAGGGTTTCCTCTTCACCACACCAAACCCAGACAACTCTAGGACACCGTGTCCTGGGTGAAGACGGTGGCTGCAGTCTTGAGGCACTCCAACAATTTTGGTGGTGCTCAGGATTGCTGGGACCTATGGGAACATGCCATGCTGATGACCGAAGAAAGACAGGCTGGAAGTAATCTCCTTTCACTGGAGAACACCTGCATTTGATGTTGTCTCCATGGCCCTGAAGAACAATGTTTGTTTTGTCAATGGGATAACAATTGCTAGGCCAGAGCCAGGCTACACACAAAATACTGGTGAGCTATGGAATGGAGAGGTGAATTATAAAATGGTGGGTCTCCAAGTTCAAAAGGTGGTGATCAATACTGCAGAGTTTAACTGGCAGACAGTTACTAGTGAAATACTTTTGGGATCAACAGTATCTTTTTTAACATCTATACATGTATCTGGGTTACTCTGGCTTCTTTCATGGCATTGGGTGCCTCTTGACAGGCAACTTGATCAAGTGAAACTTCACTAAGTCTTCTTAGATGTACTGTGCAGATACACAGGTGAGCTGAATCCCACTGTTTCTTCTCTTTCACTCTGTACCGTGAGACATACAGATACGCATAAATACATTCACACATAGGCAGGCAGTCACATGAGGCAAATCCCACCTCGTGTGTCTTCAGACTGGAAGTCCTGCAAGGATCCTAGTGTGACAGATTTTTCCAAATTAAAACAAACAAACAAAACCAAAACAAGCAAACCCCAAAAAAGGGATTTAAAATAATAGACTAAATTAGGTTGAAAGAGGTATCTGGAAGTCATCTGATCCAACTTCCTGCTCATAACAGGGTCCACTGTAAAGTTAGATACAACTTCAAAGTGAAATTAAGTTGCTTGGGGTCATGTCCGGATGAGTTTTCAATATCTCTGGAGGCAGAGATTCCTCAACCACTCTGGAAAATCTTGCAATGTTTGGGAAACCTCATTTCTCATAAGATTTTGGCTCCCTATCCCCACCCCTACCCCCCACCTCCAATGCCTAATAATAGTTTTCCTTTTTTACTTTCTCAAAGGAAATGAAAGTCTGTCTGAAATGACTGCATATTGGTTGGGAGTTTTGCCTGGGCCTCTGTTCCTCTCACCTAACTATGAGGCAGGATTCATAGAGCCTGTCTGGGACATCTGACCAAAGCCTAGGTGAAACACACTTTTTAATGGTGTACTTGCAGATGAATTCAGCTGTGAATAGCAGCACAGAAGTGTCTCCCTTAAACATACATGCCTCTGGATAAATGAGATCCACTCAAGAAACCCAGACTGGAAGATCCATGGCTTCAGAGGAAGCGATCTTGATTTCACTAAACACAGAACCATTGCTCCTAACTAGTCTCGAGACCATAACAGCAAGAATAACACAGAGAAATAAGATTAAGTTGAGATGTAAAGGGAGGAGTTTAAGCCAATCATCAGCAGTCTTGTGGCATTGTCTAGAATATAGCTCCCTCTTTGTGAAGATATTTCCCACAACTGAATTTTGGTACTGGGAGGAGTCATGTTGGATGTACTCCATGTAACGTATAGGCTGTCACCCAAGAGGTTTACCAAGCAAGCAGGAACTGAGGGCTCAGTTTCTCATCTGCATTGGCAAATAAATATTTTTTTCCTGATAACTGTTTGCTGTAGCAATTCATATGAACATATCCTGCAGTGTGGACTCACACTGACAGTGTAGTTGCCTTGAATTGTGGCTGTAGGTAAAAAACAAAATTGAAGGAGGTGTTTTTCTTTTCTGGTGTGTGTCACAGAAGTACGAGCTCCTTTTGTTCTTGGCCCAACGAAACCAGTGAACATGCAGTAGAGCACAAAATCAGTGAACACGTAGTGCTATGCAGCTCATTTGGAAAACAACAGAGATGATGTTTAGCATGTTAAGTTATCACATGCAAAAATGTTTGCAAAATGTTTCTATCTCATTGTGGCAAGCCACATCACTCTGCCAGTCTGTGTGTGTAATGACAGCTCTTTGCCAAGAAAACATCTTTTTCATGGTGCTTTGGCACTCCACACCACAGAAGTGGCAAACATGCTAGAGCCAGGGTCCTTGAAGGAGTAACTTCTGCATATCCGCTGCCCACAATCAAGGTCCCTGAATTCCAGCTGGAATTCCAATGAGTGTCAGCATTTGAAAGGCATTATTCTGGGTTTAAGGAAATAGCATTTTCCACACAGTGCTATTGGTGGGTTAGCAGTTTGGTAGTACATAGCCACACAGAATCATTGAGGTTTGAAGAGACCTCTTGCTGTCATCTAGTCCCACCTCTGTTGCTCAAACAAGGTATTGTGGGTGAACCCTGACAGGCAGCTAAGCACCACACAGCTGCTCACTGACTTCCCCCTGAGTGGGATGGGGGAGAGAACCGGAAAGGTAAAAGTGCAAAAGACTATGGGTTGAGATAAAGGCAGTTTAATAGGTAAAGAAAAAGCTGCACATGCAAGCAAAGCAAAATAAGGAATTCTTTCACTGCTTCCCATTGGCAGGCAGCTGTTTAGACCTTTCCAGGAAAGCAGGCCTTCATTACGCGTAATGGTTACTTGGGAAGACAAACAGCATAACTCCAAACATCCTCCCCTCCCTCCTTCTTTCCCTCAACTTTTATTGCTGAGCGTGACACCATATGGTATGGAATATCGCTTTGGTCAGTTGGGGTCAGCTGTCTTGGCTGTGTCCCCTTCTAGCTCCTTGTGCACCCCCAGCCTGCTCACTAGCAGGGCAGTGTGAGAAGCAGAAAAGGCCTTGATGCTTTGTAAGCACTGTTCAGCAACAGCTCAAACATCCATGTGTTATCAACACTGTTTTGGTCACAAAAGGCAGCACCGTATGAACTGCTATGAAAAAAATAACTCCATCCCCGCCAGATCGACTACAGTCTCCTTATTCCATACCATTTACATCATACTCAGGACCCACGTCATCCAATACACCCTCATTAATCACCAACCCCTTTTCTGTCTTTAGATTTACACATAGATATCATTCCCTTAGTCTTTGGGCCACTCCTGTAAAAATACCCATAACATGTCCGTAAATTGGCCACTGAGTTCATTTAAGTCCACGACTTGGGTTCTGTCTGTTACAACAGTCACTCAGGTCAGGAGAGGTGTTGTGTTGTGTGGAGTTATTAGGCACCCAAGGCATGACTCAGGCTGGGTCACTGCTGCACTTGCACTGCTTCTTGTGAGGCTCGTTGTCTGTTGGTTTGGCTGGTTCCTGCTACAGTACTTCCTGTAACATGCAACTCAAATAATGGGTTACAATTTAAACATATATCTATTGCAATCTCCATTCCTGCTCCCTTTAAACCAGGCCACAGGGCTTAACATTGCAATGAGCTCCTCCCCTTGCCCCTGCTCTGGTGTGAGCTTTTCCATTAAACGTAATCCCTTAGGGGTGTACCTTCTCCAGCTTGGCCTTTTACCATGGGCCACAGTCTCTTCAGGGACATACCCGCTGCTGCAGCTTGGACTTACCCACAGCCACAGATGCTCTGAGATGTACTTGCTCTGGCATGGACTTATCCATGGCCACAGATGCTTTAAGTTGTACTTGCTCCAGTGCGGACTTAGCCACAGGTCACAGTCCCTTTGACTTGAGTTCATACTGGAGTTCCAGCCTGTCCAGTACAGCAACACAGGAATAGCAGTGATACCCTGGCCACCTGCCATCCCAGGTTCATCGCCATTGCTGTTAGCAAAATGTTCCCAGGCACAGAGGAGTAAGATGATAATTAGTACAGCAAACAGCAAAAGAATCCACTAACAAGCACTAGATTAACGTACATTAAGGTAAGCAAGACCTGTGACAAGCGCAGGAGCCTGCCAATTCATAGTTGAACAGCTGGAACAGGTATAAATTTGGTCTAAGACACTCCAATCAAATCCAATGTTATCTTGAACCCTTTGAGCTCAATGGTGGGCACCAGGAAGGATTGTCGTGGGTGAACACTGACAGGCAGCTAAGCACCACACAGCTCTCACTCACTGCCCCCCAGTGGAATGGGGGAGAGAATTGGAAGCATAACTGCAAAAACTCATGGGTTGACATAAAGACAGTTTAGTAGGTAAAACAAAAGCTGAGCACGCACGCTAAGCAAAATAAGGAATTCTTGACACTGTGCAAGCACTGTTCAGTTGGAGTTTCTTTGTGAACACTGATGCCTCCATCTCAGCCAATTTTAAAGGGAGCCTCTTCAGAAGAAACTCAGGCCATCTTATTGTCACAAATATGTTTAAAATGTGCCAAATGATTCACTCCCTAAGAGCAGCTTTTTCGTTCTTTTGACTATAGAGGAACTTCCAGAAGTAGCTGAGAAGGGAGAAAATGGAGAAATCTACGTTACAGTTGTACAGAGCACAGTATGAAGACTAAGATCAAATGGCCAAAATTAAAAATGCAGTGGGGTGAAGTTTACCGGCGATTCATGAATTTGTTATCTGGTACTGAAAGACACCACCCCCCCCCCCCCCCTCACATTCAGAACTCCTTTTTGTGAGAGGAAGACACAAGCCGTTTTATCTCATCCATAATCTTCCCGCTATTGTTGTATACATTCAACCTTGCTTTCTCAAGGAGGTCTTTGATGTCTTCCTTGGGGAAGAACATGGAAAAAGTGTGAAACCTCTTTCTGTATTCTTCTATTTTATCTAGAAAAAAGGACAATATATGTAAGTAAATGCCAAACAGAATACTACAACATCATTCAAGAAGAGCATGGACTTAAGGAAAACATTAATCCCTGAAGATCTGCAAGTTTCACATACAAGTTCTTTATCACATTAAGATCCTGCTGCATTCAGTGAAGAGAGAGGAGATCAATCAGAGTCTGGGGGTGGCTCTTTCATCACCTGCTTTATCAGCTGTCTCAGAGAGGAGGATAGGTCTCTCTCTGGACCTGCCTGTTCCTCACCAGTAACTATCAAGAGAAGCAGTGGTAAATATCCCAGACTTGGGTACTCTGGCTTCCAAATGTAGTGCCTCCCCAGCTCCTCTTTAGGAGAAGGACCACAATTTAATTACACTGATTCACAGAACAAACCAAGAGTGTAAAATCCTTATAGCTCAGGACATACATCTGAGAGGGTATGTTAATGCTTGTGCAAAGCTTCTACTCATTGCACATAGAGGCTGCCCTGTTCCTTTTCTTCTGTGTCCATTTGTGGCAGCAGCACTGAGTAAAGAAGGACTCCGGAATGCATGACACTGGAAGTTGAGAATATGAAATGCAAATATACAGAGACAAAGTTGCATAGAGTATGTGTTACCAGAACAATTCACGCTGTTGAAGAGTGGAAAGTGCATGACTGTAGGGCATGACTTGTCTCCTCGGAAGATATAGCAGTCAGAAGGGTGGTTCTCATCCATTTCCTGATTCTCTATCTTGGGAAATGGGATACTGTTTTTCTGGCAATATGTAGCTGTTTTCTTGATAGTCTGAGACACAGAGAAAGATGTCGAAATTAAAGGGAATTGGCATCTATAAAACAAATCTGAAAACCTCACCAAGTTCATAGACTTTCTGAACAAATTTTACTTTCCAAAGCAATCCCTCCTGTTGCTCTACCACGCTAACAAAATTCAACACTCTACCACTCCAACAAAATAAAAAAACTTGCTCTGTGTCACTTAGGTGGATCTGACCATCAAAGGGAGACAATAACTCACTTGATTCAAGGCACTCATTAACTTTAATGTTGGCTTGGTTTTGCATGAAAATATTGACTGGGTTAAGCATTGTGTTGGGAGCTTCAACAAAGTGAGATTTTCTGTGGTGTCCCTGAGAAATATTGCCCCCAACTGTTCAGGAGCTGAGAAGAAGAAACAGCCTTTGGGTCTTTTTCACTCTCCTCTGAATGGGTTTGCAATGTTCTGTTCTAGATGGCACAAGGGTTGTGAACAGCAGCCACTTTATGTAAGCTTCCAAGGGTGAATGACATCTCACACAATTCATTCCAACAACACCTCCACAAAGAATGCACTTCACAACCAAAGATGGGGCCTTAGGCACTAAGAACACTACTGGCTTCTCCCATAGACAGGCACTTACTGACACTTTGGTATTTCTGTCACCCCAAAAATCTGCCTCAGGGCTTAGATTCTACAGTTTTATCCCTTTTCCTTATTCACCATTGGGAAAAGGTTGAGTTGTATCTAAAGACATGATGACTCTTGTAGCCACAAAAGATACTGAAGACTTCTCCCAACATCTTCTTGGAATGATAATAATATTCCTGAAATAGTAATAACATTTTGAAAGCTTAGCAAGTTCTTTTTTAACTCAAGCTTTCAAAATTCATCCCCTAGACATAGATCATAGAATCACACAATCATAGAATCACACAATCATAGAATCATTTAGGTTGGAAAAGACCTTTAAGATCATCAGGCCCAACCATTAACCCAGGACTGCCAAGTCCACCACTAAAACATGTCCCTAAGCACTGCATGTATGCATTTTTAAACACTTCCAGGGATGATGGTTCCACCATCTCCTTGGGCAGCCTGTTCCAATGCTTGATCATCCTTTCAGTAAAGAAATTTTTTTTCTAATATCCTTTCTAAACCTCCACTTTCAAAACCTGAGGCCATTTCCTTTTGTCCTATTGCTTGTTATCTGGGAGAAGAGACCTACCGCTCCCCCCCCCCCCCTCCTTCCCCCCTTTCAGGTAGCTGTAGAAAGCAATAAGGTCCCCACTGAGGCTTCTCCTCTCCAGGCTAAAGGATTGCTGTTCCCTCAGCTGCTCCTCATCAGACTTGTGCTCCAGACCCTTCACAGGCTTCATTGCCCTTCTTTGGACATGGTCCAGCACCTCATGTTTAAACAGAGGCAATTACAGGAAAAGTATTGTACACTTACCCTAATTTGTAATGAAAATTGTTCAAAAAAAGGGAAAGGAAATGGAGTAGATTAAGTAGAAAGAATTTACGTGAAGGGAAACTGAGCAAAATTATTGCAGATACTGATATGAGACCTCCTCAAAGGTGAAAGATACATTTTGCTGCAAATACTGCCTGTCAGAAAGTGTTCTGCCATCTGATAGGGGCTTCTCTTACTACTAGTAAGTGTTTCTGCTCTTCTGCCTTGGAGAATTAAATTTTCCAAACCCCTTTTGCTTTATTCTTGTTGAAGTGTGAGGTAGTGAGGACCAGACCCTTCCAAGTGGCCATGAGCTCCATTTAACCTCAAACCTGGTCCTGCAACCCCTACATGAGCTATGTCCTAGGTGCACTGTTCTCCTGCTCAGCCACAGTCATGCCTGTGCCTTTAGTCCTCTTGATCTGGGCCCTGACCAAAAGGCTGACTTCCCAGCTTAACCCTGGAATGGTGTCGTCACTATGGACCTGCCCAGCAATCACTGGACTGGTTACCCTCAGCAGACCTGATCCTTACCTGCCACTAATCCTGTTCGATATTGACTTCCTGAATTGATCTTGGACCTGCCTCATCACAGCAAACTTGCCTGATCATTCCAACCCTTCATTGAACCTGACTGCCATCTCCAAGCCTGCCCTGGTTGATGCACTTGGATCCTGTGAAACTGATCACTGGCTGGCAAGGCCCCGTCCTGCCTGCTCTGTTACCATGCCTGGCTTCCTTTCCCTTAGGAGCATCCAGCCCTTGGTAGTTAGCTCAGGCCCTCCTGAGCCCTGTGACAAACACGTGGAGCCTGACCCACACCTGTGCAGGACCTTACCACTGACTCCTCCTGAGGGCTGAGCCTTGACCTGGGCTCTGACATTCCCACACTGCCAAGCTCCTACCCATTCCCAGGATCCTGAGTGATGTCTTTCCTCAAGCCTGCCAACCCTCCAAGGCTTGCCAGGGGCAGCCCTGAGAAGCCCCTGCCCCACCTTCTTCACTCCCAATCTGGCCTAGACCCCAGCCAGAACACCCCTATCGAATCCCAAACCTCTTGTGCCATGTTCTCTTCCCAGTTGCCAGACCCTGCCCTGGCTCGGGGTCCCCTGAAATAGCCTGCTAACAGCTGCAGCAATGAAATCGCTCTACAGCAAGGCCCTTCTGAACCCAGACTTCCCAAGCATGAGGACACACTTTGTTGGGAGGGGAGACTATTGTCAGGGTCCTGAATGCACTAATAGGTCTCAGTGGTCCTGGGGCCTCCAACCGTACCCTTCCCATTGGCGCAGGGGCCTCACTGATGTTGTACAAGTAGCAGTGGTCAGCTCATGCATGGATGTGCCTGGCCATGGACTCCACTGATCCACACCCTGGACCATGGACTAGCTTCTCTGCTGGACCCTGGACCTGCCTTTGCACCATGGACTTCCCTAATAATCTGGACTCCTGATTGACCCTGTCTGCCATCTTCAGACCTGCCTTGCTTGTCTCTCAGGTGCTGCAGGGCTGGACCCTGGGTGTTGAGGCTCCTGCCCTGCTGGTCATGTTACTGAGCCTGGCACCCTGTCCCTTACAGAGGAGCTGGCCCTTGCTGCTCCCTGACAATCTTATTTGTAGTCAAGTGGAAATGGGCGCTTGGAGAGATCAGTTAATCTATTTTCAACTCCTACTGTAAGATGCCCAGAGGAACCAGAGCCTCTGGATACAGCTGCCTCCACTGTCCCTAAAGTGACCACACTGAAAATACCCAGAGAAGCAGCAATCTGAGACATCTCAGAACGTTTTAAATTCTTATGAGACACTACACTTAATCAACTTGAATCAACTTCCAAAAGAAATTCCAGATCAAACACTGTGTTTGGAAGGAACAGAAACTATAGCAAGGAATGGTAATAGTTATGTATAGTGTACCTCCCCCACCTATTTCCCCCAACAATATGGAAGAATTCAATGTCAACACCATGCTTCCTCGTCCTGGTGAGCAGGAGCAGGATGAGGTTCTCCTTCATGAATGTCAGCCACTACCCTTAAGGAAGGAGTAATATCACTTGCCCACAGAAAAATTCTAGTCAGCCCTAAGGCAAAAAAAAGGATGGTAAGAAACTTGTAAGCTTTCCCTCCTGCTGCCTTGATGCACCCTTGATAGCCTGACAGCTTGATAAGCTTGCTAGGTTATTATACAATGCCTGTGAACAAGACAGACAAAATGGCTCATGTTCTACAAGTATCTGTTTCTGCCAATTGTCTAGAAGAGAAGCCAAAACAATGTAACAATCGGCATACCAACCTGCCAGAATCCATTCAATCTTCTTTGAAAATTGCCTTGACAATGATTATAATGCACTTCTGTAGTCCCCAACCCAATGACCCCAAAGGAGGTTCTCCAAAGCCATAACCACACATGTACCTCAAAAGGATCTCCAGAGCTGAAGTCAAAGGAAATTATCAGATCTGTTCTCCGCTGTGCTCGAAGGACCAGAGGATAGGCAGAATTTATTGCCAGGCCAGCATCAATCAAAGAAATGATTTTGTTTCTGACCAGGTAAGAGGGTTGAATGTTAGCTAATCAAATGAAAAAAAGCAATGAGATTTCATAAAGACATATATGAATGAATACACACACACACGAACACGATGGGCCCCAAAAGGAGTCCATTGGTCTTCACTGATGATGCACCCCAAGAATGTATTGAAACTTGTCCAGCTGTATTCTGCCAAGAAGAATCCACATCCCTCTCTCTCTGGCTGTGGTCCGTTGCAGACCAGAATTGCTGATGGGCTTTTTGAAGATCAAAAGATCACATCCCTTGAACTATGCACCCATAGTGCTAATGTAAGATCTTTGAGAGGAAAATGAATGCATGAGCCAGCTAGAGATCATGACACCTAACTGTAGCTGTCTAAATGCAGGTTTCTACTTATACACTAGGTGCCCTCGCTTACCTTACCATAAGTGAACATCCAGCTAGGGCAGGGAATGGAACCTAGAGACCAATGTTACTGCTCATGCATCAGGAGCACAACTCAATTTCATTAATTTAGCTGTCCAGTTCCAACTCCTTAGGTTACTTCTTGTGTCCTTCAGGTTCTGCTCCAAAAGGGTACAGGGGTCCTATAGGTCTTCCAGCTTAATGCTGTTGTCCTTTGTACACAAGGTCAGTTTGTGTGATGTGAGATACCTGTGTTAATGTGATATAATTGAGCTTATATATCTGCAATGATGTTGCAGATCTGGATTCCAGTAGTGTGAAATAATTCTGTTCAAGACTAGCTTATTTGCTGCTCATAATGGGTTGCTGTTAAGAGAGGGTGAATCCTGCAAAGAAAAGCTGCCTCTTTTAAACTTTTTAAAACTCACTATTTTAAGCAGGCAAATGGCAAAGACTGTTTTCTTGGTTTAACATCACACAAACACAGCATAAAAGTTCTGCTGAACCCCATGCACTCTGCCCCATAGATCTAGTTGGATAGCATAACCATTCTGTATTTTCTGAATATAAAAAAATCATGATTTCACTGGATTTTCTTACAGCACTTGTAAAGGAAGTTATTAGTCGTTCCCCATTTCCAGGTCATCACGCATCCAATTGTTTTAAACATCATCCTAATGACATCCTGCAGTGGTCCTGGGAAAGACAATAAATTCAGAACATAGCTGATTCTGGAGAACCTCACTTTTTTACTGGTGTGACAAAATCTGGGGGACATGTGTTATGTAAAAGAACATATGTGCAGATAGCGTACAGACAGCCTGAGGGCCAAGGCCTGAATGCTTCAGAAGAGAAAGAACCACACTAGTTCGAATAATTAACACCAAGCAATGGGATCTTAGCACAGGTGAAACAGATTTGAATAAGCCATTCAAGACACAAACTGTGCAGGACTTGAGCCCTACACCAGCTAGCACATTCACCAGTGCTGTACAAGAGTGAGGCCTGAGCTTTTGTAGGCCTGTTACAGCATTCCTGTGGTTCAGAGGAATGGCTATTTCTCTTCAACTTCTTTCCAGCTGAAAGTGACCTGAGTGAAGTGAGAGCCATGATACAACCCAGTAGAATGACCTGTAAGAGGTGGGGGGTATCAGCTGAAAGCCATGAGAACATCAAGATATCATGAAGGAAAATGTGAGATCAGCCCAGTAAAAGAATTTGGAGGACTGTACTGCACACAGAGAGACAATCCAGGCCTTATCTGTGAAAATACTCCCTGGAACAGGCATTGGAGAGAAAAAAGACTTGTCTGCAGTGCCCAGCTTTAATCTCAGAATACCGGTCAGTTCGCTCCAGAAGGAACTGGCCAAAAACTTCCCATGAACTGTGGCTGATGGAACTAGGAGAGCCCTGGATCTAAACAGGTAATGTACCAGCTAAACATGACAAATGTATTTGAGGAATTTCAGTGTGAAATTTTACTTTGCAACTCATTTGTGTCTTGCTTAGTCCTTTTCCTGCTCTCTTTGATGCAAATCCTAATAATCCTCATGTCACCCACAGCCGAGCCTATTAATTATTGAAGTGCAGGCTAAATGAGTTCAGTTTATTGAAAATGAGCTTCCGTTTAGATAAAAGGACAGAAATGCTAATTAGCTGCCAAAAAAACCCCCACAGCAGGAATGGAGTTGCCTGTAAAGAAAACCCAGATTTGTTTTAAAACATCTAAGTTCATTACTTTTTGTTTCATAATTTCCCTAGCGATAGAAGTTCCAAAAGACACTGGATATGAGGGCACCGTAGGTGTCCAACAGCAATCCACTCAGTAATCCAGCACCTGCAGCTGCCAAGATCTATACTTCATCAGTTTGGCATGTCTGTGAAGTCTTGCTGACAGCACAGGCTCAGTCAGGAGCAGATAGATGGGAAACAGTGATTGTTCAGGATTAGGCTTCTGATTTTATTTACTTAGGCAGGCAGATTCTAAGTGCTTTCATGAGATTTAGAAGCTTTGTGAATATTGGAAAGTGGTCCCTGGATGAGAATATCACTGGCACGTATTCTGCAATATGGTTTTCACCCTATCTTCCTACAGTGGCTGTACCCAAGGTTTACACTGGAATTTAAGTTCACAGAACTCCAAAGCTGGAATTTTTCAAAGCACATACAATACAAAAAGCAGTAAAAGATACTGAAAAGGGGATAAACTTGCCTAGGGAGTTTCCATGGGATGATTGTAACTCTCCTTCTAGAGTACCTTCTTCTCCAAGATGCACTGAGGAAGATCACATGGAAGAAAACACAAAACTCAGTCACAGTGAAGAAACAGATGTCAACCTACAGGGCAAATTTTACTACAAATGCAGGTGGGCATTTCTACCTGGGATGGAGAGGGAATCATTGTTGTGATAAATATTAATGTACAATACTTGCCTCTCAATTCCTTTTCTATCTCTTTGTCCAGTTCAGTACAGCTCTCCATTCTTTCCTCCCTTGTTTTCATTGCCCAAGTATTATGCATTTCAGTGCACAGTTGGTAGGATGCACTTTTTGCCCTGTCTTCTTAAAGAGAGAGAAAAGAAGAAAAGGAAAATACGAGAATGCACAATGAAGAAATCACCATTTGTAAAACCAGACTACTTGGAAATCTCAGCATCATTCACTTGCCTGACAATATATTCAACAATTTCTTGAAGACTTCCTTAGGATCATTCCCACTTACAGCACAGAACTCAAGGTCTAGTAGAAGAAGAGCAGTCTGATATGCCATGACGGTATCTGAATTACTCTCTAAGAAAAATAAAAGTTACGTCAGAGTGTAATTTATCTTACCAAACATCTGATTAGACAGTAACTGACACATGAATTACTGAAATGTAGTCCCTGCATTCAATGAAATCTATAGAAACACTGACCTCATTCCTCTTATCCTAAATAAGTTGTTTAAACTGATGAAAGGAACTATGTGCCAAAGTGAGTATTTCTCTCTGTTGACAATAAAAACACTTAACATGGAACATACACATCTGGACAGCTGCACAACCATACCAGGATTCAGATAGCCTTTGTGTTCATCTTGGAAGAGAAGTTCCATGAAACAAAGTAGTGGAAAGAGGAGCAGAAATATCTTTTGGTGTAAATGGGAATTTTCCAATAAGCCTCAAATACTTCATTCCCATTTTGAATTTATAAATAACTACATAAAAGAGTAAGAAATGTAATGATGATTTGAGCGAAGCCTGGTGTGATTTCTTCCAGTATTACCAAAAGAATACTGTGGTAATGCATTTTGTGTTTCAGTCATTAAAATTAAATTTTCTATGTGAACATTTCATAGAATCACAGAATTACAGGATCATAGAATGTCTCAAGTGTAAGGGTCTCATAAGAATAATTGAGTTCAACTTTCTGCTCCTCACAGTACTACCTAAAACTTAACCATATGACTAAGAGCATCATCCAGATACTCCTTGAACTCTGATAGGCTTTGTGCAGTGACTGCTTCCCTGGGTAACCTGTTCCAGTGACCAACCACCCTCTAAGTGAAGAAATTTTCCTAATGTCCAGTCTGAATTTCCTCTGATGAAGCTTCATTCCATTTCCTCATGTTGTATTGCTGGTCATCAGCTGGTCACCATCCCTGCTGTCCCCATGTTTCCCAGGTGGAAAGATCAACTGTATTGCAATCTAGAGCTGGCACTCACAGGCAGTGTGGACAAGCAGGAATTTTGGACCTGAATGTGTGTGTGAGCCTTGTATATGTGTGGTGCAGGCTTCACTGGTACTCCCTGGCCACAACAGCAACATGAGAGTGCAGTAACATCACCTTCCCAGAAGCCTATTAGTAAAGTACATCTAACATGAGTGAATTCCCTCCAAAATGTCAGGGTGGTTATTTTAGTTACATGTTCAAGATCTCACAAATCATTATGTGTATGAGAGACAAGGAAGCCTGGATTTCCTTGTGCCTGGCTGACACTCCTGTCGGTCCCCTAAGGAAAAGACGGGTCAAGCAGAAAATAATGTTAAATTTAAAAAATCATTAAAAAATAAAGAGCAAAGAAACTCACCAGGTGCACATGAGGAGATGCCTTCCTTTAACTGAAATATTCTTTGTAGACACTCTTGGAAGAAATACAAAGATAATCAAAATAAGACTACCTCTTCCAATAAAATAGTCATCGTCTGGCCAATGAAAGACATCAGGAAAGCTAGCCATGTACCTAAACATAGATGGACAAGTGCTATTTCAGATTCCTTGGAGAATCTCACCTGCCCTGTGGCTGACACTCCAGAAGAGTACTAATCTCCTGGTTTTTTTGTTCATCACTCATAGTTTTACATTTGATGCCTCAGATACCTGATGACATCTCAGTCATCTCTATTATTCACCCAGCAGTTTTGATAGCCTCCTATGTCAAAGTTTAAGATATCATCTCTGATGCTTCCACATTACAAGAAATATAATGTGAAGATCAGTCCACATTCACTGACATGATATTTAAACTTTCCCCTGTGATACTGGCAGAGATCCACTTGACCAAAACTGGACTTCAACAGTCCACACTCATGCTGCCATAGTTCTATATTCAATGGAGCAAGTTTCATCACATGTTTAAACAGGTATCTAAATGTATCTGTGAAAAGCACCTGTAAAGTTCTTTTTTACTTATGAAAAGACCTTAAGGCGAGTAATTTGAATGTTCATAACAATGCTATAAATGTTAAAATGACATGCAAGCAGCAGTGTTTTATTTTGGTCATTTTCAGCTGAGGTTGGAAGGGACCTCTAGAGGTCATCCAGTTCAGATCCTGTGCTCAAAGCAGGGTCAGATATAGCAAGTTATTCAGGGCCATATCCAGCTGGGCTTTCAAAAAGTTCCAAGAATGCAGGCTCCATTGTTCCAATGTTCAATCATCCTCACAGTAAAAATGTTTTTTCTTATGTTTAAATGGGATTTCTTGTATCTGAATTTGTGTTCATTGCCTCTTGTCCTTTCAGTAGATATTACTGAGAAAAGTCTGGTTCCATCTACTTTGAATCCTCCCATTTGGTATTTATAGAAATGGATAGGATCCCCCTGAGCCTTCTCCAGGCTGAACAGTCCCAGGTCTCTCAGTCTCTCCTCATATGAAAAATGCTGCAATCCCTGAATCATCTTTGTGGCCCCTTTCTGGACTCCCTCGCATATGTCCACATCTTTCTCATACTGGGGAGCCCAGAACTGGACACAGTACTCCAGGTGTGGCATCACCAATGCTGAGTAGAAGGGCGGAATCACCTCCCCTGAGCTGCTGGTGATGTTTTTCCTAATGCAGCCCGGGATACCTTCAGCCTTCTTTGCCATAAGGGAACACTGCTGGCTCATGTTCAACTGGGTATTTACCAGGGCTCCCAGGTCTTGACTGAAAAGCTGCTTTTCAGCTGGTCAGCCCCCAGCTTGTCCTGGTGCCTGGGTTTATTCCTCCCTATGTGCAGGACTTTACATTTCCCTTTGTTGAACTTCATGAGGTTCCTCCTGGTCCATTTCTCCAACCTGTCAAGATCGCTCTGGATTACCAGGCAGTCCTCCTAGTTTCATATTATCTCTAAACTTGCTGAGGGTGGGTGCACTTTGTCCCATTATCTGAGTCACTGATGATGATAAAAATATCAGACCTAGAATTCAGTCCTGTAATACACCACTAGTGCCTGGCCTCCAGCTGAACATCGCGCTGCTGAACATAAGTCTCTGGGCCCACAAATTCAGGCAGTTTTTCAATCCACCCCACTGTCCACTTAGACCATAAATCCTCAGTTTGTCCGTGAGGATGTGATGGGAGACACCATCAAAAGCCTTACTAAGAGGACAGTAAACAACATCTGCTGCTCTCTGTTCACCCACCAAGCCTGTTATCTCATTGTAGAAGGTTTTCATGTTGGCTAAGCATGATCTGCCCTTTGTAAATCCATGCTGACTAGTCCTCATGGGATTCTTATCCTTAATGTGTTTGGAAAAGTCTTTGAGGAAGAGTTGCTCAATCACCTTCTCAGGGACTGAGGTGTGGCTAGCTGACCTGAGACTTCCCAGATCCTCCTTCCTGCTCTTTCTGAAGACAGGAATGACATCTTCCAGTCATCAGAAACCTCTCTCTATTGCCATGACCTTTCAAAAATGGTTGAGAGTGGCCTTGTAATGACATCAGCCAGCTCAACCAGCAACTATGGGTATATCCCATCAGGTCCCACGGACTTGTATATGTTGAATTTGTTTGCATGTTCCTTAACCTGATGCAATTTGTTTACTTGTTCCCAGGGACAAGGAACTTCCTTACTCCAGACTCCCCCACTTGTCTTAGGGACCCGGAGTTCCTGAAGTCCACTCCAAACAGTAGAGTGAGGCAAAGGCTGCACTGAGTACCTGAGCCTTTTCCACATCCGTTCTCACCAGGGCTCCTGCCCCATTCAGCAACGGGCCCACATTTTACCTAGTCTTCTTTTTGCTGCTGCTGAACCTCTGAAACCCCTTCTTGTGGCCCTTCAACATCTCTCACCAGATCTAGTCATGCTTGATGGTATCCTTGGTGCCCACAGGGCAGGAACAGTGGGGGGTGATAACCAGAAGGTCACACACAAGCAAGAGATATATCTACAAGGTCTCCCAAATTCAGGCCCCCAGCAAGGAGTGAACCTCCCTAGGCAAGACGTGAGACTGGCAGATGGGTGTGTCTGTCCGTTGCAGCGCAGAGTTTCTCACTCCTATAACTCATCACTTCCTTCAGCTGGTGGTCCTGTTCATCTGACTCTCATGCTTCATTTGACAGAGCTCTCAGTCCCTTGTGCTTGCAGTCCCTCATCTTTTCTGAGCCTACTAAATGTATTCCACAATTGCAGATCTTCAGGTGGAGCAGGAGCCTTTTTCCTGGTGTCAGAAGTCACCAGCTTTCAGCTTTTGGTGTTGCAACAGTGTCCACTTCCCAATCTGATATGCATAGAGCACTCCTTTAATACATTTGGAATTTTGGCTTTTCAAGCTGCAGTGTCTTGGATAAGATCTGGCCAGCCTCTTTCGTGTCATTGCTGATGCTGTGAAGTCTGATGACATCTTCCTACAGATCCTTTACTTTAAGACACAGATCTCAACAAGCACACTTCTCCTGCAAGCTGCAAGACTACCTTCTGCTTCTGCAGCCTCAGCAAAAGACCACAGGCACTCCCTGCAGCCTGAGACCTGCAGAGCTGCAGCTTTCTTTTGTAGCTCCATTTGATGAAGATTTCTGACATTACAGGGAATGTTACTGCAACAGCTGCTGGAGACCATACCGTGTAATGCAGAACCATGATTGCTGAGGGTGTGGATGCTGTCCTCAGGAGAGCTGCTGGCCCCCTTCTGTGTACCTTGCTGCATGAGCTGCTGTGCAAACTGCTGCATCTGTAGGCTCCCACTGGTAGCTGTGTTCTTGGAAGAGTTCACATGAGGAAATAGACACTAGGCTGAATGATTCTCATGTTTTATCTTAACTGTTCTTTAAACTGATGAATATTTCAATTTTTTATCACAGAATCTGCTTTCATTCTTGCCAGTCTCCATAGATGTATTTCAAACTATGATCAGCAAACTTTCCTGGGATTCTGCTGAATGCTGGGAGAAGGACAAATGGAGAACCAGTGGAGTTTCTGTTTTTCTAGCTACCTGTATTTCTGTTTGGAACTAGAGGACTGCAGAGATTATTTGATGGTAATGTGAAGTATGTGCTCAATTTCAGCTGGTGCCACAACTGATTTGAGCATACTGGCAACAGGAAAGATGTAGTACCTCGTATAAACTTTAGATTTTCTTCGATGCTTCCAAGAGCACTCCCCCATAAGGCTGAAATAAAAAAGAGAATGTGCTTAAAGTGCTTCTTTTATTATAGTCTCACTAAGAATTCAATCCGAGTTTGCCTTTCAATAGTATGCTTGTCTTAATTTTCAAAATCTAAACTGATGTCTAAATTAAAATTCCTTTGCCTAGTTTTCACTTACTGTCTACTGATAGGATTACACACCTCCTGAGACTACTCCTTCTTCCTCCTGCTAGATCTACACATTTTTTGTAGACCAGCTTTTTACGTTACACAAGTCTAGAATCCCATGGCAACCATCAGGTACTCTCACACTGCAGTACACTTGCTCGAGCACTTCCCTGGGTCAGCCTCCCACATAAACTTGGAGGCATAAGTACTCTTCATGGATGTATTGTGCTTATTTGGTTTTCCTTCTGAATAAATTAAATAGTAGGAACTAGAGTGCTGCTTTTTTTTTTTTTTTTTTTTTAACCTTGTTTCCCATCCCCACCCTTATAGCATGATGCCAAGGGTATGTTTTGAGGAGATTGGGGTCATTGAGCACAAGATGTGTCTAAGGATGCCAGATATGTTTAGCCGTGTCACAGACAAGTGAGAGGAAATCTGCAGCTGTAACACTTAGGTAGCAAATGAAAGAACTTCAGACCTGGCCTGAAACAGAGCGAAACAAATTCGCAAAATAGGGACTACCAGTCCTCACAGTAGGATGTCTCTAATTTGAGAAGCATCTCTCCCTGTAAAGTGAACATGCTGAGATTACAGAACATTTAGACATCCAGTCTGGGACTAAATATAATTATTATATTAGCTTTGGTAATCTGCAGTGTAGGTTTCTAACTTCACATACCAACCACATAAAATTGGTCAATGTAGACAGTGGAGTGTAGAGAGGCATTCAGATGTTCCTGTTTGCATGCTTAAAGTGAGACAAACTTCTTTAGAATTCATTTCTATTATGCATGAATTCATGGAATAATAGATATATTCCTGTTCTTTACAGAAAGATACAGAATAGATAAACCTGCATTTTTTTCTACAAAACAGAACTAGGAATATTCACCTTGCATGTAACAAATGGGTTTCTTCTTCGCCCTTTTCTTCATCTTACCCTTCTCAAATTCACTTCCAAAGTACTTGGTACTCACAAAAGCACCCAAGGCAGTATATCCACTCTCATGTGGGGTGAATTCAAACCAGGTCCCTGAAAAAAATCAAACAGCTTTGTCACTTTGTCATTTGGAAGCATAGTTGACCTCACTGTCCCAAAATAGCATTTTGGTTGTTTTCCTTTCTAAAATTTCCTGATTTTAGCTGTCAGAAGATGAATTGACATATGGGGAATAAACTAAGCTGTGAGCATGCCACAACCTACTCTTTGATATGCTCTTTGTATCCTTCCCACCCTGGCCTCCAGCTGTCACACCAAAAGTGTCTTGGTTTCCCACAGATCATATGTCATATTGTACAGCTCTGTGCAGATCTCCCAGATGTGCTAGGTGTTTCAAGGGCTTCCTGATGCTTATGCACAGGCAACAAAGTCATTCTGTTCACACAACCTACCTGCCCTAAAATTATTTAGAGTTGATGAAGAGACTGGTCCTGAGTCAAATATCCAAGATACGTAACTGGGAACCTATGGTACTAGGGACCTACAGTGAACTGAGTCATCTGCATGTGGCCAACAGCTATGACACAGGACTGAAATAATACTCATACTGTTTTAGAAAGGTAGGTGAAGTAGGCAGAGTATGATAAGGCATCTCAAACAGAACCACAGACCTCTGTGTGGACAACTGAATGGAGTCTTTTTGCTCCAGGGAGAGATCAATTATTTTAACAGGTATGGAAAATAAAATTTGATAGCAATGGTGAAACTTTTTGTTGGTTGAGACTACTATCCTGCACCTGTCTGAGCTGCAAAGCCACCTACTCTTTCTTTCATAATGCCTTCCTTGATTACAGTTCCCTTCAGAATGAAGTTCCCAGTTCTCACTCAGACCTTCCAGGATTATCACAATTTCAGGCCAGCTTATGCTTGCAAAATCAAGTCCCATCACCTTAAATCAAGGCCTACAGTTGCTAAGTGGAAGGAGGTGATCTGTCCTCTGTGTGAGGAGGGGTAGGAGAGGCAGTCAGAGCTTTAAATTGTACTGAAGGAAAAGTCAGTTTAATGGAACAGGGTAAAAGTGGTTGCTTGAAAGTAAACTTCTCCATGCGAAGGCCTTCTCCCTAACTACTGAAAAAGGATATAGTTGCCTAGTTTTAGAAACACTGGATTATTTTGGAGTTCCACATAGGGCTGATGAATATTACAGAGCATTTACAAGAGATCTGCACCCTGCTGAAAACACAGATGGTGGCCAAGGAAATCTATGATGGCACTAAATGCCTCTATTCAGGCTTCTACATTTTGGATGTCTATTTTATTGACTTTTTATTTAATCTGTTTAGCCCATTCTATTCAAGGGATTACCCACCCTATCCAAACATGAAAGCCACTTTTACAGAATGTGATTCAGTCCCTGGTTGTGCATGTTTTTTTCCATTACCTATAAATAAAGACATAGGCTGATGAGCTATGATTAGATGTCAGCACAGTTTATGCCTGCCATTAAGTTAAAGGAACCTAATGCATGGTATTTAAGATAGTTAGACAAGGACCCCTGTTTTACCTGGAAAGTTTTCACCTTCTTCACTTAGTTTTTCCTTATCCACTGCTGCATAAATTGGGTAAGGGTTTATTCCAGTTTCTGAGGCCTCCCTGTGGTCAGCCAGCTCGTGCTCATCAAACTGCAAGGTAAGTATAGACTTCTGAAGGAACATAAAATGCCCCTCCCCTCTGCTATAGCACTGAGAACACCTCCACTTAGGAGACTGAATTAACCAAGGAGTTGGATTAACCACTTCTACCTTTCCACACCTAGAGATAAGATGTTGTGCTCTAAAATATTGCTTCAACTTATACAACTCCTCAAAAACCCACCCACTAAGGTCAAATTTAGTTGTAATTACTCTGAGATCTTCAAAACACTCCCAAGGTGTTTGCAGTTAACTTCTTACCTGCTTCAGTATTTGGTATACAAGACAGGAGGCCCAGAAGTCAGTGAGTGAGTAAAGTTCATCTCTTGATGACTCCTGTAAGTATTCTTCTGCTTTCATAAAATGCCAGGGGAAATCACTGAGGTTTTTGCACAGTTCCTTTTCCAAGGACATCAAATTTTCTGACCATTTCGTATCTTCGTACAGGAGGGACATGCACCTTTTAAAGAGAAAGAAAAGCCCTATCTCTACCACAGAGGAAAGTGCATGGGGCTTTACTTTTTTTTTTTGAATCTGCATGCAGACACAGGAGTGTCTTTAAAAATGTATGGGAGGAAAAACAAGTTCCAGGCTTCTACAAAAACAAGGCACTTTACATCATAGGCAGGTGTCATTATTCCCTGATCACTTACTTCCCAGCTACTTATTGATAATGTCATTTAATTAGTTAGATGACCTGAAGCTGAATTTCAGCTGGCTACATGTCATATATTAAGGGTAAATTGCTGCAGAAATACAGTTTTGCAGAAGGCTTTAGTGGGGAAGATACGAAATCTGCCAAGACACAGATAATTCATCAAAGAACTTGGAACAAATGTAAACACATAGAATGATTTACATCATGTCATCATTTTGCACTAAAGACTTCTGACATTTTTTTGGTCTGTTATTAGGACCAATAAAGCTGGTACACTTGAAGAGTGGCATCATCTCATACTAAACTTACAGCTCTCAGCTCATGCTAGCTAACTGCAGAGATGTAAAGGCTCACTCTGTTCCAAGACCAACTCCACAACCTAATTCAGGTATAAATTAAGGTGTACAGCATTACCTTCTTTATCTAGAGCAGCATGTGTCTGACTGTTTAAGGAAGGAGGCATTCTGGATTACTGCAGACACCACATATGGTACCTAATCACAGACAGTGACAGTTAAGGTGGCCTAAAGCATGCAAGATTTCTACCCTTATTTGACCAGCAATAACTTAGGGTCTGTGGCAGACTTGCCCTCTTGAACCAGCATTTGAAAAACAGACTGGACTTCCTTCTAGGACATCTAAACTGTCACTGGAAGTCTGTCTTCAAAGAACGTAAGCCTATCGCCTTAAGTAAAATGGAAGGAGAGGTGTATATGTCACATACAGATACACATACTGACACATGTAAATTTAGGAGTGCTAGAGTCAGACAGAGTTCTGTGCTTTCAGGGCAGACGTCCGTATGTGACCTATAAGCTAGACTTCCTTCACAGTCACTTCAGTGTAATGAACAATCTTGGCATGTTATTGACATGCTACATGTGGGCCTTAAGGGAAAATGGCTCATGTTCCTGAATGTCATTTCTTTTGTGTATTTCTTTTGTATATTTCTCTGTATTGTTTCTTGTGTATAAGGTAAGCCTAAAAAAGTAAATGAGGTATAAACATTCAAGACCATAACCATACATATATATTGCCATTTAACCTGCCACAAGGATGAGTCACATCACCACAGATTTGACAGATTCGATGCAATATGTGCAGGAGGCCCAGTGCTCTTCCAGACTGGTAGGGGGTTGGCTAAGTACTGAAATGGTACTAAGTATTTATATTTAGGCACCTGATTCATTCCCCTACACTTGAGAGATGTAGCTTGGTAGCACGAGCTCCTCTTAACTATACCACAGCTTCTATTTAAACAAGTCCTTGTGTTTCTGAGTAGTAGGTTACCTAGAAGTTTTCAATACTTTCCTGGCTGCTTATCCCTTTTCTGCCTCTCATGGCCTGTGAGCAGGGGGAATCATCTCCTCCAGAAGGTAAGACTAAATGGCCAAGTGAGGTCTTTATTTGAATCACCATTGAGAGGCACTGTAGAAGAATGGCTGCAGAAGCGTGGCCTTAGAATCTCTGAAGATCCGCACAATCCAGGCCTGGTATTAGAATAGGCCTGTAACCAGAATTGTACTGAAGTTGCTGTGCTGAAGTTAACAAGAAAGGTAGCCTTGAGCTATTCTTGAATCCTGAGCCCAAGTAATTATGTTGTGCCAACAGGCCGTGGCTGTAACAAGCTACAGCTGCTGGGAAAGCAGGTGCAGGGCCAAGAAAGATAGGGAGCAGTAGGGGAAAATAGGGAGTAACAAACTACATGGCTGAAGCATAGCGACACAATTAGCTACATGGATAGAATGCTTATTTTAGACATGATAATTAGGGGTGTGAGAGCCGCACGTGCTTAGAGACTAATAACCAATTATATTTTTGCTTTACGAATATGCATGTGTATCGAGTCTATATAAGTAGTGTTAGAAACTAATAAAATTGAGCAAGATGCATAACTCATATTGAGCAATTTCTTGACTCTGGCGAACCCTTCTCCCCAACAAGGCACTAGTTTCTCCCTCTCTGGGGATGAAAGGTCAGTCTTTCTGGACTGTAGTTAATGTCACAAATATTCCCTGTGCCTCCCACCATTACACAGGAAGATACCTCATCTACCACTTAGTTCATCTGTTGTGAGCCCAGCAGAAAGTTCTGAACAGTGATGAGTGTTGAATTGCTATTTAATCTATGGAGCAGGGAAAACATTCATCATCACACCAGACAACGGGCACCTACCAAGTGGATCCTGACACCCCACACAAATACAGCACAGCATCCAAGAAATTCTGTGTCTTCAGCTCGACCAAGGTTCCGAGCAGGGCTATCATGGCACGCAGGCCTCCGCCTGATCCCAGAACAACAATATTAGGCACATTATTCTGGGGAATGGAAGACAGAAAGCATATTTCTTTTGGAGCAAAGGCTTAACAAATAGACAGGCATAAAGGCTGTTGCAATTCTCACCTGATCTGCTTCCTTGCTTTAAGACACATTCCATAATCTCTCTTTTCCCCTCACATTACAGTCACAGAATGGGTTTTCCTTTGTGTTGTGCTATCGCTTATCTGCCTGGTAGTGAAATTTGTTGTGGCTATGTTTCTGTGCTGTAGCTTCAAACCTTGAGCAGTACCAGACCTGGCTGGAACAGAGTCAACTTTCTTCACAGCAGCCCATATGGTGCCGTGGTTTGGATTTGTGGCTGAATAGGTATTCATAACACACAAATGTTTTTACTTGCTGAACAGTCTTCCACAACATCAAGGCTCTCACTTTCCCACTCTGCACTCCACTCTGGGTAAGTAGGCTAGAGGTGGGCAGGAGGCTGGGAGAGGGCACAGCTGACCCAAACTGACCAAAGGGATATTCTATACCATATAACATCATGCTAAACAGTAAAAGCTCAGGGAAAGGAAGAAGTGGGGATGTTTGTGGTTATGGCATTTGTCTTCCCAAGTAACTGTTATGTATGCTTAGACCCTACTTTCCAGGAAGTGGCTAACTCTTCCCTAGTGATGAGAAGCAGTGGATACATCCCCTTGCCTGTGCACACATCTTTGCAGCTTTTCCTTTCCCTGTTAAACTGTCTTTATTTTGGTCCATGACTCTTCCTTGAGTCACCCTCCTTCCATTTTCTTCCTGTCCCATGGCAAGCAGCTCTGTGTTGCTTGGCTGTTGGCCAGAGTCAACCCACCGCGCATATTGTGAGGATAAAATCAGCATGGAGTCAAAGAAAGATGTGTGCAGAGTTATACCGTATGCCTGTGTTCACAGCATATGAAAAAGCATAGGGGCCAGTGTTCCTGTATCATTGTACATGATGGTGTACTTCCGAGGATGAAAAGGCTGGAACATAGAGAAGAATGTGTACACAAGAATGCAAAGATGGAAGAGATGTGTGTGCACACTTATTAAGATACAAACACTGTCAGGTGGTTAACTGTGTGTGTGTTCCAGAGGATGCATATATATTCATGTTTACACATATGTATAAATTTATAAAACTATGCATGTATATAAACATATGCAAGGGAAATTTGATTAATTAATTCATTAGCTGATAGATCTAGGAATTGCCGTTGGGAATTCCACTGGAAATTAAGAGTCCTGCTCCCTTTTTTCTTCTTGGGAATTCCCAGCCTGAATCCTTTTCCCAGCAGTGGACAGAAAGCCTGTACTGGAAAACTTGTGATGACAGATGTAGTTTTCCTAGGGACTGGACCTCACTTCACGTGGCACCTTATGTGCCATTCACATCACTGCAGCGTTATCCTTCTTTCCTTCATAGGACTGTCAGTCCTTACCTGGTCACAATGAATCCCAAGGTCTTTCAGACACATCAATACTTTTTCTTGTCTCTTCTGAGTGGCTTTTATCTCGCCTTCTGAGAGAGCATGAGACAGACGGATTTCATTCTCATCCTGGCATACAAAGTGAAACATTCAGGGTAAGAATATTTCTCTCTGTAAGAAAATCAATATATGGGATCCATACAGATGACCCAGCTCTCTACAGACCAGCCAGTGTTCACTCTGAGTCAACACCTAACAACACTGTAAAGAAGATCAGGGAACTAATTTTTGTACTACACTTTAAATATGTGATGAAAGAGGCAGTATTTATGAACTTAATAAGCAAAGCAAAGGGGAAGGAACACAAGCAAAAATTTCAGTTCTTCCAGGTTAAAAAGTCCTCAAACTCTTGACTGAACAAGGTAGTCCATTTTCTAAAAGGAAACATTGTTTTACTTACGTGGGAAAATCACTTTGAGGGGGGAAATTATAGAAAATTAGGACCCAATAGAAGTTGTAGTATTATGACAACCTTTTAAGGGAAAAATACAGGGGCACGCAGGGAATCTACTCCACCCATGGTTCTCTAAGCCACACCACCTGCTATCCTAGAGGAGCAGTGGAGGGTGGAGGGAAGTGGAGACACCACGGCCAGGCTCTGCTGTGCTCCCTGCAGGATTGGGAACTTGATGGTACCATACAGCCGATAAGCTGCATAGGGGCTATGAAATGGAAAATATATGAGATGTCCATTGCTGGGCCAACAACTGTGGTAGATCTCATTGCCCATTGGTCATCTAATTGCCCATTATAATCTTGTTATAATACTAACATCTCCATCCCAAAGTTACCTACCTCCAAGACACAACCACCCTTCACCAAGCATGTGCTTTCCAGTTCTTATCAATTATGTCATTATATGAAAGCAAGAGAAGTTTACACCAATCAATACTAGAAGAATATATGACTAGAGTCACTCAAGCTCCACCTGAGGGTTAAGAAAAGTGTAAAATTAAATGAATGAAGCGAGAAGTTAGGGAAGATGCCATTGTAACTTCTGGGATCAGTTGATAGGCTGAACCTGTCTTCTCCTGCACAGGGACGCCTATTGGGTAAGAACTTTGTTTTATGTATGCTAAATAACTAACCCGTGATAGCTGTTATTAGTGATTAATGCTTTGGTTGCATATAGTCTGGTTGTATAGCATTTCAAGCTTGTTTTTGCAGATAGTCCCTATAACTGGCAATCACAAATCTTATAATGAAGAGTGTTATTCCATATAATGTTGGTGTGAGTCCTTTGTGGGTGCTAGCAGTTGCCAGCAGTGGGTAACACATTCAAATAAAGCTGAGGGGTCCCCGTGATGCTGTTGGGTGTGTTTCCCTGAACAAGTCAGTCGGATCGCCCTCTGATCCAGCGGGACTGTTCATTGAAGGGTCCCTGTAATGAGATGCTGACAGACTGGTTGGGCACAAGGGTCTCGGCTTTCCTGGGGCACTGATAGACAGATCAAAAACCCGGTGTTGGGAAAATCTACACCCCCCCACCCCCCCCCACCCCCTTTTCATGTGACAGCTTGTTAGCATTTTTTTCATAATAGTAACTGCAAGTCTGAAATACTCTTTTGTGTTGAAGGAATTTATCAAATTCAGTTAAATACACCAGTTGATTTCCTTGAGCCAATGGTGTCTTTTTCAGTTGAAAAAAACCCCTTCTAACTTGGAACTAATGTTCACAGTAGCCTAAAGAAATACAGCTTTCCTAGGTTTGTATATATAGATCAGGTATATGCCTGTAGCAGCGTTCACCTCACTTAACCTTCAACTTCAGCCTGAAATCTGCAGTTCCTGAATATCCTTAAACATCAGAGGAGAGCAAGAAGCAATTCCAGAGTACCAGTCCTAAACCATACTTCAGACACCCCTCAAATGCCTGTTCAACTCCACTGTGAAATGCATTCCTGACTAGCTCATATGTAGAAAGCTATAATGCAGATGCTTAAAGTCAGGTGAGATGAATCCTACCCTTGTTCTGATTCATGTCCTGGAGGCTCCTCTTTAGCTATCATCTAGAGAGGAAGGCTCAAATAATTGAAGTTAGTCCTTACAAATACTTTTCAGAGTAATATTAGCATGAAGTACATAGAACATCCATTTTAAAAAACAATCACGACACAAGTGTCATAGCATGTGGACAGTGAAGCAGGCAGAAGGGGGATTAGGAAACAGAGGGGAAAACAGAGTAGAAAAAGCATACCTTGGTAGCCATTGAGGTGTCTGTCTTTGTGTCCTGGAGACCTACCAAAAAGAGAACACACAGCAGTATCTTAGCTCAGAGGAACTTTCAAACTGTAAAGGAGCTGAATTTATTTTCCGATTACCGTCTTCCAAGTTAAAAAAACAAACCAAACCAAAACAAAAAATGAAAACAACAACCAAATAAATGTTTAAAAGAAGAGCTGAGTAATTAACACATTGCACCATACTACTTATTACCTAGGATTAATGATTCACAGCCTGATGGCTTTGACTGCTCTGCCTTGTCAATATTGCCAATATTGCCACAGTTTCCACGGAATGCTCGCATATGAATATGAGACATTTGATAACAAAATAATTAATAAATATTGTGTATATCCAAAGGCAATCAAATTATCATCATTAGCCTAAATGGTTACACTATGATTGGCTGTTACTGCTTACTTGACTCAGTCTAATTTGATAACATGTATGAAAAAGCTGTTTCAAGTTTCCAGCATTCTGCTTCCCAGGGGGAGAATGGAAGCTTCCTGATACAGGTTGAACGTTCCTTTTGCTTAACACCCAGCTGTTAACAACCTAGTCTCAAGAAACAGATACAGAGTAGTCTTATGGGGGTGTGTTTGTGTATATAAAACAAATGGCAATATTCTAGTTCCCTGTAAGTGCTGAACGCCAAATGCAATATTCAATATGTGCCAGCCTGGTTCCTAAGATCTCCATCAGAATTTAAAAGGCCTGCTATCCAATAAAGGTTTAGTCCCTGTATGGCTATATGGCTATGTTTCAATATTCTTTTTTTTTTTTCCCTGGTATCAAAAAGGTGTTGATGTGGGCCATCCTCAATAACAAAGATAGAATACTCAAATAAGATATAAGGAAGAAAGTTTTTATGATGAGGGTGTTGAGACACTGCAATAGGTTTCCCAGAGAAGTTGTGAAATTCAAGGTTAGGTTGGATGGGACTTTGAGCACCTGATCTAGTGGATCTTTAAAGGTCCCTTCCAACCTAAACCATTCTATGATTCTATGAGTCACACTCAAAGAGTTGCAGTCAATGGATCAATGTCCAAGTGGAGACCAGTGACAAGTGGCATTCCTCAGGTGTCCATAGTAGAACTGGTGCTGTTCAACATCTTTGTCAGTGCCATGGACACTGGGATTGAGTGCACCCTCGAGTCTGCCAATAACACCAAGTTGAGTGGCGCGGTGGACATGCTGGGGGGAAGGGATGCTATCCAGAGGGACCTTGACAGGCTTGAGAGATGGGCCTGTGCTAATCTCATTAAATCCAATAAGGCCAAGTACAAGGTCCTGTACATGGGTCAGGGCAACCCCCAGTATCAGTACAGGCTGGGCAGAGAATGGATTGAGAGCTCCAGTGTATATATTACCAACCACTGTTTTCTTGGTACAATTAGACAGGCACTGTACAGATATTCAAAGCATGAACACTTTTTTCCCCCTTTCCCTTTGAAGAATGCTCTCAGTTCCCACAAAGAAAGGCAAGACCTGAAAATTATTTTGCTAATACAGGGTATTAATATTCATTACAGTCATTGCAACTGCTTTCTTCAGTGTGATGAATCCTAAGTCACGTACCCACAAATATGCTTCCTTTTAGGTCATTTATGCTACCCACTGTCACTTGTAGGTTCATAACCCATAAATCAAACAAAACCACATTCAAATGAAGAAAGACATGCCTTCCTAAGATCAGCAGGGGTTGATCCTTGAGTGTCTTAGGAGGACATGAGCTTTTTCCTCTGTGCCCTAAGCATCTGGGTTTTTTCTGATATATTAATCTTTCCTGCATGCCTTTGAGCAACACATATTTAAAAGAGAATAATTTTGTCTGTTTTCAGCTATTTCATGCACAAAATTATGAAAAAAAGTATATGTATTCACAAAGGGAAGAAAAATACTTATTCAGTGAAGGCTGGTAAATGAGAGCATTTGTGGAGAGAGAAGCAGAGGAGATAGGCTGTGGCAGGTGGACACAATTTATTTGCCTGACGTATAAAATAGTCACAATGAAGTTTCTTTGCTAGACAGCACAGATATACTATATACTGACTTAACAAGGAGGTGCAACTCACTCTGGGTCTGTCTATTCCTTTCCACTGCCTCCAAAATAAACCTGCAGGCAAGGTTCACCTCATTGTTTAGATACCAGGTTAAGATCCCTGGAGTTCTTTCCCACCAACATTTCTATGACTGTAGCAATCTCAAATACAGAAAAAAATATTTCTGAATGCTAAAAGTAAGACAAAGAAAATGCCAGAGTAAATACTTCTTATGATTTTTATCACAGACTAAGCCTTACGCTTTTAAGATTGGCTAACAGCTTGGAGATGCCGCAGATTTACACTTCAATCATCTACAGAATTTTGTGTGGTCCATCCATTCTTTAGTCCCATCTTCTGCCTTTGTGAAGGGACAGGTATGACAATCCCTGCAAGGCAGTCATTTGGCTGCTCATTCAGACCTTTTTGAAGCAGATTCCTCATCATCCTTTAACAACCTTTCCTCCCTTCATGACCACACTGCACAATTCCTCCAACTGCAAGGATATCCTTTCTCTCTCTTTTTGTATCAATTTGTATTCAATTTTGTATCATTCCGTCAAAGAACATAGAAAGCAATTAATGAGCATTTTCTTTATCTCTCCATGTATAAAAAGATTGGTGCAGGTATAATATTCTTCCTTTCCATGGCCAAAACCTTTTACGTGAAAACATTCATTCTTCATTCTTCTAATGCTCAGTCAGATGGGGGGGTTTACCTCTTTTTCCTCTCAAAATCTGCAATATATTGTTTTCTGCAGATGTTATTGACAGGTGAAACTAAGGAACATATCTTGGGAACACCAATGGCTTTTCCAGAGGCTTATGTTCTTGCTGTGACATTTTATTCTGCTGTCTAATTGCAGAAACTTAGCAAGATGATAGAGAAAGGCTCATGATGGTAAGTTATGCCTAAAAATAGAGCCATTTGTATAGGTCCCTGTCATTTACCCTTAAGTGATGGTAATCCACTTACCTTCCAGATGGACAATGATGTGATAATGCATTCTTTGGACCTTTTCAGAGGAATTCCCTTCAACTAAAATGTCATCTGTGTATCAATATACTATTACCCCTGGTTCCAGTAGGATTTGTTCTAATTCTTGAGCTAAATCCTGATTTGATAATGCACATCTATGTCTGAATCCTTGAGGTAATTGGGTAAAAGTGTACTGAATTCAACTCCAGGTACATATCTCTTGACCCCCAAGTTTAAAGGGGACCATGAAAATCACATCTTTTACATCTACAGCAGCCATCCAGGGATGGGCCATTTGCTCTATAATAAAAATAAGACGTGATAGATGAGATGGCAGCCTGTAGGGGTCCACTATTTTCATTCAGTTTACCATCAAACACCAGGTGCCATTAGATTTACAAACAGGCCACACAGAAGAACGATATGGGGAATGAGTTTTCTGAATAATTCCCTGCCATTCTAGTTTTTGAATAAGAGTAGTTATGCCTGGTGTGTCTTTAGGGCTGATACAATACTGTCACACATGAACTGAGGCAATTTTGGGTAATTAGGTGTGGCCTGTGATAGGCAGCAGACCCCTCAGTTGGTACTTTATCTATAGAGACTGCTAAGATTTGAATCCAAAGATTTGGCACCCCATGCTTAATGCAGTACTAATGGTCAGGTTCAGTATTTCTGTACCTAATATATTTAAGGTCCCTACTATCAATATAAGTCTCAGCATTCTTCCATTTGGCAGAGTCAACTTTATCATAGATACTTGGAGCTTTGTCTTTCCCAGTGACCCATGTTATATAAATAGTGTCTTGAGTTATCTGGATCAATCCAGGCGTGTCCCCAGCTTTAATGATGGGCATTGAGGCTCCTGGGCCCATGAGAAAAATCATTTACCACCAAAGGTATATGAGGTCTTTTACTATATATTAAATTCCAAAAATTTTAACCACTTCAGACGTCATCAAAACTCCCTGGGCTAGATGTTGGTGTCCTTCCATTACTTTCCCAAAGGTAAGGATGTGTAGAAGAATGAAGCTGGGTTAATTAGCATTGATAATTTACAGCTGTGGGTTGGCTTCAGGGCCCGCGGGTTGGTCAATGTAGATAAGGTGCAGCTGTGGCTGGTTCTTTTAAGTGGTTGAGAGCCAATGAAGAGAGAGCAGCCAAGGAAGAAGCAAGAGGAGAGGGAACCCATGCCCTGGGTGAGGTGAGGAGAAGGCAGCAGAGGGACTGGCATGAAGAGTATGTTGGTATGAGACGGTAAAAGACCTTGTTGCAGCTTCATAGTCTGGAGAGTGCTGTGACAGGGATGGAGCAGCAGATGCAGTGATTTCCTCTAGCACCTTCCCAACATTGAGGTTGCAGGTGCCTAAGATTGTGTATTATTTAAGATAATAGAGAAAAGGTGTTCTGTCCAGCCCCTGCTTTGGGGCTTAGAAAAAAATATTGCTTCTCCCAAGAGTATTTGATTGGCCTCATTCTGATAAAAAATAAAGGCTACAGCAGGGCTGTGCTACCCATCCTAGTCAACCCTCAGTTGGCTTCTTCCTGAATTTTAAGGACATGTGCATTAACTGCTTCTGCCTTGTATGATACAATGGTTGTAGTAACCTGAGGTGGGGGTAACGGGTGCCTCCTGTGAGTCTGGCAGGGGCAGGAGATTGCACTGCATCAGCTTTAATAATATGGTGTAAGAGGCCCACTGGAGTGGCACCTGTTTTACCTTACATGGATCTGTCTCAGGTAACACTGTGGCTGAGGTGGGGGCAGAAGGCCCATTGTTATAATATCAGAATCAACCTCCTCTTCATCAGCTTCCAGTGCAGAGATCTTTTGAATAATATTACTTTCTGAGACTGGGAGGGTATAGTCTCCAGCTTTTGCAAAGCCAGAGGTCTAAGATTGGTTTCTAACCATTGATGTTGTTGGCTTTTTTCATGACTACGAGATTCAAAGCACATGCCTCTGCATCTTCAGCTCACTGTTCAGTGTCTTGAACTCACTGCTCAGCACCTTTTAGTAAAATACCTGTGGACATTAACGTGTCCATGAGAAGCCCAGTGAAGGGTCCCTTGATTTCCTTTGCTTTATGTTTGGAAGTTTCCTGCCACTTCTGAAATTCTGTTTACACATCTCCCAGTCAAGACAATTCTCAGTGACATGTTTCCTGTCCCACCTTGGTGTTTTCCATTCCTTATTCTCTTGCATTTTAGTTGTTCTTCTACAGACTTCTCCATATGTATTTACAGAATCCCTCTTCTGACATCAGTTAATGTCATGGTCACAACCTATGAGGATTACCTGACCCGTGTGGGTATAAAGATTGCAATTGTGGATTTGCAGGATTCTGTAATGCACAAGGACATGGAAGCTTTGTTTTCATTAATTACTTAACTGCAAATTACTACTAGTAAAGCAAGTGTATGTTGTAAGTTACTACAAAATTACCACTAGTAAAGCAAGTATAAGCTTATACATTTACCTATGTATACACCTATAGATATAGTTTGAGGTGTTATGGGTATGACACTCACCAAACAACTCACGGGAGTGGAGCCAATCAATGACAGAAAAGTTTCACTTCGAAGATCATCCGTGTTAGAGTCCAGAGCCAGCCAAGCATCCCAGACAAGGGTCTGGTCTGTCTGGGAGATCTTACACAGAGAAGCTCCCTTTGGGTAGATAGTGTGTAACTTTTATATCATCGATGTAGATACGTATCAGGACACCACATATTCTGGAACAGTGTTGCTGACTTCTGCTTTCATAGGAGGTTTGTTATTGTGGTTTCTTTGTTGTGTGCTTATCTTGGGCTTTGAATGGTGCATATCAAGGATGTCCTGACCTCCCAGCAAAGCAGATACTCTTGTCTATCAGTATTTTGCCATTATCACTGAGTTGCCTTCATGGCTGCACCATCACTGGGTTTGTTCAGTCCTAAGGAAAGAATGTTCAAGAGTACATAACAGAGGAGTATGAAGAAAGTAGAACCCAAATCAGAACAATATATAGTGCTATAAGTTACTGCTTCAAAAACACTTCCAATCAGTTATCACCGTAAGCTGAATGACTTTCTGGTGGTCTTTTACCCTCTTTTCTCTTTGACCCTGCATTGGCAAGCACCGAGACCAGCAGTTATATTACTTCTTATTGCTATTGCAATTATCAACTCAATTGTCTCTTTTGCACAGACAGTACAAGGCAAATATCTGTTGATTTTACTAATAAGGTTCATACATTATCTATGAGTTTCAGTGATGCATGTTCATTTTTCTTCTGGTGTGTGTGTTTAGTTTTGGTGCTGCTGATTTTTAAATAAATATACAATAAAATTACTTTATTCTTTGTATCTTTTATTAAAGCTTGTGGCAAGCAAAGTGGTTTTTTTTGTCTTTTGAGGAAAGTGTTTCTGAATAAATTAGAAGAATTTAAAGTGAAGAAAGCACAGTATGATATAGCTGCTGTCACGGTTGGCATTTTTTTTTCTCCTTACCTTTGAGGTACAACCAAGGTGCCTAGACAGCAGTGTATAGTGTCTTGTTAGTTGACTTCAGTTTTCTGACATATCTGCAAGAGACTGTCAGATATTACACAGGGGTTATGGGAAACCTTCTGGAGAAGATGAAATATTCTGAGTCATATTGATCATCACACAGACCCAGAAATGTCATTAGAACCCTCTGTTTAGGCAACTGAATGCAGCCTAAGAACACCAATTACAATAACAGGACCTTCAACATCTATCTTACATATAGACGCAAACATGTATGTCCTGATATAGGTCCCATAACCCACAAACTGATTTTTTTCTCGAGTCTGTACATCATTCTATCACATAGATCAGTTTAACAGTCCAAAGCTAGCAGATATGATGATAGAATCTCCATGGTTGGAGATAATCAAAGCTTACTTGGGCAGGGATGCATTATAGGTCATTTAAAAAGCACCAGGCAGTCAAGGGACATACATTCCTCAACAAGACAAAGAGTTAATGGGGTCTAGAAAGTTACTGAAGTGACCATATACAGATTTTATTGGGTGCTTCCTTGTATTTACATGCCAATATTTTCCTATGTACAACCAGAAAATCAATTATCTTGCAGCAGATAATTCACTGTACTCATATCAACATGATGGATCTCACTCTGTCTCTTATATGAATTTAATAAAATAGCTTTCAAAGCAAAGGAGTTGCCCAAACTGCTAATTGTTCTGTTTGAGGGCACTGCTCCTCGGATTGTCTGCACTGTTATATTGGTTTTGTCTGGGATAGAATTAATTTTCTTCATATTAGCTCATATTGTTCTCAGTTTTGGAGTTGTGACCAGAGCAGTTTCATAACACACTGATGTTTTAGCTATTGCTGAGCAGTGCTTACATGGGATCAAGTCCTTTTCTGCTTTTCATACTGCCTTGCCAGTGAGCAGGCTGGGGAGAATGCAAGAAGCTGTGAGGGGACAGGGTCAGGACAGCTGACCTCAACTGACCAAAGAATATTCCATACAATATGACATCTTGCTCAGCAATGAAAGCTGCGGGAAAGAAGGAGGACATGGGGGATGTTCAGAATTATGCTGTTTGTCTTCTCAAGTAATCATTACATGTAATGGATCCCTGATTTCCTAGAGGTGGTGAACACCTGCCTGCCAGTGGGAAGCAGTGAAAGAATTCCTTATTTTGCTTTGCTTGCGTGTGCAGCTTTTGCTTTACCTATTAAACAACACAAAAGTTTTCTCACTTTTAGTCTTCTGATTCTCTCCCCCATCCCACCAGTTGGAAGTGAGCGAGCAGCTGTGTGGTACATAGTTGCTGACTGGGGTTAAAGCATGACACTTGACAGATTTAATTCAGATTATCCAAAGATCTCCATCTGCCTACTTATCTAACATACAGAGAGATTTATCTTACCTGCTTTTGCCCATTGATTATGCAGGCAGCCCAAGGCCAAATTCTCTGACTTAGAAGTCTAAATCACAGATGATTTTTGTACTTAGAAAACAAGAGATTGTAATTCTGAATTTATGCTCAGGTTGGAGTGTTTTCTATTCACAACTGAGTGAACAACACAACTCAGTTGTCTGATTCCTTTGGACCTAGTAATCTAAAATTTAAGTTTGTTGGACAGGATGAATAAAGAAGACTAACCACAGACCTCTGCAACACGATCATCTACCTTTGAGCTAGTTATTACTTGCCGTCTTACAGTTAGTGGTGATTTAATCAATAGTCACTGACCTTTCATGGCAAGGGACACTGCATCTTGAATGAAGCTAAACTAAGTCAGATCTATCACTGGTAACAGCCTATTTCTAGAATAAAAGGAAGTTCTGACTAATTCTGATTTAAATACCTACATTGTCAATGTCTTACATTAGACAAAATTAATGCTGAAGGCAGTGACAGTTTCACTGGCAGTATGGAAAAGGCTTCAAGCAGACAGAATGACTTTCTGACTGTTAATTGCCCTAATACTACAGTCACTAATGTGTGTCCAGATACCAAAACCATGACATACAGGTAGATCAAGCTTCTATTTTAAAAAGCTTTTAAAACTTTTCAGCTAGTTTCAGACTGAAGTTGAAAATAATAATAATTGTAAGTTATATAATTAAATTAATTTTTTGTTTGTTTCCTTAAACACAGATAATGTCCCTGAGGATCTCTGAACAGAAAAGACATTTTGTTTAAGATAT
This sequence comes from Falco peregrinus, assembly GCF_023634155.1. Lineage (NCBI taxonomy): Eukaryota > Metazoa > Chordata > Aves > Falconiformes > Falconidae > Falco > Falco peregrinus. Next base: position 25,280,579 of record NC_073725.1, on the reverse strand, counting down.
AAATAGACAATTAGCAAGTCTTAACTATACCCACTGAATAGCTTTAGAAGTAGCCTAATATACCAGAAAATAAAGTAAAAGCTAAACATTAAGTACCCTTATCTTTCCAAGCTGATAATAGGAGAAATAACTTTGTTAGCTTTGTTGCTAACTACTTGGCCTTCTATCATATCTAACATAGTTGCTTGGTACTCAGAAAGTTATGATAAGCTGGAGTACATCAGTATTTGGTTCTTATAGGAACATGATATGTCAAGAGATGGAAGTTAAAAGCACACAAAAATTATGTATTTCTACTGCACATAATGAGATCTTTGGTTGAAGTTAAAAAAAATATCTGTTACACTTCCACCATCCTTCCCAGAATCCTGGCAAGTTTCCTAACAAACTTGATTTTCTTCTGCAGTACTTTTTCTTCACTGAGCTAACAGGTACAGAATATTGCCTCCTGACCGTCATGTCTTATGACTGGTCTATTACAATATGCAACCCATTGCATTACACAACCATAACGAATGGCAGGTGCTGACTCCAGTTAGCAGGTGGATCTTGGGTAAATGGGTTGTCGGCTAGTGCCATAGACACCTCTCTTATGCCACAGCTAACTTTCTGTGGGACAAACGAAACTGAGCGTTTCTTCTGTGTCTTCACGCTGGTTGTAAAGATCTCCTGCGGTGACACCCACTGGATTGAACTTGTAATATTTATCTTGGCATTCCTTTTCAAACTACCTCAGTTTCTCTTGATGCTCATATCTTACGTGCACATCAGCAACACTGTCCTCAGTATCCCATCAACCACAGGAAGGCATAAGGCTTTTCCTATGTGTTCTTCCCACCTCACTGTGGCAACACTTTTCTATAGGACAATGATTGTTATACACTTTGTACCAAAACTAAACACACTGGGAAGCCTCCACAAAATATTATCTGTCTGCTACACAGTTATGACTCCACTGGTCAATCCCCTTATCTGCAGCTTAATAAATAACAACATAAAGAAGGTTTTGAGAACAAATATGAACAAATACAGGGGGTTTGATAAGGCATGAACAAGCTCTTGTCAGTTATTAAGTGAAAGTGAAATATCAGTCTTATGAAAACTTTTCATGTGATCCTGAGGTAGTCTTTTTCCCTGGAAAGGAGACAAAGTTTCCAGCATCCTAAGACAGTCATGTAGGTAAGTGCCCTACCTGCTGGGCTGTTAGGGCAATTTCTTTCTTTGAACTAATTAATGTGTGTTTCTACAAAAAACCCAACATCCTTTTAAGAGAGAAATAGCATATGTGTCTCCAATAGCTCTGTGCTTGCCAAGTGTTTGGATTTATATCCACACCCCAGCCCTCTGATTTTCAGAACTACTTTCAAGATAGCTCATTGCTGGTCTAGAAGCAGGAAAAAGTGATCTAAAAGTGAGAAGAAGGTTACAAATGCATTTAGCTCTTCCCCTACCAACAGTACAGGCCCAGCTTTTGTAAATACAGAAGGTGTAGATGTAATCTCTACTGATCAGATAAGTACAGTGTTACAGAATATATTAGTATGTGCCTTTCCGAACCACCAGACCAGATGGGTTTCTGAAGAGCATCTCAACAGCACTACATGCTGTCAAGCGGGCAAATGATTTCCTTCCGCTGAACTGAGATTCCAAAACATGCTGGTGTGGTTTCATGTGTACTGGTTCCTAGACTTTTATTGCTGTTGTGACAAGAATTAAGGGGAATGTAGTTATGGGGTAGAAGCAGGATACTCAAGTTTGTCCTTTAGTTATAACTGTGGTGTAGTCTTGTGCAAACCCATTTTACCTAGTCATTAATTTCCTGGTGGTCCAGGAACTGCCCTGCTAGTCTCAGCATAGATGAGACAGTGTCCTGGCCTGGGGTATGGTGCCAAACCTAGTCTAATTGAAAAGCTCTATTTGTATATTTCAATGTGTTTGTTCACATCCTGAACTGAGAATCCCTCTGTCCCAGCGACCACTCCTGGCAGTTCCTACCAAAGAACAGATGGGTTTCTACATAGATGAGACACCTGGAAATCACAGAGGAAGGAATGGTCCCGAAGTACAGATATTTGAACATAAATTAGGAAATGTTTTGTGCACAGTTAAGATGAAAAATAGCAGTGAAACATGTATGTGCTGGAGTGGCCAAAGAGATCCACAGACCAGTTTGATAGATGAATTAATCAGAAAAAACATTTTGGGGAGTCTTATTCTACATACTTGAAGATGCTGCTGCAAAGACTTTTGCAACAGAGAGTCTCATCACCATCTGGACAGGGACCAAGCATCCTTTCTGAGAGATTTTGATTCACCTTCTGAGCATTACTCTTTGCAAAGATCCCAGTAATGTATTATTACCTTTTAATAAACACCCTGTGACCATCTATGCAACATAGTCAATGGAGGGTGTCCTGAGTGTGGCTAGGGTGGAGTTAGCTTTCTTCAGAGCAGCCCATAGAGTGCTATGCTTTGTATTTGTGGCTGAGACAATGTTGACAACTGCGTATTAAGTTTATATTGGAAGGTTGGGGGTGAGGGGTGGTAGGTGAATCTGCAGGAGTGGCCTCTGTGGGAAGAGGTCAGAGGCTGCCCCTGTGCTGGACACAGGCAGTTCCAGCCATCTCGAAAACAGACCCATGGCAGGGCACAGCCGAGCACATCAGCCAAGCTGGTGCTGTCCCTGGGAAAACGTGTAAAAGCAGAACATGTCAGACAGGCAGAGGAGGAAGGGAAAGAAGAGAAACAACCCTGTGAACACCATGGTCAGTGGACAAAGAGGGACAGGAGCAGGCTAAGCTGATTATATTTTCAGAATGTACTTTCTACCTGCTTGTAGAGCTACTAAAGTTTTTACTTATGCTAGAAAATCGAATAGTAAGGGCTTTCAGAGGATGGAAAACAAGGAATTTCCTCTTAGATAGTCATAATAGTGTCTGTAGGCACAAGTCTTTCAGTTGTGCACATTGACAAAAAAGTTCATAAGAGGATGAGAGCTAAAACCCAAAAAATCAGCCCCTGCCTCATCCCTCAAATCCACCCTCCCCAACCAGATGAGAGTAATGCCACATGTTGTTGAAATCCTGTGGCCCTCCAGGGAACAGGCTTCCCATCTGTGCAAAAGACAGCTCCATCTGTTTACTGCTGAAAAGAAGAGAAGGAAAGGGCAGACTGGATGGAATACAAAACTGGGAGAGAAAGAGAGAATATCTGAGGATCCAGGCACTGGAAGCACTTCAAAGCATTCAAAGAATATCATTACTCTCATCCAGAGGAGCTGAGGTCTGAAGTTCTTCAAGTCTTATTTGTTGCCTTAAAAGAAAAGAATAAGTGATTGTTGTCTTCATGCTTGCTCTCTGCCATGAGAGAGAAGTTGTCAATTAAAAAAAACAGACAAAAACCCAACAACATGTATCAATGTGCAATAATCCACATGCAGTAATCTGCATGCATTGATCATCCCTCCCTTGAACTTAGGAAACATACTAATTTGCTTGAATTGCGTTTGAATTCAAAATTCTTATAACAAAGTGGCTTGATATAGTTATATCCAGAATTCCTGTAGGAGAAGAGCTTCATGCAGTTTTTTCTTTTACTACACCTATGTTAGTACAATCAATATAATAAATTTAATACTTTTAAAAGCCTAGTATGAATGCAGGGGGATACCCTTCTCTGGACAGGGGATGAGTATTAAGGTTTTACTTTTTTTTTCACCAGAAAATGAAGTTGCAGAATGACCCTGTTGTCTGTCTCAGAAGCAACAGCAGATTTCCCACCAGCTGGGGAAGGACCAGTAGCAGGAGGATACTCACACAAGAGCAGCAGGATATGGAGTCCCATTCACAAGTCTCTTTCCCACTGTGTATCAGCTACACTCCCACAGCTCTTTAAAGGTGTCCTGTCCTCCGGACTTCTGATGACCACTTGCTTTTCAATTCATCTGCAGCAGTGGAGGGATATGTTTGGGTTCATATTGCTGAAGTTGTGTTTTGAAAGCCATCTACCTCTGATAGACTGCTGCACTCATGCCAAAGGACAAATGACGTGTCTTCATTTTCATGAGAGTTAACCTCCAGTTCATGCTCAGGTTCTGATGCTCTGAGCACTCACAAAGCATAGGTACAGGCTCAGTCTGTGCTTTATAGTAAATCAAACAGGTACCTTCAAGCTGAGATATTCCTGTTGTACTGGTTTTGGCTGGGATAAGGTTAAATTTCTTCATACTGGCTTGTATGGATTTATTTTGGATTTGGGCTGAAAGTATTGTTGATAATACACTGATGTTTTAGTTATTGCTGAGCAGTGCTTACACAGAGTCAAGGACTTTTCTGCCCCTCAGACTGCCCCGCCAGTGAGTAGATTGGAGGTGCACAAAAAGTTGGGAGGGGACACAGCTGGGACAGCTGACCCCAACTGACGAAAGGGATATTCCATACCATATGATGTCATGCTCATCAATAAAACTGGGAGGGGGAAGTTGTCAGGGGGCCTGCTGCTTGAGGAGTTGTTGAGCATTGGTTGATTGGTGGCGAGCCATTGTTTTCCTTTGCATCACTTGTCTTCCTTGGGTTTTATTTTCCCCTCTCTGTTATTTTTCTCTCTCTTTTCCTTAAAATTTAAATTTTAATTACTATTTATTTTGAATTATTAAACTGTTCTTACCTCAAACCACGAGATTCTTTCTCACTTTTACCCTTCCAGTTCTTCCCTCATCCCATGAGGGGACAGGGAGTGAGCAGCTGTGTGGTGCTTAATTGCCACGTGGGGTTAAACCATGACACCTGTGATTCTCAGAGCAGTTAGTTCCAGAGATGCCTCCAGGTAGATGGTGTGAATGGGATGGCTTAGGTTTGTGTGTCTCTGTTTTTCACAGTCCTTCATGGTAGTCTGAGTGTGTCTTGAGGCCCCAGTCATCTCCCATATGTCTCCTGACACGTCCCAAGACAGACAGTACAAATTCTCAGTGCTCACCTTCAAAAGCAGTATCCTGGTAAGCTGCAACACAAGCATGTCTGCTCTGACCTTTCTGATATTTTGAGCAGAAAAATATATGGGCACAAAGAACAATAATTCCATAAAGGCACCACCATGCAGAGCCTCAGTATGCTCCAGCCCATGTGGTCAGTAGTATGATTGTGCAGGCCCATTCAAGAGGTCACAAGCCTTGCAGTGTATCTTCTGGCTTGGGATGTTTAATTTTATTGCCAGTGATATTAAAGGATGTCACTTCCTCATGCAACACACTTGGGGTTTGCTCTTGCTCCCTTATCTCACAGTTCTGTCTGTCTGTTTGGCTCCAACACCTTTGTAATGTTACTTTCACACTAGTATTTGAGATTTTTGAGATAAACTAGAAGAGGGTAGATTTAGATTAGATATAAGGAAGAAATTCTTCACTATGAGGGTGGTGAAGCACTGGAACAGGTTGCCCAGAAAAGTTGTGGATGCCCCTGGAAGTGTTCAAGGCCAGGTTGGATGGGCCTTTGATCAACCTGGTCTAGTGGAAGATGTCCCTGCCTGTGGCAGGGGGTTGGAACTAGGTGATCTTTGAGGTCCCTTCCAACTCAAACCATTCTATGATTCTATGATTTTTCCAAACGGCCAGAGAAGAGGAACTTGGGGTTGTGATTTTGGGTGTTTCCCAAGAATTCCAGTATGCAAAGCTGTGTCAGAGAGGAAATAAGAGAATTACCTTGTCTCATGTTCAGAAAAGCTCCTCACGGGCACAAAGAAGACACAGTCTCTTACTTGACAGTTGTTTGAGATACCAGCCAAGAGAGGAATTACTAAGAACATCAGCTCTTTCCTGGAAACATCAGAATACTGAAGAGGGGTGTGGGTTTGCTCAAGTTTTTATTATCATTTAGTGCTGCCGTTTGGTGTTACCTGAAATGCCTCATCAGTTTGGATCTGTGCTCCTCTGATAACACTATCTCATACACCACAGTAAGCAAAGTGGTTTGCAGCTTTCTGCTTTATCTCTTGGTGGGACTGGGAAGGAAATTGGACGGTTAAAAAGCTTTCAAGAAGCAGATCAAACCAGATTAGATGTCATGATGGCAGGCCCTAGAAGAATGAAAACATGAAAGGTGAAAGCTAGCAAACAGGAGAAACAGACATTTTCTAAGTCTGGAAAAATCACAGGGCAAGTCTCTGCATGTTAGGGTATACGCAGGAGAGGAAGGGGACTGGAATAGTCAGCATGCATTTACCAAGTGTTAAACAGACCTGAGCAAAGTGATTGCCTTCTTTCATTATGGCATTATGGATGGAGGGGAAGCAGTGAGGGTCATTTACCTTGACTTTATGAAGGCTTTTGCATTGTCTCCCAGCACATTCTTCTATCTAGGTTAGGATGTTATGATTTGAGTGAGTGGACAACTGGATGCTGGATGGCCAAAACCAGGCTGGATGATCAGGCTCAGAGACTGGTGGCAGTGCTTAACAGGCTATACTCTACCTGGAGACAAGTGGACAAGTAGCAAGTGGAGTACCATAGAGATCTATACTGAGGAGAGGTTGAGGGAACTGGACTTGTTCAGACAGGACAAGAGGAAGGCTCAGGAGGAACTAGCAGAAGCTTTCCAATATCTACAAGCAGGAAGATGGAACCAGGCTCTTCACAGCAGCAAATGGTGGGAACATGAGAGATAAAGATAATGGGTAAATATTAAAATTGAAATAATTAAATGAAAGACATTCAGGCTATGCGTAAGAAAGCTTTCTCACCACGAGAACAGTGAAGCATCAGAATCTGTTGCCCAGAGAGGCTGTCCAGTTGCCATCCTCAGTGTCAGCACCTTAAGTACATTCCCCATCTTGGAGGTTTGACTAGCTAGGCTCATGGCCAAATTAGTGCCAGTGCAACTGAGGGCTGTGTCACTTCCCTCTATTAACACTGGAACCAGTGTTCCCAGGGAGGACTTCAGAGCAACCTCAGCCACGTCTGTTCCGCTCATGGGAACTACTTTGAAGAGGAGGCTCTGACTCTGGTCCCCATCTGAGTTCCAGCTTCAACTGTGTCCCAGCCATGCCTGTGCCTGGCCATGTAATCTGCTGATCTGGACCTGGGTGCATGGACTGAGTTCCTAGTTTGACCTCAGACTTTCCTCATCACTGTGGATTGTCTGATCATCTAGAACAGTAGTGCTTGAGACGGTGGATCTCTGTAGGTCTTGTGCCTGAACTACTCTGACAGGTTATTTCTGATATCCCAAGGCACCTCTGATGGCAGTCAGCCCCTCTGATAAGAACCAGGACCTCTGTCTGGCCCTGCTCAATTCTCACTGTTCCTATCGGGACCAGGGGAAAAAAGGTAAAAGAAAAAAATACCAAAGGAAAACAACTCAACCCATAACTAGAATCCAAGGACAAGTCTTGCCAAGGGTCTGCAATGAGATATGCATTCTACTGGAGATACCCCGCTCCTCTCACTGCTGCCTAGGTAACAGGCAGTCTGGGTACTCTGAACAAGGCCACATTTTACCACCTTTTGGAAGAGATGGTGACAAAAACATGCCACTATGTTTTGATGAAATGATTGTGACATTAACCACAGTCTGGGATTTTTAAGAACAAAAGCAGCAAGTGACACAAGCTGATAGCAGGTTGAAATTTCTTGTTTCAGCTCCAAACTTTATATGTGTAGATTGTCATTCCGTAACTGTCTCCTGCCTAGCCATAACAACTGTTTTGTCTCTTCAGGACAGTGGTAGAAGATGCTCCTTCTCCTTCTGTTTGCAAGTGCTTTCTCCTTGTTCCACAGACTGGGGCTGGTGAGTACAGATGAGATTTAGATGAGGTTAACATGTGGTATTAACAATTATGTCTCTTCCAGGAAGGATCATTCACGGATCAGAAGCTAAGGCTCACTCTTGACCCTATCTGGCTTTTTTATTAATTCAAAATGTGTCAGATGAATCTGCGTGTGAAGAGTTCCTGCTTCGCCAAGATGCAGTGCTCTCAGCAGCCCACTGTATGGCTGGAAAAATGTAAGATCTTGTCTTTCTTGTGTGTGGTTTTTTTTCTTGTCTCACACAGTCATGAAGAGCTGGAGTCCTGGCCTGGGGTGAAAGAGTACTTTGTCTCTCGGGCACAGCAGGGCTCTCTGCGAGCCAAACCATCCCCTGGGAGTTGCAGGACTTGTCTGTCAGGGACCATGTGCCCCTGGGGACAGGACTGCTTGGTAGTGGTCTCCTGGTACGTGGTTAATGCTGCCCAGGGAGCCCTATACTACTGTCTGTGGGCACTTTCACCTCGTGTGGGAGGTGTTTTCCCAGCAGGAAATATTCTTTCTTGATTCACTGGCAGGCTACATTATTTCAATACTAGAAAAGCTGAGTTCACACTACCAATTACATTTTCAAAGTCACTGTATGCTATTTGAGAGAAGTGCTAAGCGCATAATGTGAAACCACAAAAGTGCTTTTTTGGCATTCTTTAACTTAGGGAGAAATGGCTATGCTGATTTAAGGTTGTTGTAACTGTCCTTAGACTGAATTTCATCCCAGGGAAAAGTTATTATTGTTATGTGCCTTTTGAAAAACAAACAGGGGTGGGGAAGAAAAGGCTTTCTTCAGAATCTAAGATGACCTTCATCAGAAGTAACATCACTGTAACACCATCATGGCACATACAGAAGGAAGGTGCCTCGGGACTAGAAAATAGAAATGGGAAATCTGTACAATTCAGTCAGTCCTTTGCTCTGCTACTGACTTATTATTTGGCCTCAGGCAAGTTCAGGGAAGTTGGTGAAGGAGCTTCTCTGACTCAGTTGTCTTTGGGTGAGACTCTTAAACACCCTCTATGCCAGCTGAGTTGATCTCTCTATAGAACGAAGATATTGAATACTCCCAGAAATAATTGATTAATCATTCCAAAACACTTCTAATCCTTTGGCAAGACTACTTGATGATTATTGCACACATTAAGCGATATATATGGATATAGATATATCAATAGCTGTATATATAGATAGGCAGTCTTCTCTCTGTGAAATATTTCCAGATAAATTATTGATGTTGCTTTTTAATGGCACATATGCTTTTATTAATAAGAAGGAAAACACTTAAGCATACTTCTACCTACTTTTTAAGCTACACGGGGACAACATAAAAGACAAAACTACATCTCTCGGTGGGTCAGTCCCATAACCACTTTAAACTGGCTTAATGCAGGCTGCTGCCACCAAAAAAAGTAGTTTCATCCTCTTCCCTACCAAATTTTCCTGCACACGCCCTTGGCTGGCAGTAATGTCTGTGCACTTCGCAATCTCTTTTTATTTTTCCCCCTCCCCTGGATGTTCTTTGGCCAGATCTGTTCCTCTGCATGGTTGCGTGGCTGGATGGCAGCAGGAGTGCCTGAAAGGTAAGGCAGCACATCACCCCTAAGCCAATCTGTATCCCAGATGGTGGCTTGAGGACTAGGAGAGAAGTTGTGAACCAAAGCACAGGGGCTCTGGAGTCACTGACGTAACACACCAGGCGCTTCCTAACCCTCCTCCGCTCACTGGCTTCTGAGCAGCACCAGGTCTGCCTGCCAGCTCAGTACCAGCCCAGTCCACATTTCTCTACAGTGCATGGGAGCTCTCAGCATTACCATGTGAAATCTATCTCTGAGTAGAAATACCACATGGAGTAACAGCAACATGAGACTAGTGTAAAAACTGTCTGTACTGAGTGTCCAAATACACACACAAGCCTTAATAATACAGATTTTGAAAGTAAAATGAAAAAAAATGGCACATTTTGCCAGACGAATGAAGAACAGTTATCCTGGCAGCATGTGTTCTATTTATAGTAACAGGTAATATCTCTGAGGACTGCCAAATACTGAGCAAAACGCAACTGAGTGCAGTGTGACTGTTAATAATAAATTTTAACTCTTAACTGGTCACTTTACTCAGATTCCTTTGCTTCTCCTGTCAAAGCAGCAGAGCAAAGCATGCTGACAGCTTCCATCAATAGCAGGGATTTAAATAATTAATCAGCAGGCAAACGGGATGCACATTTATACAGAATGTGAGCATCTTCCTTGCTAGCTCTTAGAGCCCAAGTTAGCTGAATGCATTTCCTTGTAGGCATCAGTCAGCTCCGACATACAAGAGCAATACAAGAGCACAGAATCAAAAGGAGTAGTTTTGTCTGTGGTTTTACACAAGGGACAAAACTTTCCTGATTCTTAAAGCTGACTTTAGCAATCATTAAACTTCTTGCTTGTACAGTGGAAATAACTATTTCTCACTTGAAGTGCAAATAACTATTTCTCACTTGAAGAGCTCTCCTGCATATTGAAAGAATGAATGAAAGGTGTTTAGAAGCAGGAAAACTGGCTGAGATGCCGCTGACATTCACAAAGCCATCCCTCAAGTGACAACTAATTCTGTAGGTGTGTAATGTTATGCTATAGTAATGCCATATGCTATTTATAATAGCTATCTGTAAGTAAGGTAACCTTGGAAACGGAAGCTGCACAGCAAAGTGTGGGGCCTCCCAGGCCCGTATATGATGCTTCTCCAGAAGGCCAAAAAGAAGCAGAGTGAAATGCCACAGTAGCATGTCTAGGCTGCTTCCAAGACTGAGTTAATATATTCAGCAATGGCTCAGATGTCTTCACCTAACACCACTGCTCTAGTGTTTGCACCACTGCCTGAAAGTCTACTAAGTTGCTAGGTATCTAGTACACATCTAGGGCCCATCATGAGCCACAAAATACTGTGAATCTGCTGATTTCTTCTGCCAGGCTCAAACCAGGGGATATGCTCTCCATGCACAAATGCCCCTGTGCTGCCAAGGAGGTGTGCGGAGGACACCACCACTTCCTTCTGCTCCATGACTCAGGACATTCACCTGGAAAGCTCCAGGAATTAGTGCAATGTCCTGGGCTTTGGGAGATACAGTTCAAGTTTTTTAGACAGAGGAAGGTTTTGAACTGAGGTCTCCTATATAGATGAATGCACTAGCTAACAGCCTGTTGGCTGCACACAGAAGATACAATGCTGATTCCTCCTCTGGCCAGCTACTGGGTGAAGTTTACTCAGAGAGCAGGCTCCTGACTTATGCTCAAGTGGAGCTAGTTGTTCACAGCAAACAAAAGAAAACAGATGCTGCAATCCTAATTCATACAAGAACCGAAATTTCCTCTATAATGCAGTCAAGCAGAACTGCCTTCACATAAAAAAACAATTCCAAGAATTAAAAAAGGTCCCTTTTAAATTAGCAAGCCTAACGTACAAGGATCCAGTATAGCCTTTGAACATAAAAAAATATTTGTAAGGATCAATGTGACTTTCTTGTGCTTAACATTATGCAAATCCTTCTCAGAATCAGGAACTAAATTTTATTCTTGCAAACAAATAACACCATGGTAATTAATAGAAACCAAAAAAACCTATAGGCTACAAGATTGGTCATTTCAATGAAATAACCCTACTACCTGAAAGCAAACGCCTGAGTATTAAAGAAAAATGAGTTGAGCAGAATGTGCAATCGCATTGGGAAAACCTATTACTTACTCAGCAGCAAATGCATGAAGGATATCATCACAAGCAGTAGCACTGCCAAGTACTATTAAGCAGCTGTGCACTGCGTCAGGCTGCTCCTCATAATTTATTAAATGAATGCCTCTTTCTTCATTCCAGCAAAGACTGGCAACTGAGATTGTGGTGTTAAGAATGATTGTGTAAATTGTTTTCTGCAGGACAGTTTTCCAAACAGAGGTAATTTCTATTTGCTCCATGGACTGTGGAAACCAGTGCCTGATGTCGATGCAGTCCCCATAGGCCTGGTCACCACCCAGCAGGGCAGCCCCAAGCTCCAACATTTGTCCTCTGTCAGGTGCCACAGGAGATGTAACCTCTTCCAGAAAAGCCAACTGACATGCTGGCCGTCATCTCACCTGCACTGCTGGAGAGCCAAAGGCTGGGGGCTCTCAGGGAGCATCACATCAAAGCCAGGACTGTTCAGGCACACGGCACAGCCCTAGATCCCCACACCAAGCCTAGAGAGTATAATAGTGTCTCTCCAATCTCACTGCTCATTTTTTCTGAGTTTTTTTCAGGCTTTTTGGAACATATGCCATCCAGCAACCCAGCACAGTGCTGGCATAGGAGTGTCTACAGCTGCTGTAACGTATACTACATGAGGATTCCCTTCAGCTGGAGGAGTTCTTAGGCAGCTGCAACCCACCGAATGTACATTTCCTTTAGCATCAGGGAGCCTATGCAAAATAGCACCCGGGGATCAGAGAACAGGGCCTTCCAAAGATAGCTTCCTATTATTTCCAGTAACCACATACTGTTTTTTCACAACTATCACAAGTTCTGTTACTTGTTTGCACAGGAAAACACTCCCAGGTCCCCATGGGAGAGAGAGCAAAATCTCAGAACCACTGAATGGTTTGCATTGGAAGGAACCTTTAAAGATCATCTAGTCCGACCCTTCTGCCATGGACAAGGACATCCTTCACTAGCCCACGTTGCTCCAAACCTGTCCAACCTGACCTTGAACACTCCCAGGATGGGGCATCCACACCTTCTCTGGGCAACCTGTGCCAGCGCCTCACCACTCTCACTGTAAATATTTCTTTATGTCCAATCTAAATCTACCCTCTTTCAGTTTAAAACCATTGCCCCTTGTCCTGTCGTGCCAGGCCATGGTAAAAAGTCTGTCTTTCTTATAAGTCTCCTTTATATATCAAAGGACCCCAATAAGACCAAGACAAAAAACTGGAGTAAATCCAGGAACAGGTAACATGTTAGTTCAGACCCTTTTAGGAGAGCCACACTTAATAAAGCCCTGCTGCTTATACCCATTCAGAACACTGTTTTCAGGCAAGAATGAATGCTTCTGGGTCTCAGGAATAATCTGCACTTTTATTTCAAATCATGCTATTATAGGAATCTGAAATTATAGGTGTCCCGGGAACCTGTTCTGTTTAGCCTCAACACAAGTAAACGCATCATCTTAAAAAATTTAGATATATATATATTTAATTAATTTGGGGTGTTTTAAGTTTTAACTCTCCCTATAAAAATCCCTTTGAAAAACCACTGACCACCATGGATTTCCTATTGAGACTGCCACACTCAATTTTTGAGCAGTCATAGAAGTTCCATAGGAACTCAAATCTGAGATTTCACCATTTTGGCTTAACCTGGCCCCCTTCTTGTGCAGCATTCGTGATAATCAGGTCACTTCTTGGATAAATATTAATGCTTTGGCAGTTCCATAAACACAAGGCAGTCCTCTTGATGGACACCCACAGCTTCCCCAGTTCAAAGCAGGATTTCTTTCCATCGCAGTAGCATGCACGCTGCCATCAATTTGTTTGCCTCCCTTGGAAGTTACCACGAGTGCATCCAGCAGCTTCGGCAACAAGTCATTCATTTGAAGGGGGGTAAGCTGCAAAGAAACAGTGGTGTCTGCTTATTTCCAAGCAGATCTGCTGTTATAACCCAAATGACACTTACCGGTGCTTCTGTTGGCTGCCTCAGTGCAGAGGCTAGTGCCTGCATGGCCTTGAGGATGAACTTACTCCTCACTCCTCAAGGCACTGCTTAAAACCCAAGTTGAGGACTGTCACCAAGACCATGGGGGAGAAGCCTGTACTATCACTGTATACCATCCTGGGATACATGGGAAATGGCAGTATAGAAGACCTCATATAAATCCCATAATTAGCAGACAAGCATTTATTATTCTGTTTTTCCTCCTTGAAAAATTTTTGCTTTCCCAACACAAAAGACAGCAGAATATATTATTAAACTAGAGATTCAGACGACCACATTATTTCAATGTCTTTGCACATCTGAAAATCTGACAACAAAATTTTCTAAGAAAAAAGATATCTTTTTCTTTTTTTATCCCCCAGCTTCTCCCCCGCCCCCCACAAACCCTGCATCCCTCTTCCAAAGCAGGTCAATTTTTCATGCAAGCTGTACAAGTAACTGGCTCAGTTGTTTTGATTTTGCATTTCTGAGTGTTTATGATGCTGGCACCTGTGGGCAAAGTTCACTGAATCTGGATAAGAGATCTACCTTGGTGTATTGAAAGAGGGCTGACTGGAAGCTACATTTTGTTTTTCATTTTTCCATTTTTTAAAAATAGAATGAAACCTCAGTGGAGATCTAAGAGTTGAAAATATTACTGCAAGAATGGAGGGGGAGCAGAGTTGAAGGGATATGTTCTATATTCTTACCCATCATACGTCTTCACTGAGTAGGGTAAGAGGAGAGGGAGAACAGGCAAATGTTTTATTTTGGATTATTTCCTCCAAGAAAATAAAGTTTGGGTTTAAATTAATATTTTTTGAAGTACTCACAAAATGGATGCAGCAGAAGGACCACCCTGGATATCTCGAATTAAATGAAAAGAGTCTGCTTTCTTTCCTCATTCAAGGAGACAATAATTTTAAAGTGGATGCTATTATATTTGTCCTGAGCAACTGGTTTCTAGTAGATGTGAAAGTCACGTTGGCTGTGGGATCTGTTTCTGTTCCCATTTTTTCCACTGGAGGCAAAGAGAGGGTATCCCCAAACTCTCAGGTAATAGTTTGTAGCTTCAGGTGTAAACTACCTGCTTATCTAAACATGCTTTCTTGTTTTTCTAACAGGTCGCTAGAAGGGACCTCTCTCAAGCCTGTGAGGGCCAGTCAAGGGACTTCTGGCATCTGAGGTGGTCATCCACACCATGTCTTATTCATCCACAGGTCTTACATGGTCTGCAGAATGCAAAAACAGCACTGAGGAGACACCAGGAGAGATGGAGACAAAAGCTGGCATCAGGCAGTATAACCTACAAAATCGCAGACAGTTATTATTAGCTTTTTCTACCCAAAGGACAAGGCAAAGCAGGAAAAGATGCATTTTGCAGTTTAAGGTTTTGTCCCATAGGAGCTGGAATAACTTGAATGATAGAGACAGCCATCACAACTTCATCACAACATAGGTCTCAGCTGTGGAACGATTAAACCCCAGAATTAAAGCAAGCTTTTACTAGACTAAATAAAAACCTGTTAAACCTGATTTCCACAGCTGCATTTTGCCTTCTCAGGCTACAGCAAGACAGTGAAGATTAGCCGAAGTCCTTCATAAAGGAAGCCCACCTAAAATAACCTTTGCTTCATTATCATGCCTAATCTCACAGAGCTGAATTATATCTTTGTCACAACTGAAGTCACAACCCTGAAGGACTCTGCTACATGTATTCAAAGTGGTGAGCGCCTTTATCTACCTTAGAGGAACCCCAGGCAACAGGAATCAGTTTCACTGTCTATATTAATCTTTGCAGTACAGAGGCTGCTAAATCTTTGCATACAATCTCTCAATATTTACCCAGAGCTGTATGAAGGGGCATGACCTTGCCTTTAAATGGGAGCTGGCCACTGCTACTACAGAAGATAAAGAAGTGGAAAATAAGAGCTTTTTTTTCTCCCCTGTAGTGTCAGAAGTCAGTCACCTTCCAAACAGCTGGGTGGTTTTGCTGAAGACTCACTACCCATATTCACAACCACTGTGCTGGTGCATCAGGTAATCAGCTACTTAACAGAGCAAGTGGGAGCAGGTTCTAGGTAGTAACTGAATTCAGCTGTGACATTTCATTTCATACCGAAATAGATTTTAGATTTTTTTTTTTTTTTCCTAAGAAAATGCTCACATGCTCCCCTCAATTCTTGCCAGTTTAATTACACCTTCAATAATTCATTCGGTAGTTGCTCAATCTGCCTACTTGAATTATTAAGTAGAAGAGTGGAAAAATCTGCAACTAAGCATGTGAGATGGAGCACCCTAGGAATGCAGCTAGGGCTGGGCACACACAACATCTGAGAGCGAGTCCTGGAGCAATTCTCCATCTGAGCCTAATCTCATGTCTCTGAACACACAGAATTTCCTTGCTTCCCTCCCTCTCTGCCTTTGTGTTTTTCCTTCTTATTAACGCATCCCGTCACCTTTCTGGAACAAAACTTTTGGGTGTAGTTGTGGCTTCCCCAGCAAACTGTCTGTCTTTTTATATGCTGAATGGAAATGTCAGGTCCCAAACACACTTCCAGGAAAGACCTCACAAAAACAAGGAAAGGTTTATTTTCAGGAGCTAGGGAAAAGCATAAGGTATCTCAGACTTCAGTGGGGGTAAAGATAAGGGTTTCATACAATAGCTGAAGATTAAAAAGATAAATCCTTAGAAGAAAATATGGGAAGAAGGAACATCTCACAGATGTGTCAGAGATGTGGGAATAGTGAAACAAAGCTGATAGCTTCACTGACACAAAGGAATGTGGAAAGCAAGAGGGAGAATGGATTTGGGATTATACATAGAATGGCAGAGAGAAAGTAAAATGACATGATATAATTAACTACCTTTATTGAAGCTTTCTTTCAGCTGCTAAATTTGCATATATGCTTCCCATATTGATCCATGTTTCTGGTTATTAACTTGTGACATAGTCATCCACTTGAAAAGAATTTCTGAACAATGCAATCAGGTTATTAATTTCTCTGTTAGAGAACTTGTTTAACCAATAAGAGTTCTTAATATTTTAAGAAAATTTTCCCCTACTTAGAAGAATATATGGAATATGTGTGAATAAGTAGTAGAAAAAACCTTACCTGTCAAGGAAAGTGGTGAGCTAATTAGAGCACTTCTCATAGGCTGATGCAATATTAAAAACTAATTAATTACAAAATGTGGCTTTCTGCTGGCTTTGAGAAAACCAGTGCATAAATTAATTGAAAGATACTGCAGCCAGATATACTACAGGGCAAGCAAATCAAAACCATTCTGGTCATTCTGGGTTATAAAACCCACAACTGGTGGTGGTCCACAGCTAACAATCTGTGTTCTCTCTGCAGGGCCCTATGAGATCAACGCGCTCATGACAAGATCTCAGCGCTTACGATGAGATCTCTGCTTTCCCTATAGAGTACCAGCGCTGAGCACTCTCGAGCTGCTCATTCCCCTTCCCCCTCCATACACATTTCCATACTGCTGCTTTTCTGATAATCCCCCATGGCCTTGGGACTTCCTCTGTAGCTAAAATAAGATATAAAGCCATACTAGTTTCAGCATAATAAGTACTGCATCAGACCTCTACTTCTATATACTGCCAGTCTTTCCAGCCCATCAGAAGCAGAAAAAATTGGATACGCACATATCTCAGGGTGAGCAGATGGAGGATCCTCCTCAGAACGAGCTCTTCATTGTTAGTGTTATATATTGCTGCCACTGGAGCTGTGCAGACACAAAGCATTCTTTTGTAGAAGCTGAATTTCACAAAAGAACAATGTCCTTTTCTTTAAAGGAAAATACAAACTGGAAAGAAGTCAACGAGGTACAGAGAGTCCTCCATGTTTATTGACTATCTTGGGGACTGAATGCTGAAAGTAATTTGCACCAGGTTGTTCACCAGTTCTTGAGCTTTGTCTCAGAATTTTGCTTTACTGGAAAATGACTGAGGAAGAGAGTGGGAATTGTGCCAGTCCAGGATTTAAAACTGAAAAAGGAGGAAGCCTGAGAATACTGTTTAACTTCTGCCCTGCATGAATTCATTTATTGCAAAATCTGGAGGGACCCACTCTACTCGCTGTAAAGCCCACCAGTAGGTTGACTGGAAATATGGAACCATGCTTATCCGCGTGTACACAGCTTCGATCAATCATTTACCAAAAGTGAAATTAGCCCCAAGGTCACACACAGAAAATAGGAGGAGGGTACTAAGAAAATTGGGCTGTATAAAATGTAAGCTCTTTTAAGAAAGGTGTCCAACAATTAGTGTTTTCTTAAAATTTCAAATGGGGAAAGTAAGTGATTAGGTTGGGAAAACACAAGACATGCCAAAGCCATGAATATTTTGGTAGTAAGGTACACAGCACAGGGAAGTCCACCATGGCCAGATTATAATGTAAATATCTAAATATTCAGGCACTGCAGCAAGAATTGCTTCATGGATGGAGTCCAGGAAAGCAGAGCACTGAGCAGTCCATGGAAAACAATAGCTGGCAGTTTCTGCACCAGGAACAAGACTAGAGGTTGATGCCTGGCCTGTCAAACATCCCCCATACTTCTGTTTCACTGATGGAAGAACTATGGTACATTAAAAATAGCTTCAATTTAAAAATCTGAGCTCCATATTCTCTACAGCAAGGGCAGCAAGACTGGGTAAGGGAGAATTAATTAGTTCATGCTGCACTCTGTCCTGATCTCGGCACACATCCAAGAAACTTTATGCCATGTGTAATCCAAGTCTGCTGTGGGTGGTGGCTGTTGATGAATGGAAAAGAGGTGCTGCAAAGTTCAACTGCCCTCGGCTGGGGACTGCCTCCACTCCCCCCTGCCTCCTCAGGACCTGAAAAGGGCAGATAGTTCATGCTTCCTTTGACCATCAGGTGTGGCAGAATCTGTCCCTTACCACTGAGGGGCCACAGTGCGTGGCGCCGTCAGGGAAACACACGGACACCCCACAGGCACAAAGCTTGCTGCAGCTGGCTGCATACAACCTAACCGAGATGTGGTTTGTGCCTCTCCATGACGCTTTGTACTTGTCGTTCCCCAGCAATCAGCGGGACTGATTATTTTCCACAACTGCTCCTCTGAGACCGTCAGCGCAGAGTTGCTGTTAGTGCTTCTGGGCAGGCCGGCGATCATAGAATCACAGAATCATAGGCTGAAAAAGATCTTTAAGATCATCAAGTCCAAGTCCACCTAGCACTGCCAAAGTCCATCACTAAACCATGTCTCTAAGCAACACACCTTAAGACCACTACATGTCTTAATACCTCAAGGATGGTGACTCAACCACTTCCCTGAGCAGCCTGCTCCAATGTTTGACAATCCTTTTGGTAATGAAATTCTTCCTAATATCCAACCTAAACCTCTCCTGGCACAGCTTGAGGCCATTTCCTTGTGTCCTGTTGCTGTGTTGTGTAGCCTACAGAGTGAGAAGAGATGTTTTTCTCTAGTAGGCACACTTCATCTCATGGCATGAGTGTGAAGAGCCTGAGAAGTGGGCTATAAGCATGGCTCGCTCTATACAGGGGACCCCTTTCAGAAGCCAGAGCTCAGTGGCTTTGCAAGCAATACCCAGTCTGCCAGTAAAGCAGAATTCTGTGTGCACCTGGCTTTTCTGTTGAGTGCACCCATGTCTGCATTCTGGTGATCTTCAGAACCTAGATGGCTTAGGAAAAAAGATTCCTGGCAGAGCTCCATGGGAATGTCATGGAATTGGTGTTATCCTCATTTTGTAGACAGAAAAGAGAGGCAGAGACAGGTACAATTTTCTGCAACTATTGGCAACATACACACTAAGGACCATGGCTTATGGTAACCACTTAAGGGAAGATGCTCAGTGGTGAAATGCTGATGTCTATTACTTGACCAAAGTAACTATGGATTTTACAGTTGAAGTAGGGACCTTGTAAGTCACATTTTTCTTATGGCTTTTTCTGCTACGTGCTCTGTTAATGAGATAATACATGTGGTCATGATTAACACCAACTGCAGACAAGTAAGAGGAATTCTGTTGGGACATGAAAATAGTATGCACAAAAAGTAGCCTGCCTCACAATGCTCTCTACAGCTTTGAAATCAGCAAGGAACTTCCACGTTTTTATTTTTTCCCTCTACAGGCTGGGAAAACTCAGTGAAACATATTTATCACTGGTCATCAATTTCTCATTTCAGCTTTATCTCTGGAAAGAAAGGAATCTTGCTTGAAGCATCAGATTCTCAGACCTGAATGTGGCTATAAGACCTGTCAAAGGAAGATACAAAGTTTTGTTTTTTGGTTTTTTTTCTCCTTCAAGTGCTATGTTCCTGATACAGATAGCATTCTTGAAAATCATATTAACAAAGCCAATGTCTGGGCTTTTGGGAAGGTACAGTAATTTCAATCAGGGTCATATAACATCAGTAAATTGAAAAGAATTCAATTACTTTTGATCAGGATTACCTATTCTCAATCAGTTGCCTGTTGAATCTGATAGTCATATAACCCAAGCAACAGATCCAGGGCATATGCCAAATCAGCAGGATGAGGAAGATACACTCCGGTGGCTTAAAAGCAAAGTACATCTTTTTGATTGGAAAGAAAAGGGAAAAAATTATAGCAAATTCTCTTCCTTTGTATTTTTCAGCATGCAGTGTCTCAGAGGAAAAATGTTTGAGAAGTGATCTAAACCAATTGGTACTGCTGGTTTTGCTAGTGAAAGATTTCTTGATCTTGTGTTCTTGGGTTTTCCTGAATTTAATTGATTACATTGTTTAGGTTGGACTTTTTTTTTTTCCTATTTGACAGTCTTGTATATAGCACATAAAGAAGGCACCTTGTTCCTGCACCAAAGGAATCTAATCTGTGGAGGAGAAATTGTTTACTTCTAGGACTACACTTATTTCAGATTCATACATCAAAAAATTCCTAGGGACAGATTCTGTCATTGTTGTCCAGCTGAGACATACTCTTATAAATAAGCCCACTGTACAGAATGGCTTTTCTTTTAGGGTAAGACACTCTTCTGCAGATGAGAAGTGATTGAGTCTGGTCCTTGGAAGCTTCCTGCAAAAATCACAGTTTTCCTCCAGTTCTCAAGTGAAAGGAGGATAAAAGAAGGCATCATCTAGTAATAAACCAGATTTCCAGCTTATCTGAAGAGCTCTGGATAAAGGCTGTCATGGGCCCATGCCCCAACAAATGTTCAGATATATAGCATCTTTGCAGCAGTTTACTTGATCAAAACAAAAACCTAGCTAGATTAATGGCCACTGCAAGTAATAGTTGTTATTACTCCCTAACCTGTGACACAGCAGAGATTTCAAAAGTCTGATAATCTGCAAATAGCTCCAGTCCCTTCCTCTGCCACTGACTGAGGGCACAATTTTGAAGAATTCATTTGCTCTTTCTGCACCTGTTTGCCACTTGTCAAGAAGGAACCGTGCCATTTAGCTTCCAATATAAATTGCTAACATGAAAGTGATCCATGATAGGGCGGCGTTTGCTATGCCATCCATCTCTGCAGTGCCACACACATGAATACTTTGCAGTTACTTACTCAGTTGCACAATGTAGGTATGTTTCTTGCAGAAACTCCTATTGCACTCTTTGTATTACATATACAGCAACAGGATGCCTCTTACTTCTATGCCCTTGCCAATAACTGTACCTCCTTGGCCTCCAACCCTTCCTCCATTCCTTTCTCTTAGTAACTTTGTGGTATACTGCTCTGTGCTGGACAAAAATATATGAAGAGGATTCATTTAGGGCAAGAGAAATTCAAGCATCTCAGTATTCTCCCAAACCCCTAAAAGATTACATGTTTTGTTCATAAATGACCATATCCAAATGACTGTGGCAGAACTGGACTCATGGGCTCAAGTATGTATCACGATGGGTGTTGGCAACTAACAGGTTTAATTATTTTTTTTCTTTATTTCAATTAAAAAATGCTTTCACGATCTCATTAAGTGACTTTGTAATACAACAGTTCGATGCGTTACAGCCTGCCTCTCAGTCACTTGGAATGACAATTTCCTTTAAAGAAATGCTACTGAAGTCAATGGTTTCTTGAAGATCAAGGTATCGTTTATCCTGTGTAAGAGTGACAGTTATGTACCTTTAATTGGACCAAATCCTGATGTTATTCTTCAAAACACCTTAGATGCTTTGCTTGGTCTGATTAGGACTGATTAGGAACAGTCAAAAGATGAACGAGTAGTAACTTTGTGAATTGTGAAATATTTGGAACAAACAAAATGGTCTGTCCATTGTGAGCCTTAAGCTATTCGGTATAGCTTCTTTAAAACCACTATTCTTTGTATTTAATATTAATCCCAGATTATAAAATAAAACATACATCTTTCCAACAGCCTGTACAAAATCCTCAGTTCTATTGGAAGTATTTCACATAACGTGCTCTAGAGCTACACCGTAACAGAAAATAGGGCAGTAAGCCATATCGCTAGACAAGACGATGAGCCTGTGTGATGGAGCTGGGAAGAGAAACAGCATTAGGATACTTTGGGAATGGATGTAAATCTGTCAGCTGTATAAGTAGGGACTAATTGTGCTTCCCACACATATAACACACTACATTTAATGTGCCTGTTCCTCTGGAGCCTCATGAGCTGGTCTCAAGTTTAGGACACATAAAGGATTAATCATGCTTATACCCAGGTCCTGTTAGACAGAACGCTTCCATATGCTCGTGTAGTGAGAACAACTCCATCCGAACCACCTTCTATCGTGCAGAGAAAAGTCTGTGCCCTTTCAAGAAATCAAGGGAAAGGGTCAGATGCTTGTGTATTTGGATGATCAGGACACACTAACTATACCCCAAGTTTTCAGAATCATAGCATTGGCTTAAAAGGTATCACACTTAAAATAGTAATAATATAGGAACGGTTTTCTGCCTAGTGATTTTCCAAGTCTTTGCTTCCTTGTCTTTGACCCACCATCTTAGAATGAGGAAAGCTGCTTTATTAAAAAAAAAAAAAAAATTCAAAAAAATCATGTGATCCAGGAGTGAGGCTTTAGATAAATTCGTGACAAATACTGGATGTTGATAATGCCACAAAAGCTTTCGGTTTGGGTCTTCTGCTCCAGAGCAATTTCAGTTTTGCTTTTCGTATGTTTCTCCAGCACATTCAATATTAAATGAATCCTATACCCTTTCTTCTAAACATGTATATTGTCCTCAACCAGGGGAAACTGATATATAGGATATTTGAAAGGAATTAAAGTATCAACTGATTAGACTCAACTTACTATATCAATTAAATGCAATCTTACTTTTCAGCTGTAAACCCAACCCAGCTGGTAACCAGCAGCAGTTTCACAGGTACATGCTCTGCATTAAAGAGATATATACTTGCACACATCCATATGTCCAGGGTTTCAGTACATTGGACCAAATTCTGCCTTGAATTATACTCCACCAACTTCAACAGAATTTCCAGAGTAAACAAAACTAGACCCATCACTGCTGCATAGCATACTTTATTCTCATTCCTTTCATTAATTTTCCTCCCATTTGGCCCCATTCTTAAAGTCCTTGGCAGGTAAAGAGTTAGGCCAATTATTTGGAAACAACTTTTATTTACTGATCCTCATTCGCTGTATAAATTACATAATGCAATCATGTCAGGTAAAAGAAGGATTTTTGCTAATATCTTATTTAAATACTAATTAAGAAGTAAGTTCTAAAGATGTATCTTTAGATACACTTTTATCACTGGTGCACTTGCAAAACATTTAAAAACTTTTATGGGGCACACAATCTTCTATTCCCTTCCGAGCAACTAATATTCATTTAGACACCACATTGGTCTTCTTTCCTTTCCACTTCGTGCCTGCTGTTTGCAAATTGATCCTTATGACTACAAATCCAAGGCAGTTACACATTGAAATTCATTGGAATGCCGCCAGACCTATTATTTGCAGGACTTTCTAGCTGCATAAATAAAATGTCAACTACCTGAATATACCAGGCATACCAAGCAGCATAGGAAGCCATCTGTAAAAGAGATGTAAAAAGAGCTCCACTATCTTATTAGGGAAAAATGATAGGTACAAGTGCAGTTTCAAGTAATTGACCCAGCAAAGAGCAGAAGTGCATAAATATACAGAAAAGCCAGCACATAAGTTCTTAATATAGATCTGATTAAATTTAGCTGGGACAATGAATTACAATAGATTAGTTTATGTCCATAACAAGTGTAATATTTTTCTTTGTACTTTGCAAATTCGGTCTTTCTGCAGATTTTTGCTTACACAGGTGCAAATTCCTTGAATCTGACACTGTTTCCTATCTCACTAGTGATCTTTGCCTTTTGCTTTGTACCCACCAGAAAGCTATACTCCTCTGCCATCTAGTGCTTTAAAGAAGTATATTTTATATGAACTAACAGCTCTTGCTGGCATAGCGTGTTCAATAAGAATACAGGAGGGCTGTGCAGAAACCCTTTATTAAAATTTCCTTGCTAAATGGGAGATTAAAGAGAAACTTAGTTTATCAGCCTCTATGGATATCATAATTGATCACCACCAGAGATCACCTCTATCACCGCAGATATTAGTAGAATACAAAATCGTTTAGCAACTGGCATTCTTGTGTTTTATGATGTTACATAATCTTCCTGGATCTTTCTAAAATATAAAATAAATTAATTTTTACATAAGATCATTATAGAGGAAAAGCATAATCAAATATAACGTGTATTTAATCATATGAAATTTTCAGACAAAACAGAATGGCTTTTTCAACTACTAGCAGCTTCCCAATGTATCAAAGTGAAGCTCCCAAGGTATGCCTTGGGGTACTTTTTGTTTTTAAACAAACATACTTTTTGTTTTAAAATGGATTTTGGAGTATAGCACTTGTAACAACTAGCATGCTTTTTGTTACCTTTACTTTACATTGTTTCAAAAGTGTATGTTTATATATTATCACTGTTGCAATCTGTACTTCTTTCAAAATTACACATAAACATTGTTTATTCCAAGTAACAGAGCATGCCACATATTGTAGAGGAATTCTGGACTTAACTATTATTTGTTAATAAAACGAAGCTATGAAAGTCAGCTTTCCTTTTCTTTTGAAAGGAACGTCATTCCCACTAAACTGTTCTGACTCTCATTGAAGACAATTCCTTTCTCAAAAAATTAACTGGTACTAGAACTGCACATACAAATCTTCAATATTTGTCAGTTCTAATTTTTCTTTTAGTGATCACAAATACCAGATATTTTACTTCCCCCCAGCCCAAATTACTCAGAAACCACTATGAAACATTACCAAGCATCTCCTTTTGTCCAGATTGCACAACTGCAGTACTAACATAAGCACTATGGCTGTCAAATGAATCATTACTTAACTGTGACCTGGCAAGTATCTTAAAATTTCTAGTGTTGACACAACCTAACTTCACTCATGTTTCATAAGAACTCTATTTGTAAAGCATCTTCATTGCTTCACTGATCCTGTAACTCGGTAAACTAATGCAATATACTACCAATTATAATTATTACTCCATTAGCAGAAAGCACATGTCCTCTCTCATAGAGAAAAATAATTTTCTTCTTTTCTTTAAATAATACTTCTGTTTTACTGAGAAATTAATTTATGACTCTCAACATCCCAGACTAATTTAGATTATTTCTCTACAGAAGCTTTGTCAAAAAAAAACCCCAACAAACAACTAAGACAGTAAGGTGTAACTGGTCCTATGATATATGGACAATGAAACAAAAAACCCCCACCTCTCCCTGAAATACAGACACACCTTTCCCTCTGGAAAAAATATCTGCCTTATTGCTTGGCTAACCTCACCTCCAACATGTCACTCTCATGCCATGCAGCTGTCAAAAGTAAGCTTTCCACTCCGCATCCTGCTTGCCACCTTTTTTTGGCTTCAGTTCTGAACAAGTGTAAAACAGATACAACTGGAATAAATCCTGGTTTGGACAAATCAAAAGAGCTTATATTGTTTGCTTGGACACTATCAATTAAATGGCATCAATTTACACTTAGCAGCTTTCATTGTTCCTTTAGACTACAGAAGAAATGTAACATCTCCACTAACATCTATTCCCACCAGTTATGTTTCAGAACATGGAATCCAGAGCAAGCAACACAGAAGTGCATCATTAAAGCACACACAAGCCCCATCCTTGAGCAGGCATAATTGGCTCACCCACATACAAACAAAGGCTATTCCAGAAAGTGTGTTCCTGTGTCCTTCACTTTCATGTTCCCATTCACAGTGCCACTTTTTGGACCCTCACACAAGCCAAGCTAGAGGGAGGTACCCACTAAACACCAAGCTGTAGAAAGCCAGGGATCAGTTCTCTGTAAGCATAGCTCCCCAAACAAGGCCAGCACAAGGAGCAGATACACTCAAGTGCCTAAGAGAC
The DNA here is from genome assembly GCF_023634155.1 of Falco peregrinus. Classification (NCBI taxonomy): domain Eukaryota; kingdom Metazoa; phylum Chordata; class Aves; order Falconiformes; family Falconidae; genus Falco; species Falco peregrinus. Next base: position 25,254,680 of record NC_073725.1, on the reverse strand, counting down.
ACAGAGGCAACATAGCCAGGGTTAGGGGCACGCTTGCATTTTTTGGCAGGAAATAGCTGAGCCATAATATCCAACAGTACTGTTTATGTATGTAAGTCCCAACCTAAAATTCAAAACAGTCTTAAATGCAACAGTGAAAATCCCCAGCTAGATGCTGTAACCATACCACTGAAGTACCAATGGACATTAGAGGGCACAGCTGCCCTCTTTCTGCAGAAGACTCAAGACACGCAGGAACTGCTCACTGTTCTTTGCGGTTTTCCAAGCACACACAGACCACCCAGACTACTTAATGGCAATGGCTGCAAAGGATCAGCTTTGACTCTTCTCAAATCTACAGATTTTCCATCCAAAATTTTGATTTGCTACTTTGCCCAAGAAACCAAGGGCACTTTGAAGGGAGAAATCCAGGCAGATTCTGTAAGAGCCATGGAAATAACCAGACAACTGTATCTTTCCTTGTAAATATCTTTTGTATCTAATCCATATTGGGTTTGAACTTTATTCCCCCTCTCCCAAAAAGCAGCAGCCAAAATCAGAAAGCAGGCTTCCTTAAACTTAACATACTTTTCCCCCCTTTTTCCTTTGTTTTCCCTTTGTTACACAAGTGTTATTCACACCTAAAACCAGCATAGAACCATTAGCATACAAATTACTCAGTGTACTGTATGCAGAAGTCCAAACCCAATGCAGAACCTGATTTCTCTTCAACTGTTGGTGGCTATGATGTATCACTGAGACGTAATTCCCACTGCATGCTATAGAAACAACACCTGACGGCAAATTTCTATGGCATGACATGATTTCAAGCAGGCTTTCCAAAAGTTCATAGGGTTTCTGTATCAACACTGAATGAGGAAAACATTCTTTAAAATCATGATCTTTCCTGCTTTGGCAACTGGTTTTGTTAGCATTAGGTCTACAGCATTAATTTTGAACAAACCAAGACAGATGCTTCCTGGCTCTTTCAACGATCCGCTTGCCTTCATCTTTTTCTGTGGGCTTTTCTCCATCATAAAGGACTCTGTTGTCTCTACAGTTGGAGCACTAAATGGTCCTCGTTCCTTTTTACACATTTCCAGCCGTATCTGTTGAGTTTCTTCTTTGACCTTTGCATAACAGTAGCCACACAGGACATGTTTCTGTTTCAAGTTTCCACACTCAGGACAAACATCTATGTTCCTCTAAAAAAAGACAGTGGAAAGAGGAAATTATGTAATTTGAACAATGGAAATGAAAGACACAGGGAACAATCACAAACTACTAAAAATGTTAAATGAAATACGAGAAAAATTCAATTGTCTTTTCAAAATGTATTCTTCCTTGTAAAATATTTTTTCTGTAATGTATTGCTATGCCAAATGCTTACTACTAAAAATGGCCTATGAAGTCAATACCTAAATCATTATGCCTAATCTGGAAGAATAAAGACCTAACAACTCAGATGCACAGAAAGTACAGAACTTTTCCATTTATACTAGCTGTTTAGCTAAAATTCACATGTTGTTGGCTTACACCTGAACTGTCACTGTTTATTTAACCACAGACCACTGTCACGCATGATGAACGTACCTGTTACAAAGTATTCTGACGATTACAATGTCTCTTAAGTTTATTTATAAACAAATTCCAGAAAGCTTTTTCTGTTCAGTATTGACCACTGTAAGATGAACAATGATTAGCATAAATCTTACTCCAGCATGCTTACTTGCCATTAAGAAAATTACTTGCAGTGAGTAAGGTGGCAAGCCTGCAGAAATTTGGTGATTACCTTTACTTTTATAAGCTTAGGGGTGTTTCTTCACCTGCAGCGATTCACTTCAATGGTGTGCCGCGACTTTGGCGCCTCCATCCACAAGATGCTATCCAACAGGCTTGGTGCCTCATTACTTTCACTGGTGTCATTTACCGGTTGTGGAAGAAAAGCTGGAGCTTGGAGAGCTAGTGCTGGTCCTGAAGGAAAAAGAAAAGCTAATTCATTACAGGCAAGCCCCATTTTCGCCTGCAACCGCGGAAATAAGACACAGATGCAACTGACACTCCCAAAGTGAGGAGGTAAGAGCAGCCAGCGACGCTTCCCACCCTATCCCCTCACTATCCCCAGGGCGTGTGCTTTCCTGCTCCAGCCCCCCTGCCTCAGCCGTTAAACGGTAAAGATGAGTCCCGTGGCCCCGACACCGCCCTCCTTCAGGCGAGAGAACAGGCCGACACCTACCCCAGGGCGGGCTCTGGCTCCTGCAGAAACTCGGCAAGAGGCCATGTTCCAGCTGTCCCCAGCAGCGCTGAAGGAGACCACGAAGCCGCGGCAGGGGAGAAAAAAACATCACCTGAACCACTATAGCCCCTCAGAGCACCGCCAAAGCCTCAGAGGAGCACTGAGCATGCGCACCTGTCGCTGAGCCTTCTGGGAAACCGCGAGCCCGGCGCTCCTCGCAGCGCTGCAGGGACGCGGACCGGGACTTCAAGTCCCAGCATGCCCCTCGCTGCCAGGAGGGCGCGGCAGCGCAGGGGCACACCGAGGACTTCAACTCCCAGCATGCCTCACCGCATGCCTCTTGGCCAATCGCGCCCCTTGCTGGCCCGGCGCCGTTCCAGGCATGCTCCGCCGTTCGCCACCTTCTCGCCAATCAGCGGACGAGCTGTGTCCTCGTGCCGGAAGCGGGGGGAGCGGCTGCGCCTCCGCAACGGGGGCGGGAGCGGGGAGCAGAGCCTTCTAAAATGGCGGAGCGCGGCTACAGCTTCTCCCTCACTACGTTCAGGTACGCGGGGCGGTGGGAGAGAGCTGTAGGCCCGGGCTCTCGGCGGGCGGGCAGGCTGGCGGGGGAGGGCGGCGCACAGCCTCCGTGTGGAGCGCTTTCCGGCGGCGGGACGGAGCGGGGACTTTGCAGAGTCATCGTGGAGCCGGGCCTGCGAGCGTGGGGGGCCGCGGGGGTTGGGCGTGGGGAAAGCGGTGGGGAGCGGGCGGCTTCGTCTTCGCCTGAGGGGGGCATGCACCTTCCAGGGGGCTTCGTGAGCTGAACGGCCGCGGGCGCAAGTGGGGGCAGGGGCTGGAGTTGAGGTGAGAGTGCCGGGCCCGCCTCATCTCCACCGCTGACTTCGGGCCCAAGTGCGGCTGCTGCTCGTTGCTGTAAGTCACAGTCACTGTGGGGCAGCCTCAGGTCGGTCCCCTCACTGGTGGCGCCTGGTGCTTGGTGAAACAGTTTAGAGAACTTAGGGTTCCCTCCCCTCCCATGCTTTAGGCTGGGTCATAATTCTGAGCTAATTGGAAGTGCGTGGTGGTAGCTGAGCTATGGTATTTTGAGAGCTTGCTTCAGAATACACCTTGCAGACATGGGAATGAAAGAAGCCTACAGATGAGTTTTAACTAATTTATTTCCCTTCCTGCTGCCCTTTGCAGGCAGTGCTCACCTTGCACTTTATCTTGTGCACAGCCTGCATGTGGGATGATTGCATGCACAGAATGAATATGCTACTGGAGTGGTACCTATTGAAGTGTTGCTCTAATACATATGCTTAAGATTAATTCAGAGAAAAATACTTTCCATTCTTTTTTTGACTAACTATTAAGCTATCCAGAATTACATTATAGCTATACATAGAAAAACTGAATGCAAGAATCTTTGTGCTGTTTTAGGTAAAGCGTCCCCTTAATCTCAGAGGAGAGTAACGCTCTGTAATTGCGAAGTAGATTACAAAAGGCTTGTTGATGTTAAGCAATTGAAGCAGTGCACAATCTAAAATGAGGAAAAGAATCTTCTTAGTGGATGGATGCAGCTGAACACACTGCTTTACTTACATGGGTTGAATTCATTTGTTCTTGGAAATGGTTTCCTAGGGAATTACAAACATTTTGTACTGTATGGAAACAGTACGTGCTCTGAAACATGAAACCATTTGATTTTATACTCGCATGGAAGAGAATACACTTCTTTATGCTTTCCCTCATTCACCTGTTCCTTGTACTAATAATTATTTATTTTAGCTTGTACGTACTTTTAAAATATTTTGCTGATGTTTTGTATATTTTAATTACTGGCATAGAAAACTATGGCTATGGTTTGTTAGTGTTTTGTAGCAGAGAAGATAGAATTAATACTTTGTCACCTTTATACACTGTTTATTCAGTAATATAAATACTCAGTGTATAAGTAACTATACTAATTGATTATTGCTTGCTTGCTTTTTTCTAACTCTTCTAAGCACTGAATTATGTAACTTTCTATTTTACTTCTGCACCTATTAACAGCAGTGTCTCAAATACAGCCCGGAGAATAGATCCCACTTGCAAAATCACTTGTCCAGTGAATACTGCTCTGTGCTGTCCTTTTCCCTGGGGATCAAGAATGGACCCCTTGATCCCCCTCATTCTGAATGAGTCAGTTTGTTAGGCTGATACTGGCTGCTCTGTTCTGATGACTCTGCACCCATTACTAGAACAACACAGATCATTAAAACAAAATGCCCGCGGATGGAACGGGAGCTGTTTCTGTCTTGTGCCATTGACCTGGTCTGTGCTTATCAGGCAAAAAGAGTAGCTGTTTTCCTTGTATCTTTCAGCAGTGGGCATCACTGTCTTGAAAACTTCTGCAAATCATACCATGTGTATGTATGGTATATACCATACCAAATGTAATGCCATTTCAGTAGAAAGTCACGAGACACTTTGAAGATTTTCCCTACTGAGTGGAAAACTTGTTTAAAGTGGTGTAGTGCTGGAGAACAGACATGCCCTTCAACCTGCATCCCAGTCACTGCTCCTGATCTGAGACACATTAGCTTTCATCAGGATTGTAGGCAGGTGCTGTATGAGTATCCCAGTAGTACTGTGTGGCAGTGAGTTCTGTGCTGAACCGGTCTAGTTCCTTTAGAAACTGTTATGAATCTTCAGACTTGCAGGGTTTTAGTTGGTGGTTTGTTTTAAATCTGATTAGAATACGCTGATACTAGGTGTAAAGCAGCTTAGAGAAACAAGTTAGCATCAGAAAAGTCATGGGAAAGATTTGAGCATGTCAGAATTGTTTACTTTTGCATTTTCCTTTCTAGTCCCTCTGGAAAGCTTGTTCAGATTGAATATGCTTTAGCTGCAGTGGCTGCAGGAGCTCCATCGGTTGGGATTAAAGGTATGTTCAGAAAATAACTTCTTTAGCAAAGGATTCAGGATTCTGAGTATCGTTGGAGAGAACTAAAATAGTTTCGATGATGCACTGGGTCTTTGTTCATTTTGCCTTCTATTGCATATTTTTTTCTTTCAGTGGATTTTCATTTGTTATAGTGGGTTTAATTTTATTTTTTTTCTTCTGCAACTCAATAAGAGGGAAGGAAGCATAGAGCTTCATGCTAGGAGAAGAGAATTATGTGGGTGATTTTGGAGACACTCAACTGGTAGAAGTAGACATCTTTTTTTTTTTTTCTTTAATGTTCCTGTCTCTTAACTAAGTCCAACTGTGTGTCCATATATATAAAAATTACACAAAAAGTTAATTCAGCTGCTCAGTTATGAATATGTGCTTTAGAATCTTTAGAATGGGGTTTTGGGAGCTGTATGATTATTTAAAATTACAAACGAAGTGTTGAATGGATTCATCAAAGTATCTCTGTTTAATGTGGTTGTAAACTTGAAGGGTTTTTTAAAAAGGGAGAAGAAAAATTCTTTACAGTCAGATAAATTTATTCTGTGTTTTGAGTGCTTTCCATAATTTTAGTTTAATACTAAAAAGAATTTCAAAAATCTTGTTCCTTTCCAGCTGCAAATGGAGTGGTATTGGCAACTGAGAAGAAGCAGAAGTCTATCCTTTATGATGAAAGGAGTGTCCACAAAGTAGAACCAATTACCAAACATATAGGTTTAGTGTACAGCGGTATGGGTCCAGATTATAGGTATTACAAAATTTTGTTTGGTCACCATTTAGATACATTTTCATGCAAGAAATGTAAGAAACAGAAACAGATGGCAATTAGCTGTTTTGTTCTAAACATATGGCATAATATTATATTGTACTTCAATGTATATAAATTCCACTTTAAGTTTTTCCTTATAATTCAATACCTTGTCAAATAACCTTATATCTAAAGTGAGTAGGGAATGAACAGCAGTGTAATTCAACTGTAGTTTCAGTTTGAAGTATTTCAGAGATTACACGGTTGATAAAGATAACCCAGCACAGTCTGTGTTTTCTTACGTTGTTGTTATACCAGATATATCAACTCCTTAGGACAGTATTTATTACGAGTTTTCAGTTTGAGTTGTAACAACTAGTTGGAATTTCTTTGACGTGCTAATTTTGTCTTTGTTTTTAGAGTACTTGTGCACAGAGCTCGGAAGCTGGCCCAGCAATATTATTTGGTTTATCATGAGCCCATTCCAACAGCTCAGCTAGTACAGAGAATTGCTTCTGTGATGCAGGAGTACACACAATCTGGGTATGTAGTTTTCTGAATTTTGAAGTTTCTTAGAAAGATAACATTGAAATGTAATGCATAACAACTACCTAGCGATTCCATTTTTTTGTGTCAAAGAGGCAGTTAGTTTTTCAATGGAAAGAGTGTCCACAAAAAGCAGGCCGGCGAGAGGACTGCTGGCAGCAGGTGAGATAGGGTCTTCATATCTTGCAAACACACATCAGACCAGGCAGCGTGCTTTTGGATTTGTACTGTTGGTTGCCTAGTCAGTCATTCCTGATCACAGCTCTGGGCTGGAGGGAAGGTTAATGCATCCAAAATAATTCAGTCACCTTTGGGTTTCACTGAATGAATTTCACACAACAGCTGTGTTTTTTCAGTTTGAGGGTTTTTTTTTTGCTTGTAGTGGTGTTCGTCCGTTTGGTGTATCACTGCTAATATGTGGCTGGAATGAAGGGCGGCCCTATTTATTTCAGTCAGATCCATCCGTAAGTATCTTACGTTTGTAAATTCTGCTGCTTTTATAAAACATCTAAATCGTTATATGTGCTCCTGAAATACTTTCTGTGTAAGAATGCAGGGCTAGAACAAAAGATCCCTTAACATCAGAAGTCAGAATGAGCCATTTCAGTAGGTGCTTGGAGCAAGCCTGGATCTGTAGGTGCCTACATGTTCCTGTCCTGTTTGAGGGATGGCATCTGTTTTTGCAGGGTATCACCACCCTTTTTCATGCCTTCCCACTTAGTTGGTAGTGCCAGTAAGAGTGGCACTGCAGGTGCAGCAGGTACCAGGAAAAAAAATTGACTGCTTATGCTGCTCAAATAGTCATTCCCTAAACTGGGTGGAAGCTATGCCAAATTCTGTTGCATTGTGAAATCTAATGCATATGCTTTAAATTAACCACTGTAATTAAATACTAAGTGACTTGCACTGCATATCTGAAAAACTATCCTTTGATGCATGTATGAGTTGTAATGCTTTACATCTGACAGAAAATGTGGTTATTGTAGTGATCATTGATAAGCTTCAGAAATTTGAATTGTTACCTGGTGCTGAAATGTAAAAAGCAAAATGCAGGTGCCCTGTGTAAGGCAGCTTGATTGAGGCATAGAGCTGCTGATGGCCTTCATGCCAGAGGAAAGAAGTGGTGGCTAAATAGCCTAGTAGTACCTAAGATAAATCAGATGGCTGATTTGGAGCAAGTTGTTTACAGTACTTAATCTTAAAAAAAATATAAGGGGTGAACCTGAGGAAAGATCTGACTGTGTTCATTCTCAAGGGCAAACGTACTATTTCTGTTTAAGTAATCCCAAATCAAAACTATGCTAATAACTTACTAAATTAATTTTTCAAAGTAGTGAGAGGATGAAAACAGGTGGAACCCTGTACAAATGTTTTGTAAATTTTCACAACATATGTTTCCATATCAAATTAGTCTGAATGTGATCCAAAACAGTCTCCTATATTCTCTGAACATTGTGTGTTCATAATTGCTTCCATACTTTTTACCAAGTAACTGAATACATGTCTGACCAAGTCACGCAGAACAATTCAATGGATTATTGCTTTTACAGGGAGCTTACTTTGCATGGAAAGCAACAGCGATGGGCAAAAACTACGTCAATGGGAAAACATTCCTTGAGAAAAGGTAATATATTTGATACTTGTCGGGAAGGATACTCTGTTTTGTTCAGGTTCCATGTTAAAACTGCAAAAAAATGCACACTTTTAAAACTTTGTTCTGATAATCTTAAAATACTTAAGATAAGATGCTTCCAGTTTCTTATTTATACATGCACAGGAAATCTGTTGTATTTAAACTCAAACTTCTGTGTTTATAGAGAATTATTTCAGTGCAATAAACACTATATTAAACATACTTGCAAAAATATTGTTCTGTACAGTAGTGACACTTTTCAGATTTCAAATATATTATTCAAATAACGTTGGCTATTAATTTCACAGTGCTTACAAATAATATTTGTATAAGAAATAGAAGATTTTAGTAGTGTTTGGGTTTTTAGAAACTCCAGGTTTATTAGGATTTGGAAACATAGTTGTCCCATGAACTTCTAATTACAGATACAATGAAGATCTGGAGCTTGAAGATGCCATTCATACAGCTATCTTAACACTAAAGGTTAGCAAAATACTTGAGAAGTAAGTTCATTACTCTTATGACATCACTGATATGATTCACTGAACAGTTTTTTCTTTAATAGGAGAGCTTTGAAGGGCAAATGACAGAAGACAACATTGAAGTCGGCATCTGTAATGAAGCTGGTTTTAGGAGGCTAACTCCAACTGAGGTTAAGGACTACTTGGCTGCAATAGCCTAGTAGAAACCAGCAAGACTGTGTGATTCACACAAAGGTCTTTTTAATTTTGGCTACTTAAATGTTTTTGTTTGCAGTTTTTGCATATGTATTTGTACATGGTTTGTCTGAGAGATTTTTTAAATATCATGGATGCAAATGCAACAGTCCTAATACATGGAATCTTATTACAGGTAATTCCCTTGATACATGGAATCTTTGTACACAAAATGCTGTACAAAATGTAAAATTATAATGACAGCTTGAAAAAGGCTAAAGAATAAAATTTGAAGGCCACAGTTCTGGGGGAAGGTGTGTCTGTGTCTCTCTAATCACAGCTTGTTTATCTGCAAAAAGCTGAGACTTCAGTATCTTTATTGTTGAGGAAACAGAATCTTCCACATACAGCCATGATAAACTCATGTTAGACCTTCTTTTAAAGAATTTAAATGTTGAGTGGACAGGATAATTTTTTCACTTTGGAATATTGTTTAAATGTTAAGTAACTTCCAAAACCGGTGTTATCTGGTGTTACAGATCATGTACTTTCACAAAGAGGCAGAACCATTTCAGTGTGACCTGTCATCTATCTACTGGAGCATCTCTGCTCTGTCTTTGTGTCTCAAGAACTTGTTTTCTACTGCGTTATTTTTGTGGCCCTAGAAATCGCACTTTTCCAACCCTGAAATATTGTTAGAAATAATGGAAGTAATAACTGAAAACTAAATGTATTTATCACAGTCAATAAAAATTCAACAGGAGTTACAAAGCAAGATGAGAATATATAATGTAATTACTTTATCCCTTGAATTGTGCTGAAGTATTTTCCAACTTGCAAGGTAACTCTAAAGGTGCAGTAATGAACAGAACACTTAATGTGTGGGTGTTTGTATCAATACATTTGTTACATGTGTAGAGTAATTCAGGCTATATTGATACACAAAACTTACTGCAAAAGAAACAGAATAAATATATGTACTATTTTCAGCAGAAATCTGTTTTGTAAAAGCAGGCTTTTAACAGTTCTACTGTTTGCTGATTTTATTTTCTTTTAAAGCAGTCAATAATGAACTGGGAGTAATAGCTGGATCACTCTGCTTGTAGTTAAGGTTAAGCAGGTATGGGAGCAGCCTGACAGGTTACATGGTAGCCAGCTGTAGTTATGTAGTTAGTCTGTAGTAAGCAGTGTGTAAGCTAATTGATCTGTTCTTTTCAGTGTCTGTTGTCTGATGTTTTATGTTACAATTAGATAAATAAGAATTTCTGACACTTGCCATAAATGAAGTTTTTTTCTTAATGTCAGAAATAAAAGCTATGTCCAAACAATGCATTAAGATACACTCCAGATCACTTTTCGAGTATTTTACTCTGAAAACCAGTTCATGCTCTGATTCTTCTAGAGAAACAACTAGGAGTTGAAACTGGAGAATTTTATATTGCTACATCTTCAATTTAGAAAATTTATACCCATTTGTTTTTTAATGCTATATAAATATTTAAAGGAGTTTTCTATATGAGAAAATGTAGGTTATGTACTTCAGAAAATGGTTATGTCAATTGCTTAGAATAGTAACTACATTGTATCTAGTACTTAAAGGGAGCCTTTAAACTGCAAGGAACTAATTTACATCTCTATTCAAAATCCTTGGGATTTAAGTAAATAGTAATTTTAATTTGGAAATGTATTTCTCACTTCAGCAGTGAGAGATACTAGTGCAATGAAGTAACAAACTGATGTTGCGGTCATTTTCAAAAAGTGCAGTTCTTTTTTTAGCTATACGATGCTAGCTTTGTATTTTATAAAATCACTGCATGAAGTGTGGCAGGTGGGGAATAAAGCTGACAAATACAGTTCATTTATGAGAAACAACAAATTACAAAAGCTTGATTACTTCAGCTGGCCATCAAGTAGGACTTCGCCTTGTTTATCTTGTTCCTAATGCAGTCTGCTGGAAAAAGAGACACTGGTCACTTAAAGGAGGTAATGTTCTTGATTTGCATCTTGATCTGCTAGGAGGAACTCAGGGCAGGAACGCTTAAGAGAACAGAATTTCCTTGGGCTTTATTTAACTAGTAGGATCGGGATCTGGGAGCAGTATCACTATGCCATGCGGTTCATTCTTTCAGTAGGTTCCAATACGACAAAAGGAAGAAGTGCAGGTTTGTACTTGATTTGGCTACTGTCGCTTCGCAGGTGGTGTGCAGTCATCGGGACAAGCAGAGACAGTTCCTGGCGGTAGCACCGGTGGCCAGCTGCGGCTAGGCGGAGGAAGGGGAGCCTGGCCGGGAGCAGCGCTGCAGCGGGGGGAGGCCGGAGGCCGCGGGGATGCAGTAACGCACGGCGGGCACCGGCTCGCCTTTGGCGCCGGATGGTGTCAGGGCCCGATGTTACCTGAACTTTGCGGACCCAACGCGCCGTGGTTTTTTCTGCCCAGCTGGAAGTTAAAGCCCGAGGCTGGCAGGTCTCCGGCCTCAGGTAATGTCCTTGCTCCTTAAAGGCTTGTCGGTATGAAATACACGTGTTTAGTTGAGGCCCCGCGCCGGGGAGGGCTGGGGCCGGCGGCGAGGCGGGTGCGGCGCTGTCCCCGCCCGGCGGCCCCGCGGGAGGTGCCGGGCCGGGCCGAACCGCGCCGGCCTGGGGCTCCTGCCGCTATTCGGGGCGCAGGTGGCCGCCGCCGGGCTGTAAGTACGGGCTGCGGGTACCGGGGAGGGAGCGGGGCTCGGGAGCGCCCGGAGAGGTGCTGGTAGCGCCCCGGGGGTGTCTGGCGAGGGGGAGTCTTGGCGGCTGGTAGCGCCCCGGGGGTGCCTGCGGAGGGCGGGCAGCCCGCCGAGTCCCGCTGCCGCCCTGCCGGGGAAGGCGTGTAGGCTGAGGGCAACGCGCCGGGGCCGGCCGCCGAGGGTCCCGCCCGCATCGCCGGGACGGGCCTGGGGCAAGCGCCGAGGGCACCCTGCCCTCACCTAAGATGGCGCCGCGGCCTCCCCGGTGCCGCTCTCACGTGATGGCGGAGCGGTGGGAAGGGGCGGGGCAGCGTGCGGGTATGGGCGGGAGGGGCGGCGGTCGCCGCCGAGGGGAGGTGCGGGCCCGCGGGGTAGCGCAGGGGATGAGGGGCCGGGCCTGGGCCTGGGCCTGGGCCTGAGCCGAGGCGAGCGGGCTGGCGGGCTCCGTATAACAGCGAGCGTTTGTGTTAGGGCCTTCGTCCCTCCCCCCCTTCATCTGAAGGAGTAGTTCCTCTTCTGAGGCTTTGTGCTTGGTAGTGAGGCCCCCTCGCAGTTGTGCTGAAGTAATAGTTGGGCTTGTGGGTTTCTTCCTTACTTCCATTGAAAAACTGGAAGCAAGCTTTGTCTTGAAGACTTTTTATGTGTGTAGAAATTGAAAGTGTTGTGGTGAGAGGTGCCAAAGCAGTAACCGCGGGGTTTTACTCGTTTTACGTATAAGAGTAAACCTGTGGCGATGGTGAGGACTCTGGAGGGAAGGGCTGATGCCAGTGGCTGCCCTGACCCAGGAGAGAGCCGGTGGGACATGTTGGAAGCCGTTAGGCTGCTTAGTTGAGAAGAAGGGGGAGATCTGGGGGATGCTGGGCCTTGACCATGCCAATAGCAGTTAATGCTGACTGTATTTGATCTTGTGCTTAATGCAAGGGTATTTTCAATTGCTTGAAGCTCCAGGCTGAGGGTTTGCACAGGCAGAGCCTGTGGTAGGACACAGGCCGCATGCTGTTGCTCCTTTTCAGCCCAAGATGTGTTTGTCTTTCCCTTTAATGCCAGTTTGCTTCAACACTCAGCTTGGGACATGATTACAGGAGCATGTGTCTGTACTTGGGAGTCAAAATTGATTCATTTCACTGCTCATAGTGGCAGTTTACCGCCTGTCATAAAAAGTGGTAATTGTCTTCTGTGTGGTATTGAATCCTATATTTTTCAAAACCAGCCCACATTCAGTTAAGTAATTCCTATCATGCTTTTCTTAGGAATGCATACTAAAGTAATATGGATGCAAAGGAATAGTCTTAACTGGATGCAACACAGGAAATTTTTAGTAGAACTAGAAAACGCAGAGGTTTCTAGATCCTCCTGGCTCTAGAATTATGAATCGTAGTCTGTTATGATGCTGTGTGTTGTTGAAACTTTGCCAGGAGGTTGTTAGGGGCTCGTTCACTGAGTTGTGCAGGGTAGGTTGGAAGCTGGAGAGGACAGATCTGTGCTGCCTGTAATTGTAAAATACAGTGGGCTTCCTCTATGCTGTGTTAAAATACTTGCTGGGAGCCAGACTTCACAGTTCTTATGTGTGCCTGTAAGCATGGTGGCTAGTTTTTATATGTTAATGGTAACTGTGGTGAGAGGGAGAGGTAAGATTTGCCTAAAGCATAAACAGGATTTCTAATTTTGCTCTGAATGGCAGCTTTTCCAAATGACCTGTGAGAGTTGCGGTCTTACTAAGTGACTAACTCGGTGAAGGCCTCACGTGTGTGTGCAAAAAGCAAAAAAATTACAAGGGGCGTGTGGAGACTTGAAAGCTGCTGTTCTCCCTTGCTGAGAACAGAGGTCTTCTGAGGCTGCAGGCTGGACCCCCAGAGGCAAAGGAAAGGAATTGAACTCTTCAGTGGAACTTGTGCTGAGGTTCCTGATGCTTGTGCTTTACAATAGTGGTAGCTATTGCACTAAATCTACTGCAAAGCTCCAGAGTATACTGTTGCAAAGACCTCTTTTGACTGTTTTTATTCTTGGTCATGCAATAACAGTTTTCTCTTTTGCTGTCACTTGGTAGGAATAATGTTTCCAACATGTCTGTGCAGTCGCTGCTTTGTGAAAGAATTGCTGTTGCCAAAGAATTGATCAAGAGAGCAGAAGCCCTTTCCAAGTCCCAGAAAAGGAAAGTGGAAGGTGGGGCAAAACTATGTGGCAAACTGAAGGCCGAATTAAACTTCTTACACAAGGTGGAGGCAGGGAAGGTGGCCATTAAAGAATCCCATCTGCAGAGTACAAACCTTACCCATCTCCAAGCCATTATTCAGTCAGCAGAGAACCTGGAGGACGTTGTCAGTGTCCTGCATGTCTTTACTTATGAGGACAGGTTTGGAGACAAACAGACACTGGTGGTAGATGTTGTTGCAAATGGAGGTCACACATGGGTGAAGGCCATTGGTCGGAAGGCTGAGGCTCTGCATAACATCTGGTTGGGGAGAGGCCAGTATGGTGACAAAAGCATCATTGAGCAGGCAGAGGACTTCCTGCAGGCAAGCCATCAGCAGCCAGTGGAGTACAGCAATCCCCACATAATCTTTGCATTCTACAACAGCGTGTCCAGTCCTATGGCAGAGAGACTCAAGGAGATGGGAATATCTGTGCGAGGAGACGTTGTTGCTGTGAATTCACTGGCAGAGCCATCTACAGAAAACAAGCACCTTAGTGCCAGTGAATCAGATGAAGAAGGCCCTGAACTCCTGCAGGTGACCAGAGTAGACCGGGAGAATCTAGTGGCTAGCATTGCTTTTCCAACCCAGATCAAAGTAAACACGTGCAGTAGAGTTAACTTGGACATCACTACCTTAATAACCTATGTCTCTGCTCTGAGCTATGGTGGCTGCTACTTCATCTTCAAAGAAAAAGTGTTAACGGAGCAAGCAGCCCAGGAGAGGAAGGAGAGAGTCCTGCCTCAGCTGGAGGAGTTCATGGAGGGGAAAGAGCTCTTCGCCTGTGAATCTGCTGTCAGAGATTTTCAGTCCATCTTAGAAACACTGGGAGGACCTGGGGAGAAAGAGCGAGCTGCATTGCTTATTAAAAGAATTAATGTGGTGCCAGATCAGCCGTCTGACCGTGCCTTAGGACTAGTGGCTAGTTCAAAAATCAACAGCCGTTCTCTAACCATTTTTGGGACAGGAGACACTTTAAAAGCCATCACCATGACTGCAAACAGTGGTTTTGTGAGGGCAGCGGCTAACCAAGGTGTCAGGTTCAGTGTTTTTGTCCATCAGCCACGAGCATTGACAGAAAGCAAAGAATCTGTTGCTACACCTTTACCAAAGAGCTGCCCACCTGATAATGGACTGTAAGTCATTAAATGAGTTAGTCATTGAAATATTGCAGATGCTGCAGTGGAGGCATTGGAGAAATGAAAGAATCATAACAATACATTTTTGGGTGTGTATCAGTGAAAGCAGTAACTGTAGCAGCGGGAGGGCTCCTCAAGGGATTTGCAATAGCTTTACTTAATCCTTGGGTGGTTTTTTTTTTTGTTCAGCTGGCCATTAATTTATTCAGTAAGGTAATAAGATTTCAGAGAAAATTGTTAACTGGCTTGCAGTATATTAATTGTATCCATCCTGATTAAAAAAGTTCATTTAAAGCACAGTTGCTGTTGTGCCCTTGTCATTTTTGTCTTTTCCAAGAGATTAATTTCAGCACCTTAGAAGGGCTTCAGTGGAACTTAAATCTTTCTTTCACCAGTCCTATTCAACTGAATTGTTTGTTACTTCAGAGTTACCTTGTGTACAGACCTGTACCTCTTTGGGTGTGTGCTGTTTTGTGAAGACGTGACTAGTAGCCGTGAATAGAAACCAAATTAAACCTTCCTTCTTTTACTGAAAGGAACCTCTGTGTACACCATGTTACGCTGTTACAACAGCTTTGAAATACCTGGAGAAAGCAGTTGAAATCAGAGTTTATTGGCACTAATATGTTGTGACTCTTGGGTGAAACTGGACAGCTGGCAGTAGCAGGCCAAGGAGGCAAACCTGCTTCCCTGTTCTCTTAGCAAGTGCAAAGTCTTGCTGGGTGCAAAACCCGTCTTGAGGCTTCGAGTAACAGAATCCTTCTGAACTGAGCCAGCATCCAGGTAGTTTTTGATATTAGTGAGCCCTCTGCGAAGGACTCATTGTGTAACTTGAATTTGGCTTGGTTGCTTGAGGATTACCTGAAACAGCCTCACAGAGGTCCTTTAGTGTTGGCATGGCGGTGGAGGAGGTTTGTGGGGCAGATTGTTAAATGGTAGTTTGCCCTATAGTAGAGAGAAGATTTTTCACTGTTGTTGTAATTGCTGGTTTTACTTAAAAGTGTAGAATAATTTTTTTATTATTATTCACCCCCACAGGAGAGAGTTGCTGTTTTAGAAGTCTTTCTAATGTTTTCCTTTATGCTGTCATGATAGCACTTGCTATTTGATGTTAATTTGCATCAGGTTCCTAGTGGAAAATACTGAGGTGTCAGTGAACCTCTTGGCCCTGAGTGATATATTTTATCAGGTCAGTGAAAGAGATACCCACTGAATGTGTTATAGGCTGTTGTTCAAAAGGATAGCATCATTGTGCAGTTTATAGTTCAAGCAAAGAATGTTCTCCTGCCTCTTGCCACGCTGCTCTAAATTTCTTCCTGTAGTAGAAAGTAATTGTGGTGCTGCCCTTAGCTATAGTCTCTACCTATTTCTTTCTGTCTCCGGTACTCTGGTACACTCGACCGGTGTAAAGATACTGGCATGCCAGCAAAACCACTTTGCATGCCTCTTTCAGCTGAGTAAGCTTAACTCCAAGGAGCAAAAGCATACTTTTTGTTGGTATAACCTTTGCTCTGCTCTGTTCCTACTATGCCTGTAAGGTAACCTGTTAGGAGTTAACCAATATCCTCATGCTGCCTGTCTTTACTTGTAACTGTTTACAATGCAGAGGGCAGTCTGCTCTTCACCTGGCCCTCATTTCTGCTAGTCACTGAGGTGGTTCATGGGGTTTGTTAATGTGGGTGGAACTGGATTTTGGTTTTTGCTGCTTCAGCATCCAGTCTTCTACCTGCCAGTTTCACAGTTCTCCCTTGGTGAGCTGTTCTAACAAAACCATCTAGCTATTTCCTACAGTCTTGACACAGTGTAACAAAACCTCATGGCAGGATACATGCCCCACTGTATCCATTAATTTTTCTGAAAGTTCTGAAGGGAAAAGGGGCCAACATAATGAAACAAAATAACTAATAAGTTGTCTGTGCTACAGAAACACAAGTCTGCCTTCGTAGTTAACAGTGCAAGCTCCGTCATACAGGAGCTTAGGGAGATAATTGCTTTATCGTGGCACGATGGATTTACCAGACCACAACCACAGATGTTGGTGAAATGTTACAGTGCTATAAACAGCTGGAAGGAGAGGTGCCTTTCATTTCTGCCATGAGAGCTCTTACTCTGGACATCACCCTGGGCACTTGTGTGATGTCTTTCCTTTGTGGTAGGTGTGGAAATACAGGTGGGAGAAGCTGTGGAGAATAAGAATGAAGCGTGTCTCTCAAAACTGTGTGTGTCTGGTACCAGAAGTCCTGAAGGAAGGTACAAGAAACCACCTAGTGAATAATTTATGAACAAACAACCTGGGTGAGAGGAGTCCTTCTTGTTTGCAATGCAGAGCTTTAAAAGCTGAGGTCCCAACAGGCAGCTTACTATTCATCACTGATTAAGCTGTTTTACAGTCTTACAGAACATACTTCAAGGTAAGTGCATGGTAACAGTGCACTTATGCATTGTAATTCATTATGGCCTTTTAAGAACTAATCCTTTGTATTTAGGCTACTTTTAATTTGCTTGCAGCCTTTCTGCCCTGATAAGGGTTTTGAACGAGTAAATAGGAGAGAGCTGCTTCCTGCTACAACTCTGAGACTGTATCCCATTCAGTCCTCTTGAATAGCCTCTTGGGCACCCTCTAAAGAGGTTTCCCCAATCCAAGGATGAGGGGGCAGTGACCTGCGCTCTGACATGGTAGATGACCCAGAGAAAGGAGTGAAAAGCAAGTGACTTGTGTTTGCCTAGATTAGAAGTGAGTGAGCTCCACTTGCTGTATTTCTTCACTCCTGCTGCTGCAGAGCCAGCTGACTTGTTTTGTGTGACCATTAAGTGCTACTCTGTTTAAAAGCCTCTGTATCTGGAGCCATCATGTGATAATTTTTTTCATTACCAGTCATTTATGCCCAACACAGTATTAATTATTTAATCCATTTTCTTTCTTTTACTGATTTCTATGACCAAATAAGTGATATTTTAGGAATACAAAACTCTAGAAATTATCTCCATGCCAGTGTGCACCTTGAGAGGTTTTTTATGTGTCTCCCTGTTGCAATAAAAGTTCAGAACGTGGATTTTTATTTTTTAATAAAAAAAGGTATTTTTACCTACAATGGTTTTCTGGCTTATTGGTCAAACAGGAGTGCAATGCTGACAGAGTGTAAGAATTGCTTGATAAGATGAAACCTGAAACTGAATGCTGACTTGGAACCAAAATGTGTTTTAATTGTCATATCTGGTGGCTTTTGTATTTTCTTCTAAGATATTGGTGATCTACATATATAAACCAGTGTTCTGGTTTGGTGCATTTAGAGCTTCTATTTAATTTCACAAATGGGGGATAAGACGTGGGACTTCCCTTATTTATGACTTTACAAATGAGTAATCAGAAGATACCTAATTATGTTTGAAATTAAGTTGAAAAAAAAACACCAAACCCAACACTGCTTATCCTTTCTTTCCAGTATCACACAACTGCTTTGTCTACACCGCTCCAGGCACTCAGGGATAGGGACATCTCCCTTGCTGCTGTGGTTTTTTGTTTTTGTTTTTTTTTTTTTTCCCATGGAATTTGTCAGCATGATGTTCTTTGGCAAAGATGGATTCCCAAACTGTTTTGGAGAACCTTGTTCTTCTGGCACTTTCTATTTTATGTTACCTCTGTAGGGTTCCATGGTCTCCTGAGGACAGCCAGCATTGCTTTTCTGTGCAGCGCTCAGCCTGTTCTCTGCTCCAACAGTAAGATTACCAAACAAGGAACGTTGCGATTGATGTCAGGCAGTACAAAGTACTGGCATTGTATATGAGAAATCAATAGGTAAGTTAAGCAGTTAATACATTTGTGTGTCTAATTTAGCTTCTACGGTTTTGTCAGAAAAAAGGTTGTGTTTCAAACTGTTCCCCTCACCTGGTGATGCCTTCAGCAGACTTAAAAGCAGTCTGCTGAATTCTTCTGGAGCCTGTCTGAAAACTTTCACAACCCCGTTCCTAGTTCCTGAAAACTGAATGTAGGCTTGGTTGCAACAAAAATAAATCTAGAAAACACAAACATCAGTTGTTCTAAATAACTTTGGAGGAGACTTCGAAAAAAATACCCTAAAATCTTTTTTTGTTAAAGTGGTGCGAGGAAAGGGTTTACAATGACAGAGCATGTAGTTGCAATGACATTTTTTATTTCAGGTTATCATGCAAGCAAAACAGCACAGGTCACCTGTTACCTAATCAACCTGGTAAAGTAAGCAAGAGTTAGATTGGATTCTTGACCTGCAGGCTGTGGTTACAGTTTTTCTGCAAGCTGTGGTTTTAGGAACTGCTCTGCCATCCAGCTTGCTGCGGGCACTGTCTATGTGTTCTTTTATGGTGAAATCAACTCTGTAGGTACATGTGGCTGTTGCTTTTCCATCAAGTTTTAATGTTGCAGTTCATTCTGGAGTAAAAACAGAGAAAGTGAATGTAGAACTACTACTTCGAGTGACAGAACTGCTTGGAATTCTGGCTTTGGAGCTTTGCAAATTGTTTCCTATGAACACCATGGAAATTAAGATTGTTCCTACATTCTATCGCACCCCTCCTCAAGCCTTCGTTGTTCAGAAAGTCCTTCTGTCCATTTAAAAGATCCTTACTTATAATGTCTTATATTAACATTTCTTTAAAAAAATCACAAAGAAAAACCAATTCCCCCAAACCAACCAAATAAAATAAAAAACAGGCAAAAGAATTAACAACATCTGATAATGAAGCTGTGTCCCTTTATCCATTAATGAGGCTGAGTGCACGATAAAGCAGCTCACTGTGGTAATAAGAAACATGGAGACACAGGGCACAGAAGTTTACACTGCAGTGTAGGTACCAAAATCCAGGGGCTAGAGAAGCAAGTAGCATGAGTGCTTGATAGTATTTTTTTTTTTTTCTGAGGTTCATCACCTCCATTTACTGAAGTATTTGAGGTCTTAACACTGCCCTGGTGCTAACAGTAGTGAAGGTGATGGAATTATGGAATTTCTTGAGCTTATTGTAAACTGCCATAGCATTTCCTTGCATTGGTGGTAGTAATGCTGACTAATTTAAGACATTGCTCCATTTTCTGAAATCACACTGGACGTAGTGTTATGATTTCCAGTTTTCCTAGCACAGACATAGTCCTAAATACAGTCAGTAAGTGGGAGAATCGAAGCAAAAACATTTCAAAGGAAATGTTTACAAGGTGAAACACTCTCAAAAGATGAGGCAGCTGATGTGAACATGAGTGAATGAATATGGAAGGTTAAGTCGATGTCAGATTGTCCTGCTAGCCAGACTAGAATCATGGCAAAATTGGCAAAGGTGGGGGAAAAGTAATTTTTTGGCATATCCTCTTCCATGCTGTGTGCCCTGCTGTGAGCTCTGGAGAAGTACTGATAGCTCTAAGGGACAACGAGTAGAGCCTTTGAATGTGGCACTGTTCAAAATGAGATCTTTGGGTGAGGTATCGCACAACCTCCTTGCAGGTGAGAGCTCCTTATAGACGGATGATATGACAGACCCTCTGCTGCTTTGCAGGCACTGAATTTCTGACGACTCTTCAGGTTTTTCTTCTGTAGGGGTTAATTTGGCCCATCTTTATGGAGATGAGGTTTACCAGAGTGAAATGTCACTGAGGCAGACCACAGGCCTTCATAACAATTAAACTCTACCATATAAATCTGGTTTGGTTTTGATTTTTGTTTGTTTGTTGTTTTGGTTGTTTGTTTGGTTTTTTTTTTTCCTACAACAAGAATGCACATTATAAGACAGCATTAATTAAATCCACAAGAAAAACCTCTTTCATGGAGACAGGGGGTGCGACCCCCTTACTTCACATACAGCTGGAAAGTCATTTATCCATAATAACACTGTTCATCTTAAGGAGTCTCAACTTCCTTTCCATTACTAGCCATTTATTTATGTTTTTGGAAGGAGGAGAGGAGCAGAAGATGGCTAGATCTCTGTCATGTCAGAGAGCCTACCAGACACAGACTATAAGGAAAAGAAATATTTTTTACATTATGCCTCATGAGTGCAGGAAAGGTAGGGGCACTGGAGTAACAAAATTAGGATAGCAATAACATGGACAATCAAAGACAAAATGAGTCTTACCAGATATTTCAGTGATTGACTCCTGAGTTGGTTCAGTGCTTGGCTCCACACTCGGCTTAAGGGTGGGTTCAGTACTTGGCTCCCCGCTCATCTCCCAAGTGGCCTGTTCACCTTCTTGCACGCCAGTGTTCCCAGCTTGTTCTGTGCCTTCCTCCTTGTAGCGGTCTCTGCTGTAGTCCAGGGGGAGCTCTGTGCTTGGTTCCACGCTGGGGTCTCTGCTTTGCTCTGCTCTTGTTACCTCAGGCACAGGGATATCTACAAATAAAATGAATTTACGTCGATGAGGAGGATGGTTTGAAAAGCCAAGTTACTTACAGGGCTATCTAACATGTTCATAGCTGCTTTTATAGATTAGAGAGACCAAGCAGGAGTTTGAGGAGAGGGAAAAATAAATCTGGGAACAAGTGCACTCTGGAATGTGAATCTCATTTCAAATTGACAAAGATTGATTTGCCAATACATTTTTGACTCACCTCCTGCCTTTACCAGATCGAACAGAATCAGAGCCAGCAGTGCTGAAAGGATCGTCATCTTTTCCAGCATGGTTATCTAAATGCAACGTTAAGCACAAGCGTTTAGAGTGAAACTTGAAGTACGTATTGGACAGAAAGCCCCGGGTATTTAAAGGTAAGCTCATATCTCTGTGCGCTTTGGCATCTTCTCGAAAATAACAGGTTGCAAAAAGCAACTTCCAAATTACATTCTCAAAATGAATTTAGGACCCATCAGGGTTTGTAATCAGTCAGTTCCTGCCCTTGCTACAGGGTGAGATAACCTTTACTGCAAGCAGTAAAGGACATTGAGGGCAGAGAGGTGGGGCAGTGGTGGCCCCAGACTGCAGGAGCACCAACAGTGGTGTCACTGCGTGCCTCTGGCAATGCTGGTTTCTCAAAGCAATTGATCCTGTTAGTTTTGAATGAGAATCTTCAAAAATCCTTTGATGTGACACTTGACAAACTGAATGTGCCTCATGGTAACAGGTGAAGGGTGAGGTGGGACAAGAAAATGTGCAGCTGGCTTCTTTTTTTTAAGGAAGTAATAACAACGTGAAAGAACTGTCATGTTTTGGTCAAGGCTGGATGAGCATTTCATTGTGAAACCTTCCTTTTTCCTTGTTGAATACTTGTGTGTTTGTGCATGTGTGTATCTAGCCTGTCATATCTCAGCCCCAAAGTGATGCATTTTAGAGGTTCGGACGTCTCCAGAGAGGAGCCAGCTCCTTTGGTGTAGCCAGCAAGGCACAATCATTGTTCCAGGAGCATTTCTGATGCAGAAAAGATGCTCTGTTTGCATGGATGCAGGTCCCCATGACCTTCCCCATTACCGCTAACCAGGGAGGTGGGTCATGGCAAGACCCTGGGAAATTGTGGCAAGTGTAACAAGGTTAATTATGCTTCAGGGTCTGCCAGGGGAGTGGTGGACCTCAGGGCTGTGTGTTCAACTCTGTGATGCAGATAGAGAACTGTGAGCCTGATTCTGCATATTACATTTGTATGAGTGAGTGGTGTAATTGCTATAACTAGCAATTCTGCAGTAATTAGCAGAATTAGGTTCATGTCAAATCAACATAAAGGAATTTAGAATCTGGCTCTCTAAGATTATTTTTTCCCCTCCCATTTCCCTGATTTCACTTGTTTAATATTGCATCAACTTAGTTTTTCAGCACAGTGTTTCTTTCAAGTTGCTTCTACCTCTAGGGTTTGCCTGAGGCATTATTCCTCTAATCAAGCTTTTTATGGTGCAACAGAAGGATTTCATTTTTTTCTTCAAGTGAAAAAGAAAAACTGATGCCCATGAACACCTACAGATGCTGCAGTAAATTTCTCCTGTGTTATTTGTTTCAATTGAAGGTTGATGTGTAGCATTTTCTTTTTTTTCAAATGTGAATGGAAGACTTTGTCGCTGAGTCACCTGTAAGAGGTAACAGCATGATGCAAGGGTCAGAAATCTGCTGATAACTATTTGCAATGAGCAAGATTCCTCAGTTAGAGACCAAGAACTCTTGTTTTTCATTCTTGAAAATATTTTTCTAATGCACAGTTGTTCTCATGAGGTAGCGGTGGGCCTGCTGTTTGTGAAGAAAGAGCAAACAAATTTCAGTTACTCTACTGAAACAGATATTTTCTATATTCTAAAATACTCTACTGAAATAACTGAAATTTCAGTTATTGCTGTGCAAGGAGAGAGAAATTGTCATGTTACTCATGTTTCTAAAGTATTTATCTTCCCTTCTCACAGGGCTCACTGAGCAAAGTTGCCCATCTCGCTCTTCCCAAATCTCTTCTGCTCCTTTCATTGTTCCAGTTTCTAACAACTTGGAAGCATAATTGAATTTAAGCATTTTAAGGCAGCATTGCAGGTTAGTTGTTTGTCTGGAGACAAAGTTAGATTCACTGGTTTTTCAGTTGCCGGTTGTATTGTTAAGAATTGTTAAGGAGCAATCTCAAATAGTAATCAGGGGATACATTTTGAATAGGAGTTCTTACTGTTTGTTTTTTTGGTGTTTTGGTGGGTTTATTTTGGAGGGTGTTGGTGGGTTTTTTTAGTTTGTTTTTTGGTGGTTGGTTTTTTTTTTAGAATTAGTACAGAGTCTGTTACTATTCAGTATCTTCAGTGACCTGAAATTAAATACAGTTAACATTGCTGAAAGAATCAACAAATTAGATGAGAATCCTGAAGAATAAATAATGGTGAGAACAGAGGTGTGTTACAGGTTTATTGCATTTAGTGACAATTTTTTCAATCAGCCCCAGCCATCAAGGCAAGTTACATGTACAGGATAAAGGAATAAAAGCTGTACTTAAGCAATGGAGGCTACGTCTTCGAAAACAATCTTTCTTGAACTGTTTCTTTCCCCAAATGCCTGAACATGGCCCTCAGTCCAAATATTAATTACAGAGTATAACCAAGTCAGAGAGGGTAAAGAAAAAAAACTATAAATGTTTATTGCTGGAAAAAATTCCTCCCTATGAAGGAAGAAATCCTTTCAGATGCCCAATCTATTTATTTTATCAAAAAGAAAGATACAGGAGTGACTTATGGTTTGCAGTTTCATGGGGAGGGGAAAAAATAAAAATGCTAGATCCTAAAGCAGTCATTAATGGAATGGACAGAAGCATAACCAGCGACTGTGGCTTGATGCCAAAACAAAATTAATGATTTAGGTACTAATCACTAGACTTACTGTGAGGGAACTGAGTGGTATTTAAAAACCTGATGGATTTAAAAAGAAACCTAAGCATGATTATCCAGCAATTCCTCTTAGCCTTGTGGTCACTTGGGTCTCAGTTGTCCAGATTATGTATTGATACTGGACTCAGGGAGAAACAAACATAACTTTACAACTATGGAGATGGATCACCGCCTTCCTCTGTGCGGTGGTAGATGTTTGGTCTCACTTAACATGCAGAAGGTTACAGCGTACCAGGCACGTTTGTATAAACTGTTTGTATGCTATGCTCGGCTCACTCGTGTGCAGAAGATGGAAAGCTGTGCAAATATCCACAGAGCATCTTTAGTCAGAAAAATAAAAGTGAACTCTGAATTAACTTAAATTTACTGAGATTTGAAGGATACCTGATAGAAACCTGATACTGACTGAAACTGTTTGCTCTTCCCTGGAGTAGGATCAGTTGTGATGATACTGTTTTAGACCATCTCTGTGGAGGGACAACTTCACTCCTTCTCTGTACCCATTCAGTCCAGGCGCCTTGATTGACATGGAGACTGGCACCTGGAACTCTAGTAGGTGTGAAACAAGCAATTCTTCCTTACAATTCTGTGCCTGTGCAATGGCTGGAAGTCAACACTTACTTTGCTTTTTAACGATCCAGTGCAAGTGTTCCAAAGGTATGCAGTGCAGGCAGGCACCGTGCTGAGAGGTTTTGACAGCAAGTAATGGTAACTGAAGCAGGTTGTGATACGTAGCCTCCCTTCCCCCTCATCTCCAAACTGGGAAATGTAGTGCAGGGTATTTATTAAAAGCATTTTCATGTACTAAAAGTATTGTGAATAAATGATACTAAAGTATTTTTTTTAGAAAACTACTGCTTTCCTCAGCTGATGTTTTTTTATATTTTTTTTTCACCTGGAAGCAAGCTGGGGCCATCATATAAAACTCTGTGGAGCTAGGTTCAGAATAAGGGACATTGTCAGATGGTGGAAAAACTAGTTGTCAGAAGTTTATGCAGGCTCAAGAGAACACTGCCTATAAAAGTAAAACTGATGGTAACTAAATACAGGGAAGCAACATCCAGCCCAAGAGATCCTCAGATGAAAAATAGGATCATAGGGTAATTCAACTTGGAAGGGATTTCAGGATGTCTCTAGTCTAATATCCTGCTGGAAGGAGGGTCACCTAGCTCATACCAGTTTACTCTGAGCTTTATTCAGTTTGGTTTCAAAACCCTCCAAGGACAGAGCCCGCACAAACTCTCTAGGCAACCTCCAATGCTTGACCATCCTCATGGTGAAAAAATGTTCTCTTATATTCAGTGTGAACTTACCTTGTTTTGATTTACACCTGTTGTCTTTCATCCTCTCATTGAGTACCACTGTCAAGCCTGGCTTTTGCTAACCCTCATAAATAGCTGGGAAGTGAGAGAATATTAGTTGGAGGGACATATTACATGTATTTACATGCATATAATATAAATACTTCTGAATTCTTACTTTTCTCTGGGCATCAGCTTATGGCCACCTTTGCAAACAGGGCTAGGTGGATCGTTGGTTGGGCTGGGTTATGCTGAATGTATTGACTAGGATCCTTTGTTGGGCTAGTATAGGAGAGAAAGATGTTGATCCTAATTTGAGTATTTGAAACAGCTTCAGAACACTTAAATACAAATGTAGCTGGTTATTTTCATCACTGTTTCAAAAATAAGCAAATTCTTCTACTGTTGTGTTGTTGGTTTTGGGTTTTTTTTAAGGTGTTGCAGGAGGCAGAATAATTTTTAGTTCTGCAATCTTATTAAAGGAGGTCATTTGGGAAACAGCTTAATTTACAGGAGTAGGCTCAGTGCTGAAGACCTGTGAGATTAGATTGCACAACAGAAGACAGAAACTACTGTTTTAAAAACAAGCACTTTTTTTTTTTTTTCAGCAAGGACCAGATTTTCTGGAAAGGTGAAGGATGCTAAATTCTTTCCTTGTGAGCTGAGAATTGTAAGTGCCCTAGGGCATCTTGTGTCAGATATAACTATTTATGTTTTGGGAAAAGGATCTGTGATAGCGTCCCTTCAGGTACTTTATTTGTATTTTACAAAGAGTTTTTTGCCTTTTAATGGAGATCAGTTTGGGAGAAAAGGAAAGTCAAAGATTCTGTTTCTTCCAAGTCAAATTCCAAAGGAAGAAGTGGACTGTACTTAGTGCTTAATGTTCCAACAAGCTTCTGGAGCTGATTTGTTGTTGTTTTTTGTCAAGAAGGCAAATCTTGGCCTTTTCTGGAGAATCTAGGAAAAAAATATAAAGTCAGGATCTTTTGCATATATATAAGAGTAGGCTGAGTTACATATCAGAAGCTCTAAATATAACTGAAATAATGTTTTGTGATTCAGGCCAGACTTTCAGCACTACTTGGTACCCAGCTACCTTTTTTCCCTAGAAGTCCAATGTAATTTACAAAGATGAATAAGTTTTTATCACTTTGCAGCTGGGGATACTGGAGCACAGACAAGGCTACAAGACTGAATGAATGGTACCCTGATGCTTCTCAGGGATATCTCAAAATAAATTTTTTATCTCCATTTTTCCAGAGATTTTTTTTTGGGGGGGGGGCGGGCGGGGGAGAGAGGTTGGAGCCATGGAGAGGAGGTGAAGGAAGTCATGAAAGAGAAAGATGTTATGGAAAGTTAAGGTACCTGTGGTAGATCAGAAGGAACTGGTGCTTTGAGCGTGTGTTCTTTGTAGGCCATGTCTACAGTTCAATGTAGTTCAACTCAAGAATGGTAAAGTTGAACCAGGTCCAGCTGTCCTCATTTGAGCCCTGCACAAAGTTGTGCTCCACTTTTATCACAGGGAGGGTAAAGAAGGCATGCAGTAAGCTGTTATTGGACAGTTTGCCCACAGAGAGCCTTTTTTTCTAGCTGTCATTAGTGAGGTGTTTGGGAAGACCCAAATCCTATGTTTGTTTCTGATCATTGTAGGTGTTATTTGGGTTGTCTGATTCTATCACATAGCATTAAGTGCTTTTGGAATCCCGTTATATTTTTTACTTTCTTAAAATCTGGTGATGGTGATTTCCATGAGATAATGATGGAAAAATGGATGAAGTGATTGAGAAATTAACCCATGATGCATGGTCAATAGCAAGGCGGAGAGTTGATCTTTACAGAAGATCTGTCAGAAGTCATGTCTTTTATGTGTCTTCATTTCTAAAGACATTTCAGAGCTGGCTTTGGTGTTTGACTGGCTAAATCAGCCCCGAGGTCTGCTGTGTAAAGAGAATATCCAACTGCTCAAGTAAGGCAGCTTTAAGCCACTTCAATGTGTAGAAGAGGATGATCTGGTTCTGTTTTAATGAAATGGTCATCTCCTAGGAGCGTTTCATGCAACTTCCAAAGAGAATCGTGTGCTCTCTATTTAATAACCTGCTGCTGTATCACCTTGTCATTAGGTAATGTAACCTAATGTAACATTATTGGATGAATGTAATGAAAAGCCTGTAGATAAGGCAGCTCCTCTAAAGCCATAAAGACAGGGAAGATGGTTTATACCTTGCCTTTTCTGCTCAGTCTTTCAGTTTATAAGGACGTGGTAGGGTGGGAGCATATGAAGCTGTGTAGCCCTTGATTCCTCTGTAGAAAGCTTCCACATTACTTAAGAACTTCACTTTGACTTCCTGTTAATTGTACTAGCTCTAGGAGTGAAGAAAAGTAAAAGCCTGAGCACATGATTCTTTACTTTTCCTGCCCTTTATTGGGGGTTACTCTAATTTTGATGATGTAAATTTGGATTCTTACATCTGAACTGATATAAAAATCTTTACAGAAGCTCCTATTTAATTTTGAGAGGTGCAATTTGTACAATTTAAATCAGATTGGCTTGCGATTTCCCTGGATTGAACCTGGGTAAAATAATAAAAGATCTTTCAACCAGCTTAACTAACAAAACAGAGATACCACCCAAAAAAAAAGTCTTGATTCCCTCTCCCCTTGTGCCCTGTGCTTTCTTTCTTGCTACCAATGGGGCCTGATTGCCTCCTGGGGAGCTGGTTCTGCTGATGCGGCAGAAAACTTTCTTTTCTTGCTACATGGAAGAATTAAACCACCTCAGTAGAGGTCAGATGAGCACTGGAGCTGATGTAGGGAAGCAGTGGGAGCACATGGCATCATGTCAGTGGCAGTGAGCTGCTCGGCCATCTCAGCTGACCTCATCGAGTTGCTCTGTAACTCACTGGAAAGGCATAAACTGAAATGGTGGGTTGTAGTTACTCTTTTCTTTGTCTGTGTAATGCCAAATTGACAGTAATTAGTCCAAATGGAGCTGATGGTAGCGGTTTTAGGCCAGATGCAGTAAAGCTGTCTCAGCAAAGCCCCTGTGCAGATTCTGGCACTAGTGGGTTACGCAGCACCAACACAAGCTGTGGATTGCAGGGTTACAGCTCAGAAGCACGTTCAGGGCTTCCCCTGAAACCTCATTGTTTTAGTGGAAACTCTCATGTCACCCCAGCCTTGTCCTTGGTTGCTGAGAGTGCTAAGGGCTGGCATTTGAGAGCAGGCAGGAAAGTATGAGCCAGCAAAGCAGATGTGCAGTTTGCAATGATATCCTGCTGGGGAAAGACAGACAAATAAGATTAAGTAATGCCTCAGTTTGGTAGAGTATTTAGTAGCAGATGCAGGCTTGGGTATTTTTCCTGTTTTTATCAACATGATAATTTCCACGATCTATTTTGTATTCTTGTTCCATGTCCTTTCATGTCCCAACAACGTCACATCCTTTTGGCCTTTCCTTTCTGTGTCTGTTTCTCCTGTCACTGTTTTGTAGATGCATGTTTGTCACCGTTTCATGTCAGCTTTAGTCTCCCTTTCATGGAGAGTCATCTGAAGGAGGTCAAGAGGGAAGGAGCTCACCTGAACTTTGCCAGGATGGAGTAGATAGAAGTATTTTCTTATCTGTAAAACTTCAGACTCTCCTCTTTCTGCCAGAAGGCAAAAATGCTTACTCAGAGATAATGTGACCCTACTCACCTGTTGAGATCTTTGGCTTACCCAGCTGCATATTTGACCCTGTAATGTCATGGCTTCCCACTGCCTTTGGGAGTTTCTCTGAAAGCAAGTGCTTTGTGTAGGGAAGGACCTATGGAACAACAAGTGCCATAGCGGCACAGATACCAGAGTTTGCCTGCTCTGTAAAGGGTTTTCACTGTAGTATCTAATTCCAGCAGGTTCTGAGAAAATGAAAGTGCTTAGCAGAGGCACCTCAGCTCTTCTGCAGGAGCCATGGAGAACACATCATCTCAGCTGAATGTGGAAGATGCAATGCAAAATGATTTTATTTTTTTCTTCTTTCAATTTTTCAAAATATTTCAAGGTTCTGTAGCTCTCAATATTTTTTAAGCTTTTGTGTGACACACGAACTGCTGGCAATACTAATACAGCAAAGCAACATTGCCTGCAAGAATATCACTTTTGCTCATGAGAGGAACAAACAGAAATGTTGCTCAGAAATACACTGTATGCTTTAAAAATGGTTTGTGAGTAGCATAATAAAGTCATAGATTTCATGTACAGGAGGATCTTTCTTGTACCACGGAAGCACGGTCTATTATGAATTGCTTTCCCTCTTTTAGGAATCAGTATTGATGAAGCTAGTGGAAGCTGTCTTATCAACTTCAATAAGAGCAGCCACGAGGAGTGCCAGAGCTCATATTTTCTGCCTGTTTTTAATCTTATGTGAGCAAAGAAGTCATCTTCCTCCCCTTCTAGAATGTTCCTATTGTGGTAAATATCAGACCAATAAATTAGGTTCACGCAGCATTTTTGGTTCTCTGTGAATACCTTTTTGGTATGTGCCTTTGCTCAAGCTTCGTAACTTCATTGTTGGTGTCACTCTTGACAAGTTTTCCATATCAGCAGCCCTTGAGCACAGCAGCTGTTGGCTCAAGCAAGAGCTTTCTTTAGCATCTTGGATATTCTCTTAGATGTGGGCTTGCATACCCATGAGTCCTGCTCAGCTTGCAGTCATGATATGTGCTGTTTATCTTTGTGAATGCAGGACTGGATGGGTAGGAAGGGTGTCTCAGCAGTCAGAGGGGTAGCTTGCACATACTCAACATGTGTTTTAATCCATAGTGAGTCCACTGGAAGAACAGGGTTGCTTTAAACTTTTGCCACTAAACAGCACATGAGTGAGAGACCTCATCAGGATGTTCTTGTAAGGTGCAGGCCATCCATCTTGAAATCACTGCCCAATTTCTACTGCATTTCGAGAAAGATTTTTTTATTTGGGGAGAGGAGGGATATTTTAGTAAAGAAGTCAATGATCATCTCTTTTGGGATGTTTACCAAAAAGGCTGTGCTAAGGCAATAATAGGTTCTGTACAATGTTGAGATCTATGTTTCACTCTGGCTTTGGTCTGCATAGTCATAAGGTTTTCAAAGGTATTGCTGTTGCTTGTTCCTGCCTGAAATGTATGGATTGGTTGTGCCAGTCTTGATTCTTTAAATACTTTGGTTACTAGTTGCCTGCCATCAGTAGAGAGGTGGGTTGTAGAGCTCATAAATTTCACTCCCTCTTCTCAGACTTCCCTTTGGGATTGAGATGTTTTAAAGTTTTTATGGAGCCAGTTGAGTTTTTTGGGTGGAATAGTTTTCTGCTGGAAAATATTAATTTGCCAGCACTGAAACATTCAACATTGCTGTGTTACTGTGTCAAAACATTTAATAGACACCAAAGGGAGGCAGGGCAGCCTGCGTGGTTTCCTGCCTATCTGCGCCCTGTTGGCTTCCGGGGAAAGCATTTATGCCTGAGCACTGGGGTGCCCCACTGCTGACTTACAGCCTCCCTAGGCGAGCTCCCTCAGTTCCTGATTGTCCTGGTAAATCATGGGACTGAAGAGCCTGTCTTGTGAGAAGGGACTAGAAGATGTTGGCTTGTTCAGCCTAACAAATTCAAGGCAGGAGGTGACGTGTTTTGCCGCTTGTGAACACATCAGGAGGGTAAACACTGTAGCTGAAGAGCTGTTTTAGGTGCTGGCACAGGGACAAAAAGCTTTATGTACATTTAGAGTGGAAAAGAGAGAAGGAGGATAATTTTGTGAAGAGCCTTTAGAGGGGAATAGTGAACCATAAGAACAAATGTTTAAGATGAGACATGATAGGTATATGAAAGGGATTATGTGATCTGATGGGGATAACTGGGGGTGGGATGCAGTGATCCAAAATACCTCTTCTGACCTCCCCTCCCTGAGACAGAGCAAACTGGGCAAAAATGAATATTTCAGAATTTTTTCCTCTTGTAATTTTTACTACTTACATCCTGTCTTCAGATGATTTCACTTTCTCCTTGTTCTGCCCAGAGAGGAAGCGAAACGGAGTTTTCACAGAGGCAGGATTACATTTTACAGCCTGATCACTCCAGTGACATTGAGAAGGGTCTGTCTCTCTGGAGGGCCTTCTTGTTCTCTGTTGTTTGGTTATATTACTTTCCATAGTTAACAGTGTGAGGCCAGGAATGGAAATAATGGACAGGTTTGCACCACGGTGCAGCCTCTAGGTGGTACATACTCCTAGGTAATGTATATTCTTCCACATCTCAGCTTTCTTTAGGCTCTTAGAATTTGATATCGAAGCTTCTCTTATACCTGTATTTCCGCCTGCAGTTATGCATTTACTTTTTAAATCCAACATAAATTGGCAATGCTGCAAATAAGCTCTCCAGCATACCCCTAGGCCTGACTTCTTGTTCCCACCCTCTGACTTTTGCCTATGTGACATTTGTCTGGCTATGCATTCAGGCAAGCCAAGGGAACTATTTTGCTGAAAAAGGACTCCAGACTGAAAGGCTGATTTCTGCTGGGTTTGTTTCCTGCCCTGGCTCACTGTGCAGTTGTGTGAATGCCCAAAGGGAAAGGATAGTACTGACTGTAGGAAGGCACAGGTGTGGAGGATGGACTACACTTCAGGAGCAACCTGGCTTTATCTCGTGACATTAAAAGTGACTGCGTTGCAATAAAGATTGAGGCACACAAAGCAGAATGGATGCCAGAGAAGGAGGCAGAGCTTGCCTTTCCCTTTTCAACAGCAGAGCTATTTGTAATGCAAGATTCTGACTCCCACTGGGGAGACAGGAAATTCTGGTCCTACACAGCTTTACTTAGTAGGTAAAGCTGTTGCGATTTGTGGCTAACCAGGTTAGCAGAACAATTGTGATTTCTGTTGAGAAAAAGCATTAAGGGACTATATTAAGGAAGAGATATTCTTTGACTTAATTAAAGTAGGTGTCATGGTCGGCTGGGAGAGCTGTGGTTCTTTTCCTGGGACTAGAAATTGAGCCCCTGTAATGCAACGTTTGTTTAATGCAGGTGTAAGTACTTTATAAGAAAATCCTGATGGATTCTGCTGTTTATGTGATACTGAAAGAGTTAAGAGGAAACTCTTGATCTCTGCTCAGCCTAGCAGCATCCAGTTCAAAAGATAAAAGCACCCCTCAGCATGAACCGGCTGCAAAATGTATTTGAAAATAAATTCTTTAATGCCATTTGTCATTATGAATTTATTTTCAAATACATTTTGCAGTTTGTTCATGCTGAGAGGTCCTTTTATCTTTGTAACTTCCAGACTGTGGGGCTGAACAGAATAGGTAGCTTTCCTTTTAAATAAAGTGGAAAGTATTGGAGCAAGATTATATCTGTCACAGATTATAATATTTATATGTATTTCTCAGCAAACCCAAATGCTCCAGGGACTCAGATTCGCATGAGGTCTCAGAGTCTTGGATTTTGTGTCTGGGTATGTGATTGCTTTAATGAAAGACAGTGCTGTTTGCATTTGCTCTACCGACACTCCGTTACACTTGGTCACATGTACATAAAAGAGAGTCTAAAGCTGTTTATAAGGACGATACTTCAGCTAACATGGTGAGTCAATGTGTCATCACTCAGCCCTGACACTTAGGTTCAAACTTGGCAGTCCTAGCTACATCTGTTATGATTTGTTAGCAACCTTTTGATTAGGAAGTACCATAGCTAGCTGTAGCTTACATTCAGATGTGGAGTGCAGTTTGTGTGTTTCTCTGGCTTCTACCATTTTTTGTAAAGCATCAATTATTTTACATGCTTAAAATCCTGTGAATCCTATCTTCTGGAAAATCATGAATCCCTCTTTTCTTTCTCAGAGGTACCAGGGGAAATGTAAAAGTCCAGACATTTTCAACAAATTTATAGAACAAATGAATATTGAAGCAAAAATTGTGCCTACTGTTGGTTTCTGGAAGGTCCCAGCCTAGCAGCTTTGCCTACTTCACTGACATTGGTGGAAGATCTGGAGTCCCCCATGAAGTCAGTTTTGTCATGTAAATGTTTAATTGCTAAACTCTTAGATTATTTTTTTTTCCTTGCAGCTCTACAGGAAGACTTTTTTCTCTATGCTTCAATGCTATTCCAGTTTTACTGCATCTTTCCTAACATGGCTAAAGGGGAATTTGTTACATAATTTGCCACAATTATGCTCAAACAAAATTCTTGGATCTTGAGAAATTCATTGGGAAATATCCCTGAATGTGAAGAAAACAAAGGGGAGTAAGGGCTTCAGGATCTGACTTCTTGGCAGGTCCCGATTAATTGTTAATGGCACCAGTCTTTTAATAGAAATGGACACTTAAGTCAGGCAAACAGGACAGTACAGGCACTATTAATTCTTGTCTATGAACAAATGCTTTAGAAATGTCACTTTCTCTACAAAGTCGTATTGTGGGAATTATGACACCATCACTTCAATCTTTTTTATATTACATTAAAAAAGCTATGTTTTTTTTCTCTGAAAATTTATTAACCAAAAATAAGGTTATTCCAGCATTTCTCACTGAAGTCCACTGTATACACACAACAATCAAACAAGGATTTTTTTTTTTCTTCTTATTTTTGATACTGTGCTGACCTCTAGAGAGTCTAAGCTTGGTAACCATTTGGGAAGTAGAATTGAAACTGGATGTAGGACTTCTTGGGGGTTTTTAATCAGTTCAAACAGTTTGCATTCTAGTAGAGTTCTAACAGCCCTATTTTAAATCTCTATAACATATAGTATGAAATAATCCTACATTATTGTTTTCATGAAATATATCCCAAGCACTTTAGGCACTGTAATGGAACTCAAGGTTAGGTCTGACAGCAGGTTTGTAAGCAGATGCAACAAGATGCTCCCAAAAGGGGATGGATGGTCCTGCTTCCCCCATTTCCCATCATCACAGGCATGTTTCTACCCTTGCCTTAGTGCAAGACTGTGTGATCCGCTATTGAAACTGCTCAGGGAACTAAAAGAAGACAGCCAGTGCCAGTGAGACGGTGGGAGCACACAGGCAGGACAGGGACTATGTGCTGAAAGGGGCAGCAGCCAGCCATGAAGTTGCTGTAGCTGCACTGTCAAATTGCACGCTCCATCAAGCAAATATGAGTGAGGGTTAGGTTTTGGGATAAGACTGTTTTCTTGCTCTTACTGGTTTGCATTCAACACCATAGACATGCTGCTTGGGTAGAATTGCCCTTTACAAACAGCTGCTCTAGACCCATGCAGATCAGAAGCCTTGTATCTGGGAAACACAGTTTTTAGGGGCTTTCTGGAGGCAATTTCTGTAATGAATACCTAAAAAAAGAGAAGGTTCAGGTGATTACCTGGGCCACTTGTAGTTCTCTGATTTGCAAGCGTCTGATTTATTCAAAGCAGTGGAAACTTTCTCTCCTTCCCCTTTCAGGCTTATTAAAAACTATTTTTACTGTGGATTTTTTGGCCTCCGTTTCATTCCCTGCTTGGATTTCCAGAAGGTGCCCGGTTCCCAGCCTTTACCTTTGCTGTCACTGTCCTTTTGAAAGGCTATCTGATGGTTATGTGGGCAGAACTAAGTCACCTGATTCTTTTCTCAAGTCAGAGATCCACCAGTATGTCTTTTGACTTCATCTGCTGGAGGTCCAGGGAAATGAACTGAGAGCAATTGGCTGAGAGTTTGGAGAAGAAATTTGAATCCGAACTGGGAAAATTATCAAAGAAAAGAGTATGGATTAGCAAAAAAAAAAAAAAAAAAAAAAGTCATGCACTCCCAGAAAGCTGATCTGTGTCCCCATCTTAGAAAGGACTGAGACAGGGACAGGTTGGAGGTAACCCTGTGGGGAAGCTGAACTGAATGGTGGGAGACCCCGGGTAGGAGGTCTGTGAACTCTTGAATTAACACCCAGGGCAGAACCCAGAATTTCTATCTTTGACTTTTGGAAATGGCTGAGAAACTCACATTCTCATCCTCCTGTAGCACTAGCAGGAGGTTTTCTTACTGCTTCTCTCTCCCTTGGGTAGCACAAGTGAGAGTGGCTTGTGCGGCACCTGAATTTTGTGCTCTTATAGGCGCTGGTATGGTGCCACATAAAGAAGCTTTGGTATTTTTGGTTTGTTCATTTTGTAGGAAACTTATAAAGAAAAAACTCTGTTCATAAAACATTAATATGTTTGTAAAGTCAAAAGTTATGAGATGTCAGAATTTATCCTTGCAACTTCACTTTGACTCCTGATTGTAATGCTATCATTTAAATTACATTATACAGGTTATTTTTACTGCAGGATATTGAGCTCATTTATTACCTGATGGCAAGGGGGTGAGTGAATAACAATTTTGTTGTTTGCAACTTGTATGAAATCTGTAGGAACATGAACAAAGATTTGGTGTCATAACTATGCAGCCACATCTGTCTCAAACTAAGGTTCTTTCCTTATGTCTGCCAAAGGTACCTTTGAGGGCTGACCTGCAGAAATGCACAGAAATGACCTCCAATGCACAGAAAGCATGTTTAACAAAGTGCTTGAATTGAAAGAAGTCTGTGCTTTGTATCCAGTACTTACAATTCTGGATCTCTGTGATAACTTGTACATTTTCAATACCTCCCTATTTCTCAGCTGTGGAACTGAGAGATGAACACACATGTTGCAAGTATTTTAGGGAATTTCATGATGTGCTGGAGGACTCCCACAAGGGAGCGATGAGTACTGTTGGAAAGCCTGTTAGGATTCATTAATCCCATGCTTAATCAGCAGTGGGAAGGGTGTGCTTTTAATGCCACAAACTGAATAATAGTGGTAAAGCCAAATAGCCATTCTCTATTTCAACAGTATGTCATGGGCTTTGGGTGAAGCAGAAGACTTATGTTGTGTAGTTGCATGGGTCAGAGGACCTGTATAAACATCACACAGGAAAATCATAGATCTGCCACTTCCTAAAGATGGAGTGGTTGACTATACAATGTCCGTAGTGATATTTGAATGTAATTTTATGTGTATGATAGACATAATGATAGAAGTCCAGATGTATGACGGATGTCCAGAAGCATTCCTGCAAGCTGGTTTTAAAGCTGAAAGGCACAAAATACAGAGATGATGAAGAAAAATGGAAGTTGGAGAGGTTTTCTGCTTTGTTTTTCACTGTACCAGGTACTGTTGAAGTGACTTCCTCATTTCACCCGTTGGGAAGAAATCTTTCTATTGAAATGAGTAGCTAACTGCTTAGGGGGAAATTAAAGAGGTGGTAAAGAGTGAATATCTCTGTTCTAAGTGCTATGTCATACTCTTACCTCAAAATGTGATTCTGCGAGGTAACTGGGAATATTGGAACATAGCTCAGAGAAGATGCCTGGCCTGAGTGTCCTAAAGGGCTTTAAGCAGGGTGGCAGAAAGCAGCAGAGTGGCTAGGAACAGTTTCAGGGACTGAGTCTCAAGATTTTATGTGGCTAGTAGAATTGGTGCAGGCCACCTTAAGGGAATTAAGGGGTGACTACAGGCAATTAATATTCTGGTGAACCTTCTGCATTTCACACCTTGCCTAGCAAATTGTGCTTTCTCTCCATTAGAATGGGAATTAAAGTGTAGCACCACCAGCCTTGCCACCAGGCAAGGGTGGAAAACAGTAAGTCCAATCTTATTAGCTACTATAAAGCATGCTGAAGTCCCTGGCTGAACTTGTTCTTAATGTATAGAAATATAAGCAAAGGGCAGTTCAGCAGGGGAAACTTCTCATACCCACTGAGGGAGGCTAGGCACCTTTCCTAGGATCAGGTCTGGTACTGAATGCTGGATTCATCTGTACTAATACATCAACTGTAAGAGAGACCATGCATTTTTTTGGAAACTAGTTCCATTGCTGCAAGCAGCAGAAGAGTTTTGCAAAGCCAAGATCACAGCAGGGATGAAAGAGTTAGCCCTCATCTCCAGAATTAAGAGTTACTCCTCTGAGGGAAACGAAAGCACATTTCCGTGTTCTACCCTGCTATTGAGATTTCTGCCCAGTGCTTTCTAATGCTGGTGTCTGAAATGGAAAATGCAGTTGTCTCCAAAATGTACTGGTTTGTGACTCGATATTTCTCCTGTGCCTGGGTTTTGTCCATAGACTGAATGCGCATTCTTTGTTTCAAGTTTCTAAAATGGTGAGCTGAAGAATGTCTCTTAAATATCTTAACAATTCTCACTGCGTTTTTGTGTCCCTTTATTTCCCCCCTCCTGGAGATCATACAATAGCCCACGGTTTTTTGTCTTTCATTTTGTTGTGTGAGTTCCGTGTTGGTTGAGGTCCAATGAAAGGTGGTGAGGAAAGTCAGGTTGATGCTGACCTACTACTCCCTCAGTCATAAAGGAATCTGTTAGCTAAAGCCATTCCTATTCTCATGACACCTTACAACATGTGGATACCTGAACTAGCGAGGATGGTACGTGTAGTACATGGCTATAGGACTACTGATTTTCTGTGTTCAGAGATTGTAACTCAGACCTTAAAAAATCCCAAGACGTAATAAAATGCTTTTTGCCTTGTTTTTAATTTTGGTTGGGTTTGGTTTTTTTCTTTTAGTTTTAGGGATGGCTGCTCTCAGGGTTACACTCAAGCCTCATATACGCTTTCTAACACGCAGCTGTTCTGCTGGCTGCTTACTGCTTCCACCTCCCTCCCCATTTGCTTCCCGTATCACCATTAAATTTGCCTTCTGTTTCCCAGTGTCCTGATATCCCTGCACTCTACCATTTTGAAGGATCAGGGTTGTTCCCACCAGTTTCTGTGTTACTCCTATGTCCTAGGTTTGCTGCCGGACTATAGAACAGTAGCCACATTTCTGGCTGTAGGATTGCAGTAGAGTGAGAGACAGTTTTACTTCATCTTGCAAATAACTTGAAGCAGCTCCTTTAGCTCCTGTGGCATCAGTACCTGTTTTGAGTAAAAAAAAAAAAGCTACAGATTAGCTACTATTTTGTCATATTTTATAAAATAGATTAGAAAAAAAAAATTCCCAAATCCCTACCTTTGTTACAAAGTTGAAGCAATAACATTGCTGTGATGCTCTGGGGCCACGACAGCCCTTGTGCTGCGGATGCAGATGGTGGTAGATGGTATTTGATGGTTTGGCCTATGTCTTTTGGTGATGCTGGGTATATAGGGCATAAAAGACAGTATTCCTAGTTCTCTGGCTTTCTGTTTTCCTAGTGCCCTGCTCTACCCTGCTGAGGTAAATGAGGAAAGAGCAGAAAGGGGTCTCTAAGCAACAGAGAGGATGTAGCCACAGACCAGTGGAGACCAGGAGACAATGTTGGTGATGACTGCGGGAGTGGAGGAGAGAAGCATGGGAAATTAGGAACTATTGGCAAAGTTTGTTGTAGGAGGGTACAACAGAAGAAATGAAGAAGGAATTGTTACAAGGATGGTACGGGAAAAAGTGAGAGCCCACCCAGGGGCAGGGGTGGGGATGGACATCACCACTAATAGCCATAGAGAACTAGGAGGATTTGTGAAGAGATGTGGAAGGAGTAACAACCTCTCCCTGGCACATGTTCTCATAGCTAATGGGAACCTTGTAAGGAATAAGGGACAACTCAACAGCTCTTCTTGCAGCTAAAAGGGCCTTTTTGCCAGCCTGAAGTTTTTTGCCAGCAAAACCCCACACTGTATTCTTGAATGATGCTTCTCTGGGTGTGACAGAATGGAACTCCTGTGTTTCTCTCAGGAATAGTGATGATAAACCCCCCTGCTAATCTAATGGATATGGTGTAGGATTTTCCCATGTCAGTGCCTTGTCCTTTTCTGGGGAAGGGCAGGAGGAAAGCAGCACAATAGCTTCCCAGAGAGGTGATGTGGAATGCATGTTATTTTTGGAAACCTCATTTCTTGTCAGAAACTCAGCTTGGTCAGAAGTTGGAGATACCAGCAGAGAGGACTACTGAATTTTAAGAATTGCCTTGATTCCTGTTGTGAGGTGTGTATTACCAGGCATTGTCAGCAAACTGGCTGACCTGAAATACAGATGGAGGCAGATGTCCTGAAAGAAAAAGATGAAGAATGTCCTCTCCAATTTTATCTGTGGGAGAGTTAAACACGTGACTGATGCCCATTAATTTGTTTTATTGGTTTTAATAAGATTATTTTTTTTTATATTGTGTGTTACAGAGCTTGTCAAATAGTTAATGTTGTCATTGCTCTGGAGGGAGCCAACTTTAGGGTCTGTGCATCCCAGGCAGATACTCTTACACACAGGAGGACTGCAGCACAAAGCCCTGGTGAAAGTTGGTAGTATTGTGCAACTCTGCTCCAAGGAAAGATAAACACAAAGCCTCACTAAAGATAAATTAGGGTGCACTGGAAGAGACTAAAACCTTTGCTTGCTTTCTCAGAAACAATCTGTTGTAACACAACCAAGTTATGAGTCTGAAAATGAGCTTATTTCTTTATTTGCAACACTGTAGGAAGAAAACTGTGGGGCTTTTTATATGTTTGTTTAATTATTCTCTCAGAATCAAGAGCTGTGTTGTTACATTGCTGGTCAAATTTGCTGTCATCTTTCTCCTGGCAAAGCTAAGTAATAGGAATACAACACAACTTTTCTCCTTCACATTATTATGACAATAGCAATAAAAACCCATACAACGCCCCCCCCCCCAAAAAAAAAAAACCAAACAACAAACCAACAAAAAACCACAAACCCTACAGGGCAATTTTCCCCAGACTTATAGTTGTTCAGTTCAGCAGAAAGGGAAAAAACCAGCCAGCAACACCTTTATTAAGAGTGATGACATAAATTAGATGTTAGGAACTCGGCTTAAAGTTCTTGCCTGTATTTTTTCATAGTGCTGGAAATTGTGGGGACCTCTTACCCCAAGCATCATTTTCTACATACGCTTGAAGTAGCTGTGTTCTGGTGGATGCTTTTTTATGACCCCTTCTGTGAGTGTGGCCTCAGTTTAAGGGCTGTAGCTCTGTGCAGAGCACTGAGCTTGTTCCCAAGAAGCCCACACTTTGCTCCTGCCTTTCCATCCAGTTCACTGCTTGGCATTAAGCAGCTCACGTTCCTTCTGTTTTTCTTCATAACCTTTACACATCTCATCTCTTTGAATGACAAACCTGTTGGGGCTGGCACTCTTTCCTTCAATGTAGCTGCAGAGCACTTAGGGCAGGAGGCATTTGGCATCAGATGGGGCTTTTTGAGTTGGTGGTTCCCAAACTGAGGTCTGAGGGGCTTGCAGATTGGTCTGGGAGCTCACTGTAAATGGCCTGTGGATCTTGTAGACCCCAAATGCTGGCAGAGCTGATTGCTGTTTGCTTACTCTGCAGGAAAAAAGTGCCAGGGAATAGCTGGTCTAGGTGAATAGTGTCTTGTGGGCAGTAGCAACATTAGATGGCAAAGGCCTGCCACCTCTCTGGAAGAACAGTATATGATTCTCTGACAAAGGATTACATAGCTTTTGTCACATCCTTGTTGCTAAATTTACTTCAAATAGGATAATGATTCTGTTTAAATAAAACACACAGTTGCACTCATTCTCTAAAATCAGAGATGTGACTCTTTCTCAGGCCACAAAGCAGTATGTATTATTATTGCTATTATTTCATTTCCAGCAAAACTCAGAGTTTTGCTTGCATTCCTACCCTATTCTGAAATAATGAATTCCCCTCTGGCCACAGTAACAGTCTGTAGCATGGTCTTATAGATGTATTTGCACTGGGGTTTTAAACACTGGCTGTACTAAAGGAAAATCTTCACTGAAGCAAGTTTCTGCCTGAAAAGGTTGTTCTCTTTAAGAAATGTAAATTACTCAAAGCTGCAGTTTCAGTTTCCAGCAGTCCCACCTGCCATTCAGGAAGTGACTGTTTTTAGAAGGAATTCCTATGGGGGAGGAAATTCCCCACAGATTAGGGAGGATTTTTCGTGTAAGACTATTTTGATTTGTATAAGGGACTAAAAGGCTATTTTTCATGTCACTGGAGAACTTCCAGCCAAATAGATATTTTTCTTTTTGAGCTGCTTAGCTTGAAGGTATTCTTGTCCAGAAGTAGAGTTCCCAGGAACTGTAACTACTAAGGCTATTTCTTAGTGATACAGTTCTCCAAAACTTGCGTTTAGATCTTGTGCCTGGGACATCTATTAATTTCAATATGCAAATTAAAAACACAAACCTCAGCGGCAGCTCCCACTATCTCAGGCAGGTCTGTGGGGCAGGTGCAGTTGGATGCACTGCCCAAAGCCCAGAGCCCCTCAGTTTATGCGGCAGAGGGACTGCTGGGCTGCGAGAGCACATGGAGGCTCTCTCCTTGATCGGTTCTCTAGCTGAAAACACCTTTCAGTTGCATTGGGAAAAATAAACTGGTTTGGACTTTGGGAAATCAAAATCCAGAAGAGGGAGCCCTCCATCAAAATAAGGCTCTTATGCTGGATGGTGACCAAGATTCACAGAAGTTTCCACTTTTCTCTTCCACCTGCTTATAAATCACTCGGTGGAATTTCTTGCCTGTCTGCCTATTCTTTAAAGACTAACAGCTCACAGTTTCTAGCTTTAAACAATATCATTCAATAGCTGTGACATGCATGTGTGAGATTTTTTTAAAACTCTGGCTGGACAGATCAGATACGGAACTCAGTTGCTATAAAAGAAGGGCTTCCATTGTCCAGCAAAGAAAAACATCCTTTTGTCTCATGCTCAGTATATCATACAGCAAGTCCTGATTTTCACTCACAGCTAAAGCTTCTTATGCTTTAAGGAAGCCTGCAGCTATCAACCTTGTTACTGCTTGGCTGAAGTCAGTGAAGTTTGCTGTTGTCTTTGATGGGACAAGGAGCAGGCTCTTCAGCATAACAGACTATGTTTATACAGGAAATTCCCTCAGATCCACATGATGAGTAATTAGCTCTGAATAAGACTAATCTGTAGTGTGTCGAAGCCACATGACATTTGTGGACACCGTGTATGCTGTGTGTAATAGCTCACTTTTCAACCTACCCCTGACAGCCCCAAGTATCCACAAGTGCAGATTGCCCTATTTGCATTGATTTCCAGCTGCTGAGATTTTGCCTTCTGTATTCTATGTATACTTGGCCGATACTCATTTGCAGATCTGTAGAGCTTGCTGCCTATCACCCTGGGTGTATTTGGCATGTTTAGAGTAGATTTGGAGTCCACCCTTCTGGTAACAAACTAAGAACCCTCTGTCACTTATGTTTTTACCACACACACCCCCCTCCCTCCCTGAGATATCAAGGATAATCTGCCTTAGGGTTGCTTGTTCACTTGAGAGGGGTCTCAGGTTTTGGGTATGAGTTTCGTATGCCTTCTGCCCTTTTACTTAGCTAAAGTAACTTCTCATTAGAAGAAAAAAAAATCATCACTTAAAACTAAGGCAAATAGGTCTTCAGTTTCTCATCTAAAATAGGTCTTTTCTGTCCTTTCTGACCCTCTCCATTGCCTCCCATAGGCCAGGGCAAAATCTAGACTTCAAAATCCCTTTATATTTTTAAACATCTAGGTATAATTGAGAGTGGTCTCAGGGATTGTATAATTCTCCCACTTTAGTCTAGTGCTCCTCTAGATTCATCTCCAGTGTGACTCAAAGGCATGAATTTGGCTTAGGAACTAAATCCCTTCAGCTTCCTTGAACGCTACTGAGAGGTGACAGTGACGCTGCCTGATAGGACAGGATTTGAGAAAGCAGCACCAAAAAATGGGTTGTATTAGGCAGGAGCAAAAAAGATCCATGACTCTGGGTTTAGTGGCTGAACTCCGTGTTAAGGAGACCCTGGGTGACTTTGCCTTCCCCCCCCCTTCTTCATTTTCCTCTTTTCCTTTTCTGTTTTCTCTTCTGCTCCATCCCACCCCTCCCCACCACCCCCTTCTTTTTCCTCTTTTCTTTTTCTCTCTTCTCTTTCTTTTCTTTACGGGTTTGAACAAAACATTCAGCTTTTTGTATATCTTCCCAGGGCTGTTACTCTACTTATCTGGACTATGTCCTCATCTTAATTTGTCCCTTGATGTACAGTTGAATTAATACAGCTTAACATTGAATAGCCACTCTAGTCATAACTGTAAAGTGAATTTATTGAGATAATATACATTATATGGAAAAGTCTAATTAAAAAAGTTTAGGTTTTTGGAAATTAAGCTTTCAATATATTTTTTATCCTGTGTAACCATGTGAGGTGAATGTTAGCTGCCAGTGTTTTATGCTTACACACAGTGACTTTTATGTGCTGTCTTAAAGAAGACAGTAATGTAAACATATTTAGAGTACAGCATGTGTGTGTTTCCTTGAGCTTTAGAAAAATGCTTGTGTTTTACTCCTCAGCTGTGTTCTGTGATCATCCATTTCAGAAAATTTTCAGAGTATATTTTGGGGATGGCAGGTGCTGTGGCTAATTGGGTAAGTTATGGCCATCCTGAGGTCTGTACATTATTGGTGGGAAGGCGGTAGTGGACAGGTTACTTCCCTTACTGTCCCCCTGCCAAAACACAAGGTTAGACAAGTCAAACTGCTTTCCCCTTGGGCCTGAGTGCTGGAAGGTGAGATCAGGCTGTCAGATTTCTTTCTGCTGGAAGGTGAAAGTGCGTTGGTAAATTAGGTACCTTCCTGCTGCTGGAAGGAGAGCTTGAATGGGAACACCAGCACCCTGCATCTCTGTTGCTGTTGGATATGTTTGCTGCTGCTAGGCAGGCAGCAGGCAGGCAGTGGGCAATGTGATGACTTACAAACAGTGCTCTGCCTTCCATGCCAAAGTGGTGTAATACGAAAGGCCATAGATCCAATATTTTCACCCTGACATTTGTTTTTTTTTTTAATAAAACACAGTGTAATTAAAAAAAATAATCCTAAATCAAATCAGTTCTATAACAGAGCTCATGGGCTGACTGCAGTTAATAACCTTAAAATAACCCAGTAATAAATGAAAAAATCTCCTACTGCCCAAAGACAACCAGTTAACTTACTTCTATGAAACTGTAGGTCTTTTTATTAGGCTACAAAACTGTTTCAAACAAATGAAAACCAAATGTGTAAAAAATGTGTTTTTCTTTAAACTCATACCAAAATAGTGTAAGCTTTCCAAGTGAAGCCTCTGCCTCAGTCTCTTCTGCAGGCTGGCTTGTGCTTTTGAGAGTGAATACAGGACTCATCTATTGAGCAAAGCACTGCATCGTGCTGTTAGATAGAGGATCTATACAGTAACTGTACCAGAGAGATTAAGCAGCCATTCAGTATGGAACTATTCAGAGTAGCGAACCCCGAGATATGCAAAGCATTATGCAACTCAGATTGGCACGTTGTGTTCTCCAGCCCAAAATAGTTGCTATTGTGGAGACAGGCTATTTTAATATTCACATGCAAAAGCTTTCAACACATACTGAACCTATGCCCTGCCTTGTAATATTATTCATTCTCATACTAAACAGGCATGACGCCAAAACCAGTCGTGCTATAAATGAGTGCATCTCCTATTGAGATCAATAAGAATTGCACTTGCTTACACTAAGGCTGAATTTTTGCCTATAAATTACAAACAGTTCCACTGTGGATGGAAAATATATTAACCTTCTGTGAGCATAAAACTCAATGTGTCATCTGTAGGATTTTGCTTTTCAGTGGTTACTTCCTAACTGGAGAACAATTACATTTCAAGTGGGAAACGTTTCAGCAACAGATCTTTG
Source organism: Falco peregrinus (assembly GCF_023634155.1). Lineage (NCBI taxonomy): Eukaryota > Metazoa > Chordata > Aves > Falconiformes > Falconidae > Falco > Falco peregrinus. The sequence goes on along the minus strand of NC_073725.1, from coordinate 25,209,690 downwards.
TGTACTGCCTGAACATGCTCATGTCTTGGCCTCAGTGGGAAAAATTCTTATGTAATGGTCATGGCCTGGGCGCTTAGGTCTTGAATTCTGATAAACCTCTTGTAAAGACTAAAGGCCAGGCTTGTTTCAGCCAAGAGAGCAGAAAATAAGACTGCAATAAGACATGTTACATGGAACAGACCTTAATAAGCAAAATACATAGCTTGTTTTATTTTCTGTGTCAGTGAGTCTTGTCTGGTGAGTTACTGAGGCTTCCCATTAAATAATACCTCGTCTGGCTCATATTTCAGTTAAAGGCTAAATCCCTACTCATATATTTACCTGACCATGCAGATAGTACTTGATGCCAAGACCCATTAAGGTACGTAGGTTGTCACATCTCCCTGCAAAATGAAGAACTGGGCTCCTGAATGTTCTTGATGTCTTTGGGCTGCACAGGATTTAGGAATTGGCACATGTTAAGTTACCAACTTTTAAATTTCTCTCTGTGCCACTGCTGTCTGTGAAATTTTTGCTAAGGGGTCTATAGGGAGAGAGCTCTGAGAGGGTAAATACCCAAATGAGTCTAGGACATGGGAATTCCAGAGGAAAGCCTCTCATTCATCATAGACATTGGGCAAGAGTCACACAGCATGCTAAAGGTCCACAGAAACTTCTTGGGGGTTTTTTGTCTCCCCTTATAGTATATGTGTAAACAAGCTTTGTGAGGTCTATGGCAAGAGCAAGCTGACACACGGAAGATAATGTACTCCATCTTAAAAATGAAAGTAATTAGAGAACATGATGCATTTGAAAAAAAACCGTGATCTTGCAGTTAAATCGTGTAGAACAATGCACATCTTTAAGAGGTTGCACACAGATGCTTAATTTTAAAGGTTTTCTGAATATTGAGTACTCTCTCAATGCACTTGCTTCTTAAAGGAGTATAGATTATACATTCCACCTAGTTTTCTATGGAATGATGTATGACATTTGGTCAAATGCATTGTGCTCTCAGGATAAATTATGAAGTACTTAAATGTATTTCATTATACATTATACTTCATCTTCAGGCAAAAATATGTTTTGTCAAAATATTGATTTGTATTATCAGGGCATGTTGTATAAAATCCAAGACTGAATTTCATTTTAGGGAACCGTGCAATTTGTCTAACCATTCCAAGGAAAAGGACATCAAATACACGTAAGCACCTGTGTCGGTGAAATGAATTTTAACCATGTTTATCATCCTTCCAGATACACTGTACAATGGGATTTGATAAATTTCACTCCCTAGACCTTAGTCTGATCGCTGATGAGATAGGAATGTTACAACGTCCCAGTGGCATCGAGCTGGATTCCTGCTCTTAATAGGGTGCTGATAATATAGACACTAGTAGTTTATCTGTTACTTAAGAAAAATTAAATCTGATTCCATGAAAGGAGGAAAAACAAATAAATGAATATAGGTGAGAATTAATGTAGACATAGCCTGCAGTATATAATTGGTGTCAGGAGGTTTTAAGGACCAAATGTAAATATTTGAAGGATTGTTTTTTCTTACAATCTTGTGGTTAAAACTTGGGAGTCATGAAGCATGGAGTAGTCGTGTGTCGTCCCCCCTCCTTTTTTTTTCTTTTATTGTTATTTAACTGTCTTACAGATTTTCTACACGACCTTGGAAAAGTTGGATGGGCTTGATTCTGCACTGATTCTACATAGAGATGAAGACTGAAACTGCGTCCTTCCTGTACCCTCTGTCTCTTCATTTGTAAAAAGAGGCTACTTCTTTGTCCTTGGGGTGTGGCAAACCTAAATCACCTGGTATTTGCAAATATTCTAGTATTAAAAAAAAAGGGGGTGCTTTTGCTTGAATCTGCTGATATTCCAGAGCAAGGTCTTTGATCTGGTTGTGGGTTACCCAGCAGAGGGCAACATCACTCTTGCACATGAAAATCATGCATATGCTACTTGATCCAAAACTTGCCAAGAGCAAGAGGGATCTTTTCTTTGGCCTTTATAGCTCTGTATAAATGCAGACTTCTAATATATTTCAATATTAGCCTTGAAATGAAATGGCAGTGTGTTAGCACTCCCATGGCACTGTTGGCAGCAAGCCTTAGAAAAAAGCTTCAAAACCTTCCAGTGCTGGCCAGAAACACAACAGCAATTTTCATTTTGTTAGTGGTTGATACAGTGCTAATATCCTTAACAGCTGTGACTATGCAGTGCTTTGAGTGTTGCATAGCTTTGGTTAACTTTTATCTCTCTTATCTATTTATTTGATATGATACCCCAGGGCATTTGAGGTGCATGCCACAGGACCTGGAAAAGAAAGACATCATGACCTCATGGAAGTCAATTGCAGTATTTTCTTTCATTTTCATGGGGTCAGGACTGTGCCTGAGCTTCCCCTGAAGCCTGTGCCTGTCAGGGTCCTTTGGGCACTAATGAGCCTTACTGGCCCCAACCAGTTTTTACCCTCTGCCCAGGAGCCCTGTTTCAGCTCAGGGCTTGGCACTCAGTCCTTGCCTGAGCTATGCTGTGGGCACTTCAATCTCTGACCTTGCCATCTGGACAGACCCATGTTGTAGTCTTGCCTCCATTCCTACCTCTTACCCTTGTTTGCTGGATGGACCTTGGAACTGGCTGATTGCCTTGTCCAAGGCTGTCAATAGGATGCATTGCTATGACTGCCTGGCTCTGCCCTATGTTCAAACCCTGTGGAACTGGACCCTATCACGGAGGGCATGGCCTGTGCTGGGTCCCCTGCAGCTGCTGGCTCATCTCCACTCATGGGACAGCCCTACTTATGCTGCTCCCTGACACTGCTCCCACAGAGAGTGAATTTGTGCCCTGCGAGAAATCCCTGAAGAGAAATTCAGCCAAACCATTTAGAGCACTTGAAGCAAACAGGGAGGTTGTAATAAATCTTTGGAGGATCTCTGTAATGCAAAAATGTACGTTACAACAAAATAGAAACAGTTGTATACAGCTTAACTGGGTGGTAATGAAGTTCTTGCACCCATAGGAAGCCGGCCTTTTAAATATCCAGATCTACTGAAGAAATTATTAGTCCTCAGACTTGCAGAGAAAAAACTGAAAAGTGAAGAACCCTAGAGGTCAAAAGAACAAAAGCTGAAAACTGAAATACCTAGACAATCCCACTTACCTTTATTATGCTTGGAATTCAGGAAATCAGGTGGATTTTTAACCTAGCTTCATGATTTATTGCAGTTTATTTCCTGGTGGTTGGATGCCTGTGACTAGCCAGACACAGAAGATGACAGGCAGTGATATTTTTTGTTCACTGTGAGGCAAAAGGGGCAAACTTCAGTCAGTTTTCTATTAAGCTTTCCCCTTCAAGCATCCAAACAACGAATGCATAGAAATACTGGTATTTAGATTTGAAATTCTGTTGGTGGGGAAACAGCTCTCTCCGGGGTGCTTCTCTGTAGGCTAAAAATTGCTTCACGTTTTATATTCTCCTTTTTCCATTTTTTGTTTAAGAAATTCAGTCCTCAGAATGATTAGGAATTTCTTTTGAATGTTGTTAATATGAGACACAAACACATGTGTAAAATTTCAGGATGGAGTAGTTGATATTTCTTCTGTGAGCCTCTGGGGTTTGTATCCAATAGGTGTCGGGGAAGGGGTTTGTGGAATTCAAGTGTGTTTCTAGGCAGTCGCTGCATTGGCTTTGTTTTCTGAGTTTAAGTGGGAGAAGTGTCATTGTTTAGTAGCCAGTTGCAGGGAGAAACTTGTTCAGTCCCAAATGGGAACTGTACTATTTCACGGGAATGTCATGCTGAAATGAATGGGATGTAAAATGTCCAGGGATTGTCTATTCAGTGTAAATAATGATTCTTCCAGTTTTGGTGGGTGTAAGGAGGCAATAGGTTTTGTGTGGAACATGTACCGCTCCAAAGTGAAAACAAGGAATTATTCTCAAACTGAGATTTGGAGAAAAGAAGTGTAACAAAGTTTAAATTCCCCATTGGCACAGTTGTTCTGAGCACACTGGGATCTACCAGTCGGGGTCCAAGAGCAGAATTTGCCCTGTGAGTTAGGGGATGCCCTGGATGTGCTTGCACCATGTAACGTGCCGCAGTGTGAGGAGAGGGCAGGAAGACCTACCATAATTACTGAGTTCAGATGAGTGTTAACAGCCTGTGTTGGATCTCAGGGTGACATGGCCATACGCTTCTGGAAGAAGCTGTGAGTGCAAACTAGCTTGTGCAAAGGACTGCACTGTATCCCTTCAATATGACTGTATGAGTAACCAGCAAGACTGCTAAGAAGTCTCTTCCCCTTAGTAGAAACTCTTTAAGGTTGTGCTAATACTTCAGACCCTTATTAGGTTATATTTGGCTGGGTGGGTTTGAAAAAGAGTCTTTTTAGCAAGGATGGTATTATTTATTGCTAATTTTAGGGTTTTTCCTGTAGATCCCCTTTGAGACAGGCAGGTCAATGATGCTCAACAGCATAGATGCTCACTGGGTAAAGAGGAGGGTCACTGCCAGGGACATTCCTGGTGTAACCATTGTGACACATGGACCAAAGCCAGCAAAAACGTGGGATTAAGGAAAGGAGCAGGAGATCAAGGTAACAAAATAGCTGCAGTTTAGTAGAGATAACAAACTTGACAAGTCACAATTCACCTAAAGAATGAAATGGGAATGCTTCTTCCCAGAAACACGTGCTGTGGCTCCTATTGCTTTTTTTTCTCTTCTGCTTTCCTCCCCAGTTCTGATAGCAGCTGAGATTTAGTCAGAGAGGACTTCCTCCACAGGATACTGCCTTTCCTTGCCGTTTTGTCTTCCCCGCTTCCTGTTACCCTGTTCCAATGTAGTAGTAACTCACAAGATGGTGATTCTGGCATGACTTGGTGGAGGCTGCACTGTCTGTTTTACCAATAAACTATTGCTGATGTGGCAGGGACTAATGTGATGGCATTGATTTGTAAAATGTACTAACACTTCCAGTTGATGGCATAAATCAGTAAGTTTTACTCTTTTGGTTATCAGATTCACACGTTTCCTATTATAAACTTTTGCATACATAGATCTGAGTAGCACATATGAAATAGCTTATTTTAGTCAACTGTCTTGGACCACATAGAGTATTATAAGTCCATCAAGCACAGACTGAAAGCCCTTGATTTAAAACAAAAGTGCCTTCAGAGTAAGGTCTCTAACCTTCACAGCGTGGATTAATTCATGGAAATGGTTTTTTTTAAAAGGTACTATTTTACAGGAAGTCAAGTATATTTTTCCAGTAGATTTAATTGTCAAGATGTTTTTAGAGAAAATGAGCCCTTGCCACTACTAATGAATAAGGCAGCTGAAATTCCTGTATACCCATGACTTAAATTAATGTTCAGCTTCTCAAAGGGTTATGGCAGTAATAGTGTACAAAGCATTTCTGTAAATTGTAGGAGGATTAGAGAGTAAATTGTTTGGGCCTGTCAGTCTGTGGAGAAGTTGTAAATATTTCAGTGGTGAACAAAAAAAATTACTTTTAATAAGAGGGACTGTTTTCTGCTTCTGAAGTTGTTGCTATCAAAAAACCTTATGGTATGGATGCCACATGCTACTAAGGTTCTCTATCAATATTTTGTATGGTTGATATCTGTAAAACATCTAAGAGAGGCTTTCTGGTGGTGATTATCCTGAACACAAACCAGCACAGCACCCAGCCATAAGATTGCGGGTAGTCCTCAATCTTTAGTTCTCTGGAGTGAAAACTGGTAAAGTTTTTCTGAAACTTAATGCTGTCAATTAAAGCCAGTGGTATCAACTGCATTGTATCTACTTGGTATTTCTATCATATGCATGAAGTCCATTATCGAGGACTGTTGTGCTCAGCTATCACAGTAGTAAAGTCCGTCTGACATAATACAAGGATTTCCTTTAATCAATTCTATCTGAATGAGAGCACTAGCTCCTTCCTCAGTATGTTTTTATAAACCACATATTTTCATTTTCCTATTAGATTGTTTCCAGCAAGTGTTAATAGATTCAGTAAGCTGTAGTTATGCTCACAAATGAACAAGTCTTCCTTGTGCATCTTTTTTCTTTTTTTTTTTTTTATTTTTTCTTCTTTTCTTTGGTGTTTTGTTGTAGAGGCAGGCATTGTGCAGGTAGAGGCAGTGAAATTATTTTGTACTCTTTATACATTTTGATGTTTTGACTAGTATGGCTCAAACCCATGATTCTTGGGCCTGTTGTTTTCTGTTACCTTTGCCTTTTGTTTTGTTGAATGTGTCAGTCTGTCCGGAAGAACTAAGATATTCTTCCTGTTTCACAAAATCCTCAGCCTTACAGCTCCTTTCTAGTTTGTATTTCTGCCTTCTATCATCTTCTGCTTGCAGTACCAAAATGGCTTCCGAGATCAGATGAATACTGCTCTTTAGTGTCTGTCCAACTCTCCTAACATTGTCTATTGTCTGAAGCACATAGAAATTTCGTCTAGAGGAAGGTGCCAGAATGCTAATACATATTGTCAGAGACATTGTTCCAGTACTCAGAAATAGGCTCTGATATGCCATTCAAGACTGCTATAGCATGAAGCTTGGGGCCGAGATACAGAGAGATCCTCATCTAAGACACTGGAAGGAAAAGAAAAAAGAAAAAAACAAACTTGGGGGGAAAAAAAGTGGCATATCCTGAGGTAGTTTGAATAATATTTGAGATGGAGATCGATTTTATCAGTGTGGTAAAATAAGTCAGTGTTAAAATTAATCTGTGAAGAAGCGAATTATTTATTATAACACTTGTTAGGCTTTTAATGAGTTCTGAATAAATACTTGAATTTTTTTCAAATAGTCTAGAAAGCTTCAAAGGTGTGGATGTAGAATGTCCACAGAGCCAGGTAGTGTCTCCAACAGGGTGCCGGTTATAAACTAAGAGGTTGTCAGTGATGTTTTGCAACTAACATACTTGTGTGATTCCTGTAGAAAGATATGTAAATCATTTATAAGATGCAGGTGCGATTCAGTTTATTGCTATGTAAGATTGTCAGTCTTTAATTCTACATTACATTAAAGCCATTTCAAGCAATTGGCAACACCAAATTTTTCCCTGATATGAGGAATATTTTTTGCAGGCATTAGATGTTTCTGCATCAGAGACTGGCATTTCTCAGATATGTTCTGTGTTATTGGGCCAAATCACTGGATCTTAAGAACCCTAGGTTTCTGGTGTGTTTGCAGCTGAAATTCTGTTCTTCATATATGGTTTGAAGGATTATTTGTACTTTTTCAGAATATTTCCCATTTGCTGCACAAAACTTCTGTACTGTAAACACTGTTAAAAATTATGTGTCAGTGAAGGTACCCAATTCAATTAATTTACTCAAAGGACTTCACCTTCAACAAATTATAGTTCTTCTAATTCTATTTCTTTTTATTTATTATTTAAATTACAATTTATTATTTTCTCTTTATTTATTATTGAATAAAGAAACAGTACCTATACATTTACTGTTTTATTTTATTTATTTATCTATCTCTAGGATTCCTATCATATTGCCAGCTTAAGCATGTCCTTCCATTTTGTACCTGGTGGGAAGGTAAAACCTAATGTAGAGTTAAACTGGCAAGGCTCCTCTGTGAAGTTCTTCCCTTGCTAGTGAGCGTGCTGTGTGTTTCCAGACACTTCACACTTCATAGCGATTAAGAAATGCAGCTTTTTGACAGTACAACGGGTAAAAGGTCCATAAATGTGAAACATGAGTGTGTCTGAATGCTGCTCCGCTCCTTACCTTTTTTACCTTACTGACATGTGGTGTATCGCATATGGACATGAGTGCACAGCAGGGCAGCAGGGTCCATGGAGCAGAGCAGGCGCTGTCCCCTGCTGCTAGGGTGCATTGCAGTGCTGTGAGGGAAGCAGGGACTGGCGACTCTCCTTTTACTCAGCCCCTCTATGGCTTGTTTCCCCACCAGTAGTGCCAATGTAGTGGGGTCACGTGGTGCTGAAGCCACATTGCCGATGAACTCCTTTGTGCCTTTCCCCCTCTGTAAGCCCAGAGATTCCTGTGCCTGATGCAGAGGCGCATCCTTTCATTTCCAGTTGATTCGTGCTCGGGGAATCAGAATGAAGCGAGTCCTTTACACAGCCTCTTCTATCTCCTCAGCTCTGCTGGAAAGATTCATGTACACTGACACTTCTCAAAATCCCCAGGCTTCTTGAAAAGTGTGCCTCTCATCCCTCTCTCCAGTTATCTGGCTAACATTTTGCCTCTGTTGCCCATACCCTCTGAGATATTGTAATCCCAAGGAGTCTGCACAGGAGAAAGCAGGGTGTGGGCAGAAGGCTGAGAACTTCGTGTTCCTCTCGGCTGCCCTGTGGGCATTGCCACTGAGCCCTCCTGCACTTCCCTGCCTGCCCTAATGCCTGCTCCGTTTGCTGTCAAACCTGTGCAGAGTAAGCAATGAACCAGCACAACTTTTTGCAGCTTATGCATGATTGGGATTTATCCTCAAGCATGTAAAGCAGAATATGACTTCCAGCAAAGTGAGACAAGGAAGCAGAATGGAGACCTGGCAGGACACGAGAGCTGGCCTTAACTCCTCAGCCTTGCAGTGAAGCAGGTGCTGATGTGCAGGCAGGGGCTGAGGATGTACACAGCTATGGTTTTATCCCCCTGCTTTACCTAATGAAAGGCTGTTTTGTTCTCTGGGACTTTTCATGAAGCGTTTCTTTCTCAGCGGCAGAAATCATCTCAGAGTTATGCAAAGCTGAGGGGAAAATGATGCACCAAGGTTTGAGGCACAGTTGGAGCTTCAAAACATCTGTGTGCCTAACTTCAGACCTCTCTGAAGGACTGGAGCACCGCTTAAGAACAAAATTCTCCCTTTTAAAAATACAGGTAGAGAGGTAGTCATTGCTCATATTTGCTGCTGAAGCACCCCTGCATTTTGCATTAGGAGGACATTTACAAGGACTAAGAAGCAAGATATTCTGGAGAAAATTGACACCCAAGAAAAGAATAACTATTGCGTTTTGAAGCTTGCAGAGGAACAAGTGTTAGATAAATGCATATGACAAACAGACCCTGTTTGATCTCTCTAAGATGATTTGACAAGTCAGACACACAGGAGCCATAAATTACCTGTAATGGCAAAAATTACATCAGTTATAACCTTTAAAGCAGTTGTGCCTCATACAGCATCAATTCAGAGATAGTAATCTAGGGAGAACTAGTCTCTCTGTACATGTTTCCCTTGTAATATACAGCTACAAGAGTAAGCTGTGTATGATTTTCATAAGATGTGATAAAAATCTAATGGTTCTAGGCTGCATACCGTAAACCTGTGCAGATAACTGGCTCAGACTCTAACTGATAAACATACTGGGCCAGGAAAACCATTTTTTACTTTAAAAAGAAATGGAAGTATGATTGAGATGTCATGGTGTGGGGGTACTGCATGGGGAAGATTCCCATAATCAGTCATCAGCCCATTTCAAAGACAAGCTGTGGAGCGGGAGGGGGCTGAGGGCTGCCAAACGCTGGAAAGCAGCCTTCAGAGGGCTCTGCTTTTTGCACCTGTGAGACCTCCTGTGCCTTTTTTACAGGGTTTCCCAAGGGCAGTTGCCTTTGCTTTTGTGCCTGGCTTGCAAGTTGGTGGGGCAGGAGGGGAGGAAACCTCCAGCAGATGCAGCAGTTAGCACCTGGGTGCTTTGCTGACCACCGGCACCTGAGAGGGAAGCCGGCTGCTGCAGCACAGAGCTGTGTATGACATCCATACCGGCATGGCATGGTAGTAGAGGTCCTATAGCAATGACCTCTGCTAGGGTCTTGTTTCTCTTTCTCCCCTAATGGCAGAACTTGATTTTACCTGGAGCCCAGGAACAGCATGTAGGAAAGATTATTTCCACCCTCCACATGGCCTTGCTTGTGCTCAAGTAGCTGCTCTTGGGGCTGGAGGAATGATTTCCAGGCCTGACTTTGCTGTGAAGCAGTCCTGTGCACGTCTGCTTGCACGGCATGAACTCGGTGGGTTGCCTTGGCTGGGAGGGGAGATGAATCTGGCAGTCAGAAGGATGAAGATGAGCTGATTTTGGTGTGGTACCAAGCAGCCTTGCAGTCCCTGCACAGAGAGCTGCTGGTGTTGTGGCTTGGAGCATCTTATTTTAGCTTGATGGTCATCTTAATTTGCTTTTGATTACTGCCTGTTACTTCAGCCCTAAAAAGCCAAATTTCTTGCAAGGCTGCTTTCCCAGAAACCTCCGCAAGGAGTTGAATCACACCAGAGTAAGTTACCACACTGTTTTCTCTTTCCTCTCCAAAATAACTTGTTTATATGGTAAGGAAAGCTCTGTACTGACCTTTTGGGTAGGAAAGGAGGGGAATATGTGCTGATTCTAACCATATCTTCCAAAAACCCACCTGAGTGCCGACAGGCTGCAGGCTGCCTCAGGCAGGAGCCTGCATTTGGCCTGAGCTGCCGGAGACCCCTCTGCTCCCCAGGTTTTGTTGCTAATGGCCTGATGATACCCCTGTCCCCAAAAAGGTGCTATCTGCCATGTTGCTCTTCAGCCTGGCCCTGGGCTAGGCCCAGCTGCTGGTGGGGGCTACAGGGGTCTCTGTCAGTAGAGGTTGGGGCTGCCCCGTGCTGGACACAGTCAGCTCCAGGTGGCTCCAGTGGCACCTCTGCAGCACACAGTGGGCACCTCAGGGACAGTGCAGCTAAGAAAGGGCAGAATGCTGCTGGCACTGAGGTAAAAAGTGCGAGGAACAGCCCTGCGACCCTCAAGGGGAGAGAGGGAGGAAGGGGATGAGGGGCGCCCGCTGCCCCCTGCTGCAGGGACTCCTCTGGAGGATCCAGCACAAGTCCCAGAAGAGGAATGAAGCCATGGCCATGCTGTAGCCCATGTGGCCAATATGTGGGCTTTGTAAGTCAGGGGCTGGTGTCAAGGTCGGGATGTGCTGCTGTCACAGGGTTAGCCAGACCTGCCTTTGGGAAGGGGATCCTGCAGCAAGCTTTCCTCCTAGGCCACCGCTTGGGGGTCAGGGTTGAGGTGCTTTTTGGGTCCTAGTAAACAAAGAGCTGTCTGGCTGTACATGAGGTGAATAAAGAGGAATTTTGTTCTCTGCAGGTCATTTTACCCTGTGCCTTTCACAGGTACTAGGTCACTTGGAGTAGCAGTGCTCTCTCATTTCTGTCTGTAATGCTTAAATACCATATGGGTGCTCAATGTGGGGCTCCAGAGCCAATGCGTCTGCAAAGCGTGTGCCTCACCCGAGGGATGCCGGCCGCGTCCTGGCTGCGGGGCTGTGAGAAAAGAAACAGCAGTTTGCTGTAAACTCACAGACTCAGCTGCAACAGCCCTGGAGTAATGTGATTTTAATCCTATCCCAATGGCCTAGCGCTTTTTTGCAAAGGAGAGTTTTGCCCAGTAATTCTTAGAAGGATACAACGCATAAAAAGGGAGAGAGGAGAAACAAAGCAGGAATCAAAAGTGCAGGTAGTCTCATACACTGAATTAGACCATTTGGAAACGTAATTAAATTTTATCTGCATTTTAGGCTGTGGTCAGTCAGGGAATGGGGAGAAGAGCAAACGCTTGAGTATTAAAGGTGTGGTTGTATAATTAATCTGGTCAGCACTGCGCATAGAAACCTCAGTCTGTCTGCTGGTACATTAGCTAGTTGTTGATTAGGAGAGCTGGATAAATGAATCAATTCATTGTAGCTGAGAAAGGAAGTGACCTGTATGGTGGATGTTAATTTCTCTGTGTTGCTTGTGAAAGGTACGAAGTGAGACGTACTGGACACAGTGAATTTGATTTTCTGCTATATATACAGGTGTAAAAAGTATGGCATAGGGCCAGCAGCTTACTCAAACTATTACTTACTTCAAACATTAATACTGTCTCCAGCTGCCCTAAGATGACTGCTTTAAAAACAGGCTCTAAAGCTGGCTGGCTTGCAAAATTCTGTGTGCCCGTATGGCTGGACCATTGACCATGTGCTAATCCTTGGTATATTATTGGGTTATTATTTTTTTTTAATATAGCTGTCAGTAGTGAGAGGGTGGTAGCTGCCTCTATAGCTCAGGGACTTCTAAGCTGTGGGGCAGAAGAGGTGGACATATTGCTGCCCTGTGTCCTCATTAATGCAAATTCTTCTTCTGGTACAAAGGAAATCCAGAAGAGATGAATCCTAGGTCACTTTCTGTGGATACATACAACTGAACAGCATGAAAGTGATTAGATAGCTTTCTGGGAAGGTTCAAACATAGCTTCTGATTTGAAGCCCAATGTATAACATCTTTTTTCTTTAACATTTTATTTGACTGTGAGCAGGCCATGAACTAAATGTGAAAAGAGTTTCTTCAATACGTAATAAAACTTAGCTTTCTTAAAGAAATGTGTCATATCTGAAGTACATGTCTGCCTGTCCCTTCCCAGAAACTTTTAGGTTCTCTGTGCAGCTTCTTCTAGACCTGGAAGAGTAGCAGAAGTCTCAAAATCTCTTATAAATTTCTTGAAAGAAGCCTGGAGTGAGGGGAGAGCCCCCAGATGAGGTAAAATTCTGAGGGAAAGATAGGAACTCATCTACATATTTTGGTTGATAATTACCTCCCCCCCCATGCAGGTGTCTTGTGGGGCTAATCAGAGTGCAGCAAGGTGCAGGCTAGCCCAAGTATATCCTCTCTTTTGCCAGCAGTGGTATTGTGAGGGCAGGTGAGTGGGGTTTGAGAGAAGGCACAAGCCTATAAGAAGTGAATCTTTGTTAGTTCTGCTTCTATGAAAGAGCTTTAATTTCTCCTAGTGCCTCAGAAAATGGCTATTTATTTATTTATTTTTAGCAGCATACGTTTCACAGCAGTTTGCTGATGGCAAGGGTTGGGGTTCTGTGATGTTCTGTGTGTCTGCTGGTAATTCTTTTCTTTTGAACTCACCATGACTTGCAGTAAAGTCCCTATATTTGTTGATATAAGTGGATGCAACAGCTCATCTTTAGCATAACTATATCTTATTTTATTAGCATTAATAAAGGCATCAATTCTTTTGGTGGGATTTTTTTTTTTTCTTTTGAGTTATCAGAAAACTGAACTCTTGCTACCCCAGAAATTTGAACCTAGGGAGTTCAGTGGTTAGTATATGACTACTCTAGGGGAACAAAAGATACCTTTCCAATTAAAGTTAATAGAGGGATAACTTCAGACACACAAAAGGAAAAAAAGACACCTATAAGTCATGGTGAGTTCAAAAGGAAAGAATTAAGGTAGGCGCACAAAGCATCATGGGAAGTGCTATTCAAGCTACCATGTCAAAAAAGCTGATTAACAGCAGTTCCAAGTCTACCTGATCACCAGGGAGTCTTACTGATAAAAATTATTTCACCTCCAGAGAGAAGAATCTCCCTGAACTGAACAAAAGTGTCACTTTTGAATAAGGATTCATGAAAAGGCAGAAAAGGAGAAGAAAAAAGAATAAAGGTACGCATTCACCAAAAGATCTGAAATTTGTAACTTGTGACTGTTTATCAGTCTCTTGGTTCTGAATGAAACTGCAAGTCATACGTCAGTGAGCGGGATTCATATCATTAGCTTTGCATTTCTTTTTTGTTTGAAAGTGGCTGTTTGCAGATAAAATTCACTGACGTTTGTTGCAATTGCAATCAGGGAAATCTAATGGCTTTGTTTGATGTCTTGCTTACACCTTCCATGCTGTAAGGCTTTTCAGTAGAGTCCTTTAAAGATATTGATTAAATTCTGGAGCTACTTTGTGAAATTTGGTGTGTGTTGTGTGTAGAAGTCAGACTAGATGAGTGTAATGGTAAATTCTAAATGAGAAATCAAATTATTTCAGGCTACTAATGAATTTTCGTTATTCGCGCCCCCCCCCCCCCCCCCCCCCCCCCTTTAACTTCCGTAAGTCATTTTCAACACTTTGAACTGTACAAGAGAAAAGAGACATGAAAGAAAATGCTGTTGGAATGTCTTCTTGTGAGCATGATGTTATACAAATGCCAAAATGTCTTTTATTTGGCCTTAAACTGTTGTTTGACCTTTTCTAATTCTAATGTATATTTACATGATGTTTTAGAGGAATTTCTCTTTCATTTGCCTTTTTGCGTTTGAGTAGATCAGTCTTCTTCATACCCACAGTTTGTTCCTCCATTTGTGGTGATATGGAATGAGTTAGAGAACAGGATTGCCACAGATTGGGGGCAGTTCAATATGAAAATGTAGGCGCTTGAGATACGTTGTGCAGGGTGGTATTTGGAAGAATTACACTGGACCCTGTGTTTGGTTTGGGCTGCTTTCTCTGGGTTATAGCAGTAGATGTATTTTAGGGGTGTCCAATGCCTTGGTGTTAACGAAATTTAGGAAAGGTTTTGCAATGAATGTAGTAGGCTTTGTTGGGCTGCAGCAGGAAATTTGAGATACATCAAGGATGAAACAAACAGGAGCCATGGTTCTTTGGCTGCAGCTGGACAGTAGAAGACGAAAAAGTCCAGGCTGTGTTTTTTGGGCAAAAGTGGGCTGACTTTTCGAATTTTAGCCAAGTTGTGAGGAGCTTCACTAAGTACCAGAAAGAAATGCATGCTCTTTACCTACAAAATGGAAGTAGAAGGGGTCTTTAGGTAGCAAACTGCTAAGCGAACAATATTCTGTCTTGTAAGGGGAAATGAAGTTTTTGCCTGGACTGTTGTATGTTCCAAATAAAACATTACCTTCTGAGAAATCACTGAGTGTTTTCCCTCTGTTTGGCTCAGCATTTTCAAAACCAGTGGATAGCTAGTTTCACATTACATTTGTGATGTTTTGTGAAACTCAAGTTCTAAACCTATTCATGTTCTTCTATTTGTTTTTCTAGATGAGTTATTACTTATGTTCTCATAGTTGGTTTTACTTGAAGTTTTTAATGTTATGTGCTGCTATTACTAGAATTTAAATGTTCAAGTGGGCTTTTGTAAGCTCATTTCCTGACTGCTGTTCTTAACACCTTGGGGAGCTGTAGAGTATGAACTTTTTTCATTCAGTCTTTCAGCATCTCATCATTTATTTATAATGATGTTGTAAAAATGCAGAAAACTATGCAAAGAGCAGTCTAAATGTGGTAGAAATTTCTCCTAAAAAGTGTTTGTATGTATAGGAATATGTGCACCTGTATAAAAGATTAAATAACATTTGCATTTATACAATACAGTATATCAGATGTATTCTATGGACTACTTCATTAAAACTAGGAAGATTCTATGTAGAATTAAAATACATAAATTTCTATCTTAAAACAGGTGCATATTGAACACAATTATCTGAAATATATATTCATTTCATCTGTATATGCACTTCCTGTTGTCCCATCCAAATGAGTGAGTTTAACATTTAGTAACAGAAAAGGACAATTAGTGTAATTTTCTTTATTTGACTGTAGAAGGCTACCACCTGGAAAGCAATTTATATGCATTAAGTGTAAAGTTTATAATCACTAGGCAAGTTACCCAAAAGGGAAAAAAAGAAGCAATGTTGTTTCTGTTCTGCTTGTTTCCACTTGTGGTATTAATATTTCTTTGACTGGGAATTGATGATTCTTTGGGGAGACAAGAGAATCACCTCTTTGCAGCCAATGGGACTACATCACTGCAGCAAGCTCTACCACAGTAAGAGCTCGGATGCATCTCTGAGCTCTTCAGTATTCAGCTGGAAGACTGGGGCCCCATAGCAGTCAAGGGATGCCTGGGTTATTTGTCTGCTTTTTATCTGAGAAATCATTGTAGGCTTCTGGTGCTGTTGGCTTTCATGCAGAAGTCTCTCTGTCATCGTTCTAGTAAGCAGTTTTAAAACATGAGTATGTTCTGGGAATTCTGCTGGAAAGAGAACGACAAGCATGTTTAGTAAATCAGAGTTTTTTTGGTAGGTGATCTGACAGCATGCTTAAAATATAATTGATTTGTGATCAATTTAGCATCAGCATTTTAGCACACTGTAATATGTTTGACACCCATTTTATAACACGTTGTATGGTGGGAATAGTTTCTGCTGAATGAAGAATTTCTTTGTTACAATAGGAAGAAGTCAGGAGAAGGTAGGTTAGCTGTGAAGAAAAAAAATTGCTTTTGCTGGAGGTGAGAAGAAATTACATCATTATTTGCTTTAACATGTTTCCTCTTCCTCTTCCCCTGAAAATTTCTGTACCAAAAGTTTCTCAAGTAAAGATTTTTTCTTCTTGTGAATCCAGATTTTCTTCAATTTCTTCCTTAACAGGTTTACTTTCAGTCTTTTTCTCTTGGACCTTAAAATTAAAGATACTGTTTAACCTTCTATATGTTGCTTTAAAACATGTATCTGCCCCCTTCCTGGTGAGGAGATCCCCCCTCCTTGGGCCTTCCTGGATTCAGTTGTCTTCTCCTCCCAACACATTTCATTACAAATGTGTTTTTTCTAGAAATAATAATAGTCTTTATCATTTAGATTGTCATACCTTTCCTTCAGCTTCCTGCATTTTATCAGTGTTTAGTTCAAACTCTTCCTTCTCATGTAAAATCCATGTATCTTTGCTCCTCCCCTTTGCCTAATTTACTACTTTTCCTTTTCCCTTTTTTTTTTCTCCTATCAGGTAACAAAACAACAAATTAATTTGATTAATTCCTTGTACAAATTTGGCCATGCCATCATTCATGCTGCCTGTTACGGAGTAACCTTCTTGAACACATAAGCAATTCTGTCCTTTGTCCCACTGAAACCTCTCTTGTTATATTCACCTCTACTGCACTGCCTTAGGGGAAAATTGCTGCCAGTTTCCCATTAAAGCAGTGACATAATTATGCTGATTGTAGTCCTGTGTCTTCTCCCAGCTTCAGTTTACTTACCTGGCTTACAGATTTAAAAAGTACCTAGGGCGGTTTGTACTGGGTACACAGAATAAGTTTTGGGTTTTTTTTTAATTATTTGTTAATTACATCTGGGCTGTTCACCCTGGGGAACTGCTTCTGCCTAATTATTTAATCAAGGACACAAAACGGACTCAGCAGTATAAAGGGAGTTTGGGATAGTGCACAGAAAGAGCTGGATGATGATGAGGACTACAAATAGGATAAAATGTATGAATGTAGAAGATAACATGCATTTGGGGGCTCTTGCTGAAACCCACTGCTCTAAACTGGGAGGTCATCAGCTGGAAACGACCAATCAACACATGGGAGTTACTCAGTCACAAGCTGACAGTAAGCTGTGAAGATACGAAAAGGTAAAGATATGAAAGAGGTAAATGCAATTCTAGGTTGTCTCAGGAAAGGTAATTCCAGATAGGGAAGTAGTGCTGGCTGCATACAAGGATCATTAATGAGACCTTGCTTAAGATACCACATGTGGTTTAGACTAACAGTTTTCAAGAAATATGACCTGAAACTGAAGCTTGCATTGACAAGGTATAGTGATCAGGGGAACAGAGAACTTGTTTTACAAACGGAGGCTAGAAAAGGTTGGCTTTTTTATCTTAGCAAGGCAAAACATGAGAGAGTATACAATTTTTTGTCTTTAAATACATCATGGCAGAAAATAACTTTTTAAGATGAAGGGCAGCATTGGCAGAGGAACAGAGGGGTATAAACTGGCCAGGAGTACATTTCAGTTGGGGTTAAGAAACAAGTTCCTTATTATTAAAGCAGCTGAGCTCTGAACAGACACTCCACTGGAGCAGTTGGGGCACGAAGTATAACATAAGTGAAGATGAAGCTCTGTAAGTTTATAAAAGGATTATCTGTAACAAGGCTGCTCCTGAGAGCAGACTCCCTGAGCTGGGTGATGAGCCTAGGCCTGTGGTCCTTGAGACCTAAAGAGTTCAGTCTTCATTTTTTTTATTTATTGACAGATCTATCTAGCTATATTATTTTGTAGCAAAACCATTTGCACTTGAGTCCTTGTTTGAAATAAATGGAACATTTGCAGATAGCAGGATGTGTTTGTAACTGTGGTTACCTTCCAGAAGTAAACAAAGTTTCCATCCTTATCTTGATGTGGGGTTTGGAGCAGATGCTTTTTAAGTTACGTTAGCTCAGATAACTGAACTTGACGGAAACTCTGCTTTTCTAAAACTGAGCTGTAGGTGCTGGAAAGTTTCTACTGAAACAGTCTGTGTAAGCTAATTCAGTCAGTTAAATTGGTTTGGTTAAATAAAGCTGTGTTATGTTACTGACACACATTTTCAGCCCTTCAAATTTCATCCACTATCTGATAGGAGCTAAATAAAAACTACTGAAAAAATTTACATTGGACAACACACAGTATTAAAAAAACCCAACAAACCAACAAAGCAAAACCTCTAATGATTTATATATTTGTCTAAAACCAACTGTTGGATTTATCTATATAAGGCTCTAACTCCTCTTTAAAATAAAGAATTAATAGTGTTGATTTCACTGTTGGACAAATTTCTTGCAAGTGAAAGGAGACTGGGATGCAAGACAATTTCCAGTTACTTCTATCAGAGGACCTAATGAAAGGAGAAAACCATAATAAGAGTTGTAAAAATATTATCCTCCCATGTGCTCTAAAAGGATGAGTTTGGCATTTGATGGAATGCCAATGTGCTGCAAGTGTTGACTGCTGTTCTTTAAAGCCTTATAAAGAAACAAAACTAACAAAAGACACTACAGACAATATTGCAGCAACGAGTGTTTCTTGGATGTCAAACACCCTCCAGCCCACAGCACTTTGATCTTGGGAACAAACCATAAAGAACAAATAGAATAATTTTTCTTACATGCTAACATTTAACAGTGAGGTTGATGAACTTCTGGAAAACTAGCATAATGGCCGTGCCTTTTCCATTTGTTAAATTGTTTTGACAAGGACATATTTCATTTAAAGAGGCTGGTTTTTATTCTTTCCCTTTTTGGTCTCTCAAAAAATAAGAGGAACAAATATAGAACTTCAGAGCAGAGATCAGCTCACCTTCCACACAAACCAAAAGGAAAAACATCACTTAAATGCGCCTTCTTTTTTTTTTTTTTTTTTTTTTTGGGGTGGGGTGGGGTGGGCGGGGGTGTGTGTGTAGGCAGGGGAAGGGGTGTAGAAGGGCAGAGGGAAATAAGAGAAAAGAGTGTGTAGACAGTATATCTGGGTATTTGTGACTTTTGGCTCAGTTAAACTTTTCATTGAAAGCCTCTGTTTCCATTAAACTTGCCAAAGAAAATGTATGAAATACATTAATACACACTGCACACATTAGGCATGGGAGAAGTGACTTAGAGACTATCAAAACCCCTCTTGCGCTTTCTCTCTGTAACTAGATGCAAGCATGTTGGCGGGCTCTACCATGCTTGGTTAATATTTCCCATACACAAAAGAGGTGGGGCTTTTATTTTTTTCTATCTCTGTCCTTTCACATTTCCTTAGGAACTGAAATTGATGATGTGGAGGAAGCTCCCTCATGTATTGCTAGTCCAACTCCCACAACAGGGTTTTATACTCCCCCAAATCCTGCTCTTCAAGGATCCCATTTTCTCAGTTTGCAAACTTGGGGCTTTGGTCTGTTTGGTAGGCACATAAACTTTTGATATGTTAAAGTGCAGGCTCTATTCACAGATTCTTTTGGATTTGTTTTGCCAGTGTGTCTCTGTCTTCCTAGACACTAAATAAATTTTTTTCAGGAATAGCTTAACATACTAGAATAAGAGACTTTTGGAGTCTTGGCTTCTTGGAGTCATGAGTTCAAATTCTGATTAGATTTAACCCAAGCCTTTAACTGTGAGGAGTTGCTGATTTGTATGATTTCTGTTCTAAAACCTTAGCATGTTCCAGGACTCATCTGCTTTGTCTGAATGGATGCTAGCAGTCTCTGGGCATGAGAATTTGGCTTTGTTCCACCTGTCTCATTCTTTACCACTGTTTGCAGTGTAATGTCTATATTTCAGCACTGCTGTGAAAGACCCTATCTATCCAGATAGACCCTACTTATCGCCTGAAAGACCTCATCCTCTCCTTGTCACACAGGCAAATTTATCCTCCAGTTTCTGCTCTTCATGGTTTTCCTTTTCTGAGAAGAAAGTGATGAACAGAACCATTGCTGAGACATGAATGTATCCTTAGCCTTTTCCAGGGCAGAAACCACCCCCTCACTGACAGAAACGCTGATGGATCCTCGCATTTGTTTTCAAGTCCTAATTCAGCTATGCTCTGCAACGCACTAAAAATGAAACTTGGGATGCCTAGTAGATATTTCTCAGATTCTGTCCTGACCGTTTGCAGAAGGAGTAGAGTTTATACTATCCAACTTTAGGCGTCTGACATGGGCTATGAACTGCTTTGCCTCCTGGATCTATTTGTGCTGCTGGACAGGATTACCATGTGCAGCTGGGTATCAGACATACACATGAGCTTATGTCTTAGATCTGTGAGCAGAACTGCTATGTGATGCAAAATGAGCCATTCTGCCAAGATTTTCTGCTTACACAGTATAAGCTAGCAAGGCTCATTCTTCACAGCTTGGCACATCTTTGCAAGTGGTTGCATGTTTGCAGTTGCATGTTTTGTTGCAAATGTTTTGACACTTCTGCCTTATTTTGCCTAGGGGAAGTGGTAACTGAAGTAGGAAAAAAGATAGTTCTGCTAGAGGCAAACCTTAAATGATGATTTTTTCTGTCTTCTGAAACTGCTTTCTGTCTCATGGCAGTTAACAGATGATCTCAGTGGAGCGTGGCATCTGCACATAAACCTCTTACCTTCAATTTCTCATTCAAACAGAACACAGAAATGACTGGTTAGGAAACAAGTACTAAAAATATCCATAGATAATTTCCTTTTATGTTTTGACTTGACATAGCTTTTGGGCAAGTAAAGAGAAATTGTGCGCAACGTGATGAATTTCCTGATTCTTTTAAATCCTTTTTTTTTTTTTTTTTTTTTTAAATATGGTTGACTGAAAGTGTTTCTGGAAATCACTTAAGGTAGGAAGCTTCCAAAGTTACTAAAACTGTTCAAATCCTGCCGCATTAGGCCTAAACTCTAAAGACCTAAACTCTATAAGAAAGGTTTGCTTGAAGTTTTGTTCTTTGGCTTATATCCAGTGGAAAGTCTTTAATGACTTCTTTAAGATTTTCCAATGTGATTCTTTTAAGGGAAGCATGGTAAACCTTGTGGAACTTCACTTCAGTCATGTTTGTATGAAATATATAGGCTTACCTGTGCCTTTAGGTACTGAAGGAGTATTCACAAGTAATGAGCAAGAGGCACAGATGGCATGTGAAGGATTTCAGGAAACATCCACAATCTGATGTGGTATCTCATCTGAACTCTGGATGCACTGGAGCATCACCTCTGCCTGGGAAGCTGTGTGCTGATGCCTTTACCTTCACTTCTCATGAAGGACAATTAAAAAGGCAAGAGAACAGGTCTCCAGCAGATACAGACCTGTACAGCTACACTGATTTGCCCCTGCATTAATAATATGTTTCAGTTATTTACTAATGGTAGAACTGACAGCTTCCATAAACTCTGTAAACGAAAACTACTTCACACTTAAATATGTCAAAACACTAGTAACAGCATACCCCTGAAAGTGTGCTGTTCAACATTTCAGTGAACAAACTGTGGGGACTTTTTGGTTTCCTCAGTTCATGAGACATTTAGACAATATCTAAGGTATGTCACTGGGGCAGGACAAGGTGTCCTGCAGTGCTACTGAGCTGCTGCTGTTCTATGAGAGAGCAGGGCAGCCTCCACCACCTCAAGCAGAAAGCAACTTGCCCTATACAAAACTGTAGTTGGAGTGAAACTTATTCTTTGATCAAAATGTTCCCTTTGTGAAAATCTCTGGGTAGGTGAATCTGTGGAGGGGAAATTCCCATTTTGTAGGCAAAATTGCCCCCACAGCTGGACAGATGATGGTCACTAAGGTTAGCTGGTATCTCTGCATCACTTGTTGGCTAGCTGACCCCGGACTGCTGTGGCCACCATCCACACCTGGCATGAAGGCTGGCTACTGAGCCACATGGCAGCATCTCACAATGTACAACCTTCAATAACAGACTCGCCACCTTTTGCTTGGCGATTTCTCAACAAGGATCTTAGTGTGAATCCTTTGGCTTTTTCACCCCATCTGGGCTGAGCACTCTTTAGGTGCCCATTTTATATGCATCTCCTCAGGTGATGGCTCTGCCTACCTGGCTGCCATCATCAGTCTTTCTCACACATTTTCTCTGAGAGGCAGGTCAGCAGTGTGGAGGGTGTTTGGAGCTCTGTATAGAAGGCTCAGTTAGATTTGCTGATTCCTTTCCGAGCAAAAGGCTTCCAGTTTTCTCTGTGGAGGACCTGCGGGCAGCAGCTGTGGACTTTGCAGAGGGCTTTAATTAGGAACATTGCTGCTTGGGTTCTGTGTTCTTCAAAACACAAGAATTTATTTTAAATCTTTCTACTGTAGTGGTGCTAAAGGGTTACCTCTTCCCCTTGCCTGCTTCCCCCCCCTCCCCCCCCCCACTAATATATTCTGAATACTGATGTAATGTAGGTGAGTGGGTGGGTTTTTTTGTTCTGTCTGTATCTGTTTAACTCTGTATGGCATTATTGAAGATCAATCTTTCCTCAAATGAGCAAGGTTAATTATGTGTTAAAGTAACAGTGATGAAGAGTTCAGTACCGTGTTGAATTGTGTTCCTCCTTGGGGGCAGATTTTCTTCAGAATTTTGTGTATTTGTTCACTGGGAGCATATGGCACTTTTCCATGTAACATGGGTGAACAACAGCTAAACTGATCAGAACATCACAGGTTTTGGGAACTACTGTCTTTGTGCATTATGGAAAGCCTGCATCCTTCCAGAGGGAGGGTGAATCTACATCTTCCTTTGATGCATGCGATCCTACCTGGTTGTAGTAGGCATCAAACAACTGAGATATGATAATCTTCCTGCTTTTCTTCAATGTCTTTTCCACTCTCGTCAGAGACTGTAGTACCCCTTAGACTTCAGAATCACTGGAATGCAAATTTCTCTGAAGTACAGAAGTGTGCATGTTTTCTTCTTCATACATGTGACTTTTGGCTATATTTCCATTTGCCAAGGTGTCCCTGTGAGCGCATGAAAAGGTATTATTTCATCCTGTTGCTCACAATTGAGATTCAGATTTCTGAAAGAACTCATCAGTTTAGTAACCTCATTCCAGACTGGAAACATTAAACTAGATGCAAAGTTGTACAAAGTCTTGCGATCGTACAGTATTTCTAGAGGATTCTGGATGTGCAGTTTGCTAGACCAGAATGAATGATCTTCTTGGTGGGGGGCTGTAGCTTGTCATTCTGAGCTTGCCAGTTGGTAGTTATATTACTTTTTCCAGTGTTAGGATCATTAATATTCCTACTTAACTGCCTAATCCCAAGTCATGAGAAAAGGGTAAGTAATACTGTCTACCCTTGTGCTACTTCCTGGCTTAAGAATGAGAGTGGTAAAGGCATACTGTGCCTTATGCAAGCTCTGTTTGCAAAGGTATAAGCTAAAATAAAGAGGGGCTAAATAACTTTTTGTTAACATGGTTCAAGAAGCCTGTAAAAACCTGAAGAGTAAGTCTTATCTTGTGACTGATATTGTTCTTTTTCCATAGAATTACTTTGGCTTTTTAAAAATTATACTACCAGGTAAAAATAAAAGGAAGAAGAGTAAGAAAATTATATGTAATTTTGAGCAAAGTCATAGTAAAAATTCCAGTCGTCCATTTGCTGGCAGGCCTGTAGGTGGTACTTGGCAGGGCATGTGAGTTGCGGCTTTCCTTCTAGACAAACTGAGATTATCTATTGGTAACATCAGCGGCAATCAGCATTGCAGGCCCACCACCTCCATGGCTTCTCCAAGGGAAAGACAGTTCCCTTGGTAAGGCTCGGCATCATGTCTGCAAAGACCTGGGCTCAGGTTTGCATTGGTGAGGCATGGATCAAGTCTACAGTATGCCTTTCCATACCTCCTGTATAATGTGGATTATACTTATTTTCTGCCTTTTGCCTGTCTTACCTCTGCCTGAAAGGACCTCCGGACAGAAATGATTTTTTACTCTGTCTAGCAATGATCCCACTACAGGGTTTCATGTTGCTGCTGTAACAATGTAGGTCCCATGAAGTGGCAATAATTACTTAGAAAAGCCATGCTAAAAAAAAAAAAAAAAAAGTGAAATTGCTGTGAACTCTTGGCTTGCATGGCTGAAGTTTGGCACTCTCCAAGGAAGTACAGCATTTGAAGCTCAAAAAAAGGTACCTTCTCTACTTCTGAGACACTGTCTTGGGTAGGAAGAACAGCTTTCTCATGAAAAGGTTTGACACCCTACTTTGCTCCACCTCATTTTACATCAGCCTTGCTTAGTGTCCTTTCCCTTGATTTCAAAAAGCCAAGTGTGCTGAATACTGTTGCAGATGATGGTTTCTGGTCACCATTAGGAGCATGAGCATCCTCAGCCCTCAGAGGGTTGCCACATCACACTTGCCACTGGAGCATGGTGCTGTGTGCCGAGCTTGGGAGGAAGCTGTCTGGGAGAAGAACAATGCAGTGTCACAGTCAGCTTGAACATAACTTACTGTGTCAGGAAGAGAGAGCAAGAAAAAAGCTTGAGCCATTATAATGAAAGCACCAGTACAGTGAAGATTCATTTTTCTTAGAAAGAATCTTAATAAGTTCTTTTTTTTCTTTTCTCCCCCTCCCCCGACACGCTGTGTTATCAACTCCTTAGCCGCTGTGTCTGTGTCTCTTTCTCTGTGACTTTCAATATGCATTGCAACTTCTGTCTACTACTTTGTTCGTGTTAGCAGGATGTGTCTTTCTAGACGAAGGAAAAGGGACCTTTTGCTGGCCTACATATCAAATAATTTTTCTACCTTGTGAATAGTGGAAGAGGCAATCCAAATCTCTTAGTTCTGAATTTCTCTTACCTTTCTCTTGGGCTGTACTTTGAAGCAGGGATAAGGTGCTGTTGGCTTTGCTGCTGCGTGTCACTTGGTAGATGCTCACAAATACAGGAAGTGATACAAATCCTGTATGACTTCTTTTATCCCCAAGGGGGCTTCCTGCAGAGGAAACAATTAGGGTGGGTTTTGTTGGTTTTGGGTTAAGGAGAAGGCTGCTTTCAGATTGTATTTCCACCAGCATCAAAAAGCAAGCCCTTTAAGATTTCACATCCTGAGCTGATTTGTGAAGAAAGCTTGACTGATCAGATTTTTTTAGGGGGTGAAGAAGCCGCTCACCCTCAAGTGGTTATAGACTAGTCTGGAGCATTGGATCAAGCTTGCTGTGGCAGCAGAGGAACCTGTAGAACCTACCATAGGCTTCTGCTTTCTGCACAGATATCTGCTGATATAACTGGAGCAATCTGAAGTGCCATATTATCTCACAAATTTTCGTGGGGGAAACTTCCAGACTTCCTTCAGAGCTGCTTTTCTCTCAGTGCCATTGTAATGTTCTTAAACTTGAAAATCATTTGAGGCACGGGTTTGAGAGCATCAGGAGCAGGGATCAGAGACCTCCTGAGGGCCCTTCCCACCTAAGGAACTTTGTGAAACTCTGATGATCTGCACTGATCATTGGCAATCAAATGGCTGTTGCATGTAACGTGTAGTGAGTGTGCACAGAACTGTGGAAGTGCTGTCATGGAAAGTTAAAAGTATTGTTTGTGAAGGTATATGAACTGCAGAATCAAACGTATTAATTGCAGCTTAAATATGGATTTATTTAGCCTGAGAATTAAATTTAGTAATCATAGGTAATATAAAAATGAGTTGCCTGCTGTGACTCTGTTCTAGGGAAAACCTATGTCGGGTTTTTGGTATTAGAGGAAATGTGCAAGTGATTCTTCCCACCTGCCTGTGCAGTAAGACAGAAACTTGGCTCAGCCTTCTGCTTGAAGTGGTGCTGGGAAATGTACTTGAAGACACAGTTTTGACTCTGCCTGAAGAGGGAGGAGGACATGAGGAACTGTGGCAATATCAAGATTTCAGGCTGGTATTTAAAATCAAACAAACTAAATTTAGGAGCAGTTTTAAACAAAATAAATTGGATCTATCTATCAATGTTAAGTGTGGCAATGTTATAGGAACTTAACAGCCAGAAGTTGAATTCTACATAATGTTAAGGTGGATCGTTTCCAAAAGACTGGTCTGTATTTGAACTATGGATGTCCTCAAAGCTCAGAGACAATCACATTCAGGATTGACCTGTGTAAGGAGGCCTCTCAGGCCTTGGATATGGATACTTCCCGCTCCTTGTAGCTGTTTTTGTTGCAGCAGTTGGGTAAAGCTTGAGGGAGGATAGACTCAAACTTTCCTGTTGAGTTGTACCTGAAACCTCTGAATTAGAGTGCAGATTGTCATGGGGTGCTTTCAGTTTCTCACTGTCATATCACCAAGGGCCACAGAACAAATGCATCCACTGAATTTAACAGTTTGTGGACATCATCACACAGAAAACAGATGCAGAAGGCTTGCACAAACCTAAGGAAAGTGTTGCTCTGGCAGGGACAATGTAGTGTAAGGCCAAAAGTGAATTCCTCCAAGGCAGAACTGAATACTGTAGCCATGTGATAGATGGAGGAGACCAGTATAAATCACCAGATAAAATAACCGCTGTAAAGAATGCTCCTTGTCCTACAAATGTTGTGCAGTTATGCTCCTTCCTAGGATTTATAAACTATTTCAGTCATTTTTTTTCAGGACCTTTCAACAGTCCTGAATTCTCTGAATCAACTGCTCAGGAAAGAATTGAAAATGGCAGTGCACTGATGCCATAAAAGAAACCAGAAGATTTAGGGATACATTCATCTCTGATTTAACCCAGTGGATATACTCTGAAATTAGTAAATGTTGTACTGATGTTACTGTGAGCAGAACTTGCCCTTTGCAGTTTAAGATGTGGGGCTCAAGTCTGCAGTGTTGTAAGTTACACCCTTGGCAGGAGCATGTAAAGCACTATAGTGAGCACAGGTGTGATGTTTTGTGGGTGTGTGATGCTGATTAGAAGAGGTGGGAGTGTGCCATGGGAATAATGCCTATTGATGCATTTCTGTGAGGAGATCTGGTTTTCTTTTGCATACATGGCTGCAACCCCTAGGGCAGTGGGGGGGCTTCCTGACTGAGGGCAGTCCATGCTTGGTCACAGGAGCATTGGGAAAGCTGTGAGTAGATGCTCAAGTTAGGCTTTGCTTCAGCTAACACTTAGAAGGAGCAAAGGTCTGATAACTTCCAACCAGTCTGGACCTTCAAAAAAAGTATCATGAACACACTATCATTTTCACGTGTGTTTTGTTTTTAAGTAATGTGTATCAGGAGTTTACTGTTTGTAAACTACCTAGGTTACCAGATTTGCCCCAGGTACTCATCCAGGCTGTGCAGGCCTGTAATGCTCACGGCATTGACCCACAAATGCCTTACAAAGTTTCACTGTATGAGCCTAAATTAGCAATATTGCCTGTGATTGGCACATATTCATGTTGGCATTTTACGCTCTCGATTCCTCTTTGCTGTAATGTCTCCCACCTGAGCTTGATGTAAATGCTATGAATTGGGTTCAGCCATAGTCTCTGGGTTTTTTTGTTTTAGTTTTGTTTTTTGTTTTGTTTTTTTTTTCCTTATCATCCTGGTTTTGTGGTGGTGAAGCACAAACACTTCTGATGGTGGCTGGGCTCCTGGTAATGTGCCAGGCAAGCAGGCAAAAGTAGTGAAAGCCAGGTTGAACCATGATTAGAACTGAAAGAAGAAAGTCAGTTCACATGATGGTGTGAAACTCATGAATGGATTTGGTAGGCAAGCTGGGACTCTAATTTGTTATTTTACATTATCATCCCAGCAGAGCAAAAAGCAAAGGTATGTTCGACTTACAAGTATTTGAATACACCTTTATTCTCCATCATCCCTGAAATCAACTCATTTGTGCTTAGGCCCATTTTCTAATGATAATGGAAAATGGCATTCATCTTGATGATTTATGCGGGGAAAAATGAATTCAACTGTTTCACAAATCACCAAAAAATGTTGAGGATAGGTTCAAGCCAGTTCTGCCTCTATTAAAATAAATTGGTATACCATAACACATGCTGTTGTGGAGTGATTGACATGGATATTTGGAAAACTATGTGTTTCTAGAACTTGGAAACTATTAAATAGTGAATTTTGTACCAAGTAACAACATGACACATATAGGAAAACCTCTGAGTAGTCCAAACCAAACCAATCTGTTTATCCCAATAACTCATCAAGTGCACGTTGCTTTTGTGCTTCAGTTACCATATAGGCTTCCTGCTCTTGAAGTATCTAGTTCACCATCCTTGTTCCTGGTACCAAGAACTCTTCTTGGGGCAGTAGGTAGCAGCCTGAGATTTTTTTCTGTGTTCAAGAAAGTTTAGGTGAACTGAGAAAAGTTATGAAGTTAAGCCTCATCAAACCTGTGTGTGGCTCCTACTCAGGGCTGCTGCCCCAGGTGTTTGAACCCTCAGTGTGCTTTAACCAGCATTCTTGAATTAAATCATTTTTTCTGAAAAATGGATCAGGAAAATTTGTCTGCCTTTCCTTCCTCAATCCTAAAAGTTTCTTTGAAAAATGAACCAGTAGGAAGTGCCAGCCACTAGGAGGAAGGCTTAATGGGTAAATACCCAACAAGGAGGGGATGGATTATAGCACTCCTCCTCTAAAAAGCAAAAAAAAAACCAACCCCAACCCAAACCAAAACAATTCCTTTCAGAATTAAAATGCAACACAATACTCTTATACTTTCCTTCATTTATTTCCTCACACAAAGACTCATGCAATAGTCACTGCTTTACTTTAAATTTAAGCTATTTCTCTCTGGTGTGGGAATGATGAAAGAGTATTTTCAGTTTGTAAGTACTAGTGGAAAACTTAAAGAATTTTAATTGCTGACTTTATATTTTAATTAAAAAGGCATTATGGAATGAAAATATAAAGAGGGCTTTGAGTAAAAGTTTTCAGTATTTTTAAAGTTTCTGGCTTTTTTATGGAAAAAGAATGCAAGCATAAAAATTTATCCTCCTGATGGTTTATTTTTATCAATAATGTTTGTTTTAAATAGTGATTTTTTTAAAAACTGGAAATGGTCATTTAAAACTAGGGTATTTTTCCTTTTTTGATCTGTTAAAAAACCCAACCCAACCAAATGAAAGAAAAACCCCAAACCAATCCCGCCTACCCCTCCTCCAACCCCCAAAATACAACAGAGTCATTAATACAGGGGAAATTTTATTTTTCACATAAATACATCATTTTCACTTAAAAAAACCCCACCAAAACCTCATATTTCTCCCTCCGCTTCACCTGAGACATTTTCAGGTATTACAGCGATATGGATCATTACAATGCTTAACAAAGGAACAGAACTTATCTTAGCTGTTAGCTGGCATCAGTTCCAAAACCTCTACTAAATTCACTAGTCCACACCTGTGATGGAGGAACCAATCTCATGCATTAAGAGGCATGCTTAACTTGTGCTTATGTCATAGAGGACAGCTCCCTTACACGTTCGTAACGGAAAACTGGTAGCCCTTTTTTCTGTCCTTCAGAGCACTCTTAAACACTTTAATGTTTTGTCATAGGAAAAAAATCAAGATAAATTTTTATTGGTAGGTATTCTTCAGATTTACATTTGTGTTCTCTGTGAGCACTGTGGAATTTTAATTTACTTCTATCCACGCAGCTGGGTGCCTGACTTGTAGCCATAGCTCAGAGAAGTGGTTGAAAGAAGTGAAAAGTAGAGGGTATAAATAATACCTGTATCGGCAAACTACAATCTAGGGGTGCAGATGTCTGCTTTCCAGCCATGCCTGGTTGTTTTAGAGCTTGTCAATAGATGAAGTGAGGAATTCTCCTCTAAAGTAAACACTTAACTTACCTTTGGAATGTGAATGTCTAATAAAGAATTCTTAAGAGACATGTAGAAAATGATATACTGGCCTTGCAACCAACTACTTACAGAAAACTAGTGTCTTTTTGGTTAAGAAGGTAGTCCAAAAATCAAGAATCTACCTGAGATTTCATTTTTGTATGCCATGGCTCTCCATTTTTAAAGTTAGGACAATAAAACATTCTTGTTTGTGATGAGAAAAACAAGAAGGTTAGACATCAGTGACTGAGGAAGTAACTAACATTACAATGGTCATGACATTAGATAAGTAATTGAGAAGTGCTTAAGTATATCAATGACCTAAAAGAACGAATAAAGCTAGCAGAAAATATGGTTAATTTAAAATATAGTGAGAAGATATGTTTTCTTAAGTGCCTGAAGGTACCTTCCTGTGTTGCATGGTTTCATCAAGAGTAACAGCAACTCCCACCTACCCCCAACCCACTTGCTGAAGATTTAATTTTCCAGCAGGTAAAGGCAGAGCAGAAGTGCCTGCATCACAGAGCAAGCAATGTCTAGAGCTTCTGAAGGACCTGCATGGGCCATGCTTTAGGACGGGACATATATGGGAATCTGTAGATTAAACGAGTCTTTGAAGAGCTCAGATCTGAGTTTAAATTTATCTTCTGTCACTGAAGCTGAGTTTTTCAAATATTTTTCTTCCTACGCAGAAATAAATTTGCTCAAAGAGAGAATGTTGTAACTTATTCTCTGATATTTTTGGCCTGTTCTAGTCCAGTAGATATTTTGATCTTGTGTTTTAAAATAAGACTTATTAAATATTAAATTAGCATTTTTGCAATTATTTTCCTGAAAGAAAAATAATAGTTACTTTTCAAGGAAATACTTACATTTTCTTTTATATGGCTCAATTGGCTGTAGTTATTACAGGGAAGTCAAACCAGATGTGGCTAGAGTCCTCATCTGCTTCCACTAAGGCTGACATGGACTTAAAGTTGGAGTATAGCTTTGATGACAATTTGAATGGGAACTTGGAGACTGTATTTCAGGGTTTGAAGGCTTCAGTACTGATGGAGCCTTAAACTAGGTGGTTTTGTAATTTGAGATTTGAATTGTTCTCTAGAGCTGCATGAAACCAATATAGTGTTGTAGATAAAATGAATTTAGTTGACAGATATGCAACATGTTCCATATATTTTTATTATTTCTTTACAAAGGTAAAGCCAAATGCTGAAATCTTTATTCATTTGTGTCTCTGTCCTTACCCAGACTAAACTTCCATTGGTTCTAACCTGTCTCCAATTCACTGAAATCAGTGGAAATGTATCTGCATAAAGACTTAGAGATATGATTGACTTTATTTTGCCTCACAGGCCAGCATCACTCAGATTTCCATCCTAATGCTGTCACAGTGGCACAGCAGCTGCGTGAGCAACACAGCCAGCATTCCTGGGAGGACAGTTGCCCTATTTTGTTAGCTCTCACATCAACATTGTCCAAAATTCCTGTTTTAACTGTTTCGGTCACTGAATAGTTCTGCAGCTATTACTGTATGAAGACTTTTTAAAAAAAAATTATCTGGATGTATTGTAAGTTGTGTTTCAGCCACTGGCTTGCTGGGTCACACTGGTTAGGATCCTGTTTCCTTTCTTTTTCATGCTTATATCTAGATTTCAGGGACTATTCTAAATTTCACATATTTTTCTAGGCAATTGTTTGGATCATAAGAAGGTGAAATCACTTGCATATGTATTTTGATCAGTGTTTCAGTTATGAGTAATTTGTTTCTGTATTTCATAACAAACGTTACAAGTGTCTCATATCAGTCACGAGATGTGAAAGTAATGTTTGACATGCAGGTACCATTTATTCTTTGAGAATCTCTTGCATCATGGTTTTCGATGCCACTCCTGAGCAAAATTTTCACAAAGGTATTCCCAGAACAGTCAAATGCAAATCTAGGTACCTTGGAAGATTTGATGTTTCAAAATATTTTAAATAACTTGCCTTTTATATTTGCTGTCACTTACTGTGTTGTAATGATAGACCACTGATTTTGAGCAATAAGCTATCTAAGTAAAACTCCTCCCTTGAGTTCCTATGGTTTGATGCTGTAGTTGAACTCTTAACTCTTTCAAAATGGTTTTTGGGAATCTTTTTTTCACCTCTTGTGGTCACGTAAGATCATTGGATGCGGTGGAATTCTTGCTTGTTTTCACTACTGTAAGACAGCAATAGGATTTGGATCTTGATTTGAAATAGTTTTGGTGGTATTATTATTATTTTATTTTTTTAATAAGACCAAATTACAATTTGACTACTTTCATTATAGATGATCAAACAGAACTGCAAACACAATTTTCAGATTAACATCCATTACAGCATAAAGTATTCAGTGGCAGCCTTTGCCAAGAGCTGTCCAGAACCTAATTATTCATCATTAAACTGCAGCCTGAAGACACAAAACCAGACCAGAGGTCTGCTGTATAACGTTGCCATACATGCACATAATAAAACAGAGGATTGGATCCACAGGGGACTTAGGTCTCCGTTTCTGCTTCCTGCTTTTCACGCTACACACCCAGCAGTTAAAATCTATGTGGTGTTCACCGGGAAGGGCCTCAAAGCACTGCTGGCCACCTGCTTCCCCTCCAGGTGGCTCCCCTGACTGTCAGGCTGCAGTCACACTCCCTGCCTTGCTCTCCTTAGCTCCACCGCGCAGGTTGCTGTGCAAGAGGTAACACCTTGGGTAGGACAGATGGAAAATGCTCCTGCAGGCTTTCCTGAAAGGTGGGAGGTGCGACAATGAGCTGCCCCTTAGCAGGGGAAAGCTTACGCCAATCCTCTTGCACGCTATGTGACTTTTCCAGTTCAGTACTGTGGGATGCCATTGCTGCAGCCAGGCACCACAGACATTCCCTGGTAGAAACTTGAAAGCCTGGAGGCTGGGTGGAGGGCAAACCATGTAGGGAAGCCATCCCTTTTCTCCTTTTGTGGATGCCCCCCAGTTACAAACCCCAGCGGTGGGTAGTGTGAAGGGCTGGGATAGATGGATGGTGGAGAGGGAAGGAAGGAGGAGCACAGAGACAGCAAGAACCCTGCCTGGGCAGCAGGATGGGGCAGAGGCAGGCAGGCACCACAGGTTTCCCCACCCTGCTGCAAGGTCCCATCCCTTGGAAAATATTGCCTCTCTTATGACCTTGTGTCACGTGGCTATCTTATTGGGCATTGGAGATTCTGGAGTGCAGAAGGTGACCCAAAACATATCAAAAGATTTTTTCTGTTTGCATGTTAGAGAATACTCTGAGCAGTGGAGGGAGCACGTGGGCAGCCCGGGAGCTGACTCGGTGCACTGGTTTACATTTGGACAGATATCTCCATAACAAAAAGAGTTCATAGCTTACTGTCTGCCTCTTAAGAAGGGCTGAGCACCTGCAAACTCAGCATGATAAACGAGAGCTTGGAAAACTCAGCAACTCTGAAAACTGAATCCTCATCTGTTCCAGCTTTCCACTTAGTATTAAAAGCAAATATGCACAAACTGATGCCTCTGCTGCTTGATCTCACCAAAGACAAGCTTCCTACTTCCTATTTACGCCCCATACTCACACATTTTACTGGAAATGATTCCTTAGAATGAGTAACATGAAAATGTGTTGGGCTGTTCTTCCTTTCAAGGATGGTATGTGATCCTTGAAAGGAAGAAATAAGTACAGAAATTAAAACACTTCTCCATAAAATTGCATTCAGTAAGTCTTTCAACTAATCACAGTTCAAAATTGTAATGCCTGGAGCTAAAACAACTGTGTTTAAAGCAACAAGGCAGAGTGACAGTATAAACTTCCATCAAGATGTTGAGCCTGTACTTGTTTGCTGTTTGCTTTCTCTTCTCTTCTAAGCCTTAATCTTCAATGAAAGCTGTGGAATAGGGCCAAGCAACATGGAAAAGCCTATGTGCTGCTATGAAAGTGAAATCCATAGCAGAAGGAAAAAACCTCCTTGATAAACTGTTGAACTGCCTCTGCTAGATGGTGATGGTTCCTGCTGTTATTATAGGAGTAGTAGGTAGCAAAATTTCATGTCTCACTTCCCCCACCCCCATCCCCCCTCCTGGCATTAAAGGCTCAAATTCAACAGTTTCTTTCTTCTCTCCTCTTTTCTTTTTGGGTAGAGCTGGAGAAAATACGAACTCTTTCTCACCTTTCTATATCCTCTGCTTTCTTTCTTTAGAGTATTGTACCTTTTTTTCAGAATTATCTCCTTTTCTTTAAATCTTAAAAGTTTGATTATTACAGCCCAACAAGATTCCTCAGCCAATGGACCTGGGGCTAGAGACCTATACGCCCTTTCCATTTCAAAAGTGTCAATATCTTCACAATTCAAAATGGCTTTCAACTTTTCTTTCTTCCTTTTTTATTTAATAAAATTATTTCAGTAAAAGTAAGCTCCAGAAATTTCTCCCACCATCTCTTCTGCCAAATATACATAGATAATTCATATGACTGTGGGCTTTCAGCTTCATGCAGCCCTCTTGAATTGTTTGTCATTTCTTGTTTAGAAACCAAATCTGTGATAAAAATGGATCTGAAATGCTGCTTTCAACATTAGATACTTCCACTAAAATTAGTGGGTGATGACTGAAGTGCTCATGCTCTGGAATTCATCAGAAAAACATAAGTGGTACAGATACCTGACCTTATTCTCTTTCACCTCAAACTACGTTTATGGCAGGACGAAATGCCTTTTTTTCCCATTCCTTCTTCTGGGTCAAGACCTCTTTTCTTTTGGGAATCTACCTCAGGATTTAAAAACTATTGTTTTTCAGCTGTATCTGTCCCACTAATTGTCTGTTTTTCAAAAATCCTACATCTTTTTCTTAATTCATAGATACTTGGATTGTCTCATCACCAACTTGTTCTGCTGTACTCTGGTGGATCATGGCTGGTGCCTCTTTCAGAGTTTATTTTGGGGAACCCAACTCAAAATGACCTGGGAGGGTCTGGCTTTTAAAGGGCAGTCCCCCAACTTCGCTTGAAACTGGTATGTGTTGAGTGACTGATCTGTGGCTCTCATCATGGATAGTGACAAAAGTGGCTTGCAGGTCTTCTTAGGACTACGCTGGAACCAATTGCTACATTCTCAATGTCCTTTTAAGTGATACGTATTTATGGGTACTGGTGTTGTAGTCCTCCTCCAAGATAGAACTATCTTTCACTTCTTGCTAGGGTTGCATCCAAGAAAGGAATGGAGGATTAAGCACAAAATGCCTGCTACCAGCAATAAACTGTGGCACACTAGGGAGCAAGCAGGCTCCTTTAACCCTCAAGATGAAACCTTAGGGGCTTGCATACTTACTAAATACTAATTTTTGGCCTGTTTCATAACGATTGTTGTCCAGGCACATATTCTTGTCTTTTGCATGGCTGTCAAGGGAAGATAAGGGCCAGCAGTGGAACTCCAGCCTGGCACCTTCCCTGTGGGAGCAGAGGGGCTGGAAGTTTGCATTTGTGGCCGAGGGCCTCCAGTAGAGCTGAGAAGGTGCTGGGACCGTTTCTTCAGCTCAGAAAGCAGGTAGCTCGAGCTCTGCTGTGGCAGGTCTGTGGCTGCCAAGGGAAGGTGAGGGCCAGCAGTGGAACCCCTGCCTGGCGCATTCTCTGTGGGGGAAAGGCTACCTGCTTTCTGAGCCAAGGGAAAGGTCTCAGCACCTTCTCAGCTCTACCGGAGACCCTTGGCTGGAAATGCAAATGCCCGGCCTCTGCTCCCACACAGAAGGTGCCAGGAAGGAATTCTGTTGCTGACCCTCACCTTCTCTTTGCAGCCGTGGATCTGCTGCAACAAAAATTGAGCTACCTGCTTTCTGAGCCGAGGGAATGGTCCCCACGTACTTCCAACTCTCACAGAGCCCATCGGCCACATTGGAAACGTCCAGCCACTGCACTCACACAGAAGGTGCCAGGAAGGAATTCTGTTGGTGGCCCTCACCTTCCCTTTGCAGCCACGAATCTGCTGCAACAGAGCTTGGGCTACCTGCTCTCTGAGCTGAGGAAACAGTCCCCGTGCTTTCTCCCTGTAATGGAGCCTGTCGGCCACATTGGAAGCGTCCAGCTGCTGCTCCCACACCAAAGGTGCCAGGAAGGAATGCTGTTGCCAGCCCTCCCCTTCCCTTTGCAGCAGGCAAAAGTATGGAGAGATCTGTGAATGGCGGCAGCAGGCAGCCGAGCTGACTGGTCCCACGCTCTGCCTGATGCGAGAGGCATGATGCTGACAAGCAGTCTGCATGCAGCGTTGACTTTCCAATTTAAGGCTGTTTGGGGAAGGATACAGCTGAGGTCAGTTCCCTGGCATGCGGCGGGCGCGGTGCGGGAAGCCCTCTCCTTGTGCTGCCAGCACCCCCTAGGGGCACGCACCCCGCACAGACCCGCAGCGCCTCCGCTCCGGCCACCTCCCTCCTGCCACAGCCCAGCTAGAGGGGGTACCGGAGGACAAATTGCACCTTTACCTGTAAGTCAAAGATAGGGTTACTGAAAAAAAAAAAAAATATTAAAAATCAGTCTCGAGTGCAAAAGGGTAGCTTGCATGCTTTGCACAGCTGTGCAAGCGTCCCAGAGCTGCCTGCTTGAGTTATAGCTCATAATATTCATGGAAAGTTCTCACAATTTGTGACCCAGGAGATCCCAAACATATGATTTAATCAGGCATTAGTCAATGTCAAATTTTTCCTTTCCCAGTGCGTCTTCTGATCTATACCACATTGTCAACATCTCCCTGCTGTTCAAGAGAGGCACAAGGCACCCTGATGCAGGGTGAGAAAGGGAAGAGGGGAAACTGTGCTTGGACTAGAAGCAGCTGCAAAACTGGACAGATGTGGCCTTCAATGATCCCGCATGCTCTTTCTCAGCCTGTCACCCCTACAGCCCATAACATGTCCTTATTTATGGAAGATGACAAAGGTCTAAGCCACCTTCCAGTGAACACATTTCACCAAACTGGCATCGCCTTCAAACTCACTTTATACTTTTCTTCTAGTGTGCAAGCTGCTGCCCCCAAGCCTATTCTTCTGCACACTGGACTTTCTTATCTGCTTGTAACAGCAAATGAACAAACCTTCTGTTCTTATTTACAGTGATCTTCACTGAAGAGCTTTCATTTTGCACACACCTCCCACTACAGCTTAACTCTTACCCTTTGGGCTGTTGCGTTCAGAGCTTCTAAATCCCACAAAAAGGTGGAATAAAGCCATGCCTTATGGAAATGAAGACTATATATGCTACTGGCTTTGAGAAAGCTGTGCTATCTTTATGTCTTTATGGACACTAGTTACCAAATACCACCATCCTCCCTCCTCTTCGTGGTAAAAATTGTTTGAATTATGATTTTTTTTGGAAAACAATTGCATTTACAAATTAATCACTGTTCGCTGTTCATTGGTTATTCTCTTCTCCAAAAATTTCAGGCCACCAATCAAGGACTAAAAGCAAAACAATGTGCCAGACTTTTTTTTAAGAGTAAAAGAGTTTAGCTGTGTATTGATTCATTCCTGCTAAGAGCAAGACTTTATGCAATTTAGGCCACAAACCACTCATCACAAACACCAAACAACTAACAGATGGAGTGGTAGTCTGCAAACAAAGCAGAGGTTGAAATCACATTCCCCCAAATGGTCTGGCAAAAATCTGCTGAAAACAGGATGTCTTTCTGAGTGATTTGCAAAGAGAAAAGAGGCCTGAATCAGGGAACAAATACCGTAATGCCCTAACAAGTTCTACATACCAGATAGTGTTGTTCTTGCTTTCCTTCAAGTTGCAAAACTGGATAGGCAATCCTAATTTTAGGCTCAGGCAGGAGACGGTACTTTGAAGGGAAGCCTTTCTCTTCCTTCTCCCCACAGCTGCTCCACACAGACATAAGAGAAGGCAACAGAAAAACTCTCCCAAATAGTAACTTGTACTTCTTACAGTCCTGATCCATCGTTGGGCAAATCTTGTCTTGTGAGCAGCCTCAGGTTAGTTCAACAGTGTAATGGAGTGCTCAGACTTCCTCCTTTTCCATTTCTTCACTTCAGAACCAGGTAGTGATGAGAGAGAAATGAGCTTATGATTAGTCAGAATAACTATTACCAAGTAGATAGCTCAGTACAGGCATTTACACAATTGTAATTTATCCCTTGGCCAAAAAACCATCCAGACAAAAAACTGGGAGAGACATTGCCAGCAAAGAAATGACAGAGTTTAGGATCCTATTCCAGATGCATATAGGAAGTTGTAACATCCCAACAGAAACAGTGAAGAATTCACCCTGCTTCTCCTATCCTTGCAAAATCCTTAGCACAACATAAATCTACTAGAGGATCATTGTAGGGCAGAGTATTCTTCTTGGAGACCCTGTTATGATTAAAATACAACCTACAGTGTAGAATAAATATATAGATGAAGAATTGTGTTGCCTAGCTCTGTTTACACTCTGGAAATGTGCATTGGTTCTATCAGGTACAACATTTTCTATCTGATACACACATTAATCCACTTGGCCAGAAACAGTTCAGGTGCTGAACCACCTTCATGTAAAAGAAGACAAACAAGGCACTTGAATGGAAAATACATACAGAGAGATAGATTTTGATACAGACTTGTAATGCTCTATGACATGCAGATTATAACTATGTTGTGTTGAGGTTTTTTGATTTGTTTTTGTTTGGTGGTTTTTTTTTTTTTGTTGTTTTTTGGTTGGTTTTTTTTTTTTTTTTTGTAGTATGTCATGGCTTTGGACATCAAGATGAACTGATGCCCTTTTGTTAGACCTGCAAAAATGAGTTCATCATTGGCAAGAAAGATCCTGGGTATCTGCTTTTATTATGAAATGCTACTTCAGGTTCCCTGGAATATCTATAGTCCTCTGTGGTTAAGGCTACCCATCAGAAAATCATCTGACAGATGTGATAGCAACAAGAAATAGGTCTTGGGAGATATGCAAGGTGGTATGATTGCTCCATAGCAGAGTGTCAATAACTGAAAAGGCAGGCATTAAGGCTTTCAGTGAATCCTATTTTATGCTTGGCCACAAATATGGTGAGAGATGTCAGTCACGGGAGTTTTCTCTCAAGGAACTGGCTGGTAAAGTCAATGCCACTTTTGTTACAATACTTGACTGAAGTGGCTCTGGCAGGGCAGAAGGCCCTGGATAGCTTGGGCCTGGAAGAACTGTTCTCTTCACAGCCTGGATTAAACCCACTGCAGGTGAAAGGACAGGCTGAAGGCATTTTGGATCCCCACAGCTGACGTCTCTGTGTTTCTCTTCCCCCTTTTCCCCCTCTGCCCCCCATTCTGCTCCAGTGGAAGAGGAGAAAGGGAAAGTAAAGATTGCTTGCTACTTCTAAAAGAATAAGACTGATGCCAATGAAACAACATGCTGCAGCTAAGCAAGCTGTTATGGTCTTACCTGGCACCAGGAAACCAAAGGTGGAAGATCTGATGGACAGCAATTGTAGGTGCTGCACAGTAGATGGCTGTGGTTATGATGGCATAAAATGCTTCTTTCTTTTGTGGTAAAATTAATGCACCTCTTCATTCAAATATAAACCTGTTCTTTTTCCTCATGATTGTTCCAGAAATACATAGTCCAGGACTGTACAGTGCGCTTTTAGCTTAGGACTATCGATTGCTTACCACAACATGTCTTTGAGGAGGACTTCTTACCAGTGTGATACCTTGGACTGCATTTACACATCCTAAACACTACACATGACCTCCACTCTCTGAGCTCTAGGGCACTCTTTTCAGTATGAAGTACTAGGCTAAGCAGTTTTGGCTGAACTTTGACTATTTGGTCCTTAGTGCACTGGTTTCACCTAG
Organism: Falco peregrinus; assembly: GCF_023634155.1. Taxonomy (NCBI): domain Eukaryota; kingdom Metazoa; phylum Chordata; class Aves; order Falconiformes; family Falconidae; genus Falco; species Falco peregrinus. Next base: position 25,170,064 of record NC_073725.1, on the reverse strand, counting down.
CTCTCCTGAAGAAAATCAGTCATTAATACCATGTAAGAACTGAGACATTTCTTTCCGATTCCCTCATCTGAGCCCACAATTTATCCCATATTGCCTTCCCTGGCAGAATAATCAGGCACACAGTCTATTAATAACAACAGAGGCGGCGGAAAGACATAACAAGAAAACTGTACCAAACACTTTATTCTGCCTAGAATGTAGAAATAAGACTTGACATAAAGAATAACTGCAATGAGTGTATGATTTATTGTTTATACGATGTCATAAGACAAAGCTCTTAGATATTAGTGGCCTAATAAAGTGATATAATGCTTGCTATGTGTTTATCCATGTGGTAAATAGATAGCACAATTGACACCTGAAGCACTGTAAAAGGAGCAATGGCTACAAAATCAGAATTCTGAGAGGCAGTGGCAGAATTTATTGCTAATCCCATCTCTTAGGAAATAAGGAAACACATTACTCTTCAGCAAAATTCAAATATCTGGTGAATTAAAAGATTATTGGTGACAACATTACAATACTGCTTTCCTTTCCTCCACCTTTTGTAGGAAAGGAGGACATGCATTACAGAATTCTGAGCCTGACATAAAACTCTTGCAGCATCTCAACATAAAAGAGGCTCAAAACTAGAAATTCCATTTTACAAAGATGTTGTGGCTGCAACATATTTTCTGATGCAGCGTGAAATCTTTTCAAGAGAGGAAACTCACAATGCAAAGTCCAGCACCACCCCTCTGAGTTACTGCATCTGTCTGCAGCCTGGGTGACTCTGGGAGCCAACTCCAGCAGAACAAGGCGTGACCATCGGTAGCTACTTTCCACAAAAGCACCCTAATTGCCAGACTACTGCCATTATGAGACAGAGATATCTGTTACTGAGTTGAACAGTACACACCTGGAGGATAACCTTCTGGAAAGAGAGATTTGAAGCTTTCTGGTAAATGGGAACATCATTAAAAAAAAATCCCAACTCTGGTGGCTGTCCCTCATGACAGGCCAAGCCTTGTAGGTAGCACACAGGTGACACCAAATGACTTTTCAAATTCAAAATTCAGCCATAAATCTCAGGCCACACACACTGGGGTTCATGTGGACTGAAGTAATCTGCCTGTCTTCAATGCGTGAATATTTAACACAGTCCTCTCCCCAGTCCTTATTTTTTGGGTAACTGGTTTGACATTAAGGTCTACTCTGATCCTTCACAAAGAGTAATGCAAACATGAGGCTACGCAGGCATTAAAGCCTACTCTTAATGAGCAAGAATGGCAAAACTGGGAAGTGAGCCTATCAGAGGTAAACGTGTCTCACTTGGCATCTTGACTCATTTTAACAAAGAGGAAATTCAATCAATATGCTCAGGTTTTCAGTCACGAAACTGCCACACTGCAGAAGTCTTCTGTCTCTCATGGATCATCTATTTGTATAAGAAATCCCATGGACACTGAAGGTGCCCCAATCTAGCTTTATTCTTCTTCATATCCATAAATCCCTCAACTCAAGTGGTACTTTTGAAGACTTGTCTTGCCCTCAGTAACACTTCTTCATGTCATGGGTAGACAGTAATATCTCTTCTCAGCAAATGCAAATTAGCAAGAGTCTTTCCTACCAAAAGGCACAGCCTGCTTGCTCCTTCACTAAAATATTTATATCTGTCTCTGTAACAGTTCCTTTAGCTAGGAGCAAAACTCTGTTTAGGCAAAGCACTGGGAAACTGCCACATGTGCCTGCAACTATATGTTGCATATAAAGTAATTCAAAAACACTATTAGAGTGTGTAATTTAGCTCATATGTAGTTAGAATGTGCAGAGTTTGCCAAGTGACTGCATCCAGCTGGAAAATCAATTTACATATGCCAGTTTAGTAAAACCTGAAAGTCTTCTGCAATACATGAAGAAATGTTAGACAACGTTGAAATTGTACATTATGTAAAACCAAATGTAGCTGTAAATTACAGGCTGAGTGTGAGGATCATTTGTCCTCTGCCAAAATTCATATAAGCGGTCGCCAGTTTGGGGACAGAGGGGGAAACATACCGTAATAAAACGAAACTTTGTACAACTCCAAGTACAAGCTTCCAGGGCCAAATTTTGGCAGAAGAAACTTCAAAATAAAATTGACTTCGGCCTTGAGCCAGCTCTCACTGATTTAGATTAGTAGTACTCAGGGGCTACACTGATACAAATGGAAACAAAACACAGGTGATTTGGTTGTGCAGAGGTCTTTCAGTGTACTACAAGAGAGACCAGATCTCTCAATTCGGACTAATCACATTGTTTGTCTCCTGAGTTTTCCATTCATTCTCACTTTAGAAAGCACTATTTTTTCATCCATGGACTGCGTACTGTATTGCTATGTGTGTATAAATTCAGCCCAAGCACTAACTAGGTTACCCATTCCCTGCTTCTGCTTTGCTGGTGACAACCCAGGCAGCTTGCTGGGAAGAAGGTGTTGCCTTGTGATTGCCGTTGTGGGGTACAGGTGTGAAGCAATGGGTGTTACCAGTCCTGTTCTGGAGACACAGACACCAGCATTGCAAAACCCACAGCATGGATGCTACTGATTACCAGGCTTGCTTCTGGTCTCAGAAGAGGGATGAGTAGTTAAGGGGCCCAGAGAGACTCCTGAAGTAGCACTTCCTCCTCCCTCTAGTGTCTTGATTGAAGCAGTAGAGGGTGAGCTGGGAAAACCTGTGCCCAGACAGGAGACAAACACAGGACTTCAGTTTTCAGAGCTATCTGTTAACACCTCTTACTAACACCAGCAAACAAACTCTCATTAGTACTAGGGAACACACAAAACTACGGAGGTAAGCCAAACTTTATTGCATGGGTTTGTTACTCTATTTTCTAACTATACATGGCAGGAAAAATGACACTTCTCTGCAAAACAACACTAGTCTGATCCTGTTCCCGCATATGGCCCTACCTACATTAACCATTTAGATTAAATTAACTCCTCACCTGCACTTGCATACAGGCTTGTCTGCAGAGGTAAGATGAACACAACAGTTCTTGGGTGCATCTTACTTGCACACTAGCTACACAACCCTGTCTAGGTCTCCCTTTCAGGGTATCCCTGTGATGCAAGGTGAGCAAGAGCAGCCAGACAGAAAGTAATTGCAGGGTACCTGATGTGACACCCTACTTGTGAATCACCCTCACTTTGCTCTGAACCCAAAACAAGAAAGACACAGACTCTTCAATGCTTAGTAGTATCTGAGGGATCAATTTTATTCATTGTAGCATTACAAAACCCCCAAGGAAACTCCGTTTAGATCAATGGCTACGTCATCAATATAATAGAAACTGTATTTGGCCTGTTTTCTAACACTTGTATCCTAAAAGTATTTCCAGCTTGTGAAAGTTGGATGAAGAAGTTTTCAGATACTCTGGTTATCAAGGTAATTCCTCAAGCCTTTCTGATGAATCAAATTCATCTTAGCAAACTTTTTCTTTCAGGGTTGTAGGAATCAATCCTTACTCACAGGAACAAACCCTCACTCTTGCACCTTAACCTGCTAATCTCCTCACGAGTCTCCTCATTCATCCTCACTTAGGGCATGCTGTTTGTTGGCACAGGAGTGTTGGCATGCACCTTTGTTTTCACACAATATACAGTTTCAGCTTGGCTTAGCACTTGACAACCTCAGTATCAATGCAACCACTCACAGAAGTAAAGGTCATTGATTTAAACCACAAGTATTCAAGATTATTTTTTTACGATTGCCACTGTCCAACATACAATTAGGCTTTCATGTACAGAATGTGTTTCAAGAGCTGCCAATAATTTTCATTCCATATACAGTAGTTTTTATGCCAATACATATGCTTTATATCTAATGGCAAGGATATTTGAGGGAGTGGAAGGTCAGTCTTTTATAGACAATCCAAAAAATAAAATAAAATTTGAGAAAGGAATGGAAACATGCATACTCAGCAAAAAACCTAGCAGGAAAAGCTTTCTAGGTGATTAAACACAAAAATGAGCATTGTCCAATCAGTAAAACCATCGTGGGGCATGTGTGCACACCAGTCACAGAAGTGCCTGGAATGCAGTACCATTCAAGCTCAGTTTTTAACAAGGCACTTCTGGACCTGGACACAGGCCAAGCATAAAAGCCTTGGGCCCAGCATGGGCTAATTTACCCAGCTCTTACAATGGCAATCTAATCTAACCTGGTTTATTGGCTTTGAAACAAACTAGGAACACTCACACAGCCAGTAACCATTCCTCAGCTGGGGGGACAGCGCTAAAGAGCTGAGCACAAAAAGATTGTTTAAATAACTTTGTTCCTCAAGACCATTCCTGACTATGGTCTTGTACCAAAAAAAGAGAAATATAGAAGAAGCACCTAGTACAACTATTTTTCGAGATGTGTGAATGCCAGTTTAAAGTGCATTTACAGACCCACAACTGATTCTCCTTCCCTTCTTCAAAATACAGCTATTGATAAATTACATAAAGTGCCATTACGCTTTGGCCCAAGATAATTATATTGACTCTGGAGAAAAATTAGGAGTTACTGTATCATTTCAGCTGTATCAGTGTGATAAAAGCAATACAATTTATGTATAAAGATAACTTTCAGGATACTATGCAAGGTACAAATGGCAACTATTGCTGAGTACTGTAGCTGTACAAGACTTGATTTCATTAGCTCTGCATGAGTAGTTTCTAACCATACTACACTCAAGTTTTCTGGTGAATACAAACCACATAATGTCACTGGAAAGATTCCAGTTCACCTCAAGATGCAATCAGTTCAATGTAATTAAGTCACAACCCTCCTCACCTTCAGAAAAGAGAATTAGAAATTTCAGCTTCTTTTTAAAGTGTGCTGGAAAGCAGGAAAAAGAACTTTCAAAAAAAAGTTTTCATCCCTGCATACAGACCTTTCCACCTATCACATCAATTTGCTGCTCAATTCAGATCAGCAACAAATGTGCATGTTGTTTTCTTTAGCTTGACCTCTTCTTTGGTGAGTTTATGTTTAAAAAGGAGGAAAGAGGATCTACCATTGATAATAACAAAATTAAGGCTTACCTTTTAAACTGGAAAGTGGTTATGATTTTGGGATTTGAATCAGTAGTTCTCCATTCAATGGAGAGATCATTAGGGCTACGGCAGAGGTTGCTGTTTTGCAGTGACAATGGGGAGAGCCCTCCTTCCTGCAGCAGGTGGAGGTCAGTGGCAAACCTGGGGTGGGGTAACAAGTTCTTCCCATGCACCCCTTCTCCAGGCAAGTGGCTGCACAGTAAAAGTGCCAAACAGTGTATGCCTGTGCCAAGGATCGTAAGTCATTCTTCAGTGGGCAAGAGAACTCAGGAGTAGTGGGGAGCTTCTCTGGTACCCTGTGACAGTTGTGCTCATCCTGTGTTGCAGACAAAGGCAAGACATACAGAGCTGCAACAACTGTATTTAAATAATTTATTAATTAAGGGGACTTAGCTGTGGAAATGTGGTTTCAAAAATCTCAAAGGGTTTTCTCATCAAGACTTTCTGAGGTAAAATAAAAAAAATGCTATTAGGGACCAAAGAAGACACTTTCTCTGTGTCTCACTTCTCCCACACTGTGTATGAAGGGAAGGAGAAGCATAGGAAATGGGCAAACACACATTAATCCCTTCTTGCCAAAATTTCTGTTAGAAAATGTCTCTGCCGACTACCTTTGCCATTAGACTGTTTGCCTGCTTTGCGGGATTGATTTGATACATTGATTTTATTATAGCAGAGCTTGCAAAGAGTGAAAGAACATGAAATACAGTTCCCTAAAGAACAGATTTCTTGGTCAAGAAAGATTCCTACAGACTAGCAGCAGAAAGAGAGCGCTAGCAAGTATGCTAAATAAAAGCAGATACCAATCATAAACAATTACATATGTGCTTAAAAATTCTCCTCCTGACATCTTTACATTTGGTGGTGGAAGTCATCTTATGAATATCAGCAGATGAATTATTCTCTATGGGTAAGGAGTTGAAAAAGCAAAGGACATCTCACTTTTTCCTTTAACCTTGGGGAACAGAAAAGATCTGGCTCTGGCATCTCTTTGAGAATACAGTGACTGCAAGGGAAAAACCCATATGCATTGGAAGGCTTCTGAATACATCTAAATAACAGGCATATCAATAAAAGGCCAGACTTTGGCTGAACGATAACCCACATATAAATCCTACAGCACAGTGTGCTGTTTACCTCAGATTTACACTGAGCTGCAAATTTAGCTCTACTGGGAAGTTTGCACAGGTGGACCAAAACAGACTGGCTAAGAAGTACATCTGCCTCATCCATTTGTATAAGCAGAGCTAAACTGATGGCCTTAAATCTGCAATGGAAACTAGGGATCTTTTTATATTCTGGCTAGAAGAGCATCCCTGTTTGTTTGTTAGTAGTTAGAAATAATATCTTGTGGTCATTCAAATCTGAATTTTAAATCTGTTATGAATGTAATTACCTTTCTGGGGTACATACTATCTTGCAATTGGTCTCGCTTTTTGAGAAGTTATTAATTATTCTCACTTCTTAGCTAAATAGTTTTGGTGCATAACTTTCAGCCTGTGGTTTGATTGCAAACTTGCTCCTTTGAATATTCGTTATGCATCTTGGATGTCTAAACATACAGCGTGGTATTGTTTCTGGCTGCTGATTGTGTGACTCAGATTTTTCAACAGTAGATGGATAATTGGCAAGTAACAAACTTTCAATACAAATTAATCATTCTGGCATTATGGAAAACGCAGGATTCTCAAGGATTTCCAGAAATACCTACTGGCTGTATGACTATTCTGAAATAATGAACAGTGTTACTCACAGCCAACTGAAGTTTGGCAGTCATGCCTGCAAAATATTTTTCAGTAAACTTTATGCCTGTTTGTTTTTTGCTTTTCAGCTAGAACAAGTGCTATCACTTCCTAACTCATAATTAATTCAATGTTGCCAAATCCTGTGATTTTTATCGCAAGTCTCGTGATACTTTATGTTTTTTCCCTATAACTTCCCATTCCCAGAGTCATTTAATTAGGTGAGAATCTCAGTTTTCATTTTTATAGAAGTAAGTTTCTATTCCTCAGACTGTGAAGAAGTTTGAAAATATGACCCAGGGGCATCCTAAAGACAGCCACAAAACCCCAGGAAAAATACAAATGAATAGAACTGTTTTACTTTTTTTGTCTCATGAGTTTCAGATAGTTCCTTAAACACCCCATTCCCTATTCATGACTTTTGAATATTTAGGGATGAGACTACCCTTAACAGATTTTCCCCTTTCCCCCCCAAAATTTAAAATGACAACACATTTTCTTCAAAGGGGAAGGACTAATTGTTGTGGAGCTGCAGTGAGGCCACACGGACAATGTTCAAAGCACTCCCTCGCCACCTGTACTCTTAGCTCAACCTAACTGTGATCTGAATGCATTTTTTTGCTTCATGTTATTTTGCTCAAAGGTCAAATTCTTTGGTTCCCAGGTGCAATGAAACCCATTACGCACTGTGCTATTACAAGGCAACCCTCCCTACGGCCTGAAATAGGAGACACATTCCCTTTTCAGGATAAACTGCCATGAACAGTAAAAAGTGAAGCTTTGCATGACGAACCTTGTATGATGTATGTGAACGTGCAGACATTCATAAGATTTTTTTTCAGTTACAGGAACAGAGGAGATCATGCTTTTCACAGATGAATGTTACTTGAATATCCCTCCCCAGACACTCCTCTCTCATCCCACTTTTTACTCAATCATGCATAAACCAGTCCCAGTTTCTGTGAATATGCTTGCTGTTTTTAAGTGTTTCCAATAGAAAAAGTGTGTATGCTGCTAGAGTAAATAATGTACAGTTGATTGATCGTTCAAACTGTTTGATTAGGGTTTTTCAGAGCTGGCTGAAAAGCAGGATTTCCAGTTTTTGAGGATTTTTTATTTTTTAGCAAGTTGACTTTAGTCCAATTGACCTGAAAACTTTTTTTTTTTTTTTTTAATTTCTTATGAACTGAAAAAATGTGCTCCGGAGACATTGACAAGGGATGTCTCATGCAGCAGCCAGACTAAGGTGAAAGTTGGTCTCATTTTTCAACCTCTTCCCCTTCCCCCCACCCCCCAAATGTTTCACTGATCCCTTTCCCTGCTACCAAGCTGTAATGCCACCATCCATGTAACACAGCCCAGGCTTGCTCTTGTCTGGGCAGTCCTTCCCTTCCTCTTCTTCCTGCCTATTCTTCCTTCTTGCTACTGTACCTCTGCTGGAGGGCATGAGGGGAACCATCTAGAAACAGAAAATTCACTGTGTGGCCCGTCCAGAGCTGGTGGCCACCCAGGGAAGAGGTCAGCACCCAAGCAGGAGAAGGAGACAGCTCCTGCCCTGGCCTGCAAGGTGACATTTTTAGTCACGGATGAGGCTTTTTCTTCCTCCCCAACAGGCACTAAGAAAATTGGTAATGAAATGGATGATAGCTACTGTTCCTGCCTAATCTGAAGGAAAGACTCAGATCTATTGGGTTTTGGAGTAAACCTTTTGTTAGTAAGGCAGAATTAAAATGGATAGTTTAGAAAAGAAAGTTATTTTGTTACAGAGTACAAGGCTGAAAAGGGGTCTGGCCAAACTAAACATGAAGGACAAACACATTTATTGCCCTGACCTGCACCTCTGCTTTGACCCATGTGACATTTTCTGCCTCCAGACTCTCCCTTAGACTTGTGAGAACTTTTGATCCTGATCTGGCCACTGCAGCTGAAATAAGGAAGGGGAAAAAAATTGCTAGTGAAGGAAAGGCACCATAAAAGAGACTATAGTGTAAGGAAATTACAGATAAGGAGAGCTATGAGAGACTCACTGTTGAAATGTGGATTTCACTGACAACATTCACAACAAGGAATGATAAAAAGAAGGAGGGGACATATCCTCTACACACGGGAAGTCGACTAGCTTTCTTCTAAGTACGGGAAAAAACACTGTACGTGACAGAAGGCCTGGGGCCCCATCTCCTGCTAAACTGCCCCAAAATGTGGTTAAGTCTCGTCTTGGGTGGCCTTTTCTGCACTGAGACCTTTTCTGCACTGGCCAGCCAGTGTGCGTGACAAGGCTGTGTGATGATGGAGGGACACCCATTCCCTCTTACCATGATGTCACTGTGTGACAATCACCTGCATGCTGGCACACAGATGCTTGCATCCTCACTTGATGAGTCAGGAAATCCTTCCTCATCCTCTGTGCATAAATTAAAAAAGTGCTGATTTAGTGTCTTTTTGGATTTGACTGGAGTATTTGGGAAGTTTCTTTCCAGTCAAAACAACACAAAACAAAAACCCCACACCACATTGCCAGATGCTACACTGCTAGCATATCATAAAACAAAGAAAGCAGTAATTTTGTCGCAGATACATATGGTATGGGGCTGATGGAGTCAGGCTGAGGAATCAGAGGCTTCAAAGAGGCCAGGAAACAGGCCATGCAATAAACCTATTTTTTAATATGATTAGAGATGGTTAAGAATGTGAATATGTATCACAAAAAAAGTTCCAGAGTTCTTTTCTGATCTGGGACAAAAAGCAATTTTTAAATGGGAAATGTTGAAAGTTGCTGGCCCGATCTGTGTCCCATGCATCTACCACGGTGACTCATGGAAGCTGTGGTTCTCGTGATCTGCTCTCTTCCAGGGCTGGCACTCCCCATTCAGATGACTCTTTCCATCATGAGCTGCGGGAGTCCAAATAAAAAGAATACTGTGGTGCACTGTGGAAAATGTGCTCGAGCCCAAGAGCCAAAGAGGAAGGAGAAGGGGGGCTCACATCACTTGAATTACTGCTCCCATGAGACAATAGGACTAAGAAGATGACTGGAAAATGAGGCTGAAAAGAGACACTGATTTTTGTTACAAGCGCTTTTCATGATTTGTGTTAGCACATCCTGGAGCTAAAAGTTTAATTTTTTGCGATGGGAAATCAAAAACTTCTGAGAAAATCTAAACTTTCTCATGGAAAGCACATTTGGCAGAATTCACATTTTCTTTTAGCAATAGCGGTAATGCTTCAGTGGGCTTTCTGATCTGTTCTGCTTCCCATATTTAGCCCTGTTTTAAGTGGGACTGAGTATGGGTTGCAGTTACTATATCCACAACTACACTTATGTAGATGCCTAATTAACCAGTTTGATCAGCTGTCACTGGGCTTCTATCCACAAATGTGCTTGCAATTCTTTTTGAAAATACTGCTTTAAAAGTACTAGCTCCCAAGAGGCTGAATGGTAAGAATAGCACAATATTTTGAATGATGACATATGGTGTCCCTTCTCTTCCCTCCAGCTGAAGTTCTGAGCTCACATACTTGGCAGCTTGATGCAGCAAACCAGAAGAGGTCTAGTGGAACAGATTTGCTGGAATTGCAGGCTTTTATGTGCAAGCTCCCGTGCAGAAATATAACTTGAGTGTTCAGTAGTCACAACAAAGCTCATTCTGGAGTTGCACAGCTTCTAGAGTGAGACATAGGCACAGTGTGTAAAAATGGGTCCCTTTATGAGTCCCTGGTCTAGTGGACTCATAAAAATAATTAATAGGGCATCCACCATGCTGTACCTCTCTGCTTGGTCTATGAGACACATCAGCTCTTGCAGTTTTGTCAAGCTGGGTGGGATCTAGGGGTTTGCCATAAGCCCCAGCTCAGAAACTGTGTGGGAGTCTCCAATCTTATTTTGAGAAAAAAACATACCTGACTCTTACAGATATATTCTTGAGGTGACTTAGGTGAAACTGAGGATTCAAGAATATTCAGAGTGTTTCCTTATGTCTTCATTGCAGGCAGTAGTAGGAAGGGTGAGGAGAGCCTTTCTGTAATAGGTGAAACAAGTCCACTGACTGCAGCATCGTATGACCTTTCCTTTCATTAAATGGCACTCCCCTTCTAAATGGCTCCTTTTATCATGAGTGGCACCAGTGTAACCAGATAGGAGGCTGGTGTGTTGTGGAGAATGGAGTTCTGCTACAGGACCAAGTGTTGTTATAGGAAAAAAAGCAATCTATTAAGTACCCTGCTTAACCACAGAAAGCAATATACAATCTTGCCTTCACTAACAGGGGGGAGGCAGTAACTCCCCACGTCATCATGCTGGCCTTTTTCTTGTGAAATTTATTGTGTTGGGTGTTACACAGTATCTTTTCTTCCCTGGTAAATAGCATTTTAAATATAAATCACATTAAAACACCATTGGAGACACAAGATCATTTTGTTCCTCTGAAAGCAGGAGAGATCTGCTGTATGCTGCCCTGTAGCATCTCCAATGCTCACAAACGCTTTCTATACTTGATCTGGTACTAGAAGGGAAGTGTTCCTTATCCCTTTTTGTCATGTAACTGGATTTCTCAGCTGTAGGGTGGAAAAGCTTCTGAGTGAGAGGGAGCAATCTTTGGAAATCACTAGAGTTGGGTAGGCCAAGAATATTGAACAATGTCCTTGTATTTTTCCTGTTCAGGTGTGTTTTCCTCTGGTCATTCCTTAGTTTGTTAAGCCATTCAGTGTTTTCTCTGCAGCTGCCTTTGTTGTTTTATCTGGGAGTTTGTTTGATGTTGCAGAGATATTAGGTACCACTGGGGAAGGGAAAGTATGGAAAAGTTACCTAACCTTTGCAAAAATAGCTCTGTTTTATCAGGCTTTTGTTTCAGAACTGGAGGTTTGATGAGGTGTGAATGTGCTGGTTCTGGAAGGGACCCGGAGCCCTCTTATTTTGGGGGAAAATGGGAAAGGCCAGGACCCTGGGCTTGGGTGTTATGGGGGGTCTGTTGCCTTTATGTCCACAATTGCAAACATTGTCAGGAAGAAAAAAGAGCCATGACTCAATCAGCAGAATTAACTACGTGACCAGCAGCAAAACTCGCAGAGTTCCCCCTGCCCTTCCCCATTACGTGAGTTTCCATGTTTTGGGAGGAAAGGAAAAAGAATAGCTAATTACTTTGAATGGTTCATTCTGCAGCAGAGAATGAAAACTGAGTCTGTATGAGAGTTTCGCACTGGGAGAACAGAGGATGCAAAGGCAGCTGGAAAGCAACTCTGGAGTTTGGTTTATTTTGATTCAAAGCCTGTGAGAAGTGGATACTGTCCTTTGTGTCATTGCTTTTGTTGTTTGCAGGGGAAAAGTAGGTTAGGACAGAGAGCTCTCTGAGTTGTCCTACACTGAGAGCCTGCGGACTCCCGCAGGGACAGGGCTTACCCTTGCTACCTCCTCTCTGCCACCCACACTCACTCTTCAACACCACTTTGCTCCCTCTGCTCCCTTTTCTGGAGGAAGAGGGAAAATGCTGGAGACTCATCAAGAGACTTTGGACCTTCTTTCCTCATGCTTGGAGAATAGGGGGTAAGAGACATCGGACTGCTTTTCTCGTTCTTTCCCCAGTCCCCAAAAGAGACAGGTAGATAGTGGTCTTTGCCCTTCTGTCCTTCAGGGTGGAAGCTAGGACTACAACCTGTGCCTCTGGCTTGCTGGTGAGCACATTTCACAGTGCTTAGAGCCATTTCCCTTGTTAACCCTGCAGAGAGCTGTGGGGGCAAGGGGAGCCCATCCACAGCTCCCACTGGGTGGTGGTTCTGGCTCCAGTGCCAGCTGAGCACCAGTGGAGGAGTGCTGCACAGGAACCAGCCTGTATGTGGACAGGTAGGCATGCAGGGAACCCAGCCACCAAGTTAACTGCTGTTCATGCACTTCAATTCACATATTCAACAGTCCTGAAAAGTACAGAAACAGCCTCAGTTCCAAGCTGTCCCTTTTTGTGTCAGGTAATTTAATTTCTTCCCAGAGGGACCAACGTTCAGATGATGAAAAGCCTTTGTCTTTGCATGGGGCTGTGTGAGATGGCAGCAGATGAAATCTCCCAGAATCAAAGAAAACATGACCACCAACTAGGTCCAAGTTACCATCCTTTGGATTTGTGTGCAGACTGCAGCTGTCCTGCTGGTGCCCTTTCCAAAATCAAAGCCCTCCACTCTGACAGCCAGTTAGCGCGACTATAGCTGCCTCTTGGAGAGGAGTGAAACAAGCTGGCACGAGTTATCTTGCTTTCTCTCAATGGAAAGTTACGTTTTCCTTCTATGACAGCAACCACTTTGGATACTAAAATAACTTTCCAGTGCCTAATTAAGCTTCCACTTCCTTATTGGGAATACATGATGGTACAGAAAGATTGAGATCTGCCCAATGCAAATAAGCTGGTAGTCAGGGGATACAAACCAAGAATCCTATGTCCCTCCAGGCTAATACCAGGCAACCCCAATTCACTTGGATGTAGGAACAGACACCGCTAGTGGACTGACATTTATTGAAGGACTGAGGCCTCAACCTAAGGAAGGCTAACTGAAATGCTTTTAAACTTTTTTTTTCAGTAATGGCCTTTCTTAAAAAGAAAATAAAAAATTAAAAATGCTCCTCACGGCTGTTTCTATAATTTATCTTCCAGGGTTGGTTTTTATTTTTTTCATTTTTAAAAATAAAACAATGTAAAAAAAAAATGTTTTCCTTTTCTTTTTGATGCAGTCACCTGTCCTAGGAATAGAAAAGGGGCAGGAAAAGTGTGACACTATTCCAGAAAAAAAAAGTTCTTTTCCAGACACTGTGGAAAAAAATTCTGCAAAGTCTGCAGCAATTCTTTTCTATGGCTCTAATCAATGTACAGATTTCTACAAAGTTCAGCCCTATCTTCTAAATTTACACTTCTACTCTGATGAGTCAAGCGATTTAAAAAAGTGATTTCCTCCTCCAGCTTACCCTACTCACTTCTGTTCCTGTGCTGTCTTTATTTGCCATTTTCAGAAACCATGCAATGACTTTGTTTAATTGAATCAGAACAATCATTGTCTGCAACAGAACTTGTAATGGAGAATTTCCCTCTGGTTTTGTCTATGAATAGCTTGAAAGGAGACCAAATAAATTATCTGGGATTTACTGTTGGTCACTGTAAGCTCTGTGTTGTTATTCATAGTACATGCAGTGGTTACATTCATACTTATTCTGTGAGTATATGAATATGCGTAGCACTCCAAGTGTAATCTCCAAAAAGTTAATTTTTCTCGCTTATTTATCTATCAGTAGAAAAGCTTCTATGTGTAACTCCTGCTGCATACTTGGTGTTTACAGAAATGTTTCTTCACTGAAGTTGATGGAGTTACTCTTGATATGTACCAGTGCATGTTAGGATCCTCTAGTTTAAGAGGCCTTGAAATACTGATTTTGTGGAGCACCAGTGATCCCACAGTTGTATCAAGGCTAGTGTAGTAACTTCTTAAACTATGAGCATCATGAGACTCCTGAACTGAACCTTGGAGGAAGGTTCATTTTAGAGGTTTGGAACTACTTGTATTTGTGGGTAGAAAAGATAAGCATGAGGATATATGACTTTGAAAAACAGCATTTAAGTATAATAAAATCACTTAAACCAGACCTTCCTGCTCAAGGAATTTGGTCTTACCTCTCTCATTTAAAAAATAAATAAATCAAAGCTACGTTAACAAAGGCCCTGACAAGAAACGCATTGCAGGCTGCTAATTAATCAAAATAGGCCTGTTGTTGTTGGGGAACATTTTTGTTTGTTTTGTTGGTTGGGTTTTATTCATTTTAGCATTTTAAAGCTTGTCTGTCCTTTGTAATAAATGCACTAAATAAAATTAAATATGGGGTGGGGTGGGGTATCTGCTCTGGCTACTGGTGGAATTATTCTGTGCTTTGAGTGAGCCTAATTTCTTACTGACTTAAGAAATTCAGATGTCAAAAGCTAGGAAATCTTTATACTTTTCTAAAGATGAACTACATATCAAATAGCAAGGAAATCAGACCACTTTGTTGGGCAAGATTTTAATTTCTTTTAAGTGGCTTCCTTGAGTTGGGTGTCACTTTGAAGGCAAAATTTTCATCTTTCCAGGAGATGTTTCCAGTGTATTATGTCAGACAGGAATTTAGGTGGCAATAATATGAAACCTTACAAATAAGTCCTATATTTTCTTACTAATGCTATTTCTTGGTAACACATCAGTATTGAATACACACTAATAGTTTTTAGAGGACTGATTTTCTACTGATTGGGATGTAGGGTTAAAAGCTAGGAAATAAGGGATGATGCTCTAGGCTTAGTGGTTCTGTCAGAAAGCTGCTGTTGGTTTTTAGGATTGACACCCCAGTATTTATTTGCTTGACATCTTATTTCTGAATTTTTGGAGGCTGGGAGAGAGTCTGGAGCTGTGAGATCTACTTCTGGTACCAGCATCCTGGAGAACAGGAATGCCAAAGGGAAATTAGGCATCTTGAAATTTCTCCCTTTCTGTGCATCAATCACAGGCTGACATGGAAGGACCAATGTCAGATTGGGATTTACAGATCTTCAGCCTTTTCAGGAGTTCAGCATCTGGATTGCTCCTTCCCAAAGGGAAAGCACAAATCACTTTTGTGTTTGTGTGTTAAAGTCTTTGTTTTGAATAGGGCAGGAGCTTCAGCTGGTCCCACACTCTCACCCCTTCATATAGGCCACTAGTGGTCAGTTCTCTTACCAAAAGCCTCCCACCATGAACATCTCCCACTTTCCAGGAAATGCCTAGCTGTCTGGTTATAAGCTGTTCTGGGAATGGCAATCTCTAGCCCTCCTGGCAGATATCTACTAGGGCAGGACAGGGTTCTGATCCACAGGGAAGGGGAGGGAGAAGGGGAAAATAAAGAAGAGTGAGTGTGACACTACAGCATAGTAGGGACATGTTTCTGGGGAGATGGGCAACTGATCTATCATAGTGAAATTGCTGAGGAAGGCACTGCATTTGGGTCCTGCACTCAAATCCTACTTTCCTATTCTGATTGATAGGCTGGTATATAAAACGCAGGTGTTGCCTTGGCCTGTACTTTAACTGTTAGGAGGGCTAAAAGCTTGTTGTGATTGCACCTGTGGAATGCAGGTTTGCATGGGAAATCAGCAGAACAATGCATAGAAGAGTACTGATGGGGCTGGGAGGCCCACTGCTCTGGAGCTAGCCACAGATATGTGCAAAGGTGGCAGACACCGACAAAAACTGCTGGCAGAAATATCACCTACAGACATTGGAAATTTGTGGTCTAGACATGGGCTTGGAAACTTAACCTACTGTCTCTAGGTATGTAAACTCATCAATGGATCTGGCCTTAACCTGTGTATGCCTTTATTTTTGTATCTGTAAAACTGGGAAACTGCTATACCTAAAACATAGAGATAAATAACTATGGTTTAAGTCAGACATTCATGAAGTTAAAGTAAAGATACTTTTGAGTTTCTCAGGCCTTGGAGCCGCTCTTGTAAATAATTGTAAAAGCATTCCAGGATCCTTCCAATGGAATATGCTATAGCTATATCTAATATATTTATTCTAATAAGAAATCAATTCTAAATTTTGGTGAGTAGCCTATTTTATTAGTAGTAAGAAAATATTTGCATTAGTTTAATGAAATAGCATGAGAAACGGAGATACAACATTTGTCTGTTTTCAGAGTTGTGGTGGTGGCTAAGGCGCCTACCAAATAGTGTTCCTGTGAACTCAAGTGGCGTTATTACAGAAGCATTCACTTTCTTTAGAATAGTGTCTGGTTGCTACTGCTGCTTAGTGAAGTCAGTGCCATTCCAGAATCCAGGACGGCTGTGTTTTGGTGCTAGCTCTGTCACGGGGCTGCTGAACAGTCACAGTCCTGTCACTTCTCCTTGTCTGTCCAACCTTCCATGAAATGAAATGTTATTTAATATTTTTTTTTCAAAGTGCTTTTCTAGGGCTCTCTGTAAGAGCCAATGGTTTTCTTTAAAAAAGAAACTCTCCCAGTGCAGGCACAGCAGGAAGCCTTGGGCTATGTTAGCAATAGGACCCAACACAGACCGGGTCCAACAGGGCACGGGGGTGTGCGTACAGCCCTGGCTCCAGAGTGGTATCACTGATTCAGTCCATTGTGTTTCACTGCTGCTGGAGACCTGTGTTCACCTAGGGCCTCAAACAGCAGACATGGGAGCAGGCATCTGCTCAGATCAAGAGGGAGAGAGTAACTTTTCACCAGTGAGACCTGTTAGGAGGCATTTTACAAACACATGCAAAGATAGGGTCTGTGGGCTGGGTGGCTCAAAGGTAGGCACAGCCAGACAGTGAAATAAAGTTAGTTTGGAAGAAAAATCAGGAAACTGTAGAACTTGTAACAACAATAGTGTTTGCTTTCTTTTGGCCTCTTTCATGGGGTATACTTAGTCTTTCTCTTCAATTTTTGTGTATGTTAGTACCTGCAGAGGCTCAATGGAAACTACTTGCATGTAACAGTGACTGGGGAGGAAAGGGTTGCTTCAGGTTTGAAAAAAAAATATAGTGTTTCTTCTTATTGTATCCTACTGTATCAAAAATATCTTTAAATTCTTCTGGTTTCTTATTGTCTGTTTAGATCATACACAGCACCCATTGTATGTTCTAACCAGTCCTAATTCTTTGCAAATGTTCAGCCCTAAAACTGCCTGTGTTTCCAGTCCCACTGTCATAAAAGTAATTGACTTCATAGGGTTATTATGCATTTGCCTAATTATTGGTATTTCTCTTCACCGTATGATGCTAATTTAACTTTTACTTTTTCCATCTTGGATTTATTCCTGATTTTCTTGTATACTTTTTGTCCTGGCAGTATGTTGGCTTGGGCTCCAAGTATCAAATTTAACTGTGACAGGGTCTCTATTCAATTCCAAAGTTATTTTCCATTCTTTATTTTCCTCGGTATTGACATGGGACACAGTTCCAATAAACAGTTCGTATAGCTTAGTATCTTTGATGACATATGCATTTCTGCAAGCTGGGTTTTGGGTTTTTTTTTCCATCTCCACATATATTCCCATATGCGGAAACTATATTTGTGGGATATTTAGTAATATATCTTCCATAAACCAAATTTTGCCTGAGTTTATTGCTCACTGGTTGCACAATTGTTCTTTATTAAAAAAAAAAAAAAACTTCTGTTTTTTTAAATAACATCCTGTGCACCTCACCTTCAGTTAGTTTTACTATGTGACCTTGCATAATGAAACCCCTCCAGTACCTCAGATAAATAGCAAAGTGCAACTGCTCAACTTCCAGAAGGGTGTTGGGAGATTTAGTGCACTAGCTTTGGGATATGCAAACAGCGCTGCTTAGCTCAAACATAAGTGGCCCAAATAATCCAAAGATAAGGAAATACGAAATGGAAGTTCTTACTAGCAACACAAGGTTGTGAATTAAACAGTGCATCTTAAGTTTTGTTTTTAAATCTGCTACTTAGAAAATTTCACTCAGAGGAAATCCCTGGGCTTTTTTGTAAGTTTGCAAAAATACATGTGATCTGTCTGAACATTTGTACTTGACACGCTTGGTAGCCATTGCTAAGGTTTACATTAGCTATAAAATGGGTGTATTCAGTAACTTGCAAATTCTGTCTAGTCTCATAGAGGTAAAATTGAGTATTGCACATTTACATTTTGTATTTTGAAGGTCTAAGCAGGACTCAACTTATGCAATAGCCTTGTGTTGGACTTCTGCACAGGGACTGGGTAGAAAGTAGTAAATATCAGAAGCTGGAGTCAAGAATATCTTCTGCATGATGTCACCTTCTCAGTGAATATGATCACATGTCATTTACTTGCTGCTTTTAAACAAGGGGGGAAATCCCTAGTGAAAATACAATTCTGTTTATGAACAATTCATAAATAGAGAAGGGAGGGAATATCCTATTAAGTAGTGACACCAAATAATTTGCTCCATCCAGATTTTTCCAGCAACATGGTTAACTCAGACTGTATTTCCTGACATTTAATGAGTAATTTCTGGTATATACATTTAACCAGGAAAAACAGGAAATTCACCTCTATGGAGAAAGCCAACAAAAGACCTGTGTGTAGTGACAAAGTTAAAACTGCAGTAGGAACTTTAACATATTCATTTCCTGGTGTCCTATTATATTAATTATGCATCCTTTGTCTGCCATTAATTGAAGCCCAAGGCTTTTACAACAGGTGTGTGAAGTTAGGCTTATGTCCTTGTCAGACAGACAATTAAATAGTCTGATTTTTCAGGAACGTTGGATATACTTTCAGCTCATTTTTGCTGAAAAGCTGCACTTTCAAAAATCACATCATAGGTATTAAATTTAATTTCCAGAATGGCACTGGTTTTAAACACTGGGACTGGAGGAAAAAAAAAAAGAAGAAAGAAAAAAAGCGAGTTGAGGTTATTTTGTGAGACCAGATGGATTGTGCTGCTTTTCTTCAGTTTATTAATGCATCTTGGTCAACCTGGTAGCAGAGCTTGTCTTCATGAATTGCTACCACTGCATCAGAGATGGGAGCAACAATAACAGCAACAAGTTAGGCAACAATAAAATAACTTTTTCCCTTGCTAGTTTTTGTATTTAACTGCTCTCAAGCGGTGGGGGTGTGTACGTTGTAGCATACAGGCTCTTGCCCCTCCAAAATGATCATTGGTTATTGGTTTTGATTTTAGCATACAACATTGTGAGAATGCTTTTCATCCACTCGGTCCCTGGGCTTTATGGCAATGAGCTACATCTGGGACATCAGCTCGGTCATTGCCAAATCCCCATAAGACACATCCCAGGTTGTTTTCTCAGGGTGTTCTCTTTGGGTAGTAGCTTTGTGAGCTGTAAAATCAGTGGTCCACCACAGGAAGAATGATTTGTGACTTTTGCTGTATAACTACAAAGAACTTTCATTTATGTGAAGGGTTGGTGTTACCTGCTAGTGTTGCTGCATGCTTCTGACATCGAAGGTCAGTATATTACCAGGCAGACAAAGGAATCTGTACCCATGAAAGTCTTTGTGAAATAGGTCAAAAACCACATCCTCAGTCCTCAATAGCTGAAAAGTGCTCAGATCTGTTGATAGTGTTCACAAGGCAGATGCTGAACAGCCCTTGGTACTGGCTGCAGCAGAGCTTGCTTGGTAAGGTATGATGGATTTAGTGCTCTTAGCAAATGGTACAAATACCAAGAGATTTAAGCAAAACAAGAGCCGTAATAAACAAAATTATTAAACTTAAGTGGTACAAGTTCAACGGATCTCAGCGGTTCCTGTTTCAGGGTGGAACTGCAGAGATTTTTTTAAGCATTTGAAGAGTGAAGTCCTCAAATAGCTTCTTGATGCAGGTACTGGGAAAAGGAAGCAAAGTCATCTTTCCACTAGTTTTGGTAAGCTTGTGATAAGAATTATTTAACAGAGATGGAGTGATCCTGGTTTTGGGTGGGGTTTTTTTGGTTTTTTTGTTTGTTTTTTTTAAATGTGTTGCTGTCCCTCAAAGGATGCTGTAATGAAACTTGGGCACTTCTTATTTATTAAGTTGTCAAATCGTACTGGTATTGTAAGAGTTGCCTTGGTTGACCTTACCAAGAGGCAAAAAGATGTGTTTCTCTCTTTCTGATATGTTTATCCTCAAAGCATAACTTGTGAAGCCTCTTTGCATTCTTCTGAGGAATGGCCAAAGACTGTGATAGGAAAGGGCAGGTCACTTCTGGTGATGCTGTGAAGTCTCTCAGGTTCTTGGTTGCAAAACTCAGCCCATTGGGCAGAGATGGTCAGCTTGGCAGTTGTATGGTCAAGTCACACAGAGAGGACCTGCTGAGATGTTTTGGCCTTCTGTATTAGTGCGGGATGCTGTTTGCTTCCTGTGTTTGTCCAGGCACTTTCACTCCATGGATCTCTTGTTTCTGCAGGAAGCCAGCGCATGGATGGTTTTACTCTGTAGGCGTTGGATGCACCTATGTGAATTATGGTGCACATAAAAGGAGACATCTGTATTCTTGTGGGCAGGTACCGGGTTTCTTGTGAGTTCAGGAGACTGAATGTGATGATCCACCTACTCTCTGCTCATCACATACATGATTAGGAAAGAAATTGTATCTGTTCAACAAGTCAAAGAATGGGGTGAAGATTTTCCTTGAGTAACTACAAAAAAATATCACTACTGTTTCTCTTTTTTAAAAAGTCAATCCACCTTGATTTTGTCAAATGGAATTAAAGCATCATATAATGATGAAGTTGTTTATTTTCTTAAGTTAGAGGGCAGATATGATAGCATTAATAAAATAAAATTCAGTAAAAGAAAGATGTTAAGTGGTTTATAACTATAGAAAAAAACTAAGACATTTCATCTGTAGAAAATTAGTAAATTATGCAGCTAGAATGGAAAAAAGTGAGTATCTTTACACAAAGTAATGTGGTAGATTTGAGTCATCCACACAAGACTTGATTAAGCTAATTAGAATTCCCCAAAGAACCATATATTGAGTTGTATAAATGGGAATATCACTTCTACTGCAATCTTCCATAGTCCTTGGCTCCAAAAAAGATGTATTCCTTTTGGAGCAGCACAGTTTTTAAAAACACTTATAGCAGAAAAAGTAGTAGAGCGTGAATAACTAGAAGGACAAGTTTGAAGGTATGAACTAGAAAAGTGATAAAACTGGGTAAGGTTCAGTGTGGAAAACAGAAGTCTGGGAAGAGATGTGCAAACACTTCCTCTAACATGAGTGAGTGTGTTAGGGGGATTAGGACTCAGTTGTTTGTTATCCTCAGGTAGTGAGGGTAAAGACATTAATCAACACTTAGTCAGGGATGCTGCAGTAGTAATGAACTGAATTCATGCCACTTTCCATGGCTTCAGCAGAGCTGTCCCCGCTATGCTTGCCAATGGATGTGGTGCCATTAACACTCAAGCCGAGAAAAGGGTAGAAAGGTGCAGAGGAGCCAGAGCTGCGATTTTCAGTGGTGGTGGGCAGAGAGATTTGCATATGCCAAATTAGTCAGGTTTAAAACACTCTTCCTAAATTCTTCAGTGGTCCCTTCTGTCCCAGGTGACCCCCCTGCTGAGACATGCCTTCTATTCTAATATATATAAAAACTCTCCTAAAACATCATGACGGAAAGGCATGATTGTCCACAGACAAAGGTCTATGAACTGTTGCAAACAATCTTGGGCACAGTTATCATTACTTTTGTAGCATTAAGCCTTGTGGACCCAAGTTAAATCTTCTTACTGCATATGCCACAACTGGGATGAGATGTGCTCTCTTTCCTCCTTCTGTTCCTTTGTTCTCCTTCTCTTCTCTGTTTCAATAAAAGCTACTGCAGCGTACGCATATCAAAAACCTGAAAGTTGTCTGGCACTTCAGATCAAGGAATGGATTCAAATTCACTGCCTCAGGATATGTGTCAAGTCACTGTGCTTATCTTGCTCTTATATTACTGACTTTCTCGTTTTCACTGGGAGTAGTTTTCTGCTCTTACTTATTGGTGTTCAAACCATGAGCAAGAGAAGTCAGTGGAGGATAGCACCTCCATGCTGAAAATGGGCAGGGTTCCCTCTTTTCTTTGAGCATCAAGCTGAGGAATAAAGGAGATTGGGAGCCCTGGGACGTAAGAGTGAAATTGGCCTGATGTCTGCCTGGTAGCAGTAGTCCATTAATACTATAATTGTTACTATTTCTATTTGCATTTATAAATGAGAAGTACTGTAGATTCCTTTAAATGACTACTGAAACAATAATATGAAAAGCACAGGCCAGTGTGTGAGGAGGATTCTGATGCTAGTATTTCCCCAAGAGTTAATTTTTCTGCCTAAATGTAAATGCATTATGTGACTTCCAGTATTTATTCCTGCAGTTTGCAGAATTATATTTTTAGCCTCTTTCTCTGGAGTTACTTTGATAAGTTTTCAGAGCCCCTGTGGAAGACCTAACAAAACAGAATAATGTGGGATACATCTAAATCCAGCGGACATTTAGAAACAAATTAATGCTCTGAAAATCCTTCTACCAACCCAGCGAAACATGTTGGCTAACAAAATATTTAATCAGACATACTGCACGCAGAGGGGATATGCATGTCTGTGTTTACACTATGATTCAGGTCTGGTTAAAGGCAGTGGGTAGGCAGCTGGCTTTGACATAGCCTGTTTTATTTATTTATATATACATGTGTGTTTAGGCTTTGGAAGATTCCACCTGTATCTGTTTGTAAGTTTAGGATATTATTTTTTGAAGTGGGTTTATTTTTAACATGTGCTTATAAGTATAAATTAGTAGGAAATATTAAAAAGAAAAAAACAATAAAAATTATGAGGAGTTGAGGCTTCATGACATATTGCAATACTGCTTTGTCTGTAGAAGGTCAGATCCTGGATTTGGAGGGTAAATTGACACAGCACTACGCCCCAGGCTCCAAAAGTCATTTTGAATGCCACAGGTATTTCCTGCCTGTATGGATTTGCCAGAACTAAGGGCAGAAGTACTGTCTTTGGGGTCTGAAGCCAGGCTGTGAAACCCTGGCTCCACGCTAAGGTGCCTATCCCTGACACAGGGACCCTGTTAGTGTCTCTGCATGGCTGCAGCTTGTGCTGTGTTGATGGACCAGCTCATTTGGAGGTGGCTTGAGGGTTTGAGTGTAACACTTCTTTACACGGTATAGATGTGCATTTCAGCTCTGGTGGAACAAACATTGTGGCAGTACCAACGTCACTTGGGCTTTAAGTTCATTGAGAGGTCTGCCCTGGAAGCAAGGAGTCAACTTCTTTACCCAGGAGATGTACAATGCATGCTTGCACAGCACCAATACTTTTATTCATGCTGAGTGAAGATACAGTGGGTTCAAACATAGATCAGTTAGTAATTTGGTGTGTAAAATAAAACACAGCACATTCTAGAAAATGACCAGAGAGCTACAAGTCTGGAGTTAGAAGTCAGGAGACTTCTGACCCTTCCATGGTATCTCTGTGAGACCTTGCACAACTCCTGTTAACTTTCTGCCTCTCTTTCTCCATTTATAAATCATTTCCTGCTCTGCATCATATGAACCAGTTCATGCTTGGGCAGTTTTGAACATTAAATACTCTTAAAAAGGCTAAGTAGTATTATATAATAATACCTTTTTCCCTGGTGTGACGAAGCCTGCATCTGTTCTCTGACTTGATGGCAGGAAGGAAGGCTCACTCTGAACAGACCAAAGTATGTGAGGGATTGATTAAGAAAAGAAGTGGGTGAAGGAGGGAGGAGAAAGGCAGTTAATGGGGAGAGGCAAGTAGTGGAGAAATGTCAATTAATTGACACATCTTAGCACAGCAGAAAGTTGAATCTGTCCTTAAGTAAGGTAACATGAGGCTCATAGACAGCAGGAAATTCTAAAAGCAGTTTATTTCAGGAGTTATCCTAAGGCTTGGATAACACAGAAGCAGCAGGAAGAAGCAGATCCCAGTACGTTGAGATTCATCAACCACTGACCTAGCTAGCTGCTGTTACAAAAATGGACCAGAACTGCTGTGTGGAAGATGCATTTTAAAGCAAATGTGTGCCTCCCCTGGCAAGTCGTGCAGTTCTTAGTTTCACCAGATCTCACGGCTGAATGGCTAGGTACACAAGCAGTTGCTTGTGTGTTCAGGCTGACCCTAGGAGCTACATCAGACTCTAACATGCTAGGGCTCTGTGCCATGCAGCTTCCCCAGCAAAAGCATAAGCTTATCTTTGACACATTTTACAGGAAAATATGATCTCTGTTAATGTAGGAATTGCAAAAATTATTTCAGTATGATAAATAAGAAAGGATCTTGAAGCATATTTTCATGCTTTCAGTTGAAAACTGTGGGAACATCTGCTCAGGAATATGTGATGAAAACTAGCAGTGTAAGCTGTGCATATCTAGGATTGGAAAGAGAGGCCGACACATCCTCTATACATGGAAATGCAACAGTTTAAGATCCGTGACTATGCGTGGAAGGGGTTACAACAAGATAACAACCTGGTGTAGGTAACTGGGAGAGCTGTGAATTGCTTTGATGATCAAGACTGAAAGGTTGAACCTGATGTCATGAAAAAAGGGCAGTCAGTGAAGGTATCCAAAAGGAGTGAGTGGATTTAAGGTAGCAGGCAAAGAAGGTAATGTTTCCAATTGTGTTTTACATGGACATTGCCCAGGTGAGAGAGGAGGGAATTGTAGCTGTCAGAAAAGAAATTGCTGAAGGTCTCGACCAGATCAGTGAATGGACATGAAGAAATCAGATTTTAGTATTGCAGAAGGAGTAATGGGAAGATACAAGGTGCAGTAAACACCTTACAGGCCCTATGCAGGTGAAAAAAGGGAAGAGCTGGGAGCCTTTCACATGTTTAAATTTTGGGTTGATGGTGAGATGACAAAGGCAGGAAAACATGATGGCTCTGGAAGATAAGGAAACTTACTTGGACATTTTAAGTCTGTTGAAATAGATGAAACTTGAGATTATTTGAAGTAGCCACTGGTTTACTATGTCTTGCTTCAGGAATTAACCAACAAGAGGAAACAGCCAGGTCTAAGTAAACAGCGAATGAAAGCATGAAGAAAAATATGGAGCTTCAGGTCTAAATGTAATGTGTGAGAAGCTATTTTGGAAGAAGAAAGTTGAATCTGACCCTAACCCAAACCATCTGTGCCTGTCTTTACTTTCACTACTCTTATCTCTGATCACAACACTATAATTCAGGATCTGAATAAAAAGTTCAATTAACGCTGACTTCACATTCTATGTAATCACTTAAATTCCAGGTTTTTTATTTTCACCTGTGTATACATCCTCCCTTGCCCCTCTGCAAAGCCAAGCTGTGTGTGCATGCCTAGCAGATTTCCATCCACAAGACTGAAATAAATTTTGGCTTGTTTTGCTTTCCTTGCTGTTACTAGACACCAGTGAGGCAGAATTTCTTAATGGTTAGCCCTTGCTGCTCTCCAGCTTCAAGAAAGGGGAGGAAATTGTGCATCTTCAGCCCAGACTCAATTGTAACTAGTGGTGGCCCAAGCTGGGCGGGCTTGACACTAGTTACACACTATAGCAGAAAATTGGTTGCTGTAGCAATTAGCAAGAAGCTGTCTTCCCATTTTCAGGTGACTTTTTGCAGTTACAAACTTGTAATGGGCTAGGAGATACCTTGTATCTGTAACTTGTAACCTGAGCAGATACCACCAGCTTGTTTAAGAGCTGATCACATGGGAGATCTGGTGCCCCTCTGGACCTCATGGGATTGCAAAGGGACAGTATTTCTACCTCTGACTCTGTATGGCATATATGGCTAGGGCAAAAGGGCTTCTTCAGGCTTCTCCTGCGCACTTTGGACTAGAGTCTCAGAGCTCCTGAACACCCCAGCCACCAACCTCAGGGGCCATGTGAGGTTGTGGGTGTACAGAACTCCTTGCCTAACAGTGCCATACTAAATGAGAAAGACACTGATTGCAGGAGTGCTGCCATAGCCAAATAAACTCTTAACCACAACAATTACACTCTTAATGTGTTGAAGTGCTACAGGCCTCTGGAACACTCATGGCTTCAGAAAGCTCCTAGTCCCATCTTCCTCCTGGGCAAGTCTGAAATTTATGAAGACAGATGGGGCCACCTTGCTCTTCCATCTCCTGCTTGTCCCACTGGCTTGGAAATATTGAAAGCGGCAACACATGCTGAAGTAGTCTCTGACAAGCACTGCTTTCCCAAGTGTTGGCCTCTTCACTAGTCTCACTGGCATTTCCTCTGGAAAACCATTTCTCTACAGGAATCAGAAGTGTTATCATTCAAAGTTGATAGTTACAGACTGCTGCCTCAGCAGGTACTCTGTCATAGTCCTTCACTGGAGTGTCAAGCAGCTTTTCTGGCCAGATTTGTTCTCTGGCACATAGTTTAATATGTTTATGTTTCTGTTATGTTTGGATATGTGTTCAGTAGAACATGAGGGAAAGTTGCCAGTTTAACACAGAGATAGCTTGCCCTTCACACCACCTTCTAAAAGCATGTCAGCAGGGACATGCAGATAGAATGAGCAGTGGAAGGGGTACCAGGCTGCTTTTTATTCCCAGTTCTTGTGGCTGACCTGGTTGCATGACTATAAAATCGCTTTAGTTTCCACTGCCACACTATGCATTTTACCTTCCTCACCCATTGCGCCTGTCATGCCATATATAATGTGTACAACATCCTGCATTGCAACTGACCCTAGTACTTCAGTCAGGATCTCCTGTGACACTTGCAAATAATAGTCCACATTATCACTGGCCCCTATGGTAGCTAACAGGCTAAGTATAAGCATGTGTGAGAAGACTGTTGTGCAACTAGATGCGTGGCCTCTCCCATACCTTATACCCCATGGCTTGCATATGAGGGTACTTACATGTCCTTCATGTCCACAGTTTTTTGGTACCATTATCATGGTCAAATACTAAATAAAGGTTAAAGAATGTTTGTAAATATATTGTTTACGTAGAGGGAACTAAGAGGAGGAAACAAGAGAGAAACATATAAAGCTCTATTCATTTTCAAGTGAAATGAAGAAAATGTAGGCACAGCCTGGAAGTCATCCTCTTTTGCCTTCACTACCCTCCTGTGTCATCACCCCATCCCAAGGCATCAGATCCCCTCTACATTTTGTGTACCTTTCCTGTCATATGCCCTTGTGACAGCCCCATTTAAAGTCTGTCCCTTGAAATTTGACAGAAGGATTAGAGCTGTAACTCTAAAATGGCTGTTTCTTGCTTACTGTATCTTCATCTCTGAAAAGCAGGAAACATTCTTAAATTGTGGTGTGTTTTCCCTGTCTTATTTTGAAGGAGGTAAAACTTACGGTGATTTGCTACTTGCTTCTCTGTGCTTGCTTTACTTCAATGGAACTGGAACCAAGGGCAGAGCAGAGCTTGCTACTGTTAAGGCTTGTGATGGGCAAGAGAGCCAGCGCACAACAGTGCCTCAAGACATGCGAGAACAGCAGGCAAGAACCTGGCCAAAAGGGCCCTGATGAGCCCTGTCAAGGAGCTGTACTCAGTGCTACAGAGGAAAAGCAGCAACCCGCAGGGGACACACTGGGCCCCCCCCCGGGGTGCCTCAAAAGCTTCCTCCCCCCGGATGCGGGGCACGAGGCCACCTTCGTGGGGCACGAGCAGCGGGCACCCAGCCAGAATGGCCCAAAGGAGCCCTGGCCAGGGGCCCTGCGCGGTGCTGCAGAGGCAGGCAAAAAACCCCGGGCAGGGACACTTGCTCGCCCACCGCGGGGGAAAAAAAGCCTTCCTCCCCCCAGCTGCGGGGCACGAGAGGCCACCTTCGCGGGGCACCAGCAGCAGGCGGTGACCTGGCCCGAGGGACCCGAGGAGCCCTGACAAGTGGTCGCGCTCAGTGCTGCAGAGGAAGGCGAAAAACCCCCGGGGGCCAGTGCCAATGTGCCCCGGGGGAAAATTCCTTCCTGACCCCAGGCAGCACTGGCGGCTGTTCCCTGAGCATGTGAGCGGGACCGGCCTCCTCGTCCCACGGGCTGGGCACGCCTCCCGGGAGATGCCAAGCCTCTCCCTCTGACCTGGAGCCATCACAGGGGATTCAAAAAATGGCCAAATGCCCCAGGTCAGGTGGACCTTGGGGGCAAGAATCCTTCCTATGTCAGATGGGACACTAGTGGGTGCTCCAAAACACTGGGACCCCTGGCAATACCTCTGCATCCCATTACTTATGACTGCTGTCCCTGTTTTCATAAGGAATGAGGGCAGCGAGCTCTGCAGAGCTCCTCAAGAATGTGTTCCTGTGGTGTTGCCACCACTGTCCAGCTGAGGCCCGACAGCCTCCGGCACCCCCAGGAGTGGGTGGTTCTTCTCATCTCCAGCAGTCTCATCCATTCTCTGTCTGGTCTTCCTTCCTCAGCCTTGCCGTGTAATTCCACCAGCCCCTCGAGGTCTTCCTCTTGGGTGTCTTCAGGCCAGCTCTGGCAGCTGGACATGGATGATGCCCCTTTTATAGTTCCCTGGGGCACTGTGACTGCTGCATTGCTAGGCGATGGCCCCATCATCCCCACGTCACAGTGCCACACCTGTGCAACCCCATACCCCCTTCCACCCAGCATCATTCAGAGGAAGGCCTTTGGTGTTTGATGAACTGTAGTTACAACCTTTAATATGAGGCTCTCGAGTGATGGGATTGTGAACTCTCACGTCCTGACTCTCTTCTGAGCTCTACCACACCTTAGGAAATGTGCTGTCAAAAAGAAGGAGGTGATAAAATTTAGATCCTGTTGGGAGGACAAAACCGCTTTAAAGCACTTTTACAGGACTTTGAAGAGACTCAGTTGATGTTATTCTGCCCCTTACTTGAAAGCATGAATACGCAGAAGTTGGTCAAACTGGCGGTAACCTCTCTTCATGTGTCAGTTGCACTGGAAAATTCAGTTCTAGCAGAAATTACGTCGGTATAGCCAGCAACACTAGTGAGATTGGACACTTACCAAAATATTAGAAAAACAAGTGACCACAAACCACAGAGAATTCTCAGACCCACAGCACACCAAAAAGCACTCCAAAGCAGAATTTATTAAAGCCATACAGTCTTGGATATGAATAAAGTGCACAACTATTTTGAATGACTTTCAGTATGTTTAGCATTTTACAGAGTATCAGGCCAAACAAGCCCACAATGGGCTTGCCTGAACACATCCTGATGACGTAGACTCTTCTCTCCCTGCAATATTGCTGAGTACATTAGCAAAGACACCAAATGAATGGAGCAGAGAGGCTCCACAGAAGTCAGTAAGGTCTGGAGGAGCAGGAGAGGTGAAAAGGAGGAAAGGATGCTCTGGTGTTGCCCTTACTTGTTAAGAGCCTGATTCTGTGCCTAGCTGCACATTTTCTCTGGTGCTACAAGGACATTTATGTAAACCAGCTGCTCAGCAGTGTAAATCTCCTGCACTGCTGCCTTTATGGACAAGTATCGCTTTCCTGTCCAGAGTGAATCATTTGATAAGAGCAGCCCTCTGCCATGGCTGCTTCTTCTCACTGCTCCTCTTGAGGAGAACTAGGCTGTTTTAATTTTCTTTTTACTGATTGCATGTCCACTTGCCTCAGAGAACTCTCCCAGCACCATATGGTGTGCTGCACCAATGGTTGCTAGCTGCAGCGGAGCTCCAAACGGTGCTGTTGTCATGGCTCTACATACAGGATCTCAGCCTCTTGCTTGCTTTCCCCCTGGGGTGTTTTCAGTTGCTGTGGTCTAAAGTAGCAGCTGTGGCTTCCAAATTCGGAGCGAGGATATTGGAATCGTGTGTGTGCCTGCTTGGAGTGAAAGGCTTTGCTTTGTACACTGCTGAATGCAGGGGTTCCTTGGCTCCTTGTAAACGGGCAGGGAGCCGCACAAACTCCTTTCCCTTGAAAAGATGCCTTACTGAAAATGAACAATCGTGAAGATTTCTATACTTCAGAAACTACCACTAAATGTGCATATTCCAAATAGGGCTGGAGCAATGCCAAATATGGTCCAGCTTATCTGAAACACAAAGTGCCTGTTTCAAGAGCGAGAGGGTTAGGGTTGCAATATTTAAAAATTTCTTCTGATATAGGCTGCTCTGGGGTTGGGGGAAGGGAAGACATTTTAAAAAGGCTTTATTGGAGGCTCTTTTGAAAGAGGCCTCAAACCTATTTGTGTGTTAGGGATAGGATGATAGAGAACATGGGTATGGCCTTGCCTGTATTAGCCTGTTAACCACTGGAAAAATCCAGGTCAGCGTGCAGTATAAGATAAAAGATACAGAAGTCACTGATTCTATGGCTTGTACTTAGTGGGTCATCCCAGCTCAATGACTGTAACATGCTTTCCTGTCCAATAAGTGTTAATTCTGAAGCTATGTCTTGTGGCCACAGAGTTTTGCTACGTTATGGGATACCCCATTGCCTTGCTCATAATGTTGCTACACCACAGTCTCATTGCCATTGCTATGGTAGTGTTGGTGTTTCAGCCAAGAATCCCCGTGTTCAGAGTTTTATACAGCTGGGGAACAATTAGCTCTGAAATTAATCACAGCAGACCAAACTCAGTGAATTAATTCTTACTTTTCCTTATTATTTTGATAACGTGTTTAATAGAATCATCTTCAGCCTTGTAGCTAAGCAAGGATTTCTTTGCTTATCCTATTTTTTTATTCTGGGTGGTGCCTGCAGAAGGATGATTAAGTGGTAGAAACTGGGAAAGGAGTATCTTAGTTTGGATGTGCTGGAAAAGTTCTTCCAAGTATAGGCACTGGGCCAAATGATATTGCATGAGATTTGATTTCAACGTTCTGCGTCTGCCTGGGATAAGTGAAAGGCATGTCTTAAGCACTTCTAAATAAATAAATGTCATTTAGGTATGCAGTTGCCACCCTCAAAAACTTTCCAGTGCTTGTCTTTGCAATTAGATGTTATCTAAACTTCCCTGCACTTAATATAGAGAATACTTAAGCAACCTGTGAATAATGAAGTATCGTTATTTAGTTACCTCAGGCAATTGAAAAGATTTCTGAGGTGGCTGCTGTAGTACAATGGCTGCTATATCTTAATGAAATAAATTGTCATTATTACAAGCCTTTTCTGAGGTCAAGGAGCAGATACTTACACTTCTTAACATATAATGTCAAGAGTTTCAAAATTAAATTGTAAGTGATTATAAAATAGTAAGCTTTTTAAAAGTATATAATTTCATTTCTTTGTGTTGGATACTGTGTTTGGAGACCTTAAGATACCATATTTTGAGGACTTTTCTGCACCTACCAGGGCTAATTTTTTATTTTTTTTTTTTGGTACAATGAAAACTGAGATCCTCATGTAACCAGAAGACTTCAGGAGTCAGGGCTTTCAGGATAATTTCACCCATCTCAGCAGTCACTCACTGATCATCGGCAATGGTCAGCAGCATTCAGGACCTCAAAGTCCTGTAAGGCCATGAAAAGCATTTCAGCAGGCCCATGTGGTAGGTAAGTCCATCAGCCTCATCTGTGGGTGGATGGCATGAGATGAGGGTGCTCATGAGTGATCAAAAGGCTTTCTCCTCTCTATTGCTGCTCCATGGGTGAGGGGTGTTTTAGTGACCATGGACATGTGTTTACAGCAACACCAGTCACACAGCAGATCCACCATGAGGCGTACTGTGTTTTCCATGAAGAAATGAAGAAAAGCCTGGGCATGGAGGGAGGCAGCAAGTTCTCCCCACCTGTCAGCACAAATGCAGGCTTTTGGAGTTTACCGAACGGCTGCTCAGCTCCCGTCATTTAGAATGGACTGTGTCCTCCCTTGCATGTTCTGGTTTGTAAAACCACATTGGAATCACAGACATTTTTCCTCTCACCATGGAAATTGATAGTGGAAAACACTGATTTATTGTCCCATGTTTTCATCACTACAAGATGGGTTGATTACCAGAGGCTGCAACAGTTTATCTTCCTAAATCTCCATAGCCTGTAACAATTTCAGTGTTCCTACAGGCTACCATCTAACTTGATAAACCACTTGCAGCAAAGGTTTTCCTGAGTGAAATAGGCCTGATTTCATATTTGTGAAATGAAAGAAGACATATATTGTGGAAAAAAATGATTAGCAATGGCAAACAAGTTCATAAGTACATTTATCTCTACCTGGAAGGTGACTGACAGCTACTGTAGTACTTGATCATTTTCCTTTTGGTTCTGTCCTTGTTTGATGGGTGGGAGTTGTTTCATCAGTATCTCTCATATACTGGACTTCTTTGACTGGCTAGGCATGCTTCTTGTCATCACGAGGGTCACCAGAAGATAGCTGACTGATCTTTTTGAATGTGGCTGCATTGTGGGTGCTCAGCCAAAGTTACCTTAAAAGCTGTTGGTAAAAAAAGAACGTGTGCTTCACCTTGTAATTTGTTAGGGGGGTGGTATGTCTGCTTCCTCCCTGAAGGTCCTTACAGGAGATCCATGGGAAGGACCAAATGTGCATCTAGGCTGATGGCCAAAAAAACTCCCCACCAACAGGCAGGCAAGGCTTTCCCCAGAAAGCAGGAGTAGGGACTTTTAGAAGTGTGGACTTCCCTTCAGTGCCTATAGTTTGGCTAACCTTTTAGAGCTCCCCATCAAAAAGCCAAAGATATGTTGAGGCAGGTTTCATGGGGAATATATCAATGAAGCATTGAGCTTTCAGAACTCAAAAATAAATTGAGGGCTTATAAATTATATAGAATGAATTATAGTATGCTGAAAATGTCAGGAAACCACACTGCTTTCATTATGATTTTGTTATAGGATCCTCAAGATTTCCCAATCAACAGCTAACCTCCAGAACCATTTTATTACCTACATAGAAGTTCTGGATTGCTTTTATGCAATTCAGATCTCAAAACTGCTTGCAATACCTAGGAGAAAAACTGTTGAAAATTTTGCATTGTTTTGAAAAATGAATAGTCAATACTTGTTCCCAGCCTGTCCCATGTACTCCTGAATTTGGGATTTCTGTCTCAACACAGTTGAAGTGGGACTGTTGTAAATTTGCAGTGTGGTAGGGCCACAACAGCCAAATTACAACGGAAAGTTGAGGGACCATCAGATTTATGGAATCCACAGCCCAAACTCGGCCTACGGGGCTCCCTCAAAGATAAAAGTCAGAAAAGTTTGAGAAAAGAGTTTGGTTTGAGCTCAATTTTCTGACACCTACTCAGCCTGAGATACTTGAAACCACACAGCTTAGGGGTATCATACTCTGCTTGTGCTCAAACACTTGACACAAAAGTTGCCAGGAGAGAGCTCCAGCACTGATGTTTTGTTCCCAAGTCCAACTGCTTGGGTAGGGCTATGGAGATCTCTCATGGGGAAGTTGCATCAAGGTGATGGATTGAGACGCAGAGATCAGGCAAAACAGGATGCTTGAAACCTAGCCTAGTAAAGGCCAGACAGGATTTGAACTTTAAACAAATGGTTCTCATTTTCTTTTAGTAACTTAAATTTGCACATAATCTGGATAGAGTCAGGAAGATCTTCCTAAAATATTCTTCCTTTTGGCAGGGTGTTGTCTTCTGAACCTTGTTTTTTTCTTTACATCTTCAGAAACATGATCTGGGAGGGATGACTTGTAACTGAAATTCCCCACTGCTGGTATTAATAACAAAAAGCCCGATGTGTAGACTCTCCAACTCCCATCCGCCTCTGACAGGATCAGGCCCTAACACGGCTTAGAGACAGATGTTCTAGGAAGTCTCAAGTTGCTTAATATTATTTGTTCACACATCCCAGCTGATACTAAATTTTGTTAGGGAGGTGTTAAATGTCTGAAGACGACAGAGGCACTATCCATTCCCAGAATGAGTCACTGGGATGGGAGAGCTGAGTCCAACTATTACTACCCGCCAGGGCTTCCGAGACTTCCCCCCATTACTCCCCCTTTTTCATTTTAATGGAGATATTAATTCCATTCCCATGAACTGGAATTTGGACACAATCCCTGATTTTCTTATGACATTAATAGCAAAATTAGAAAGGCGCTGGATTAAAAAAATAAGGTCTGGTGCATGGTCAGAAATGTATAATGAACAAAAATCACAGTTTTTCTTAAAGGGAGGGACCTGTTTTTCCTCTAATTAAAAACTCCTCTAAAAATATATGACAGTTCCTTGCATACAAAGAAGTGGTTCTGTGTGGGTAGCTCAAAACATTTTCCCAACTCTACATACCTTCCCTGAGGAAAGCGTACCAAGTTTGTTTGTTGTCTTCATTTCACAGATGGGGAAGCAGAAGCGCAGAAGTGAAGAGATTTGCCCGTTGTCAGCTGTGGTCAGGCACCAATCCAAGCAGTCCTGATTTCCAGGCTTTGCTTTAACCCATCAAGTAGACTCTGGTTCTTCCTCCTCCCCCTTGGCAGAGTCCCTCGTGGTTTTGCTGCCTCCCTCCCTGAAGCTTCTTTCTTAGGTTTAAAATGGGGCCAAATGTCTATCCAGTGCTGTGCATAGGAGAGCAGCACACCATAGAGCTTCCCAGTGTAGAAAGTAAACATGAAAATGCCGTTGTCCCAGACCTCAGCCTTACACACACATGGTGCACAGCCCCACTGAAACCCATTTAATGTGTTTAATATGCATCATCCATGACTTATAGGTTGGATGCAGGAAAAGAAAAACAAAACATCACTGTAAAACAAACTATGATTTCAGAGAGTTGCTGAAAACGAAAAGCAGGAACAGGCACCAGGGATCTTTCAACAAATGTAATTTAAAGAGCTCACTTTCAGCTCTCTGGGCGCTTTGACAAGCATTTAGTGGGATTCAAGCAACTACTGAGTAGTAACGGGCAGCTGTCTGTGCAGCATGGCCGTGCTGGGGCAGGAGTGAGCAGGATGCATGGGAGGGAGGAGTGGGGGTGATGGGAGAGAGCAGGGCTGAGTGATGTGTGCCGGGGTCCTCTGTGAACCCCAGCCTGGAGGGCGTATGGCTGCCTGTTGTGACTTTCACGAGTCAGGGAGTGAACACCCTCCTTGGTAATGAGTCCGATGGTAAAACTGCCCTCGCCAAGCCAAACAGCATGCTGTTTCCAAGGCTGAGGAGGACCCCAAGGGAAAGGCTGCAGCTCCAGGTGGCTGCAGTACAGGAGAAAGTGAGGATGGGGGGACTGGCCTGACAGGAGGGAGCAGCTTGGCAACGATTGAGGTTCACCCAGAGCTGCAAAATGTCTTGGCTGCTCATTCCTTGCAGAGAAACTGCTCCTTTCTTCCTGCCAGAAGGGATTTCTTCCTCACAGCCAGCACTGGGCTGCACCAACCCCCCAGGCAGTCATTTGCAGCTTCACTGGAATGACTTGTGTGCACCAGGGACACCTTTGTGAAGATTGTCCTATCCACGCCTTTATTTACTACCTCTGCAGAGCCAGTGGTTATGCTGGGCCAGGCTTCCTTCTCCTTATCCTTCCCAGCATCCCACAGCATCAACAGGGGAGATCCTTCCCTTCCTTTGCTAAGCTCTGCATAGTTTGCATTTCTGCCTGCCTCCACACATAGTCCTTAAAAACAGGCGTTGAATACAGGTCCAGTTTTCTTTGTTGGTTCTTTCACAGAATCACAGGGGTCAGAAGGGGCCTCAAGAGGCTGCCTAGTCCAACCCTCAAAGCAGGGTCATCTACAGCAAGTGGCTCAGGACTGTGCTTGGTTTTGGTTTTGAACATCTCCAAGAGTGGAGACTTCACAACTTCCCTGGGAAATCTGTCTTAGTGTTCAACCACCCTCCATTTCTCAGGTGTTCCCAGGTACTTCTTTATTTGCTCTACAGCATAAGCTGTGCAAATGCTGTTATGGATCTTCCTGGAACTGGGTACTTTGAGGGCATAGGGGCCCTCCTTCTTTATGTCTTGATAGTTGATATCCCCTTCACTTGCATCCCTGCTCCACCAAATCTGTGTTGTGCTTTTTAGGCCCGCTTGGGCTAGAAATGGACAGCACTGAAGGTTATTACAGTATATCAGTTATGCATCAGGGATCGTGATATATGTGTGTGATACATGCATTATTTTAGATTTATGTTTGTCTTCCTATAGAGAATTTACTTGACACACTCAGACATCAGTGGCTTTTGGCTGGTTATACTCTACTTCTTCATGTGCTTTTAATATTTGTGTGTCATAAACAAGCTTGAAATTTTTATAAAAGATTCTTCATGTCTCAATGGTTCAAACTTTTCTTAGGAGAAAAATGCTTTCCTTCATTTACTAAGTATTAAGAGAATCAGGTGGTGTTTGATTAGGTGATAATTTAGTTCCTGAGCAAATAAACTTTGACAACAAAGAGATCAAATGGTTTATGCCACTGGCTGAAAAAGACCATTTCCTAGCAAACCAAAGCTCTCCTTCCTGTTGCACTGAGAGACAGGCTCAGTGGTGTAAATCTTGTTGTGGAGTTAAACTACCCCATGGTTGGCTCCATCTGGCACAAACACCAGTACCCCACTCCAGCCACTGGTCTGGAGCAGCTTCCCTTTGCTATCTCCCCAAGGCAGGAAATACCCCCACGCACTGGCTTCACTCCCTGAGTTATTTCCTGGGAGAGGGATCCCTCCCACCCTTTGGGAGGAGATATGTCTTTTAGGAATGGGCTGGGAGTGCCAAAACCCACCCACTCAGCCAGCTGGCAGAAGAACTCAGTCACTGGCCTCATTGCCTCCAAGCCCCGTTTGGGTTTGTTTCCTCCGAGTTTGGAGCAGTGAGGGGCGGTTGGGTGGTTTTAACCTTTTGTGTCAGCACACATGGTCTCCTGGGGTCTCGGCCAGCTGAGGTCACTGCCTTGTGAAAAAACCAAGCAGCTTGTGAATTTTGAGTGTGATTTCCATGAACCAAACCCATGCTTGACTTGGTCAGTTGACTTCATCTCTGACGGGGGCACAGCCTTGAAGGGCCAGATGGTGTAACAGTGTGATGTTGCCAAGAGGGACAATAGTTCTTGTTTTGCTGTACTGACTTTGTATTTCTGTGTTTCCATCATGACATTGCCCACTGTTGCCCAGGGAGTTGTAGTTCAGAAGCTGGAATAGGTAGAGGTAAAGCAGGTGTAGGTTAAATGATGTTTGGCAGCTTTTTTTCAGATTGTTCTGCCTTGGTATGTAAAGCAACTCAGCACTTCTGCTGCTTTTATATTGCTTTCCACCAGGCAGAGGCCTAATCACTTTGCATTTTAAAATAAACACCCATAGATAATGGAAATAAAGGTGTGGGGCACCAAGCATGCCAGCCAGGAGAGGTCATCTTGGGCTCCTGTCTCCAGTATAGAGTCAGAGTCAGTGGAGGTTAGTCTCAGCCAAAGGCAGATCAGAGGTTCTCTGCTCGTGTCCAAGAGATGACTTCATCTTTAGCCCTTGTTTTTGACCCTTCTGATTAAAAGGAGGAGCCAAGTCCTTTTGAGAACATACTGAGAAGATGAGTTGTATTAAATGACACAAAGAGATGGAAGTGGTCCAAAGACTCTGTCCAAAACTTGGTATGAACTTGGGCCAGGCCACCACTACAGGGACAGTAGCTTTGAGGGAACCATACAGACAACGTGTTGCTTGTTTTGTGATGAGGAGGGCCAAGACTGGAACATTTTGAGGGACATTGCCAGGAGAAGCATGCGTTACACACAGAGGATCATTTAGTACTTAAGCTGGGCTGAAGACACTTGAAGTGATTAACTCAGTGTCTCAAACTTGGAATGATTAGCCAAACTTAAGGAAATGCATTAAGTGAGCTCCCTGCCTGTGAAAATAGGTATGGACATGGCCCCCCTAGGTATCTAAATTAATTCAGTTAGACAATACATGCTATGGGGATTGTATGCATGTATGTGCATACATAAAGATATTTAAAGAGACATGACAGATTTTCAAAATGTGCAACATATGCATGTCAAGTATCATTAAAATGTCATCTGTGGAAAATAATGCTTGTGTGGGACATTCTGAAAATACATTAATCATGTTTATAGCCATATATTAGGTTGAATGTGTTATATATTTTTCCTGCTTAGGACATGAGGTAATCAACGCCAGATTTCTAAGTTTTCCATTGCTTGATTTCATTAAATAATCATCAGAATATATTGATTTTATATGTACAAGGTTTGCAGTAACATTTCTTACATTGGCTAAGAAACAAGCTCTGCAATTATTCTTTGAATTAAAAGTCCAAGGATATACCAAGATCGTTTACACACAAAATCAGTTAATTAAATTAAATTTGACTTCATAAATCAAACACATAGAACCACTGCCATTTGATTTGTTAACCAAAATCTCTTTGCATATGGAATTTTAATGATGGATAACTTCAGATAATGAATAAATCTTTTAAAAATTGTAAAATGTGGGGGGAAAGGAAAAAGGAAAACCAAAACCAAATTAAGTATTGGTTACAAATTATTGCTTTGTTATGGTACCTGCATTATCATATTTAGTAATGTTATCTTTGGTATTAAAATGTTCACTCTAGCTTTCTATCAAGTATTACTTAAATCAAGTAATCAAGTGGAGGGTGCAGGTTGTTTGAGGAAGTATCTTTCATTTCCTGTAAAAGAGTAAATCAGCTCTGAAATTGTTTCTGTTCATTGCTAAGTTGGCTTTGCTTTCAGCTTTAAGAATGAAGGGGACCAATTAGTGATAGCCCAAAGAAGAGAAATCATGAATATCCAGAGGCCTAGAAAGCATGACCTTCTGAGGAAAGATGCAAAGATTTGGATTTTTTTTAGTCTAAAGAGGAGAAGACTTAGAAAGAAAGATGATTGCAGCCTTTGGGTATGTTAGGAGTTGCTCCAGAAGATGATGGGAATGTACAGCTCCCTATGTCCTCTCTGGATAAAGCAATAAGTGACAGGCTAATGCTGATGCAAGGACAGTTTGGTTAGGACTTGAGAGGAGGTGCCAATGTGGGTCTCTGGGATGGAAATGGCGGAATTACATGTTTTAGGAGCAGCTTAGAAAATGTCAGGGATGATGTAGATATTTCTTATTCCTGCTTTAATCATGATTCTTCTGGTTGGAATAGGTAATTTTATAAAATCCTGTTCTCAAAATACATCTCTTTTTGACATCCTTATTTTCTAAGATCCTGATTATTTGTAAAAAAGCAGGACGTGAATGTGTCCATAGAAATTTTTACCTGTATGTTGTACAGTATCACACTGTGAAATCATATTTTAAGGTTTTTGGCCATGAACATACTCTGGACACAAACAGGAGAACTATAAATGTGAGTTATAAAGTTATATTAAACATAGATGTTCAGGTACTGTTGACTATTGACTAAAGCAGGTTAAAATGGAGACAGTACACAGAACAGAGCTGGAAGGGGCAGGAGCTTGTTCTGGAAGTTCAGAGGAGGGAAACAGTGCTAGGTTTTTTGGGCAGCACACTAAGGAAGATTATTTTTCTGCAGAATGCAGGGTAACAGGGACAGTAAAAGACATGCAGTAAGGAAGGCCAGGGAAGAAAGTGCTGCATTAGAGTGAGTGAGAGAGAACAGAGACACAAACCAGGCTGTCAGCAAAGGTGGAGAAAAGGGATCCAGTTTCAATACATTAACTGGAAAAGACCAGACTAGAGCAAGAAACCGAATGTAAGAAAGGAGGAATCCAAGCTAACACATAGACTGGAAGTAGATTGAAGGAAAGATTAACATAAACTACCATGGAAAAGGAGTAAATAGAGAGGAACCAGGAGAACAAAGGAGATGTTTTGTATTTACTATGTTTGTGGAAGTGTTGGGATTTCCAAGCACTAACATAGTAGCTAGAGAGATATATGAGCCTTAATAGCATGAGATTCTTGACAAGATGTGATAACCATGCATACAAACATAAGATCATTTGTTCCGACTAAAACACAGAGAAATACTTTTCATGAGCTAATTTTAATCAATAGTCTGGTTTTGCATTAACATGGTGTCCTGTAGCACATGGTCAGATGCTAGCTGTGTAAGATCAGGCAGGCAGACTGTACTGTCTGTTAATTAATTATTTTTTCCCATGTTCATTGATGGATTTCAGAAGGCTTGTAATTTACCTTTTACTCATGGCCTGAAGTTCAGATTGCTAAGGAAATATGAGTCCGCAGAGTAATGGAATCCACAGCCTAACCCCAACAAAACGTTTGTTTATAAATAGGAGGAGAATATCCTAATAACAGGAGGCAGATGTTTAACATCTTGATTCATTTCAATTCTACTCAGTCCAACTCAATGAACCCAAAGTCAGGCAACAGTGGACAAACACAGATTTATTTTTATTCTAGTGGGTCACATTAAAATATATGTTGTGTTTTCTGCAGCTTGTGAGCTGACTATGAAACAGTTTGAACAAATTTTGGAAAGGAACTTTCAGGTTTGATTGTTAAAACTATTTAATCATACCCTGATTTTCACTATTATTGTTTGTTTAATATTTCAGACATTGTCCATATAAAATCCTCAAGAGAGCCCTGGGATTTGTAAGTTTGTTGATTATATTATACATAGCTTCTCAACCACCATCCCTACTAAAGCCAATGTTGCAACATCATAAATAGTTGAATTTTTATATTGTCAGTGGGTTTGGTGATGGCAATTTAAAAATATTCCTAAGTGTTCTTTTTCTGCTTGGCCATGTGTACTCTTTCAGTGCTGTTCGTACACAAATAAACAATTGGGATAATGCTGTAAAGTTATTTTTGAACTGCTGCCTGGGCTTGAATAAGCTCAATGCACAAAACTCACTGAGGTGAATGGAAACATTCCAGCATGTTTCAGTGAGCTCTGGATCAGACTCCTGAGCGCAGTGCCATTTCAAAGCCTTTTTATTTAACGTATTTTAATAGGCAATGTTTACTGAACTTATCTAAGGTTTCCAGTGATTAATATACATTAGCTCCAACGTGTTTTGACTGGCTGATGATTAGGTATCACAGGGCAATTTCTTAGGGATTTTTTATTCTGCACTTCACAAGCATTACACAACACTGCTCCAGCTGTCCCAATGTCCAGATGTTGGTTGTAAAGTTCTCTGAATTCAATGTTGTATGCAATCCTTGTGCATGCGCATATACACCCCCCCCCACCCCACCCCCACCCACTTTTTTTGTTATTTTTTTCCCCAAACTGGTTGAAGCTGCAATGTCTGTGTTAGCTCTGTTTTCTTACAAGGACTGTTTTGAGGTGCTATTACTCCAAAGTGGTTTGGAGGGAGACCAGATTTCATTAAAACCTGTGCACAATCACTTCATTTGTTTGAAGCTATCTTTCTCATTCAAGGTGAAAGAGCCTTCTGAACATGCAGGACACATTCTGCTCCTGCACTGGCTGGAGAACCTTACATTTCTGGTTTTAGTCCCGCATCCTTGCCATAGTCCCTTGTTAACTTTAGCATTACTAAACAAACACCCCCTACAAAGCTTCTGCTTGGAACCCTACACAGGAAAGGCACTGTCTTTATTTTAACAATTAGGTTGTTCACATTAGGGTGAACAGTTTCTTCCACTTGGCTATTTCACAGCCTATTGTACATCCTTTCAGTGCTTCCCCCAATACTTTCTTTTGCATGCCTGTAATGCCTGCCAGTTGGACATCTCTGAGACCATTATAAGTGTGAATCAGTCTTTTCTCAACTGTACTTCCAAGCTGTTTGCTGAAAAATTTATCTGTTTGGAAGGAAAGCAGTTAATTGTCTCCAGGTATTCGACAATGCTTTTTGGTGTTGGCAAGGGGCATGTACTTTCAGTCTGTATACCACTTACTGCTTTGAAGGTCTCTTGAGAGCTCAAAAAGGATTGAAAAATGTTGCTAATTCCTCTAATCTTTCAGCATAGGGTTGAGATGGGGCATGAAGTATGTCATTCAAAGGATACTTGAGCATTATGATTGGCTAATGGGGAGTCCTAGCAGCAGGCACAAGATTTTAAATATGCACTACCAGAACACAGGCTTTTAAAAAGCATTTCTTGTCGCCCTCACCTCAATGTTTGCGACAAGGTAGATAGCTTTTCTAATTGTAATAAGTCACAACAGGGCATGCCTTGTTGGGCCATAATCATACTTCTCAGGCTGCTGATAGCACTCCTCCTTCGGGTTCGTGGCTGGTGTACACCCGAGGAGTGCAATTATGGCACAACAATGATTGCCCTGTTGTGCCTTATTATTCAAGCAAGACACTGAAGCAAGTGTTTGTGTATGTGCACATGCAGAGACAAAGTACATCTGAGCAGGTTCTTACCAGATAATTAACAAACTTTTATTAACCCTATCCCAACATTTCTTTAATTTGAATGTTCCTTTTATTGCTGCCATTTTATCATACTTGCCAGGCAGCTCCCAGGAAGCTCACCAAGGACTCCCTTTTCCTTTACTCTTTGCCACTATTTTTTTTTCTTGTTTTGTGCTGCTTTGTTTTGGTTTAGCATGAATTTGAGTCCTGACAAGGGTGACATCCTGCCAGGCTTCAAGTAGGAAGATGCTTGTTTAGCTATAGAGCAGATAAATCTTAACCTGTGGTAGTAGTGCCCTTCACATCAGGTGGAAGGCTTGAGCTGAGTTTCTATGTCCTGATGGCCTGTTGAGGCTATGTTTCCCCAGATCACTAACAAGTGTGTCTTAATAGTGCTAATAACCATAGCAGGTCTTAAGAAGAGCCCTTTGCTCTGCTCAGACCTGGACCAGAAGAGCCAAGATCTCATTTCAC
The DNA here is from genome assembly GCF_023634155.1 of Falco peregrinus. Taxonomy (NCBI): domain Eukaryota; kingdom Metazoa; phylum Chordata; class Aves; order Falconiformes; family Falconidae; genus Falco; species Falco peregrinus. The sequence goes on along the minus strand of NC_073725.1, from coordinate 25,127,120 downwards.
AGAAATCACACTGCTTTTTGATGGACAGACCTGAGACAATGACATGAAAAGTGCAGTGACTCTACCAAATCCCTGAGTTATCCAATCCCCTTTAAATCTTCTTGGTGTTATTCTTTAGCTTTAGACATATTTGGATACACAGAATATGAAATGTACTCATGATGTATAGAAGTCTGACATACAAGTGGCGCCCTTCTCCTCCAATAGCATCTTGAGCAGTGGACTGCTGCACAGGGCTGGAGGACAACCTAGGGTCAGTGCACTATCATTTGTCACTGCAATTTGGAATTGAGGAAGCTGCTTAAACAACAGACAAGGGAGAGGCACTTCTCTCATTTTTCTAGGCTTATGCTGTCAAATTTTTAAGTCATAAGAATGGAATGAGTTCTATGATCCACATGTTTTTTTAGAAGAATGCTTCCAACTCTGAGCATTTTTAATTGCAGATGTTGTTAAGATGTCATTTTTAATGGCATTATAAAAAAGCTTTGCCATTTCCACATTCTTGAGCTTTGAGCAGCATGCATTCTTCAGCTGCTCAACAACAACAGCCCATCTCCCTCGGTCCCGAGGATGCTGAGAATGGGAACACTCTATCTTTGCAGAAGAGCTAGTGTTTGTCATTGCACCATGGCACATTCCCAGTTCAGGGGCTGTAAATTTTCCTTGAGAGGTGCAGCTTTGTGAGAGTTCGTCACAAGTGAGATTCTGTGAAAGCTAATGCAATGTTTCCTGAGATTACAGATTGCTAGGCTGGGGTCAGTGTTAGGATCACAAACATAAGGTGTTTGAGCTAAAAATATTTTATAGCATCTGCCAAACTGGTGAAATTTTCCATATTTGCTGCTGTGTTCAGTTCTTGTAACGGTTACAGAAGATCTTGGCTCCCTCTTTATCCTCCCTCGATAGCAAAAGTTAATCACTTGCACATGGACTCCCTTGAAAAAAAAATTTAATGTTTACTTGTTTTCCTCTGTCGTCTTAAATTTCATTTCCTCTGCTCCTACCATTTTACCGTGCTGTGAACCAATTGCTCATTGGGGTATAACACACAGAGCTGTTATTCCTGAACAAAAAAGTGATGCTGTTCATTTCTTTTGGAAAGGCCACTCTACTTGTCCGAAGATAGAATCTCTTCTTTGATTCCTGAAGCTCTCCTGGGTTCTCTCAGTTTCAGTCAAGAGAAGTAAAGTTTGAAGAGAGCAAAAACAATGGTGTGAAGCTACATAGTGTTAAACCTGTAAGCCATTTCTGCAGAGAGGTACAGAGGGACTGGAGGCTGGGAGGTTCATTGTGCACCACTTTTGCATTCACAGGAAACAGGCTAATGATCTAGTTTGGCTCTTAAGATTTATATCCAGCTGCAGAAAACTGCCAAGAGGGACCCTGGTGATGGGTCTCAGAGTGTTTTGGCTTGGCTCAGTGTGTTGTTGGTCCTGGCTGCAGGGTGACAGCCCAAGGGAGAGAGATATGGCATCCCTGTGCCTCCATCAGTCTCAGAGGAGCCCTTCTGACTCTCTGAAGCACAGTTTCAGACAGCCTCCTTTCCCTCCATGTGCTGCCAGCGATGTAGGATTCCCCCTGACTTCCCTCTAACTCCCTAATGTGCTGTTTCAAAATGTTTTGGCTCTTCCTAACTGTATTTGGTTATGAGGTATTGCTCCAGTTCTTCAAGGACAAGCACCTCTGATCTACGTGCCCAATTATAGGATTTCAGGGCTCGGTCTGGCATACACCATTTAGGATGGTGTCTTAAATAAAATCTCTATCACGTATACATCCTCATCAAATTAGTCTCCCCTCCCCTCTGGATCTGCATGCCGACCCTGATGCTTTGATGTTACAGCACTGAGGAATTTATAAGACATGGTATTTTTTCCCAGCAAGAAAACATGAGCAAACCATCTATTATGATAATTACTGAAACTGATTTACATCTTGTGAAAAGATTAGGTCGCGGCTGCTACTGTTGCTGCCTTGGAAATGTCCCCTAATGATATCAAACTTCAGGCCTAAGGAGAAGTACAAAAAGGCAGCTTGAAAACCTCTGGATGTATATCTTCTGATAAGTCTCCATGGATTTGCTGATAAGGCTGTCCCTGGAAAGATTCTTGATTCTGGTTCTCTCACCAGGCAGGCACATTACCCCCTCCTTGCAGTTATGCTTCCAATGAGCATGTGAATTTGGTAGGACTTTAAAGAATGACAACCAGAGAAAAATTAGATTCATACACAACTAACGTTTCAACTGGTTTTACAGCATTAGCCAGCAAGTCATGCTGAGAGCCTTTCCATCTGGAAAACTTGGTTACAGAGACAAGTCTGTCTAATGCGTTCTTCAGTATCTCATTTTCTCTATCCTCCAGCTTTTGGAACCTTAACTTGCAGACACATTTATGCAAATAAATAACTTCACATGACTAAGTTTCTATGACTGTGTAAATCCTTGAAGCATCTTAAGCCTCTGCTGTAGATATTAAGGGTAGTTAGTTTTGTCCCTGGCTCCAGCTGGTGTATAAGGACAGCTCAGGTATGCAGTTTGTTTCCTCCCCCTCTGTTTAGACACCTCTCAAGTAAGTGTAGGAAGAGTTGGGTGAATTATGCAAAATATGCACTAATTCTTGCTGTTCTTAGCCTGCTGAGGTTTCATAAACAAATGCATTTTACTTTCAAAAATAACTGAATTGGATACTTGAAGGGATGAGCATCTTTTGAAAATTACATTATTGCTAAGAAAGCCAAATTCATACAATCTAAAAGAAAATAAATACCAGGTGAGTTATTTTGGGGCTGCTATTAGGTAAGGAAGACAAATATATCAAGAGATTACAAAAAAACTTTACAATGAAGTGCAGTGTTAAAGATTTTTTTTAACTCTGATAGTTTAAAACATTATGAACAGAAAACATTCAATGAAACTGAAGGGCCTTTCAACATCTTAGCATATGAAATTCAGAGCCATATGCTACTGAGGTTCATTCCAGTGACAGAAGTCTAGCAGGGTTCAAACAATAGTATGAAAATTTATCTGTGCTGTGATCACCAATGCAATACTATGCATTAAGCAAACTCACCAGTTTGCTTCCCACCTTTGCCATTCCCCCTGATTAACAATAGTTTTGGTATGGAACGGTATTTTGCCATGGACATATGCTACTGTCTGGGTCAGGGAGTGGTTTGGTGCAAAGCATTGATGTGTTCAGATGTTAGTGTATGCACTGCAGGGTTTTGTGTTTGGTCTCTTAAGCTATGAAGTACTGGCAGGCTGTGCAGACTGAAGAAGACAGGCAACATTTTTTCAAGTTCGCATGAGTGACGAGGTAGATTTTAAAATATTTAGGATCGCTTTTCTGAGGGGGAAATGTTCAATATGTATTTAGTAATTTTAGACACCACTAAACTGAAGGCAATCAAACACACAAAATGCATCTTGTATGGGCAATAATAGGTAAATTAATCATATATTTTACAGTATGTGTAGTTTACCGTGTAATGATGTTTTATAGGGGTGCTGTAACCCAAAATTGTCCAGTGTTCTTATAATGGATCGAGATAGGGCTATGAACACAGATACTTTTCATAAAGTGTCTAATTCAACACATTTAAAATGCTTAAGCCAGTACACATGTATTATTCTGTGGAAAAAATAAATCTAAACCAAAAGCTTTGGCCAATGGTAGCATTTTTGCTGGCTGAAGGCAATGGTTAACATCCACATGCCTCATAGACTGCTTTCCAGAGGGTGTCCCAGCTACTGGTATCCCTAAATGCTTTGTGCTACTTCATGCCACTATATTTACTATATCTCTGTCTAAAATGAAGGTTACTCTTTGTGTTTAGATATTAGATCTGTACATCCCTCTAAGGTCCAGTCAGCTCAAAGAGAAGTTGTTTTATGTGGTGATGGCCATATGCTACTGGGGCAGCAGCACAGAAAGTCTCTTCCAAAGCCCCAGTTTCCTTGAGCTGTTTCTAGTCTCATAGACACTCATGGAGCTGCAACAGAGCTGCAGAGCTCAGTCTAGTGTAGATTATCAGAATGACTTGACTTGTTTGCTTAGGAGCTCACTGGCACCAGGTTTTCCCTGATGGCTGATAGGATCCGTGTGGAAAAGCCTTACAGGATGTAATAGGAATCCTTGCAGAAACATTAAAAGGCCCTATTTAAACTGCTCTGAAACCTATAGAGTTTAATAGAGAGTAATATCCTTTCTATTGTTGTTTTTAACTGTCCTATATATTCTATATTAAATTCTTGAGAAAGGCTGTAATTTTCTATTAAATTCTTCCAGGCTTTTCCACAAGGGTTCAGTAACATCTTTCATCTTTCCCAGAAGTCAATCACTTCAAGCCGCTAGCCATATGTACACATTATATATACACACACACACATACATGTATGTACGTGTGTTAGTCCTCTGGAGTTCCATACTCGGAACAGGTTCAGTTCCCTGCCAAGTGATCTCCCCCTTCGCTGCCTGTGAGCAGTCAGCCCTGGGGAGAACCTTACATACTCGTGCTCTGGGTCAAAACCACCCGTGCTGGGCAGGTCCGCTTTCTCTGCTTGCCAGGGACAGACCCTCTGTGTCCCGCTCCGGGAGCTATGGAGTAAAGGCTGGTAGGACATTGTCCAGCGCCAGCACCACAAGCGTGCCCACTGGGGACACTTGCCTTCTCACTAGTGAAAGTTTTTTGCAAAGGGAGGAAAAGCATGCTCGTAGGAGGCAGGCAGCTGAAGCCAGCAGCTCAGCAGCAGTTCCAGCTGAGCTGCCTGGCTCACATGAATTAATCTACCCCTTTTAAAACATTCACACGCTGATCTGATTTTGACTGCTCCCTGCACCCAAGCGGCTTTACAGCTTGGTGTGGTTTAAAGGGAAATTCCGACAGCACTTTCTCTGCAGATTCAGTTTATCCCAGTGCTGGCACTCAGACCACCTGATGTGCATGTTATGTTTGTTTATTTTGCTGATACCCTGAGAAGGTCGTTGGCAGTCTGTTTCCTGCTCTTTGGATACATATGCTGCTGCAATCGCTCTGCTCAATGTACAGTATGCAGGAAATGTAAAGTTCAGTAAACAAAACAAACACAGACAATTTGTGAATTGGAGAATATTTTGTTCTTCCTTCTGGATTTCAGTTTTATTTCCATGTAGTGGGTGTAAAAGGGCAATCAAGCTTCCCTGTGAGAAGCCTAGCCTGACCCAACTGCAGCGCTCGCAACGCCATCTCTTCCACCCAGGGTCCGACACAGAGCCCTGCCCTGGAGCTGCATGTTTGTCAGGGTCTGGTGGTGCTGAGGTCCTGACCTGAACTCCCAGCTGTAGAATCACTGCTTCTCCCGTTTGGCTTTGCAGCTTGGCTCTGGGGCCTCTCCCTACTTCCATGGCAAAATGTCTGAGTGTGAGTTATCAGAAGTCTGGCCAGTCAGGTTCTCAGTGAAACACTTTTTGATTTTGTGCTCCTGCATGTGGAGCTGAGGAAAGAAAACACATGTGAAAATTGCTCATGCAATCATCCCTGGAACCCTCAGCTTGACAGCTTATTCCCTCCCTTATAGTTCAGCACAGCCAAATAGGTACTTCTATCTTGGATATGGGGACCCTTCTGCCATCGTGCCATTGGGACCTAACCTCTGGGGCATGCAGAAAACCTTGGGCCTATGCCTGCAGTCTACCTATAGGAATCACTGTGCACGCTCAGGAGGTCAGAGGGGTATGTTGTTCTTCGCTCTGCTAGCTTTGAAAAGTTAGCTCTTGTGTCGCTATAGCCCAGGTGGTGATTTTGAAGCATGTGAGAGAAAGCATGTCTCATGGTACGAGGCTGGATTCAGGGAGCTTTAGCTGGAAATGTGAATGTGGAGGAATGAAAATGGAATGTGGAGGAATTAGCTTTCTGTAGTAATTTTGGGGGTGATTAGGTTTGCACTGAATACCTAGGCTGCTTTACTGCAAAGAGGAGCCATTTGGCTTGCTGCTACTGTTCTCATCTCTGCTTCGTTATGTGATTAATCTGCTAGGGTGCTTAGGCTCTGGACTAGGAACTCTTTTAATGCCTAGATGTCCAAATCAAACTGCATAAACAACAGTGAGTAAACAAAAATATATGGGTATTTTTATATCTATAAATAAATATAGCATTTAATATGGGTTTGTATATTGAGCTGTCCATGCATAGCCATCTGCTGGGATCATGCCTGCCAGAGTTGGAGGTAAAGTACATAAGATATGGAGCAGCTGGGAATATACATACTAAGATACACTTATCAAGCCCCCTGACAGCTATTCCAGAGAAATTCCCAGACTTGTGGAGTGTGAATATCTTGAAATTTGTGGGAGCAAGGAATAGAATACCAAAGTTTACCCATCAGAAAGTGCTGCTCCAGCAGTAGTGAAAGTCTGTGGTGACTCCAGTAAAAATAATAGAGTTGCAGTAATGCAGAACTATTGTAAGATCGGCATCAAGAACTTTGCTTTTCTAGGAGATATTAATCAAAGTTCTGACCTTTTCCCTGGGAAGTTTTATTTCTTTTTAACTCTGTCCATAGGGTTACCAGATGTGCTGTGTTACTGGGATTGTCTTAGCCATGCAAGACATTCTTACGGTCCCAGTTGATTTGCTGAAACTGGGATCTGTCCTGATTTCAATAAAGCACTGGGATTTCCCAAGGGCTTTCCCAACTGTCTTTGCCATTTTAGCAGCACATCTGTGTGGCCAAGCACATCTTCTCCTCCAGTAACCTCAAACCCCTGTTGCCAGTCAGCTGAAAGCCTGAGACAATTGTATTGCTACCTTCACAGTTGAAAGGTGTGTACTGTAACAGCAGGAGCTCAGCAACAGCAACAGATTCACGCCTGACATGTAGGGAAAAATGTCTTCATCCTTGCTTGCAGGCACTTACAGCAGGGCTGTGAAAGGGGAAGACAGAGTACACTGACTCTGGAAGGCATAAAAAAAACCAACAAAGAGGAACCAGAAAACTCAATAGAAGCAAAGCTAATTATGTAGAAAAGTGAGTAGGAGCGGGAAGTGAAGGGTAAAAGAAATTACAAATTGCATTTTGGGGGCTGTTTTTCTGCAGAGACATGGTAAGGTTTGAAACAGATAAAGATCATTTGTGATCATTAAGATATAAATGATCTGAACTGGCAACACAGGTTTCAAAACGAAGTCCAGGATCTTCTGACAAATCAAGGGAACTGATCTTTAGGCCTGATATGAAATTCAGAGCAGGAATGTTTGGCATGATTTCGCATTTCCTAATAAAAGCACACAGTGCCTGACGTAGCATCCTACTCTTGTTAAAACAGCAGTAGAACTTTTAACGAGCAAGTGTTCAAGAAATTTCTTTCATGTCCTCTTTAAAAAACAGCCTCTCGCATCACAGCACTCTTTAACACTGTACACAGGACTGTAACTTTATAGCCTCCCTTGAGCAATACATGGTGCTTAGCTGTCCCAGACCTGTGCAAGCAATGAGCTGCAACTTGGTCACAAACCCTATGCCCCATCTCCTCCCCGCTGAGGTCTAGCAGAAAATAAATGCTTCTTACCCCTTTAAGTGAAATAAGCTATTGCACCTCATTTTGCATTCTGGCTGAGAAGGAGAATGCTCCAAGCTCAGAATATTACGCAGGCTTGAAACCCTTTGCTTCTCAGGTGCCACAGGTGCAGGCAGTGCTCTGGCAGGTGCAGACAAACTGGTTTCCAGGTGCTCTCCATGAGCTCCTCCAGGTGACAGCTCCCACCCCTCTGTTCTACCTCCATGCAGGTCGCTACATATAGTATGAAAATTAGGCCTGGTAGAGAACTTCTCTGGTCACCTTTTCCAGCTTCTGGAGACTTCTTTCTTCCAGCTGTGGTTTGTTGTTTTTTTCCCTAGCTGTTGAGGCAAACAATGATGTGGCCTGCCTATGTCATGTGCCATTGCAGCCAATGTGTGTGGCTGAAGCAGCTTCATATCAGAGATGCTGGTAGTGAACTTGCTTCCCTTTTGCTGCCAGCTTGACTCTTTTGAGTCATGACTTGTCAGTCTGAAACGTGACGAAAACCTGTTTCTCTGAATCCAGTGTTGTAGGCTGAGGCTCATCCCATGGCTCCTGGCCTTGGTTTTATTTGTCCTCCTGTGCTGGATGTCTTCTGTTTGCAGTTGCTTTTTGTCTTACCATCCTGGTTCTGTAGCTCCCTCACATAACAAGTATTCCAGTGTAACTTGGACATTGCCTTTTGCCCTTACTTTATGGAGCTATTGAGCAGCAAGGTAAAAATCCATTTGCACTGTGATCCCAGGTCTTTTGCTTTTTTGTGATGAGCAGGCTGCTGGCTCTCACTTTGTTCCCTTTTCCTGTGTGTCTTGCACTGTTCCTTCTCTGGGCTTTTCATTGAAAGCTATAATGTCTCCCTGTCCCTTCAGCCAGTGCTGAGTAATAATCTAGTCCTTGGGAAAATGCCTCATGTTGACGTGTGATGGTCCATGCCATCTGATAAGCAACATACTTCTGCCTTCTGTGTCTTTGACATCAATCTCTGCTTTGTGTCTACTGCTGATGCTACTTTTGCAAGCATCCAAGGGAAGATGAATTGCACTCTGGCTCCCTTTTGGCACTGAATTACATGAGTGCTGCTGCAGGGCACAGTGGGCAGTTGGCTAAGCAAAGGGTGTTAAGTTATGACCATCTATAGAGTACAGCATCTTGTCCCTGAGGTTGCCTCCTGCTCCATGCCCCCCAGAAGACCTTCCTCACATGGATAAGAGTTGTGATATGCTGTGACCATATAGCCCAGGTTACTAACAGTGAAAAGCTGCTTGTTAGCACTTCCCTAGGTTTAGGTTTGAGTTTTTTGAAGCTGTCAATTTGAAAATTAGAAAATATGGTTTTATACTCCAAATTCTTTTTTCATGAACAGCACACTGCAAACTCTTTTGGGATCACCCCACATGGGGCTTCAGCCCCAGGTATAAAATACGTACCAGTCTCATGAGGTAATTCTCAATGTCCTGGGATGACTGCCAGTCACCCTGAGGCAATATTACTTTTCCCAGTTCAGCTGGAAGCATGGGGTTACCTCTTCTAAAAGTTGCTTCATGTGATCTGATTAACCCTGGGATTTGCCTTCCTTGTGCCCCCTGGGGTCTTTTAGCAAAGAATCAAAGATGTTGCTGTCCCCTCATGCCATGGCACAAAGCCGCTTTGACCCCCAACAGAGAAATGCCTCAATCCTGTTCTCAGAAATGTCTGGGGCAATCCATGCAAGGAGGGGTGCTTCTGGGGGATATTGGTACCTCACATGCTAAAGCTGGATTCTCAGCCACACGCATTGCGGACACACTCATGGCTCCTAAGTCTTGGTCCGAAACCCCTTGTGGTAGTTTCCTATGTATGCTGACTTCAGGTCAGTGCCTGCTTAATAATTCTTTTGTTTCCTGTAGGATGAGGTTCTGCACCCACTCTGACTATATGGCTGCTCTATGGCTTTCAGTCTTCTGTCCATTATGTAGCCTCTGGAAAGATGGCTGCCTCTTTCTATATCCCAGGATTTCTTTCATAAGCCCCGCTCTGATGATTTCCTTAATGCTTTCCGGTTTCTCAGGATGTTTTGATATCATAATCCTGAATTGCCTCTCTGTTGTCAGCTCCTTCTGTAATAGCAATGTCATTAGTTACAGCCTTGGTGGCTGGGAGTTGCTCTAATGAATGGTTCAGTTTACCCAGCAGGCTGGGCTGATGCCAGAGGTATTTGTGACCAGCCAGAGGTACTTGTGTACTTGCCAAAAAGTACAGCAGAGGTTTTCAGGAGAGTTTCTCTAACATGGTATGTCTGCATTCACTTTTTGGCATCCTTAGCAGGAATGCTTTGCCCCAAAGAGCCTGTGGAGTGCGTCTATGACGACACCAGTTTTCAAACTGTGTAATGGTGTGAATCTGGCATACCTGAAGTCTTCCTTGTCACTGCTAGGCTGGAAGTTGCAGTGGGAATAAAGATGTAGCTTTGCCAGCTCTTTCCTTAGAGGCTCCATCTGGCAATGGAGCTCCACATTTAAGCAGGCTCAGGTTGCCAACAGGGATCTGTTTCTAACCTTAGTTTATTCAATGTGTCTGTCCTTGACATACGTCTGTACATTCAGCAGCAAAGCTACGCAAGGGACTATTTTCGCTCCTCTTTTGTGCTGAGAATATCTGGCACAAAACCACAGTCCAAGATTTGTCCTGTTCTGCTTACATCTCTTTCTGTAAACTCCAAGTGATAACATCTCCTGCTTGGTGGGTTTCTCACAGCAGTCAGAATTTGTCCACCAGCCTTTCACTGTTTTCTCTGTATATGGCTAAGGTATGGTTATGTGTCTCAATCAGCTATTGTTGCTTATCTGTGTTTGTAGGATTGCACTGCAGCCGATTCCACTTTCCAGCTGGAAGCAAGTAAGTTTAACAGCACACTTGCAAATATGGAAAGTTAAACGTTTAGCTACCTCCTTCTGCAATGTGTGCCTACTGATTGTCTGTAAAGTCTGCTAAGATCTTGCTGCAATCATCAGTAAAGTTCCTAACAACCTATCTACCCAGAAAATGAGATGATGACTACATAACGATTGCACAAGAAACAATACCAGTGAAGGCCTGGACACACAAAATTCGGCATAAATGAGTGCAAGGTATGCAGTGGCTTGTACAGCCTTTGGAGGTCTATGCTGTGCATGTTTGTATGGCTAGCAAAATTAGAGCTACCATGAATCCATGAGTTGCAATATAGAAACTACAGTGAAACCTCTATTTTTTTGCCGTAGAGATATATAGTAAGTGTCTGTTCCCTACTTTCTTTTTTTTTTTTCCTCCTTTTTTTCCCCTATTGTAGCATTTTGCCCTTGCATCTTTGGTTGGTTTGGTTATTTTTCATTTCTTTCAGCTGTCCTTGCTAGATGGAAACATTTCTCTAGATTAGACCCCTTTACCTCAGTAAACTCTTTGGGATATTTGAATCTTACGTTTCACCCGATACCACAGTCTTCATGAGGGAATCCAGATTTGCAAGTGGATACCATTATTCCCAATCTGTAATAGCAGTATCTATTCACTCCTTGTTGTCTTGATGAGTAGGAAGAGGATTGGTGGGCGGAGGGTGAGAGAGGACTGCTGGTCTCATTCCTCCTGGGGTGAGAGCCTGCTAATGCCTTTCCCAGCTGCCACAGGGCTCTTAGAATTGCTCATGGCATCAGTGTCTCACTCATGTCTTGTTCCTTTTCAGAAAGGAGACAGTCAGATGCTTTGCTTTCTCTTTCTTATCTTCCATGATCCATCCTGTTTACAGGTTCAGGTTACTCTTCAGAGCTTGTACAGTGACATCTGGCTAGAAAATAATCTTTTTGGTGATCTGTCTCCAGCTACCTGCTTGCTTTCCTTTTATGTACTGTATCATGCACTTTGTAAACACATGCTTTTATTTACTACTTGACTCACTGAAATAACCACTGCCACAATATATAATGTGCTTTGTTTATGGTGGGAAGCTAGAGTGAATTAAAAATATGCAAAAGAAAAGCAATTGGAATTTGCAGAAGTCTGTGGCTTTGATAATGCTTTTCTCTGAAAAACCCTATCTACAGTATGTAAAATGAAATAGGCTTTTATTAAAATAACTGATCGCAGAAGTGCTAGGTCTGAACCGACGCAAACTGGTTTCTAAGCACTTCCTCTGTCCCCTTCCCAGCCGCACTCCACATGCTTTCCTCCAGCTTCCAGGAGGGTTCTGATGGTCTTGCTGAATCAGCAACTGCCTACACCCTCAGTGGAATGGAACAGGGCTGCTCTCTACATCGTCAATGGGAAGGACAAGCAGGAGAGCTGCTGCTTCTCCCTGCTGCTTTGATCAGGAGTGCCAAGGGAAGAGCGCCAGCTGACTGGAGCAAGCCAGGGCAATATCGACAAGGTGGAGCACTAGAAGAGGTGTAAGAGGCAATGGGAGATTGAAGAATTTGCTGTCCCGGTTTCTCCTTTAGACCTGGAGACGTAAAGAGGCTGAAAGTTTAGCTTTATAATATAGTGACATATTCAGTTTTGAGACATGCTCCCAGTACTGACAGACACGTAAACCCCACAAACCTTTTCTGCTTTAGCTGTTTGTCACAATAACTCCTAAGTAAGCTTTCCGTAGAACTGATCAGTGAAATCCTAAGTCCCCTGAAGTCAACTGGAAAGCTCTTGTTTTCCTGGCTGGTACAAGGCACGGCCACTAGCGTGGATGGTTTATTTCCTTGTGTATGTTACAGCACTGAATATAGATTAATTTTTACTCTGTATTCAGTTCCTTCCAATGTATTATTGCTAAATACATTGTATCTGATTATCCTGAGTGCACAATAACTGCAAATATAATAGCATTAACTGCTCTGAATGAAAGTAATTTGATAGCTAATTACAGAGAAGGGAAATGAACAAGCCCTGAGTTAGCTAGAAATTTCTGCTAAAAAGCAGGTATTTTGGATGGATTTAGATATAGGATTTTTCTTATTTGACACAACAATGCATCATGCTCCATTTGTAGCCTGCATTATAACAGTACAGCTGGCTGGGGGATAATGAGCCTCCAAATTCATGATTTCCACTTTAATTTCACTTTATGTTAATATTTGTTCCTTGGAATTTGGGTGCTTGGGGCAATTTTCTGTGAGAATCTTGAGAAAACAGACCTTATCAGTAGAAAAGACATCCTTTATGGAGAAACTTTGCTGAAGATTTACCTACAGAATCACTTTATTGGTTTAGCCTTTCTTGTCTGATAAGTTTCTTGATTCTGGGATACAAACATCCTTTATAGTTCCTACTTAATGGTAATAAGTGACTGGCCCATGTGGAATCAAGTTTAGTGAGTAGATGTGAGTACAGATTTGGAACATGACCTTCCCTTGGCCAGGGCCAATCAAAGATTTTTCTGGAAACAGTGAATTGTTGTTAATGTCAAAGTGCTTCAGTGACCAAAACATGTAACACACAGCCACTTTTTCAAACCGTCTCAATGCAAATCCAAACTTTAGATTTCTGCTTTAGAAAGTTACTTTCATTCACCTTGAAGTTTGCATGAATTTTCACACCAAGGCTGGAAACAGCAAAATCTTAAAATAATCACAACATATGTCCTGATAGATCAGAGTGGATACAGTATCTTGAAGGTTTCTGTTGACAGTGTCTCCTAATTTTTGCAGATAGTAATTTTTTAGATAGACTTTCAGAGGACTTTGAGCTACACACCTGTTGGAAAAGGGCCTGAATACAAGAAAACAACCTTGAATAGGAATATTTTCAAGGGTTACAAAGCTGACATCTGGCTATAAACTCTGGCCAGTACTCTGGCCCCTTGCTGTGAGGTTGAAGACAGACTTCAGGCCTGTTGTGGGGTTTATGTTTGCAAGATCATCAGATGATTCAAGGCTGTGTGCATTTCACCAAGGTTTCCAGAGCTGATTCCCTGGGGGTGGGTGTGAACGTGGTGACAGACCAAGTGAAGCCTTGCCTCTCCCCTCAGAGCTCCTTGTTGCCCTCCTCACCCCTGTCAGCTTTAGCACCTCAGCTCCGAGTCAGCTTTAGCTGCATGCAGCTGGTGGGGGCCAGGGAACGATTTGCACTTTCTCAGGTATTGGGTCAGGCCTGTTTTCGTTTTTTAATAGGATCCTGCAGTGCCATCCAGGGCACTGTTTTTTCACACCGTCATCTCAGACCCATCCAGTCTGATGGAAAAACCTTTGACTGACACGTCGTCAGAGCAGCCTTTGGACCAAATCTGCTTTTGTACTGATTTTCATACTCGTGTAAAACTTGACTTCCTGGGAGTTACTCTGGAGTTGCAGCAGCGTAATTGAAAGTGGAATCAGGCATCAGAGCCCCCTTTATTCCCCTGGCTGAGGAGAACTGAGTTATCAGTGTGAACATTTGAATGTGAATGAAGCTGAAGAAATGGAATTCTGTAGCCAAAGGTTTCATTGAAACGCCTTCACCAGCATTTAACACAGGCTAGCGATTGTCTTTTATTCATAAATTCAATACTGAGGAGGAGTATACCCTGTCACTTAGTGTATAAAATCACAATTAACCTACTATAATGGAATTTTAAGGGCAAACCCTGTAGAACTGATTTATATCTCTTAAAGTACTGCATTAAACCCTTCTCTCTCCTGACACTTCAGTTGTATTTCCTCTTACTGCCTATGTTTTAAATGCAACTCTGTGTATTGTATTATGTTTGTGTAAAGGTACAGGACAGTGGAGACAATGTAGGAAAAGGAGAATTTGGGCAAAACCATTTTGCAGTGACTGTGACCTAAAATGGTGGAGTACATCAGTTTATATTTGCAACCAGCTTTTAAAGAAAAATAATACGAGGGAAGAAGGACAAAAGATAAAGCAGTAAGTTGGGATGTCTCAGTCTTTTGCTTGCTCTTTCCTTCTTTTTTTGGCAGATATAGGAGTAACATCCCAGTACCACAAACTCTTGCAATAGATGTCACAGGCCCGGTCTGTGGTGGTTAGACCTGTGAAATCCCACGACACACGGCAGCCAAACAATGTGCAGTGATAAGTCATCAGGGCCAGCTGGGTTAAAAGGAATGGCAAAAAGTATTAGTTCATAATTTACCTACCTCAGCATCATCTGCATAGGTCCACAAAGGGGTTTTGACATTTGCTGCAATGCAAATGTATATCTAACTGGAGTGTGTTTGCCCCAGCTGTAAGGAAAATTTCTTCTAATGGTGTATTCACTGGGCGTTAATGATGGCAACCTGGAATTTTTACCTGCATCTTTGATACAGATTAAGTGGTTGAGGCTTTTGCATTTGGGAGCACTGGAGAATCAATCAGGGACAATCCACTTCTGTGAAATACCATCATGTGATTAAATATAGATATGGTCTTGAGTTGTGCTTGCACGTTGTTCAGTTGCAAGATGCTTGGAAAAAATGGGCAAAGATTCTCAGTGAAGTAAACTGGCACAAGTCTACTGACTTAAGACAAAGGTACCCCAGTTTGAACCACAGAAGAATTTAGGCTGTGGTGAAACTATGTTCTCCCCTGCCAATACTCCACTACTCCACTAGTTTTCCTGGTTTTACTACAGCTGCTCAATGTCTGATAATCTAAAGGAGACATACAAAAGGAGGACTGCATCAGTGGATAAATACATAAGGACCCCTGGTTTGCACCACTCCCAACACAGTGAAGAAGGAAGCTCAGGCAAACACTGTTGAAATTTTGATGTTTTCTCATGTGTTCATACCAAAACATGTCTCCTGTCAGTGTTTTGGGGATGCTCCGAAACCTGATTATTTCTGCTTGCTCTGTGATATATGAATAATGCTTATTTGTTGCTAAACCCCTTATTGGATGAGAGCTGCAGGCACAATTAATTGATATTTAAAATTGTTGCTTTACTGTAAAGAAGGATATCTGCAACTAGAGGCAGGAGCTGCATGTCAAAGAGAACTCTGATGACTCTGTTATTAAATGAGAATCATGTCTCATTTTAACTCTACTTTTCAGCTTTAAAGGACTGAAGGAATCAAACTGAATTTTGATCTAAATAAATGAGAATCCCAGCTGAGAGAGTTAAACAAATTTCTCTCAGACCTTTCCAGACAGGCTCAAGGCCATCTTCCACTATCCTGGTTCTTGAGACAGGAATATTCATAGCCCTTAGAAATCTTCTTGCTGTGTATGTGTGTATGAGCATATATGTTTTGACATTACAAACAGAAAGCAGCAAGGAACAATATAGCTTGATGTGAACTTCAGGGCTGAAAGGAGGAAGGGAGAACACTGATTCAGGAAGTGGTGGGATTTTTTCCCTCCAGCAGTCAGTATATCGTAGCTGAAATCAAAACCCTATAGCAAGCTCCCTGAAGGAAGCAGCATAATAAATAGGTCTTTAAGGTCCTTTCTGAATGACATGGAATGAATGCCCCTCTCTTCCCCCCTCTCCCCTCCCAAGGTAGAATTAGAAAATGATTCTCCACATAGAGATATGTGATCCGTGCTAATGGCAGCAAATGAGAATGCCAGCTGCTGTTTCACCCTTTCTTGCACCCCTGCCCTGCTCCCACCTCCCCACAGTCACTCTGGCAGTAGTTTCATGCTTTATTTCAGGCTTACTGTTTGAATAATGATAATAATGTCTTGCACTCCTGTAGTGTCTTTCATCTGAGGACTACAAAGCAGTTTTACAAACGTTAGCTCTATAGGGGCTCATTCTGCAGTGTACTAAAGATGATCACAGAACAGACATATAGGCATATCATCACACAGTTGATTATTTACCTCTTGCAAATCTATGCCATCTACATCTATACCCATCTCAGAGTAAAACATTATGACTGTCTTTACAGGGTACACTGCATATATAAAGCATAGAAAAAATTCAAAGGGAAACTTACTGCAGTGTTCCCAGGAGTTGGAGACCTATTATATATTTATATTTATACACTTGCCATTATACTAAGAAAAATGGAAAATACTAAGGTATTTGTGCATCATTATCTAAGATAGGTTTGTGTCAGTTCCATTAGGAAGTTTAATTTTCTCTACAATCCGAATTAAAATTTCTGTGGCCTTGCTGCCAAGTACCACGTCTAAAAATCACTGAATTGTGTGACCCAGGAGAGGTTGAATGTGCACCCGTGAAACAAGGTCCTCTGTATTCTTGGAAAGTTCGGGATTCCTGACCTAAGCTATGCAGCTTGCAGTTCCCATCTAATCTAAACTTTGTGTGATGGGTTTTGTTGTGTTTTCCTGTTATTTTCGTGCAGGATAAGGCCAATTTCTGCCCTTTTTGCTGTTGATAAGCAAATTTCACTATTTGCAGTTCCCATAAACAAATATATGCCTGCTTGTTATCTTTACCTCCCAAAGCTTCAAATTTCTGCTGGAAAATTCCAGAACTGGGCTTTTTCTAATCAATTTTACATCAGCATAACAGGATCTCTCATGGTATGTCAGAATTTTAATTTCTCCTGTCTCCATCTTGGTAGTGAAGGCGCTGAGTAGAAATGAGAAATAGGCTAGCCAGATGTTTTGAACTCAAATTCAAACAGCAATTTGAGCTAAAAATAGAAGTATATAACCCAGAAGTGTATCTTTTTTACAGCTTAGCTATTGCCTCCCTTGATTTTGACCAAGTCAATTAGGTCAGACTTTTCAAAAGGATCTATGAATTCTGGCTCCCTCCATGTTCAGTGCCCAACTGAAAACACACCAAACCTAATTTTCATCATCACTGTGCCAGGTTACTATGTACTTAACATCCATAACTGGGCACTGTGTTTTTTCAAGATCCTGTGCCCACTTAGTGACCTAAATATAGTCTAGATAAAGCATATGGGCCTTAAGATAAGTCTCATGTATTTTGATTCCCTAGTGAAGAAAATGGTTCCATAGAGATTTCTGACATATTCATGTGTTTTGAGACAGGCCATGTCTTTTGCTTGGATTATTGAGCTGTATTTTGTTAAGATTGGTAAAACTTTTCTGGAAAAAGCAGATATAAGGAGAGCTGTACGACAATAAGCCACTACTTCTGAAAGACTTAAGAGGTCTTAGGCGAGAGAATCACTGGCCTTGAAGACTGTCATTCCATCTGGGATGGCAGTTTGACCAGAGGAATACACAGGAGAACTCGGCACAGCTCAAGGGAGATGTTTTCTCAAGAAATAGCTGACAGTTGCCAAGAGGAAGCAAAACAGAGCCAAAGGAGCTGCAGGGATGCTTGAAACTTCATCAGGTTCTCCTCTGGAGATGAATGTTTTCTAGAAAGATAGACGTGCATGTAGATTATTTGTTACTTTAAAATCTATTTCTCTAAAACTTTGGTTTTTTCAACATACTTTTGCTTGTAGGGCGACCAGCAGGGTCACATTATGCCTGTGATCACACTTAAGCCATTAGCCACAGGGACTCAGATTTGACCTGTCACTACAGAGGGCACTACCATTAGATCCCAGTTTAGGAAAGACAGCCATCCTACATGAGGGGAGGTGCAGACTTGGCATCTGAAAGACAGTGAGGTAAACTCTGGCAAAAAAGAAAAGGAACAGAGCTTCAGCTGTCCTGTAACTAAGCAAATCCACCACCAAGTATATGTAGGACACTGTTATGGTGAAAGGTAAAACTTTTTTGACTGGTCAAAACAGGATTGGTGCCTGGAGTTCACACTATGAATTATGAAGCAAGGACACACTAGTAAGATGCTGTCTGCTTTTCTCAAAATCTTTTTTAATTTGTGGTTCTGTTTATTGAATTAACTCCCAAAACAAGACCCAGAAAAGCCCTCCGGAGTTAGCACTAAATCTCTATTGATCCAGTCAGCAAAACCATTTGGGCTTCTCTCCACTGGGTTTGAATCAGCCTGACCTACCTTCTCGGTGTTACATTACTTGTGACAGCCTCCAGGAAAATTGGTCATACTCAAAACACAGACAATTCCTACAGCCATGGCTTAAACAGAGAACAAACTATGATTTCTTTCTTTGAAAAGTTCTATCAACCCCTTTCAATACGACAAACAAATTTTCATAGAAAAGACCTCCAAGATTCCCACTTGGAAACATGTCTTGCATCTGTGTGACACTTAGAAACACCTGCCTGGGATGTTGCCACCTGCCACCCAGCTCTAAGCATTTGCCTCCAGCCACTTTTGATTTGTGTACCTGTAGAAAGTTTCCCACGTAGGTGTGGGCCCCTCTGTATGGTCATTGAGCCTGGTGACAGTGGCTTTACAAAAAATGTATTTATATTTACTGCAGGTGTTTCCCAGGGATTGTAATTCCCAGCTTCTCCATGCTTCATACACCCCTGCAGCTGCATTGCTCCCTTCAGTTCGTTAAATGATTCCTTGGCTGGGGAAACCAGGTACAATGTAGGAAGGTAGTGTGCGCTGGGATCTGGTCCCTCCACCTGTACAGGCACAAGGTAGGATGTATTACTCGAGCAGGGGAGCTTCAGGGGACTTAGCTGCATAGGTGAAATATAAGTTACCTTGTGGAGACCCCTAGGACTTGTTCACAAGGGTGGAAGTCATCGCCCATAGGCCTTGCAAAGCACTTGTTAAAAATCACTGAATTACATCAGTTGCCATATGGAAGTAAAAGCTGGGTATCACATATCTTATGACAGAAGCTAAAGGCAATGAGATTCACTGAAGGATGCACTGGTGCAATGCTGGAGGAGAATGCACTTCACGCAGGAGCCCTGAAGTTTTGTTTTCCCATTACCTTCAGGAAGGCTCCACAGTCTTTGCTGGAAAAATATGAGAGCGTTACAAAATGTTGTGAGTGGCTGAGTGATATGGTAATCAAAGCCATCCTTGATATATCAGGTTATATATCTGAAAAATTATTCTGCCTGAAGGTCACACTTCCATCCACAGGACAGTCTCCAGGATGCTAGGGAAGACTACTAAAACAAACCTCTGTACCGTTACAATGTTCTTGGACCACTACTAGCTTCTTGGTATTTTAGAAGTGCCACTACAGGTAGGTTGGGTGGTGCCCACACATAACAGCTGTACAGATACCTTGAATTACTTTAAATGCTTGAGTGGGCTGGAAGGTCTCACATGGAAATGGGAGGTTCAGGTACCTAAATCACCTCAAGGTGCCTGCCAGCATCCTCCTCGCATAAGTAACAATATTTAATGTGGGCACAGACAGAGGTGTGCACTTAAGCACACATCTTGCAGGCAAAGAAGTAGTCCTCAAATGCATGCCTTTACATACTAGCCATGTCCAGCACAGAATGTTTTTCAGGCGATTTATTTCCTTAGCTACTGCTACCCTGTAAATAATATGATAGCACCAGTATTTTCTAGTATATTTTCCCTACGGGAGAAACAAAATAACTTGGACTCAGGGCAGAACGTTGCCTTCAAACATACATGCACAACTGACATGGATTTCCATGGCATCTTGCCCTGAATGTATAATTGCATTTGGTTTTGAACAGCTTTGTTTATTTGTGTATTTTGTTAATGTGTTTTGCACCTCAGGCGTGTACTTTACAAATGCAAATTCCTTGGCTTACTGTGGTAATTTACAGCTTTTAAAAGCTAATTTTGGATCATTTTGCAATGGTAAAAAGCACATTTCACGAGATCCTTTGGCAGGGGGACCTTCTGTGTCTTCTCAAAAAGGTGCAGGGCGTTCCCCAGGACTCAGACAGCCAGAGGGAAGCCCAGGAAGCCCTCAACCTGGCATGTGGGGGAGAAATCAACCGTCTTCCTCCTTATAAATCATTCTATTGCAAGAATACCCAAGAGCTCAGGGCAGAAAGCAAAGCACACTGCTGTATCCACTGTCCAAACACAGAGAGAGGAGAGGGAGAGGATGATCCTGTACAAGGGAGAGGAGAAGATAGTGGTTGGTTTAGGAAGTGCTGAGAAGATTCAGGGAGTGTTTTTAAGCAGGAGTTAGCTCTTGTCTTCCATCACTAGCAAAACCCTGCTGTGGGACTGACAGGAAAGGACATAAGGGCACCACAGGTTTGGTGTTAACAAGTAGCTTGGGGTTACTGGTGTATTGTCCTGCAACGGTGCAGGACTGGTGCAATGCAGGAGGAGAATTAACTCCATTCTGTACATGGGTAAACAAGACAAAGAATGGTCTCAGATTTCTTCAGAGATGTGATATGAAGCCTAAATCTGATCTCTGACTTTCTTTCATGTTTCTTAAACATGCAGCAGCTTTCCAGCTGCTTTTCAATGGCAATTCTCACTGGGCAGGTTTCTGGCCTGAAAACCTGTAGAAGTGCTTTGTAACTCTGCTGAATTGAGGGCATTAGCCCAAGTGTTATACTGTAGCAAAACTGGGCCCAAGCCTGCTGTGTTGCAAAATGTTTCTTCCTATTTGTATAACTGCTTCTTGAGACAAAAACACTCAGTTTTCAATTGTAGGTACTTAAGAAATAGGGAATTTTTGTTTCATAGTTTGTTTAAGAAATAAGAAACGGGAACAGAAGGGCAGCTTAGTTTTTAAAAGAGCCACTGAGGTTTTAGAGCTATTCCAAGCCTTGGGGTTAATTTTCAAAATGAAGTCTTTGAGAAAATAACTTCCTAATAAAATTTTAAAATTTGGAAGCCTCCATTCTCTGGATTCTTTTAGGGAACTTGGTTTATTAAGGAATTTTACCACTAAAATTTCTTGGCAATGACTGTGCTGAGAATATGAAAAAGTGACAACGGTCCTTTGCCGCTAAAGACCAGAGGGTCAGAGATACTGCGTTAGTTGCTTCGTTTATCCATTCTGTGTTGTGATGAGAAAGTTGCTTTAAGCCAGCTCTGCTCAGCCCAAAGCCCTGTTTAGACATGAGAGTCATATCTCACTGATCCAGCTACTCCCAGCTTGCATCAGCTTTACTTTACACTGGTGTCTTGTGCTTGTGAAATGAATTGCTGAGGCTCATGCCGTTTTGACAGAGAGCTTAAAGCAGCTCAGCAAGTCAGAGTTAGACTAAGTGTGTTAGGGCACATGGGGTCTGATCTATTAAACTTTCAGCTGTGTAGCTCAGCATAATTGTGTTCTTTCTCTTTACAAGCTGCTAGATTTCTAGAATGGGTTGCTTATATGTACTTTTCTCTCCGTACCTGACTAATAAGATTCTTCAAGGCTTAAAAGCCACACAGCCTTGAAAGAAATCCTTTCTTAGTTGCTTAACAAAAACATGTCTGGATTTTGTGTGGTGAATGTGAATGTGGGTAGATGTCACATTAACCTCTGAAACTGTTGTCAGGGTTCCTAGTTTATTCTAGAGGAGGGCAGAGAAAAATAATGCTTTGCCCTTATAAGATCAACACTCGTTTGAAGATGGAGTCAAATGTTAAAATTACAGCCAATGATATTTGTAAGGCTTGGGGGCTTTTTCACCCCAGAGGGCCTCTCAGCTGATATAATCTTTGTTTCACCTGGAGGAAAACGAAAGTCAGGAGATGCAATTCTGAAATTCACTGGTGAGTGCACAGCACCATGGTATGAATCTGATCTCTTGAAGCTGGCACCCAACCCAGGTCACTGCCTCCCAGCCATGCTTGAGGTATGGGGCTGCTTTTCCCTCCCTTCACAGCCCTCAAAATGGTTATGTTTCATTTCCTCCTGTTTGGGGTCGAGTACACAACAGAAATAATCTACGAGATTGTACAGTAAGGCTTCAGTCCTCCCTGGAGACCTGCAGGGATCCTGTAGAGGCAGTGATTCTGAGAAAAGATAACAGCAGTCTCCGTGCTTCCTACATTTCACCAGCCCTCTAAGCCTCGGTGAAATAAGTAAATAAAATATGAAATATTAAGTGGTAAACTTCTATAGTTGCACTGGTCCTGCAGGAGTCCCATAGCATGTTGCCAGTGGCATCCCATATCCAGCAGAAAGTTATTTCTAGTGGTCAGGGGCTTATTTCTGCATGTAACAGCAAATGCCAGCCTTGAAAATGTGGGAGCTGTATCCTACTGGAGGAGTAAGGAGCTTTAATAGTGCTTAATATTAAAAGGCAGATGTTTCTTTAAATGTCAATGCAAAACCATTCCTTTTCCTTTTTTCTTTTCTTTTTTTTTCTATTCTCTTTCTTCTTCATTGGAAACTGCTAGAAGAAACTACAGAGGTATGCATCCTTAAATATGGATGAGATGCAAGTGAAAGCAGTTGCAGAAGCTAGCCTAGGGCCTAGTTGCCTACATGCTTTATAAAGTTCAATATATCCAGAATCATGTCTCCTGAAGCTTCACGTGTAACTCTCGTCATAATAGTTTGTGGATCTGTAGAATAATAAACTCAGAGATAACAAGCTACCCTTATCCCAGCTTTGAACAGAAGCAAGAAATGCTGACAGTGTTCACCAGCGCCTAATGCTGATCCAGACTTCTTAAATTTCTAGCTTTACTCACATTCAGCCTTCCAACGGGGATCATTGTAAAGCCACAGTGCTGAGATTTACCTTGCAAACTCCGCTTAAGACTGAGAATCAGACATACACACAAGCCTACTGAGATAACTCTAGCGGTCTAAGGCGGCAAAAAGACCTAAGAAATTCAGTGTTCAGGCTGAAACTCTGTCCTTAACCCTGTCCTTCAGACCCTATGCTTTCTGCTTCTGGTAGGTGACATCTGTAGTGATTTTATGGATCCCTGAAAATGTGGGAGCTGTTTGTTAACTGTTGTCTTCACCCATGCTGAGCTTTCTGAAGGACACCTGCTAGTCTCTACTGTGAAAAAGTTAATGGCAAAGATTCAGGACAATAATCTTATATGCATTAGAGGTTTCTGTTAATTTTGATTTCTTATTCTTTGAAGGATGAGGGAGTAGAGTGACTAATCTGGCTGCTCCCTAATGTTTAATCTTAAGGACTGGGTTTTGGGTAGGTTTTTTTGTCAAAAATAATAGCATGAAATCTCTGTTGAAAAAGTATGTAATCAGAATACTGACACCATTGTAAATTTTTTTTCTTCTGTACCAAGACTGTATTTTAGCAGTTTGCTGTAAGTGAAATAACAGCGTAGGCATGATGCAATGATTTGTCATGTAGAAGGCTTCAGAAGCAATTTCTTTTCAAGGATATTGTACTGTTTTAAACTGTGTAGTATCTGCTTTGCATATTCAAGCCAGGAAGTGTGACTTTCCCTCCCTCCTCCTCCCCAGTGTGCCAAGAGAAGATGTTCAGCTGTGGTGTATATGGCCATAAGGGATGGGTTGCTCTAAATAGGCCTGGGCCATTTCACACCAGCTAAAAATCAGTTACAGTCTTTGTTTGAGTGTTTTGTGTCATCTTCACTCAATAGATCATGAATCTGCAGACTGAAGAGCGCAACACGGGAAAAGCCCTAACATTTCCAGCCCATCTCTCCACCAACGCAGAGTGTTCCTGCTGTGCTTTACCTCCCTTTTATATTCCAAAACATCCTATTTATTGGCATCTTTGCCTTGATGGCCATTCCACACAGCCTAACATGTCCCACCGTCAGGAAATTCCTCCGTAACTTTTATCTCTTTTTTTTTTTTTTTTGCAACATTTCTTTGTCTTTCATGGTATGACTCTGTGCTTTCTGCTGACTCCTCTCAGCTTGGCATTTGCATCCTGCAGATAGCTGTGCTCTCTCCCTTTGTGCAGGCTGTGCCTCCACACTCATTGCTCAGCCAGGATGTGCTGTTAGCAACTGGGCTGTCTTTCCGCGGGTAGTTTTGCTGCCCTTCTCAGAATTCATTCCAGTTAGTTAGTCTTTCAGGTAATGACATGCCCAGAAATTAAGGCTACATTCCAGCATCTGAAACGAAGTTTCTGGTGACTCAACCAAAAATGGTTTTGGTCTGTTTCACTACTGTATTACTCTTTACTGCATGTCCAATTTGCTGCACACTATTACTATTAAATCTCTGTTGACATTACCGCTTTCCAGGTTTCTCCCTCCCATTGTGTGACTATTTCCCATCTGGGCTTTTCTCATGTGGGAAATATTCACACAAATTCAAGACTTCAGCAGAGCTTCCCAGCTGCATTAGGCATTTCACCAATAAATCACTGTTTCCTGTGGCAGAAGAGAAAACTGACTGAAACGGCTTTTCAAATCCCACATGAAGTGATAGCTCACCCTGCTCTATTCCCTTACTCCCAAATCCTGTGTAGTATCACAAGCAAAAATTTAAATAGAAAATTGAACCAGGCAGGATTTCAGGGAGGATCCGAAGTTGCAGTGCTAGCATTTGGTGAGGATCCACACACTACCTCTAAAAGACATGAAAAAAGTAACTGCAAGACCAACACTGAGTTTATTTCTGCCATGTTAACCCAAAGTTACAACCTACTGTGCAGCTCCTAGGATCGTTTCCCTGTTCCTTAAGTTTTGGCTAAGCTGGTGCTGTAATTTAGTGTTGTTTAGATGTGGTAGAGTTGATTTAGACACCTGGCCACCCTGCAGCATAACTTCAAGTGATGTGGGGTGCTCAGGAGGGACAGCCTCTTCCTGGCGTGGTGCCAGGGCAGGACCCTTCAGAAAACAGAACAATTCCTGTAGGGGCATTGTCAGTGCAATTTCAGTCCTGATGATGAAGAGAGAATATTTCATCCAAAGTCCATCTGTGTCACCAGTGAGGATATAAAAATGATCAAGGTTGTTCAGACCCCTGGACCACCTAGCCCAGTACTCTGTTTACAGTAGCGCCCCTAAGAAGGCAAGGGTGAGAACAGGGCAAGCATACGTGGTAATTTCTTCTTTCAGCCTCCAACTACTTTCAGCTCAGGGGATTTCCTGGCCCTGGTGAAGTTTTTCTGTTTTCTAACCCAGGGGATTTCTATTTCAAGCACTTGTCCAGTCTCCCTTTGAGCCTGTGTAAATATTTTGCATCCGCAGCTCTTTGGTAAAAGCTCTACAGGCTCTCCAATTCCTATGTGAAAAACACTTCTCTATGTGGCAAACCCAGCTCCATTTAACTTCATCTGGTGGCTCTTGTTCTTGCGTTGTAAGAAGCAAACAGTCATTCTCCATCTAGCCACTTTTTGCTACTCTGGGTATCATAAAACTTCATCATACCCCCACAACGCCCAGGCAGAAGAGTCTGAGACTACTCAGCAATTCCTCATATGGAAGCCATTTCACACCTTTGATCATTCCTGTTTCCTTTCTTAGAGTTGTTCTTTCAGTTCAAGTTGGGTATAGCATTGAAGGCAAGGAGGAATGAAGGAATTGTACAATGGCCCAGTGATGTTCCCTGTTTTGCTTTTCATTAGTTTTCCAGACTTTCACTGACTTGAATTGCCTTTGGATTGGGTGTGCAGAGACTTCTGGCTTTGCATACTGACAACATGCAACAGCCTGTGTTGCAGGAAAAAAAAAAGATTTTACTGTCTGGTCACTGCTACAATTAAGTTTATTAGCAATAGATCAGATCTAAGATGAAAGATTACTAATACAATTCAGATCAGTTCCTGGATTTCTTAGCTCAGTAACAGCTGTAAATTAAGCAGTGCCAAGGCTTGAGCACTGGAGCTCAGTCATCGGCACCGTTGCTGGTGTGCTTCTGGGTAGGGTTTTGGCCTGCCTCAGCCTGCCCTCTCCCAAACAACTCCCGAGCACATTTCGGGAATTAGCATGGGCCAGGGATGGTTCCCAAAGCAGTCTGGCTGCAACTTGGATACTGTTAGTTCCTTTAACTGTGATTTAGAGGATGAAAGAGATTAACAGTACAAACATGGCCAGACCATGCCAGCTGGACTCAGAGCTAGGGAATGGGCTCTGGCTATATCTAAAAGCTTCCTTGTGCGGGAGAAATGATGGTGTTCACAGCAGCAAGGGCAGGATCTAGAACAGCCATGGAAATGGCTAGACCTGACTGTGGGATACTGAGAAGTTAATACCAACATTGGTCATGCTTTCTGTGTTCGGGACTAATAGTGAACTTCTGTCTCCAGAACTTTCCATCTGCCCGCTTTCCTCAAGCATCCAGAATTGGAGATAACTGAGTTATTCTAGATGACAAGATTTATACATTTATTTTACTGCAGAGCATGAAAGAATCCATGCTGGGAGGACATGTGGATTTAATTGATTTGGTTGCTAAGCCAGTTTATGGAAATCTATATATTTAATCTGTGTGGAAAGCAGTCCTAAGTGTCGGTTGCTTTTGAGTATGAAGAAAGCCTATTCCTGTGCTTTACAAAGGTAAACACAGCTTGGATGTAGAAAGGTAAAAACCTTCGCCGCTTGCCTCAGTGCTGTGTTACCCCAAAGCATTTCAACTGCTTTAGCTGTTTGGTGCCACTGCTGTACTCTGCTGATCTATCCTAATGTATCTCTTCTCTGGCAGCATAAAATCAAATTTCCATTTAATTTTTTTTACCATCTGGGGTAACAAATAATACATAAATGTTAAATAATAATATATTTTATTATATATTATATAATTAATATATAATAATATAATTATTATATAATTTATATCTTATATATAATAATATATAAGATATAATAATACATAATAATAAATGAAACATAACTGTAATGGAAAGTGATGAGGGACAGGAAATTTCTCATTTATTGCGGTTAATTTACACTGTGTATGAAGAGCACTTACATACAGTTAATGCATCATCGGTAGCAGTTCCCCTACTTGTGTGGATCTTTTACACAGCAACAGGCAGAACAGAACATTTGAACAGGTAAGAGAAATTAGGCACAGGAAGCAGAGATTCAGGTCTAGTAAGTAAAACTTCAAGTGCTGGCTGAGACCAAGATAAGTCTTCTGGAGGAGGATTGCATTCAATGTTTTATGAAGAGCTGTTTTTGTAAAAAACGATGAAATAATGACCATATTTATTTACTGATACTGATTCAGTGAGGAGAGCTCAAAATTCCCAGTGAATGATTTGCATTAGTCATCGGTCATTTATTCTATAGATACGATGTACAAAGAAGTTAAAGAACACTGAAGACCTAAAATCGAGAACTCAGCAGCTGGGAAATGCCAAAATTAAGGTTATTGATTGGAAACATGGATAAATGGAACAATTTGGAAGTGGTGTAGGCAATGTGCCCTAGGGGAACAGTAAGAAGTGGATGATTCATCCTCTTCTAAAGTGGTGGTTGCCTTTCTACAGCTTAAAAAATTTAGTCAATAATCCACAAACTCTTCTGTCGGTCTGAGTCTAAAACATTAGTCCTTTTATGTTAATACCTTAATGATGAAATCTGGACCTTATTAAATGGTAGGAACCTCCTCTCTCTTTATTTTATTTGAAATAAGTGCTGCACAATTTTGTATTACCTATAGACGGTAGACTCCTGCCAAAATCCCAGAAGCCCGTGGATCATTGTATCACTTTGGCACTCCCTTTCCAACTGACTGGAGTTCTTGTCCTCATCTGTTTCACTCATCCCCACTAAACTGCAGGTTGTATGTGTATTCACCAAACACACCCCTGGCTGCACAGAGGAGCAGTTCCTGGGGTTGTTTTTACGAGTTACAGAGCACCTTGGCTGACTACAACTGGTCACACTGTGATTTTTCTGATCCATCCTGACCTTGTTTTCTGTGCTGTGCCTGTTGCTCTGAGCAACACCTACCTCCTGCTGAGGTCTACCAATTTATCACAGATAGACGAGGTCAGCTATCCCTAGTTCTTCTTTTCTGAAAGCTGCTAGTGCTTGTACAGTGTCCTCAACACACACACACACACACACACCCCCGCCCCACACACACACCAGTAGCATGGGTGTGTTACATCTCCTCTGAGACCTTTCAGGACCAGAAAGAAAAGGAAGTCACAACAATTTGTGAAAGAAGTTGGTTTCTGGGAAAATAACCATGTAGTAGTTTCATTCAGTGGTGTGTGAAGCATTGTATCCACAAAGTAAGGACTGGCATTTGTAAAGGCTTTCACCTGCAGCAAGCTGCATTTGGAGCCTGCAAGGGTGGGGACACCTTATGCGAGACTATGTAGCAGGATTGGGAATGACATAAACACCAAGGTGGCCACAACACAGACCCATCTTCTTGTCTGTTAGAGAAAAAGGAGAAAGGAAAAAAATGGTTTGACTGTTTAATTTGGAAAAAAGGGAGAGATTATGTGGTGAATGAAGAAACTTATTTGGAGGGATACTTGCTGGCTTTGTGAATCTGCAGGCAGACTCACCTTCTGCTGAAGCTTTGTGTCATTTTGGATTTCAGGTCTTGTATTGCTGTGGAAGTCAGTGCACTAAAGCATAGGAGTTAGCTGGAGGAGAGGTACTCTCATGCCCTTCACTGGAGAGCCAGGTCCAGCACGTGGACCGCTGGTGAATGGCAGTATGAAGCAGGCAGGTTGTGACCTATCCCCCAGTTAGAAGTTGTGCAAGGTACAAAGCTCTGCTCTGCTTGTATTGCTGTAGCAGGACCTAAATCATATGGGTTTGTCTGGTACTTTCCTATCCATCTCTTGGATGATTTCTAGCAACATGCCTAAGCAGCTGAATGGTAGTTTAGGGGGCATTTTATTTGATTGTCGTAGGAGTGCAGTTCTTTGTTCTTTCCATTCTTTCTGTTTGATCATCTGTGAGCTTGGTGGAAGCCAAATGGGCTCTGAAAAGTCATCTTCATTTGCAAGCAGTTTTTTAACTATAAGGTGTTAGCATATCTAGCCTTATACATTTAGAAATGATACTTGAAGCCCTTAAAATCAATGCAATTAATTTAAAATCATGGGGTTCGAATTATATATTTTTAAGTATTTTTTATTTTCTGTCTGTTTTTTTCCCCCCCAGACCTTAAGTTCATGTTTTCAGACTTGTCTCTGCAGGCACAAAACTATTTTTTCTTTTAATGAAAGCTGAGATTTTCACAACTCCAGAACCTAGAGCTCTGAGCAAAACAAACATTAATTACAATTATAAGAACTGGCAGTATTGACAAGGCAGTCTTCAAAATGCCTTCTTGTCTCTGCTAGCTAAACCTTTCTCTTGATGGATTTAGCTAAAACTAGCCACTCTTCACCTAGATCAGGGGTCCTCAAACTTTTTAAACAGGGGGCTGGCACGGATGAAGTGGCAGGCAGCCATCTGCGGCTGCTTGGTTTCCCCCCCCAACCCCCGGCAGGGGTGTGTGTGTGTCTGTAAATACCGGGGGCTGGATTGAGGACCCTGGGGGGGCGTATCTGGCCCGCGGGCCGTAGTTTGAGGACCCCTGACCTAGATCATCGTTTAAGTGACACCAAGACAGCTTGAAGGGGATGCAGAGGGTAGCTGATGGTGAGATGTGGACATTGGTATTGTTTCTGTGTTGGTGACTGCTCTGCTTGCCTGTGACCATCCACAACCCCAAGAGCATGTATGGATGGTTACCTGTGCCTGGAGATGGGCAGAGGAGGAAGAGAGTTTTGAAGTGTTTTAGAAAAGAGCAATTCTGGTCTGTAGGAATTCATCTTGATACTTTCTGAAATAGGGTCCATGCTTTCATCCACTTGAAACAGAATATTCATACTGAGCCAGCAGATACCTTAGAAAGTTTCAAGAAAAAAAGCATACAGATCCTTCTTCAGTGGTTGTTGCTTTACTGCAGTTGTATTTATAAACTACAGTCCAGATTCAAACCACCCTTGGGCTAAATACTGGGCGGGTATGTAACAAGTGCATACTCTGAGTATATGTCTGTGGAAAAAAAGGTGGTTACCCACTAGAATATCACCCATTTCCTTAGTCTTCTAGTCTTATGAAAGTCACAGAATTTGTTATCCAATTATGCATCTATAACCTTATCCGGTTGGCTGTATTATCTGAAGAAATCGGAAGTAAAAAAGGATTTTGTTTAAAAATCTAGGCTTATTTAAATATAGTTTTCATTCAGCCCAGAATACTTCAAGCATTTGTTTGCAAAGTTAATTCTAAAATTTCGTCCACGTTCTGAGGTGCAAAAGTTCAGTGGAGAGTAGTCTTTTCAGAAACGTGATTGCTGATAAAAACCTATATTCTGCACTACAGCTGTTATTTATGAGTGACACAATTAGAGTTTTTTGTCTTACAAAATAAAGAGTGTAATAAATTTGTAAGATCCTCAGTATAGCTTCTGCAAATTTCTCTAGGGGAATATTCCACTCTACAGAAACAGTCCTTCATTGTGTGTTTATGCAGGGTTTATGTCCGAGAAATTAATTGAGTCACAGGTGGTAACTGTGATTATCAGTCAGTATCCTATTTATCTCCTAGAGTGGTATTAATGTTTCTGCCAGTGTAAAATGTTTTTCTTTTAGTTTCAGAGGCAGCAAGTAAAGGACTGTGAGCATTAAAAATGTGCTTATATGCATATCATACACATACGTATGTGTATATACACCCATATGTAAAAACATATTAAAATATACATATTGATATATAATGTGTATATCAAAGGTTTTTCAGAGTTTCTCTTACAAAGCTTGAATAAATTGGCGACTCTGACTGGCTTTTCTGGAGCCTTCCCAAGCCTAAAGCGTGTATGGAAAGTACCAGGAATGCCAGTCTAAAACTGTAAGTTAACCTTCCTGCATGTGCCCACGTGTGCAGATTCACCCCCCAGCCCATGCAACCCACTTCCTTCTGTAGTTGTGGTCCCTGTTGAGCGGGTGCTGTCCCCGCTCCGGCATCAAGCCCTTGGCACACATTCCTCTAGAGACACTGAGTTCCAAACCCTTTTTAGAAAGACCCAGCTCGTAATTCTTCCAGCTGTAAATACACGATAGATGGATACCAGGCACCTGTTGCCTAATTCCTTGCCAAGTTTTTCAATTTCAAATTGCATTAGATGCTTGTTCAGGGGAATCTTTGTAACTTATTAGCTGCTGAATGTGTGGGAAAGTACTGGCCATGTATGGGAATGGCAGAAAACTGCTTTCTGAGGTATCAGAGAAAAGCAATAGCCACACACTTACAGTATAAATATGAAGCACCATCTGGTCTTAATTACTGTTGAGGAACGTATGTATATCATGTATGGAAATTATATCCATCAGAGGAAATTCCTCTCAGTTATATACCAGTGTAATTCAACTGAATCCAAGGGATTTACTCCAGTCACCTTGCTGTAACTAAGCGTAGAGCTTGGTTCACTGACTAACTGCTAGGATCCTGCGTAAGAACATACAATAAAAATATGTGGCATACACTTCAACTGGCCATTGCCGAGCTTATACCTCAGCAGAAAAATACACATTTAACAGGGACAAGTACATCAGGGGCTTACTTCAGTAATATTTCACTGTCTGAAATGATCACTTTAACTCTTAGGAAGCGTTATTAATATTTATTATTTTCATTTCTGTTGTGTCTGTAGGTCTCAGCTGCGAAAGATAGCTACGAGATGTAAATCCCTATGTTCCTGCAATATCCATTAGAGAATCCCCGTAGCAATGACTGAGATTTTAAAAGCTCTGTGCATGTTCAGTATTCAAAGGAAAAAAGTCCAAGATGGCAATCGGTAGGAGTTACAGCTTGCCTTGCAGAAGGGTTTTCAAAAAGATCCTGTAGAAATTCTTGGTATTAGACTCTGTACTCCCTAAATAGTAATCCTTTTAAAAACATATGTATTTTGCCTTCTATTATTTAATTGTTCCATATGTATACATTGTCAAAAACAAGGCCACCTACTTGTAACTCATAGTGAAGAAGAGAGTGAATTCATGGGCTTTTCTTTTTACATATAATAGTGCAGATATTTGCATATTTTTTTAATTAATTTGACAAGCTCAGTCTGCAGCCTGAACCTCTGTAATATTTCTCACAGATGCATGGATTTTTCCACTGCTGCATTACTGCAATTTGTACACATACCAAAAGCTTGTAAGACTGATTCATCTACCACTGTAGCTCACTGATACACAAGAAACCAGATTTTATAATTTTCCTGTTTCTTCCCTGTGACTTGGTCTACGGCAGGACATACTTAACTGCTGTTAAAATCCCTCTGTTATGCTCCAAAAGTGTTTTCTAACTGTATGCCTAAATCAACATAGTTATTTTCAGCTTCCTAAAAACAATCTGTATAATAACTTGATGGTCTGCATACTTCTAAGCTGTACTAAATTGGCATCTAGGTCACCTGCAGGCAATGCCAGCTTTGATTAGCCACTATGGAATCCCAGACAGATTCTGCTTTCACTGATCCCTGCATAAGTTTACATTCTTCACTTTACATATTCTTTATAAATTTATTTCTGAAAACAAAGATGATCTTCCTAGCTGTAACCTATTTGCTAACCCAGTGATTTGACAGGCGAACACTGTATGGTCTTCAAGAGTCAAAATAACACTGTATGGTCTTCAAGAGTCAAAATAAAGCAAGTACACAGCAAGTGAGTTGCCCTCTGCTTCCCAGAGATGCAAAAAAAATTTTGTAGTGTTCTTCAGATTAGAAAAAGTAATATTTTCTTTCAAATGGGTAGCATAAAGCTGGTCAGGAAAAAGTCTAGAGACTATTCTTGTTTTAGAGTTGTAGTTCATATGATGTAATTTAATAAAGGCTGCTTCATCAGTTTTAGGACAAAATGTGTCTTCTGACTCCTTAACATTACTGCATGACTAATAATATGTCATAGGATGAGTGAGACTGTTGCTGTAGGTAGAAGTCAGCACTCTAGGAATGCTAAGGTACCCAACCTATCAGTGAGTATTTAATTTCAGCCCTCTTCAGAGACCAGTCTCAATACATCCTCCCTGCCTCTGTGCTAACTAGCAGCCAAGCACATTTTTGATTCCCCTCTGCCAATAAGCAACACTGAAAGCATGTTGCCCAATTTCTTTGTCTTTGCCTAAGGAGATTTGAGAAACTGGCATGATTTCTATCATGCTTTCTACCAAACATGAGGGTTCTTGAACCTCTCCAGGCCTCCATCTCCCATTCTTCATCATGATGCTAGAAGTTGTAATTTTTGTCCTTTTAATTAAATCCATGCATCTTAAAGAAGCCAACAGTACAAATTATATCCAAACAGACCTTCTAGTGAAGAAAGCCTTGTGTGTGACTTCCTTTCAGCAAAGCACTCC
This sequence comes from Falco peregrinus, assembly GCF_023634155.1. Taxonomy (NCBI): domain Eukaryota; kingdom Metazoa; phylum Chordata; class Aves; order Falconiformes; family Falconidae; genus Falco; species Falco peregrinus. The sequence goes on along the minus strand of NC_073725.1, from coordinate 25,093,628 downwards.
ACAACAGTAGTGGAAGGGTTCTCATGCATTTTTGAAGGAGGTCTGTGAAACTGCTTTGAGCTTCTGCTGCTGCTTGCTACTGAGCAGATATTCTCATCCCCCTTAATGCTTTGCTTAGCAGAAACGTGGCAGAATTGGATGTCCCAGTAAGCATAA